>NC_140455.1:5364404-6676904 GCF_963576455.1 Neolamprologus multifasciatus
TTTGTACAACTTCATATAAATAGCTGTAACTTTTGATAGAAGACTCAGACACACATAAATATGGCTTTATCTTATCAGATTCAATATCCCCGTGCTGGGCACACAGGTTTTGCAGCTGTTTGAGCTAAGATTTTCAAGTTATTCACATAATGAAAACCTATACTTTGTTTCGGACGAGCTCCCCATTCAAATGCATGTAATCGTAAGATACCCACTGGCTTGACGAAATAAAGCGTTTTTGTACAACTTCATATAAATAGCTGTAACTTTTGATAGAAGACTCAGACACACATATTTATGGCTTTATCTTATCAGATTCAATATCCCCGTGCTGGGCACGCAGGTTTTGCAGCTGTTTGAGCTAAGATTGTTCTAGTTATTCACATAATGAAAACCTATACTTTGTTTCGGGTGAGCTCCCCATTCAAATGCATGTATTCGTAAGATACCCACTGGCTTGACGAAATAAAGCGTTTTTGTACAACTTCATATAAATAGCTGTAACTTTTGATAGAAGACTCAGAAACACATAAATATGGCTTTATCTTATCAGATTCAATATCCCCGAAGTGGGCACACAGGTTTTGCAGCTGTTTGAGCTAAGATTTTCAAGTTATTCACATAATGAAAACCTATACTTTGTTTCGGGCGAGCTCCCCATTCAAATGCATGTAATCGTAAGAAACGCACTGGCTTGACGAAATAAAGCGTTTTTGTACAACTTCATATAAATAGCTGTAACTTTTGATAGAAGACTCAGACACACATATTTATGGCTTTATCTCATAGACTTCTATATCCCTGTGCTGGGCACACATGTTTTGCAGCTGTTTGAGCTAAGATTTTCAAGTTATTCACATAATGAAAACCTATACTTTGTTTCGGACGAACTCCCGATTCAAATGCATGTAATCGTAAGATACCCACTGGCTTGACGAAATAAAGCGTTTTTGTACAACTACATATAAATAGCTGTAACTTTTGATAGAAGACTCAGACACACATATTCATGGCTTTATCTTATCAGATTCAATATCCCCGTGCTGGGCACACAGGTTTTGCAGCTGTTTGAGCTAAGATTTTCAAGTTATTCACATAATGAAAACCTATACTTTGTTTCGGCCGAATTCCCCCATTCCAATGCATGTAATCGTAGGAAACGCAGTCTTGACGAAATAAAGCGTTTTTGTACAACTTCATATAAATAGCTGTAAGTTTTGATAGAATACTCAGACACACATATTTACGGCGTTATCTTATAGAATTCAATATCCATCCCCGTGCTGGGCAAACAGGTTTTGAAGCTGTTTGAGCTAAGATTTTCAAGTTATTCACATAATGAAAACCTATACTTTGTTTCGGCCGAATTCCCCCATTCAAATGCATGTAATCGTAGGAAACGCACTGTCTTGACTAAATAAAGTGTTTTTTTACAACTTCATATAAAGAGCTGTAAGTCTTGATAGAAGAAGCATACACATATTTGTGGCTTTCTCTTATACAATTAAGATTCCCGTGCTGGGCAAACAGGTTTTGAAGCTGTTTGAGCTAAGATTTTCAAGTTATTCACATAATGAAAACATATACTTTGTTTCAGGCGAATTCCCCCATTCAAATGCATGTAATCGTAGGAAACGCACTGGCTTGACGAAATAAAGCGTTTTTGTACAACTTCATATAAATAGCTGTAAGTCTTGATAGAAGACTCAGACACACATATTTACGGCGTTATGTTTTAGAATTCAATATCCATCCCCGTGCGGGGCAAACAGGTTTTGAAGCTGTTTGAGCTAAGATTTTCTAGTTATTCACATAATGAAAACCTATACTTTGTTTCGGCCGAATCCCCCCTTTCAAATGCATGTAATCGTAGGAAACGCACTGTCTTGACGAAATAAAGCGTTTTTGTACAACTTCATATAAAGAGCTGTAAGTTTTCATAGAAGACTCAGACACACATATTTACGGCGTTATCTTTTAGAATTCAATATCCATCCCCGTGCGGGGCAAACAGGTTTTGAAGCTGTTTGAGCTAAGATTTTCAATTTATTCACATAATGAAAACCTATACTTTGTTTCGGGCCAATTGCCCATTCAAATGCATGTAATCGTAGGAAACGCAGTCTTGACGAAATTAAGCGTTTTTGTACAACTTCATATAAATAGCTGTAAGTTTTGATAGAAGCTGTAAGTTTTGATAGAAGACTCAGACACACATATTTACGGCGTTATCTTATAGAATTCAATATCCATCCCCGTGCTGGGGATGGATATTGAATTCTATAAGAATTTATAGAATGCGTATTTATTCATAGTATTTATATGAAGATTTTCAACTTCATATAAATAGCTGTAAGTCTTGATAGAAGACTTAGACACACATATTTACGGCGTTATCTTTTAGAATTCAATATCCATCCCCGTGCAGGGCAAACAGGTTTTGAAGCTGTTTGAGCTAAGATTTTCAAGTTATTCACATAATGAAAACCTATACTTTGTTTCGGCCGAATTCCCCCATTCAAATGCATGTAATCGTAGGAAACGCACTGTCTTGACGAAATAAAGCGTTTTTGTACAACTTCATATAAAGAGCTGTAAGTTTTCATAGAAGACTCAGACACACATATTTACAGCGTTATCTTTTAGAATTCAATATCCATCCCCGTGCGGGGCAAACAGGTTTTGAAGCTGTTTGAGCTAAGATTTTCAAGTTATTCACATAATGAAAACCTATACTTTGTTTCGGGCCAATTGCCCCTTTAAAATGCATGTAATCGTAGAAAATGCATTCTTGACGAAATAAAGCGTTTTTGTACAACTTCATATAAATAGCTGTGAGTTTTGATAGAAGCTGTAAGTTTTGATAGAAGACTCAGACACACATATTTACGGCGTTATCTTATAGAATTCAATATCCATCCCCGTGCTGGGGATGGATATTGAATTCTATAAGAATTTATAGAATAGGTATTTATTCACAGTATTTATATGAAGATTTTCAACTTCATATATATAGCTGTAAGTCTTGATAGAAGACTCAGACACACATATGTACGGCGTTATCTTTTAGAATTCAATATCCATCCCCGTGCGGGGCAAACAGGTTTTGAAGATGTTTGAGCTAAGATTTTCAAGTTATTCACATAATGAAAACCTATACTTTGTTTCGGGCGAATTCCCCCTTTCAAATGCATGTAATCGTAGGAAACGCACTGTCTTGACGAAATAAAGCGTTTTTGTACAACTTCATATAAATAGCTGTAAGTCTTGATAGAAGAAGCATATACACATATTTGTGGCTTTCTCTTATACAATTCAAGATCCCCGTGCTAGGCAAACAGGTTTTGAAGCTGTTTGAGCTAAGATTTTCAAGTTATTCACATAATGAAAACCTATACTTTGTTTTGGGCGAATTCCCCCATTTAAATGTATGTCATCGTAGGAAACGCACTGTCTTGACGAAATAAAGCGTTTTTGTACAACTTCATATAAAGAGCTGTAAGTTTTGATAGAAGACTCAGACACACATATTTACGGCGTTATCTTTTAGAATTCAATATCCATCCCCGTGCTGGGCAAACAGGTTTTGAAGCTGTTTGAGCTAAGATTTTCAAGTTATTCACATAATGAAAACCTATACTTTGTTTCGGGCGAATTGCCCCATTCAAATGCATGTAATCGTAGGAAAAACACTGTCTTGACGAAATAAAGCGTTTTTGTACAACTTCATATAAAGAGCTGTAAGTTTTGATTGAAGACTCAGACACACATATTTACGGCGTTATCTTATAGAATTCAATATCCATCCCCGTGCTGGGCAAACAGGTTTTGAAGCTGTTTGAGCTAAGATTTTCAAGTTATTCACATAATGAAAACCTATACTTTGTTTTGGGCGAATTCCCCCATTCAAATGCATGTAATCGTAGGAAACGCACTGTCTTGACTAAATAAAGCGTTTTTGTACAACTTCATATAAAGAGCTGTAAGTCTTGATAGAAGAAGCATACACATATTTGTGGCTTTCTCTTATACAATTCAAGATCCCCGTGGTGGGAAAACAGGTTTTGAAGCTGTTTGAGCTAAGATTTTCAAGTTATTCACATAATGAAAACCTATACTTTGTTTTGGGCGAATTCCCCCATTTAAATGTATGTAATCGTAGGAAACGCACTGTCTTGACGAAATAAAGCGTTTTTGTACAACTTCATATAAAGAGCTGTAAGTTTTGATAGAAGACTCAGACACACATATTTACGGCGTTATCTTTTAGAATTCAATATCCATCCCCGTGCTGGGCAAACAGGTTTTGAAGCTGTTTGAGCTAAGATTTTCAAGTTATTCACATAATGAAAACCTATACTTTGTTTCGGGCGAATTCCCCCTTTCAATTGCATGTAATCGTAGGAAACGCACTGTCTTGACGAAATAAAGCGTTTTTGTACAACTTCATATAAATAGCTGTAAGTTTTGATAGAAGCTGTAAGTTTTGATAGAAGACTCAGACAAACATATTCACGGAGTTATCTTATAGAATTCAATATCCATCCCCGTGCTGGGCAAACAGGTTTTGAAGCTGTTTGAGCTAAGATTTTCAAGTTATTCACATAATGAAAACCTATACTTTGTTTCGGGCGAATTCCCCCTTTCAAATGCATGTAATCGTAGGAAACGCACTGTCTTGACGAAATAAAGCGTTTTTGTACAACTTCATATAAAGAGCTGTAAGTCTTGATAGAAGAAGCATATACACATATTTGTTGCTTTTCTCTTATACAATTCAAGATCCCCGTGCTGGGCAAACAGGTTTTGAAGCTGTTTGAGCTAAGATTTTCAAGTTATTCACATAATGAAAACCTATACTTTGTTTTGGGCGAATTCCCCCATTAAAATGTATGTAATCGTAGGAAACGCACTGTCTTGACGAAATAAAGCGTTTTTGTACAACTTCATATAAAGAGCTGTAAGTTTTGATAGAAGACTCAGACACACATATTTACGGCGTTATCTTATAGAATTCAATATCCATCCCCGTGCTGGGCAAACAGGTTTTGAAGCTGTTTGAGCTAAGATTTTCAAGTTATTCACATAATGAAAACCTATACTTTGTTTCGGCCGAATTCCCCCATTAAAATGCATGTAATCGTAGGAAACGCACTGTCTTGACTAAATAAAGCGTTTTTGTACAACTTCATATAAAGAGCTGTAAGTTTTGATAGAAGACTCAGACACACATATTTACGGCGTTATCTTATAGAATTCAATATCCATCCCCGTGCTGGGCAAACAGGTTTTGAAGCTGTTTGAGCTAAGATTTTCAAGTTATTCACATAATGAAAACCTATACTTTGTTTCGGGCGAATTCCCCCTTTCAATTGCATGTAATCGTAGGAAACGCACTGTCTTGACGAAATAAAGCGTTTTTGTACAACTTCATATAAATAGCTGTAAGTTTTGATAGAAGCTGTAAGTTTTGATAGAAGACTCAGACACACATATTTACGGCGTTATCTTATAGAATTCAATATCCATCCCCGTGCTGGGCAAACAGGTTTTGAAGCTGTTTGAGCTAAGATTTTCAAGTTATTCACATAATGAAAACCTATACTTTGTTTCGGGCGAATTCCCCCTTTCAAATGCATGTAATCGTAGGAAACGCACTGTCTTGACGAAATAAAGCGTTTTTGTACAACTTCATATAAAGAGCTGTAAGTCTTGATAGAAGAAGCATATACACATATTTGTTGCTTTTCTCTTATACAATTCAAGATCCCTGTGCTGGGCAAACAGGTTTTGAAGCTGTTTGAGCTAAGATTTTCAAGTTATTCACATAATGAAAACCTATACTTTGTTTCGGCCGAATTCCCCCATTAAAATGCATGTAATCGTAGGAAACGCACTGTCTTGACTAAATAAAGCGTTTTTGTACAACTTCATATAAAGAGCTGTAAGTTTTGATAGAAGACTCAGACACACATATTTACGGCGTTATCTTATAGAATTCAATATCCATCCCCGTGCTGGGCAAACAGGTTTTGAAGCTGTTTGAGCTAAGATTTTCAAGTTATTCACATAATGAAAACCTATACTTTGTTTCGGGCGAATTCCCCCTTTCAATTGCATGTAATCGTAGGAAACGCACTGTCTTGACGAAATAAAGCGTTTTTGTACAACTTCATATAAATAGCTGTAAGTTTTGATAGAAGCTGTAAGTTTTGATAGAAGACTCAGACACACATATTTACGGCGTTATCTTATAGAATTCAATATCCATCCCCGTGCTGGGCAAACAGGTTTTGAAGCTGTTTGAGCTAAGATTTTCAAGTTATTCACATAATGAAAACCTATACTTTGTTTCGGGCGAATTCCCCCTTTCAAATGCATGTAATCGTAGGAAACGCACTGTCTTGACGAAATAAAGCGTTTTTGTACAACTTCATATAAAGAGCTGTAAGTCTTGATAGAAGAAGCATATACACATATTTGTTGCTTTTCTCTTATACAATTCAAGATCCCTGTGCTGGGCAAACAGGTTTTGAAGCTGTTTGAGCTAAGATTTTCAAGTTATTCACATAATGAAAACCTATACTTTGTTTTGGGCGAATTCCCCCATTAAAATGTATGTAATCGTAGGAAACGCACTGTCTTGACGAAATAAAGCGTTTTTGTACAACTTCATATAAAGAGCTGTAAGTTTTGATAGAAGACTCAGACACACATATTTACGGCGTTATCTTATAGAATTCAATATCCATCCCCGTGCTGGGCAAACAGGTTTTGAAGCTGTTTGAGCTAAGATTTTCAAGTTATTCACATAATGAAAACCTATACTTTGTTTCGGCCGAATTCCCCCATTAAAATGCATGTAATCGTAGGAAACGCACTGTCTTGACTAAATAAAGCGTTTTTGTACAACTTCATATAAAGAGCTGTAAGTTTTGATAGAAGACTCAGACACACATATTTACGGCGTTATCTTATAGAATTCAATATCCATCCCCGTGCTGGGCAAACAGGTTTTGAAGCTGTTTGAGCTAAGATTTTCAAGTTATTCACATAATGAAAACCTATACTTTGTTTCGGGCGAATTCCCCCTTTCAATTGCATGTAATCGTAGGAAACGCACTGTCTTGACGAAATAAAGCGTTTTTGTACAACTTCATATAAATAGCTGTAAGTTTTGATAGAAGCTGTAAGTTTTGATAGAAGACTCAGACACACATATTTACGGCGTTATCTTATAGAATTCAATATCCATCCCCGTGCTGGGCAAACAGGTTTTGAAGCTGTTTGAGCTAAGATTTTCAAGTTATTCACATAATGAAAACCTATACTTTGTTTCGGGCGAATTCCCCCTTTCAAATGCATGTAATCGTAGGAAACGCACTGTCTTGACGAAATAAAGCGTTTTTGTACAACTTCATATAAAGAGCTGTAAGTCTTGATAGAAGAAGCATATACACATATTTGTTGCTTTTCTCTTATACAATTCAAGATCCCTGTGCTGGGCAAACAGGTTTTGAAGCTGTTTGAGCTAAGATTTTCAAGTTATTCACATAATGAAAACCTATACTTTGTTTTGGGCGAATTCCCCCATTAAAATGTATGTAATCGTAGGAAACGCACTGTCTTGACGAAATAAAGCGTTTTTGTACAACTTCATATAAAGAGCTGTAAGTTTTGATAGAAGACTCAGACACACATATTTACGGCGTTATCTTATAGAATTCAATATCCATCCCCGTGCTGGGCAAACAGGTTTTGAAGCTGTTTGAGCTAAGATTTTCAAGTTATTCACATAATGAAAACCTATACTTTGTTTCGGCCGAATTCCCCCATTAAAATGCATGTAATCGTAGGAAACGCACTGTCTTGACTAAATAAAGCGTTTTTGTACAACTTCATATAAAGAGCTGTAAGTCTTGATAGAAGAAGCATAAACATATTTGTGGCTTTCTCTTATACAATTCAAGATCCCCATGCTGGGAAAACAGGTTTTGAAGCTGTTTGAGCTAAGATTTTCAAGTTATTCACATAATGAAAACCTATACTTTGTTTCGGGCGAATTCCCCCATTCAAATGCATGTAATCGTAAGAAACGCACTGTCTTGACGAAATAAAGCGTTTTTGTACAACTTCATATAAAGAGCTGTAAGTCTTGATAGAAGAAGCATATACACATATTTGTTGCTTTTCTCTTATACAATTCAAGATCCCCGTGCTGGGCAAACAGGTTTTGAAGCTGTTTGAGCTAAGATTTTCAAGTTATTCACATAATGAAAACCTATACTTTGTTTTGGGCGAATTCCCCCATTAAAATGTATGTAATCGTAGGAAACGCACTGTCTTGACGAAATAAAGCGTTTTTGTACAACTTCATATAAAGAGCTGTAAGTTTTGATAGAAGACTCAGACACACATATTTACGGCGTTATCTTATAGAATTCAATATCCATCCCCGTGCTGGGCAAACAGGTTTTGAAGCTGTTTGAGCTAAGATTTTCAAGTTATTCACATAATGAAAACCTATACTTTGTTTCGGCCGAATTCCCCATTAAAATGCATGTAATCGTAGGAAACGCACTGTCTTGACTAAATAAAGCGTTTTTGTACAACTTCATATAAAGAGCTGTAAGTTTTGATAGAAGACTCAGACACACATATTTACGGCGTTATCTTATAGAATTCAATATCCATCCCCGTGCTGGGCAAACAGGTTTTGAAGCTGTTTGAGCTAAGATTTTCAAGTTATTCACATAATGAAAACCTATACTTTGTTTCGGGCGAGTTCCCCATTCAAATGCATGTAATCGTAGGAAACGCACTGTCTTGACGAAATAAAGCGTTTTTGTACAACTTCATATAAATAGCTGTAAGTTTTGATAGAAGCTGTAAGTTTTGATAGAAGACTCAGACAAACATATTCACGGAGTTATCTTATAGAATTCAATATCCATCCCCGTGCTGGGCAAACAGGTTTTGAAGCTGTTTGAGCTAAGATTTTCAAGTTATTCACATAATGAAAACCTATACTTTGTTTCGGGCGAATTCCCCCTTTCAAATGCATGTAATCGTAGGAAACGCACTGTCTTGACGAAATAAAGCGTTTTTGTACAACTTCATATAAAGAGCTGTAAGTCTTGATAGAAGAAGCATATACACATATTTGTTGCTTTTCTCTTATACAATTCAAGATCCCCGTGCTGGGCAAACAGGTTTTGAAGCTGTTTGAGCTAAGATTTTCAAGTTATTCACATAATGAAAACCTATACTTTGTTTTGGGCGAATTCCCCCATTAAAATGTATGTAATCGTAGGAAACGCACTGTCTTGACGAAATAAAGCGTTTTTGTACAACTTCATATAAAGAGCTGTAAGTTTTGATAGAAGACTCAGACACACATATTTACGGCGTTATCTTATAGAATTCAATATCCATCCCCGTGCTGGGCAAACAGGTTTTGAAGCTGTTTGAGCTAAGATTTTCAAGTTATTCACATAATGAAAACCTATACTTTGTTTCGGCCGAATTCCCCCATTAAAATGCATGTAATCGTAGGAAACGCACTGTCTTGACTAAATAAAGCGTTTTTGTACAACTTCATATAAAGAGCTGTAAGTTTTGATAGAAGACTCAGACACACATATTTACGGCGTTATCTTATAGAATTCAATATCCATCCCCGTGCTGGGCAAACAGGTTTTGAAGCTGTTTGAGCTAAGATTTTCAAGTTATTCACATAATGAAAACCTATACTTTGTTTCGGGCGAATTCCCCCTTTCAATTGCATGTAATCGTAGGAAACGCACTGTCTTGACGAAATAAAGCGTTTTTGTACAACTTCATATAAATAGCTGTAAGTTTTGATAGAAGCTGTAAGTTTTGATAGAAGACTCAGACACACATATTTACGGCGTTATCTTATAGAATTCAATATCCATCCCCGTGCTGGGCAAACAGGTTTTGAAGCTGTTTGAGCTAAGATTTTCAAGTTATTCACATAATGAAAACCTATACTTTGTTTTGGGCGAATTCCCCCTTTCAAATGCATGTAATCGTAGGAAACGCACTGTCTTGACGAAATAAAGCGTTTTTGTACAACTTCATATAAAGAGCTGTAAGTCTTGATAGAAGAAGCATATACACATATTTGTTGCTTTTCTCTTATACAATTCAAGATCCCTGTGCTGGGCAAACAGGTTTTGAAGCTGTTTGAGCTAAGATTTTCAAGTTATTCACATAATGAAAACCTATACTTTGTTTTGGGCGAATTCCCCCATTAAAATGTATGTAATCGTAGGAAACGCACTGTCTTGACGAAATAAAGCGTTTTTGTACAACTTCATATAAAGAGCTGTAAGTTTTGATAGAAGACTCAGACA
The DNA here is from genome assembly GCF_963576455.1 of Neolamprologus multifasciatus. Lineage (NCBI taxonomy): Eukaryota > Metazoa > Chordata > Actinopteri > Cichliformes > Cichlidae > Neolamprologus > Neolamprologus multifasciatus. Next base: position 5,374,784 of record NC_140455.1, read on the forward strand.
CACATATTTACGGCGTTATCTTATAGAATTCAATATCCATCCCCGTGCTGGGCAAACAGGTTTTGAAGCTGTCTGAGCTAAGATTTTCAAGTTATTCACATAATGAAAACCTATACTTTGTTTCGGGCCGAATTCCCCCATTAAAATGCATGTAATCGTAGGAAACGCACTGTCTTGACTAAATAAAGCGTTTTTGTACAACTTCATATAAAGAGCTGTAAGTCTTGATAGAAGAAGCATAAACATATTTGTGGCTTTCTCTTATACAATTCAAGATCCCCATGCTGGGAAAACAGGTTTTGAAGCTGTTTGAGCTAAGATTTTCAAGTTATTCACATAATGAAAACCTATACTTTGTTTCGGGCGAATTCCCCCATTCAAATGCATGTAATCGTAAGAAACGCACTGTCTTGACGAAATAAAGCGTTTTTGTACAGCTTCATATAAAGAGCTGTAAGTCTTGATAGAAGAAGCATATACACATATTTGTTGCTTTTCTCTTATACAATTCAAGATCCCCGTGCTGGGCAAACAGGTTTTGAAGCTGTTTGAGCTAAGATTTTCAAGTTATTCACATAATGAAAACCTATACTTTGTTTGGGCGAATTCCCCCATTAAAATGTATGTAATCGTAGGAAACGCACTGTCTTGACGAAATAAAGCGTTTTTGTACAACTTCATATAAAGAGCTGTAAGTTTTGATAGAAGACTCAGACACACATATTTACGGCGTTATCTTATAGAATTCAATATCCATCCCCGTGCTGGGCAAACAGGTTTTGAAGCTGTTTGAGCTAAGATTTTCAAGTTATTCACATAATGAAAACCTATACTTTGTTTCGGCCGAATTCCCCCATTAAAATGCATGTAATCGTAGGAAACGCACTGTCTTGACTAAATAAAGCGTTTTTGTACAACTTCATATAAAGAGCTGTAAGTTTTGATAGAAGACTCAGACACACATATTTACGGCGTTATCTTATAGAATTCAATATCCATCCCCGTGCTGGGCAAACAGGTTTTGAAGCTGTTTGAGCTAAGATTTTCAAGTTATTCACATAATGAAAACCTATACTTTGTTTCGGGCGAATTCCCCCTTTCAATTGCATGTAATCGTAGGAAACGCACTGTCTTGACGAAATAAAGCGTTTTTGTACAACTTCATATAAAGAGCTGTAAGTCTTGATAGAAGAAGCATAAACATATTTGTGGCTTTCTCTTATACAATTCAAGATCCCCATGCTGGGAAAACAGGTTTTGAAGCTGTTTGAGCTAAGATTTTCAAGTTATTCACATAATGAAAACCTATACTTTGTTTCGGGCGAATTCCCCCATTCAAATGCATGTAATCGTAAGAAATGCACTGTCTTGACGAAATAAAGCGTTTTTGTACAACTTCATATAAAGAGCTGTAAGTTTTGATAGAAGACTCAGACACACATATTTACGGAGTTATCTTTTAGAATTCAATATCCATCCCCGTGCTGGGCAAACAGGTTTTGAAGCTGTTTGAGCTAAGATTTTCAAGTTATTCACATAATGAAAACCTATACTTTGTTTCGGGCGAATTCCCCGATTCAAATGCATGTAATCGTAAGAAACGCACTGTCTTGACGAAATAAAGCGTTTTTGTACAACTTCATATAAATAGCTGTAAGTTTTGATAGAAGACTCAGACACACATATTTACAGCGTTATCTTATAGAATTCAATATCCATCCCCGTGCTGGGCAAACAGGTTTTGAAGCTGTTTGAGCTAAGATTTTCAAGTTATTCACATAATGAAAACCTATACTTTGTTTTGGGCGAATTCCCCCATTCAAATGCATGTATTCGTAGGAAACGCACTGTCTTGACGAAATAAAGTGTTTTTGTACAACTTCATATAAATAGCAGTAAGTCTTGATAGAAGACTCAGACACACATATTTACGGCGTTATCTTTTAGAATTCAATATCCATCCCCGTGCTGGGCAAACAGGTTTTGAAGCTGTTTGATCTAAGATTTTCAAGTTATTCACATAATGAAAACCTATACTTTGTTTTGGGCGAATTCCCCCATTTAAATGTATGTAATCGTTGGAAACGCACTGTCTTGACTAAATTAAGGGTTTTTGTACGACTTCATATAAATAGCTGTAAGTCTTGATAGAAGAAGCATATACACATATTTGTGGCTTTCTCTTATACAATTCAAGATCCCCGTGCTGGGAAAACAGGTTTTGAAGCTGTTTGAGCTAAGATTTTCAAGTTATTCACATAATGAAAACCTATACTTTGTTTCGGGCGAATTCCCCCATTCAAATGCATGTAATCGTAAGAAACGCACTGTCTTGACGAAATAAAGCGTTTTTGTACAACTTCATATAAAGAGCTGTAAGTTTTGATAGAAGACTCAGACACACATATTTACGGAGTTATCTTTTAGAATTCAATATCCATCCCCGTGCTGGGCAAACAGGTTTTGAAGCTGTTTGAGCTAAGATTTTCAAGTTATTCACATAATGAAAACCTATACTTTGTTTCGGGCGAATTCCCCCATTCAAATGCATGTAATCGTAAGAAACGCACTGTCTTGACGAAATAAAGCGTTTTTGTACAACTTCATATAAATAGCTGTAAGTTTTGATAGAAGACTCAGACACACATATTTACGGCGTTATCTTATAGAATTCAATATCCATCCCCGTGCTGGGCAAACAGGTTTTGAAGCTGTTTGAGCTAAGATTTTCAAGTTATTCACATAATGAAAACCTATACTTTGTTTCGGCCGAATTCCCCCATTCAAATGCATGTAATCGTAGGAAACGCACTGTCTTGACGAAATAAAGCGTTTTTGTACAACTTCATATAAATAGCTGTAAGTCTTGATAGAAGACTCAGACACACATATGTACGGCGTTGTCTTTTAGAATTCAATATCCATCCCCGTGCTGGGCAAACAGGTTTTGAAGCTGTTTGAGCTAAGATTTTCAAGTTATTCACATACACTCTTAGAAAGGATGTGTTAAAATTGACACATCATGTGTTAAATTTTAACACATGTGCTGCATCAGCTCAGGGACAACACATGATGTGTCAGTTTTAACACAATTAATGTGTCTGCTCCTTTAACACATCTTCTGTGTCAAAAAAAGTCAACACAAAGATGCGTTATTTTGACACAAAGATGTGTTAAAATGTGTGCATTTCATTTTTTTTCTTTTTAAAAAGGAGAAAAAAAGATGGTATATATTATATATTTATTGAATTCCATTTGTTACTTAGCATATTACAAATTATTACAAACTGAATAAACAACAGTTTTCAGAATCTTTTCAATTAAAATGTATTAAATTCAATTTTAGCCAAATATATTACAATTTTCACTTGACAAAATCAAACAAAATTAATATCTGACTAACTTTCTAAATCATTAAAATTTCAAATATATATATGTTCTCATATAATCATGTCCAGACAATACATGAATTAACTTTTTTTAAAGGTAACAGTTGTCATCTTCAACAAATTGTCAACATTCAACAAATGTGCAGTTGCATGCAAACAGAAAAATATATTTACATTTTGGCAAATATAGCGTCCAGGTTATACAATTTTGTACCTTGGGTTTAAATACAGCTTATTAGCATCAAAGCTTGTCACTATATATAAAGGCCGAAAATCAAAAATTTCAGCCAATGTAATCAGTTCATATTCGTCTGACCTTTCCACTGCATAGGCATAAAAATGGTCATCGAAGAAGCTGACTTTCAGAATCCTCACAAACACGAAGACAGACTCATTAACTGACTGTGGCAAGATATGAATGACTTCACCAAACAAAGGCTCTTCTCTAAAGTCTCTTCTTAGTGTCAATACAGAACCAGTTCTATAACTCTGGCTGTACACATCAATACTGTGTGACACAAAAACAGTACTAGTCAGAGAAAGGTCTTGTTCAAGGGTTAACCTCAAGTTGTCTAACAAGACATCTGCTTTTTTCAGTGACCCCACACTAACTAGATAGGCATTGGGCACATCCATTTTCTTAGCTAGATTATCACTATGCTTATAGTGATACATGTGTTGAACCTGATGTTTAAAAGCCAATGTTTTTGACACATTTTTGAAGTTACAAACTGAATGTGCTAGTCTTTTAAATGGATTGTGCTTGGCTTCAAATCGCATACACCAAAGTTTAGACAGAGGTCCAAACAAAACCATCATCCTTGGATAATGTATCATAAAATGATGTTTCGGAATAAGATTTGTGGCATACAGCTGTTTGAAAAGAGTATGGTGCTCTATTATCAGTTCTTTTAGGAATACTGCAAGTCCCCTTGTGTCAGGCGTTGTGGAGTGGAGGCGAGGAAGAAGGAACCCAAACGCAGGACTCGCAGGTAGGTGAAGCTGGGTGATTTATTGATGATGGAGTGAACACACAGAACAGAGGAAGGACATGGCTGGCTGGACGACTGACTGAATGAATGAATGAATGAATGAATGAAGGACGGACGGACTGACTGGCTGGCTGGCTGGCTGACCGAACACTGGCGGAAACAACAACACAACCTAAACATCATCAATGACACGACAAAGAACGAGTGGAAACAGAAGACTTAAATACACAGACTGATGAGGATGATAATGAGAGACCGGTGAGTACACAGCTGAACATAATGGCTAATGGCACGAGACGAGGTGACACAGGAACAAACAGGAAATGAAACAGGAAGTGGCAAAATAAACTGAACATGAACAAAACGGAAAGCACTGGGTCACCGACCCAGGAACCCTGACAGTACCCCCCCCTCCAAAGGCCGGCACCCGACGGCCAAAAGAAAGAAAAACCAGAACAGGGCGGGCGGAGGGGGCCCAGGACGGAGGGACGGAGCCCAAAACAGAAATAGTTCAGGTGGGCGGCCGCGTGGCCGGCGGCCGAGACGGGACAGTTCAGGTGGGCGGCCGCGTGGCCGGCGGCCGAGACGAGACAGTTCAGGTGGGCGGCCGCGAGGAAGACGGCGGCGGCCGCTGAGCTGGTCCGGTGGGCGGCCGCGAGGAAGACGGCGGCGGCCGCTGAGCAGGTCCGGTGGGCGGCCGCAAGGAAGGCGGCGACGGCCGCTGAGCTGGTCCGGTGGGCGGCCGCGAGGAAGGCGGTGACGGCGGCCGCGAGGAAGGCGGCGGCGGCCGCTGAGCAGGTCCGGTGGGCGGCCGCGCCGGCGATGACGTCCAGAACGTGGCTGGGGCGACGGTGCGGCAGCCGCAGGACCAGGCGAAGCAGAGGCTGGCGACGCGGCAGCCGCAGGACCAGGCGAAGCAGAGGCTGGCGACGCGGCAGCCGCTGGACCAGGCGAAGCAGAGGCTGGCGACGAGCCTGAGGCCGGACCAGGCGAAGCAGAGGCTGGCGACGAGCCTGAGGCCGGACCAGGCGAAGCTGAGGCTGGCGACGAGCCTAAGGCCGGCCCAGGCGAAGCAGACGCTGAAGCTGAGTCTGAGGCCGGCCCAGGCGAAGCAGACGCTGAAGCTGAAGCTGAGTCTGAGGCTGGCCCAGGCGAAGCAGACGCTGAAGCTGAAGCTGAGTCTGAGGCTGGCCCAGGCGAAGCAGACGCTGAAGCTGAAGCTGAGTCCGGACCAGGCGACGGCGTGGGTGAAGCTGAGGCCGCAGCTGGCGAGGGTGAAGACACGGAGGCCGCAGCTGGCGAGGGTGAAGACACGGAGGCCGCAGCTGGCGAGGGTGAAGACACGGAGGCCGCAGCTGGCGAGGGTGAAGACACGGAGGCCGCTGCTGGCGGCTGGACGGGCTCCTCGGGCCCTCCAGCTGACGAGGCAGGAGACTGGACGGGCTCCTCGGGCCCTCCAGCTGACGAGGCAGAAGACTGGACGGGCTCCTCGGGCCCTCCAGCTGACGAGGCAGAAGACTGGACGGGCTCCTCGGGCCCTCCAGCTGACGAGGCAGGAAGCTGGCTGGGTTCTCCTGAACCTCCAGCTGACGAGTCGTGGGGCTGGACGGGCTCCTCGGGCCCTCCAGCGGACGGGACAGGAGGCTGGACGGGCTCCTCGGGCCCTCCAGCGGACGGGACAGGAGGCTGGACGGGCTCCTCGGGCCCTCCAGCGGACGGGACAGGAGGCTGGACGGGCTCCTCGGGCCCTCCAGCGGACGGGACAGGAGGCTGGACGGGCTCCTCGGGCCCTCCAGCGGACGGGACAGGAGGCTGGACGGGCTCCTCGGGCCCTCCAGCGGACGAGACAGGAGGCTGGACGGGCTCCTCGGGCCCTCCAGCGGACGAGACAGGCGGCTGGACGGGCTCCTCGGGCCCTCCAGCGGACGAGACAGGCGGCTGGACGGGCTCCTCGGGCCCTCCAGCGGACGAGACAGGCGGCTGGACGGGCTCCTCGGGCCCTCCAGCGAGAACAGTCTCGGGACCAGCAGGCGCGGAGACCTCTGGCGGGCGCAGAACAGAACCAGCAGGCGCGGAGACCTCTGGCGGATGACAGGCAGGGCCAGCGGGCGCGGAGGCCCCTGGCTGGAGACAGGCAGGGCCAGCGGGCGCGGAGGCCCCTGGCTGGAGACAGGCAGGGCCAGCGGGCGCGGAGGCCCCTGGCTGGAGACAGGCAGGGCCAGCGGGCGCGGAGGCCCCTGGCTGGAGACAGGCAGGGCCAGCGGGCGCGGAGGCCCCTGGCTGGAGACAGGCCGGGCCAGCGGGCGCGGAGGCCCCTGGCGGGAGAGCGGCCGGGCCAGCGGGCGCGGAGGCCCCTGGCGGGAGAGCGGCCGGGCCAGCGGGCGCGGAGGCCCCTGGCGGGAGAGCGGCCGGGCCAGCGGGCGCGGAGGCCCCTGGCTGGAGAGCAGGAGGGCTCACAGCTGGCTCTGGGTGCTGTGGCTGCAGGTCCGGGGACTGAATCGACTGGATGGGAGGCGACTGGACTGACTGGACTACAGACTGGACTACAGGGGACTGGAGGACGGGAGGAGACTGGACTACAGGGGACTGGAGGACGGGAGGAGACTGGACTACAGGGGACTGCAGGACGGGAGGAGACTGGACTACAGGGGACTGCAGGACGGGAGGAGACTGGACTACAGGGGACTGGAGGACGGGAGGAGACTGGACTACAGGGGACTGGAGGGAAGGCTGAAGAGCAGGTGAGTGAACTGACTGGAGTGGAAGCTGAACAGCAGGTGAGTGAACTGACTGGAGTGGGGAAGCTGAACAGCAGGTGAGTGAACTGACTGGAGTGGGGAAGCTAAGGGATGAACAGAGGTTGGCGATGCTAATGGCTGAGCTAATGACAGAGTTACCGAGGGGGATAAGATGGCGGCCTGGGCTAATAAGGCTGGTGCCTGAGCAGGGGACACTTCAGCTAGCCTAACCAGGGACAGTGCGAGGGCGTGAAAGGTTGGATCAGGAGGTGGATAAAGAGGTGAAGTAGTAGGTGGGCCGGTTAGCTCTTCCAAGCCACCAGGGAGGTCAGGCTGGGTTGAGGCTGCCCTCAGCCTGGGCGCTGGGACAGGCACGGGAGGTGGCTGGACACCAGTCACCCCCACCCGGGAAACAAGAGTGGATGTGGAGGTAGACTGCGTCGCAGCTGCCTTCCTCCTGGGAGCTGGCACCGGTGTGGGTGTAGGCCGGGCCCTAGACATCTGAGGAGGTGAAATGGCTGAAGAAGAAGGCCGAATCTGGGCTGCCGTGCTGGTGGGGAATGGCTGAGTGACGGGTGTGGAAATGGTGACCGGGTGTGTGATACTGGCAGGTTTATCAGAGTTCAGTCTGTTTTTTCTGCCACCACGATTTACAGTCTTTGTGGGAGCAGCGCAGAAAAACTCTTCCCAGTCAACATCATCCAGGAGGGAATCCCCCCATGGATCGGTGGTGGATCTGTTATGTGTTTTATGTGAATAATCAGACGATGGATGTGGAAAACAGTTAGTGGAACTCACCACCGGGAGTTGTTGAAAATAGTCCGTATTATGGCGGCGTGTGCGCCGCTTTCTTCGGGAAGAGGAAGCGGCCGGGGTAAACAGCTGAGCCTCTGGCGCGGTAGCCTCCATTGAGTCGAGGTGGGAGGCGTAGCCGCGGTGCCGTGGCGAAGGTGGAGGTCCGGCAAATGAGGCGGCGGGTGTGCGAACGAGGAGCGGAGCGGCGAGAGAGGGAGCGGCCGAAACGCGGCACGAAACGTCCGCTCTCGGCGGCAAATGCTCCGAGGCAGGTGTGGCAGCAGGTGGGGGAACGCGGCGTCTCCGAGGCCCGCCCAGAGCCAGGCGAGTCCCCTCGAAGACGTGCTCTCGCTCCGCGAAGAGCCGCTGTTTTCCCCTGACCAACTCTGCCCAACGATAAAGCGCTGCCACCTGCCGCTCGTTGAGGTCCGAGTCCGCTGGGTCCCAATCGTGTCTTCGTGGCACGGGTCGTGTCATTCTGTCAGGCGTTGTGGAGTGGAGGCGAGGAAGAAGGAACCCAAACGCAGGACTCGCAGGTAGGTGAAGCTGGGTGATTTATTGATGATGGAGTGAACACACAGAACAGAGGAAGGACATGGCTGGCTGGACGACTGACTGAATGAATGAATGAATGAATGAATGAATGAAGGACGGACGGACTGACTGGCTGGCTGGCTGGCTGACCGAACACTGGCGGAAACAACAACACAACCTAAACATCATCAATGACACGACAAAGAACGAGTGGAAACAGAAGACTTAAATACACAGACTGATGAGGATGATAATGAGAGACCGGTGAGTACACAGCTGAACATAATGGCTAATGGCACGAGACGAGGTGACACAGGAACAAACAGGAAATGAAACAGGAAGTGGCAAAATAAACTGAACATGAACAAAACGGAAAGCACTGGGTCACCGACCCAGGAACCCTGACACCTTGTAATGACAGGTGCAAAGATGATACTGCATATCTCTCTCAGTAAAATTAATAAATGCCAATGTTGACTTTTTCGGTCTACACAATCTCCCAACAAAAAGGGCAAGACCAGTAAAAGGCACCACATTTGAGATGCTGTCTGTTTTAATGCACTCTCACTGTTTCTCAAGTTCATTATAACACTTGGCTTGTTTTTAATGTCTCCATATCCATATTGAAAACTGGAAATCCTCTCATTTAGCTGTTCCAAAGTCAACAACTTCTCCTCATAAATGAAATGGCGAAGCATTAACTTAACCTCTAAAGGGGCTACACCTTCAAGTACATCATGCATGATATCAACACTTATGTTTTGTGTTACATGAAAATACTTAAGGTTATTCAGACAGGAGTCCTCTTTCACACCAGTTTTGCTTGGTTCGTTTAAGCTGACATGTTCCTGATAACTGTCTTTGGTGCGCAACTCAACTTTGTCTTCATCATATATAAACTGTGCATCTGCTTTGTCAATCATGCAAAACTGACAGAATTTGTTTGCAGAGAAACTTTCAAGGTAGCCACAAAGTGAATGAATTGCCAAATTATCTGCTGTTAACACACAAACTGTACCATATAGTTGATGGCTATGACCTTTTAAATCCACAATTAGACCAGAATTTTCAAGAAATATCAAGTCATCAAGAAGTGGTTTCAAAATCTTGTCAAATCCATATACCTCCCTGTCAATTGAGTTAAACAAAAGACACAGGTGAATATTTGCAAGTGAGGAATTCCACGCTGGTGGCAAATTCTTCAAGGTAAAATACACAGCTCCTAGCTTATGTATTTTTGTCTTGGAACCTAAAGGATTTGTTGTTTCAAAGTCATCAAAGTAAAGTTGTATTTGAAGAGCATCAGGGTACATTTTAAACAATGGGTGTGAGGAAAAGTGAGAGCCATCACAGTAATCACACATTTTGGCATCAGTGTTCTTCTTATTCTGAACAAAGAAGTCCTGAATGTCCTCATGTTGGAATAAAAACTTGAGCGTTTCAATGACTGATACATACTGGCATGTATCTGCTGCCAAAACCTGTTTCATCTGACCATCTTTTCTTACAGTATCTGACCTGTGACCCAGAAAGATTTCCTGTGGTTTAACAAGGGAAAACTTCTCAGTGAAGTATTTGTTCATTTTATATTTCGTGTCTACATCTTCAAATATGTTTTTAGCACTTTCAAACTCCTTCATTAATGCTTGAACAGCCTCACTGTCTTGTGGTACATCCAAGCTACTCAACAAAGCAGCAGTTGACTGTTGCAAACAGTCTACAGTTTTCTCAAGCAACTCCTTTGTACAGTTTACACTTCTTGTAACATCTGTTAAAGTAATATTTGATGATGCATACATCTGTGCCATAAAAGAAGCAGCACATTCACCAAGATCAGTATAGTTTTTTAACTTTGATACTGCACCTGCTACATCACTGGGCATCTCCAAAACATCAGGAACTAGATCATCAGTTTCAACTGAACTGTTTGATGTCTCTCCTTGGTAAGAAGGTTGAACTGAGTCAGCATCCATTGAAGATGAAGTAGAATGAGATCTATGCAGGTGCTTTGAAAATGAATTTAAGTTATAATACGTCCTTGGGCAGCCATCTTGGCTACATATAATTTTCAAGTTTTGTCCATCTGATAAGCAGTGTATTTGACGAAGATGCCAAATGAGGTTTCTCACCTCTGTGAACAGAGACTCTCTACATTTTGGACAGGTGAACATTTTACTTGCATGCTTTAATCTGTGCAATCAGCTCCAGTACTTTGGTTTTCCTTTGGGTGGACAGCGGCAGGTCATAGACAAACTCAAAGAAGGTGAAGACGGAGCCAAGCGGTGCTGGATAGGACAAGTTACATACCCAGTACAGTTTGAAAAGCTTATCCACAGCACACGTCAGGCCATCATTCAGAGGAATGGTTACTTTGTCATTCTTAGCAACAATGATGTACTGCCTGGTTGCACTCTTTAGATCACCGATGCATATCAGCTGGGGTTGGTGTGTTGTGGATGATGCTTCAGGATCACTGCAAAGCGATGCAATACTTGTTCCAGGCTTGGAGATGGGGAAGATAAAGATAGATTTTTAGAGAAGTATTCAGTGAGGTGTTGACCTTTTCCTCAGGTAAATACCATGAGAACTGTACTGAATACATACCAGTGCAAAATCAACCAAGTGCGTTATAGCTGATTTAAGGCTGCAACGACTGGCACCAACTGGTGGGAGCAGGTGTGTTAACACCACAAGGGCAGTGTAACAAGCCTCATCTAACAAAGAAAAGCAAGATGTAAAATTATTCAAAATACAGAAATGTGTTATTTAATGAATTATGAGATCATCAAAAATGACTTTTTCTTTTGTGAATAGATGAAATCAGAAATGCAGAGGCTTAAGGCACCTCATTTGGCTTATATGTGCAGCTAATAAGGTTGCCCAAGGCCACATAATTTAAATTCTCCTTACAACCATCTCCATAGACCTCATTCTCCACCATCAGTAAACATAGACATATTTCAATCCATTTACCAAAGGGTGGCATCTAACAATTTCTTTGAAAAAGAACAACAAAATTTAAAAATATAACCCCTTCTTGTATAGTTTTTCTATTCAGCTTTTAACATCCACTTACTTGTCATCTAAAGACAGTAAACAGAACTATTAATTTGATCATCCTTTTTTTCTTACTTTCTAATAGTAAACGTGAAGCAGGGGGGGGAATGGAAAAATACCTTCAGTCTTCTCTTCAAAATCCTTCAACAGAGAGGACATTCTTGTTTCCAGGGCAGCTACTGATTTGAGTTTCGGAATGATACTGGCTTCCCATTTTCGTAAAAAGAGGTCCACCTTTCCTCCTGTAAGCTTGCCAAACTCCAAGTCCAGCTAATGGAGAGAAAAAAAAGTGTTTAAGTTTAAAATTAAGCATTAAATACATGAAATTAAAAGTACATTCTGCCCATTTGGTAGCTGTATGGTTAAAATCAAACCTTATAGTATCACATTTCTGTTACCCACTTCCACATCAAGCTTACCTACACAGTGAAAAATAACAATTTACTTGGAGTGGTATTTGAATACAAGTCTATTATTCCTTAATTTTAGCTATGATTTGGGTCCCATCAGACCCTGAGAAAAAAATTAGGACTTTTTAGCTGATGTTCAACTTTCTAGCAGCCAATTTCTTATTTTGTCTGTCTGTGGTTTGTCCTGTAGAGCTTTTTTGCTGAAAATAGTGCTGCTGAAAGCAGAGTTTCGTACAAATTTAGGTGATCTTTTTGTCGCTTTTTCACTTCCACGAGCAGCACCTTCTGCATTGTCATTTGATGTCCCTACTATTAGATAGTCATTTGGTGGCACGACTAAGATTTTGGATCATTTGAAACGTGATGCTCATTGTAATAAAAGCCCAGTGAATAAAGATCCAACTCTGAAATTATAAAACTTTCAAAATATTCACTAGGAGCTCATAAACATACCTCCAAATGTATCCACTCCTGTTACATACTTTGTATGCAATACACAACTGAGTGGAGAAGGAGAACATAAACCATTACCAGGGAACCAAGCAACTTACCAGACTTGGCATGTCCAAAAACCGTGGGTACTCTCTGAATATTTCAGCAGCAGTGGGGGAGTCCTTGCTAATCCAGGCTCTGCGACTGGTGTATGTTTCCTCCATGCCTGACATGATAGTTGGAAGGTTCTCAGCTGAGGGCCGCAATCTTTTGATCAGGATGACCCACTCATCTGTGCTGCTGGTATTCCCATCCTCTTGCCTGAGCTTCTTGTCTTCACCACAGTCATCGGTCACTTTTCGCTTCTTATAACGTCTCTGCCCCTGGTCGAGATTCCGTCTAAGTTTGCGCAGCTTAGTCTCTAGGAATCCACAATGAGAGACTGGATCATAATGATGCTCCTGAGGAAGAAAGGACAGAGGTATATAAGTAACAGCTGAGCAATTTTAACTGAGAAAAAAAAGCTCTAATAAATAATGAGATGGTAAATGGACTGGTTCTTATATAGCGCTTTTCTACTCATCTGAGCACTCAAAGCGCTTTACACAACTTGTGCATTCACCCATTCAGACCCATTCGCACAAGCACATCTTTCTAAGTGCTTTATAGCTAACATTCACACACATTCATACTCCGATGGATGCATCGGAGAGCAATTTGGGGTTAGTATCTTGCCCAAGGATATTTGGCATGCAGACTAGGAGAAGCCAGGAATCGAACCACCAACCTTCCGATCAGTAGATGACCTGCTCTACCACCTGAGCTACAGCCACCCCAATAGATAAAGGTTAAAAGATACACAGTAAGTGGGAACAAGTGCAATTTACAGTATGTAGTGGAATTTACATTATTAAAATGCTAAATTTACTTACAAATCCTTCCCCCTGTCCTGCCACTCGGACACTCAGGGATGGAAAAGTGGTGATGATGCTTTTTGCTACAGTCAACTTCTCTGCACTAACAGGGTAACTGGAAAATAAAGGTAACCTTTTTTTAACTCCTGTGCACTTCAACATTTTTAAAGAAACACATTCATTGCAAAATTTTAACAAAGTGCAGTAAGGTGCTATACTTACTAACCACACCTCTCCACCAAATCCCCAATGCAAGTCTTCACAAGAAGCTTCCTCGATGGCACTGACAGGGTACCTGTAGTTTCATACTCATTAAGAATCTGTGGGGCTTTCCTCTTGAGTAGTGACTTCAGGGGTTGACTTTGTTCTTCTGTGGTAATGGTAGACTGTGTAAAGGCAACACCAGACACTTTACCTCTCTGCAATAATCTTCAAAGTCATGACAGCAAATTTCCACAGAGCATAGAAACATGAGTTTACTCAAAAAGCTGCAGCAGAAGAAGGTGGTTTCTTAATTACCGTGATTATAACGCAATGACTAAAAGAAATTTTGAATAATAATTCAATTGATTTTATCTTCTAGTTGCTACTTGGTGAATAAATCTGATCCTGACTAATATTTAATAACTGTTAAAACACATTTTATGACTTAGGAAACTGAAGAAATGCAAAGTGTACCTGATTTTGTCTAATCTCCCCAAGAGAGGTTTCCATCCGTGGCCCTCTGGCTGACAGGAAGATATGGAATCTATCAAAGTCCTTAATGTCTACCTCACTGTCAACATCAATATATTCCATGAAATCAGTGTTATACTTTAGCAACCTATCAAGCACACAGCCCATGTGCTGAGCTTGGCTTTGAGCTATGATGTCTTTGGCACTGCTGACATGAAGAATTTTTTTACAAATCTCTTTCTCATCTATAAAAGTGGTTACAAGGACTTTGACAGATTCTAAGTTGTCATATGCCTGCTGAAAAAAAGAAACACATGGCTAAATAAATAAGATAATTTGCATGGTCAAGTTGCTGTTGTTGTTTTTTTTAAATAACACTGACTATTACTTCCTCATAAGGTCTGCATAAAAAAGAAACTATATCAGAGCATGTTTCCAGCAATAAGCCTTAAAAAAGAAAGACTTTAGTTAATCATACTAAATGCAAAAACTGCTTTTAACTGCTTAAAAAATAATTATCTCTGTCAATGTGAGGTATATTTCATGTTAACCAGTGATAAGTAATTATAACAAATATTTATCACAACACTACTAAATGTACTCTATTAAGTGTGATAACAAAAGACAGAGGGGCGACATCAAACTAAAGTTACTCAGTCTTAAATTCCTATTCTGTGCTAGCAAACGAATGGTCGCGGTAATAACTACATTTGCTATATTCAGAGCTAACAACAATATTGTCATTTTACACAACACTGCAAAGGTTAGGTGCTGACTCTGGCGTTGCTCATAGACACCAGAATGCCTGTCGGAGCCGCTAGCCAACTACCACACTGGTTCTAACAGCAATTTCTGACTACTCTAATACATAAATAAAGTAAATAGATAAATACATGAGTAAAGTAATACATAAGATTACTAACAAAAACACATTAACTCTAATGAAGTATGGCACTAAAGCCAAGAACTAGTACTAAAATTAAGAGTAGGATATGTTAGCAAGACTGTTACATTAGCTAACATTACATGTTAGCTAGGTATAGTTAAGCAATAATTAACAGCGCTTAAACTCAAAACTCCTATATAACTCCTATATTTTATATAAATTCAAAGTTTCACATTCTTCCAGAAACCCGACATATTTTCAGTACATTAAGATAAACTGGTAAATTATACTTACTGTAAGGTCTGACAACATAGTAGGCGACGTAACCTCCATCTTTGTCTCCTTTGTCTCAGTGGCGCGAAAAGATAGCGCCCCCTTCCCGCCGCTGGTATGTTATGTTGCTGGGCAGAATTTGTTTCAATTTTCAGCATGTGTATTCTTACTCATTTAATTTCCTACTTTTACTTCAATTGTATTGCCCTAGTTCACATGTTACGGTCAAAATTAAGCGTGTTCTGTGTGGATACTTATGGTTATAGTATAGCCATGGCCATCAATTGGTATGCCATACATAAAAAAAATTATCTTCTTTCAGAATTTTAGTACAACATACACACCTTGCTCCACATTACATTATAAAAATGTTTTATTTGTTGAAAGTAATGAGGAAAGGGTTATGGAAAACAAACAATAACTAAACATTTTATTTATTCAGTTAATATTGTTATAATACATTACAATTTATTTCACTAAACACAGGGCTAACATCAAATAACTGAGCTGCTAATTTTAGGTCCTGTTGTTAGATTCTGAAAATAACACACAAAATGTGCTAAACTGTGCAACACATCAAGTGTGTTAAACTTTTTACACATTTTTTCAATGTTTACACATTTTTTTACACATGTTATGTTAAAATTCACACAAAATGTGTTAATAGTATAACAACACATTTTTTGTGTCATTTTTTAACACATCCTTTCTAAGAGTGTAATGAAAACCTATACTTTGTTTCGGCCGAATTCCCCCATTCAAATGCATGTAATCGTAAGAAACGCACTGTCTTGACGAAATAAAGCGTTTTTGTACAACTTCATATAAATAGCTGTAAGTCTTGATAGAAGAAGCATATACACATATTTGTGGCTTTCTCTTATACAATTCAAGATCCCCGTGCTGGGCAAACAGCTTTTGAAGCTGTTTGAGCTAAGATTTTCAAGTTATTCACATAATGAAAACCTATACTTTGTTTTGGGCGAATTCCCCCATTTAAATGTATGTAATCGTAGGAAACGCACTGTCTTGACGAAATAAAGCGTTTTTGTACAACTTCATATAAAGAGCTGTAAGTTTTGATAGAAGACTCAGACACACATATTTACGGCGTTATCTTTTAGAATTCAATATCCATCCCCGTGCTGGGCAAACAGGTTTTGTAGCTGTTTGAGCTAAGATTTTCAAGTTATTCACATAATGAAAACCTATACTTTGTTTCGGGCGAATTCCCCCATTCAAATGCATGTAATCGTAGGAAAAACACTGTCTTGACGAAATAAAGCGTTTTTGTACAACTTCATATAAAGAGCTGTAAGTTTTGATTGAAGACTCAGACACACATATTTACGGCGTTATCTTATAAAATTCAATATCCATCCCCATGCTGGGCAAACAGGTTTTGAAGCTGTTTGAGCTAAGATTTTCAAGTTATTCACATAATGAAAACCTATACTTTGTTTCGGCCGAATTCCCCCATTCAAATGCATGTAATCGTAGGAAATGCAGTTGTGACGAAATAAAGCGTTTTTGTACAACTTCATATAAAGAGCTGTAAGTTTTGATAGAAGACTCAGACACACATATTTACGGCGTTATCTTATAGAATTCAATATCCATCCCCGTGCTGGGCAAACAGGTTTTGAAGCTGTTTGAGCTAAGATTTTCAAGTTATTCACATAATGAAAACCTATACTTTGTTTCGGGCGAATTCCCCCTTTCAAATGCATGTAATCGTAGGAAACGCACTGTCTTGACGAAATAAAGCGTTTTTGTACAACTTCATATAAATAGCTGTAAGTTTTGATAGAAGCTGTAAGTTTTGATAGAAGACTCAGACACACATATTTACGGCGTTATCTTATAGAATTCAATATCCATCCCCGTGCTGGGCAAACAGGTTTTGAAGCTGTTTGAGCTAAGATTTTAAATTTATTCACATAATGAAAACCTATACTTTGTTTCGGGCGAATTCCCCCATTCAAATGCATGTAATCGTAGGAAACGCACTGTCTTGACTAAATAAAGTGTTTTTGTACAACTTCATATAAAGAGCTGTAAGTCTTGATAGAAGACTCAGACACACATATTTGTGGCTTTCTCTTATACAATTCAAGATCCCCGTGCTGGGCAAACAGGTTTTGAAGCTGTTTGAGCTAAGATTTTCAAGTTATTCACATAATGAAAACCTATACTTTGTTTCGGCAGAATTCCCCCATTCAAATGCATGTAATCGTAGGAAACGCACTGTCTTGACGAAATGAAGCGTTTTTGTACAACTTCATATAAATAGCTGTAAGTTTTGATAGAAGAAGCATACACACATATTTACGGCGTTATCTTATAGAATTCAAGATCCATCCCCGTTCTGGGCAAACAGGTTTTGAAGCTGTTTGAGCTAAGATTTTCAAGTTATTCACATAATGAAAACCTATACTTTGTTTCGGCCGAATTCCCCCATTCAAATGCATGTAATCGTAGGAAACGCACTGTCTTGACGAAATAAAGGGTTTTTGTACAACTTCATATAAATAGCTGTAAGTCTTGATGGAAGAGGCATACAGACATATTTGTGGCTTTCTCTTATACAATTCAAGATCCCCGTGCTGGGCAAACAGGTTTTGAAGCTGTTTGAGCTAAGATATTTATATGTTATTCACATAATGAAAACCTATACTTTGTTTGACCGAATTCCCCCATTCAAATGCATGTAATCGTAGGAAACGCACTGTCTTGACGAAATAAAGCGTTTTTGTACAACTTCATATAAATAGCTGTAAGTTTTGATAGAAGACTCAGACACACATATTTACGGCGTTATCTTATAGAGTTCAATATCCATTCCCGTGCTGGGCAAACAGGTTTTGAAGCTGTTTGAGCTAAGATTTTCAAGTTATTCACATAATGAAAACCTATACTTTGTTTCGGCCAAATTCCCCCATTCAAATGCATGTAATCGTAGGAAACGCACTGTCTTGACGAAATAAAGCGTTTTTGTACAGCTTCATATAAATAGCTGTAAGTCTTGATGGAAGAAACATACACACATATTTGTGGCTTTCTCTTATAGAATTCAATATCCATCCCCGTGCTGGGCAAACAGGTTTTGAAGCTGTTTGAGCTAAGATTTTCAAGTTATTCACATAATGAAAACCTATACTTTGTTTTGGGCGAATTCCTCCATTCAAATGCATATAATCGTAGGAAACGCACTGTCTTGACGAAATAAAGCGTTTTTGTACAACTTCATATATATAGCTGTAAGTTTTTATAGAAGACTCAGACACACATATTTACGGCGTTATCTTATAGAGTTCAATATCCATTCCCGTGCTGGGCAAACAGGTTTTGAAGCTGTTTGAGCTAAGATTTTCAACTTATTCACATAATGAAAACCTATACTTTGTTTTGAGCGAATTCCCCCATTCAAATGCATGTAATCGTAGGAAACGCACTGTCTTGACGAAATAAAGCGTTTTTGTACAACTTCATATAAATAGCTGTAAGTCTTGATAGAAGAAGCATACACACATATTTGTGGCTTTCTCTTATACAATTCAAGATCCCCGTGCTGGGCAAACAGGTTTTGAAGCTGTTTGAGCTAAGATTTTCAACTTATTCACATAATGAAAACCTATACTTTGTTTTGAGCGAATTCCCCCATTCAAATGCATGTAATCGTAGGAAACGCACTGTCTTGACGAAATAAAGCGTTTTTGTACAACTTCATATAAATAGCTGTAAGTCTTGATGGAAGAGGCATACACACATATTTGTGGCTTTCTCTTATAGAATTCAAGATCCCCGTGCTGGGCAAACAGGTTTTGAAGCTGTTTGAGCTAAGATTTTCAAGTTATCCACATAATGAAAACCTATACTTTGTTTCGGCCGAATTCCCCCATTCAAATGCGTGTAATCGTAGGAAACGCACTGGCTTGACGAAATAAAGCGTTTTTGTACAACTTCATATAAATAGCTGTAAGTTTTTATAGAAGACTCAGACACACATATTTACGGCGTTATCTTATAGAGTTCAATATCCATTCCCGTGCTGGGCAAACAGGTTTTGAAGCTGTTTGAGCTAAGATTTTCAACTTATTCACATAATGAAAACCTATACTTTGTTTTGAGCGAATTCCCCCATTCAAATGCATGTAATCGTAGGAAACGCACTGTCTTGACGAAATAAAGCGTTTTTGTACAACTTCATATAAATAGCTGTAAGTCTTGATAGAAGAAGCATACACACATATTTAAGGCGTTATCTTATAGAATTCAAGATCCCCGTGCTGGGCAAACAGGTTTTGAAGCTGTTTGAGCTAAGATTTTCAAGTTATCCACATAATGAAAACCTATACTTTGTTTCGGCCGAATTCCCCCATTCAAATGCGTGTAATCGTAGGAAACGCACTGTCTTGACGAAATAAAGCGTTTTTGTACAACTTCATATAAATAGCTGTAAGTTTTTATAGAAGACTCAGACACACATATTTACGGCGTTATCTTATAGAGTTCAATATCCATTCACGTGCTGGGCAAACAGGTTTTGAAGCTGTTTGAGCTAAGATTTTCAAGTTATTCACATAATGAAAACCTATACTTTGTTTCGGCCGAATTCCCCCATTCAAATGCATGTAATCGTAGGAAACGCACTGTCTTGACGAAATAAAGCGTTTTTGTACAACTTCATATAAATAGCTGTAAGTCTTGATGGAAGAAACATACACACATATTTGTGGCTTTCTCTTATACAATTCAATATCCATCCCCGTGCTGGGCAAACAGGTTTTGAAGCTGTTTGAGCTAAGATTTTCAAGTTATTCACATAATGAAAACCTATACTTTGTTTCGGCCGAATTCCCCCATTCAAATGCATGTAATCATAGGAAACGCACTGTCTTGACGAAATAAAGCGTTTTTGTACAACTTCATTTAAATAGCTGTAAGTTTTGATAGAAGAAGCATACACACATATTTGTGGCTTTCTCTTATACAATTCCAGATCCCCGTCTGGGCAAACAGGTTTTGAAGCTGTTTGAGCTAAGGTTTTCAAGTTATTCACATAATGAAAACCTATACTTTGTTTCGGCCGAATTCCCCCATTCAAATACATGTAATCGTAGGAAACGCACTGTCTTGACGAAATAAAGCGTTTTTGTACAACTTCATATAAATAGCTGTAAGTCTTGATAGAAGAAGCATACACACATATTTGTGGCTTTCTCTTATACAATTCAAGATCCCCGTGCTGGGCAAACAGGTTTTGAAGCTGTTTGAACTAAGATTTTCAAGTTATTCACATAATGAAAACCTATACTTTGTTTCGGCCGAATTCCCCCATTCAAATGCATGTAATCGTAGGAAACGCACTGTCTTGACGAAATAAAGCGTTTTTGTACAACTTCATATAAATAGCTGAAAGTTTTGATAGAAGACTCAGACACACATATTTACGGCGTTATCTTATAGAATTCAATATCCATCCCCGTGCTGGGCAAACAGGTTTTGAAGCTGTTTGAGCTAAGATTTTC
The DNA here is from genome assembly GCF_963576455.1 of Neolamprologus multifasciatus. Taxonomy (NCBI): domain Eukaryota; kingdom Metazoa; phylum Chordata; class Actinopteri; order Cichliformes; family Cichlidae; genus Neolamprologus; species Neolamprologus multifasciatus. The sequence goes on from NC_140455.1 coordinate 5,395,410, forward strand.
AAGTTATTCACATAATGAAAACCTATACTTTGTTTCGGCCGAATTCCCCCATTCAAATGCATTTAATCGTAGGAAACGCACTGTCTTGACGAAATAAAGCGTTTTTGTACAACTTCATATAAATAGCTGTAAGTCTTGATAGAAGAAGCATACACACATATTTGTGGCTTTCTCTTATACAATTCAAGATCCCCGTGCTGGGCAAACAGGTTTTGAAGCTGTTTGAGCTAAGATTTTCAAGTTACTCACATAATGAAAACCTATACTTTGTTTCGGCGGAATTCCCCCATTCAAATGCATGTAATCGTAGGAAACGCACTGTGTTGACGAAATATAGCGTTTTTGTACAAACTTCATATAAATAGCTGTAAGTTTTTATAGAAGACTCAGACACACATATTTATGGCGTTATCTTATAGAGTTCAATATCCATTCACGTGCTGGGCAAACAGGTTTTGAAGCTGTTTGAGCTAAGATTTTCAAGTTATTCACATAATGAAAACCTATACTTTGTTTCGGCCGAATTCCCCCATTCAAATGCATGTAATCGTAGGAAACGCACTGTCTTGACGAAATAAAGCGTTTTTGTACAACTTCATATAAATAGCTGTAAGTCTTGATGGAAGAAACATACACACATATTTGTGGCTTTCTCTTATAGAATACAATATCCATCCCCGTGCTGGGCAAACAGGTTTTGAAGCTGTTTGAGCTAAGATTTTCAAGTTATTCACATAATGAAAACCTATACTTTGTTTCGGCCGAATTCCCCCATTCAAATGCATTTAATCGTAGGAAACGGACTGTCTTGACGAAATAAAGCGTTTTTGTACAACTTCATTTAAATAGCTGTAAGTTTTGATAGAAGAAGCATACACACATATTTGTGGCTTTCTCTTATACAATTCCAGATCCCCGTCTGGGCAAACAGGTTTTGAAGCTGTTTGAGCTAAGATTTTCAAGTTATTCACATAATGAAAACCTATACTTTGTTTCGGGCGAATTCCCCCATTCAAATGCATGTAATCGTATGAAACGCACTGTCTTGACGAAATAAAGCGTTTTTGTACAACTTCATATAAATAGCTGTAAGTCTTGATAGAAGAAGCATACACACATATTTGTGGCTTTCTCCTAAAGAATTCAGTATCCATCCCCGTGCTGGGCAAACAGGTTTTGAAGCTGTTTGAGCTAAGATTTTCAAGTTATTCACATAATGAAAACCTATACTTTGTTTCAGGCGAATTCCCCCATTCAAATGCATGTAATCGTAGGAAACGTACTGTCTTGACGAAATAAAGCGTTTTTGTACAACTTCATATAGCTGTAAGTTTTGATAGAAGACTCAGACACACATATTTACGGCGTTATCTTATAGAATTCAATATCCATCCCCGTGCTGGGCAAACAGGTTTTGAAGCTGTTTGAGCTAAGATTTTCAAGTTATTCACATCATGAAAACCTATACTTTGTTTCGGGCGAATTCCCCCATTCAAATGCATGTAATCGTAGGAAACCCACTGTCTTGACGAAATAAAGCGTTTTTGTACAACTTTATATAAATAGTTAATATAAATATAAATATATATAAATATAATATTTCATATAAAAAAAGTTCCTCCAGTTATTCACAAAATGAAAACCTAAATTTTTGTTTCGGGCGAGAACTCCCACAAAACCAGCCAATCACAGACTGGGATGCAAAAAAATTCTGATTGGCTGTTTTGGTCTCCAATCAGCTCGAAATGACGAAATGCAATATCCCAGAATGCATTTGTCCAAAACTCAAACGAGGCAATGGCGGAGGAACACAGAGTGGCAGAGTATGAAATGTTTCTCTTTCTGGGTCACAAAATAAACTTTTAAGATATTTTCATGCGACAATGGTGCTGTGTAAACTTCAAATACCTGCTCGAGACATCGAGACATCACATATTTACAAAAGTGCTCTAACGTTTTCGGAGATCCCTGTTGCCAGCTGACCGCATTTTTATGTTTGTTTGTTTTTTTCTTTTTTTTTTTTTTTTTTTTTTTTTTTTTTTTTTTTTTCTTTTTTTCTTTTCTTTTTTTTTGCAGGTGGACGGAAACGTTTCCAGCTGTCATAGGACTAAAGGCAGGGTAGACCCTGGAAGGACAGACAAGCATTCATGCGGACACTCAGCAGACAATTAACCCGACCCGTGCATCTCTATGGACTGCTAAAGTACGTGGAGACAACCCACACAAGCATAGAGAAACCGGCCTCCCAGGATCTTCTTCCTGTGAGGCAAGAAGGTGTCTGCATCACCGTGCTAAAAACATACATTTAATATATTTTTTCTCCATAATAATTATCATCAAAATTTGTTGTCCGTCCTAAACAGATACTGCTGTGATTTCGAGTTAAGGCACAGTTTATACGGCCTGATTTGACTTAAAGTCTGCAGGCTTGCCATTCCTATATGAAGCACCGCCCTGAGGCAAAGTAAGAAAGGTGTGGGAGGTGTAGTTTTGTAAGCTAGGGACCCTCCACTAAGCAGTTCTGATGGTATAAACAGGTTTTTCCTCCACGTTTGTTTGTTTTTTCAACGGTATAAACAATGAAAGGTGGTGGATTTGCCAATTGGTCATGATCAACTCTGGGCTGGACCAATTATAATACACAGTAGCGGTTTTAGATACGGGCGACTCGGGCGGTTGCCAGGGGCGGCATCGTGGTGGTGGGCGGCATCATGGTCATCGGCAAAAAAAAAAAAAAAAAAAAATGCTCGTACTCATGCTGCCCCGACGTCAGCCAGCGCATATTGGGAACGGCATAGGCACCAATCGGTTTTCTGTCGCCCATTTCCTGGGAGTAAGGGCAGGGCTGGACTGGGTCAAAAAATCAGCCATGGCACTTTGACTAGAGACTGGCCCACCAGGTATTATAGGAAAAACCATAAAGCCTTTTAATGTAAACAAACGCTGTTGTCACAGTGATGTACACTGTCTTGTTGTTATATATGTATCAATCTAATAAACTTAAACCTACACCATCCTCCCTATTCTGGTATTCTAAACAGTACTTAGCCGAAACCCAAAGACTGCTTGGTTGAGTTAACTACCTGAACTATCTACAACATATGGTGGAAACCTGAAATTAAGACAGAGAAGACTAGAGGTAAGACATGACCATTACTGAATTAAAAAAATAAAAATGACAGATTTAGTGATATTTTCATAAACTATTTATTTACCACATAAATAAACAGCATGGCAGGGCAAAATATTTTTTCTAACATGGCAACCTTTTAAAAGGGAAAGGAGACAGAAAGACAGGTGAGAAAGAATAAAACTTAACTGACTTTTTGATGGCATTTTACACAAAGTACTAGTACAGTATCTAGAAAATGTGGGAAAATACTGGCATCATGTACAGTACTTTCTTCTGAAGAAATTATGTTGGGGCCCTGAAAAAAACTTACTATGTACAATAATGGATTTCTATAAATTTGACATCAGATGAAAACTTTGGTTGTAAGATTCGGATAATTATTTGTTAAAAGCTAGAAATTTTAAATGAGAATAAGAAAGAAAGGAATTTCTTTGTGCCCCCCTCTCCCTGTTAATGCTCTACCTGGCCCCATGGCAAAACTTTGCTAGACCCGCCCCTGCACAGTTACCAGCTGTCAGCTACATAGAAAAGGATCCTGATGTTATTTGTCTCTCAGAAACAGTTCATAGCTTTCTTTCAACCCATTCATGTCACCTAAAAGGTAAACCTGTTTCTCCATCACCTGTTCAGCTCTGATGATTCAGTAAGGACATCTCCTGGTTTCATCTTCATGTTTCCCTCTCACCAGATAACGAAACCGACATCATGACCAGCAGCTTTTACAGCCGTGGCTCCAACAAACATCAGCTGATACTAGAAAGTAATATTAAATAAATTATAACAACAGCTTATCAAGTACCAAAAAGGGTACAAATGCTTGTCGCTGGGGGTGTTCCTTTTTGAGGGACATTTCTGTACCCTTTAGGCTTGGTACATTTTTGTACCTTGTGCAGTTGTACCATCTGAAGTACAATCATGTACTTAAATGTACCTTCAAACTATAGTACAGAAATGTTCCCTTGAAAAGGGTACAATAGGGTACCTATGAGGGTACCCCCCCAGCGACAACCTATTTCGTACCTGAAGAGATAAAAATGTACCCCCAATAGTCCAAAATATTTGGTTATTTAACCATTTATTTTCGATAATAGAATCACATCAAAGCATTTAAACAACCACAGGAATACATCCTTGATTGCATTCGTATATTGCCATAGGACATGTCAAGAAAAATACATTCATTTAAAAAAAGTAAACAATCACATAAAGACATTAAACACCTGAACACAATGTTTTGACAGATCACAGAGATGGCATGTATTTAAAAAACTGTCCACACAAATGTTGTAAGTGTCACAGAAATGGCTTATGTATAAAGAAGTTTAATAGATGGTTTAATAGATGGTTCCAGCATTTAAAATGTTTTTGCTTGTATCTGTATCTGTGGTTAATATTGTAAAGGTGTGTTTATCTTGTCACAAAGAACAAGTTTTGTTACACCGCTATTATCGCGAGGTTTGGGCGTGATAGTATAGGCTGTGAGCCCACGTTTAATAATCACGCTAAGGAGTTCAGCGAGCTATCTGCAAAGGCCGGGTTAGTCTACCAGCTGTACAAGGTATTTGTCATTTGCCATAACTGTATTGTAATATTGTGAATATTTGTAATGTATGGTGTTCTAATTGTTTTATGTTTTAATTTAGAATGAACAAGACTGTAAAAGTATTCTTCTAGGACCTCCGAAGTGGCAGGCGGCCACGAGGTAATTTTTTGTTGTTAAAGCACAAGTGTTACTTTTGATAGACTGAAGCGCTTAAAGCCTTTGTGTTTTATGTTTGTAGTTTTCACGGCGTTCAATAAATGCAGCGAAGCGCCCGTCTTGAAGAAGCCGTGCCTGTGTTGTCATTTCGGAGTTACAAATGTTTTGCTCTACTTCAACAACCCAGAATATATACAGTGGGGCAAAAAAGTATTTAGTCAGCCACCGATTGTGCAAGTTCCCCCACTTAAAATGATGACAGAGGTCAGTAATTTGCACCAGAGGTACACTTCAACTGTGAGAGACAGAATGTGAAAAAAAAATCCATGAATTCACATGGTAGGATTTGTAAAGAATTTATTCGTAAATCAGGGTGGAAAATAAGTATTTGGTCACCTCAAACAAGGAAAATCCCTGGCTCTCACAGACCTGTAACGTCTTCTGTAAGAAGCTTTTCTGTCCCCCACTCGTTACCTGTATGAATGGCACCTGTTTGACCTCATCATCTGTATAAAAGACACCTGTCCACAGCCTCAACCAGTCAGACTCCAAACTCCGCCATGGCCAAGACCAAAGAGCTTTCGAAGGACACCAGGAAAAGAATTGTAGACCTGCACCAGACTGGGAAGAGTGAATCTACAATAGGCAAGCAGCTTGGTGTGAAAAAATCAACTGTGGGAGCAATCATCAGAAAATGGAAGACATACAAGACCACTGATAATCTCCCTCGATCTGGGGCTCCACGCAAGATCTCATCCCGTGGGGTCAAAATGATCATGAGAACGGTGAGCAAAGATCCCAGAACCACACGGGGGGACCTGGTGAATGACCTGCAGAGAGCTGGGACCAAAGTAACAAAGGTCACCATCAGTAACACACTACAACGGCAGGGAATCAAATCCCGCAGTGCCAGACGTGTTCCGCTGCTGAAGCCAGTGCATGTCCAGGCCCGTCTGAAGTTTGCCAGAGAGCACATGGATGATACAGCAGAGGATTGAGAGAATGTCATGTGGTCAGATGAAACCAAAGTAGAACTTTTTGGTATAAACTCAACTCGTCGTGTTTGGAGGAAGAAGAATACTGAGTTGCATCCCAAGAACACCATACCTACTGTGAAGCATGGGGGTGGAAACATCATGCTATGGGGCTGTTTTTCTGCCAAGGGGACAGGACGACTGATCCGTGTTAAGGACAGAATGAATGGGGCCAAGTATCGTGAGATTTTGAGCCAAAACCTCCTTCCATCATTGAGAACTTTGAAGATGAAACGAGGCTGGGTCTTCCAACATGACAATGATCCAAAACACACCGCCCGGGCAACAAAGGAGTGACTCCGTAAGAAGCATTTGAAAGTCCTGGAGTGGCCTAGCCAGTCTCCAGACCTCAACCCCATAGAAAATCTGTGGCGGGAGTTGAAAATCCGTGTTGCTCGGCGACAGCCCCAAAACATCACTGCTCTTGAGAAGATCTGCATGGAGGAATGGGCCAAAATACCAGCTACTGTGTGTGCAAACCTGGTAAAGACCTATAGTAAACGTTTGACCTCTGTTATTGCCAACAAAGGTTATGTTACAAAGTATTGAGTTGTATTTTTGTTATTGACCAAATACTTATTTTCCACCCTGATTTACGAATAAATTCTTTACAAATCCTACCATGTGAATTCATGGATTTTTTTTTTCACATTCTGTCTCTCATAGTTGAAGTGTACCTCTGGTGCAAATTACTGACCTCTGTCATCATTTTAAGTGGGGGAACTTGCACAATCGGTGGCTGACTAAATACTTTTTTGCCCCACTGTATATGTCATATATGTAGACAAAGTGGAAAATGTGCTTGCAATCACATTTTCCACAGAATACCTCAAGGACACAAACAGCCTATCATCAACTAAATAGGTGTCTAGAGCTTGAAAGTCTGATTCATTTCCTGGATTGAACAGGATCCAGTCATTGTCAACTGCCACTTGGTAAGCATGGAAATGACATTCATAAGTGCAAGGAAGTAACAGTTTCCCACACAATACCCAACAAATATCAACATTCAAAATATACTTGATTTTAAAGAATATAGGTATGGCTTCAGTGTGTACATGGCCAACTACAAAAACATCCTCAAGTTCATATTTGACACTTCTGACAGATATAGCAGACACACGCTGAAGCACTTTATCCTGAAAATGCACATCTGTATAACTTTTGTTCATTTCCAGAGCATTCTGTAAGTCACCTGGCAGAGATGAAAATGGCACACTGACACTTGTGCTGAGTGAATGTTCAAAGTCAACAAGCAACCTATCTGAAGAAAACTCCCAGCACTGTTTCATTTGATGACGATTGCTAAGAGTTGCAGTGATGTTTACAAAGTTTTTGCATTTACTCGCTATATTTTTGAAATATTGATGCTTGCTTTCATATCTCATACACCACAAATATGGAACTCCAAAGTGTTCAAAATTAAATAAATAAATAAATAGGTCATGATGAAATAAATAACTATGTGAATAAATAAGACACAGATATGTAATGTGAGAATGATATTATGAAATAATGGAACACATTTTGAAAAAAATGCTCATTATTGTGAAATATATTGCATTCTGCTATATAAATTTACTTATTATTGTGAAATATTATTTCATGGTCATTATTTTTCACAATAATAGAGATTATTCCTGAGGCATTTTATTTATTTCGAGACGTTTTTATTCCAAAATGACCTATTTTCTAAGTCAGTCTTTATTTCAAAATCCCGTTTTTCCCAATGGCCTATTTATTTCATAATGCGTCATAATTTGTCTGTCAATCAATGGGCTGGACCTTTGCACCTATTGGCTTATTGTTTACCATCGAGTAGTTTTCCTGGATATCTGCTCCGCGGACGGCTGCTACAGCTAGCAACAGCGTGCTAGGTCAAAAGTCACGGAGCATGGCAGACTGGTGTGAACTTCAGTCAGTTCTGCTCATTTAAGCAAATCAGATAGAGAGGAATCATTTACCAGTAGATACTGTTTTGAGTCGTTTAGATGATGTTTCTGAAATGCCTGGATGATAATTGCTCTTCAAGATGTTAGCATCGATGACAACATTGTCGAAGGTTTAAGATCAATTCAGCACCGTGTTCGTTTGGAATACGCCGAGGAAGAACGGTCTTCAAATGTTGGTCGTCCACGTCTTGAAATCCCGGTGCAGCACTCAGGACTTCAGTGCTGTCCGGGATAACCATCGGGGTAATTGCCAATATGTTTTCTGTGTCTCCGAGCACAATTAGGAGGAAAATGACGGAGGAAGGTCTATGGTAAGTTTATGCTGTAATTGGGCACCTGTGTGATTCTGTACACAGCATTGTTTAGATGTTAACCTTAATTATGACGTTTGACATTGAAATATTATCGCTTACTTTTTTTTTGGTTACTGTCTAAACTAAGTGGGGCAGCTACGGCTAAAGCTATCGGCGCCATCTCGGCGTTGAGACACGTTGAGCCGGTGAGTAGACCCACCAGCTTTCCAGTCTACTTACTTATCACATCTTGTTAGACAACAGGGTCATTAGCAGAGTTGGGACTAACGCGTTATTAAGTAACGCGTTACAGTAACTACGTTATTATAGTGGTAACGAGCACGGTAACTAGTTATTATGCCAAAATCAGGAACGCGTTAGTCGTTACTGGGATTTAGATAGGGTCGTTACTCGTTACTTCGTCTGGTGGCTATCGCGGAGCTTCCACAGATTCTGTAACATTAGCAAGTGGTGGAGGCCAGCAGGTGGATGAGGGAAAGGGGACGCAGAAGGAAAAGAGACCCGAGGCGGCCGCCGGTCCAAGTGTGAACTGAACTTCAGGTAAGAAGTTATGACCTGCAGTCTATCTGGGTCTGATATAAACCAAGTTTAGGTGGAGTTTATTTTCGTTATTCTGACTTTTTCCGTACTGCGTACTAGCTAGCATGACGGAGTTTCTATACAGCTGGGTGGGTGCTATGAAGTTAATGATGTTGAACTTTATTTTGTTCATAAGTTATTAGAGTTGCCAACCGTCCCGTCTGGTATTCAGAGAAAATATTACGCGTTTCTTATTGAGGTGAGAACAGTTTGTCCCGTAATTCAGCTACAATGAAAAAAGACACAAAGCTGGAGTTATTCTGTGTCTTTGCTGCACAGCTGCCTCTTCTTCTTTCATTCCCCTCCCTCTCCTGTTTCTACTTCAATCATGAAAACTGATCAATGATCAGCTGATCGTCTCTCTTGTTTGTTTATCGCACACTTTGCGCCAGAAAGAGGAAACCAGCGTATGTCGCGCTAAACAACAGCAGCACGTTTAAGCTTGATCAGCTGTTGTTAGAATTGATTTAATATTAATTTCTAGTATCAGCTGATGTTTGCTGGAGCCACAGCTGCAAAAAAGCTGCTGGTCATGATGTCGGTTTGGTTATCTGGTGAGAGGGAAACATGAAGATGAAACCAGGAGATGTCCTTACTGAATCATCAGAGCTGAACAGGTGATGGAGAAACAGGTTTGCCTTTTGGGTGACATAAATGAGTTGAAGGGAAGTTATGAACTGTTTCTGAGAGACAGATAACCCCAGGATCCTTTTTTAGGTAGCTGACAGCTGGTAACTGTGCAGGTGCAGATCTAGCAAAGTTTTGCCAGGGGGGCCAGGTAGGGCATTAAGAGGGAGAGGGGGGCACAAAGAAATACTTTTCTTTCTTATTCTCATTTAAAATGTCTTGCTTTTAAAAAATAATTATCTCAATCTTACAACAAACGATTGATGCATATATACCATCAAGACAGTGTACAACAGCGTTTGTTTTTATTCAAAGGCTTTATGATTTTTCCTATAATGGCGGCCAGTCTCTAGTCAAAATGCCCGGGCCGATTTTTTTGTCCCAGTCCAGCCCTGTATGCAGCTCATCTGCAGTCTGGTGTTACCTATATCTTCCTATTCAGAAGGCAGAATTTCCGAGTTCTGAGTACAATCAAAGCACCACGACTGCAGTTTTTGTGTTGGATGCAAAAGGCGCATATGACGCTGTGACGTAGGCTAGAATCATGGCGTCAGTCAACGACGGTCCAGGCGTGGGATTTCTCTCGTGGAATTATGCACATTATCTTTTCCTTTCTGTTGGTAGGTGGCACAGTGCACTTGTGGCAAGTAAGCAAGCTAGAAGACTGGCAAAGTTATGGAAGCAACCAAAGTTACTTTCCCTAGTAACTAGTTACTTTGAAAGTAACGAGTAACTTGAAGTAACTGAGTTACTTTTGATAGAAGTAACTAGTAATGTAACTAAGTTACAATTTTAAAGTAACTTACCCAACACTGGTCATTAGTGCTTTAAATAGTACATAGTTGAATGTTTCATTGCTGTTTGCGGTTGATTGTTCTCTGATAACGCATAACAAAGTTGATGTTAAATAGCGAGTTTATTGAAATGGTTTTGTCTATTACAGCAGCGTTTTAAATATCATACTTTCTCTGGTGTCTTCAGTAAAGCTAAAACAAGAATACATTTACATCCTTGGTTCTTTCAGTATTAATTGGAAAACTTTGAGATTTGCTGTTATATGAAAATATGAAAAAAAAGATTTATGTGCAGAAAATCTGATAGGTATTCCTGTATTGGAGATGTGGATTTGGATTCGAAAGTGCTGGACATTCAGCGTCATCACCCAAATGCCGACTGCAGAATGATGATGGGACATCTATGATCCAGAGGCATATACATTCAAAGTAAGCTGATATTGTTAAAATATCCAAACACCAGTTTCCGGCCTGGAAAGCACGTGTCAGTGTGGCCTTGATGTGATATTTTAATGTAGGCATCAGAAATGACTAGCATGTTCTTATCATTGTTATGCAGTTTTGTTCCTGTTTGAACCAATCTGTACACGATTCTCTCTCCTCACTAAATCTGTACAGCATCTGGATACTTGCCTGACACAATGAAGATCTGTCCCATAAGCATTACAGTGTTTACAATACAGTCTTTTTGTAGTTAGTACTAAGACATTATCTGTTTGTTAATCAGGATTTCGACTGATGGATTCAATGAGACGAGTCAATCCAGAAGGGGTCAAGATGCGACAGTTAGACTACAAGGCGTTTTCAGTACAGTGTATCAGCAGCAAATCACCTTTGGCATATAGATGGAAATCAGCATTGAGCGCCTGTGGAGGGATGTATATGAAAACATCTTCACCCAGCTGGGGATTCAAGGACTGCTCAACCCTGGTGAAAAAAATTCACTTGTTTGCTCTGCATAGATGCTTTTTGCATCACATTCAACATCATCTTCAGTCATTCCAAGAAGCATGGAGTCAGCACGGACTCAGAAAAGCAAACAACCATTCACCCCTGCACCTCTGGTTGCTGCACAGAAAGGAGGGACAAGATTTGTCACAGGTACATGACTATTTGATCCATATTTGTTCTTGTATGTAAAACTCTGCTATCTGTAGTTGAGATGAGTTTATTTCTACTGTGCAAGTTGGTGTACCAAATATTTCTCCTGTAAGTGGAAATGTCTCCCAAGCCATTCTCTCCTTTTATCCCATCTGTCAGGTATAGATGGCAATACTTTAAACAAAGTTAAATTTGTTATACCTGAAGAGAACCAATCCTGACCTAGAATGGGTGAATGAATAATTAGTTGGTAGCCAATGCCTAAGCAACTCACATAGGCCCTGACAGACTCAATAAGTCCATCTAGGAACAGCTGCAGGAAACACCTCTTCAGTTTAGATTTAAAACATGTGCATGCTCTTTCAGGTTGATGAGGATTATGGTGTGGACTGGATAGGACCACATAATCACCGCCCATCAAAGGAGATCACCATTCCTGAGATTCAGCTCCCACGTGCACTGAATGAATGAGACCCTACTGTGCTACCAAACAACAACGTTTCACTCAGTCAAGCTTTGGATGCCTACTGTGAAACTGTTCAGTCACTCAAACTTATGTTTGATACCACACCTTAACTCTTCAAAGTAAGCAGGTGCAATATGTTCACACCCTATTTCTTGCATAACCATACTTCAAAATCACTTGTAGAAAGACACTATCACATTTAATCAGTTTCTATGTCAGGAGGATTCTTTTTTTTTTTTTTTTTTTTAATTTCTACATCTATGGCTTTGTAGCTAATACTGACTCAAAACAGCATAACCAATTTCATGTTCAACAAAACCGTGAGTGGCTATAAAACAGGATTTGTTTTTAAGGAGCTCCTCCGTCGATAACCCCCAGAGAGTCATTTTCTGCGTCAACGCTAGTCAGCGCGGAGGCGGAGCACTCATCGCTGCTGGCTTTTCAGCCTTTGGGATTAATGCGCGTTGCGAACTTGACACATGAAAATACAACATTGTGGTTTTAATGCGCAGTTGTTTAGAAACCGTTATGCTGTCTTGGTGAACTATATTTGTAACTTACAAAATGTAGTCACCGTAACATAAAAATCTGCTTGACATTTTAACTTCCAGAGAACCTCTGTTTAACTTGATGTTGCAAATTCCATAAAAACCTCACAATTAATGAACAATTCTAGGATGTAGTAAAAGCGAAAAAGTAAATGGCCAAACATAACAGTAAAATGATTTCATGTTTTTGAAGGCTACAACCAAGATTTAAAACATTAAAAATTATAACTGGAACTTAATAAAATGGAAATGGACCAGTTTTTTTTTAACATCGTGTGTGTGTGTGTGTGTGTGTGTGTGTGTCTGTTCTGCTATACTTGTGAGGACCAGCGTGGGTTTAAGACCTTACGAGTGAGGACCTTTTGGGAAAGTGAGGACATTTAATATGGTCCTCACTTGTTTTTCACTGTAATGCCTTCTGGAGGCCATTTTTATGCTTCTCTCAAAGTTTGAGCTTGGTCCTCAGAAAGATAGAAATACGAGAAAAAATACACACTTCTATACACACTGCTATTCTTTTCATACACACACTTTTGCTCTCTACTGGCTACTAGTGGTTATGAAAATTCACTGCTCCTGAGCCTTTTTGCTCTCTACTGCCCTTCTGCCCCTTTTGGTTTTGGATAGTCATTGCACCCCAGTACTTTTTGCTCTCTACTGCCCCTACTGCTCTTGGATAGTCACTGCACCCAAGCACCTTTTTGCACTCTACTGCCAACTACTGTCTTTGACCATTCACTGCCCCCAAGCTACTATAAGTATGAAGATAGTGACAGTTTATGTAATAAAGGAGAAATAAATAGTGCTCTATCGCCTTAAAGTTCAATTCAATTTTATTTATATAGCACCAAATCACAACAAAGTCACCTGAGAGCACTTATACTTTAGGGTAAAGACCCTACAAGGTAAGTTAAACATATTATTATGTCTTACTTTTAATATCTGGTCTTGGTCTACCGAAATTGGAAAGCACACCAATACAGTTTTTGAAATTAAATGCTGAAATAGAAATATTGAATATGTACTGGCCTAAACTGAGCTATGAGACAGTGCTTCAGTTCCTAAAAAATTACGACTGGATTTTCAATTTAAACTAAACAGTGTGCTAGTTAACATGGGTTTCATCAGTTAATGTGAGACAGGTTTGGAAATTATTAATGCAGCTCATCATTTCTGCCTTCTGGTTCTCATTTTAGGCTTCTCTTTTTAAACCATACTTGTATCTCTGCTATAGAAATGGCATATCAGTAAGTTTTTTAGACCATTCAGTTTAAAAAAATAATAATTTAAGGTCTTGAGTGCTGTTTTCCATTTAGTGTTACCAGCATATTTTACCAAAATATCTCCACAAATAGGAGACTGAATCTGAAAAACCAACTTGACCCTGCTTTAGTAGTGAGCTACAAATTGTGTCTACATAATACACTGTATAGACAATGTGTAAGAAACTGTAGTTTTGTTTCAAGTATTTTTCAAATTATTATAAATCATACTGGTGAATTTTGATGAGCATGGGCTTCTGTACAAAGGATACATATATTGCTGTGTTCCCTTTTATATTAAAAGCTGGTTCCTCTACTGTAGTAGACTTCTGTTAGTGAAAATCTACCATTAATATATAATCTGTAATGCAATATAATATTGACTTATGTGTTCTTTAATACTTTGTAAATATTAAATATGTCCCATCCATCAGAAGCGCCCATCTCATTATGGCTGCTTCCAGGAGGATAACAACCAGTGTCAAGAAGCTCAAATGATGTCAAATTGCGCTCTTAAACATAACAGTTCAGTTCACTGTACTCAAATGGCCTCTACAGTCACCAGATCTCAATCCAAAAGAGGACCTCTATGATCTCTATGGTGGATTAGGTGATCACATTACATATTATGTAATCACCTGATCCATCATAGAGATCATATATATATATATAATGTTATTATATATAATATATTGTAGAGAGAGAGATGCTCTCTTTAGGGGTCACAACACCAGAGGCCCTGCCTCTATGTCAACCCTGATCCCAGCTTTCTCCTTTTTCACACCAACCCTCATCATGTCCTCCTTCACTGCATCCATAAACCTCCTCTGAGGTCATCCTGTTTCCTCCTGCCTTTGTCCAGTATTTCCACTATCCCTCTTCTGCACATGTCAGAATCATCTCAGCCTTGTCTCTAACTTTCTCTCCATACCATTCAGCATGAGCTGTCCTTCTTGTATACTTATTTCTGTTTCCTGTCCCTCCTGCTGACTCCAGATCCCCGATGTAATCCCACCCTCACCTTGAACACATCTGTCACTCCTATTGCACACCTCACCACTGCCTCACTGTCCTCATACATGTCCTGCACCACCCTCACATCCTGACTTACCTCATGCAGTACCACAGTTCCTCTCTTAGCATCCCATCATATTCTTTTGCCAGATCCACAAAGAGACAGTGCAACTCTTTCGACTTTCACTATACTTCTGCATCAACACACTCAAAGCAAACACCACATCTGCACTGCTCTTTTTCAGTGAGAAGCCATACTGCTGCTCATTGATGATCACCTCTCTTCTTAACCTAGCTTCAACAACTCTTTCTTGGTGTGTCTCATCAGCTTTATCCCTCTGTAGTTATTACAGCTCTGCATATCACCCTTGGTCTTGAAAACTGGTACCAGTACACTTATTCATTCCTCACTCTCCAAACTTGTGTTAAACAATCTGGTTAAAAAGTCCTCTCTCCTGAACATCTCCACACCCCAACAGATATGCCATGTGGACCAACTGCCTTTCCTCTCTTCATAGCTGCCTTCACTTCCTCCTTACTAATCCTCTGCACTTCCTGATTCACTAACTTTCCTCCATCTGTCCTCATTTTCTGTCTTCAATAATGTCTTTATTAATGAAGATAATGAGAGAATACTTCCATCTTCTCAACACACTCTCTTCACCATCTTTATCCTTAATCATTCTAACCTGCTGCACATCCTTTTCAGCTCAATCTCTGTCTAGCTAATTGAGACAAGTACTGTTCTCCTTCCTTAGTGCCCAGCCTCACATACAAGTCAGTGTAAGCTTTTTCCTTTGCCACCTCTATCTTTGCAGTAGGCCTGGACTCCCAGTATTCCTGTCTACTTTCTCCATCTCCCTGACTATCACACTTTCTCTTAGCTATTCCTTTGAGGAACTACAGGAAGGTGTCCAATCCACCACCAAGTCTTCTTGTCCTCTTTTCTCTCTCCAAAAGATACACCAAACACCTTCTTTGCCTTTCTCTCACCCTTCAGTTGTATTTTCTCAGTCATCTGGTAACTCTTCCCTTCCACCCAGAGAATGTCTCTACTCCTCCCTGAACTAACAACTGCACAACATTCTTCCTTCTTCAGCTTCCACCATTTAGTTCTTGTCTCTGCCTTCACTCTCTTCCTCTTCTTGACGTCCAAAGTCATCCTACAGACTAGTGTCCAATGCTGCGTGGCTACATTCTCTCCTGACACCACCTTGCAGTCTCCTATCTCTTTCAGACTGACCCTTCTGTTTAGGATGTAAGCCACCTGTGTGCACTTTCCTCCACTCTTCTACGTCACCTTATGTTCCTCCTTCTTCTTGAAGTATGAGTTCACCCCAGCCATTTCCATTCTTCCTAATTTTGACCTTCTGCATTTCTCTGCTTAACACCATACCTACACCACCTCCACATTATATCTCTTTCCTTCACCTACATGGCTACTGAAGTCTGCTCCAATCAACACTCTCTACCACTTTATCAAACTAACTGCAGAATTCCTCTTTCTCTTCTAACTGACATCCAACCTTCATCCAACCGGTGTCCTGCACACACAGTAAATCTACCTTCCTTCTCTCCATTCATATCAGCCAGCTCTCTCCCTTTAGCCAGTCATAGTACCTCCACACTCCTGCCTGTCCTTCTCTTCGACTCCTAACACGCTTCTCCCCTTTCCTCTTCCTTTGTCTTTGAATAGTAGCACAGTTTCCATCGGCTCTCTGTTGGCCAATAGCACAGGAGGCAGTAATTGTTAACCCAGGTACCGACTGATCCGATATGGAAATACACCAGATGCCATTCCTGAAACAGCCCTCTCTGTTTATCTGGGCTTCGGAGTACACTCCCAACTCCACCCCCCATACACTATCAGTCAAAAATTTGGCCACCTTTTGACTTAATGTTTGTCTGTGTTTTACTACTTTCTACATTGTACATACAAACTGAAGACATCAAATATATGAAGCAATATATATGGAATTATATAGCAAAGAGATAGCTGATATATAACTCTAAATATGTTTTATATTTTAGATTGCACCCTTTGCTTTGTTGACAGCGCTGCAAACCTTTGGCCTTCTCTCAGTGAGCTTCATGATGTAGTCACCTGAAATGCTTTCACCTCAAAGGTGTACGTTGTCAGGGTTCATTTGTGGAATTTCTTTCCGTCTTTATGGGGTTTGGGCCATCAGTTGTGTTGTCCAGAAGTCAGGTTGGTGCACAGCTGACAGCCCTATTTGACTACTGTTAAAATTCATATTATGGCAACAACCAATCCGCTAAGTAAAGAGAAACTACAGTCCATCCAGTCCAGTTTAAGAACTGAAGGTCAGTCAGTCTGGAAAAATGCTAAAACTTTGAATGTGTCCCCAAGTGCACTCGCACAAAACATCAAGCACTACGACAAAACTGTCTCACATGAGGCCCGCCCCAGGAAAGGAAGACCAAGAGTCCCCTCTGCTGCTGAGGATACATTCATCCGAGTCACCAGAATCACAAGGAATGGACATTAGACCAGTGGACATCTGTGCTTTGGTCTGATGAGTCCAAATTTGAGAACTTTGGTTGTACCTGCCATGTCTTTGTGCAACGCAGAAAAAGTGAATGGATGGTCTCGGCATGCGTGGCCCCCCTGTGAAGCATGGAGGAGGAGGTGTGATGGTGTGGGGGGGCTTTGCTGGTGACACTGTTGGCGAGTCATTCAAAACTGAAAGCACACTGTACCAGCATGGCTACCACAGCATCCTGCAGTGACCTGCCATCCCATCTGGTCTGTGTTTAGTTGGACCATCATTTATTTTTCAACAGGACAATGACCCCAAACACACCTCCAGGCTGTGTAAGGGCTCTGTGACCCAGAAGGAGAGTGATGGAGTACCTACCAGATGGCCTGGCCTCCACAGTCACCTGACTCAATCCCATTGGAGATGTTTTGGGATGAGACGGAGCACAGAGTGAAGGCAAAAGGGCCAACAAGTGCTCAGCATTTCCGGGAAATCCTTCAAGAGTGTTGGAAAAGCAATTCAGGTGACAACCTTATGAAGCTCATGAAGAGAATGCCAACAGTGGCCAAAGTAGTAATCAAATCAAAGGGTGGCTACTTTGAAGAATCTAAAATCTAAAACATGTTTTGAGGTATATCTCACAATTTGTTTACTACATAATTCCATATGTGTTCATTCATAGTTTTGGTGCCTTTAATGAGAATCTACAATGCAAATAAAGAAAAAACATTACATTAGAAGGTGTGTCCAATCTTTTGACTGGTAGTGTATATATCTAGGGGAAAATCTGAATATGTGCATAGCCCTCTAAATACCTTTGTTTTTCTTTAATTCTAGTGGTAGGCAGACGTACAACAACTAGAGAGCCAAACTGATGCACACAGCATCACAAGACCACCAAGAAAACCACAGAAGGCATAGGATAAATTATAACAATGCCAGAGCAGCTTGGCTACATCTGACGAGATGCTGTCAAACAGCATCATTATATTCTCTTGGCCACTTGTTTTGCAAAGCCAATAAATAAAAGATCCCAGCTTTTAAAGAGGAAGTAACCATTGATACAGTGACCAGAGGCTCTAACACCAATACCCTATGAAGGTGCTGGGAATGGAGAAGAAGCACTGTCACAATGCCAGTTGCACCCACTGTCTTTAAGATGGGTTAGAGAGACAGCCACATGAAGAGCCACAGAGACCCAGACTTCCCTTGTCCGATTGGCAGTCATCAACAGGGTTGTCTGCCTTACCAGTCCTGGGCTGGTGTGGAGGGAGCAAGTGGGCTTAAAGAAAAGCTGCTCATGCTTTTTCAGGGCAAGAGAGGCTGGGCATGAATCACCTTTAGTGTGATGTTACCAGCTTATCACTGCGCAAAATAAATTTTCTCATGGATGCATTTCCAATGTTTACCATATATTAGGAGAAAAAGTTTATTTATTGTATGTACAGTTAATGTATGAAACACTGAGTAAAAGAAGGTAGATTATACATTTAATGTGAATGTTTGATTTGTGAACTAATGAATATAAATATACACTGCCCTGTGATGGATTGGGAGCTCTGGTTGACGCTGTAGATAAGCGGTTAGGAAAATGGGTGTCTGAATAGATGGGTGCTGTACATTATAATAAAGACTTGAATACATATAATGCTTTCTGAGACAGAAAAGAAAATGAAATTTAAAGTTGTTTCCTAGCTCCTTCTTGGTAGAAAGTAAGTTGTCAGCAACTTATGTGCATGACCATTTTTCATTCAAACAGAACATGTCTAGTCCATAGCCTTCTTTAATTATTTTAAAACTACTTATACTAAGCAACTCTAAAAATGCTTAGCCATTAGAAGAAAATAAAAATTTGATCATCATTAATGAAACTTTGAAATATCTGGTTTTCCATCAGAGCAGATGAAATACCTATTTTGCATTAAATTGAATCATTTGGCTTCCAGAAGGGCTCACCCTGAGTCCATTCTCTTACTTTATTGAGAAGTTATGATATATAGCCTGACAACATAGCGAGTACTGAGGATGAGTTTATGGTAATTTAATATGGAAGCTGTGAGGCCCATTCAGTGTCCTGTTCTTAGCCATGGGAACTACTGGCTGCCTGCATAGGTATAGGGAGCTCATATAATGGACATGATTATCCTCACTATGGACAATGGTAAACTACCAAAGCATCTATCTATCTATCTATCTATCTCTCTATCTCTACTGATGTATAATTAGTAAAATTAAGTAAAATTATGTTGTACATTTAAATCTGACTTTAGATACATTTTAGTATGTGCTTTTATAGTGTGTACTAAACTGTACTAAGAAATGAAAAATGTGCCTCAAGGATGACAAGTGCAGAATATTGTGCTACACTCTGCTCCCAACTTCACTGATGCCCTGCACCTCCCCCACTGCAGCAGGTATGGGGGAGGTGCAGGGCAGTATTTTCAGCACTTTGGCTGTCCTGAAGGCAAAAGAGAATCCAAACCAGGACTAGCAAGGTGTGCCTAATACAGTGGCCGTTTACAGTGTGTGTGTAAACAACCAAAACACACACACATATATATATCTATATCTATTTTATATATATATAAAATAGATATGGTAATGGATCTTAGTTGTTTTCGACTACTGATATGCATTAAGCCAATTTAGACTGTAAAGCTAAATGTTACTTTAGATTAATTTTATTATGTTGTTTCATTATGTGTTTAAACTGTAGTAAAAACAATGTCAGGCTTCCTTTATTTTATATAATGTACAATGTAAATCAGGTTTAAGAGTGAGAGCTGAGAAGTAGAGAATACTTTGGCTCTCTGCAATTCCTCTTTAAGATATCATGACCCATCAGTGACCCGCCCCTCCCCCCGCGCACCTGCACTGCACGCTCTCAAACTTTTGCAGGGCATTGCTTGCATCTCAACTAGGGGTGGGTTTTTATAATCGATTTATCGATTAAAATCGATTCTGGCTTGGATAACGTAAAATCGATTCATTAAAATCCTGAATCGATTTTTAATATAAATTTATTTTGCCCGAAATGCCAGAATCTCTGGTGAAATCTCACAAAATTTCAACAACCACCAAACAGCTAAGACAGTAAATGAGAGCAGGAACATGGATTCTGCACAAAGACTTAAACACACAGCGCAACCCGCGGATCAGAATCAGTGAGATGTCGCCTTTCTCACAGTCGGGGCTGAAAGCCAACAGCTGGCTGATTCTGATCTGTCGGCGGTCCGCGCTTTGTGTTCACGCCCTTTATGCGCTGATTCTAAAGCTGTTAGTTTTATCTCTCTCCAAACAATATTGACCGAACCAGCAGCAAAAGAAGATCCAAACTAGGCTTCACATAAACAACGTCATGAATTCACTCTGACTTTTGTTTTGCTTCGACCACATGCACAGCTCTCTCTCGCATGCTCGCTCTCTCGCTCTCTCTCTCCCTCTCTCTCTCTGTACTGTTTTCTGCATTATTCGCTTGCTTGTTACGCACAAGTCTACCGTTGTTTACAGCGCTGTCGGCCGACGTTTTTTTTTTTTCGTTTTATATACTTCCGAAAACCTAATTTCTGCCGTTCAATACCGAACAAATTTAAACTTTTTAAAATTATGCAAAATGCAAAACGCTCAGCCTTGTCTCTAATAAAACCGCTGTAACTTCAGAGGTAATGTTCATGTGTTGATTAATGGTTTTCTTTCGTTTTTGATCTACTGCAGAAAATTTTTATAAAATCCCAGAACAGGAAAATCACCGTCATGTGTTTCTGTGTTTTATCTTCAGCTACTTTGACACAAAGGCCTGTGATGCTCACACCTTTGATAACGTCTTGGTGTGTCAGCTTCCTTTTTATAGATACAAAAATATGTAAATGTCCTGATCTGAATTATAATATTTCTGACTGTCAAAATTTCCCAGATTCAAATCAAAGTGAGTTGAATCGAATTAAATCGAATCGAATTAAATCGAATCGTGGATCGAATCGATTCGGGACCCTGTGAATCGGAATTGAATCGATTCTAGAAATCAGTGACGATACCCAGCCCTAATCTCAACCATTCAGTCCACGGACGGAGAAGCTGCATAATTAAACTGGAGATCGCAAGATTTAAAACAAAGCTTTCCGCAGGTAAGATTTCACATTTTGTCTTCATGAAAACTGTGCATTTTTTTTTTATGAAATGAAACAAAAAAAGGTATCTTACTTCAGGTTTTATTTTTATTTTTTTAACTTGTACAATGCATAAAGTTCGTCTCAGTTAATAGCAGCTTGCTAGCAAACAAACGGACAATTATACATCTTCAAAATAAAAAGAAAAGAAATTCAGCAGCATGGGATATTTTTTGGCAAATTTGATGTTTTTTGGGAATCCAAAACTGATCTCCTTTCCCCTTAATCACGGACATTTATTTAAGGAGGAGTTTACATTTCAAAAAAGCACAACAGCTTTGAAAAATATCAGTAGCTGTGTCCAAATTCATGGGCTGCATCCTCCTTAGGCCCGGCCTTCGCGGTCTTCGTGGGTCGCGTCCTCAGGAGGTCGGGTAGGTAGGAAGTAAACGGCTGTGAAATTGGACAGTCTAGCATCACCGCTGTCTCGGTGGAGTTTAATAAACTCGGCCGTCTGCTCCTTGCTATCTAAAATATAACAGGACACTGGAGTAAATTCTTGACCGTCTCACACTTCTGTTTAATCCGTTTTCTGTTTGACGTTTATTCAGCTGTGTGAAAACAAAGGGGGGGGGGGGGGAGTCCGCTGTTCTCGCCGGCTGTAATAATCCTCGACCTCGCTGTCTGTTATGGAGCTGGCGGGTCACAGACGCCTCCGAAAACGTCGGAGCGCGTTTGGAAATATATGATATCTTGATAAATCGAGCAGATATTTGAAGTTTACACAGCTACATTCTCGCTTGAAAATAACTCAAAAGTTTATTATGTGACCCAGAAAGAGTAATATTTAAAAGTTTTTAGCCCCGCTCGTCCGCCATTGCCGCGTTTGAGTTTTGGACGAAATGCATTCTGAGATATTTAGCTGTACCAAGTCCACACAAGTCACCACTGATGCATGTTCGATGAAACAGGCGGAGCGAGAACGCGTCCGGGATTTTTTTGCGTTCTCGGCTTGATGCGTACTTTGAATGTCTGTTTCAATGACTGAGCGGCGTCTGTCCGTCCAGTATATTTACTAGTGTAGCTGCACATCAGCATGACCCAGATGAGCAGATGCTCTGTTTAGTCTCGTTTGTCTTATTCCTCACGTTTGTTGTAGGTGTTTTTCACTGTCAAACATAACTGGACAGAAGGCCTGGCATTCTGCTGCTAAAGTGGGCTTTAGAAAGTGTTTTTTGTGGAACATCAAGGCTGCCATGTAGTATTCATTTGGCTATTTAAAGCAAATAATGTAAATGCTTATACATAATGTAAGCCTTTGTATGGTGTGTTATAACTTTGCCTTCAAACAATCAAAAGTGTGTTCATGTGTTGTCTCTTTGGTCACTATGTTTTAGCATTATAATATGACACACCTTGGAGGAAATGATAACATGCTGTCCTAATAGTGTTTTATGTACAGAGAGTTATTAATAAAAGTATGTTGAAAAAAGGAAAATGATGTAACTCTAACAGTGTGCCAATCAGAGGGCATATAAGCTATCCTATATAAAACACTTAAAAAAAAACCCCTAACACTACTATATTTAAAATGGGTGAAACATTGTGATGCTCTGTGGGGTTTTTTTTATTTTATTTTATTTTTTTTTTATAAATGTTATTCTTTTTATGTTACTTTAAATTGGTAGAGTTGCAGGTCACAGTTTGTACATCAGGTTCACCTGCATGAGAGCTCACTGTTAAGCAACCCCGTAGCCTTATTGAGGTGAGCTTCAGTAAATAAATCAAAAGGAAAAAGAAGGTGGAAATAGTGGAAAGCACAGTGCAGTCCAGTTATATGTTAGAGATGGGTAATGGGCTGCTTTTCCTGCTTGCTGAAGAATAAGAAAAATGTTGGTGCATTTGTGCTGTATCACCTCTAAGCCATTATTACTTAAATGTAACTGAGAAGTAACTTTGGATTTTGTCTTTGGTATTAGGTCGAGGAAGCCATGGCAGCAAGCCAAACACAGGTATGTGCCTTTTTTGATCAAATATTTGAACATGTAATTGTTACTGAATCATATGCAGGAATGTTAAAGTCAAACAGCGTCTTTTTTATCTTTTTTCTTTTTTTAAACATGACTATGTCACCATAGTAACTGATGACGAACACATCATCTGGTTGGAAGCAGGTTAGATTCAGAGTTTCTGTTTAAAATAGACTGGAAGCCCCCGTTTTCACTGATTCTTTTATTTACAGCATATTTTAAGTGTGATTTAGATTCTCTGCTGTGGGAATACATTTTAGATGCGCCACCTTTTAAGCGTCACCTTTCTAAACTCGAGCACTGCAGTTAACAGGTAGATTCTTCTGTTTCAGTACAGCTAGCAAACAATGACAAAGCACTTTGAGACTAAAAGTGAAATTTGACAGTCTTTACTTGGTTTTTAACATAAACTCATTGCTGCAGCCAGGGTTACAAAGTGATCCCTCTTAGACTTCCTTTTATTTTTAGTTATTCTTTCTGTCCCTAGTTAGCTAACATAAACTAATGTAGGGTAGAACTGTTATCAGTATCCATCCAACCAACCAACCTAGTGACCTCATAGTCTGAACTCACCCAAGATGGAAATACACATGCTGTAAAAACTTGTTTGTTTTTTTTTATAATGAGCTTCACTGACAGTGTTCAATCGGAGATTTCTTTTCTTTTCTTTTTTTCCTTTTCTTTTTTTAAAGAGTAGGCCTCCATAGTGTCATCTAGCCTTAATGTATGTAGTGCTTCAGGTCAGCTTTAACCTTGAACATTGGATATGTATCCAGAAATGTTATGTCTTTTCAAATACATTTCTAGATGTTATTTCTATATCAAACAGTATTTGAGTGTATCTTCATAGCAGCTTTTCTTATACAATAAGTTTGTGGAATGAAAACAAAGTCATCTTTGTTATATGCCACTAGTTTGACTTAAAAAAAAAAAAGTTTCCTTGCAATAAAGGCTGTCAGCATACGGTAGTAACCCATCTCATTTTAGTTCATTATTCTTTTACAGCCTCACATCTATAAAAGAAGGGATGCTGTGTAGAATGTAAATCAAAATGGAATTCAATGTTTTTCAAATCTCATAAACCCACATTTTGTTAACAGTAAGACATGTAAAACATTTCAATTGCTTAAACTGAGAAATTGTTCCATTTTAAGAAAATTATAGGATCATTTTGAATGTGATGGTAGTACCATGTCTCAGAAAAGTTAAGACTGGGCCTTGTTTCCCACTGTGAATTTTCTCTTTTCTTTTTACAGCATTGTAAACATCGGGGATCTGAGGAGACCAGTTGCTGGACTGTAAGGAGAGCAATGTTGTCACATTCTTGTCTGATGTAAGATTTTACCTGCTCAACAGTCCTGGGCCGCCTTTGTCGCATTTTTCGTTTCATGATGCTCCAAATGTTATGAGTAGGTGAACGGTTTTGACTGCAGGCTGGTCATTTCAGCACTCAGAGTATTGGACTATGAAACATTGCCATTATAATACATGCACTATACAATTTACAGTTGTTTCGCTGAAATATCCAAGGCCTTCCCTGAAAAAGATGATGTTTAGATGGGAGCATATGTTGCTCTATAACCTGTATTTTTTTTCGGCACTAACGATGCGTTTCCACATTTGCATGCTGCTAGCTCCATAGGCACTAATGCACCCCCATACACTAAGATGTGGGCTTTGAAAAACATTGCGTTCTATTTTAACTTGCATTTTACACAGTGTCTCAACTTTTGGAAGACAGTTTTACAGCTTTATTACATAACTCTATCCTTATAATTGACTTCTTCTCATGATGATTATTATCTTTACCTATTCAGGAGGAAAGTGATTGCTCTGAGCTGGATTTCTCCATTTGTTCAGGCTCTGAATACGTGCCAAGTCACATTTCAGACTTAAGTGATGAGGACACCCACAGTCTACAAAGTAAGACACTAAAGATCACTGACGTTTCAAGCAATAGCGACAGTGATAATGAAGAACTGAGAAACATGACTCTTAAAAAGACACCCAGAACATATGGGAAAAGAAAAAGAAATGATCACAAGGGAGAAAAAAAGGCTAAACGGAAATCAGAGGTGACTGTAAAAACATGCACAAAAAGAGAGGACAACAAACGAGTATGGGACAAAAAACATTATTGTCTTTACTGTGGGAAGTCCCAAGCAAAAATATCGAGACACCTGCAAAGGAATCACATGGAGATTAGTGATGTGGCATATGCCTTTAGCTACCCTGTAGGTTCCAAAGAAAGGAAGGATCTTCTAGAACAACTTCGCAATAAAGGAGACTTTAAGCACAACACCAAAGTGATACAAAAAGGCAGAGGGCAAGTCGTAACATGGAAGCAGCCATCTAATGAAGCTATAGCAGGAGAATATTTACCTTGCCCTTTTTGCTTTGCAATGTTTATCAAAAAGACATTATGGAAACATTTGCTGTCATGCAAAACTAAAAAACTGTGTGCGCCAAAAACTAGACATTCTAGAGTCCAGAGTTATTCTGCACGGCTTCTTCCAATAAAACATTCATCTAAAGGATGTCAGACTATTATCAACAACATGCGACAAGATCAAGTGTCCTTTCACATCAGGAGTGATTCTCTGATTTGCAAATATGGAGAATCGCTATATGCAAGACATGGCCGTGTGAAGTCTAAGCACCAATACATTGCACAAAGGATGAGGGAGCTTGGCCGGTTCATGTTAGCTGCAAAAAATATGGAGAAGACAGTGAATGTTCTTGAAGATTTGTGCAAACCATCAAAATTTCAGTTTGTTGTCAGTGTTGCCAAGCATCTTGCAAACTTTAGTCCAGGCAAAAATGAATATGGCAAACCGTCAACAGCAGTCAAAATTGGATTTTGTCTTAAAGGAGCAGTCGAGGTCCTGATTGGACAGACTCTTATGAATGACGATGACCATGCAGAGAAGAAGGCCAAAAAATTCTTGGAACTTCTGGACAAAAACTGGAGGAACAGTGTATCTGTCAGTGCTCACCAAACAATACAAGAAAAGAGGTGGAATAAACAGGATGACATTCCCCTCACCAAAAATGTGATTGCTCTGAGGGACCATCTCCGTACCGTGGAAGGTGAAGCAAGAGAGAGACTGATGCAGCACATGGATTTGGCAGCATACAAGACATTGAACGAGACTGTTTTGGCACAGGTTATTGTCTTTAACAAGCGACGTGAAGGAGAAGCATCACGCTTGACTCTTCAGACCTACAAGGACGTAAAAACAAGTCCCATTAATGAAGACATTTACGAAACCTTGTCACCATTAGAAAAGGAGCTAAGCAAGCTATTAACCCGCATTGAAATCAGAGGGAAGAGAGGCAGGAAAGTGCCCCTTTTTTTGAGCGACAGAATGAAGGAGTCAATCGATTTGTTGGTGAAAAAGAGAGAAGCAGCTGGTGTACCTGCTGAAAATCCCTATCTCTTTGCTAGACCTGGTGGGATGACACACATACGTGGATGTGACTGCCTACGAAAATATGCAGACCAAAGCAAAGCAGAAAACCCTGAGCTTCTGAGGTCAACTAAATTAAGAAAACAGGTTGCCACACTTTGCCAACTCCTGGATCTTAATGATCAAGAGCTCGAGCAAGTTGCAAGGTTCATGGGACATGACATCAGAGTTCACCAGGACTTTTACAGACAGACAGACAAAACCTTTCAAATTGCCAAGATAAGCAAGCTTCTGTTTGCAATGGAGGAAGGTGCTGGCACCTTAAGGGGGAAGAACCTCAGCACCCTGGAGGTTTCTGTTGCTGGTATGTATGACAGAGTATTTATTGTCTTTTTTTCCCTGTCCTGCTATATTGAATTGCAAATGATATTGTGTGGTCAAATAGTTTGACACTTGACTAATCCATAAGATGAAGCTTATAACACCAAATCTGTCTCTCGTTCTCCCTACCTCTGTCTTTCATTCACACAGACACACACCACCACCACCATCAACTTTGCTAAAATGTTAATGAAAAACATCCATCCAACTCTTTTCATGGCTGTTGTGGTCGTGATAATTTTGTGAGGCCACATTGAAAAGCAGATGAGCTTGCTAAAGTTCTACAAGTTGTGCCTCCATCGCTTGTGTCCAGATCACATGCTGCATTGCTGTGCTGCCCTGTCTTTATCACTTCCGTTTCTGCGTTTGTGCGTGCGCCGTGTGAGAGGCTGTGTTGACACCCTCACGAGGGGCGACAGGATTTCAAATAGGTTTGATTTTCTTGCAACCATCCGACTCTTGATTGGGAGCTGGTTGTGAGGTGTTAATTGCTTCTCGTTACCCCATGTATAATGCACGATGACACACAATTAAGGCGAAACTTGGGCCGATCCCAAAACGGACACATGACTGAAAAATCGGCTCAAAATCCCAAAAATTGCACAGTATTTTGCCAACTTTAGAATGTTGGTGGTTAGCACTGTTCTCTAATCAATTACTAGTAATTCATTATCTTTTATAGGTGTAATTCCCCCAGCTCCCAGCCCTCCAGCTAGTCAAAGAGACCCAGGCAGACCGAAGGAACAAGACACAGAAGTGGATGAAAGTAGGTTTTAATAGAGAAAATTGTTGCAAGTAACATTTGTTTGCAGCCCTATTTTACAGCCTGTGTCTTCGTGGTAGACCTGTGCAATCTTCTGCAGTCCAATAACACGGTCATGCCATAACATCTTCTTATTTTACCTATAATCGTAATACATGAGCTCAGTTAAGACAATAAAGATCATGAATTGACAATGAATAGGACTGATTATATTGGTGTTCCTGTTTTGTCCTTTCTGTTTACAGTACAACAGCAGAACACATTTTTGGTTTCCAATGTATCTTTTCAGATGTGAAATATTATGTTAGGTTGAAATGGTGAGCAGATTTTCAAATCACAAATATATTTGCATTTATTGCATTTATTTGTGCCACGGATAGTTTGATCCACTGAGGTTTTTATTTTTTTTATTTTTGATGTAGTGGTATAACTTGTGGTCACAAGCACCATATAATATTAATATATAATCAAGCAACAGTTTTGGACAGCAATTCAGCATCATGGCAGTGGTATGTTTAGAATAAATCTTGGCTTGATAATTTTAGTGAATGTGTTACTCCTAAACAAATCTCTAAATGCTTATTAAACATGTTTCCCACATGCTCAGTGACCTTAAGGTTGCATTTAGTTTGGCTTCATGAGATGATTAGCTTCCAGGTGGACAGGGATGTTACTTTGAATCCCTGTTTGGACAAACAGCTTTTCCAGTTCAGGAGATAACATGTAGAATTCCTTACTAGAGGACCTCAGTCTGAATCCTGACTGGCGTCATCTTAAATTTAAATGGGCACTGGTTTTAAAATACGATTAGTCTTCTAGTCATGATCTACTGCTTGTTGTTTTTTGGTGCATTGTTAGTGTTGTGTATTTTAAAGCTCATGACAATGGAAAGTAGCTTGGGTTATACATTTTACAGTAATTTCATTTTAAAGACTTGTGTCTTTACACAAATTTCCACATTAAATTGCATAATTTCAATATTTCTTACATTTACATTATTGCAGACAATAATGTGGTCCTCGCAGGCAGGGATGATGGCTGTTCTGATAGTGGTGGTAAGTGTTACCTGCTTACTAGTAGAGCCGTTGGCATACAGCCTCATGAATAAGCAGCATTTATGATAAACTGCCTAAAATTATGTGACATTGACTAATATAGGACACTGATGTTAGCTTGTTAGCTTGAGTTCCTAATGGTTAAAAAGAACTGGGTGGCATGTTATAGCCAAATAAACGCACTGTTGGCCGACTTCAGTGCTCAGTAATCTATACAAAAGATAACACTTGATCATGTACACTCACTCTATAGTGAGCTCCTTTATTACAGCAAGAAATAGACTGAAAAACACATGAAATCTGCGGGTTTATCACCACAACCCAGATTCTAATTTAAAAACTGTTACATTTGTCAAACGCATTTTTATACAAATGCCACCTTGTAATGGCTGTGCAGTGTTTTTTTTTCCCTTTTGCTTTTTTAATTTATCTTAACTAAAAGAAGAGTAATTACCATACTCCTGATGGCTAATATTTGATATCTGGCGTTAGTCACAGGTGAAAGTCCCATAGCAGCTACTCAGAGTGATCCTCGGGGAAATGAGGAGGAGGAGAAAGGAGGAGGCAGTGAGATGGATGAAGGTCAGATTTTCCAGAGTCATTCAATAGAAATAAAAAAATCAGTGAATTAGCATGATATGGCACATTAAATTTTTTATTTTTTTTTAAAGACGGAAGTTCTCAGTACTTCGCAGATGTAGATGGTGAGTTTAAGCATTTGTCTGAAATGTAGTGACACTGTTGTGTATTCTAATTAAATTCTATTCAAGTAAAATCTGCATTGTACAATAACAGCTACCATTTTTTGTCTGTTTCTGTTTTAGAAGAGACCAAGAAAGTAACACTCGCCATGAGGAAAAGGGGAAAAACCAAAGTGGCCAAAGCAAAGGCTGAGATGTTTTCAGCTTTAAATGTATTTGATATTTTCTGTTTGCAGTATATGAATCAGGTTGTAGACAATATTGTTATGATGAATGATTTTAGCAGGAATAACTAGTTAGCATCTTATTTTAAAAGGCTAGATGCAACAAGTACTTTTGAAAACAAAATGTATAAAGGTAAATTGGCTGCTGTTTCA
This sequence comes from Neolamprologus multifasciatus, assembly GCF_963576455.1. NCBI lineage: Eukaryota > Metazoa > Chordata > Actinopteri > Cichliformes > Cichlidae > Neolamprologus > Neolamprologus multifasciatus. Next base: position 5,425,257 of record NC_140455.1, read on the forward strand.
CTCTGTAAGTATATTACTCAAAACTGATCTCATGTTTCTGTAAACTCAAAATACTTAATTTAAAAGTGCTTACTACATATCTTGGGTACAAAATGTTGAGTAAATTGTTGAACCTACCGTTTGGTTTGGCATTTTCTGTAAATATACACAAGCAGAACCCCATTTAAAAACAAACAACTTTACAACATGTATGTAACATAGTTTAACACTCCATGTTGTCTTTTGTGTTATTTGTAGAGATCCCCCGTGCGAAGGTCAAGAGGCAATGGAGTGAAGCAGAGAAGACGGCAGTGCAAAGATGGCTGGGAAAATTTGTCGCGGAGCGGAAAATTCCAAAAAAAGAACACTGCATGAAATGCTTAGAAGCGGAAAAAGACCTAGTTAATCGCTCATGGAAAGATGTTAAAAACTTTGTGTACAACACGATTGTCACTCTGAATCGAAGGTCTGCTTGTAAAAAACTTTTTTAAGTTAGTTTAAGTTCTAGGTTTTTGCCCAGGATGTTTTTGGTTCGTTTATAAAGTTGTTCACCTTCTTAATGGCTTAATGGTTAGTCAGCTTGAGTGATTTTTCTTTTTAGCAAAAGTCAAAACAAACTGATCAAAGTTATTGATCACTATTTTACTTGTAAGTCATTAGACTTAATAGTTGTCTTAGTTGTTATAATAATTTTTATTCCTCTGGAAGGATTGTGAAATAAACTGAATTTGCTCTTCTTGCAGCATTGTGGGTATTTCCTTGGTAATTATTAATAAAATCTAAAGCGGTATTTGAAATGTAATACTACCTTTTTGTTATGTAGGGTTGTCTTGATAGGTATTGTGTTTATGTATAAAGTTCAGACTGTTTCACATTATTTGGTTGCACTAAAATGGAAAATGGCAGAGAGTAAATGCAACCAGAAAAAACATATAGACGGAAACAAACACAAAAGCACCCCCTGGTGGAAAATGACCCAAATAGCACCCTATGGCAATGTCCTCACTCAGATAGCAAAATGAGTTTTTTTTCTACTTGAGTGTTTTAAGATTTTGAGGTGATTTTTGATTTTGGGATTTTTCCCATTGTTCAAAAATGGCAAAGATTTGTCTGCAAGTGTAGCAGAAATGGTGGTCCTCACTTTGATAGTGCATTTACCTGGTCCTCATGCAAGACAGGAATGTGTGTGTGTGTGTGTGTGTGTTTGAAATATAATTTAACATAATTTACACAAAGGTAGGTTACAGATATTCTTTGCATCATAGGATAATTTACGTACAGAGGAGAGGACCAACAGATTTGATTATAACATGTAGCTTTTATGAGCACACTCACATCTCATATGAATTTTACAATTAACCAGGCCCATCCAGATTTTCCCATGCTGACCCATTACCACATTCTGCCACTGTCACTGCAGTACAGGTCAAAATGGTACAGATTTGTACTTTATTTCAAATTGAACCTTTAAAGGGGCATTTCTGGACTTTTAAAGACCAGTATTGTACTTTTAGGCAAGGCAAGGCAAGTTTATTTGTATAGCACAATTCAACAGCAAGGTGATTCAAAGTGCTTTACAGAGACATTAGAAACAAAAACAAATAAAAAGCATGATTTTAAAGGGATTTTAAGGGAACATTTAAAAAAATGTACCTATAGGTACAAAAATGTTCTCTTGTACCTCTATTTCTGAGAGTGCACTAGAAACGCTACATCCAGATGAACAGAATCAACTTTTTGGGATTTACTTACCTGGATGATTGAGCATGCATCAAGACACCTTAATGTTGGTTCTTATGCAGTACATGTGGTAAAGATTTTTGTATAATTTCATTGTTAAATTGTTTTTTGTTTAATACTAGTACTTGAACTGGATTACACTTTTCTGTTCAGCAGATGATTTAATGGGCATATGAATAATTGATCAATAGTTATTAGACAAAAATCTATATTGTTAATTAAATGTTAAATAAAAATAAAATAATTTTTGTTGGTTCTTTTCAAATGTTCAGACTCCAAATTGATTGGAGGATAGAGGTAGTGGACCTCCTGCTATTTTAGCTGGGGACCCCTGGTGTAGTTTGTAGTAACCCAATGTGTATGTCGGAAAAAGCCAGAAGAAAAAATCCACTCAAGGACAGGGAAAACATGCGAACTCCAAACAGAACAGGCTGAGCTGGGCAGGGATTTAACATTCACTTTGACAGATTGTTACTGGAAAACAGAATCATATTCAATGCTGTTGTGCAGTGTCCACTGGGAAAAACGGTTAAGTTTAACTGTCACAATAACAAAAGCTGCAGCAGAGAACCAGCAAGTGAACCCAAACGACTGATGTATCAGCACACTTTCAGTCAGCATGACACACAATCACTAGAGGGCTGTAGCACACTATAGAATGGAGTCTGAGCTGCAGGTGGCTGAAGGTTTGTGTATTTAAGAGCAGGGTCTGATTGCTATAGAGTCTGCCTTCGGCTTTAGCGTTGCTCTACACTCTCTCCATCCATCCATCATTTTGTAGGCATCACTTTTATCCTCTTACATCTACTTCCTAACACATAAAGTCTTATTAAAGTAATCATTTATGTGTATCCCTGGATTTATTGTTGACACAGGGGTTTACCTTCTGTAGGTGGTTCCCTTATATTTATTTATTATGCAGATTCCAGCTTTTATACTTTTATATAACATAGTGTATCAAGTATGTATAAGACATTCTTGTTCATTATGAGCCCAATTTTAGTGAGTTTTCTTTTCTATCACCCTGCTTTACTTTTATGTTAGTAACACTGTGAATATGATTTAGTATAGTTTTGTTAATTCTTTTTATCAATGGACCAAAGATATTTTGGACTTATTTCAGAGCTGAAGGAGACAGTCTTCCATCATTTTGTAGAGAAACTAAATGCAGTGTGAACTAGAATACTTTTCTCTCTTGTAGAACCTTAAATATGAATAAATGCTAAGCAGCCAAACTTGCTCAGTCTTTTAAAAAAAGAAAAAAAGAAACTGCACTACACTTTTTAGAAAATTATTTGTTTTTTTAATGTAATGATTTTTTAGATGAGGACCAACAACCAGTCAGATGGGGTTTTTAGGAAATCATAAAATGTTATCAGAAATTAACACCAAACAAAGTACTTCAAAACCTTTGGAAATTCAGTGAGTTCTAAGGATTTTAAGGATTTCAGAGATTCTTAATTTGCAAAGACCTTCTGCCTTCATAAACGAAGGCTAGAAGATGTAACTGCCCTATGTGAGGCTGCATCGAACTACATATCTGTTTGCAATCATAAACATGTTTAATTGTACAGAGAAGAAGGTGGAAAAAGTGATCATTAGTTTCCCTGCATTATGATCATTTTTATGCCCCAGTTTGTACCTTTCCTGCACCATTTCATGATGCAAATATCTGTACTTATGAAAAGCAAAATAGAATATTTAGGCATCAGGTACTCATATACTCAGTGACTGAGGCTCTCAGATTTTGACATGTAGACATGTAGACACGCCTCACTCTTCTGTGCTTTTTTGTGTTTGCCTGGTTCCAGATGTGAGAGTCGAAATTGTTCTGATATCCAGGTGCTTTTATTTCTTTTGACTGGGGAGATAGCTACTGATAAATAAAATAAAATAAAATATATTTCAATTAATAATAGCTCACATGTCCCAGCAAGATTTCTTTATTTACTTTTGAAACATGTCATGCATACCTATGATGATTTCTGTCAGTCGCGTTCAGTATAACAGTTTCAATCAGGAAATTCAGTAACATTTTCTTAACATTAGTTAACAAGCAACAGCCTCCATAAACTCTAAAAGTAGTGGTTTAAAAAAAGCCGACCTAGCCTTGCTTTTTCTTTTTGCCTCCCACAAACTGAACCATGTATCTGTGTGTGCACAAAATGCAGTTGAGTGAGATCACAACACTGTGTGTGTGGCAGGGATACAAGAAAGCATTCAGTGGTGGTCTAAAGTCACATTCGTAATCACATTTATTGCTTGTCCCATTCAGACAGTATCAGTGAACTTTGCTGTTTGACATGGGTTTCTTATTTCATGAAACTCTGCTCAGCTGAGCTAAATGTAGCCACCATTTAAGTTACACCTGCTGTGACAACATGTCTGCCATCATAGTAACATCATAGGAAAAGACAGCATCTGCCGAAGATCATCTGCACGAGAAACAAGACACCACCAATTCGCAGCAGCAGTAAAAACCAATACAGTCATTGGTAAAAACTCAGTGACATCATAGATACTACACTGGCTACCTCTGGTTTTATTTTTTATGTATTTTTTTTTTTTTTCATTTAATCCCATCCCGGAAAAAAACGTTCAAAAATACAAATGATGTCAAGCAAATATTTTTATCACCCCCCAAAATTATTGGATTAAACAGGGGGAAAAACGTATTTTCAGCTATCGAGCACGTCACTTCCGCTAGTTAGGGGAGAGCAAACTGACAGCTGGTTTGTTTTCATCAACAAGGGGGATTTCAAAGTAGATGTTAAAGGTAGGCAGAATCAGGAGATTGTGAGTTATGCGGTCCTGGCTCGGTGTGTGAGCAGGCTGTCACTGTGCAGGCGATTGTTCAGAGTGTGTTTGTGTCGCTGCCTTCTGTGGTCCATGTCCGGCTCCACCGAGCTGCTGCTGGGGGTCACTGCGATGAGACCTCAGCTTCTACCACTACTCACATCTAGTGGTACTGGTTGGGAGTGCTTCTGTTCTCCCGTCTCTTTCTCTTTTATTGATACTGCCTGACGAGGCAGAAATTGACCTTTGGCCTTGTTTGCTCTCTATGTGGTGAATGACCTACCAGTCCTTCCTGTTCTGGATAGTCTGAAACAAATCCCACCCGCTGACCAAAGAGGAACCCGCATTTTTTTGCAGACATCCGTCAGCCCCACCAGCCTGGAGTAAGACCTGCTGATTAAGTCACAGTGCCTGTCATAGTTTCAGTATGGAAATGGAATAATATAGTGGACTGAAAATGAATAAGGCTTTACTTGGTTTCTTTGACAGGCCATCGGTACAAAAGCAAAAGAAGACGGCGAGCAGCAATCGTGGTCAGATTAAGGCAGACATCGCTTCAGGTAAGACGCTGTCTGTTTTAACAATTCAGGTATGGTTCTGAATTCCTCTAATCAGGTCACTGGTTCAAACACACATCTGCTGTGGTATTTATTTGTCTTAGGTCAGTAAAAACAAACCACACCATTGTAACAAATGTCTTGATTTATTATCTGGACAGTAACAAATTTATTTCATCCTTTACTGCAATTTACTACAGCCCATTTTTGACAAATAAGATATTGTAACAGTAGCCTTTTATTTTTTTATTTTGTCTAATCAACTACATAATTTATGCTTCCCTGCAGCAGATTCCACAGTGAGGCTCTGCCCACCAAGCCTTGAGTGCTGAGTGAGATCAAGAAAGCACTTCTTTACTTTTTCTTTTTCTAATTTTAAACGTTCAGCAGAAACAGTCTTTTTTCTAATTTTTTCTAATTCTAATTTTCTAATTTTCTAATTTTCAGCAGAAATAGACTGCCTTCTTGTTCCTCTTTTTTGGGTAAATCTAAGGACATTTAAACAGGTCAATGTCTCTGTGCTCTGCTGATAAAGAGAGGAGGAAACCTGCTTGTGTCCTGTCATCTAATTGTCATTTTGTAACTCTTTTATCAAGAAATGTAGATGTTTGTCCGCCTGGATACATTTGTGTCATTAAGGAGATGTGAACAGTTGTGAGCCTGTCATGTTCAACGTGATTATGTTGTGGTTCTAGTAAAATTGCACATAAATAGCTGAAATGTGATGTGAGGAAGTTTCACTGAGTGGCAGAACTGCTTGTGGAATTTCTCGATAGGATGTTATTGGACTGGTGTTTGTCAGTCAAGAGCAAGAAGACAGCTGAGCTTCTATTGTGTCTGGAGCTTGAATCCATTGCACTCCACTAATAAATCTGTGGCTATAGATATGATATGGTAATTGCTTGGTTAATGATTTGATCACATCTGATATCTGTTAGTTAAAACAATTAGTTGAGAGAAAATTAGCCAACAAACTGTCAAAGTTCTTGTCTAATCTTTAACTGTTGTATTAATTGCTCAGTGACACAAGCAAAAACATTACAGGTAACTCAACGAAACAAGGAAAAACTGGTGTTTGGGTCTTTTTTACACAAGCATTTAAAACCTGAAAACTCTGGGCAACCACCTTCAGTTGCAAGGCGATTGCAGAGGTAATCTGGTTAGCAAAAATTAAAAAATGGCAATTGTTCTTTCATTTACATCATGTGACTGTAGGCATTTTCTGCTTTTCTGCAGTTACTGGTTTTGTTCTCTGTTGTTAATTAGATTTTTCTTTTCTTTTATATTTTTGTTCTTTGTGTATGTCTCAGTCTTTTATTGTGTATTTTAGGACTGGGCCATATCATACCGTTCACGGTAATACCGGTATGATGTTAGGGAATGATAAGAAAATGAAATATTGTTATAGAATATGGGTAAAACATTCATCCGCAGTGCCGTTGTTTTCATACACACATGGCAGAAAAAGCATGGCGGCGACGGAGAATGAGAAGGGCGAAAGCGAATCATTGAATGAAAGACATGAATCAGAATTGGTTTGTAAAAATTGTGCAACTTCAGTGATGTGGAACTTCTTATTACCGTGGTTTTCAGAAAATAAGTCGCTCTTAAAATCCTTTGATTTTCTGAAAAATCGACAGTGCCCCTTATAATCCAGCGCACCTTATTTATGAATTCTGCTGTCTTCATCTGCTAATTTAATCTCCCTCCTGTTTCTAACTGCTCCTTCATGTTCTGGCTCTGTGCGTTTGGTTTATTCTGGTTGTGTCTTTTGTAACTCGGATGGCTTTGCTGGTTTTCTTGCCACCTAAGTGTAGCGCACTAAGTTCAAATATAAGTTCCTTGAATATAACTGAATACCTTCAGTCTGGTGTTGTCAGCTATTGAATTAATCTCTGGCTCTCTTCCCCATCATGTCTTTTATCCTTCCTTCCTTCTCTCTCCCCAGCCAGTTGCAGCAGATGGCCGCCCCTCCCTGAGCCTGGTTCTGCCAGAGGTTTCTTCCTGTTAAAAGGGAGTTTTTCTGTCGCCAAAGTGCTTGCTCATAGGGGGTCATATGATTGTTGGGTTTTTCTCTGTCTGTATTAGTGAAGGGTCTACCTTATAATAGAAAGGACCTTGAGGCAACTGTTGTTGTGATTTGGCGCTGTGTTTTGATTGAATTGAACTGTGCATTTCTCACAGTGATTGCTTTGCTGCTTAGGTAGTTTGTATAAATGTAATACTTAAAAAGGGTTTTCAGATGTCTGAGTGTGTATGAGTGAATTACCATATTACCACCAATTTAATTTTTACTTTTTCTTCAGTTTATGTGGATTTTTATGGTAACATTACCCAAGATCTGTTTTAGGTTTTCATTTCAGTAGAGATAACGCTGTGGCTGCAGTGTACATTGTTACATTACATTATTATGAATCTAGGCAGCTGCATCTTTTGATTTCTGTTAGTTATGATAGCTTGTTCGGGTTATTAAAGCTTTTTCACACTATTACTAAGCTTTAAGTCCAGCTTCCAGTCACCTTCTAAAAATCCATGGAATTTATTGTATAAGCCAGTCTGGACCAGAGCTGCAATAATTATCTAGTTAATAGATTTATTTATTTATTTTTTGATGAGTAATTAATTTTTTTATGACACCAATGTAAAAGATTTTCTGATTTCAGTTCCTGGAATATCAGAATTTCGCCTCATTTTTGTGTGCCTGTAAATTCAGCACCAAAACAAGAACACTTCAGTATGTTACTTTGTGCATGTGTCATGTTTTATAGGTCAAATGATGTAGTGGTTATTCAGAAATACTTGCATATGAATCAGTGAATAAAAATAAGTGTGTGTTGTAGCATTGGCTGGTTAAAATATGCATATGCTTGCAGCTAATTGCTGGGAGTGTTTGCTTTGTTTGTGGGGCAGCTGAAGGGGAGGCTGCGCACCAGGAAGGAGCTATGGAGCCACCAGAGGATAAGGATGGCCGTACCTTTGTCGAGGTGATCAGTGAAAAGTATAGCCCAGAGAACTTCCCATACCGCAGAGGGCCTGGTATGGGGGTGGTAGTGGTGTCCACTGGAGGTCCTCAAGGTTCCCCTATGAAAGGTGAGCCAAGGAGAACTATTGGGCAACTGAAAAGGCTAACGGGTCTCTTTGTCACATCTTAGCACCTCCAAGTGATAACGAGCACTTTATTCAGTGTCATCACCACGACAGTGAACTCATAGACCTAGTATTAAAAATGCTGTCATCTCGTTTCCTTTATGTTTTCATGTTAATTTAGCTAGAAACTCTGATAACTCCTTCAGAAGAATTTTGGCGATGTCTGAGCTACAAACTATATATAAAAGATAGATGCAGGCAATGTGACTCCACATTTAAGCTGGAAGTTAGCATTTTTGGATGAGAAGAGGTAGTGAGGTTATCTGCTTATATTTGTTATTATATTACAAGTTTGATTAGCAAGTTGCGACTATAAACTGTACATACGCTACACACAGGCAGAGATCTGCTAATTAGTGCTAATTATCAGATTAGCGTCCAGGCGATTAGGGAAAGTAACAGTGAAATATTAGAATTTCACTTATTAATACTCATGCAAAAGTTTTAATTGGGTTTTTGTTGTACATTTGAATCTGGCAGTGTGTTGGGATTGAGTTGCTCTTGGACCCAGCATCGGTTAACATTAACTATGATTTTATGCACTTTGGGTTAGCTGCATTTTCTAGCCCTGTAGATTGGCTCTTGATCTGAAGTGTGGGATCTCAGGAAATCCAAACATCTGACTCAGGCCTTTTGAATATTTCTTAACTGTGGACTTTCCTGGGATCCTGAAATTGAATTTCTGTGGTAGCTGGGTTATCCTTAGAGCTTCTCCATTTACACACCAGCTAAAGCAAGAAATCCAAAGGAGAGCTGTGGGACAGCTTTTTCGGTTTACAGAAGGATTCTCTGGAAGATTTTCACTTTTTCCCGGAGAATGACTGATATTTGATGATTTTAATAGAAACAATAATAATTCAGCATATGAAGTGAAATAAGGGTAATGATTCACTAATAAACAAAGAAATGTCAGTGAGCATAATAAACATTGGGATTGTGGCACTCACTACCACAGCGAGGCATTTTTCACTGTACAAAATATTCAAGCACCTAACTAGACATCTAGTTTTAAAATAATCATGTAACATGAATAAATCTAGCCAAAGTCCTTCTTGAAGCAAGCCTTCACATTCAGCAGCCACAAGGCACTTTGTTTGGACCTTTATTTTGAAACTCTGTAAAATACAAAAAATGTCAGTGGTTACAGGACATAAAAACTGCACGTATATAGTCACCAGAGCTGATAAAAGCTGCTTATAAAGTTTGTTGGTTTTGAAACAAAATAAAATCTTTATCTTGGAATGGGTTTTTTTTTCCCTCTAGAAGGTAAACTGTGTGTGGTTGAACTCGACCCACAACTGAAAGGACATGATCCAAGGATACAATACAATACTTAGAGGTTATTTTGGGAAATGTTTAAAATTTCACGTTCTTTTGTTTGGAGCATCAGCATACACTTTTCTGTTTGATTAATTCTTAATAATTCAATCCTTCCTCTTAGACCGTCTGAACCTTCCCAGTGTGCTGGTTTTGAATAGCTGTGGGATCAGCAGGTCAGGGGACCAGGCTGAGATTGCTGCCTTCTGTGCTCATGTCATGGAGCTGGACCTGTCTCACAACAAGCTGCAGGATTGGCATGAGGTGCAGTCCCTGGGTTTCTGACAGTAACATTTTTTTTGTTTTAGGAAATCACTTTTCTCTTTTAAGGCTTTAACCTGTGGTGATACTGTTGACGACAGCACCAAGTGTATTTAAGAAAGATGCTACTGTCCTTTTTCAGATTAGTAAAATTGTTTTTAACATCCCCAACCTGGAATTCCTCAACCTGAGCTCAAACCCGCTGGCAGGAATGACCCTTGAGCCACGGTGGGCTGAAGCCTTCTCCAGCGTGCGACGCCTTGTCCTCAACAACACTCAGGTGTCCTGGGACACTGTGCTGCTGCTCACTCGAGAAATACCAGAGTAAGAAGAACAGCTACCCTAAGCTGGGTGTAACTCCAAGCACACACAGCATTGCTTTATTTCACTTCATCTCACTATGACTAGCACAACACCTTCCTTATCCATAACTAACACTGATAAATCACTGAATGCATTTGATGATGGCAGTTTAACCAAATGATAACAAACATATTTTCTTACTTACTCCATGAGCCGTGCTTCCATGTTTTAGTTTATTTCAAGGTAGAAGAAAGTACAGCCTTGGAATTAAGAGGGTAAGTATGCTATGTGCTGTTAATCAAATGCATATATATTAATTGATCATCAGCAAGTGTGAGCACATCAATAAAAGAACTAAAAGACATAAAAGAAAAAACGAAATATTTTTTTTTTCTCATCTTTGCCTCCAAATAGTGCACTAGATAACCAATGCATAACTAAAATTCAATATAAGATAAGCTTTTTTGAGTTTTATTTTCTTTGTGTAGGAATGTAAAAGGTGATAAAGGAAGAATAGAAAATTTCCAGGTACAATGAATACATAGTTTTGTGCAGGTAGTATCATATGATAAATAACATTTGAAGTGCAGTATAGTATTAATTTGTGTAGATGAGGAACAATATGCAGAATCTCAGATGGACAGAATTCAACACAGGGCAAGCTGTTCATTCACACTGTTGGCCGGTTTTTCAAAAAGGGAACTGAAAACTGTAACAACTGAAATATAAAGCCTGGGAAAACACTGGGGTGAGCTGACCAGACACTCTGGAGAGGGTTAATGAGAGGACAGTAAAATCTATATAAACAGAAGGAGAATTGGGGGTTTGGAGACAGCTGTGGACAATGAGGCTGAAAGGACATGATGAGACAGAAGGCAAGACAAAGGAAGAGAAACTAAAAGTAAGGTACAAGGAGCAACTAACTATTAAAACAAAGTAGGAAGTGAGATAGCTACATGGGGAAAACACAGACATGAACTTGAAATATGGGAGACTTGAGCCAAGAGGAACACTGAGAAAGAACTAAACTCTGAAGCAACCAGGGTCTAGGAACAAAACTAAATATGCTGATGAAAAATAAATGAAGCACATAATTAAGATGAAAGGAACCAGAATTCAAAAACTCAAACACTAGCTCAAACAACCCAGGACCATGACTAGTAGACAACATGGTACATCATAGACAGTATACAATCAAAAGACACTTTATTAGGTACACCCTGATAGTTCTGGATTGCAGCCACGTTTGCTCTCACCTTCATGGTCATGGCGGTATGAGTACAGTAAACTTACTTTCATATTCTAGAAACCAGTTTGAGATGATGTGAGCTTTGTGACATTGAATGTTATCCTCCTGGAGTCAGCCATCAGAAGCCGTCAATATCCTAATGCTGCAGCAGAAATCAAGGCTCTTCAGAGCAGGCAATGTTTTCCCAATTTTGTGTTGTCTAATTTTGGTGAGCCTGTGCAAATTGCAGCCTTCTGCTTCAAGAGATGCTCTTCTACATACCTTGGTTGTAATAAGTGACAATTATTTCACAGAGAACTGCAGCTCTCTGGATATTTTCTCTTTTTCAGACCATTCTCTGAGATAGTTGTGCAGGAAAATCCCATTAGATCACCAGTTTCTGAAATACTCAGACTAGCTCATGTGGTATTGAGAACCATGGCACAATCAAAGTGAATCGTCACCATAACGACCATGTCTACATGCCTAACTGCACTGTGTTGCTGCAATATGATTGGCTGATTAGTATTGTCCTAACAAGGAGTTGAACAGGTGTACCTAATGAAGTGGCCAGTGAATATATATTGCGCACTATAGTACAACATACTATAGTACAGTATAATCAATTCCACTGTAGTGTAGTTTAGCACAGTATAGACAACTAAGTTATGCCATGTAGTAATCTGTGAAATTCTGGAGTAGAGCAGGGCTTTATGTAGGTCTTTATTGAAAAGGTTGTGACTGAATGCTCTCTCCTTGTTGTTGTGCAGGCTGGAGGAGTTGTTTCTGTGCCATAATGAGTACAGCAGTGTGAGTCCCTCCAGCATGGCCTGCTCCACCCTGCGCCTTCTTCACATCACCGACAACTGCCTCAAGGACTGGGCCGAGGTCCGCAAGTTTGGCTCCATGTTCCCCTGTCTGGACACTCTGGTTATGGCAAACAACAACTTGTCCTCCATCCAGGACAGCAAGGATATCCTGCAAAGGCTCTTCCCCAAACTACGCAGCATCAACCTGCACAACTCAGGTAAGTGCATTTCATTCCCAGCTTGTTCTGTGTGTTAGTTTTAGACATGGGACTATTTATACTTGGTGAGTGGTTAGCCATGATAGGGTCATTTCAGAAGGGAATGCTGATATGTTCCTGTTCATAGCTTAGTGTGCAGCAGTCAGTTGGGTAACAACTGATAAAATTAGCATGAGAAAACATAGCACTGAATCCTACAGGCTTTGTAGTTTATTAAAACAGATTTATCCATGTGTCAGCTTTTATCTCAGGAATTGTTTCTATTTGGAGATTATCAGTCCTGAGTCTATTTTTAGAGTTCTTTTCAGAGGAAAAAAAATAACAAAAACAGTATACAAAGACATGCTTATATTGACTGAAGTCCATCCATTAGTTATATCTCCTACGCCTGAGGCAAGGAACAAGCCATTATGGCTCATATTTATCCCTTAATTCTTAAAATGTAGCATTCAAAAAGTCCAGCTTCCATTATTTAGGGTGTTTTAGAAGTGGCTTGAAAGAAGAAATAACAAGGCAGCAAGGATTGTCAGGATTTTAAGCAGCAGATTTTTCATCAGCAAAACCAAAACTTCCTTTGTGTCATAGTATAAAAAGGCTCATGAGGTTTTGTTGTTGTTTTTTTATGGAGAGAAAAAGGAGGGTTCAACAATATGAATTCAGATGCAAGTTAGCTTATATGCTATATAAACATTTTTATACACACAATGTTTTACATATTTTAATAATATCAATACTTGGCAGTAAATCAGAAATGAAAAACTGATAGAAGGCAATTAAATATTTCATGGTATGTTTTTACTCCTTAGTCACCTCAAAAACTCTGGAGTGAGCATAGCTGTCAGTTCACTTCTACCTCATCTGTCAATATGACAGGTGCCTACGTCTGTTTTATGCTACCAGTCAAAGGTTTGGATGCATCTTCTCGGAAAGAAAAGCGTCTGGACTCTATGTTGAAGGCAACTTGTCTCTCGGAAGAGCCACCTCAACGGGACAAGACTCAGCTATTCATCTGCATCCAAAGGACAAAGGTCACTCTTTCAAGCATGCCAATGTTCCCATTTTGGACAGAGAAGAGAGATGGTTTGAAAGAGGAGTGAAAGAAGCTATGTCCACTGTGAATGACCATCTTTGAACAGAGGAGGTGGATTTTGACACCAACTGTCTGCTACTAATAATCCAGTTTTGAGATCCCTTTCCAGACGCCACTCACATCTGGCGCCTTGTGACCTCAGTAAATCACATGATAGGGTGGGCTAGCTTTCACAATGGGTTCACCGGAAACCTTGGCTGATTATGACCCACACCTGTTTTTGCACCTTGGCTCGTGTGATTAAGTAGAGGATCAATAGGGGTTCTGTGATTCTTTTGGGGATATTCCCATAGGGCTTAAAATCTGGGACTCTCCACCAATTGCTCTAGAACTCATTCCATAAATACATGCTGTCTCTCTTCCACTGCATGTCTTTATCCTGTTTTCCTTCTCTCGCCCCAACCGGTCACAGCAGATGGCCCCACCCCTCCCTGAGCCTGGTTCTGCCAGAGGTTTCTTCCTGTTAAAAGAGAGTTTTTCCTTCCCACTGTCGCCAAAGTGCTTGCTCATAGGGGGGTCATATGATTGTTGGGTTTTTCTCTGTATCTATTACTGTAGGATCTACTGTACAATATAAAGCGCCTTGTGGCAACTCTTGTTGTGATTTGTCGCTATATAAATAAAATTGAACTGAATTAGAACTGAAGAAGCTTCTCAGATGAGAGGTGAAACGTCTTCAAGAAACCTAAAGAGGTCCAGACGCTTTTCTTTCCAAGCTTCTTAGACTATGATGACCTGGATGACTGAGAATACAATGAATAAATCCCCAACAATGTCACCAGCAAAATATCCCCACACCATCACATCTCTACCTCATCACATGCTTCAGGGTGGGACATGTATGTAGAGACCATCCATTCACCTTATCTGCGTCACACAAAGGCATGGCAGGTGGAACCAAAGATCTCAAATTTAGACTTCACTCCTTCTGTTTCTTGGCCCAAACAAATCTCTTCTGCTCATTGATTTTCCTAAGTAGTGCTTTCTTAGCAGCTATTTGACCATAAAAGCCAGATTTGCACAGTCTCCTCTGAACAGTTGATGTAGAGATGTGTCTGCTACTGGAACTGTGTGGCATTTTCTAGGCTCTAATCCAGAGGTGGGCAATTCCAAGCCTCGAGGGCCAGTGTCCTGCAGGTTTTAGATATGACCCTAGGTCAACACACCTGAATCACATGATGACTTCATTACCAAGCCTCTGGAAAACTTCAAGATATGTTGAGGAGGTAATTTAGCCATTTAAATCAGCTGTGTTGGATCAAGGACCCATCTAAAATCTGCACCGGCCCTTGAGGTCTGGAGTTGCCCACCCCTGCTCTAATCTGAGGTACTGTTAGCTTGTAATTTCTGCACAGCACAACTGATAGTCCCATCCACATTAAGAAGGCAAGAAATTCTACAAATGAACCCTAACAAGGCACACTGGTGAAGTGAAAACCATTTCAGGTTACTACATCATGAAGCGCACTGAGAGATGGCCAAGGGTTTCATAGGGTTTGTGGCTTCCACAAACTGGTCCCCTGTGTATTTTTAATGGATTACTTCTACGTTCATGACACACAGGTACTATATAACATTATGGAAAATAATGGAAATAAAATGGAAATTCTCATATATGTGCTAAGGTAATTAGCATTGTTAGCTAGACCACATGAGAGTACCAAGAATCAAAAAAATTACTTACCATCACTTATTCAACATAAACTCAGAATATATACAAACCTACACGTATATATTTCCCATGCTCTAGGAGAAATCTAGTTTAGCATTATTAATTTGTGCACTGTCACTATTCTAATCAGACTCCATTAACTTTTTTTCCTGTTTTATCTACAGAAACTTAAAAAGCCCCCCTCCTCCTACTAGTGCCACTGCTGCTGCACACCAGCAGTGGCAGCATATATAGTACTTTTTTTATTGCTTGTTTATTCTAAATTTTATTTAGATAGCACTGGTTCACAAACACAGTCACCTAAAGGTGATTTTAATTGTAAGGTAAAAACCCAGCAATGAGAGAAAACCCCTGCACTAATTCAATTTCCTATGAGCAAGCACTTGGTGACAGTGGAGAGGAAAAATTCCCTTTTAACAGGAATAGATCTCTGGCAGAACCAGGGTAAAAAAAATCACCACAGGGGACCTCTGCTCAGCCAGGCAGGGCCTCTGTGAATACTGTGGTCACCACCCCCAGAACCATCCAGGTGGAGGGCAGCAACCCCTCCTCCCTCCCTGATGACCTCAACGCTTTCTACACCAGGTTTGAACAGACAATATCACCCAGCTTGAGGAGTGCAGATCCTCACTCAAATATGCCAGCTCTGCACTCATCTTCAAGACTGAGGACGTGGTGAGAGCCCTCAGGAGGACCAGGGAGAGGAGCTCACCCGGCCCTGACAACATCAGCCATCAAGTTCTGAGGCACTTTGCAGGGGAACTAGGAAGTGTGTTCCGGAGTCTATTTCAACACTCAATTGACAGTTACACCGTCCCCCAGCTGCGGAAACACTCCACAGTCATGCCCATCCCCAAAAGAAACAACCCAAAGTCTCTGAATGATCTTCGTCCTGTGGCCCTCACCTCCCTGGTAATGAAGGCCATGGAGAAGATCATAAAACAACACATTGTAAGAGCAACTGACCCCCTGATGGACCTACTTCAGTTTGCTTACCGTGCACGCAGAGGCATCGATGATGCAAAACTTTTCATCTTGGACTCCATCCACAAACATCTGGAGCTCCCTGACTCCTCCGCCAGACTTCTGTTTGCTGATTTTTCATCAGCGTTCAACACTCTGCAGCCTCATATCCTGGCCACTAAACTTTCCTCCCGATTTCACCTGGATGATCAGCTAATCCTGTGGATATTGGACTTTTTGACCAACAGGACTCAGAAAGTCCTCAGAAAGGACTCAGAAAGTCCTGTTGGTCAACAAAAGACAACTCTTTTTCTGGTCTCCGTTCCACCTCCACTGGCTCCCCCCAGGGCTGTGTGCTCTCCCCCTTGCTCTTCATCATCTACACCGATGACTGCAGATCCACACAGCCCAACTGTCACCTGGTGAAATATGCTGATGACACAGTTCTCCTGTCACTGCTGTCAGGCCCCTCACAACACCACTGACCCGCTCTTCAGGATTTTGTAGAGTGGTGTGACAGCTCCAAACTTGAACTGAACGTGAGCAAAACCAAAGAGATGGTGGTGACCTTCTCCAGTAGGCAGAGGGATCTGGCTGCTTCAGTCACCACCACCATCCACGGGAAGCCAGTGGAGGTAGTTGAGGAGTACAAATACTTGGGAACCATCTTTGACAACCTCTTGAAATTCTCTACTAACACAGAGGAGATTCTCAGGAGGTGCCACCAACGGCTATACCTCCTTAGGAAACAGCTCCTTTGGAGTCAGCACACCCATCATGATGACTTTTTAACTATGTATTCCTGGAAAGCATCATGACCGTCTCCATTACCTGCTGGTTCCACTCCCTCAGCCTTCCGAACAGGAGCAGACTGCAGCACACTGCATCAGTGTGCTCAAAAATCATTGGCTTGCCTGTCAGAACTCTTGCACATGTTTTCAGTGTTGTGGAAGTTTTTCCACTTAAATAAAGTCTGCAGACGAGCGGTGAGCGGTAGCTAACATTCTTTTATTCCCATGCACACAACATACAAACAAGCTTGTGAAGCCCCTGCATGACCACGGGGCAGGGTCAGCAGAGTCTCTCTGAGCCAAAGTCAACCTCTCAGTTAAATACCTTCTTCAGGAACAAAAGGCAGTACACAGCTGTTTCACACTCCCTTGCTACTTCCCAGAGTCCTCAAGAGACAAAAGACTGGTCCTCTGGAGTTCCTGTTTTCCCCCCAACATCTTTGCTACACCCCCTACCATTTGTCTTAAGTATGAGTGTCAGACATGTTAAAACAATGAAATAATGTGATTAATACCTTAGTGAAAGAAATTCCTCTACAATCCCACCCTTTGATTCTAAAATCAAGAATCACATTAAACCAGAATTTCTTTCCTGACATTCTGCATATTACATCAACATTATTGTACACTTAAAGGAGTTTCACACTGTGTATCCTCACTTCACTGTTCTCCCACCACCCTTTGTTCATCTTTAATCTTCCCCACAATCTAAGCTCCCACATGCAAATGGAAACAACAATGATACAGAGGAAAGGTCTTCTCCAGAGTGTCAAAGTACTTTGCATGGCAAAGTGAAACAGCATTAGGTGGTCAGTCTCTGTCACAGTTATGGCTCCTGGTGTCTGTGCCATTTACAGAGTCATAATTCCAACGCTGATCTTCCTTGCGCTGTCACTTTTGGAGCTTGGCACGCTCTCTCCATCCCTCGATTTCTGTTCCAACGCAGCTGTAGATTTAAGGCAGAGCACGTCGTACACCTTAGTTGTCTTCCTCAGCGTCAACGTCAAAACTCTTTCATTTTATTTTAAGATTTTGCTGTTCAAAATCTCCTCGTGACAATCCTTTGGAAGCCCACTGTCGTTTCTCTGTTGTCCTGCAGATGGTCCCTGCTTCTCACTGGTCCACTTGAAGTGTTGTCTCCTAGTCACAGTTTGCATCTGCGCCTCAGTCAATCCTTCCATATCCCTCATGTCACGGTTCCTGCAATTTAAAAATGAAAACTTCCCCGGAAAAAACCCTCTTTTGCCCTCTGTCAGCTTAGCACAATTAGACATGCACAATAAAGTTGTGCACTGTCTCTTAAAAATTCTCAGGGCTTCTCCCCTGAAGTAGCTTCACTCCAGGCCCTGTTGTAAGAAAAAACATTAGCCAGTGGTGTGTCCTGCTGTAAATCATGTGATTAGATCATATGATTAACCCTCTGCTGTGGAAAAAGTGATATAGATGTTAGCGCAGCGCGTCTGTATGCACACTTTCTCACAGTGACCTCTGCACTGTAAACAATACAAGGTCATGAATAACACACCGCTGGTAAATTCACAAAGACACAGAAAGTGGCAATTAAAAGGTTAAGTCAGCATGGCTCAAAAGCCCATGCAACCCAGGATGTTGCTGTCACCTTTCTGCTCCTGTAACAAAGAAACATACATATATACATCCACCCTTTGTCTCTCTGGGTGGAGGTGCAATCTTGCATATTGGTGTCAAGTCAGTCAAGTTTTTGTCAGTCCAGTCAATCCCCGTGTTTATTGCTGATAGCAGAACCTCTTGTGTCGCAATAAGTTTCTACTGCCAGCAATATGACGACATTTCAAAAAGGAAAAAAATAATTTAGACTGGATTACCTCGCTGAATCCTTTTTGCCAGGGACTTGTTTTCTGATTGTCCCAAATAAGTGGCTTTCTCCCGAGCCCATTTTAATTTTGGAGAAGCTCACTTGCGATTGTTCAACATGTTGTATAGCGCTTTCGATTCCGATCTTGCAGGCCTGCTTGAAAAAGAGAAAATTGCCAAACAAAAATCTCAGTGCACTGTTAAAAATCAAAAAATATGAAGGCCTCTTTTAGAAGTTGTCTAAGCATACTCCCTTAGAATGATGAAAAAACAAAACTAATTGGCAGGTTCAAAGTGGTACCAAAAGAAAATGCATCAGCCAAGTAAATCCCCAAAACTTTCATCCACCAGTCACACACCTCACACAACAGCAATATTCTATTAGAAAATGAGTTTTTGTTTTCCCCATGTACCCAGATGTGTGTCATGATAAGACCTCCCCCACACATCAGAAACCAGAAACTCAATAATCTATTAGTCCCCACTCATCTGACCCTCCCGCAGCATTCTGTTCACCGCTGATTCAATCATCCTTCCCCAAAAATAATACTAGTTCACTAGTCTATGTATCACTTCTTAACCTACTAAGTGAACCGGACAAGATGACGGTAACAGAAATGCATGCTTTAAAATGCTATTTGGTCTTCATGAGCTTCATTGCATGTGTGTTTGTGTTAGTAGGATTAATGCATTTTTCTGTTTGTGTTATTTCTTGTGTACCTCTCCTCTTTGCGGTGCTCCAGACACTTTTCAATTCTCCACGCAAGGCAGTCGTTTTTTTTCCTTCCCAGTTTCCTAAACCCAAATTTCATTCCCACACTACAACAGCCTTCCTCCATGTTGTCCCCTTCTCCTTTGACTGTGGTCTCATCTCATCTCTCCCCCTTGCAGCAGTCCAGTGAGAGTCAGTTGTCTTTCAGCTTTGTCCTTTGTTTTCCACTGTGTCATTTTGCCATTTTTGCGCCGAAAGTGGCAAATGTCCAACTCAAGCAGTCTTTTCAAAAGTCCATTCACACACAGTGAAGGTGCAGCTCGTTGGAAATGCACATCCATCCATCCAGTCATGATGATGCCATTTTTCTCCTTGCTGTCGCTGTCTTGCACAGCTGTTGCTGCTGGACCTTTTCTTCACTGCTCAGGATGCTGCTGTGAGCTCTTGAGATCCATCTCGTTGTTCTGGAACTGCATTTCTTGTCTTCAGGGAGAGATTTTGTAGCTTGTGTTCTCAGGGTGACAAACACGTGGAAGTTAAGCTGTAAAACAATTCAGCCAAAACTTGGCCTGAGTGTTTCTAATGGTGTTAACCTATAATTTTCTTCCGACTGCTGCACGTGGAAAATTGATCCAGGTCTGTTCTTCACCTGCAAGTGACACACTGAGACATTTTGATCATTCTTCTCATTGCTTAAAACAACACATCTCCCCTCTCTGGTTCTGAATTCCCCTTTCTTAAAAACCCAGAGAGATTGTAGTTGTTCTACGTTGAAAAACACCAAACCCTCTTCCTATTTTTTTTGCTTATTTTTATCAACAATTCTGCTAAAAATTTTCGTGTGTGTCCACCCTAGGGGAGCTGGTGGCCTGCAGTACCACCTTCTCCCTCTAGTTGGAAACAACTGTTTCTACACTCCTCTCTCTTTTTTTTTTTTTTTTTTCTTTGTTCCCCATTTCCAACATTTTGTAACCCCGTTTCTCACTGTTTTTACACACACATCAACGTTTCCCACACAACCATTCTCTGCAATCTTACACACTACACATTTACTCAATTCTTACCACAGTCACGTATTGAGTTTTGTCTCCGGCCGCCTGGTGGAACGTCTGCCGATCTACTGGATCTAGATCCCATTTTACTACACGAGGCGTCCCCCGTGAGGCCCTTGCCTTCTACGGACCAAGGAACGAACACCGCCACTCCGTGCACTATAGTACACAGAGATGGATCCCGACAGTGTACCCGAGTTGCTGTCCCTGTGACGTACTTCGACCGAACACAGGTCTGGGCCGGCTTCTCCCCAACAACGTGCTCGAGCCAATGTCCTTGTGATGAGCCGTACCCAACACAAGCCTGGGGCCTCAAACCACCAGGTTTTTCCTCCCGGAGACTCGAACTCCGGGGTCGGCCAGCGTTCCCCCCCTCGGCCAGACAAAAAACTCCTCATAACTGTATACAAAGTTAGCTACAACTCACCCATCTGCAGAAGTCCCCTCAAAATCGATGATCTCGGTGGTGACTGAAACACACGGCTCCGTGACTCCTCCATTTCCTTTGCTTCAACAGCTGGTAGGACAAAGGTACCTTTTCCCTCAGGGGTGATCAGCCCGTCCACGGAACCGTTGTTCAGCGACCACACGGACCACCCTGCTCGCAGCGCCATTTTGTTGTGGAAGTTTTTCCACTTAAATAAAGTCTGCAGACGAGCGGTGAGCGGTAGCTAACATTCTTTTATTCCCATGCACACAACATACAAACAAGCTTGTGAAGCCCCTGCATGACCACGGGGCAGGGTCAGCAGAGTCTCTCTGAGCCAAAGTCAACCTCTCAGTTAAATACCTTCTTCAGGAACAAAAGGCAGTACACAGCTGTTTCACACTCCCTTGCTACTTCCCAGAGTCCTCAAGAGACAAAAGACTGGTCCTCTGGAGTTCCTGTTTTCCCCCCAACATCTTTGCTACACCCCCTACCATTTGTCTTAAGTATGAGTGTCAGACATGTTAAAACAATGAAATAATGTGATTAATACCTTAGTGAAAGAAATTCCTCTACATCAGCCAACAGGTCCTTAGACAGGCAGCCAAAATTATTAATGACCCCTCTCGCATTCTTCGTCCTGCATTTCAATGGCTCCCCGCTGCGCTGCGCGTCCGCTGCACTTCCTGCAGGACAGAGGAGGAGAGCCACCTTTGTCCCCAAAGCCACTCTGCTTTTTAACTCCAGCCAATAATATGGAATCAGAACGATGCCACCTTGAAACGAAACCGAAAAAAATATTGAAACCGAAAAAAAATATTGTAACTGAAATAAATGTACTCAAAAATCTTGTATTGAAACCAAAAAAAAAATTTGATAGTGAAAAACAATTAATTGAAACTGTAATTTTTTTGTTTTCGCTTACAATTTTTTTTTCGGTTTCAATCCATTTTTTTTCGGTTTCAAACCATTTTTCGGTTTCAAACCATTTTTTTTCGGTTTCAATCCATTTTTTTTCGGTTTCAAACCTTTTTTCGGTTTCAATCCACTTTTCGGTTTCAATCCATTTTTCGGTTTCACTCCGCTGGCACTGTTTTGGCGTCCGGGGGCGCGCTGGGGGGGCGGGGATTCCGACCCGCATGTA
This sequence comes from Neolamprologus multifasciatus, assembly GCF_963576455.1. Taxonomy (NCBI): domain Eukaryota; kingdom Metazoa; phylum Chordata; class Actinopteri; order Cichliformes; family Cichlidae; genus Neolamprologus; species Neolamprologus multifasciatus. Next base: position 5,447,296 of record NC_140455.1, read on the forward strand.
TTTGCATATATTATAATGCTGACCAATGACTGGAGAAAACGCTGACGACGCGGCTGCGGTCACGGACAAACTTGCACGTGTCTGTTCGGGAATGGCAGATGCTGAGAGGTCCAGCGTTTACATTACCGACTATTTCAAAGTGACAGCCTGAGGTAAATTCTTCTTCAGTAAATTGGACTACCGGACAGGAGGACCTGAGACCCCACCGCACTATTTTTGGTAAGTTAAATGTGTTTGTAAACTAATCCGTAATTTAGGTCCTTAGCTAGCTAGCTAGCTAGCTAAGGACCTAGCTACGGACCTAGCTAGCTAAGATGAGCACTTGGCTGTTGGGGAAACTTGTTTTGTAAAGTTCGTTTAGCTAACCCGTGCAGGTGAATGAATTTACCCTGACTAAAGAAATCAAGAGAAACGCACCAGGCTGCTCAGTGACTAACCACGGTTACTGTACTTTTATATGAGTATTATACTGTAAGAGCAACAGGCTGGACTCTGCTTCTGCTCCTGTGCAGAGCTGATTATTAAATATGTGCAAACAGCAGCATGTTTTCTGTCGCTTTCCACATGTGGAACGACATTAACGCCAACTTTTAAAAACCTGGAACTTCAGTAACCCCTCATTAGTCAATAGCTACGAATTAAATAGCAAAGCCCTATACTTATGTACTGAAACCAGCTACTTCCGCTTGTCAGCTTAAGTTAAAATGTTACATTTTTCCTCTGATTATTTTTTTAGCATTTTTTTTTACTCAGCTTGTTACAAATATTCAGGTTAAAAAACTGTCCTAATTATTTTTAATGAATTATGTTCACAAAGTCACATGTGCAGTACTCTGTACAGCTTGCATCCTTTAGGACAAATAATTTGAAACATTAATATTTCTTGTTCAATACTGAGCTGATAACACCTCTGTATGTTGTGACCAGGATGCAGCAGCAGACTGAACCTTGACTGAAACCTGCTCCATCATCTCATCTTTGCAGATGTCCATTTATAAAGCATCAACAACTCAAAGGTAAACATGATATTAGAAAATGTGTTAGTATACAAGGCCTTTAAAACAAATAAAAAATAAACAGCTGTCGGCAGAACTGTAGGACTGGACAACTTCAGATCCCGAGTGTGTGAGGACAGAAGGATCAGCTCTATTTCAGATTTGAGAGATAATCTTTATATTTCAGTTTGTGATGATTCTGTTCTGTTTGTGATTACAGGAGCCGTCCTCAGATTCAGACCTCAGCACCACCCAGTGACAGCAGACAGATCATCTTATATCTTCGATCTTTGTAGTAACTCCAAAATTAACTGAAGAAAACAGTACAAAGGTTAAAGTACCACATGTGCTGTCAGTGAAAGCTGCAGCTGTTTTATTGATAAATTTAAAGACAAAGTCAAAAGGATTAATCACTCATGTAACTGTGTCACTATACATCAGCATTAACAGTACCTCAGTTTGGTGTTTCAGAAAACTGCTGATCTCAGACCTGCACAACTTCTGTTTTAAACACTGAATGTACTCAGCTACATGAAGGGCACATGATGTTTTCTCTGACACAATTAAATAAAACCTGATTAAAGTCAAAGGTTGTTACTTGTATTTGAACTAAAAACTTGATCAGGAATTCTTTCACTGTTGTTTGACAATAGTGTGTTATTTATCATAAAGTAGTTCAGAGTCATTCATACCAGAGTAACCAGAGAGCACAACATATATTTAACTTTCTACAGGACTTAAAGCTATGATATTATGTAAAAGTCCAGAGCCTCTGAGGATTATTTGAGTACTTCTAACATTACACAAAGCAAAGGTCTCCATCAGTGTTCATGAAATGCTGGGTTTATCCTTCTTGTGAGGGAGCTGCTGGTGAAGATCACGAGCCCTGCTTGATCCCGGCAATGAGTTTGTCTTCCTGGTGTTTCTGAAATGATGCCTCTCACTGTGGGTCAACATAACATCTGGCACAGGACAGCTGTAATGAAAGAAATTGAATTAGTTTTGAAAAAAAATCTTGGAAATGCCCTATATGTGAGAAGCAGATTTTGTATTTACTTTTCTTTTGCCAATCAAGATAACTAGAAGTATAATTTTCACCATACAATTACTAACCTTGTCATCTCCTGCACTGTCTGTTTTGGGCTCTGGGCTTGTCCTTTCCAGCGCTCATGAGACTGCTTTTGGTGCACTGTGGTATGAGGTGCTAACCTGTTGACAGTGTTGGGAAGGTTAATTTTAAAATGTATTCCACCAAAGATTATAGAAGTAATGTATTCTGAATACTTTACAACTACATGAATGTACTATTGCTGTGTGATTTATTACTCTTACTGAAGGCTACTCGCCATACCAATACCAACTAGATGTTAAAATCTTAATATAAATGAGTAACAGTAGGTGGACATTAGGTAAGGCTGCACTTTTTGCAGCGATCTCGTGTAGAAAACTATTCAGTGCATATATAAAACAGGTCAGCGGCTCCGAACCGTAGTAAAGGGACCTCTGGCTAATACATCATGTCGGGCTCGTAGCTGAAAACTAGCTTTACTTTGTTGTCTGGGTCAACTTTGCTAGCGAGAGACAGAGAGAGGCGTTGAAAGGCTGCTTATTGTTTCGGAGGAAAACAGGAACACAGTGTACAGTCCAGTCTTAACAGCTTTCTTACAGCTGGGCTCATCGGGCACTCTTTTTGGCTGCAGTGGTTATTATTATATTTACATGCTTCCAGCTCCCGTTTCTGCTCAGTGACAGCTCATACTTTTCCTTTTTCTCCCTCCCTCGCTCACAGACACATAACGGGTATGGCAGTCCGTTCTCCCTGCAGCACAGACTACACGGCCCATGAGGCTACATTGTTTAGGGCGATGCCTGTAACACTCTGCTATTGCCTTCATATTAAATCATTTTGTTTGGGTTTCCACCGGCGTGGAATTACCAAAAATAGAGAGACCATATGAAAAAGGAAAATACCGCCATGTAATCCATTTATTTCAACAAACTAACTGTGTTCTCAATATCACCTATTGAACAGTAATGGATACATTTACTCATATTTTGTATTTTAAATACGTAACGCCGGTGCATGTATTGCGTTACTGCCCAACACTGCCTGTTGATGAGATCTTGTGCCGTTCCTAAAACACCGGCCTCCAACTCCTAAGGAGACACGGGTGTACCTAAATATAGCAAATATTAGCTTCAGGCTAGCTTGCTATGACAAATAGGCTAATACCAGCACTTTACCACAACTTCACCAGATGTAGCTAAAAAAAACTAAACTAATGTCCAGTCCAGTGGGACAGCAAGGAAAGATGACAAAAAATGATTACTTACTTGCGGTTTGGAGGGTCAAGCTGAAATTGAAGCAGCCATTGAAAGAGAGAAAGATGGCAGCTTGGTCAGCACTAGTGGCCTCTATAATGTATGCAAATATATGCGGGCCGGAATCCCCGCCCCCCTCCCAGCGCGCACCCGGATGCCAAAACAGTGCCAGCAGATTGAAACTGAAAAATGGTTTGAAACCGAAAAATGGATTGAAACTGAAAAATGGATTAAAACTGAAAAATGGTTTGAAACCGAAAAAAAATGGATTGAAACCGAAAAATGGATTGAAACCGAAAAAAAAAAAATTGTAAGCGAAAACAAAAGAATTACAGTTTCAATTAATTGTTTTTCACTATCAATTTTTTTTTCGGTTTCAATACAAGATTTTTGAGTACATTTATTTCAATGACAATATTTTTTTTCGGTTTCAATATTTTTTTCGGTTTCGTTTCAAGGTGGCATCGTTCTGATCCCATACAATAAGACCATATCTTACGCCCATAAACTACTCTACACTTTTTTTAGACACTTTATTCAGTTTTAGTCACTTACAGTTATTTATTCACTTATTCAGTCACTTTAATTTTAAAACTGTGTATATACTGTATATTTTAAGTATTTTTTTTATATCATTCTTATTGCCTGTTTATGCCCTGTCCTTATTTTTAACGTCATGCAGTATCTTAATTGCCCCTTGGGGATATATAAAGTCTCTCTGATTCTGATTCTGTAGTCAGGAGCGGCCATCTACCAGGTCCTGTTGGGGTTGAGGGTAAAAAGAAGAGGAAAAAAAGGAGAGCATAGATGAACATGCACAGGGTTCTTCCTTATCAGAACCTGACAACTAGATTTCCTGCAATACATGACCTCTGAAGGTTCAGCTGCAGATATAGCTGTTCTAGTATCAGCTAATGTAGAACACTCCTTTGTAATTGACATCATGCAGAGTCAAGGGTAGGAAAAACTGTCAGGCACAAAAGCTTAGGCTACAGCAGTCTGAGCTTGAGCTTCTGGCTCAAAGGATCTATTTGTTTATGCTCTGATCACACCATTTAAAACTGTGACCAGGTTAAATATGCATATCCATCATTGTAATAGTAGATATATAAATGGGGAAATGCACAATAGGACCATTTTAAAACTAACATGAAGTATCATGTTTAAATAGAGTGATATAATGTTATATGTATATTGTGTAATATGATGGAGGATCATTTGTGTGATATTATATTGCATCTGTTATATTATACTGTATATATAATGTCTTGTAAGTAAGGTAGGCTCAGGTTGTCTGTCTTAAGTGGACATGAGTAGCTACTACAGAACCAGACTGTAGAGGTCTGGTGAGCTGGCTTAATTTTAACGTTACACCCCCGATCCCAACTCAGTTGACTCCACTTGATGGCATTTATCACACAGCTTCCTCAATAAATAAAAATAGTGCACAGTGTCCAACTTTCATCACATATGCAGTTTCACACCCCATCCCTATAAAGACTTTTTGGTGTGCAAGCTTGAAACATGACATCTGTGTGTGTTTGTGTTTGTGTGTGTGCTGGTGCGCGCACGTGCACTGTCAGGTCTAAACCAGTGGGAAGATATAGAGAAGCTGAACTTCTTCCCCAGGCTGGAGGAGGTGCGCCTGCAGGGCATTCCCTTACTGCAGGCCTACACCAATGCAGAGCGACGCAGCCTCATGATAGCGCAGTAAGTCTGTGACATTAGAGAGAAATGACATCCTTCACAGCAAGTAGAGGACATTGATGAGAGCTTGAATAATCCACAGATCTGAGCTGTACTCTGACCTGCAGAAGGTCAATAAACAGATACCTGCACAATATGTCATCTCTCCTCTTCAGGCTTCCCTCAGTATCATTGCTAAATGGCAGTGCTGTGACTGACAGTGAGAGAGAGGACGCAGAGAGGTTCTTCATCCGTTATTACTTAGACTACCCCGAAGAGGAGCTGCCTTATAGGTACACCCACGCCCTTGTTTACACTGTATGAGCAGTGGTATGAGTGTTGGTTTATGTGTGCTACAGTAAGTGCTGTTAAAACAGACGACACACCCTGCTCTCCTCCTCAGATACCATTCCCTCGTAAACAAGTATGGCAAGCTTGAACCACTTGCTGAGATTGACCTCCGACCTCGCTGCCGTGCCCAGGTGGAGGTTCACTGTGAGGAAAAAGTAGAACAGGTCAGTGTGACATTTAATAATCTGTGTTAAAAAACTAGTACTATAAAACAATTTTAATATTTCAATCAGCACCAGTTTAACATTTTAAAATACCTTTGCTGTGAAGGACCCTGGAGATTATTTATTTTGCTTGGGTATACTTTATCAATGATGTAATCAGTGCACATGTTTGCTCAAGCCCACAAAAACTCAAAACAACAAAATCTTAAAAAAATACAGTTTTACATTTATTTGCAAATCCTAAATTTTCAAAAGATTGCACATATATGAGACACAATCGTAGTGAAATTTCTATAAAAATATGCATTTTTGTCCCAAACACTGACATTTCAGTCATGGTTTACAGGTGCTTGAATCAGTATTTTTATATTACCAATAAACCCCACAGCTGCATGTAATGTAGAGGGAGTTGCTGATAGTGGCAACCCCACTGCTTATTTTTACTTGCCTGTGTAGTTCCCTTCAGGTCTGCAAAGCATTTTAGTGCAATTTGTTTTAGTTTATTTTGCTTCATGTCACAAATCTCTTTGGGTTGTGTCAGGATGAGCATCTGGCATAAAAATGTGGCAAATCAAATATGTGGAGCTAGCCACTTGTGAATAAGGCAGCAGTCAAAAGTAGATTTTTAGTTACTTTCATTAAAACAAAAAAATGAAAGAGTTAGTCTATGCGCAGATTGTCAAAGCATTGTGTTCATGCTGATTAATATAATACTATCTGTGTTCTGGTTTGTAACCAGTGTTAGGGAGTAACGGAATACATGTACTGCTGTTACGTATTTAAAATACAAAATATGACTAACTGTATTCCGTTACAGTTACCGTTTAAAAGGGTGGTATTCAGAATACAGTTACTTTGTTGAAATAAATGGATTACACGGCGGCCTTTTCCTGTTTCATATATTAGGCTATGCTCTCTCTTTTTTCCTAAACAAAGCCAGCATTAAGAGGCTCTAATGCCTGTGTGTCAGTCTCGTGGCCCGTGTCACTACTATTTGCGGCCCGCAAAATGACATGAAGAAATATTTTTTAAAAATTATTCACAAAAATTATTTAATAAGAAGGCAAAAGGCAGAGTGTTACAGGCATAGCCCTAAAGAATGTAGCCTAATGGGCAGTATAGGCCATGCTGCAGGGAGAATGGACTGCCATACCCGTTATGTGTCTGTGAGTCTGAGGGAGGGAGAAGAAGTACAGTTGTCACCCACCAGAAATGGGAGATGGAAGTATGTAAATATAATAATAACCACTGCAGCCAAAAAGAGTGCCTGACAAGCCCAGTTGTAAGTAAGCTTGACTGTACGTTGTGTTCGTGTTTTCCTCCAAAACAATAAGTTCCATTGGAGCAGCCTTTGAACACATCTCTCTGTCTCTCGCTAGCAAAGTTGACCCAGATAACAAAGTAAAACTTGTTTTCAGCTACAAGCCAGAGGTCCCTTTACTACGGTTCGGAGCTGTTTTATATATGCACGGAATAGTTTTCTATACGAGATCGCTGCAAAAAGTGCAGCCTTACCTAATGTCCACTCTACTGTTTTTCATTTTATATTAAGATTTAAAAATCTAGTTGGTATTGGTATGAAGAGTATCCTTTAGTAAAAGTAATAAATCACACAGCAGTTCATGTAGTTGTAAAAAGCATGATAATATATTAAGTAATCCAAAGTATTCAGAATACGTTACACTCATTGAGTAACATAACAGAATACGTTACAAAATACATTTTGGGGAATGTATTCTGTAATCTGTAGTGGAATATATTTTAAAAGTAACCTTCCCGACACTGTTCGTAACAGCGTGAACTGCAGTTTCTTGAGTTCCTTACCTGGTTGGTTCACTTTTAACAGTATAGCTGTCAGCCTACAGATGGCTCCTAACTTTAACCTGCTGTGCTCTTGCTGTTACTCTGAAAGTCGCAAACGTAGAAATTGTTTGTCTTTGTGCCAGCTGAGCATCCGTTTGGACCAGACAGTGGCTGAGCTGAAAAAGCAGCTCACGACAGTGGTCCAGCTGTCTACCAACAGCATGAGGCTCTACTACATCGACAAGGGCAGTGCCTTCGGTCCAGAGGAAATGAAGTACAACACGCGAGCTCTCCACTCCTACAGCATCCAAGACGGTGACGAAATACTGGTGGTGCCCAAAACCAAGTGAACAGCTGATGACCTGCTGGCTGACAAGAGTGAATTGAAAAAATACATTTTTTCTGATTGATTAACCGATACAGCAAAATAATTGGAAAATAGAACAGCAGCAGTGGCCCACTGAGAGAGGGCATACACAGAAATTATGAAAGCAATATGAGCACCATCAAGGAGACTAGACTAGTGGACTACAGATGGCTGCTGAGTGCCTCTGAAATAGAAGTGAGCACTGGGAATGCAGCGGATCCTGTCTTTATTTAATTGAGCTTTCTCTGAGGGGGAACCACTGGAGCGAACGCACAAACGTGTCACACTTGAGAATGGGCTGAGAAGAGCACCTCGCAGTCAGCTAGCAGTTTCAGCGGAAGGGAGGGCCGCTGCTGGACCAGCAAAGCTTCACTGCAGCTCTGTCTCTTAGCGCACGGCATGTACTATAGCACCTGCGTAGGCAAGTCTCCAACATCACTCGCTTGCCCACTTGTCGCAAAAGTTACACTGATTGGTAGTCAGGCAGTACCACCAAGTGGAAAAGAACTGCTCTCATCTGCACTTTTACCTGAGGCACAACACGAGGAAGAGCAGAGGAAGGCTCGCGCCAAAAGCACTGTAAACTGAAGGACTGGTGATGAAGCTCCATTTTGTTGTCAGGTGGTGGTTTTTGCCTTGTTTAATGTGGCAAATTTCTTAAGCTAGGTTGTTGAATCGCATTCACTATGGCCTTTTGACATTCAGTCAAATATAGATGTATGGATGTATTCGCAAGTTATTAACTGTTATAGTTATCATTGTCTTGTTGACAACGTGGAAGTGGGAGGTGTGGGATTGGCAGTAGTCATAATAATCTGGTTTGGTTTCTGGCCGCCCCTCACTGAGCCTGGTTCTCCCAGAAGTTTCTTCTTGTTAAAAGGGAGTTTTTCCTTCCCACTGTCATCAAAGTGCTTGCTCCTAGGGGGTCATATGATTGTTGGGTTTTTTTTCTCTGAATGTATTATTGTAGGGTCTACCCTACAATATACAGTTGGATCCTAATTGGGAAAATGTTTTCTGTCTGTGGAAACAGGGCCTGAACCAGCAGTGAGTTTCACATAGAATTTACACATAGATTTCTCCTCAGAAATGCACTGACTCAACCTGCCATTTACTACAGTACAGTACACAGACACACTCCCACTCCAGATCAGCCCGAGTGTCTGTACTGATGTTACATTCATGCAGTACCACTCCAAGGCAGGTCCAGGGGCACAGCCTGAGAGGACAGTGGGTGTGGGAGGAGATCTTACTCACTGACTCTTTTAGAATGACAGCATGAGCACATTTTAGTCCTATTTCTCTCTTTGTTTTTTGTTTTTTGTGCGCCTTCATAATAACAACAGCCATTTCCAGAGGCTTTATGTTTTTATGGCAGCCCATCCATCCTTTCATCTTATTCTTATTAACGTGATATCTTTTAAATATCTTAAGGGAAGTACGGTGAAACAGTCATCTGAACTCAAAGAGAAATTGTGGTGGTTAGAGGTGAAAAGTCAGAAAACATATATTTGATACCTTGTTTTTGCCAAAACTCACCAATCAAGACTCAAGACAGGGAGCCTGGTTCTTGGAGACATAAACACGTCAAAGATTATGACATGTAGTTAGAGAGTATTCAAAAATAAGGCCCATGTGTTTTTGCCTCATGCTTTTCAACTGGAGATTTTAAGTCTAATACTCAGTAGCTTGAGAGCGAGCCTGAAACTCTGATGTTACAGGCACAGTGTGAGGGACCAGTAGGGATGGGTACCTGTATCCGGTCTGACATAAACGGTAGTAACCAGACCGAAAAGCAGCGCACATTTCGGTGCTTTATTTTTTACTGAGATGTCACACACTTTGGATTGTAGCCAGTCATTTTACCTTTGCAAGCGTAGTAGGCGGGCCCAGGTACGTACGTTCTTTTAGAGCAGAGCTACAGATTAAAAGTGCCCAAGGCGGAGCGGTCAAAAGTCTGGCTGAACTTCACAGCAAAAGATGCAAACTCAGCAGCCTGCAACAAGTGCTTTAAGGTGATACTGTGCAAAGGAGGTAACTCCTCAAATCTGATGAAACACCTGGTGACGCATAGCAATTTTTTAAAAGCTGAGAAATGCACCGTATTTGATAGCTTGCTGCGAGACCTCACACCGAGCACATCTACTGCGGGTGTGGTGCCTGTTATCGGTCCCGGAGTTAGCAACATCCCCCAAAAACCCGAAGAGGAGAGTCCTGGCCCCTAGCCCTGCCAGTGTAGCAGAAATGATGACGGATGATGATGGCAGTTCTTCTCTGCGTGAGTAGTTTAATGTTGTTCGTGTGTAATTTACGTTGAGTAGGCTAACCACGTTATTACATTAATGCAAGTAAGGTAAACTAGCAAACACCGTCGTAGTTACATGAGGCTGTCTTCTTGTTTGATGGCAGATACTCCCTTCACCCTGGCCAAAAAAGCTAAAATGACCAAAGAAAAAGTGGAAAACTAAACATGAGAGGTTTTCGGACAAAGTTTGTGTTTTCCCATTGTTTAAGCACTGCTTCCTGCCAAGAGCGATACCATATATGCCCTATAGCTGCAGAAAATGCGAACATTGTTATCTTTTTACAAAAAAACAGCTAAACATGAGAGGTTTTTGTACAAAGTGTGTGTTCTTCATTCTTTAAGCACCGGTTCGAGCACCGTTTAAGCACCGGCACCGTTTCAAAAGTACCGGTTTGGTACTGGTATCGGATAAAACCTAAACGATACCCATCCCTAGGGACGAGTGGATTAAACAATAGTGATGACAGGGCCTTTTTTGGTCAAAGCTTTATGCAGGTCTCTAAAATAACTATCAGTAGGAGCAGAGATCAGTGAGAAAGGGAGACTTTACCACTCATTAGATTTTTGAACACACGGTCACATGTGGGCCCTATTTTTCTGTAGATGTTTAAAGATGAACATGTATACAGTAAATATGTATGCAGTGGCTTCTTCATCAGAACCGAGGAGTTGAATGTTCAATGTTCTGTTGACCTGAGAGGAAGTGCAGAGCTTGTTATCGTTCAGCTCTGGTCAGCACAGCTGCTAATAAAGTAACTTTAATACTGAAAGCCAGATTCACCCCAGCTCCTACTTTCATACTGTGTCATGTCGCTTCTTGCTGATGTGTGCTCTGATCTTCGCCGGAAGTTCTGTTGTTGCTCTCCTCCCTCCTCATGCATTCCATGTACACACATGGAAAGGCGGGGAGATCCCAGAACAGAGCCAGGACACTAAATATAAAGTAGTTCAGAAAAAAAAGATCAGGCTTTTTTTGTTGAGGTCTTCTTCTGACTGTAGTGGTCGTTTAACCTCATGTTTTACTAAGAGGTCACAGACACTCTGTGTTTCCCCAGGGAGAATTATGGCGTTGTCTATCAATGTTGTTAGTTGGGGGGGTGTTTAAAGTTGATTTGATTTTTTTCATCTTTCAATTACCTCTAGTGAAAGGAAGCTTCTGAGCTTGGTTTTCTGAAACCTGCCCCATAAGTGAAACCTCATCTCCTTCAGTTCTTTGCCAGCACGATGCCAGCAGTCACCTGCTGAAATCCTTTCTTGCACTGCACTCATGCAGTCACTTGTGCTACTCTGTTGACAGCTTTGTTAATACAGATTTAGTAGAAGCCTACCAGAACAGCCAAGTCTTTCACGGTAGTACAATGTTGTTTTCCTCTGGCCTCCCATATTAGATTCTATCTCACCACGTTCTGACTTTCCAGTTGCACAGAGACTTGTTAATCAGAGGGTTTTCACTTCCTTGGTGGCTCTAAAAGGGAGGAAAAGAATGCAGAGCTCTGATACTTAGTGTAAATTGGTTATGGAATATGCCCTGCTGTTACTTTTAAGTCCTTTATGCGTTGGTAGCAAGCAAACAAATGCAGCTTGTTGCCCAGTAGCTATGGTAACTGCTGGTTATCACAGCCTCAGGGGAGGCCAAAAATGCAGTAGCCAGAGTGCATTTGTGTATTTTTGCTCGTGACTCCGCGTGTGTTGTTGTTTCCGTGGAGACATCTCTTCAGAAGTGGGATCTGTAATTTTCTTATCAATCCACAGTGTCCATGATGTATGATGCGACTTGTTGTTCGCATTCCACTTTTAGTGGCTCGCCCACAAGGCGAGCCCAAACTTGTTTCACTCAGCTGCCCTTTGTCTTTGGCTGCGACACAGCTGCAGGATTACAGAGAGGTGCGTGCATTTGATGGGTACGCAGAGGTTCAGTTCAAGGTAGAAAGGGAGCCATCATACAGGAAACTTCACAGCCCCACACAACACTGGTAAAACCATAGAAACACATGTGAAATATTTATTTTAAGGTGCTTTAAGAATTCTGGAAAATCCCTCAGGATAACTGCCCACGGGGGAGCTTACATGAGAACTAAATAACTTTTTACATTACCTATATGTTTTTACCCCTACCCAGGACACCTACATTTGAAAATATGACAACTCAAGAAGAAGGCAACTTTAGGATTTTCAAATTCATGCCATAAGTGCATCTACTAAAAATCTCAGACAAATTTGAATCTTAGTGACCTTGAGGTCATAGGATTTTCAGTTTGACGCCATAGATCTTTCTGCCAGGAGGTTGAGAAGTAACTTCCTGTTTGCATTCACATTATGAATAAGAACATTGCTGGGTGCTTTCAGTTGCTCCCTTATCTCCCACGGGGGTCACAGTGGATGGATTTGCATGTTTGTTTGACACAGCTTTAATGCCAGAGGGATATTCTTGACATATCCTTTCTATTCATTTGGTTATAATTTGGTACTGTTATTAGGAGAATGCTATCTTATGACTGGGTTTGTGTTTCTTCCCAGAATTGAAATGGAGATCGCCATGTAAGGCAAATGTGCTAACCACCAAACCATGGAGCCACTTCACCAGCACAAACAGTAGCATGATGTAAGGACTAGGAATGTGCGTGACTAGTTGATAGTAGAGATGGACCGATCCGATATTACGTATCGGTATCGGTCCGATACTGACCTAAATTACTGGATCGGATATCGGAGAGAAATAAAAAATGTAATCCGATCCATTAAATATCAAAAAAGCACCTCACAAAACTTGGCGACATGGCGAGCCGGAGCAGTGTGGTCACATGATAGAGCGGCTGTGTGTATTTGTAGCCTGCTAGCAAACATTTCATCTCCGAGGAAGTTATCTCAGAGAGAAGTAAAGCAAGTGTGTAAGTTCATCTCTGAATGTTTGTAAAGCATTCCCGCGTTAAGCTTAACAACCGATATATAGAGCAACTGCCTCTTCTCTCTCTCTCCTGCTGCTACTTCAATCGTGAAACTGCTTAATGATCAGCTGATCGGCTTTTCTGTCGCGAGTCCGTCTCTCTTCTTTGTTTTTGGCCCACTTCTCACCAGAAAGAGGAAACCAGCGGCTGAACAACAGCAGCACTATTAAGCTTGATAAGCTGTTGTTAGACAGGCTGGTAACTGTGCAGGGGCGCATCTAGCAAAGTTTAGCCAGGGGGGCCGATAGGGCATGAACAGGCAAAAGGGGGCACAAAGACATACTTTTCTTTCTTATTCTCATTTAAAATATCTAGCTTTTAATTATTTAATAATTATCTGAATCTTACACACAAAGTTTTAATCTGATGTAAAATGTATAGAAGTCCATTACTGTATATAGTAACTGTTAAGTCTAATATACCCTAGTACTTTTTAGTAGTAGTACTTTTTCCTTTGGGAAGGTACCATCTGTGCAGTCTGTAATTCTGTTGAAGAAAGATGTTGAATCTATTTAATTATTCTTGAAAAATAATTTATTTCTGTGAATTTTTTTCACCCTGCATCAAATTAAAGTTGATTACATTGATTAAGCATCATGAGGAAGAGGGTGGTTCCCTATTTTCTTTTGCTGGGAGTTTGCAACCCTATTAGTTAGGTTGCTTAATATTTCTGCTAAGTACTCTTTAAAATACCAGAATAGGGAGGATGGGGTAGGTTTAACTTTATTAGATTGATCAGTGTTGCTGATCTATGAAATATTTTGGGTGCAGTGTGTTTTTTTTACATACAGGTATAACAGAATAGCTTTAGTGTTGTTGTTGTTTTTTAACTTGAGTATGAACTTATACAAAAAGCAGCAAGATATTAAAAAAACAGTTTTACTGATTAAAAAACACACTATATCGGATTCATATCGGTATCGGCAGATATCCAAATTTATGATATCGGTATCGGTATCGGACATAAAAAAGTGGTATCGTGCCATCTCTAGTTGATAGGCAGCTAATCATCGCTATTTTCACTAGGCATACTACACCTTTTAACATTGTCCAATTAACAATCTTAAAAATGAACTTAATATGCGAGCATTTCTTGCTTTTAGACTAGTCTGTTAATCACCTTTTTTTTTCCCCAGCTCGTTTAGTTGACTAAGAAATTAGTCGCCAGGATCATTTTTAGTGAGAACCAGGTTGAGGCTGGTAAAACAGTAACTACATCAATAAGATGAATGATGATCAGAGCTATATTTGTGTGTGTCATTGTTTTTTCTTATGACAACAAAGTTAGAAAAGTCTTTGACTTTTTTCTGATGTGTTTCAGTTCCTAACCCTTACTCCAAATTGCTTTGCTTTGTGGATGTCTGCCATAGCAAACTGAGAAAAAACGTCAGCAAAAATTTCACTTGGGCTCTTATTAGCAACTAACTGTTGCTTACATAGCTTATGTTTACATGGATTTTTTGTATATGCCGGTTACCGATGTCGGACCAAAGTAAGCTTACTACTGTACCAGTCACAGTATACATATGTGGGCGATCGTGGCTCAAGAGTTGGGAGTTCGCCTTGTAATCGGAAGGTTGCCAGTTCGAGCAACAGTCTCGACGAGACCGACAGTCTTGGTCGTTGTGTCCTTGGGCAAGACACTTCACCCGTTGCCTACTGGTGGCGCCCCAGGGTGGCTGTGGTTACAATGTAGCTTGCCATCACCAGTGTGTGAATGTGTGTGTGAATGGGTGGATGACTGGATGTGTAAAGTGCTTTGGGGTCCTTAGGGACTAGTAAAGCGCTATATAAATACAGGCCATTTACATATGACACTCAAAGGTTCCTCTTGTGATGGAGTACCTGCTCTGTAATATGAGATGAAAAAAAAAAGACATCAAAATGAATGCTCTAAAAACTAAGACGTGAGAGTTAAGTGTGGACACAGGAAGAAGGGGGGGGAAGGGGGATTTCCTTAAAGGGTTATAAGAGGTGTGAAAAAAATTTTTCCATGAAAAATGGCATTGCTATCATCAAAGTCTGGTCTGAGCTGTGAAAATCTTGTTTGGCTTGTTTTTAGGCAACAAATTGTCCACTCAAATTACTCAAATGCTTGTAATGCAAATAACTGACATAAGCACAGACACATTTTGGGGGGGATTAACAGTGTTAAAAAGAGAATAGAATCAGAATACTACATATAAATTACTGAAAATGGCTGAACTAGTTTTTAAATAATATTCATATATTACTGATTAGGTTGCAATACATAAAAACAATTTAAGTCAGTGGTTAGACTTGATACTCTGCTTCATGTAACCACTTATCCTGATTACCAATGTTAGGGTAATTGGATCCAGATAACGGTAAGATACCTAGGGTACGCTGAACTCATGTCATACAGGGCCTAGGCCTTTTGAGTCATGTTAATATGTAGTACAGGGTCAGCGATTTTGGACAAAAATAAGAACTTTTTACCTGGCACTTTTGCAAAGCCTAGTGTGGCAGGAAACCCTATAGCTAACAAAAGTCCAAACAATTCATCAAATGCATAGAGCCAGCAGGAAAAGAAACCAGGAAACACTCGGGAACAAGAGATATAACGTCTACCTGTTAAAGACACAAACAAAATATAATAAATAGTCACACTAGTGAGAAGGCGAATATGGCACAGGTGAACTCAGTTAAGATAATAATGAGGCTGGGAAAACAGCAAAGGAGGGAAGTAAAAATATACAAAGCCACATGAGGAACTAATCCTTCAAAATAAAGCAGGATGTCATCTGAAAGAGGACTCAGATACACATGTTAGTGGGGGCATCAGTTAAAATCATTTCATTCAGTTAAGTGTGAATATTTTGTTAGTAGTGATTAGAGGGATATACGATCGAGAACCTTCAACATGGCTTTAAGGCTTTCCTTATGTCAGATGGCTTGGCAACTACTCCAGTAGTTAACAGGTGTCATGATGGTGGTTATCAGCTTTGTTAAGCATGGCTTTCTGTTTCAGGCTCTGTATGTGCTCACACAAAAAGGGGCGTTTCATACATCAGTGCACAGGGCAGTGAAATAAACATTTAAAACTTACTGTCCCACAGCCTGATAAAGCAGGTGTTTGTCAGCAGATTAAAGTTAAATTAATTTGGTTGATTTCTTAATGGAAGAAGAAAATGCAAGATAAAAAAAGAAGACTTCCTATGCAATACCAGTATGTGTGACCTCTGTAGAACGAGAAGGTTTAGTGTTTGAGAAAAAAGCTGAGAAAAAAGAGTCGATTTTAGATCTATTTTCTTTAGCACAGTGGTATATTTGTGATAAACAAACAAGTTCTAGTTTCAGAAGACAATATGTTACAGGTAGTGCACTGCTTGTGTCGCTTTAGGTGTGCTGCAGCTTCTGTGAAAGTTTCAGTTCCTCTGCTTCATAGTTTGGTACTAATAACTAAAGTGAACTTGGGTATTTTTTCAGGTGACCTGTTCCCCAAAAACACAAGTTCAACACGAGTTTCTCTTAATCATTTGAAGAAATTAACATTATCTGTTTTCATAACATCTCGGCTTTGTTGGGTGGTTTCGGTTAAATTAAGTGTACCTTATCCAGCTGCTGCTTGGAGTAGCGTTTGTACAGGATGGTGATGACAAGTATGTGATGTTAGCTTCGCCGTGGCAACTACCATCTGGGAGGAGAACACATACATTGACCACACCTTTGATATCTGTGCTGGGAATGTGGAACGTCACACTGACACCAGAGTTGTCCCAAACAGGAGACCTGACCAGAACACACACACACACAGAGTGAGAAAAGTTATCACTAAGATCATCATATTATGCAGAAAACCGAACACAGACAAAAACTGATCAGTAAAATCTTCCACAGTATAATTAAAGATTTGTTTATATGAAGAAATGTGTTTTCCAAACTTAACGCATCTACTGTGATTATAAAATATCCCGAGGAATCCTTTTAACACAGCAACTGACAGCGATGGACTTCTTCAAACCAAAAGCACAGGAAGCACGGCGGAGTTTCAGTTTTACAGTCTGATACCAAACCATCTCTCTGAGCACCGACACTGAGAGGTACACCTGTACTTTCTGCAGCCTCTTCCAAAGCTAAAAGCTGTAAAGCTAAAGGTTTTTTTTTCAATTGTCAAAATTAAATTGTAGAATATTCAGTTTTAAATATGTCTCCCTGTTTGGAATTGTTTCTACACTTTAATAAATTCTTTCTAGTCCAGGAATCATCTTAGTTATCTGTAAAGTGACTCACTCTTTTGGAGCACAGTCAGTGTGCGTCTGGATCCTCACTCCTGACACATCACCAAGGTTATGACCTAATAACACAGCATGGTTTGTGCCATACAACGACACCACATTGGGAGTGATGGAGAAGATCTCTGGGATCTGACAGTGAAACAAAAAAATAATCAGATTAAAATAATTTCCTTCTTCTGCCATTAAACCCTCTACTGGATGTAGATAAAGTATCAGAAGAACAATAAAAAAAGAGCATTACACTCGCAGAAAAGTTCTTCCCAGACTCCAACGTCTGGCAAACACTTTCCTGTAGCAGAGAATGAATTTAGCCTTGGATCACAACATTGTGCAGATGCTATTAGAGCTGATCTCAGACATGTTGTAGCTAACATTAGCTTTATTCAAAAAGTTTAAATGGTAGGAAACAATTAACCCGAGTATTTCCATTTAGAAACTGAAGTGAATCATTTTACAATGAGGGAAATCTAAACTCTATTCATCAACTAGTCTAGCCTCATGACCTACTGCAAATGACACCGAAGAAAATCAGAATTTTTAAGCAGAGTTTAAGTCTCACTTTCTACTCATTTACGCAATATTGTTGGATTGGAAATGTTCCATACAACATATGTACAACATGAAATGTGAAAAACTGCTACATAAATCCATAAAAATACGATAGTTTCATTATTACATCAGTCTCTCCTTGGTTAGCCCAGGAGCAGCTGTTTCTGCTCCAACCACAACCAGCATTGATACACTGCTGACACCTGAACAGGAAACAATCATATAGGATCAGAGGACTTTGAATGTGCCTCATACAACTACTCATAAGATTCACTTATTTTATTTCATCATATTTATTTTGTATGACTAGGACATGGTTATTTTATAAGTCATGGGAATGATTATTTCGGTCTATGATTATTTGTTATCTTTATAATCTGACTGGATTTACAAGATAGAAGTTGGAGGTCCACTGATGTCAGAGCAGTTGGTTAATTTCATTTGTTCTGACAGGAGTATTTTTCCAAACCTAAACTTTACTGTGACATGCAGGCCTGTAAAATATATATATATATATATATATATATATATATATATATATATATATATATATATATATATATATATTAAATGATGGATTTCAAATGACTTGGACCAATATATAATAATAAACAACAAAAGATTCAACTCAATTTGTCAAATGTTTCACATCAATACATTCCTGGGATTATTTATCAAAAGTGACAAACCATCAGGAGGAAGAGTGTGATCAGACAGGTAGCAGGTGCATTGGGGGAACCGTGGAGGGTTATTCCCAATACAAAGGTGGCCAGAAATTGCAGAGAACTGGCAGGTGAACACTTTCTGGCCCACAGTCAGGTGTGTGTGTATTTTCAGTGAGATCTAAAATCGGAAGGATATAACTGAACAATAAATGAAAACCAGAAATGATCACAGTCCCGAGTGTGTTTGTAAGCTGTACCTGTCCGTTTGTGTCCTTTTCAACTTTGTGGGAAATCATTTTGTGTTGGGACTCATCAGGAATGGACAGCCAGTCTGAATCTGTGCAGTCATCTTCAAATGTGCAGCTAGGAGAAGAAGAAATGATCACCAAGTTCAGAATTGTTTGAAGACATCAGCTGCAGATGTTGTTTCTCTCACCTGCTTTTAGAGCCACACCAACCACAGTATGGATCCTCTGCAGACCAACACTCCTGCACATTTGTGTACGTGCTGCAGTTTGACACAGGAACTCGCTTCACCTAGAACAACAAACACTTTAAAATGCAGCACAGGTACATGTGACGTTAAAATAATCAGTAAATAATATAAGTACCTGGTTTGTAAATGGCACATAGACATGTTTACGATCCACTGGAATATATATATATATATATATATATATGTATATATATATGTATATATATATATGTATATATGTATATGTATATGTATGTATATATATATATGTGTATATGTATATATATATATGTATATGTATATATATGTATATGTATATGTATATATATATATATATATGTATATGTATATATATATATATATATATATATATATATATATGTATATGTGTATATGTATATATATGTGTATATGTATATGTATATATATATATATATATATATGTATATGTATATATATATATGTATATGTATATATATATATATATATATATATGTATATGTATATATATATATATATGTATATGTATATGTATATATATATATGTATATGTATATATATATATATATATATGTATATGTATATATATATATATATATATATATATATATATGTATATGTATATATATATATATGTATATGTATATATATATGTATATATATGTATATATTAGGTGTGCAACGATACACAAAATTCACGGTTCGGTTCGGTTCGATACTTTGGTGTCACGGTTCGATATTTTTTCGATTAAAAAAAAAAATGTTCATGCCTTTTTAATTTGTCATTTATTAAATTTTCTCGGCACATTCTGCACCAAATCTCTGTGCATTCATCATTTGTTTGAAGCCAGCTCACCTCCTGCAACCACTTTTCCGAGAATATGCGCTTCTTTTGTGGTTCGGACTCCTTCTGACATTTCTTTGGAGGTGGAGGAAAACCAAAGTAATTGCTTAAAGGAGCTTCTTCGACATCTTTAAGAGTTCTAAACAAATGTCTGTCCTCCTCCTGAAAATCTTATGTACGCAAACACGCGTTGCAACTTCTTATCTTGTGCGCGTTTTTTATTTTGACAGCGAATGCGCACCTGCGGTCCACTTATGTGCAGCCCTGGTTATTTAGCTCGTCATATTGCAGCCACAGAAATTCTTTTGTCCATGAAACCATAAAGCTGCACTTTCTTTTTGCCTTATAGTCTGATTTGTCATAACTTTTCCGTTTTGTGGTAAGCTTTTCTTTAGCTGTCACTTCTTCACGCTGACCTGTCTTATTTGGCTCAGCAGAACTAAAATATATATCCTGCTGCTTTTACACACGCACTCACTTAACGCTCAGCGATTCTCTGCGCGATCAACCTCTCACATGTTTAAGCAGCAGGAGATTTCACTTGTCATGTTTGCATAGTAAGTTAACAATTGATGAGACATGTCAGAGGAAGTGGTGCGCAAATTATCATCACTCACCAATCAGTGCTGTCGCTCTCTATACACAGTTCACGCGATTGCAAAGTGAAAGCAAAAAACAAGCGCAAATTCAAACGCGATTTCAATATGTCACATATTGATAGTGGCTCACCGATGCCAATGACATAATTACCCAGCTACATTTCCGAAAGAATGCAAAAGCATTGACATATATTTTTCCTTCCTACAATAGGCCGATGGGCAGGGCAGAGATAGATTTTGGTAGCCCGACTGGAAAAATCGCTACCCCCGGACGTCGGGCTAGCGATTTTGCGAGCCCTGTATCTGATTGAGGAATCACTCATCTTTGGAAAAGAGAGTTTATTACAGAGAAATGGCTCTTTCCAAAATAAAAGCTATACTATACGCTTCTTCTGGGCTATATTCTCAGCAGCATATTAAACATATCAGGTCCCCATAAGGAGAATCATGTGCTAACGGCTGTCTAAATGACTCGGGTAAAGTTTGTAGCATGCCTGCTTGTTGTTTTTCTCTACTTCCACTTGTTTTTGCACTAGGATGATGTCCGCGTAAATCTCGTTGAAATGACGTTAACGCCACAACACGGCAAATCTCCGTTAACGAGCTACCGCGGATCACCCCGTGCGTGGGGCCGGACGGCCAACACGTTAACGAGCTAACTGCGCTAACACACTAGTTCCCACCCATGTAATTGAGCATTGCGTGGCACATCCAACATACTGTTTTACTTTAGTCCATGATGCGCTTACCTTCAGGGTCATACTTCACATGAAAACCAAAATAGTTCCAAACGCCAGATCTGAATGAGGGTGCGGGAGGTTCAATTTGCCATGTTGCAGCGAGAGCTTAGCTTCTGTCTTGCTAGCTTGCCCTGCGCTCAGTAAATCTGTGTTCGACTACTCCGCCTAGGCTGCACTGTCGAGCTCAGATACACTGAGCGCTCAACACAGACAGCATCGTCAGAAGGAAAGTTGATAAAATAAATTAAAAATTTTGTATTGTTCGATACATATGCGTACCGAACCGAAAGCACTGTATCGAACGGTTCAATATCGATACGAGTATCGTTGCACCCCTAATATATATATATATATATATATATATATATATATGTATGTATATGAACCAGCTGCTAGTTAACGTGGGACACCCGGAATGGCTAACCAAAGGTCGGGCAGTCCTGATCCCCAAGGACCCCAAGAAGGGACCAGTCCCCTCCAACTACCGACCAATAACCTGCCTCAGTACTACTTGTTTTTTTTGTTTTTTTTTCCAAGTACTACTTGGAAGCTCCTGTCAGGCATCATATCGGCTAAGATGAACAGGCACATGGGTCAATACATGAGCGGGACACAGAAAGGAATTGGCAAGAATACCAGAGGTGCAAAACACTAGCTACTGGTAGACAGAACAGTCAGCCGAGACTGCAAGACCAGACTGACCAACCTGTGCACTGCCTGGATTGATTACAAGAAGGCATATGACTCAATGCCCCACAGCTGGATACTGGAATGCCTAGAATTGTACAAGATCAATGGGACCCTAAGAGCCTTCATCAGGAACTCAATGGGGATGTGGCGTACAACACTAGAGGCCAACTCCAAGCCCATAGCACAAGTCACCATCAAGTGCGGGATCTACCAAGGAGATGCTCTGTCCCCACTGCTGTTCTGCATAGGCCTGAACCCCCTCAGTGAGATCATTAACAAGACTGGCTACGGATACCGACTACGGAACGGAGCAGTTGTCAGCCACCTCCTGTACATGGATGACATCAAGCTGTATGCCAAGAGTGAACGAGACATCGATTCACTGATCCACACTACCAGGCTATACAGCAATGACATTGGAATGTCGTTCGGGCTGGAGAAGTGTAGTCGGATGGTAACAAAGAGAGGGAAGGTAGTCAGAACTGAGGGGATTGAACTACCAGAAGGCAACATTGCAGACATAGAGGACAGTTACAAGTACCTGGGGATACGAATCGCAGGCGAATGGGAACCATGAAGAGGCCGCTAGGAAAGCTGCAACCACCAAGTACCTGCAGAGGGTCAGGCAAGTCCTGAGGAGTCAGTTGAACGGTAAGAACAAGATCCGGGCCATCAACACCTACGCCCTGCCCGTGATCAGGTACCCTGCTGGGGTAATAGGCTGGCCAAAGGAGGAGATAGAAGCCACTGACATAAAGACAAGAAAGCTCCTTACCATGCATGGAGGGTTTCACCCCAAGTCCAGCACCCTGAGGCTGTACGCTAAGCGGAAGGAAGGGGGTCGGGGACTGGTGAGTGTCAGCACCACAGTCCAGGATGAGACAACGATCATCCAAGAATACATCACGAAGATGGCCCCAACTGACAGCGTGCTCAGTGAATACCTCAGGCAGCAGAAACCCAAGAAAGAGGAGGGAGACGAGGAACCATCATGGAAGGACAGGCCCCTGCACGGTATGTACCACCGGCAGATAGAGGAGGTGGCTGATATCCAGAAATCCTACCAGTGGCTGGACAAAGCTGGACTGAAAGATAGCACAGAGGCACTAATCATGGCAGCACAAGAACAAGCTCTGAGTACAAGATCCATAGAGGCTGGGGTCTATCACACCAGGCAAGACCCCAGGTGCAGGCTGTGTAAAGATGCCCCAGAGATAATCCAGCACATAACAGCAGGGTGCAAGATGCTAGCAGGCAAGGCATACATGGAACGCCATAACCAAGTGGCCGGCATAGTGTACAGGAACATCTGTGCTGAGTATAACCTGGAAGTCCCGAGGTCAAAATGGGAGATGCCCCCAAGGGTGGTGGAGAATGACTGAGCTAAGATCCTGTGGGACTTCCAGATACAGACGGACAAAATGGTGGTGGCTAACCAACCAGACATAGTGGTGGTAGACAAACAGAAGAAGACGGCCGTAGTGATCGATGTAGCGGTTCCGAATGACAGCAATATCAGGAAGAAGGAACACGAGAAGCTGGAGAAATACCAAGGGCTCAGAGAAGAGCTCGAGAGGATGTGGAGGGTGAAGGTAACGGTGGTCCCCGTGGTAATCGGAGCACTAGGTGCGGTGACTCCCAAGCTAGGCGAGTGGCTCCAGCAGATCCCGGGAATAACATTGGAGATTTCTGTCCAGAAGAGTGCAGTCCTGGGAACAGCTAAGATACTGCGCAGGACCCTCAAGTTCCCAGGCCTCTGGTAGAGGACCCGAGCTTGAAGGATAAACCGCCCGCAGGGGCGTGCTGGGTGTTTTTATATTTATATATATATATATATATATATATATATATATATATAGGGAGAGAGAGAGAGAGAGAGAGAGAGATACACACACACACACACACACACACACATTGAAGCTAGTATTATAAATGAAATGTAGTAGAAAAATACATATTGTAAAATGCAGACAAAACAGCAATGTTCTTCAATAACGTGAGTGAGAAACAGGGAAATTGTTGCTCACTCACATTATTATAGCAGAAATTAACAGCAGAAAATAGACTTTGAAAAAGTAAACACAAACATGTTTTCTATGACAAGTACCTGATGTATATTAGTTGATACAAACCTTAATGAGCAGCCCATCTTCTGTCCAAATATAGAAAACCATCCAGGCATTCTGCCTCACTGCCAGCACTGAGGTCATGTAGCTTTGCCTGAAGAGGACTGCCTTTGGATTCAGGATCTTCGGCTGATGCAAACAAAACATGAGAAACCAGAAGAACTGAACACTACTACTACTTAAAGCCTTATTGAAGCATCTTGCTGCGTTATCATCAAACTGACCCAAGTTTATTGATGTTATCTTTTGATAGAAGAATGTATGTGTGTGAGAGTGAAAGAATGAATTTTGGCTTGTACGGCCCCTCATATTAAAGTTTTACTTGCATCACTGACCAGAGAAGATACTGGAGCAGCAGGTGGGAACAATATCAACAGTACAACCATTAAATCAGAGTTTAAAAAGCTCTCACCGTCACTTCTGATGGCACAGAGGTGTAGAAGTCTGGATCTCTGTCGGCATCACTGCTGTAATCAGGGCTGATGTCAAACACCATCAGCTGGGTGTTGGTGTCTCCTCCATCCACACTGAACACGCCGCTCCAAAGCACCGGTTGCTCCCCCGGGATGACCGAGGAGGCCACGAGTCTGCTGCTTTCACTGTCAGAGACACTGAGAGTCGCGCCCCGCAGAGACTTGAGTGTATCAGTTTTGCTTTTT
Organism: Neolamprologus multifasciatus; assembly: GCF_963576455.1. Taxonomy (NCBI): domain Eukaryota; kingdom Metazoa; phylum Chordata; class Actinopteri; order Cichliformes; family Cichlidae; genus Neolamprologus; species Neolamprologus multifasciatus. The sequence goes on from NC_140455.1 coordinate 5,471,840, forward strand.
TCGCCTTCGAGCCAAATGAGACGGACTCTGTTTGTTTGAGCTGAGAGCGCTTTGGAGAACAGATAGATGGTTGAATTGATCTGAAACGCGTCAACAAACTCCACATCACCTTCACTTTTAATCCCAGGTGTGCCTGAAGCTCCATCAGTTAGAGAAAATATACCTCCACCCTGTTTGTCATCTGTATCCTGAAGATTGACAGTCTGCCGATTAATACCACACTTGTTGTTTTCATACTGTTCTTTGTTTTGTTGGATCGCGGTCAGAATGTAAGTGTCAGTCTGAGTTTTCTTCTTCACATCCACCAGAAAACTGACTGACCTGCTGCTGCTTTTCAGAGGCCCCACCTGGATGTGTTCTCTGTGCAGAAGCTTGGAGATGTTCTTTAGGTCCAGAATCTTGCAGTGACCACAGTCATCGTCAGTCACACCGCAGCTGATCAGAGAGTCATTCTTTGTGAAAGGCAACATCACGTTGATGCTGAAAGTTGCGTTCCACTCAGCTGTGTCAGAAACCCGGTAAAACTGCACATCATCCTGCTGGTTTCCGGTCTTTAAGATTCCTCTCTGGGTCAGACTGTTGATCAGAGTCAGGTCGTGGCTCAGCTGGTACAGCCTCTCCTCTGTGGCGATGTAAAGCATGTTGGAGGTCATGGCAAATTGGAGGATGTCTCCATCAAAGGTGAAGCCTTCATCCTCCTTCCGGCACAGACCCAGTTCTCCAGAGAGAACAGAAAGCAGAGCGAGCAGCAGGATCATCTTAGAATAACGATAATTCTACCTGGGACATGCTCACACAGCGATGCTCTGCGTGGCACTCTGCTCTCTGACACTGTGTCTCTATACGTGTGCGTAAAGCGCAGCGCACAGCTGAAAAGAGAACTGCTGGAAGCAGGAGGGCTGGAGCGTGCCAAGCGAAAGTGAAAATATTTGAACATTTTCACTCAGCAGCTTTTGTCTCATTTCCACCCTGTACCTCTGTACAGGCCAAAGCAACCCAGATGTGTCCCTTAGTCAGTTACTTTCTGCAGCAAGTTTGCTCACTAGGGTTTAGTTCTTACTGTTCAAAACATGTTTAGTTTTAGTTTCAGTCTTAGTTTTGGTAATTTTTTAGTGATTATTGTATGGAGGTCTTATGTTAGAGGCAACAATCAGCAAAATCAGTACAGTATTACAATAAAAGCACACACTGTTGAAATAGTTGTTGTAGAAATCTCAAAAAATATGTGCATCAAAGCCTCATAAAGCAAGTTCAGATACAAATGTACCAAACTAACAAACACTAAGTGCATATTTTCATATGTTCATTTTAGTTTGTTAGTTTTCTAGCATCATAAGATTGTTTCAGTTAGTTTTCAGTTTGGTCTAGTTTTGTTTTAGTTAACTAAAATGTTTTTGTTTTGTTTTTGTTTTGTTTTGGGTTTTTTTTTTATCACATTTTAGTTTTTAGTTTAGCTTTAGTTAACTATAACAACCTTGCAAGTCATACGATGATATCCATCTCAACAAGAATCCGAATCCAGAGTGGATGGAAGCATTTCAGTTACAATCATTTCTCAACTGAATTCCCAGTCCATGCCATGTAGTATGGGTACTATTCAATCAAAAATCACGAAGCAGTTCACTAATCGATATCATATTTGTTACAATCTGTTTGATGCTGTACTTATTAACATCTGTCTGTCAGTGAATGTCAAATAAAAACAAACAGTGAAACTGAGTTTGATGTATTTTACTTTCCCCTTTAACAAATAAGGAAATTGAACTGTGGACATAATAAGAGGCGATTTGGTGTTAGTGTAAAGCCAGATTTGACCTAAATCAATGGAAATATATGAACTGAGAAATAATTCGGACACAAAAGCCATTCAGTCCTGAGTTTAGGAATGTAATGGGGTGGCTGTAGCTCAGGTGGTAGAGCAGGTCATCTACTGATTGGAAGGTTGGTGGTTCGATCCCTGGCTTCCCCTAGTCTGCATGCCAAATATCCTTGGGCAAGATACTAACCCCAAATTGCTCTCCGATGCATCCATCGGAGTATGAATGTGTGTGTGAATGTTACCTTAGAAAGCACTTAGAAAAATGTGCTTGTGCGAATGGGTGTGAATGGGTGAATGTAAAAGTTGTGTACAGCGCTTTGAGTGCTCAGAAAGAGTAGAAAAGCGCTATATAAGAACCAGTCCATTTACCATTTACCATTTAATGGAAACTCTCAGCTAAGGACACACTTAGAGGAGCTGAGATGTTAGCACAGGCAGAATTCTGACATGCGTTGTGTCTGGATCTAATGTGATGATCTTTCCATTGAACAAGGGATTTGTCCACTGATCAACATGAGTAGAAGAAATCTCAGCCAACTTTTAAAAATGTAAAATAAAAACTCCCAACACGTTTTAACTGGAGAACAGCAACAGCGACATCTAGTGTCAGTGCTGGGAAGTTCTTTTCAGATGGTGTGCCTTCTGACATATGCTTGCTTCTGACAAACATATGTATTTATTTTAAATTCACAGTTCCAGCTGTAATAAAAAAAAACTTCAAAAGTGATTTTATAAAATAACAACACACTATACACTATGCAAAATAATTAAACACTAGGGAGAAGCCTTTATTTGCAGTGTGGAAGGAATTTACATCAATGCCCGCTTCCAAAATATATGAAAAAGAAATTACATGAAACAACTAAAATGCATATTTATACTATCACAAGGGCAACGGCCTGAAGTTATGCCTGAATTGTGAGGTTAAAGATTAACCGAAATATGGGAAGGAAAAAATAACTCCTTGGTGACCTGGCACATGAATTCAAAGTGTTTAAGCTTCTTCCAACTTCACCTGTGTTTAAGGTACAGTAGCTCATTTTTAGGATATTTATTAGAAATAAAGAATGCTGTACTCATATATATATATATATATATATATATATATATATATATATATATATATATATATATATATATATATATATATATTTGATTGGTATTTAATTATGTCTTCCCACAAAATTCTCTTGAAATTTGAGTTATTTGTGGGATGTTGTGCACAAGCATACGCCAAAGCTATAATGAGATTCTGGTGTATATTATTATATTTGTTGTATTTTTTTTTTTTTATAATTTTTACTAATAAAAGACATCAAGAAGTCATAAACAGAGGGAGAACACACCATGGCCCATTGTTAAACAAGGAAGATTTATTCATCAAAGTGATTTATTAATCAAACAGACATAACATGAAAACACTTGAACACAGAGAGGGGCATCATTGGTCAAAATCCATTCATCTCCCTGGGCATCTCTTCCACCATAGACAGACAGCCACCAATACAAAAAGCCAAACAGTAACCAATTTAACCTGAGCAGAAAAACTAGAACGCTGTCAAGATGGAGTAGAAAAAGTCTCCGGAAATTTGTTCAGGGTTTATAGAAAAAGCCAATATGTCAACACAACTTACTGGCAATATGTCCAATTATCAGCAGGGAAAGCAGTATTGGAGAGACATGGTGTGATGAAGAATCACTGAGGCTTATTGTCTTGTCACCATACTTTATCTAGAAAATACAAAAAAGCATTTCACAGGGTGAAGTCTCACCAGAGCAGCGGAGCTATTCTGAAGGAAATATCACAATTTGAACATAACTGTTTAAAAAAAGATGTTTTATGTTTTTGGACTTGATACAAGTTTAAAGCTTCTACTCAAAACTTTTGCTATTCTCACCACAGACTCATTTGATCAGTTTTGTTTTGTTTTATGTTGATTGTGTATTGAAGTTCAATAAAGTATTTATAGCATTATTTTAGAAAACAGTCATTAAAAATAATATCAGAAATATATTTTGTGCACTTTGTATGGTAACACGATTGCTATAATGTTGGACCTACTGTCACAACAAATGTATCTCTATGAAAGTGTTGCCTATAGCTTAAAAGAAAGATTTACCTTTAACTTTTGGATTCGTGTGTTGGGTAGCCCTTTAACCTCACAGCTGAAGGAGTCTGTCTCTTTACTGGTTTCTTTGGCCTCCAGGATACAGCCGTATTCCTGTGTGTCTTGAACGCCCCACACTGATAACTCGTCTTTTGACATCTCCAGTTTGTCTGACTTTTTCTAAAACAACAGAAACAAAGTTTGACCTTTAATGAACTCCTGTTTGTACATGTGATAAAAAAAAAAGCAAAAGAAACAATGTTACCTTCAAGGTGATGCGGACATTGTTTCCTGTCCTTATGGCTGTGAAGCTGGTAAACTCAGGCTCTGGATGGTAGGTGATGTTTAAAGAGCAGGCTAAAGTTTCATTGGCTGCTTTTAGAAGCACAGTGCTGCTAGAAATCATCAAAGTGTTTTCAGCTGCAGGTGTGTCATAGCTGAGACTCTGCAAGGAGTTTAAATACATTCTGTGTTATAAAGTCAATGTCTGGATGAGATGCTTAAGTGACGTTATTTTTTAAGTATAGTTGAGCACTAATTCTTTAGCACAGGAGTTACGATGACACACACACACACACACACACACACACACACACACAATTAAACTGTGCTACAACATACCGCTATAACAAATGTCTGACTCAAGTTTGTTTTTGTTTCTCTTCCTTTTTTGTTGAAAATATATCAGTCCCAAACCTTAAGGAGTCTGCTAGAATGATGACGAAAAACATACATCCAAATCAGCCAAAGAATGTCTTCATTAGAATAAAATTAAAAATTTGGAAGGCCCAGCTAGAGTCCAGACCTAAATTCAACAGAACGTTCAAAACTTCCTTTTAACAGGGAGAAAATTCTAGCAGAACCAAGCTCAGGGAGGGGCAGCCCTCTGACATGTTGGTCTGGTTGGGGGTGAGAGAAGGAAGACAGGACACAGACACACTGTGGAAGAGGGCATGAGACTAATAATAACTAATGATTAAATGCAGAGTGGTTTATAAACATATATAAACGCAAACACTCACAGTGAATCCTGGGAATCCCCCAGCAGCCTGGGCCTATTACAGCATAACTAAAGCAGGATTCAGGGTCACCTCATCCAGCCCTAACTATAAGCTTCATCAAAAAGGAAAAATTTAAGCCTAATCTTAAAAGTAGAGAGGGTGTCTGTCTCCTGAATCCAAACTTCGAGCTGGCTCCACAGAGAAGGAGCCTGAAAGCTGAAGGCTCTGCTTCCCATTCTACTTTTAAATACCCAATGAATCAATAGTCTGAGCGCAAAGTGCTCTATTGGGGTGATTTGGTACGATTAGGTCTTTAAGATAAGATGGGGCCTGATTATTTCCATTAAAAAATCTGTGGGATGACCAGAAGATGCCTCTGCACATGCTCTCACAATTTTACACATTTGGAGCAAGTAAGAATGGGCAAGTCAGATGTGCCATGCTGAGAGACCCAATCCTCTGATTAATCAAAAGGCACTTCCACAAAGTACTGGGCTAACTAGGTTTGTGCACACGTATGCAACAAACTAATTGGATGTTTTATTATTATTTTTAAATAAGTTGGTTTTGAAATTATATTGTACAGGTTAGAGTTAAAGATGAGAACAGTTTTGAAATTATTTGTCGGGATCTCATTTTTTAAGTTGACTAAAACCCAGGTGTGTACACGTTTCATACGCATGCACAATGAATAGAAAACCTCGTAGTGGAGCAGATTAATTTGTCTTCTCATACACTGAAGCTTGCTTTAACGTTAGTTCATTGTTTATTTGTTTGTTCATTTAACATGAGTGCTTTTGTAATCATCGTTCACTAGTGTTCATCCTATTATCTTTTAAAATGATGAACAAACGTTTGTTTGAGCTGGCATTTAAAAACACATCTAGTCTGAATGTGTTCTGCTTTCATGTTGAAATCAGCCAACATTTTGAACATTTTAAAATTTGAAAGTTTGAACCATGACATCTTTACCTCTGTAAATCAACCAGAGAAAGACATATTATGTAAAACTATATATTTGATGTGTAACAACAATCCCATTTACACTGTGTGTGTCTGCAGACCTGATAGCTGCTGTTGATGGGAAGCTTGACGTCGTGCTCAGCGTGGCTGTGTACGACCCCTTCAACAAGGTCCAGATGAGATCCCATGAGTGTGAGCTTCCTCTTCCCACTGCCAAACACAGAGCAGCATTTATGCAGAGCAGAGAGTTGAAAGACTCTTGATCACAGAGAGATTCTTATAATGACACCTCAATGTAATTGTAAAACCGTACTGCTGCGTATTGCTGCTTTAAGAGATTTCTATACACTAGAGCAGTGGTTCCCAAACTTTTTTTGCTGGGCCCCCCTTGTTTTACAAGAAAAATGTTCGCGCCCCCCCCCTCGCGCGCGCGCGCACGCACGCAAGAACACATCCTCCAACCACACACACCCATATTTTGCTCCATTGCGGTTTATTTCACACCTCAAACATTTAGTAAACAATTAAGCAAATACAAGTAATATGCAGGTAGCAAGAAAATAAACTAATAAAGTCTTTTATGCTACGTCGGCACCTACACGGGTATTTTTGATAACGCAGCTGTTTCGTCCACACGTAAACGGCGTTTCGAATCACCGAGAATGGAGATTTTTTAAAACTCCTTTTTTGCGTTTATGTGTGGACGAGGAATATAGAGTTCGTCATGCAACGTCAAAGGTATGTGCCTTTTTCACGTCACGCTCTGCGCCACGTTATTGTTTACATGAGATGAATTGCAGAATGGCAGATAGAGACGAAATACTGTTAATCTGACTATCTGCAGGTTTTACACGCTTACATATACACGCAGTTACTCAGGCACGTGCAGAGGGGGGGGGGGGCTAGAGGGGCTTGAGCACCCGCCCCTTTCCTGATGGGTGCCCAAAGTGCCCTTTTGTTGAGGCAACTTTTTAAAAAAAATTATTTATTTTTTTAATGTGTGTGTGCGTGCGGAGTCCTGTCTGTGCCCCTCAACAATAATATTTAACTATTAATCACAGTTTTGCTAAATAAAAGGATCTGGCTTGCATCAGTCACATGATCACATTTAACCAATGATCGCCCCTGACGGCAGGACGCGCTGGTTACAAGCCGGGAACGAGCTCACAAAGAGCACACGCAATTTTTTGTGGTCCGGAGCTGTAGGAGAAACACAAGTTAACTCAGAGACACAGACTGATGCGACAAAACCAGTAAGTAGGTGTACAGCGTACACTGTAGTGTATAGCACACAGGAGTATTGGCTTATTACGTACACGTTGGTAAGTTGTCTTGTTGCAACTGACGAACTGAAACAAACGAGCGTGCTGTGTGTGCAACAGCGCGACAAACATTACCTGTCCTTTTATTAATTGCACAAGTAGTGCTGGTCATAGCTGCTGGCTACCTGTGTAAGGCTGTCATGGGTCTGTAGCTCTGTCACCGTTTTAGGGAACATATTTAGTTTTAAAGTAAGTTTCCGGGCTTTTCCTGCCTTTCTGGAAGGATTATATTTCACTAAAAAACGATCTAATATGCATGTCCACATAATTATGCATTATTATAATTATAATATATTAAAAAACACACGCTGTATTTTAAAGAACATACATTAAGAAGCAGATTATATTAGATTTATATTTTAAATAAGACAAAATTTGGTTTTTACAGCAGTAAAATTATTGTATCTCTACAGTTTAAAAAAGCTTTCCCCCTGCACAGAGTGGATAGTGAAACAAATGGAATCATAAATACATTATTTCATATTTATTACTTCCCCCTCCTCATTGCTTTATTATTGTAGCTCTAGTAATAAATAATAATGTAAGGATTCTGGATCAGCACCGTGATGCCCATAGTGTATACAGTATTCTGAAGAAGGTCTAAAATGTCACTGTGTGTGCGTGCATGTGTGTCTTTTATTTAGATGGATTAAAAAAATATATATTACTCATGATATAACATTGTCCAGACATGCCTGGTAAGCACATGAGGAGGGAACAGTAGGCGCTGTGTGAGGCTACTAAAGGCAGTGCTATAACATTTTTCTGTCATCATTTTATTATAGATTAAGTGCAAGAGTTGTTAGGTGTGGATAATTAGATTATAGTTTATTGCAATAGCAAGTTGTGCCTTGTTCTCAGATAGACAGCAAGTGGAGAGTGATATATGAAATGATGGAATGGAAGGAAGAAGAGAAACAAAGAGTGATTCACAGGCAGAGCCTAAATTATTTCTCACAGTTTTTTTGTGTCCTTATGGTTCCAAGTGCTGTCACCAATCTTTGCATTTTGTTATTATCTCATGACACTTGTTTAATCAGCTACCATCTCTCCTATGGACTTTTTACTGTCTACAGTCTCAGATCAACACAGCCCTGCCCTTCCCATATTAGATTCTTGATGAATGTGTGTTGTTGTTATTCAGCCTGGTTCAATGTGCCCCTTTTTAACTTTGAGCACCCGCCCCTTTAAACCTCTCTGCACGGCCCTGCAGTTACTGTCCCTCCATTTAGAAAGGCAGAGGCATCACGGTGTAATTATTTTACATGTAGTTGTTTTTTTTTCCTGTGTAATAATATTCAACATTGCTATCAATACATTTTTCAAAAAATCCCTCTGCAAAATGGGTTCAAAAACATAAACAACTGTTGGATGCTGTTTGTCTGTGATTTGAACCGGGGGAACAAATCGTGGCAGGATCAGCCTGATATTATTTGTATCCCACTGTAACTTTACTGTATAAAGAGCTAACATCTCCAACATGTCAGGAGTAGTTAGTCATTACAACAAGTGTTTGTGAACTACAAATCAAGAATGTGGGATACTGTTTGTCCGTGATTTAAACAGCCCAGCGCTGCTCCCGACAAAGGGAAAACCAATTCTGCAGGGAGACCTACCTCGGCACTTGTGCAGGTGAAATCAAAGGGAAGATATGCTTCACCATATTTTCTAGTCTTTGGCTTAGAATGAAGTTGGTTTGGAAACATATTCAGCGATGCTTCATCTCCTGCTTTGCGTTTGTGTGGGCGCCCCATGCTAGCAGTGTCCAAGCGTTGTTTTTGTTTTTTGTTTTTTCCCTTTTCATGCCGCGCCCCCCCCTGCAATGGCTCTGCGCCCCCCCTAGGGGGCGGGCCCCACACTTTGGGAACGTCTGCACTAGAGTATAATGAGTCATCATCTGAGGATGACCTAGTTGTTATGTTCTGATGCAGACCAAAGTGTCTGATGGACTAAAACAACAAATTTAGCTTTGTAGCTATAAAGGCCAAAGCATGAAAGGATCACCGTGGGGTTCTTTAAGAGTTTGCTTGAGGATATAAATGATGCTGCATCACTTCTGAATGGAAGAAAGATCTACAGCATTATAGCAGAAAACCAGCAGAGCTCAATAAAGGTGTAACGATAAGCTTATTGCTTGATGGAGCAGAAAAATATCCATCTGTCTATTTTCTTTCCCACTAACATGTTATATTTGTAACAAATACATAAGACTAAAGTAGTTTTAGATTTGGATCATTAACACCACCTTTACTATCGGCCTTTATTGCCTCAGGAAGACTCCCTGTTAAAATGAACTGCAGATGATTATCATTTTGATTTATCAGGTTATTATTGCACTTTTCTTAGAGACAGTGCTCTCCATATGTCACATTAAATCTGTTGCAAATATTATATGGTTGTTAATTTGGTTCTATTTGATTTGATTTGTCTAAAAACTAAACTGAATTTAGTCAGAGGTGACCTCCTCCTCAAAAACAGTTATCAGCACTAGTTCCTTTTAGTCATCCAGTACTGCAAATCTTCAGTTTAAACTCTTTCTGTGACATTAGCTGCTGGAAGTTCTGGATCCACCATCAGCAGCTGTCGCTAACGCTTTGTGCAAAACTAATCTTACCTCATCCAGCTGCTGCTTGGAGTAATGTTGCCACAGGATGGCGATGAGCGGTAAGTGATGTTAGCCTCACCATGGCAACTACCATCTGGGAGGAGAACGCATAAGTTGGCCACACCTTTAAGATGTGTGCTTGGAATGTGGAACGTCAGACTGATACCAGTGTTGCCCCAAACAGGAGACCTGGGCAAAGACACACAGACTCAATGACATCACCACGATATGCAGAAAACCCAAAAACAGACAAAACCTGTTGTTTTATTTTTACTAATTTCTTCTTTTGCACCTTAATTTTGAATCCTTGTATTGTTTCTTTATTTAATATTTTATTGTTGTTGTGTGTGAAGGGAGACTCTTATTGTACATATTCTGGATTTGTTAGTATTTTATAAAACACACTGTTAACTATTTTAGAATTGACCTGTCAAAGTTAACCCTCTCAGGCTCAAATTAACCTTTTTGTTGCTAATGCACAACCAAGTCCTGCAGTGGTACTTCTGAGTAAAAAAACCTCATAAAATATGTATGTGGGGTTGTTAGTTTTTAACTGTTGCAAATCGGCAACACCTGCCTTGAGAGGGTTAAATTACAGAATATGTAGGTTTGTAATATGGGTGGTGTTCCCCTGTATTAAAATCTGCTCTTTAATTCGTCATTTCCCAGCATCGTCTTAGTTATGTGTACAGTGGCTCACTCTTTTGGAGTACAGTCAGCGTGTGTCTGGATCCTCACTCGTTTCACATCACCAAGGTTACGACCTAATAACACTGCATGGTTTGTCCCATAGAAAGACACCACACTGGGAGTGATGGAGGAGATCTCTGGGATCTGACAGTGAAACAAAAAAAAATAGATAATTTAATTTCTTTCTGCTGACATTATACTGGATGTGGATTAGGTGTCAGAGGAACAATGAGGATCAGACTCACGGAGAAGTTCTTCCCAGACTCCAACTCTTGGCAAACTCTGTCCTGCAGGAGGGGATTCAGCACTTAGCATGTGCGTAGCACTGTAATCTATCAGAAGTGATCTAGGACCTGTTGTGGCTAACATTATCTTAGTTCAAAAAGAGGAAAACTGCTAATAAAAGCATTTTTATTTTTTATAAACTAAACATGGAAATCATTCTATTGATGAAGCAATAAATACTTGAAAATGTCACCCTCAAAATAAGTTAGTCAGTAGGAAATTTGCTCAGTAATCGTGTTTTTCATAGCATGTCTGGCCTTTACTAAAAATGTTGTTTTCTACCATTAAGCCCACGTTTCTTGCTGAATGTTAAAAAGTGATGAATTTAAAATAATGTAGCACACAGACTGATATGAAGTAAGAAAATCCATAAAATGAGTCACTAGTACACCAGTCTCTCCTTGGTTAGCCCAGGAACAGCTGTTTTTGTTCCATCCACAACCAGCTTTGATACACTGCCGACACCTGAGCAGAAAACAGAGGAGTGAGATGAGCACAAAAAAGCACCATAGGGGAAAAAGGAGTGCATGAATGAGAGAACGACAAAGCTGTTTTGTTTTTCCTACTCATAAAAAAAAATGGTAAATGGCCTGCATTTGTATAGCGCTTTACTCAGTCCCTAAGGACCCCAAAGCGCATTACACTACATTCAGTCATTCACCCATTCACACACACATTCACACATTGGCAATGGAAAGCTACATTGTAGCCACAGCTGCCCTGGGGCGCACTGACAGAGGCAACCTGGACCTCCAAACACACACGCTCACCCCACCTGCCTGCTCTCCACCCACTTCCTGAGGAAAACTGCGTGTCGGCTCAGTCAATCCAATCTGCACTGAAGCAGTTCTTATTCCTCAGCCACAGTTGCTAAAGTTCTTTATTATTCATTTATGTCTTAACTGACAGGATTTCTTATTTTTATCTCTCTTCCTCATTTCCTCTGCTGCCACAGCTGGTAGGTGGGAACAAGATGCCGAGGAAAGGATTCAAGAAGAGGAATCAACTACGTGTACTTTTGGGAATGAAAAGAGACTGCCATACTTTTCATGCAGAAACAGAAACACACAGTCCACATCATCCTGAATGAATAACAGGAAGAGAGCAGATGTTCAGCCAAGAAGTTCAGCTGAACTGAGGAAGCTGTAGGAGTTTACTGCCGAGAACATTTAATAATGAAAATATGTTTTCAAGTACGCTCCTTTGCTGAAATAAACCGGTATAAAGACTTCCCACAACAAGACCACTTGTCTCTTGTCCAGCCTGTCCGTACAGTTTCATTCAATTATTCAACTTTTCCAGCTTTCATCAGTAAAGTTTCGTTCTCTTTGATTTCTAACTGCGACTTGATTGTCTGATCTTTCTGTTAATCACATCAGGACCACTTTAGTCTGTTCACAGTCTGAGTCGTTGAATCATTTCTGGTATTAATGGACTTACAACATGAAACTTGGTGGTCCACTCATGTTAGAGCAGTCGTTTAACCTCAGTTGTTCTGACAGTTGTGATGTCCCAAGTCTGAATTTTATTGTGACATGCAGACCTGTACATTAAAAAAAAACAAAAAAAAAACGTAAGTGTCAAAGTCTCTACTATTAGTAGTATATATGTTTGAGCTGTACCACTATAATAATAAACAGTTAGAATATTTCATCTGTCAGAGTAGCTCTGTCATTAATATTTCTGATTTAATTTTCTTATTTTGGAAAATACTACAAATCAATAAATAACTTTTGTTGTGAAGCATTTTATTCCTGGAATTATTTCTGAAAAGTCACTGACCATCAGCAGGAAGCGTATGATCAGACAGGATGCAGGTGCATTGTGGGAAATGTGGAGCAGGGTTATTCGAAGCACAAATCGAGCCGGACCTCGCAGCGAACTGACAGGCAAAGTTAGACGGCCCTTCCTGGCCCACAGTCAGGTGTATGTGGATTTTTAGTAAAATCTGAAAATGAAGAACATAAGAGAGAAATACCTGAAAGCCACAAATGATCACAGTCCCGAGTGTGTTTGTGAAGCTGTACCTGTCCGTTTGTGTCCTTTTCAACTTTGTGGGAAATCATTTTGTGTTGGGACTCATCAGGAATGGACAGCCAGTCTGAATCTGTGCAGTCATCTTCAAATGTGCAGCTAGGAGAAGAAGAAGAAATGATCACCAAGTTCAGAATTGTTTGAAGACGTCAGCTGCACATGTTGTTTCTCTCACCTGCTTTTAGAGCCACACCAACCACAGTGTGGATCATGTGCAGACCAACACTCCTGCACATTTGTGTACGTGCTGCAGTTTGACACAGGAACTCGCTTCACCTAGAACAACAAACACTTTAAAATGCAGCACAGGTACATGTGACGTTAAGATAATCAGTAAATAATTTAAGTACCTGGTTTGTAAATGGCACATACACATGTTTACGATCCACTGGATCCAGACGTAATTTGGGAAACACTTTGCGGTCATCACTGGTCCTGTAGAGCACCGTGGGACAGGCAGCGTGATACTTCCTGTCCACAGACAGCTGACAACAAGAAGGAGAGACTGTACTATTGTTTCTGTACTCAGTGGGGGGGGGGGGGGGGGTGTATTCTTTGGTTGTTTATGTCAGATCAGAAGCAGTGTGAGTGATCAATCTAGTTACAACCTTGCTTTGAAAAAAATGGGACTCTAGGAAGAATGTAAAAAATAAATAAAGCTGATAATCATATAACCTCCTAGGACCTGTCGTCCACATATGTGGACATCACATTTTGGGTTATTTAGACCAAAATACTCAATTTTGCTCTACATGGGCCATCCACATCCACTTACGAGGACATTATACTGCTACTGTTCTATCAATCTTTTAAATGAATATCCTCATATATGGCTCTTATTTTTCTTAAAAACAAAAATAAGGTTAAAAAAATCTGTTAAATTCTTTGTTTTTACATTCATTGGGCCCCAATAAGCCCAAATATCAAAGAGAAATTAAAAATGCATGCCGTGGAAGAGTTCGGGCCTTAGGAGGTTAAGATCACAAGTGTTGCAAACACAATGAATAAAATTTTTAATTTAGAATTTACACTAAAAGCAAAACTATACAGCTTTTACACACACCCCCACCCCCCACCCCGTTAACCATCATCCAGTAAATCTTTGTTTCTGTCCAAATATTTATTTTTAGGCATCTTTGAGATGTTTTCAGCCAGATCTAATCTGGTCTTCCTGTGCCCGAGTGTAAACAATGGTTTCCGTATATACATTCCTGAAGGTGTCTCTTTAACTCAAAGTTTGATAAAGGACGACAAAGCTACTTCTCCAAGGGTGTTCTTGGTAATCCAAGATGCTCTGTAGCTGTAAACTAATGAAACACTGCTGCAAACATCCACATCGGTTGTCTTCTGTACTTGTTCAGACTCGTTGGATGTTCTTGACCTGGAATGTTGATTTGGCTTCTCCTACAGGCTCTGCTGTCTGTCTGCTTTCTTTTGCTTGTTCAGCCTTGTTTACTTGCACTGACTCTTCTTTGGGCCTAATACGTTGACTTCCAGCGAAATGTTGTGACATAACGAAATTAGGCCTCAACTGACTGTGAAAATGGCAGCCTGTGTATAAAAATGGCTGTAATTCCTAAACAGTTAATGCAATAAATTTGTTTAGTTAACAGGTTACTCAATAAACACCCTACTGCTACTAGATTGCCTCTGAAATACTGAACATTAGCTTTATTTCTTTCTGTTAATAATAACTGATGTATGATCATTTGTACAAACCTTAATGAGCTGCCCGTCTCCTGTCCCAATATAGAAAACCATCCAGCCTCTCTGCCTCACTGCCAGTACTGAGGTCATGTAGCTCTGCCTGAAAATCACTGCCTTCAGTTTAAGGATCTTTGGCTGAGAAACAGAAAAACATCAGAATTAACTGACCTGAAGAACTGAACATCAGAAGTACTGAAAGTCCCGAAGCCTCACTGAAGCATGTCTGTTGCTGCATTGTCATCAAAGTCAGTTGAATTTCTTGATTTTGTCATTTTAGTTTGAAATATGAGGTTCAGAGATGAAGTGTGGCCATTAGGACATTCCACAGTTAGCTTAATAGTTAAACTGGTTCATAGATAACATTTTTTCTGTTATAGTATGTGTGGAGAAACAAATATATGGATTATTTTATCACCAATTGTACAAAAGTCTTAAACTGCTCTCTCATCTTTCTTCAGTTTATGATGCTCAAACACGACAAGATTTTTCCAGCAGCTGAAATGATATTACAAAAACAACTCTATAAAGACGCACAAAGGAACAAAACTTTCTTTTTGTTGTAGTTAAAATGTATATTAGTATATTATTAGTTATTTCATTCTTTTTTAAAGGGACATTTATCCAGAGGATACTGGAGCCATTAAATTAACAACCACTAAATCAGAGTTTAAAAAGCTCTCACCGTCACTTCTGATGGCACAGAAGTGTAGAAGTCTGGATCTCTGTCGGCATCACTGCTGTAATCAGGGCTGATGTCAAACACCATCAGCTGGGTGTTGGTGTCTCCTCCATCCACACTGAACACGCCGCTCCAAAGCACCGGTTGCTCCCCCGGGATGACCGAGGAGGCCACGAGTCTGCTGCTTTCACTGTCAGAGACACTGAGAGTCGCGCCCCGCAGAGACTTGAGTGTATCAGTTTTGCTTTTTTTGCCTTCGAGCCAAATGAGACGGACTCTGTTTGTTGGAGCTGAGAGCACGTTGGAGAACAGATAGATGGTCGAATTGATCTGAAACGCGTCAACAAACTCCACATCACCTTTACTTTTGATCCCAGGTGTGCCTGAAGCTCCATCAGTTAGAGAAAATATACCTCCACCCTGTTTGTTATCTGTGTCTTGCAGGTTGACAGTCTGCCGATTAATACCACACTTGTTGTTTTCGGGCTTTTCTGTGTTTTGTTGGATCGCGGTCAGAATGTAAGTGTCAGCCTGAGTTTTCTTCTTCACATCCACCAGAAAGCTGACTGACCTGCTGCTGCGCTTCAGAGGCCCCACCTGGATCTGTTCTCTGTGCAGAAGCTTGGAGATGTTCTTCAGGTCCAGAATCTCGCAGTGGCCACAGTCATCGCCAGTCACACCGCAGCTGATCAGAGAGTCATGCTTTGCGAAAGGCAACAACACGTTGATGTTGAAAGTTGCGTTCCACTCAGCTGTGTCAGAAACCCGGTAAAACTGCACATCATCCTGCTGGTTTCCGGTCTTTAAGATTCCTCTCTGGGTCAGACTGTTGATCAGAGTCAGGTCGTGGCTCAGCTGGTACAGCCTCTCCTCTGTAGCGATGTAAAGCATGTTGGGGGTCACGACAAATTGGCGGATGTCTCCATCAAAGGTGAAGCCTTCATCCTCCTTCCGACACAGACCCAGTTCTCCAGAGAGAACAGAAAGCAGAGCGAGCAGCAGGATCATCTTAGAATAACGATAATTCTACCTGGGACACGCTCACACAGCGATGCTCTGCGTGGCACTCTGCTCTCTGCGTCTCTAAAGTTGTGTGTAAAGCGCAGGGCGAGCAGCGCGTGCAGCTGAAAAGAGAACCGCTGGAAGGAGGAGGGCTGGAGCGTGCCAAGCGAAAGTGAATTTATTTGAACATTTTCGCTCAGCAGCTTTCCTCTCATTTCCACCCCGTACCTCTGTACAGGCCAATGTTACAAAAAAAAAAAAAAAAAAAGCCGGATATAGTGCGCCCCTAAGCAAAATCACCGCTATTACAGCCCTCATCTGTATTCTTTAAA
The DNA here is from genome assembly GCF_963576455.1 of Neolamprologus multifasciatus. Lineage (NCBI taxonomy): Eukaryota > Metazoa > Chordata > Actinopteri > Cichliformes > Cichlidae > Neolamprologus > Neolamprologus multifasciatus. The sequence goes on from NC_140455.1 coordinate 5,488,387, forward strand.
CCTTCCATAAATGTTAGTGTAAAGTCAGATTTGGCTTAAATCAGTGGAAACATTTGACCTCAGAAATGATTCTGACACAAAAGCCATTCACACCAGGTTACCCCAATCTTATAAACAGTACATTTGCATAAGATTGGGGAAACCTGCAGTCAGCTGAGACTGAAGAAGTCACTTGGATGAGTGACGAAACGTTTCTTCCACAAAACGCTACGTCCAGATGAACAGTATCAACGTTTGGAGATTTACTTTCCTGGATGATTGAGAAAGCATCAAGACATCTTAAAAGGTGCTGTATAAATAAAATTTCACTTTTACTTTACTTTACTACTGTATGGAAGAAGGACAAAGAAAAGTCGCTGTGCTTGACCCTGAAACCAGAACCACAGGTTATTCATTCTAAACAAAGACCTAAAGACAAATTAATGAAATGCTATCATGTTTTTTTTTAAAACAATACCCCAAAATAAATATGCATAGTTAAGTTCAACTTTGACTGAGAATTATCAGAATGACATTGCTGATGTTATACAAAATGACTTCACTTCTTGTTGGGCCAGCAGGATCTAATGACTGACCATCCTTCAAGAAATATCTCTAACTGATGCAGAGTCACTTTAATAAATGCATTTCGTACTTCCATCCATCTCACCAATGCCAGATCTCTCGGTAAACAAACCAGATGAGCTGCAATCAGAGATTTACTACAACTGCTTTTTCTGTGGGTGTTGTTTGTAGCTGAAGCCTGGCTTTGTCCAAACATCCCCAATGCATCAGTCGAGGTACCGGGCCAGACATTACACTGCCATGACGGCAACAAAGACTCTGAGGGAAAGGGCCTAGAGCTCTGTGCTTATGTGCTTCAGGGTTGGTGCCATAACAGTAGAGTTATAGACAGTCACTGCTCACCAGTCTTAGAGGCCAATGTGGAGGGCATCCATATTGTTCCTGAGGACTTTAATCAGGTATGTTTGAAATCTGTACTCCCCAAATTCTACCAACATGGTAGTGTCCTACCAGAGGAAACAAGACATTGGACCATTTGTACAGTAACATCAAGTATAGGCAAACTTGACGTTATCTCTTGCCCAGTTGGGCGACATCTCTCGCCCAACTGTGACAATTTGACCACCTCTCTCTGCTCCCCATTCTTCCTCCTCAGGAACCACACACTGTAAAATGTAATTCTAGATGTTTGTTATTGTAACATATTATTCTATATCAGTTTGATGATAGATGACTGAAGTTGTTGTTATAACATAGAATTACAAGTTAAAAATGTCCCAATTATATATATAAAAAAAAGCTAACTTGAAAACTCATGTCCAGCTAAATCAGCAACTTATGTGAACTTGACAATGTGGGGAAGTTGAGCACAGCAGGATTCAAAACTGTCCCACGTGATTGCTATCAACAATATAATGGTGGACTCTGCAGATGCTTATCTCATGCAAGTCAATAGTTTTTCCTTTGTTTTGCAATTGAGCAGAGTCAAACTAATGTTTCTGAAATATTCATATTATCAAATGTTTCAGAAGCATGCAGCACTCGTTTTCAGAGAAATTGGTTCTGTGGAATTTGTTCAAATACAAGAGTTTGATGTCTTAGTTGTTATAAACTGATCTTTACTGTCACTTATCAAAGGTTTTGTACTATTTTAATATTTCAAGTTTTATGCTAACAGGTGTGACTGAGCACAATGAAGTTTAAAAGTTTTGCAAATGTAAAGAACAACTTTTCTAAAATGGCAAGTGTCCCGTTGACACATTACATTAATGCAGACTTTATGTTGTTAATTTTAACACAGCAGTTTTTATCTCATCCTGTTGAAAGTCTGATAAGCTCATGCCATGGTGAGGGTTCGGTTGACCAGCTGTCCGCAATTCACAAGAATCACTACTGCTCCTAAAGTATTGGTCAGAATTGAATCAAACTTGTGCAAAAATAATCACCCAATCTGTCTTCACCCAAACTGGGCTCAAGACCCAGTTCAAATTTATCGTTTCACAGGGAGCAACCTTTGAGTTTTGATGGATTGTGAGCCTGATGAGCTACTTCACTGATTTTTCTGTTTCTCAGATGACTAAGATGGCACAATAACTGGTGAATGTTGGGTGCTCATGAGTAATTGTCTTGTCATGTTCTTGAAACAAACTTTCTGCATGAAATGATCAGATACACTTTAATGGAATATGTGGGGTTTTATTTTTTTCTGTAAACAACAGAAAATTAATTTAAAGGAATGTAGATATTTAAACCTGAGATCTAAGATAAACCTAACAGTCAATCAAACCCTGATAATTAAAATGAAACTGATTTACGAGTTCACACAGCTACCCTAAAGAGCTCAGTTAATTAATAAACTTAGCTAACAGATTATTTTAGTAAAGCTAAAATAGATTCCTAAGTTAAAATAACTACTAAAGTATTTGAATTAACTAAAAAACCCAAGTCAACTGAACTATGACAAGAGTTTAAACAATAGATTATTTTAATTTAGTTGAAAGAGTTTTCCCAAGTAAAAATGACAATTAAAGCAGTTGAACTGACTAACAAATCTCAGTCAACTAAATTAAGATGAAAGTTTAGACAACACGTGATTTTTCATCAGCATGATGTTGCAGATGTTGCACAATCCAGACAAATTACAATAAGCAGAGGTGGAGTAATTAATTTTGTTTTAAAGATCATTCTTTGCATTGTAATGCCGAGAATCATCTGCATCTTGAAAGAAAAAAACTAAAGTTGTTGGTGATTTAATGATCAGGAGGTATTTGCAGTAGAGTTTATGTCGTTCCATGTCACACCAGAAGGTGACACCAGAGCCAGAGAGAGGATGTAGAGGTAGAAAAAAGAAGAAGAAAAGTGCAACACGTAGGAGAGCTAGAATAGCTGTGTCCAGTGCATTTTGATTCCTTTTCAGAATTTCTGAATATAAAACTTTTTACTGCCTTTGATAGTGTTTCACTTGCAGGCCCCGAGTACTTTCTCTCACACTGAAAACACTTGAATGATAAAATTATTTTAACATTACTTAATAAGACTGATTCAGGAAAGATAATTAGTAATTTTAGACATTTGTAGCAGTCCTCCACGAAGGAGGAACAGTCTGTCTACTCTCTGCAACTCTCAGCTGCTGCTGGCTCTTCCTCCTCCTCTTCCTTCCTGGATCATCAAGGGTGCAAAGTCTCACAGATGATGTGCAGCAGTGGGTCCTTCAGTCTGTCCTCACTCTGGACACTTGCAGTTATCACACATGGAAATCAAATGTGTGATAAGCTGCAGGATTCAAACACAAGTGTAACTTATAAATACATGTTCATACTTTTATTCCACAATCAGAGAGAAAGAAAGAGAGAGAGTGCAGGACAGACAGACAGGTGACAGGCTCGCGCTCAGCTCGTTAAAACAATGGTGAAAGTCTGTTTGGCTCGACGCCACCGAACAGATGCAGCAAAGTAACAGTGCAGTGAATCCGTTTTGTGGCGTGACATTCGGGACTGAAAACCAGGCAGCCTTTACAGACTTTCAGCTTGTTCTATTAGTGGATATATTACTAACTTTAATTATCCATAAAATTGCCACATTCTCTTCAATATTGAACGGTGTATATTTTAAAGTTCTCCCAATGGCGTTCTGTGTTCGCCATCAGGGGCGGGGGGCCGGTAGCTGGAGTTGGCTGTCTGGTCGGGGTCTGGGATGCTGGGCCTCCCTGCTGCTGCAGGGCCGGAAGTCTGCTTCTCTCCACTCCTGTGCAATGGGCAACATCTTCTGGTATCTGGACCTGGGGGTATCAAGTATGTTTGGGGAGTGTGAGTGTGTGTACAGTGTTCATTTCTGTTTGTCTCCATGTTGGGTGACTGCTGAGTGCATGAGGGTAGAATGCATGCTTGTGTCTGTGTGTGCCTGTTTGTCTATGTCTCTGTGTCAGGTCTCAGACTCCACCTCTCTGGGAACATCTCAAAAGTAAAATGTTCTGTTTCTGATCCTGTTTAACAGTGGCTTCCTGTGTTCTATCAATGTGTTAAATTTGCATAGATGGGCTTCTTTTAGGTGAAAAAATAAGCAGACTGATTATGAAATTAGGATTCAAAATCTTAAAATCTTAAACTATTTACATTTTCAAACAATAAAGGGATATCTTATGCCAGTTAAGGAAAACCGGACTTGAGAGTATAAGTAGATCTGAATCTAATTCAGATCTAGTGTACTCTCTTATACTCTAATTCTTCTTCTTCTATCAGTAAGAAACTTGTACAGATGATCAAGATCATTTTCTGCAAGAAGTAATTCACACCAACACTAGATGGCGCACTCGAGCCATTCAAGATTCAAGATTCTTTATTTGTCAAATGCAACACGCAGTGAAATGTATCCTGACTCGCTCCTCGACTGTGCAAAAGGGGAGAGAAGAACATTATATACATTAATGAATATATCCAAGGGGGACATTATGTGCAGCAAGTAGGTGAATTATGTACATTAAATGAATTAAATAAACGAATAAAATAAAATCCACTAAATGCATCATGTTGCCACGTGTTTTTTTTACGTATAAAATCAGTAATTACGATCACTATAGCTGTGGAATAAGGAATAAAATAATATGTAAATAAATAATTATATTATTTACAAACATTTGCATTCATAGACCAGCGTAAAACCTTTATTATATCACAGTTCACTGTGTGAGCTGTTGAGTAAGTAAACCATCAATAGGAGAGGTGACAAGGCTTAAATCCTCCAAGTATTAAAAACTTTCATACTTGGATGGAAACATAATATTTAAAATGATGTTTATCCAGTTACCTTTGAGTTCCATGCTGAAGAGTCAAAAGGGAAAAGAGAGAAGTCTGACAACAATGCCACATACATTGACAAGTACATATGTGTGGCTGGATCTCAGTTGTTCTAATGAACATTCATTGTTTAGCGTTTGGTTTTGGACAAATCCATAACTGCCATCAAAGCCAGACTTACAGGTACTGCCAGACAAGTTCTTTATGTGCAATGTGTGAACTGGATTTTCTCTCTGCTGAAACACTTTTTGATCACTATGACTTAAAAATTAATTTTATTGAACAATTATTTAAATAAGGATTTAAATGGAAACAGTTTGTACATACAAATAAGATAAAAAGGTGAAAAAATTTAGATGGAGCTCAAAATGTAACTTTCTCAGTTTATGTGGGACAAGCCACAGATTTCCACAGCCACAGTTACTGTATGTTCTGTCTTTTTATGTAGTATAATATGTGACTCTAATGTTTGTCTAAGTATTAAAGTTAATAGTGTTAACGGTTGTTCTGGTGCTACTGGCTCTTCTCTGAATCCCCAAAGATTGCAGCTCAAAGGCTTCCCCAAATTTACACTGATGTCTTTTGATTAATGGCTGGATGTCATGTTGGCTTCCTCCCACACTCCAAATGCATGTTGGGTTAATTGACAGCCATGTAAATGTGAATGTTTGTGTCTCTCTACGTTAGCCCCGACCTTTCCAGGGTCTACCTAAGCTTCAGTCCCTCTGTGTGCCTGAAATAGATACGCTATTACAAAAATGGATGGAAAAATAAATAAATAAAATACAATATTTTACATTTAAAAAATGCCCCTCAATTTAGTTCATCATCCTTGCACGACTCAAGTACCATGTTTATGACCTTTGATGAACCGGGTCATATTTCTTCTTTCAAAACAATTGAGCTAGCCTTTCACATGAAAGCTAGATTATCCTCAGTTTTTAAAGGGGACACTTGCTGATATAAATATTTTTTATTATTTATTTTTTTTAGCTAATAGCTCTTTCTTTATGTATGTCAAACTGTGTTATCTTTGGGATTTTTTGTGTTGATTCAGCTAAAGAAACAAAAAGTAATCCCTCCCTCTGTGCTCTTTCATAATAGCACTGAGGGAGGGATTTGAGAAAAAACTATATATTTGCCCAACATTTGGGGGTGATAGATTCTGCCTCTAACTTTCTGTGCAGTCTGCAACACAAGAACAGCAGCAGCAACCATGAAGTTTCATGCTTTTGTTTTCATGCTGCTCTTCCTCTGCACGTACCTGAGTCTGGCACAAGGTAAGTGAAACAGAATTGTTTGGTTTCAAATCCTTCACTACATTTCCACTTAAAAATGTATTTTTAAGAGAATTCACAAAAGTTTAACCATGCAGCTCTTCATGGTATCTCAAAAGCATTTTCTGGACAAAGCAAATTACTGAAAATATGCACCTGAGTGCCTCTTTTTATGACCTGTTCTGGTTTAACCACAGCTCCTGAAGCCACATCTCTTTGAAACTGTGAGGACAATTTTTCAGTGAATGAGATTCTGTTCAAAGCCGTTTATCACAACTCTTTAAATGCACATGTATTCAGTCATCTTGCTTTTACAGATCACTTGAATGTGGCAATCTGCATAATTTTAAAAAGGATATAAGGACAGCTGTCACATGTACAGAGGACTTAAATAATAAATGAAATTCTAAACAAATTCCTTAAACCATTAAATAATAAAAGAAAAGTAAAGTTGGACTAAAACAAAATCATTTTATTAAGTACTGTATGTTTATGTCTAAAATAATTGTTTCTTTGATGCAGCTGCAACATTCAAGGGACACAGACATTAATCATGAACCAGTAATGTGGGTATGATTTTGAAATGAGTACTACTTATCTAAATACTATTGATACCTTTATACTGTGTTTTATTATTGCTACTTTGATTAAAGTAAAGATTCCTAAAGGATCCAAATACTTTTCATGTAAAACCAGCCCTTTCATGTTCAAGTGCTTTCACTTTTTTCTGTGCATGCTGTGAAATTATTTGCAGCTGCTGCCAAGTGCAACAGGTCTACAGACATTGTATTTTCTCAGTATTTGTGCAAGCTGGCTTTGTTCAGAGGAATTCTCAATCAGCAGCATCAGTTCAGGCAGAGATGGTGAGGTTAAGGTGAAGTCAGCTAAAAACAACAATAAAACCAAGGAGAGGGGTGAGCGGTGGAGCGAGAGAAATTTGCTGAAATAGATCCTGAAAAAGATCCCCAAGTAAGGGGATGTGGGAATCTTCCTGGGCTGCTCTGGCAGACGTTCAGATCTATTCAAATCATCAAAACGGTCAAATTCCAGTGAGATTCTGAAGTGGGCTGGTTTATTTGATCATAATTCTCTTTAACTTTCTCTCCAGGCTCGTATGCCAACTGCTGCCTCGGCTACGTTCATGAGATAAAAAAGAAAAGATACCTTGTCAGTTACACTATACAGGAAACAGATGGGGACTGCAACATCAGAGCTGTTTTGTGAGTATCAACTGTGAAGTCCTTCACTTTTGGCACATTTTGTCAAATTCCATCATAATGACTTGGCACAGACCGAGGAAGTGACTGATCCCCATTTATCCACAGATTTTTAATAACGATACTCATATGTGTAGGTTTAAGTGGAAGAAGAGGGAACAACCTGTGTGTGCCAATCCAAATGATCACTGGGTGCAGAAGGAGATGAGGAGGCTGGATTTAATGCGTAAGAAGTTACACAACATGCTCATAAAATGGCATACACTTTCACAGGTTATGCACATGAATCATCATAACTCCTGCCTCTTTACAGATCGCTAAGCGAGAAAAGGAAGATCAGAGAGGACAGCGGACGCTTCAACGAACTGTCAGACATCGTATATCATCCTTTGGTCATGTGCACAGTTCACCAATACAGAATAATACTGTATCCTAATCATTTTAAAGGCTGAATCATAAATAACTGTCAGAAAATTCTAATTATTTTTTGACAGCCATGTATATATCAGATAAGATACATTTGGCATTAAGACGTTAATGTTAGAACCGTTGTGGGAAAAATGAATGTATATAAAACATATATGATATTGTACTATTCAGCTTTGAATCGTGAGTGAATACGAAGTGCATCTCTGAGAGAAACATACACTTTTTTTCATTATATACAACAGGTTTGCTCATTTTTGTATCAGCACTATAATTGTACTTTGTGTTTTTTCTATTGCCAATAAAAAGCAAAACCATACAAAACCTCTGTTGTCCTATAAAAGTTTGTAATTAATCAGAAAAGCCTGGATCTGTTTTAAATATCTAATCCCTGTTCTGGTGTTTTCTAGAAGGCCCAGATGAGGTGAAGCAACCAGCCTTTGATTCAGTAATCTCTGATATATTCTTTTGGCAGAGATTTGAGCTGTTAATTGTCTATGTGCTACAACTGTAAAATACATTAAACAAGGTATTTGTTCTACTGTACACTTAATCCAACATTCAGAGTTGAGTTAAAAGTGAATGTGTTGCCTTAACCAATCAATCCAGTCGGGATTAAAGGACAGATTCAACATATTTCACATCTGTCTTAAAGCACCAGTCACATGCACACATTAAAACTGGTTCTGTTAGCTGCCAGTGCTCCATTGTTTCCAACATTAGTCATGTCTCCACATTACTCACAGTACTCCCACGAAAATGTATCTATTGCATTTTATATTACATTCCTACATACTTGGTACATTTTCCACATATGTATTTCAGAAACTTTTGACCTGCTGGGATTTTCCACACGATACAGAAAGTGAAAAACAGAAAATATCAGCAGTTCTTTGTGTGACCTTGTTGATGTCAGAAGTCAGAGGAGAATGGCCAGACTTCTCCAAGCTCATGAAAGCAACAGTAGCTCATATAAACACTCACTACAACCAACTTATGCAGAAAAGGCTTTCTACATGCACCAAATATGGAACTTTAAAGCAGATGAGCAACAGCAGCAGAAGACCACACTGTGTGCAGCTGGGTGTCCTGTCAGCTAAGAACAGGAAACTGAGGCTACGGTTCACACAGTCTCACCAAAATTGGACAGTAGTAGACTGGTCGGATGAGTCTCAATTTCTGCTGCAAAATTCAAAAGTAGGGTCAGAATTTGGGATAAAAAACATGACAGCATGGATCCATGCTTCCTGATGGTGGTGGGGATGCAATGGTATAGGGCAGCGGCCTCCAACCCCCGGAGTCATTTGGCACCGGGCTGCGAGAGTTGATGCTCTGGTGTGAAATTTATGGTTTTCTGGGGTTTTATTGGTTTTTACCGTTATTTTATTTTTTATTATTTTTATCGTTAACTCGTTTTCCCTGGGTCTTTTCCTGTCTGTTACGAATAAATCTTCTTTTTTTGGTACCAGTACTGGTTTTATTTTGTTGTATTTATCCACAACACCTTTAAAACATTGTTATAATATATTGGCATAAACCGTTCCGTGGCGCAAAAAAGGTTGGGGACTGCTGGTGTAGGGGATATCTCAGATTATACCAAATTGGTTTCCAGAACAATGGTCTCCACAGTCATCAGATTCCAGTCCAACAGAGCACCTTGAGTATTTACTGAAACAAAAGATTCACATCATGGATGTGCAGCCAACAACTCTCCACCAACTGTGCAATAACCAGAATGTCTGAGGATTGTTTCCAGCACCTTGTTGAGTCTGTGCCATGGCCAAATGTGTGCCAAATGAGCACTGCACCTGGCCAGGTGAATCTGGAAGTTCGGATGTTCATCCCTCACACATCACAATGCCACTCATTTATTAGAACATGACAAATGTACCGTGAAAAGCCCTCAGACGTCAGCAACAACTGCAGGGTATACTGGTAGTCTAAGGGCAAAGACGTGGCCCATCAAAACAACATGTCCCTGATTGATAATGCAGCCAAGAACCTTTTCATCAGCTTCTTAATCCTCCCAAGCCCACACCCTTAACTGGCTGTTTTTTTAATGTGCAAAAGAATTTGTGGTGCAGTGTGTGTGCAGCCATGTTTTACATAGATTTACAACAAAACAGGACAAAAAGAAAAGCTCTTCTCGTTAAACTATTACAGTAAGCAGCAGCATTTTTCTCCAAAACCATCATACTGATTTCCCCTCTGCCTGGTCTCTGTGCATTTCTTCAGGACTGATGCATACAAGCAACAGTTTAGATAGTTTAATTTCTTCCAGCTGGGTGAAACTCCTCCACCTCCTCTTTTCACTCCAGTGCAGGATACAAAGGATTGAAAACAGTTTTTGGTGTAAATCTTTCCCTGCGTGTCAGTCTTGTTGGTTTTATCATCCTGCCTACAGCTTAGTGTCAGAGTGCCCATTGTTGCCCTCTAAGGTTAGCTTGCTCACTAGCTTCACTAACTAAACTGGGTGTGTGAGCGGCAAGCCACTAGTTGCTGGTCCTTTCATTTGTGGTCTTCTTACAGCTTTCCTGCATATCTCAGGGATTACAGTTCAGCTGGTTTAGGTATACTGATGCAGCTGGGAAGGTTTGATCAGTGTTTATTGCAAAGAGAACATTATTCATTGCATCCTTGAAAAGTTTATTGAATAATTGCGCAGAAAGTTGTGAAGATTACAACTTTCTCAAGTGGAAACGATAACAGAGACTCTTCAAGTAGTGATATTGAGCAAGAACAGGATTCCTACACAATCAGCAAGTTAAGACGTATTCTTGGCACCTATTCCGATGTTAATAACCCCTCTCTATGTTTGCTCTTGCCCACACAATCTGTTCACAGTCTTGTGCAAACAGGCTGCGGGCTTAAAACCCTTATTGCAAAATATTAAGTTATAGTGCCAAACTCTCATAAGAAACAGAGCCAGTGTGTGCACACGGACACTGCCAGGTTGTGTCACGCACAACACTGACTCCTGGTTCAGAAAGACTTTTGTATCTTAAATGCAAGTGATGGGAAACTCAAGGCCCATCACTTTTTAGTGTGAAATGACATGTTACTGTCACAAATACACAAACACAATTAAAGTTTTCATCATTTTCATAAAAGTGTTTGATTTGATTCCAAAATCAGTTCACGAGAACTGACTCAAGACTCACTAATTTATCAAATTTCAAGGATTACAAGTAACTCATCATATATAAAATTTTACACCCCAGCAGAATCCTTGTTGGAAACTGTAAAAATCTGGAGTCTTGCACATGCTGCAGAAAAGGACAGTCGTATCATCCTTGGGGGAAGAAGCCAAAACTGCTGAAAGAAAAGAACCAGAATTGTCCAGATGAAGAGATTGGAGGGGAAACGGTTCAAAACCGGTGTGAAAAAATATCTATTCTGTTCAGTAAATCTGGCTTTACTCTTTGTAATACAGTGGCTTGCAAAAGTATTCGGCCCCCTTTGGTTTGAGTGCAGTCAGTTGCCCATAGACATTGCCTGATGAGTGCTAATGACTAAATAGAGAGCACCTGTGTGTAATCTAATGTCAGTACAAATACAGCTGCTCTGTGACGGCCTCAGAGGTTGTCTAAGAGAATATTGGGAGCAACAACGCCATGAAGTCCAAAGAACACACCAGACAGGTCAGAGATAAAGTTATTGAGAAATTTAAAGCAGGCTTAGGCTACAAAAAGATTTCCCAACATAAACATCCCACAGAGCACTGTTCAAGCGATCATTCAGAAATGGAAGGAGTATGGCACAACTGCAAACCTACCAAGACAAGGCCGTCCACCTAAACTCACAGGCCGAACAAGGAGAGCGCTGATCAGAAATGCAGCCAAGAGGCCCATGGTGACTGTGGTTGAGCTGCAGAGATCTACAGCTCAGGTGGGGGAAGCTGTCCATAGGACAACCATAAGTTTGCCTTTTTGGAGTTGCAAGAAGAAAGCCATTGTTAACAGAAAACCATAAGAAGTCCTGTTTGCAGTTTGCCACAAGCCATGTGGGGGACACAGCAAACATGTGGAAGAAGGTGCTCTGGTCAGATGAGAGCAAAATGGAACTTTTTGGCCAAAATGCAAAATGCTATGTGTGGCAGAAAACTAACACTGCACATCACTCTGAACACACCATCCCCACTGTCAAATATGGTGGTGGCAGCATCATGCTCTGGGGGTGCTTCAGGGAAGCTGGTCAGAGTTGATGGGAAGATGGATGGAGCCAAATACAGGGCAATCTTGGATGAAAACCTCTTGGAGTCTGCAAAAGACTTGAGACTGGGGCGGAGGTTCACCTTCCAGCAGGACAATGATCCTAAACATAAAGCCAGAGCAACAACGGAGAGGTTTAAAACAAGACATCCATGTGTTCAAATGGCCCAGTCCAAGTCCAGATCTAAATCCAATCGAGAATCTGTGGCAACATCTGAAAACTGCTGTTCACAAATGCTGTCCATCTAATCTGACTGAGCTGGAGCTTTTTTGCAAAGAAGAATGGGCAAAGATTTCAGTCTCTAGATGTGCAAAGCTGGTAGAGACATACCCTAAAAGACTCACAGCTGTAATTGCAGCAAAAGGTGGTTCTACAAAGTATTGACTCAGGGGGCTGAATAATTACGCACACCCCACTTTGCAGTTATTTATTTGTAAAAAATGTTTAGAATCATGTTTGATTTTGGTTCCACTTCTCACGTTTACACAACTTTGTGTTGGTCTTTCACGTGAAATTCCAATAAAATTGATTCATATTTGTGGTTGTAATGTGACAAAATGTGGAAAAGTTCAAGGGTGATGAATACTCTTGCAAGCCACTGTAATTACTGACACAGAGTGGCTTTAAGCTCTGGCTGGCATCCCTGAAGGATTTATGAAAATATTCATACAATCATTTACACAGAGATATAAACAAAATTTTAATAAAACCATGGAAAACATTCAATATTATTTGTGCTTTTAACTTTCCTCCCCAGGGAATAAACTTCATTATGAGAGCTTTTAATCACACAAATGCCTGCGATCACCTTGTTAAGAGCCACTACTTAATTGAGAGGCGGTGCTTCTGTCAGTGGTGGGTTGCTGCATTACTGCAGTGAGTGAAATCACGGCTCTTTTTATTACCTGGCACAAAACTTACCTGCTCTTTCTTGTTGTGCAGGAATCTGTGGATCAGCGGTCTGGATACTGTGGTGAGCAATCGGAAATACTGAGTGAGTGTAAATATATTGTCTGGTTTGATGTCTCAAATCAACAAATTTGCTAAAAAATTTCAAAGTTCGGATTTAATGCTGACAGACAAAGAACTCCAGTTTAACTGGGCATTTATTGGATGTAGCAATACTGCTTCGCTTCCTCTCGTCATAAGTTACTGATACACTGGTTTTAGAGAGATTTTTTTATTTAAATTGGACCTCTTCTGTTCATTTCCTGTTTCATATGTTCTTATTCTTGGACTCTACTAAAGTAGCTTTGCATGATTCACAGCTTAAAACAATTCTTGTTTATCATACTTGGATTTAAAACGGAGCAAAAGTAGTGAGATCAAGATTTAATGAAAGAAAGTACCATCCTTCCATAACTGGGAGAGCCTACAAGCTTTAATATCATCCAGATCTGAAATCCAACTGGAAAAACAGAAAGACTAACCTTCATCTCTGAATTTAACCGCTGTTATCAGCAGCTTAACAATATGCATTGCAGACACTGGCACACTCTAGAGGCTGAAGCATTGCTAGGTGCTGATACTGGAGCAATTTCCTGTCTTATTATTTTAAGGAGCTCAGACAGTTAGGGATCATCTTGTCAATATTGTTCAGCCAAATAAACTGAACGATGATTCAGATGTTTTTTAATCATCCACACAGTGGAAAGACCTTGCCTGTTAAACAGTTCACAAACTGCAAAACAAGATCAGTTATCTGTGTGCTCAAATACACATAGAGAGCACTTAAACAAACAAGAAGAATTAGATAGCCAAACATTATTATGAGGCTAAAAACAGCTCTCCTCCCACCCGACATTTTACTGGTATTGAGCATTAGACTTCCCACTCTTAGGGGAAATCTATCTAAGGCGTTTTCTCAAAGAGAGACGTGTGCGACTTCAGTGCTGAGCACAATGACACCCTCTGGTGTGAATGAGGATTTTGCCTGAAAACAGTTTTTGTGAACAAGCTTGTATGATATACATGAAAATACAGAATGTTTATGATAAAACTGACACCCTCAGCACACTACTCTGTTTTAAGATTCATAATTTTTCTCATCATTAAGATGATGGATATGAGATTAGTGAGACTTTTACCATGTGATTCCTTTAAACCAATCATAGATTGGTTCATGGCGTGACGAAGGCCACACGGCTGAAATGAGAACATTTTTGTGTTTCAGAGGATCTAAGTCAGTCACTTCATCAAAAAGAAAAGTCAGTTGTTCAAAAGCAAGTCAGTTGCTCAAAATAAGTAGTCAATGCTTCAAAAGCAAGTCCCTTAATCAAAAGAGATAATATATTCATCAAAAGCAAGTACTTATATCAATCAAAGTCTCAGGGCTGTCACAATTACAAGTCATAACACCAGCACCTTTGGTCACAAAATCAAATGGTTTGAACATGTTCTCATTGTGACGGATTTTTTTGTAGGTGCTTCCCAATGACATGTCAAGTCTGGACAGCATGCATGGCATGTTGAAAACCATAAATTGTAAAGGAAAATCAAGACACTTCATATGCACTCTTGATAATATTCAATTGAAACTGTTCACAGCATTGTGCAATTGGGGAAATACAGTAAATCAAACATTTTACAGCAAACATAAACTCACTTAGACAGTAAACCTTACTGCAGTAGTTATGAAACAAACAAAAAAAACCCCTGAAAAACAGACACTGCTGCATATCAATCATTGATATCTAGACGCTCCCGTCTGTCTGCCCACATATTTGCATCAACATCACAGCAAATGTCAGCTCCATCGATGCATCGGGGAAAGTATCTTCTGGAGTGTCGAATCCACCCTCTGCAGGACTCTGCTGTGATGTCATCACAAGCTGCATCCATAGCTGCTAGCAGGGTCATTTGGGTATGTGGATGCCTGTCATATACCTTCCACCTCCAGGAAGAGGAAAAACTTCTCAATTGGATTTAGGAATGGAGTGTAAGGAGGAAGAAACTCCATAAGCATCCTGTCGTGTGCTGCAAACCACTGCCTGACTACAGCAGAGTGATGGAAGCTAACATTATCCCAAACTACTACATACATTGTCCGATTGTCACCAGGAACATCCCTTTCATTTTGTGGGATTAGGTCCCTATAAAGAGCGTCCAGAAAAGCCAACAGGTGTTGTGTATTGTATGCACCAATACGAAGAATATGGGTGTGAACGCCATTTTCTGAGATTGCTGCACACATTGTAATATTTCCTCCTCGTTGGCCTGGGACATCAGTGGTGGCTCTTTCTCCAATGTGATTTCGTCCACGCCGTCTGCCTTTTGCGAGATTGAATCCCGCTTCGTCAAGATATACAAACGTGCGCAGGGGTTCCCTGGCCTCCAATTCCAGGATACGCTATACAAAGGATGAGAATAAAAAAGTCTGTAATGGTGCATTTTGCACAACAGATTGTACAGTTTGAATTGTAAATAGGATTACAGTAACATGCATAAATGTAAGTGCAGTACATGGCCTAAACTTTTACAGTAAACAGAGGTACATATGCAAACATGTTTTACCTGTACATACTGGTGACGGAGCTCCTTCACTCGATCACTGTTCCGTTCAAATGGTACTTTGTACAATTGCTTCATGGACATTTCATTCCGTCTGAGGACTCTGTCTATGGTGGAAATTGATATTAACTGAATATTTCCGAAGATGGTGTCATCTTCTACGACAGTTCTTTGTATTTCTCTCAGTCTCAAAGCGTTGTTTGCAGCCACCATTGCACACTTACCTCTTGCTGCGGAGTCAAAAGTGGACCTCTTCCACCTCTTCTAGGTTGTCTGGCAGTCCTTTTTGAGATGCAGATGAAAAAACAAACATAAATAAGCGCAAACATGCTTACAGTAGTTGTTACAGGACTATCATTCAAAACTCCTTTCTTTACAGCATTACTGTATTGTACCACAGCACACTATGCCACACCTGGGCCAAGTCTGCGCTTCAGTTACAGTACGTCTATATGTAAAGATCTATAAGGTCATGTCCTAATCCAAGTCTCCTGTATGACTATGAAAGTGCAGAGCAAATTAGTTTGTGCTGAATAACTACATTACAGTATGCTCACCTGTTTTCCCGAGGAAATGTCTGAATAATAGAACTTACAGTAGTTCTCCCAACATTTGGCTGCACCCTTCAACCAGCCTCGGCCATTGTGAGGCCATGGTTTATCACATGATCCACAAGTGTTGCCCTGATTTCGTCAGGAACGTGTCTATGTGGTTGGCCTCTTCTTACCCGGTTTTGTCCTCGTCCTCCACCGATCCTCACTCCTCTTCCACAAGGCTGACGTTCCATGTTCTGCAGTTTTGTAGATTCAGTATGCACCTCATGCCAATCCTGTCTGTTGGTTTACATTATATATATATACTTGTAGAGTAGGGGATACTGTAACGCCATTCACCTGTGACTGGGTAGAAGAGGCTTTTCATTGTTGCAAGTAAGAGTAACACACACCAATTTTCATTAGTGTGAGATAAGGTTCACCTGAGAAAAGTAATTTATGGAGATTTTCATGGAAACTCCTTAAAAATAGGGTTTTCAAAATGGGTGTACAAATTGTTTGACAAGATGTTCAATAATTTTGAGTGCACTGACACAAGCAATAAAATGAAGACTATTAGTTGTAAGGACAATGACTATTCAGCTGGTACAAGTATAAATAATTGTGACATTCATGATAAACGCAAGGACATAGTGATGAATAGCAAGTCAAAAGTGACCATTCTTTAGATATTAGATAGAGATTAGATATCAACTGCTTCATGTCCAAAGCCATTTGCCTTTGGACGAAATGAACATGAAACCACCACAAGGTTGTGCCAAAACGACTACATGTTGTGGAGGTTGAACTAACTATTGTGCAAAGTTTAATTCTGTTGTGAGAAATGCACCAAAGCAACTGAGAAAAACTGTAAGGACTGAATGATGAACTTTTACTCAATAAAATGTTGTAGTTTGTTAATGACAAAAAAATTTGTTTTGGATGTTTTGGGTTTGATATGTGACTTGTATATACTGTAATGTTCAAATTTTAAAACATTATATACCACTGATTTAACTTAAACATGAATGTATTTTCATTTTCAGTCAAACCCTCAGACTCAAACTAATTATGAAGGCAAAAAATAAAAATGTCAAAACTAGAAGCAGATGACATAACAGTGATAATTTCTCTTTGTGTTTATTCTTAAGGGGTTTTTTTTGTTTTTTTGCATATTGTTTACTACTACCTACTACAGATTAAGAATCCCTTTTTTGTTTTGTATATATATATATATATATATATATATATATATATTTATATGCTTATAATAGCTAATGTGTCCCAAAACCACATATATGTAATTATTAGTTTGGTGTCTAACATAAAGAGTTTATTATTCTGTTTCCGTCTACTTTTATTTCGCTTTTTTCTATCTTTTTCTTGAACACTAGATGGTGCATTCGAGTCAGCCAAGCCACTGAAAAATGTCTGAAAAGTCGTGTTTGTACTTTAAATGATTCACGTTACCCAGTTTGGTCTTTTTGTGTAAATCAACAATAAACAGTAGCTCTGAAACTATGTTGGACTATGCTTTTGTTTTAACAAAGTAAAAAAATATGAAAAACTAATAAATATATTTTTCATAAAGTTTTGTATTCTTAGACAGTTTAAACTTCATTTTTATGCTTTTCAGAAAGAAATAGACCAATATTTACAGTCATAAAGTAAAAAACCAGGAGGGCTTTGTGACTGAGCTCCCATCTTATTGTTTCCTTTTAGTTATTTTCAATTAACGTCCATGTTAAACACTAGAAGGTCTTTTTCTTTCTTTTCAGTGTTGATGGTGGTTAAATTTGTGATAAAAATCTAAGAACATGAAATATAAAATAGTAAAATGCAAGACTGTTGTAAATAGAAGATTAATGCTGCAGTCACTTGCAAATGTAGCAACAGCTTAGAGAATGGTAAAATAAAAGAACACACAACCTGCTCTCAACCAGGTTGTGTGTTCACCATAAGTTGCCATGGTGATTTAGCCAGGTAATAAGAGCAAGTTTCATGACACAGAACATTTTGTTTTTCCCTAACTCTGATTTTTAAATATAAAAATTCAGTATGAACAACTATTTTAGTTTATCTCCCACAGAAGTGTCTTTCTGTAAAGTGATACTTTCTGTATTTATTTGCTGGACAGCCAACAGTGCATGTTTCACTTCTTCCTCTTTTCTATCATTTAGTTTCTTAAGACGTGACACGAGCTGTCACAGTTCACTGTGTCAATGAGGTGGACTGAACACGCAGGAGGAAGAGACTGCAACAAAAAACAAGTTTAAAACGAACAAACCGGATATGCTTCCAGTAAACACAAAGTCCCAATGTTAAACCAAAAGTAGGAATATTTAAATGCGCACCACAGAATTCTCTTTGTTGAAGCAGAGTGGAATATTTTATTAAGTGCAGTCTTCTTTACAGCGACACGCAGACGCATTGGAGCGAAGCACAGAAGAATAACCTGATGTAAGTTAAAACTTTGTAGTTGAAATTAACATTTTTGTCAGGCGTTGTGTGGAGGCGAGGAAGAAGGAACCCAAACGCAGGACTCACAGGTAGGTGAAGACTGGTGGATGTTTATTATAAGGAGTGGAGGAACAGAGGGTGAACGGACACTGACTGGCTGGAACACTGAATGGCTGACTGACTGAGAGAACACGGGGAGGACAACATCACACGAACATCATCAATGACACGAAAAAGAACGAATAGAAACAGAAGACTTAAATACACAGACTGATGAGGATGATAATGAGAGACCGGTGAGTACACAGCTGAACATAATCTGGCTAACGGCACGAGACGAGCTAACACAGGAACAAACAGGAAGTGACGAAATAAACTGAACGTGAACAAAACGGAAAGCACTGGGTCACCGACCCAGGAACCCTGACAATTTTTACTACAATATTTATTTCCTCCTCATTTTCTGCTTAATATTAAAATGATTTGCATTTTTAAAATGAAAAACATTTTTAGTTTTAGAATAAACATTTTAAGAATTTTTAAAGTAGGAATTCTCTTGGTTTGTAATAATAATCTTTTTCATGTAAAAGAAACTGGATCCAACCTTTAATTTCTTATTCATATTATTTGAAATTGTCCTGCTTGTTGTGGTTCCTGTTTACAGTTTGATTTTTTCGTCCATCTTTCACTGGTCTTCCTTAGAACTCATCTAACCCAAACATCTAACTATATTAACTAAAAATCAACAAAATTAAAATCTTAGTTTCATCAAACAGAGGAAATATGCACGGGAGGCTTTTTCTGCTCATCCTGATGGGTAAGTCGATCAATTTAACATTAAAAACTACAGATTTACTGCATCACTTGAGATTAATGAAGGCTTCTGTGAACTGCTTACAAAACCTGTCAGATAACAACATCCAAAACACAATTTCTGTCAACAACCATGTGTGAGCAGTCTCTATGTGACCTCTGCCCTCCGGATATAATTTTATTAACAACATTTTTGCCATCAGTAGATTTCTGAATAACTTGTTGTTGTTGTTGTTGTTGTTGTTTTTAGGTCAGTGTTCCTTGATTTTATGCCAAGGCTATAAATACTATTTTATTAAAGAGCCTAAAACTTGGTACGAAGCTCAGTGCTACTGTAGAGAAGAATATAAAGACCTGGCCACAGTGCCTAACATGAAATATATGAAGACACTGTACACAGATTCTACAGAGAATCAACGAAACGCCTGGATTGGGCTGTACAGATCTCAGGAAAAGAAAACAGGAGGTGGCACTGGTCTCTGCCAGGAGTGAAGTTCAATGATAAAGACATGAAATGGAGAGCAGGTGAACCTAATGATGGAGGCGGATATCTTGAGAACTGTGTAGTGATTGACAGCTCTGATGGGTTGATGGATCGTAGTTGTTCTCATGTTCACCCCTTTATCTGCTATAATGGTGAGAATATTTGACAATAATTGTATTAATTAAACAAAGTCTTTAAATTTAAACATATCTACAGCTCATCTCTAATGGAAATGAGAAGATGTGATAATTGGCTGCTGGTGTTTTAGCCCCTGTGTGTTATCCTGCTCATTTATATACCCGTCCTCCCACGGTGCTTTCTCTGCCTCTCATGTTACACCAGGACACTGTTCTTTGCTTTGCTGAACCATCTCATGGTGCCAAATGTCATTACACAAAATTTCATACCAGACCTTTGATCAGAAAAGTCATCCTGAGCATAATGTCACAGCTGTGGTTATTCCCGTAATGTTGGTAGTTTTGTTTTGAAGGTTTGAGCTATTTTAAGTTGCGTCTTTAGAAAATCAATTTAAAGGTACATTTAAAGATAGAAATGTACATTTCTTATGAGTCTTGTCTTTTTCTTTATTCCACAGAACAAAACAAATCACCACATTTCATTGGCAATAAAAAAAAGTGGCGTGAGGCTCAGAGCTACTGCAAGAGAACCACACAGACCTGGCCAGTGGAGCACAACAGTTAAACGAAGCAGTCAGTAAATTTAACAGTTCTTATAAAACACAATCATGGATCGGCCTGTTCAGAGACACCTGGAGGTGGTCAGATGGGAGTAATTATTCTTACAGACACTGGAGAGATGTTGGTGAGTTACCTGAAGAGCTGAATAAAACTGACAACGGCACCAGGAAATGTGCGATGACTGAATTAAACAAAGAAGGAAAATGGAAAGCTGATGATTGTAACACCAGAAAATCTTTCTTCTGCTACGGTGATGGTGAGATTTACAAAGATTCATTTTTCACATCTGGTTTCTGTCAGTTTTCTTACTGAGGAATAAATGTTAAAGCTAAACTAATCTTTCTTAGTCTCATGGAAAAGCTTTACACAAAGAGGCTTGTATATGTTTCATCATCAAGCTAAATAAAAAATAATAAATACCTATTATGGAGATAGAGCTACACCCCAGACACATAATGCAGCCTCCTTTCATTAGGAACCTGAGTCACAGGAGTCATAATAGTTTCTGAGTGTGGGTATCGCTACTGTTTCTAATAGGTTCTAGATTTACAGCTATAATGACAAATAATTCTTGTTTCTAAATCCTCCTGATAAAAGAAAATTATTTTTTTTTTTTTTTAAAAAGGCTCATTTAAATTTAAATAAAAAGACTTTAATAAAGTAAATCAGGAAAAGTAAACATTCTAAATTGGAAAAACTTAAAGCAGGAAAGTAAAAAATATGTCCAACTCTTATTATTACTTATAACACCAGTAAACCTTTCTTCTGCTATGATGATGGTGAGAATAAAATAATAAACTGTCCAGCTCTTATTTTTATGAAATTTGTGACTTGTTTTGTTTGTTTGTTTTTTCTTTTATTTGCTCCTCATATTTTTTTGTATTTGAGGTGGAAAATCTTGCAACCTGATTTCATTTAATTTGAACTGAACATGAGTTTGTTCATGGCAGAAAAGTTGATCCTGATCAATGAAAGCAAAAACTGGGACGAGGCTGTAAATTACTGCAGAGAGCTCCATCGTCACCTGGTCTCCATCACAAACCTTGAACAGCAGAAACTGGTGCAACAGAAAGCCAAGAATGCCAACACATCCCACATCTGGCTGGGACTGCGCTACAGCTGTGTTCTTGATCTGTGGTTCTGGGTCAATGACCAGAATGTCTGCTATGAGAACTGGGCCGATGACACAGACACTGGAAAGTGTAACCTGGCTGTAGCCATGGAGACAAGAGGAGAACATAAATGGTTCAAGAAAAATGATGCAGAGATGTTTAGCTTCATCTGTTCTTTATCATAGGCTTTGAAACCATGCTAACTTAATTGTTTTAAATCGTATATTTCTAGTAAGTGTTGTAATCACACTTACTATATTTTTCCTTTATCCAGGTTAGAGATTGATGGGATATAACAACAAGAAGCACTCTGAGTGCAAACCTCCACTCTGGACAGGATTTTTGTTTAATAGAATAACGCTGGATTCTGCATGTAATCATTTTCGTTTTTTTCTCTTTCTAAATGCACTAAGATGTTTGTAGTGGAGTAAAAAATAAATAAATAAATAAATCCACGCCATTGTGTCCTATTTTAAATATCTATTTTGTGATACTTTTGAACTCTGATTGAGAGTGCTCCACATAAACTACAACAATACACAGGACTGTAAACTCTATATATTTGCTGAATTATGTTACTTTATTGAAATTGTCAACTGTGTGAAATGTGAGAAAATTTTTTAAAATAAATAATAATAAAATAAGCAAGAACAATGAGTTGATGCATTGGATACATTCACTGTTGCCAAATTCCTCACTCGGATTTTAAAGCCAGCATAAAATAAATGTGCAGAAAAGTGACTAATGTGTTTGCACCACTTTAATATTAACACAGCAGAGAGTCAAAAAAATGAACATTTTTACTAGTAATGAAAGCTGTCGGATGAACGTTAGGTATCATTTGAAAATAAATTAGCAAAGATCATTGTTTATTCTCAAAAAGTAAAAAAAAAAAAAACTCATTCGCCAATTTTTCATTATATGTAGTCCCATCAGAAATGACTGGTTTTGGGGGGGTGGTTGATCCAAAGTACACCATTGTGTTTGCCCTCCATTTAATGATATGATGCAAACATTGTTATTGTAGCACTGTTTGTATGACGATATCCAAATGCACACAATAAAATCCTCTTTACTGGAGCAGAATGGAATATTTTACTGAGTGCAGACTTCATTAGCAAAGCACACAGAGACACACTGTGTGCTATGCTGGCAGTGGCAGACTGTATGTGTAGCAAAAAAGGAGTCAAATGCAGACCAAAACAGAAAGTGAAACGTGACGTGGAGTAACAGAAAACGAGCAGTTTACTAAGGCTGGTAAAATAAACACAAATGAAGGGCATGGGTGAAACTAAACAATAACCTAAACTGGGTGATCTAAAACCAAAACATGAAAAACCCTTAAACATGGTGAACTGACAGGAATACCTGAAGACGTGCACACAGAGACACATCATCTGTGTCTCTGTTGTAAACTTTCCATACGTCTTTAGTTACACGCTACGTTCTGCTACTACTAGTATTCAAACTATGTCAGCATCATTAAGAAGTTGTAGTTAAAATAGATATGAACACATCTAGAACACAGGAAACTGTTCTACATTTATGAGTATTAACCTGATTATCAACATGAATTTAGTTTATCTTCTACACAAATACTCTCTTGTTGTTTAATTTGTTGGTCAGTTTTCAGAATGACCACAACCACAACTACAAAGAAAAACAAATCTCAAGTATTAAAAACATTCATTTAATTTAGTCTTTTACCATTGCTCTAACAGAAAGGATGTTTTTAGTTGTGTCTTTCAGCATGTCAAACAGCAGGTTTGGCCTCTTGTCTGTCCTGTTTTCCATTATATTATGTAAATATTGTTATTATATTTCCTGGTGTTTGGCCACCTTAGACTTCTTGTTTGCATATTCAAATCTATTCAACAGAGTCTTCTTTGTTGGAGCAGGATGAGAAACTTTATTGAATGCAGCCTTCATTAACACATCAAATAGAGACATCAGAGAGAAGCAAGGAAACACAAATAATCAAATATACATTAAAACTTTGTGTTGCTTTTCAAAATTTATAATATATAGGTTGAAGTTTAAAGTAGTTTTTCTTTCTTTCATTGTTCAAAATTTGATTTTTTTTTCATATAGTTTCCACAGAGTAAGAGCATTGCAATAAGTCAGTGGTTGTTGAAGCATTTATTTGTCTAATCTTATTTGTTTATTCTTAGCTGCATTATTTTCATCTATATGTTTGTTCTTTTCTGTTTACAGTTTCCATATTTCTGTCATGGTCCTGCATCGGTGACCCAGCGTTTTGTGTTGTTTATTATTAATAGTCTTTGCTTTTGTCTTATTTAGAATCTCTAGTCTTTGGTTTCCCCCCCAAAAAACCCATCTCCATAGAGACTGTGTCTGCTTCCAAAAAGACAAAAAACAAACTAAAAACCAGCAACAAACAACTTAAACAATCACAAAGAAAGAACAATACAGTATCCACATCTGAACCAAAGAGTAAAACAGTGAAATGTGGATTATTAAATATTAGGTCTCTCTCCTCCAAGTCTCTGTTAGTACATGACTTAATAATTGATCAACAAATTGATTTACTCTGCCTTACAGAAACCTGGTTGCAGCAGGATGATTATGTTAGTTTAAATGAATCAACACCCCCGAGTCAATCTAACTACCAGAAATCTCGAAGCACAGGTCGAGGGGGCGGTGTGGCAGCAATTTTTCACACCAGTCTATTAATTAATGAAAGACCAAGACAGACTTTTAATTCATTTGAAAGCCTGATGCTTAACATTGTCCACCCCAGCTGTGAAACTCAGAAACCAGTCTTACTTGTTATCATCTATCGTCCACCTGGGCCTTACACAGAGTTTCTGTCTGATTTCTCAGACTTTATATCTAATTTAGTTCTGAGCTCAGATAAAATAATTATTGTGGGTGATTTTAACATCCATGTAGATGCTAAAAATGACAGCCTCAACATGGCATTTAATCTGTTGTTAGACTCAATTGGTTTCTCTCAAAATGTAAAAGAACCCACCCACCACTTTAATCACACTCTAGATCTTGTTTTAACATATGGCATAGAAACTGAACATTTAACAGTGTTTCCTGAAAACCCTCTCCTGTCTGATCATTTCTTGATAACATTTACATTTACAATAATTGATTACGCAGCAGTGGAGAGTGGACTTTATCAAAGTAGATGTCTTTCTGAAAGCGCTGTAACTAAGTTTAAGAATATAATCCAGCCACTGTTATCATCGTCAATGCCCTGTACCAACACAGAGCAGAGCAGCTATCTGAACGCTACCCCAACAGAGGTCGATTATCTTGTTAATAATTTCACCTCCTCACTACGTACGACTCTGGATACTGTAGCTCCAGTGAAAACTAAGGTCTCTAATCAGAAGTACCTGACCCCGTGGTATAATTCTCAAACACGTACCCTAAAGCAGATGACTCGTAATCTGGAGAGGAAATGGCGTGTCACAAATTTAGAGGATCATCATTTAGCCTGGAGAAATAGTTTGTTGCTTTATCAGAAAGCCCTCCGCAAAGCCAGAACAGCTTACTACTCATCACTGATTGAAGAAAATAAGAACAACCCCAGGTTTCTCTTCAGCACTGTAGCCAGGCTGACAAAAAGTCAGAGCTCTGTTGAGCCAACCATCCCTTTAACGTTAACTAGTGATGACTTCATGAACTTCTTCACAAATAAAATTTTTATCATTAGAGAAAAAATTACCAATAATCATCCCACAGATCTAATATTATCTACAGCTACTCTTAGTTCCATTGATGTTAAGTTAGACTCTTTTTTTCCAATCGATCTTTCTGAGTTAACTTCAATAATTACTTCCTCCAAACCATCAACGTGTCTTTTAGACCCCATTCCTACAAAACTGCTCAAAGAAGTCCTGCCATTGATTAATTCTTCGATCTTATATATGATCAACCTATCTCTAATAATCGGCTATGTACCACAGGCCTTCAAGGTGGCTGCAGTTAAACCTTTACTCAAAAAGCCATCTCTAGACCCAGCAGTCTTAGCTAATTATAGGCCAATCTCCAACCTTCCTTTCATATCAAAAATCCTTGAAAGAGTAGTTGTCAAACAGCTAACAGATCATCTGCAGAGGAATGGTTTATTTGAAGAGTTTCAGTCAGGTTTCAGAGTG
This sequence comes from Neolamprologus multifasciatus, assembly GCF_963576455.1. Lineage (NCBI taxonomy): Eukaryota > Metazoa > Chordata > Actinopteri > Cichliformes > Cichlidae > Neolamprologus > Neolamprologus multifasciatus. The sequence goes on from NC_140455.1 coordinate 5,514,061, forward strand.
AATCACAGCACAGAAACAGCTTTATTGAAGGTTACAAATGATCTTCTTATGGCCTCTGACAGTGGACTCATCTCTGTGCTTGTCCTTCTTGACCTTAGTGCAGCATTCGATACTGTTGACCATAATATTCTATTAGAGCGATTAGAACATGCTGTAGGTATTACAGGTATTGCACTGCAGTGGTTTGTATCATATCTATCTAATAGACTCCAATTTGTGCATGTAAATGGAGAGTCCTCTTCACACACTGAGGTTAATTATGGAGTTCCACAGGGTTCGGTGCTAGGACCAATTCTGTTTACATTATACATGCTTCCCCTAGGCAGCATCATTAGAAGACATAGCATACATTTTCACTGCTATGCAGATGACACCCAGCTCTATCTGTCCATGAAGCCAGATAACACACACCAATTAGTTAAACTGCAGGAATGTCTTAAAGACATAAAGACTTGGATGGCCACTAACTTTCTGCTTCTTAACTCAGATAAAACTGAGGTCATTGTACTCGGCGCTGAAAAGCTTAGAAATATGGTATCTAACCAGATTCTTACTCTGGATGGCATTACCTTGGCCTCCAGTAACACTGTGAGGAACCTTGGAGTCATTTTTGACCAGGATATGTCCTTCAACGCACATATTAAACAAATATGTAAGACTGCGTTCTTCCATTTGCGCAACATCTCTAAAATTAGAAATATCCTGTCTCAGAGTGACGCTGAAAAACTAGTTCATGCATTTATTACTTCCAGGCTAGACTACTGCAATTCATTATTATCAGGATGTCCAAAAAACTCACTGAAAAGCCTTCAGTTAATCCAAAATGCTGCAGCAAGAGTACTGACAGGGACTAGAAAGAGAGAGCATATTTCTCCTGTTTTGGCTTCCCTTCATTGGCTTCCTGTTAAATCCAGAATTGAATTCAAAATCCTGCTCCTCACATACAAGGTCTTAAATAATCAGGCCCCATCTTATCTTAATGACCTTGTAGTACCATATTACCCTATTAGAGCACTTCGCTCTCGCTCTGCAGGCCTACTTGTTGTTCCTAGAGTATTTAAAAGTAGAATGGGAGGGAGAGCCTTCAGTTTTCAGGCCCCTCTTCTGTGGAACCAGCTTCCAGTTTGGATTCAGGAGACAGACACTATCTCTACTTTTAAGATTAGGCTTAAAACCTTCCTTTTTGCTAAAGCATATAGTTAGGGCTGGACCAGGTGACCCTGAATCCTCCCTTAGTTATGCTGCAATAGATGTAGGCTGCCGGGGGATTCCCATGATGCATTGAGTTTTTCCTTTCCAGTCACCTTTCTCACTCACTATGTATTAACAGACCTCTCTGTATTGAATCGTATCTGTTATTAATCTCTGTCTCTCTTCCACAGCATGTCTTTATCCTGTCTTCCTTCTCTCACCCCAACCGGTCGCAGCAGATGGCCGCCCCTCCCTGAGCCTGGTTCTGCCGGAGGTTTCTTCCTGTTAAAAGGGAGTTTTTCCTTCCCACTGTCGCCAAAGTGCTTGCTCATAGGGGGTCATATGATTGTTGGGCTTTTCTCTGTATCTATGAAGCGCCTTGAGGCGACATTTGTTGTGATTTGGCGCTATATAAATAAAATTGAATTGAATTGAATTGAATTGAATTGGTTTCAGTGTTATTTAGAGTGCTTAGTCCTTCTGTTTCTGTCTCTGTGTCCCACGTTTGCTGTGCCCCTTGTCAAGTCTGCGTCTCTGTGTTAGTTTCCTGTTTTACTTTGACAGTCTGTGTCCTGTGTCAGTGTATTCTGTTTTGCTTCCTGTCTTGTAATGTTCAATTAGTCACAACTTTGTCCAGTTTTTATTGATCCATGACAAAAATGACAACAACATTTACAGTTAACATATTAGTTTCAAAAAACATGCAGTGCTGGATTGCCTGCTCATTCTGGTGGGTAAGTAGATCATTTTACCAATAAAAATTACATATTTGAATCACCTTAGATTGATTGAGTGCATTGTTAAGTGATTATAAGGACCACAAATGCTGATATGGCAGGCAGAGATTCCTGCAAAACTCAACAGAAAACCAGCTAACAAAACAGGAAATTACCCAAAAGATAAGAGATAAATACTGAACATAATATGATGGGAACACTGGTGTAACTAAACACCAGTCACAAACACCACAGAAAGCTCAAATAACACACAACACAGGCTTCTTCTCACCATCAGTGACAGTGATGCTATTCTAACATCGAGCTTGCCAATAATTGGAGCTTAATATTTACTTTCCTTTAAAGTTCTTCATCATTGGAGACAAAAAAAGATATTACTCAGATTTATTTGTTTATTGTGTCTGATTGAGAGATACTTACATGCACAAATTAGTAGCCTTTAGATTTATAGCCAGGTAGATGAATAACAGTCATAATATTAACTTTGTACCCAAACATAATTCAGCAGTTCAGTACAATTTTCAAATAGTTGAATCATAATTACATTACATCGCATTGTTATTGTTTTCAATAAAAATGTTTGTTTGGACAACAGAAATTCGCTAAATCTCTTTATTGTAACAGAAAGTAAGAGAAAGGTAAATACGTAAGTACACGAGGTGCATCTATTTTAATTTCGTACTTTTTGGTCACAATTACTTTCCAGTGGCTCCAGGTTGTGCAGTCACAGGATTTTGAGATAGCACGGTAGAGCTATTCTTACGACGTTTTTGCTCACGAAAAAGTGGAAACGAAAACTCTGTTATCGTTTCCACTTTCTCAAGTGGAAACGATAACAGAGACTCTTCAAGTAGTGATATTGAGCAAGAACAGGATTCCTAAACAATCAGCAAGTTAAGACGTATTCTTGACAGTTATTCCGATGTTAATAACCCCTCTCTATGTTTGCTCTTGCCCACACAATCTGTTCACAGTCTTGTGTAAACAGGCTGTGGGCTTAAAACCCTTATTGCAAAAATATTAAGTTATAGTGCCAAACTCTTATAAGAAACAGAGCCAGTGTGTGCACATGGACACTGCCAGGTTGTGTCACGCACAACACTGACTCCTGGTTCACAAAGACTTTTGTATCCTAGGTGCAAGTGACGGGAAACTCAAGGCCCATCACTTTTTAGTGTGAAATGACACGTTACTGTCACAAATACACAAACACAATTAAAGTTTTTATCATTTTCATGAAAGTGTTTGATTTGATTCCAAAATCAGTTCCTGAGAACTGACTCAAGATTCACTAATTTGGAGGGAAACAGTTCAAAACTGTGAAAATATCTATTCTGTTCAGTAAGTCTGGCCTTACTCTTTGTAATAATTACTGACACAGAGTGGCTTTAAGCTCGGGCTGGCATCCCTGAAGGATTTATGAAAATATTCATACAATCATTTACACAGATATAAACAAAATTTTAATAAAGCCATGGAAAACTTTCAACATTATTTGTGCTTTTAACTTTCCTCCCCAGGAAATAAACTTCATAATGAGAACTTTTAATCACACAAATGTCTGTGATCACCTTGTTAAGAGCCACTACTTAATTGAGCGGCTGAGCTTCAGCTAGTGCTGGGTTGCTGCATTACTGCAGTGAGTGAAATCACGGCTCCTTTTATTACGTGGCACAACACTTACCTGCTCTTTCTTGTTGTGCAGGAATCTGTGGATCAACGGTGTGGATACTGTGGTGAGCAATCAGAAATACTGAGTGAGTGTAAATATATTTATTCAGTAAAAGGACCAGATGTTACAATTATGAGGAAAAGCAGCCCAGAAACTTTACCAGCTGCACACATCGTTGTGTGCCTCAACTTTCGTTCTTTGACCTAAGCTAATCTGACATTTTTCCTTGATTAGGTTTAGAGATCTGATCTACATTATAATTTTATAATTTGGGACACATCGTGGGTAGTGGACCTTTGATTCATCGGGTGTTTCGGCCATTATCACCAGACACCCTCATCCAAGGAGGCCCTGCCAGGGTTGATCAGGGTTGTCACTGGTTTATGTTAAATTTTTATTTCTCTTCTTCTTTCTACTGTTTAGTTTTCTACAGTTTATTCTATCTATTTAATGCAACTGAGAAATATTTACCTCTTTAAAATTTATGGAGCCTCATATCTTCAAAGGGACAGAAAAGGTGATAGAGAGATGTAAGACAAGTAAGTAAGATAAGATAGGAGAGAGGAGAGTCCGAAGGGGGGCGCCCGATCTGGCTTCTCACACCTCCCCGCCGGATTGGTCTGTATGCTCTACCTCCCCACTGCCTCCCAGAAAAGGGAAGAAGAGCAGAGGGGAGAAGAGCAGAACTTCTTTTTCCTATTCTTTCATTCCTCCTTTTAGTTTCACCACTGTGAGGTTAACTGCACAGTCCCCAGGAGGCCCTGAGACAGCTGTATCAGTCAACCAGCAAAACTTCTAATGTTACGTTTTACCCTTTTGATGCCCCTGTTGAGGCAGGCCCACCATGGTTCGATCAATCCTGGGCATGTGTATCACGGTTAGCTGACTGTCTTAGCTGCCCAAGTGATGTCAGCCCTTTTTAGCCATTCTAAGAAGTTCTGTGACTGATGTAGAAGATATTGTCTGATCAAAGTTCGGATTTAATGCTGACAGACAAAGAACTCCTCAGTTTAACTGAGCATTTATTGGATGTAGCAATACTGCTTCACTTCCTCTCGTCATAAGTTACTGATACACTGGTTTTAGAGAGATTTTTTTTATTTAAATTGGACCTCTTCTGTTCATTTCCTGTTTCATATGTTCTTATTCTTGGACTCTCTAAAGTAGCTTTGCATGATTCACAGCTTAAAACAATTCTTGTTTATCACACTTGGATTTAAAACAGAGCGAAAGTAGTGAGATCAAGATTTAATGAAAGAAAGTACCATCCTTCCATAACTGGGAGAGCCTACAAGCTTTAATATCGTCCAGATCTGAACTCCAACTGGAAAAACAGAAAGACTAACCTTCATCTCTGAATTTAACTGCTGTTATCAGCAGCTTAACAATATGCATTGCAGACACTGATATACTCTAGAGGCTGAAGCATTGCTGAGTGCTGATACTGGAGCAACTTCCTGTCTTATTATTTTAAGGAGCTCAGACCGTTAGGGATCATCTTGTCAATATTGTTCAGCCAAATAAACTGAACGATGCTTCAGATGTTTTTTACTCATCCACACAGTGGAAAGACATCGTCTGTTAAACAGTTCACAAACTGCAACACAACATCAGTTATCTGTGTGCTCAAATATACCGGTGGTCAAGCTTGTACTGGACACACAAAGAGAGCACTTAAACAAACAAGGAGTATGACATAGCTAAACACTATTATGAGGCTAAACACAGCTCTCTTCAGAGGATCTAATGCTGTATCAGAGCAGAATAGTTGTAGTAGCTGAAGAGGACTTTTGCCACCATGTAATACTCCTTTAGCTTATTAGACACCATGGCATGCCTCTCTGAAGCAGGAGGTCCATGAAGGAGGTAAGACAGATGGTTTCTAGAGTGTGGATGAGATCTAAATCAAAGTAATATGCAGGATATTTCTTCTGCTGTAGACAGCCCCACACTCAGTAGTACAATCACACACCTGTAATAGAATATCAGACTCCAGCTCAAGTAGCTTCTCACTCCAGGGAGTAAACCTCAAGTCAATGAAATGGCTAACGAGTCTTTTATGAATGAAACATCAAAGATCTCATCCCTTTGGACCCCAAGCAGCTAAATTTAGAATAATAGGTAAAAACCATCATTATATATTATAATATTATGAACAGTGAATATGTAGCCACATTTAAACAGAGTTAGATAATTATGCCCTCCATAACCCCATACACAGAAAAATATAAAGCAGATGTTATCGAGTTTTCTGGGAGCTTGAGCATTGTCCTCAATCAGCAATCAACAGGTTGTCCAATAACAAGCACAGTCTGATTAAGCTACATACGTAAATGTTCCCTGTGATTTAATAATAGTATCATTTTCCTCACAGTTCACAGTTTTGATGTCATATGGCAATTTCTGATAAATATGTGGAAGCAACAATTCATTTATAGCTGAGATAGTTAAGTGTGGATGACAGCTTGTATTAGTGACCCGATACAAATACAATTCTGTTCTTCACATCTGCTATGGTCCTCTCTCTCTTTAGACATCTGGCCTCAACTAGGACACGTAAGATTCCAGTTCCAAAGGTACACCCAAAAGGATCGGGAAGAACAGCAGGGCAGGCACATAAACACAAATAGGTCCAAGCTGTCACAATTAACTTTGAAAAAGAATATAATTACTGGACCAATGAAAGTTCTTGACATTGTTAAAGAGGATTAAGTATGAATGATTTCTCAAAACCACACACCGAATTTAGTGAAGTTTTTTATATATATATATATATATATATATATATATATATATATATATAAAACACAGGACACATGAATCGATGACAGGTGCACAGAGGAAAAAGCTGTAGAGAAATACATATAAACTGCTAACATTTTTATTCAGTTTTAACATTTCGTCTGTCTGACTTTCATCAGGTGCAAAGAAACTGTGTTCATGCACCTTTGCACATATACAAAGGTGCATGAACCTTTGTATATGTGCAAAGGTTCATATACAAACAATTACTGATTCAATTGGCTGAATCAGTAAGATTCAGCCAATTAAGAATTTCTGGCTATTAGACATCTCAAACATGCGCACTATCAATCGGGTAATGAGTAAACTTAAAATGTGCTGCTGAATTGGATTTTGTGGGGGTTCCTGTGGGACCTTTCTTTTTTGGGAGAGGTGTGATGAACCCTGCTCATTGTTTTAAACCTTCTCTAAAGTGTTTCAGATCTGGTGGGTGCAGCAGGGTTCATCAGTGCCAACTGGGCCTTTTGTTCCCAGACTATAAATCTTCCTGCACTGCTTTTTCTTTACTCTTTGTTGTTTGTTGCATTTACAACACTTGCATACATCTCAGCATACGTGCATACCTTACATCATAGCTCCTATTGATTTGTGTAGCCCATTAAGTTCTGTTTCAGTAGTCTAATTTTGTTTATGAACCTTCCAAAGAACCGTCAAAATGCATCCCAAACAGTAAAGACATGCAGTTAGTTTAGTTTTATTCTAAGTTTTATTATATATAAATACCCCTGAGAGAAGGAAGCATGTTGTTAAAGTAAATTATTTTAAATAACACCATCTGTTTGTTTGACATTATGTAAATATTAGTATTATATTACCTCTGTTATGACCATCTTGTTGGAATATTTAAATGAGTACCATAGAATGATCTTTGCTGAAGCAGAGACATTTTATTGAGTGCAGGTTTCTTTAACACAACACACAGAGGCATCGGACTGAAGCAAGGAAAGAAGAATAATCAGATGTAAGTTCAAACTTCAGTCTCAATTTACATTTTTAGCTCAGCACTGGCTTCACATTAAACTTACAGTATTTATTCTTTCTTTCTGCTGATTTTTAAAAGACTCAAAAACATTTTTAGAGTAGCTATTCCCCTCATGTGTAATGTATTTTTTTTACAGTGCAAAATAAACTGCATGTTTTCTTACTCATATATTACCTTACCTATATTACCCTATTATCTGTGAAAGTGGTGCAGTTATATTAACTTTGATGTTTTTTTATCTGTCTTTTAAATCTTAGTTTCATCAAACAGAGGAAATATGCACCGGAGGCTTTTTCTGCTCATTCTGATGGGTAAGTCGATCATTTTAACAGTAAAAACTGCAGATTTGCATCACTTCAGATTAGTGCAGGGTTTCTGTGAACTGCTCACAAAACTTGCCATCAGTAGATTTCTGAATGACCTGTGTTTTTTTGTTCTGTTTTTAGGTCAGTGTTCCTTGATTTTATGCCAGCGCTATGAGTACTATTTTATTAAAGAGCCTAAAACTTGGGACGAAGCTCGGCGCTACTGTAGAGAAAGATATAAAGACCTGGCCACAGTGCCTAACATGAAATATATGAAGACACTGTACACAGATTCTACAGAGAATCAAGGAAAAGCCTGGATTGGGCTGTACAGAATCTCAGGAAAAGAAAACAGGAGGTGGCACTGGTCTCTGCCAGGAGTGGAGTTCAATGATAAAGACATGAAATGGAGAGCAGGTGAACCTACTGATGGAGGCGGACATCTTGAGAACTGTGCACTGATTGACAGCTCTGATGGGTTGATGGATTTTGGTTGTTCTCATGTTCACCCCTTTATCTGCTACAATGGTGAGAATATGTGACAATAATTGTATTAATTAAACAAAGTATTTATATTTAAACATATCTACAGCTCATCTCTAATGAAAATGAGAAGATGTGATAATTGGCTGCTGGTGTTTTAGCCCCTGTGTGCTATCCTGCTCATTTATATACCCGTCCTCCCACGGTGCTTTCTCTGCCTCTCATGTTACACCAGGACACTGTTCTTTGCTTTGCTGAACCATCTGATGGTGCCAAATGTCATTACACAAGATTTCATACCAGACCTTTGATCAGAAAACTGTTTCTCTGCCACACAGAGCAAAGTCATCCTGAGCATAATGTCACAGCTGTGGTTATTCCCATAATGTTGGTAGTTTTGTTTTGAAGGTTTTGAGCTATTTAAATTTCTGTCTTTTGAAAATCAGTTTAAAGATACATTTAAAGATAGAAATGTACATTTCTTATGAGTCTTGTCTTTTTCTTTATTCCACAGAACAAAACAAATCACTACATTTCATTGAGTCTAAAAAGTTATGGCGTGAGGCTCAGAGCTACTGCAGAGAGAACCACACAGACCTGGCCAGTGGAGCAAAGCAGTTAAACGAAACAGTCAGTAAATTTAACAGTTCTTATAAAACACTATCATGGATCGGCCTGTTCAGAGACACCTGGAGGTGGTCAGATGGGAGTAATTATTCTTACAGACACTGGAGAGATGTTGGTGAGTTACCTGAAGAGCTGTCTGAAACTGACAGCGGCACCAGGAAATGTGCGATGACTGAATTAAACAAAGAAGGAAAATGGAAAGCTGATGATTGTAACAACAGAAAATCTTTCTTCTGCTATGATGGTGAGATTTACAAAGATTCATCTTTCACATCTGGTTTCTGTCAGTTTTCTTACTGAGGAATAAATGTTAAAGCTAAACTAATCTTTCTTCTCTCACTGAAAAAGTGTACATGAAGGGCTGGTATATGTTTCATCATCAAGCTTAATAATGCAAGCTGTTATGAAGATAGAGCTACACCCCAGACACATAATGCAGCCTCCCTATAGGAACCTTATAAGAACCAGAGGTCATATTAGTTTATAATAATACTGGTTTCTGAATTCTCCAGTTTTTTTCCCCCTATTTTTAAAGGCTCACTCATACATGAAATATTTTAGGTAATAGGACTTTAATAAAGCAAATTAGGAAAAGTTAAAATTCTAAATTGGAAAAACTTAGATCAGGAAAGTAAAAAATATGTCCAACTCTTATTATTACTCTTCTGCTATGATGATGGTGAGATTTGCAAAAATGCATCTTTCACATCTGGTATCTGTCATATTTCTTACTCAAGGAATACATATTCAAACGAAACTAATCTTTCTTATTCTTATTAAAAAAGAAGTCATCATCAAAGCGAAATAATGCAAGCTTTTATGGAGATAAAGGTATACCCCAGACGCTTAATGCAGACTTCTTTTGTAAGGAACTTAAGACACATTAGTCACATTATTTTCTGTCAGTGAGGGCCTGTAATGCAACTTACATGTAAATAATTCTTAAGAAAGAAAGAAATCTTCTCGATAACTTGGGGTGGTCGAGGTATACTCTGGGTAACAAGTCATATGACATTAATGATTTTACCACGGGTAAATCAAGAGGAGTAAAGATTTGAAACAGAAAATGCTTAAATTCTTGTGCTTTTGTTTTTGTCCTGATTTGTTTCCTTTTAACCGACCATCCTGTGTTCATTCATGCCAGAAAACTTCATTCTGATCAAAGAAAACAAAAAATGGGATGAGGCCTTAACTTACTGCCAGCAGCACCATCATGATCTGGTCTCTGTCACAAATCCTGAAGTGGAAGAATTAGTGAAGGAGAAAGTGAAGAACGCCACCACACCGTATGTCTGGCTGGGACTGCGCTTCAGCTGTGTTTTTCAACTGTGGCTGTGGGTCAGTGACTGGGTTGTCTGTTATGAGAACTGGGCCAATGAGGATCACGCTGGACGGTGTGGCATGTCTGTAGCCATGGAGACAGGAGGAGAGCATAAATGGTTCAAGAAAAATGATTCAGAGATGTTTAACTTCATCTGTTCACTGCGATAGGCTTTTAAACCAGTCTAAATGACTTCTTATAGAGTTGATATCCTCGTAATTATGAAGTCAAAAAATAAAAATGTCAAAACTAGAAGCAGATGACATATAACAGTGATAATTTCTCTTTGTGTTCATTCTTAAGGGTTTTTTTTTGTTTTGTTTTTTGCTTATTGTTTACTATTACCTACTACATAATATAAGAATCCCTTTTTTTTTTGTTTTTTCAAACTTAAAATGTTTTATTTGTTGAAAAACAGTCAGGTTACAGCTTTCTGGGTGTTTACAGCAAAGTACACCACAGCATTTATATGCTTATAATAGCTAATGTGTCTCAAAACCACATATATGTAATTATTAGTTTGGTGTCTAACATAAAGAGTTTATTATTCTGTTTCCGTCTACTTTTATTTCTCTTTTTTCTATCTTTTCCTTGAACACTAGATGGTGCATTTGAGTCAGCCAAGCCACTGAAAAATGTCTGAAAAGTCATGTGTTTGCACTTTAAATGATTCATGTTACCCAGTTTGGTCTTTTTGTGTAAATCAACAATAAACAGTAGCTCTGAAACTATGTTGGACTATGCTTTTGTTTTAACAAAGTAAAAGAATATGAAAAACTAATAAATATATTTTTCATAAAGTTTTGTATTCTTAGACAGTTTAAACTTCGTTTTTAGGCTTTTCAGAAAGAAATAGACCAATATTTACAATCATATAGTAAAAAACCAGGAGGGCTTTGTGACTGAGCTCCCATCTTATTGTTTCCTTTTAGTTATTTTCAATTAACGTCCATGTTAAACCCTAGAAGGTCTTTTTCTTTCTTTACAATGTTGATGGTGGTTAAATTTGTGATAAAAATCTAAGAACATGAAATATAAAATAGTAAAATGCAAGACTGTTGTAAATAGAAGATTAATGCTGCAGTCACTTGCAAATGTAGCGACAGCTTAGAGAATGGTAAAATTTTAAAAAAGCTGAACTGATTTTAAACTGAAAACCTGAACACACAACCTGCTCTCAACCAGGTTGTGTGTTCACCATAAGTTGCCATGGTGATTTAGCCAGGTAATAAGAGCAAGTTTCATGACACAGAACAATTTGTTTTTCCCTAACTCTGATTTTTAAATATAAAAATTCAGTATGAACAGTTATTTTAGTTTATCTCCCACAGAAGTGTCTTTCCTGAAAGTGACACTTTCTGTATTTATTTGCTGGACAGCCAACACTGCATGTTTCACTTCTTCCTCTTTTCTATCATTTAGTTTCTTAAGACGTGACACGAGCTGTCACAGTTCACTGTGTCAATGAGGAGGACTTCACACACAGGAGGAAGAGACTGCAACAAAAAACAAGTTTAAAACGAACAAACCGGATATGCTTCCAGTAAACACAAAGTCCCAATGTTAAACCAAAAGTAGGAATATTTAAATGCGCACCACAGAATTCTCTTTGTTGAAGCAAAGTGGAATATTTTATTAAGTGCAGTCTTCTTTACAGCAACACGCAGACGCATCGGAGCGAAGCACAGAAGAAAAACCTGATGTAAGTTAAAACTTTGTAGTTGAAATTAACATTTTTACAACAATATTTATTTCTTCCTCATTTTCTGCTTAATATTAAAATGATTTGCATTTTTAAAATGAAAACCATTTTTAATTTTAGAATGAACATTTTAAGAATTTTTAAAGTAGGAATTCTCTTGGTTTGTAATAATAATCTTTTCTATGTAAAAGAAACTGGATCCAACCTTTAATTTCGTATTCATATTATTTGAAATTGTCCTGTTTGTTGTGGTTCCTGTTTACAGCTTGATTTTTTCCGTCTATCTTTCACTGGTCTTCCTTAGAACTCATCTAACCCAAACATCTAACTATATTAACTCAAAATCGACACAATTAAAATCTTAGTTTCATCAAACAGAGGAAATATGCACGGGAGGCTTTTTCTGCTCATCCTGATGGGTAAGTCGATCAATTTAACATTAAAAACCACAGATTTACTGCATCACTTGAGATTAATGAAGGCTTCTGTGAACTGCTTACAAAACCTGTCAGATAACAACATCCAAAACACAATTTCTGTCAACAACCATGTGTGAGCAGTCTCTATGTGACCTCTGCCCTTCGGATATAATTTTATTAACAACATTTTTGCCATCAGTAGATTTCTGAATAACTTGTTGTTGTTGTTGTTTGTAGGTCAGTGTTCCTTGATTTTATGCCAAGGCTATAAATACTATTTTATTAAAGAGCCTAAAACTTGGGACGAAGCTCGGCGCTACTGTAGAGAAAGATATAAAAACCTGGCCACAGTGCCTAACATGAAATATATGAAGACACTGTACACAGATTCTACAGAGAATCAAGGAAAAGCCTGGATTGGGCTGTACAGAATCTCAGGAAAAGAAAACAGGAGCTGGCACTGGTCTCTGCCAGGAGTGGAGTTCAATGATAATGACATGAAATGGAGTGGAAATGAACCTAATGATGGAGGCGGACATCTTGAGAACTGTGCACTGATTGACAGATCTGATGGGTTGAGGGATTTTGGTTGTTCTAATTATTTCCCCTTTATCTGCTATAATGGTGAGAATATGTGACAATAATTGTATTAATTAAACAAAGTGTTTATATTTAAACATATCTACAGCTCATCTCTAATGAAAATGAGAAGATGTGATAATTGGCTGCTGGTGTTTTAGCCCCTGTGTGCTTATTCTTACAGACACTGGAGAGATGTTGGTGAGTTACCTGAAGAGCTGTCTGAAACTGACAACGGCACCAGGAAATGTGTGATGACTGAATTAAACAACGAAGGAAAATGGAAAGCTGCTGATTGTAACAACAGTAAACCTTTCTTCTGCTACTGTGATGGTGAGATTTACAAAGACTCATTTTTCACATCTGGTTTCTGTCAGTTTTCTTACTGAGGAATAAATGTTAAAGCTAAACTAATCTTTCTTCTCTCACTGAAAAAGTGTACATGAAGGGCTGGTATATGTTTCATCATCAAGCTAAATAAAAAATAATAAATACCTATTATGGAGATAGAGCTACACCCCAGACACATAATGCAGCCTCCTTTCATTAGGAACCTGAGTTACAGGAGTCATAATAGTTTCTGAGTGTGGGTATCGCTACTGTTTCTAATACATTCTAGATTTACAGCTATAATGAGAAATAATTCTTGTTTCTAAATCCTCCTGATAAAAGAAAATTAAATATAAAAAAGGCTCACTTAAATTTAAATAATAAGACTTTAATAAAGTAAATTGAAAATTCTAAACTGGAAAAACGTACAGCAGGAAAGTAAAAAATATGACAAACTGTCCAACACTTATTTTTATGAAATTTGTTTAGTTTTTTTTTTTCTTTTATTTGTTCCTCATATATTTTTGTGTTTGAGGTAGAAAATCTAGAAACCTGATTTCATTTAATTTGAACTGAACATGTGTTTGCTTGCAGAAAAGTTGATCCTGATCAATGAAAGCAAAAACTGGGACGAGGCTGTAAATTACTGCAGAGAGCAGCATCATGACCGGGTCTCCATAACAAACCTTGAACAGCAGGAACTGGTGCAACAGAAAGCCAAGAATGCCAACACATCCCACATCTGGCTGGGACTGCGCTACAGCTGTGCTCTTGATCTGTGGTTCTGGGTCAATGACCAGAATGTCTGCTATGAGAACTGGGCAAATGACACAGACAATGGAGACTGTAACCTGGCTGTAGCCATGGAGACAGGAGGAGAACATAAATGGTTCAAGAAAAATGATGCAGAGATGTTTTGCTTCATCTGTTCTAGGCTTTGAAACCATGCTAACTTAATTGTTTTAAATCGTATATTTCTAGTAAGTGTTGTAATCACACTTACTATATTTTTCCTTTATCCAGGCTAGAGATTGATGGGATATAACAACAAGAAGCACTCTGAGTGCAAACCTCAACTCTGGACAGGATTTTTGTTTAATAGAATAACGCTGGATTTTGCATGTAATCATTTTCGTTTTTTTCTCTGTTTAAATGTACTAAGATGTTTGTAGTGCAGTAAAAAAATAAAATTAAAAAAAAACTTGTCAGATCTTAACATTTAAACCTCAATTCATAAGCTTCAGTTGTAAATTTATCCGTCCATTCTCTTCTGCTTGTCCAGTTCAGGGTGGGAGGGGGCCTGTAGCCTATCCCAGGCTAAGACAGACTGATGACCATTCACACTCACATTCACAACTATGGGCAACTTAGAATCACCAGTTAACCTAACCATACTGACTATATGTCTCTACCCAAGAACTTGTTGCTGTGAGCCAACAGTGGCAACCACACAGTGACTGTACTGCAGTAAATTCATTCATGGGATAAATTTAGCGCTCCAGAAGTGTGTTCCTTTCTCTTATATGTATACGCCGTTGTGTCCTATTTTAAATGTATCTATTTTGTGATACTTTTGAACTCTAATTGAAAGTGCTCCACATAAACTACAACAATACTCTGGAAACTTGATATTTGCTGAATTATGCTACTTTATTGAAACTGCCAACTGTGTGAAATGTGAGAAAAAATAAAAATAAGCAAGAACAATGAGTTAATTCATTGGATACATTCACTGTTGCCAAATTCTTAACTCAGACTTTAAAGCCAGCATAAAATAGAAGTGCACAAAAGTGACTAATGTGTTTGCAACCCTTTAATATTAACACAGCAGAGAGTCAAAAAATGTACATTTTTACTAGTAATGAACGCTGTCAGATGAACGTTAGGCATCACTTGAAAATAAATTAGCAAAGATCATTGTTTATTCTGAAGGAATAAGAAATTATGTTTCTTAAACATCTGAAGTTTTAATGTTTTTTTTTTTCAAAATACATCTCAAAAAGTAAAAAATAACCCCCATTCGCCTATTTTAGTTTCATTATATGTAGTCCCATCAGAAATGACTGTTTTTTTTTTTTTTTTTTTTGGGGGGGGGGGGGGGGGGGGTTGATCCAAAGTTTACCATCGTGTTAGCACTGCATTCAATGATATGATGCAAATATTGTTATTGTAGCACTGTTTGTATGATGATATCCAAATGCACACAATAAAATCCTCTTTACTGGAGCAGAATGGAATATTTTACTGAGTGCAGACTTCATTAGCAAAGCACACAGAGACACATCATGAGTGAGTTAAACCACACTGACATGTTTTTCTATGGACTGACTGAACATTTGTGTAAATGGTTCCTCTTCTGAGTAGAAAAAAGTGACCACTATGATATTATTGGGTTAAAAATATTTACTTCTTAAAAATTTCCAGCAACAGCTGTCAGCCATAATTTAACCATTGACCGCCCATCCACACATTTTTATTTTTCTGTGCATTCTCAAAAAAATTCCTGGAAAGAAATAATAATTGTAAACTATGATTGACGACACAAATAAACTCTGTCCAGCGTGTTGGATTGTAAACTTTCCATACGTCTTTAGTTACATGCTACGTTCTGCTACTACTAGTATTCAAACTATGTCAGCATTATTAAGAAGTTTTAGTTAAAATAGATATGAACACATCTAGAACACAGGAAAGTGTTCTAGATTTAAGATTATAAACTTGATTATCAACATGAATTTAGTTTATCTTCTACACAAATACTTTCTTGTTGTTTAACTTGTTGGTCAGTTTTCAGAATGACCACAACCACAACCACAAAGAAAAACAAATCTCAAGTATTAAAAACATTCATTTAACTTAGTCTTTTACCATTGCTCTAACAGAAAGGATGTTTTTAGTTGTGTCTTTCAGCATGTCAAACAGCAGGTTTGGCCTCTTGTCTGTCCTGTTTTCCATTATATTATGTAAATATTGTTATTATATTTCCTCGTGTTTGGCCAGCTTAGACTTCTTGTTTGCATATTCAAATCCATTCAACAGAGTCTTCTTTGTTGGAGCAGGATGAGAAACTTTATTGAATGCAGCCTTCATTAACACATCAGAGACATCAGAGAGAAGCAAGGAAACACAAATAATCAAATATACATTAAAACTTTGTGTTGCTTTTCAAAATTTATAATATATAGGTTGAAGTTTAAAGTAGTTTTTCTTTCTTTCATTGTTTAATATTTGATTTTTTTTCATATAGTTTCCACAGAGTAAGAGCATTGCAATAAGTCAGTGGTTGTTGAAGCATTTATTTGTCTAATCTTATTTGTTTATTCTTAGCTGTATTATTTTAATCTATAATGTTTGTTCTTTTTTGTTTACAGTTTCCATATTTCTGTCATGGTCCTGCATCGGTGACCCAGCGTTTTGTGTTGTTTATTATTAATAGTCTTTGCTTTTGTCTTATTTAGAATCTCTAGTCTGAAAGATAATCGGGGAAGTGGATACAGCTGGAAGAACAGGACAGGTGTAGACAATTAAGACAATGACAAGGTGGAACTAGAACACAACAGAAAACCAGCTAACAAAACAGGAAATTACCCAAAATATAAGAGATAAATACTGAACATAATATGATCGGAACACTGGTATAACTAAACACCAGTCACAAACACCACAGAAAGCTCAAATAACACACAACACAGGCTTCTTCTCACCATCAGTGACAGTGATGCTATTCTAACATCGAGCTTGCCAATAATTGGAGCTTAATATTTACTTTCCTTTAAAGTTCTTCATCATTGGAGACAAAAAAAAAAGATGTTACTCTGATTTATTTGTTTATTGTGTCTGATTGAGAGATACTTACATGCACAAATTAGTAGCCATTAGATTTATAGCCAGGTAGATGAATAATAGTCATAATATTAACTTTGTACCCAAACATAATTCAGCAGTTCAGTACAATTTTCAAATAGCTGAATCATAATTACATTACATTGCATTGTTATTGTTTTCAATAAAAATGTTTGTTTGGACAACAGAAATTTGCTAAAACTCTTTATTGTAACAGAAAGTAAGAGAAAGGGAAATACGTAAGTACACGAGGTGCATCTATTTTAATATACTTTTTGGTTACAATTACTTTCCAGTGGCTCCAGGTTGTGCAGTCACAGGATTTTGAGATAGCACAGTAGAGCTATTCTTACGACGTTTTTGCTCACGAAAAATCCAAAATACTGGCTTGACACTACGTAGATGTTCCATGAATATACACACATACTTCTTGTGGTTACCTGACAGATGTGTTTCTCTTTCAGCTGATATGAACACTTCCATTCTCTAAAATGTCATCAAACACCATAAAGCTGGAAGCCTTGTGTTTATTTCCACAGCTGTGAAAACACTAAAGTGTTATCGGTTACACAGATTATTCTTTGCATCCTTGAACAGTTTAATGAATAATTGAGCAGAAAGTTGTGAAGATTACAACTTTCTCAAGTGGAAACAATAACAGAGACTCTTCAAGTAGTGATATTGAGCAAGAACAGGATTCCTAAACAATCAGCAAGTTAAGACGTATTCTTGACAGTTATTCCGATGTTAATAACCCCTCTCTATGTTTGCTCTTGCCCACACAATCTGTTCACAGTCTTGTGCAAACAGGCTGTGGGCTTAAAACCCTTATTGCAAAAATATTAAGTTATAGTGCCAAACTCTTATAAGAAACAGAGCCAGTGTGTGCACACGGACACTGCCAGGTTGTGTCACGCACAACACTGACTCCTGGTTCAGAAAGACTTTTGTATCCTAAGTGCAAGTGACAGGAAACTCAAGGCCCATCACCTTTTAGTGTGAAATGACACGTTACTGTCACAAATACACAAACACAATTAAAGTTTTTATCATTTTCATGAAAGTGTTTGATTTGATTCCAAAATCAGTTCCTGAGAACTGACTCAAGATTCACTAATTTGGAGGGAAACGGTTCAAAACTGTGAAAATATCTATTCTGTTCAGTAAGTCTGGCCTTACTCTTTGTAATAATTACTGACACAGAGTGGCTTTAAGCTCGGGCTGGCATCCCTGAAGGATTTATGAAAATATTCATACAATCATTTACACAGATATAAACAAAATTTTAATAAAGCCATGGAAAACTTTCAACATTATTTGTGCTTTTAACTTTCCTCCCCAGGAAATAAACTTCATTATGAGAGCTTTTAATCACACAAATGTCTGTGATCACCTTGTTAAGAGCCACTACTTAATTGAGCGGCTGAGCTTCAGTCAGTGCTGGGTTGCTGCATTACTGCAGTGAGTGAAATCACGGCTCCTTTTATTACCTGCCACAACACTTACCTGCTCTTTCTTGTTGTGCAGGAATCTGTGGATCAACGGTGTGGATACTGTGGTGAGCAATCAGAAATACTGAGTGAGTGTAAATATATTTATTCAGTAAAAGGACCAGATGTTACAATTATGAGGAAAAGCAGCCCAGAAACTTTACCAGCTGCACACATCGTTGTGTGCCTCAACTTTTGTTCTTTGACCTAAGATAATCTGCCATTTTTCCTTGATTAGGTTTAGAGATCTAATCTACATTATAATTTTATAATTTGGGACACATCGTCGGTAGTGGACCTTTGATTCATCGGTTGTTTCGGCCATTATCACCAGACACCCTCATCCAAGGAGGCCCTGCCAGGGTTGATCAGGGTTGTCACTGGTTTATGTTAAATTTTTATTTCTCTTCTTCTTTCTACTGTTTAGTTTTCTACAGTTTATTCTATCTATTCAATGCAACTGAGAAATACTTACCTCTTTAAAATTTATGGAGCCTCATTTCTTCAAAGGGACAGAAAAGGTCATAGAGATTTTAAGACAAGTAAGTAAGATAAGATAGGAGAGAGGAGAGCCCGAAGGGGGGCGCCCGATCTGGCTTCCCACACCTCCCCGCCGGATTGGTCTGTATGCTCTACCTCCCCACTGCCTCCCAGAAAAGGGAAGAAGGGCAGAGGGGAGAAGAGCAGAACTTCTTTTTCCTATTCTTTCATTCCTCCTTTTAGTTTCACCACTGTGAGGTTAACTGCACAGTCCCCAGGAGGCCCTGAGACAGCTGTATCAGTCAACCAGCAAAACTTCTAATGTTATGTTTTACCCTTTTGATGCCCCCTGTTGAGGCAGGCCCACCATAGGTCGATCAATCCTGGGCATGTGTATCACGGTTAGCTGACTGTCTTAGCTGCCCAAGTGATGTCAGCCCTTTTTAGCCATTCTAAGAAGTTCTGTGACTGATGTAGAAGATATTGTCTGATCAAAGTTCGGATTTAATGCTGACAGACAAAGAACTCCTCAGTTTAACTGAGCATTTATCGGCTGTACCAATACTGCTTCGCTTCCTCTCGTCATAAGTTACTGATACACTGGTTTTAGAGAGATTTTTTTAATTTAAATTGGACCTCTTCTGTTCATTTCCTGTTTCATATGTTCTTATTCTTGGACTCTCTAAAGTAACTTTGCATGATTCACAGCTTAAAACAATTCTTGTTTATGAGTAAACTTAAAATGTGCTGCTGAATTGGATTTTGTGGGGTTTCCTGTGGGACCTTTCTTTTTTGGCAGAGGTGTGATGAACCCTGCTCATTGTTTTAAACCTTCTCTAAAGTGTTTCAGATCTGGTGGGTGCAGCAGGGTTCATCAGTGCCAACTGGGCCTTTGGTTCCCAAATTATAAATCTTCCTGCATTGCTTTTTCTTTACTCTTTGTTGTTTGTTGCATTTACAAAACTTGCATACATCTCAGCATACGTGCATACCTTACATCATAGCTCCTATTGATTTGTGTAGCTCATTAAGTTCTGTTTCAGTAGTCTAATTTTGTTTATGAACCTTCCAAAGAACCTTCAAAATGCATCCCAAACAGTAAAGACATGCAGTTAGTTTAGTTTTATTATAAGTTTTATTATATATAAATACCCCCGAGAGAAGGAAGCATGTTGTTAAAGTAAATTATTTTAAATAACACCATCTGTTTGTTTGACATTATGTAAATATTAGTATTATATTACCTCTGTTATGACCATCTTGTTGGAATATTTAAATGAGTACCATAGAATGATCTTTGCTGAAGCAGAGACATTTTATTGAGTGCAGGTTTCTTTAACACAACACACAGAGGCATCGGACTGAAGCAAGGAAAGAAGAATAATCAGATGTAAGTTCAAACTTCAGTCTCAATTTACTGGCTTCACATTAAACTTACAGTATTTATTCCATATTTCTGCTGATTTTTAAAAGACTCAAAAACATTTTTAGAGTAGCTATTCCCCTCATGTGTAATGTATTTTTTTTACAGTGCAAAATAAACTGCATGTTTTCTTACTCATATATTACCTTACCTATATTACCCTATTATCTGTGAAAGTGGTGCAGTTATATTAACTTTGATGTTTTTTTATCTGTCTTTTAAATCTTAGTTTCATCAAACAGAGGAAATATGCACCGGAGGCTTTTTCTGCTCATTCTGATGGGTAAGTCGATCATTTTAACAGTAAAAACTGCAGATTTGCATCACTTCAGATTAGTGCAGGGTTTCTGTGAACTGCTCACAAAACTTGCCATCAGTAGATTTCTGAATGACCTGGGGGGTTTTTTTCTGTTTTTAGGTCAGTGTTCCTTGATTTTATGCCAGCACTATGAGTACTATTTTATTAAAGAGCCTAAAACTTGGGACGAAGCTCAGCGCTACTGTAGAGAAAGATATAAAGACCTGGCCACAGTGCCTAACATGACATATATGCAGACACTGTACACAGATTCTACAGAGAATCAAGGAAACGCCTGGATTGGGCTGTACAGAATCTCAGGAAAAGAAAACAGGAGCTGGCACTGGTCTCTGCCAGGAGTGGAGTTCAATGCTGAGGAGATGAAATGGAGTGGAAATGGACCTGATGATGCAGGCGGACATCTTGAGAACTGTGTAGTGATTGACAGCTCTGATGGGTTGATGGATTTTGGTTGTTCTCATGTTCACCCCTTTATCTGCTACAATGGTGAGAATTTTTGACAATAATTGTATTAATTAAACAAAGTGTTTATATTTAAACATATCTACAGCTCATCTCTAATGAAAATGAGAAGATGTGATAATTGGCTGCTGGTGTTTTAGCCCCTGTGTGCTATCCTGCTCATTTATATACCCGTCCTCCCACGGTGCTTTCTCTGCCTCTCATGTTATACCAGGACACTGTTCTTTGCTTTGCTGAACCATCTGATGGTGCCAAATGTCATTACACAAGATTTCATACCAGACCTTTGATCAGAAAACTGTTTCTCTGCCACACAGAGCAAAGTCATCCTGAGCATAATGTCACAGCTGTGGTTATTCCCATAATGTTGGTAGTTTTGTTTTGAAGGTTTTGAGCTATTTAAATTTCTGTCTTTTGAAAATCAATTTAAAGATACATTTAAAGATAGAAATGTACATTTCTTATGAGTCTTGTCTTTTTCTTTATTCCACAGAACAAAACAAATCACTACATTTCATTGAGTCTAAAAAGATATGGCGTGAGGCTCAGAGCTACTGCAGAGAGAACCACACAGACCTGGCCAGTGGAGCAAAGCAGTTAAACGAAACAGTCAGTAAATTTAACAGTTCTTATAAAACACAATCATGGATCGGCCTGTTCAGAGACACCTGGAGGTGGTCAGATGGGAGTAATTATTCTTACAGACACTGGAGAGATGTTGGTGAGTTACCTGAAGAGCTGTCTGAAACTGACAGCGGCACCAGGAAATGTGCGATGACTGAATTAAACAAAGAAGGAAAATGGAAAGCTGATGATTGTAACAACAGAAAATCTTTCTTCTGCTACGGTGATGGTGAGATTTACAAAGATTCATCTTTCACATCTGGTTTCTGTCAGTTTTCTCACTGAGGAATAAATGTTAAAGCTAAACTAATCTTTCTTAGTCTCATGGAAAAGCTTTACACAAAGAGGCTTGTATATGTTTCATCATCAAGTTAAATAATGCAAGCTGTTATGGAGATAGAGCTACACCCCAGACGCATAATGCAGCCTCCTTTCATTAGGAACCTGAGTTACAGGAGTCATAATAGTTTCTGAGTGTGGGTATCGCTACTGTTTCTAATAGGTTCTAGATTTACAGCTATAATGAGAAATAATTCTTGTTTCTAAATCCTCCTGATTAAAAGAAAATTAAATATAAAAAAGGCTCACTTAAATTTAAATAATAAGACTTTAATAAAGTAAATTGAAAATTCTAAACTGGAAAAACTTACAGCAGGAAAGTAAAAAAATGTGACAAACTGTCCAACACTTATTTTTATGAAATTTGTTTAGTTTTTTGTTTTCTTTTGTTTGTTCCTCATATATTTTTGTGTTTGAAGAAAATCTAGAAACCTGATTTCATTTAATTTGAACTGAACATGTGTTTGTTTGCAGAAAAGTTGATCCTGATCAATGAAAGCAAAAACTGGGAGGAGGCTGTAAATTACTGCAGAGAGCTCCATCGTGACCTGGTCTCCATCACAAGCCTTGAACAGCAGGAACTGGTGCAAGAGAAAGCCAAGAATGCCAACACATCCCACATCTGGCTGGGACTGCGCTACAGCTGTGCTCTTGATCTGTGGTTCTGGGTCAATGACCAGCTTGTCTGCTATGAGAACTGGGCAAATGACACAGACAATGGAGACTGTAACCTGGCTGTAGCCATGGAGACAAGAGGAAAATATAAATGGTTCAAGAAAAATGATGCAGAGATGTTTAGCTTCATCTGTTCTTTACCATAGGCTTTGAAACCATGCTAACTTAATTGTTTTAAATCTTATATTTCTAGTAAGTGTTGTAATCACACTTACTATATTTTTCCTTTATCCAGGCTAGAGATTGATGGGATGTAACAACAAGAAGCACTCTGAGTGCAAACCTCCACTCTGGACAGGATTTTTGTTTAATAGAATAACGCTGGATTTTGCATGTAATCATTTTCGTTTTTTTCTCTTTTTAAATGTACTAAGAAGTTTGTAGTGCAGTAAAAAAATAACATTTAAAAAAACTTGTCAGATCTTAACATTTAAACCTCAATTCATAAGCTTCAGTTGTAAATTTATCCGTCCATTCTCTTCTGCCTGTCCAGTTCAGGGTGGGAGGGGGCCTGGAGCCTATCCCAGGGTAAGACAGACTGATGACCATTCACACTCACATTCACAACTATGGGCAACTTAGAATCACCAATTAACCTAACCATACTGACTATATGTCTCTACCCAAGAACTTGTTGCTGTGAGCCAACAGTGGCAACCACACAGTGACTGTACTGCAGTAAATTCATTCATGGGATAAATTTATCGCTCCAGAAGTGTGTTCCTTTCTCTTATATATATACGCCGTTGTGTCCTATTTTAAATTTATCTATTTTGTGATACTTTTGAACTCTAATTGAAAGTGCTCCAAATAAACTACAACAATACTCTGGAAACTTGATATTTGCTGAATTATGCTACTTTATTGAAACTGCCAACTGTGTGAAATGTGAGAAAAAATAAAAAATAAGCAAGAAGAATGAGTTAATTCATTGGATACATTCACTGTTGCCAAATTCTTAACTCAGACTTTAAAGCCAGCATAAAATAGAAGTGCAGAAAAGTGACTAATGTCTTTGCAACCCTTTAATATTAACACAGCAGAGAGTCAAAAAATGTACATTTTTACTAGTAATGAACGCTGTCAGATGAATGTTAGGTATCATTTGAAAATAAATTAGCAAAGATCATTGTTTATTCTGAAGGAATAAGAAATTATGTTTCTTAAAAATCTGAAGTTTTAATTTTTTCTTTTCAAAATACATCTCAAAAAGTAAAAAATAACCCCCATTCGCCTATTTTAGTTTCATTATATGTAGTCCCATCAGAAATGACTGGTTTTGGGGGGGTGGTTGATCCAAAGTTCACCATCGTGTTTGCACTGCATTCAATGATATGATGCAAATATTGTTATTGTAGCACTGTTTGTATGATGATATCCACATGCACACAATAAAATCCTCTTTACTGGAGCAGAATGGAATATTTTACTGAGTGCAGACTTCATTAGCAAAGCACACAGAGACACATCATGAGTGTCTCTGTGCGCTCATCAGAGTTAAACCACACTGACATGTTTTTCGATGGACTGACTGAACATTTGTGTAAATGGTTCCTCTTCTGAGTAGAAAAAAGTGACCACTATGATATTATTGGGTTAAAAATATTTACCTCTTAAAAATTTCCAGCAACAGCTGTCAGCCATAATTTAACCGTTGACCGCCCATCCACACATTTTTAGTTTTCTGTGTATTCTCAAAAGAATTCCTGGAAAGAAATGTTTTACAATAATTTTAAATTATTATTGACGACACAAATAAACTCTGTCCAGCGTGTTGGATTGTAAACTTTCCATACGTCTTTAGTTACATGCTACTTTCTGCTACTACTAGCATTCAAACTATGTCAGCATCATTAAGAAGTTGTAGTTAAAATAGATATGAACACATCTAGAACACAGGAAAGTGTTCTAGATTTATGAGTATAAACGTAGATATCAGCATGAATTTAGTTTATCTTCTACACAAATACTTGTTGTTTAACTTGTTGGTCAGTTGTCAGAATGACCACAACCACAACCACAAAGAAAAACAAATCTCAAGTATTAAAAACATTCATTTAACTTAGTTTTTTACCATTGCTCTAACAGAAAGGATGTTTTTAGTTGTGTCTTTCAGCATGTCAAACAGCAGGTTTGGCCTCTTGTCTGTCCTGTTTTCCATTATATTATGTAAATATTGTTATTATATTTCCTGGTGTTTGGCCAGCTTAGACTTCTTGTTTGCATATTCAAATCCATTCAACAGAGTCTTCTTTGTTGGAGCAGGATGAGAAACTTTATTGAATGCAGCCTTCATTAACACATCAGAGACATCAGAGAGAAGCAAGGAAACACAAATAATCAAATATACATTAAAACTGTGTGTTGCTTTTCAAAATTTATAATATATAGGTTGAAGTTTAAAGTAGTTTTTCTTTCTTTCATTGTTCAATTTTTTTTTCCATATAGTTTCCACAGAGTAAGAGCATTGCAATAAGTCAGTGGTTGTTGAAGCATTTATTTGTCTAATCTTCTTTGTTTATTCTTAGCTGCATTATTTTAATCTATAATGTTTGTTCTTTTTTGTTTACAGTTTCCATATTTCTGTCATGGTCCTGCATCGGTGACCCAGTGTTTTGTGTTGTTTATTATTAATAGTCTTTGCTTTTGTCTTATTTAGAATCTCTAGTCTTTGGTTTCAGTGTTATTTAGACTGCTTAGTCCTTTGGTTTCTGTCTCTGTGTCCCACGTTTGCTGTGCCCCTTGTCAACTCTACGTCTGTGTGTTAGTTTCCTGACATAAAGCTGCTGGTCATGATATCAGTTTGGTTATCTGGTGAGAAGGAAACATGAAGATGAAACCAGGAGATGTCCTTACTGAATCATCAGAGCTGAACAGGTGATGGAGAAACAGGTTTACCTTTTAGGTGACATGAATGAGTTGAAGGGAAGTTATGAACTGTTTCTGAGAAATAACACCAGGATCCTTTTCTAAGTAGCTGACAGCTGGTAACTGTGCAGGGGCGGGTCTAGTAAAGTTTTGCCAGGGGGCCAGGTAGAGCATTAACAGGGAAAGGGGGGCACAAAGAAATACTTTTTTTTCTTATTCTCATTTAAAATGTCTAGCTTTTAATAAGTAATTATCTGAATCTTACAACGAAAGTTTTCATCTGATGTAAAATGTATAGAAATCCATTATTGTATGTTGTAAATATTAACCCTAGTAAGTTATAGAACTTTTTCCTCTGGGAAGGTACCTTCTGTGCAGTCTGCAATTCTGTTTTAAAAAGATGTTGTATCTATTTAATTACTGGAGAAAAATAATAGATTTCTGTGCATTTGTTTTACACATGAATTAAATTAAAGTCGATTATGTCAATTAACCATCTTGAGGCGAAGGGTGGGGGCGTGGTTTACTTTTTGTTTTTATGTATATGTAATTATTGATTAGGTTGTTTTATATTTTTGCTAAGTACTGTTTAGAATACCAGAATACGCAGGATGCACTCTCCAACTGGTGGGCAGGATGTTACATCTTTGCAGGAGGTCACCTCTCTCCAGGGTGGGGCGGTGGTTGATCGCCCACGGCGGGTGGGCTGCCGTGGGCACATCACTGCAACCCCCTCTGACCTGGGTGACCCCTCGTCTGGGGTTCTCCTCAGCTCTTCCCAGGAGGGTGGCACGGTTGCCCCTTTGGTGGTCCTCCTTGGGTCCTCGTACTCTGGGTCCTGGATCTCCTCCATACCTGCTTCATGCCCTGGGGGACGGGGCTATGGCTCCCCACACTCCCTAGCAGATTGTTACATGGAGAAACCTTTTGAATACAAGCGTGTGGATCCGCACAGGTGTACACATGGTTGTTCACACACACAAACTACACCTTTGTGGCTGCTACCTCAGAGCACATTGTGCGCTGTCGATCTTGCGTACTGCACAATAACATTTAATATTTAGTATCTACTGTTAGCTAGTTTATTGTGATGGTGTTGTATTTATTATGTTGCTCTTTTTTGTTTTCTCTTCTTTTCTTTTTTCTTCATACAGGTGATCCAGGTGTTTTTTTTTAATTTTTTGTTTGTTTGTTTTGCTTTTTTTCTCTCTCCCCTCTATTTTGTTTTTCTCTGCCTCTCTTTGGTAAATGGTAAATGGACTTGTTCTTATATAGCACTTTTCTACTCTGTCTGAGCACTCAAAGCGCTTTATACAACTAATTCATTCACCCAATCACACCCATTCACACAAGCACTTTTTTCTGACCTAGTCTACCATTCATACACATTCACACTCCGATGGTTGCATCGGAGAGCAACGTGGGGTTAGTATCTTGCCCAAGGATATTTGGCATGCAGACTGGAGCAGCCTGGGATCGAACCACCGACCTTCTGGTTAGTGGCTGACCTGCTCTGCCACCTGAGCTACAGCCACCCTTTCTTTCATTCTTTCTTTCTCCCTGTTCTATCCCCCAGTCATGTCTGTCCCGTCTGTAACAACTGAAAATAAAATAAAATAAATACACAAAAAAAACCCAAACAAAAAAAAAAAAACATCGAGCTTGCCAATAATTGGAGCTTAATATTTCCTTTGCTTTAAAGTTCTTCATCATTAGAGACAAAAAAAGATATTACTCTGATTTATTTGTTTATTGTGTCTGATTGAGAGATACTTACATGCACACATTAGTAGCCTTTAGATTTATAGCCAGGTAGATGAATAATAGTCATAATATTAACTTTGTACCCAAACATAATTCAGCAGTGCAGTACAATTTTCAAATAGTTGAATCATAATTACATTACATCGCATTGTTATTGTTTTCAATAAAAATGTTTGTTTTAACAACAGAAATTCGCTAAAACTCTTTATTGTGACAGAAAGTAAGAGAAAGGGAAATACGTAAGTACATGAGGTGCATCTATTTTAATTTCGGACTTTTTGGTTACAATTACCTTCCAGTGGCTCCAGGTTGTGCAGTCACGGGATTTTGAGATAGCACAGTAGAGCTATTCTGACTCATATGTGTGTATTTATTAATATTTTAATAGGGATAAATCCCTTCATTATACTTCTTTATCCTCCAATCCAAACTATAGCAATTTAAATAACTTTGAAACTGAAAAATAATAAATTAAAAAAGAACTTTTTGGATAAATATCATTACTTATAATATTTAAACTTATATACTTAAACAACATAAGTTGCGATGTAAAATTTTAATTTGTCGTACCTGATGTAGATGGAAGTGTTGTTGTCGCTTCTTAGGCTGTGAGAGAATTAAACAGTGTACTCTGAGGAGCGGTACTTAAAGCAAATTTCCTCAGTTATCAACTATCATCAACAAAAACTGTTGACATAAGTCAATATATAGTGAAACAAAAAGCTGTCAAAAATATTTCTATGGAACTCAAACAAATGAAGCTGGGTCATTCATTTTGTTCTCACCTTACACACCTTTAAAAATGTGTTACTGTTGTGTTGCCAAAGTCTGTCCGTGAGCACACAAGACAGTGAGAGACCACTGCTGCAGTGCTCAGAACCATGATGGCCCCAATGCTGGGGGCAATGTGCATGTGCTTTTGCAAAAACTGTACAAGGGGGAATTGTTGTATACTTTAAAGTTATGCATAACTTGCAAAAAAATCCAAAATACTGGCTTGACACTTGTGAGGAATTAGAAATTATTTTACTGCTATTGTTAATAATTATCATCATTACCATTGCATTAATAATACAATCTACAGTATTGATATTGTATTCAGATGTTTAAACATATTGGTACCCAATTAGCCTTTATTACAGGTGCAGTTATAACCACTCTAAACTGTTGAGTTGAATCTATAATCTTAAATGCTTTTGAATATTTGTTATAATCTTAAATGTGTATGTGCTGGCCTTCTGTGGAAAAGGTTACAAGTTGAAACTGAGTGCAGTTCATGCTGACACAAACACACAGTAGACTTTATCTCATTTATAGGTGAGAGGTTAATCATGTTTGCTTGTAGCTCTAAAATTGTCTCTGTAAAAGAGGAATAGTTTCTTGCTGTCTCTGCAAAAAGAGGAACAGTTTGGTTTTCCAGACGGGAAGTGAAAGTCAGATGACAGGAAGCATCTGCTGTTGAGACGGAGACAATGTTATTTTTAAACTGTCTTAAGTCATTGTGGTTTTGAAACCTATGTATGAACTGTATCTGAGTGATGTCAAGGGGCGTCAGTAAATTTAAGCCCTGAAAGGTATAAAACACCTGCTTATGCTCTGTAAGTTGGGGATCGGCGCTGTCTGCGGACAGTGGGCGATCTTCCCACGCGTGTGCATTAAAATCATCGTTTGACTCCACCCGGCCGGACCAGTGTTGTTATTATGGAAGTTTATTACCTCCTCTACCCCTCCTCAATATTTGAACCCAACATTTTGGGAGGCTCGTCCGGTTATTGAGGAGGGAGAGTGAGTTGGAGGTGTAGACAGAGAAATCCGGGGTCCGAGGTGGTCAGACGGGCAGGCACGAATATCAGTGGTCAAAGTGAGTGGGCATAAGCCGGCTTATCCAAAGGTAAGGCACTACCTGTTGAATGATTTCCAAAGCGTGCCAAATTGGACATGAAAGAATTTAAGTCTACTCACTGAAATTACTGGTGAATGTCTGTTTTGATTTTGGTGAAGGTCTATAAGTAAAAGTGAGTTCGAGTCTCACTAGGATTTAAGGAATTTTATGGGTTCGAGTCCCAAGGAAAAGGAAAACAGTGAAAGTGAGTTCGAGTCTCACGTAGGATTTAGGGAATTTGGTCATTTTATGGGTTCGAGTCCCAAATTGGTCAGACAGGTTGGACCTGCTTCAGTCTTACACTTTTTTGGGTGTGGACTGTTGTTTAAAGTATTATAAATTTTTGAAGGACGGTGGTTCGAGTCCACTAGGAGGCGCAGTGCTCAGAGGTAACGCTTGCCAAGGCCAGGGACGCCTAGGCCTTGTCCTCTTAGAGGGATAGTCAGTTGGTCACTGTGGAGCTTGGGGCACTCCAGAATAACTAGTGGTTGGACCACTTTACCGTTTGGAACGGTATCTGCGCTTTTTTGGCCAGCAGAAGTTGGACTTCGGGCGTGTAACTTTAACTTAAAACTTCGGGGAAGCCTTGGCTGTGACAGGCCAGAAATAGAGCTTCAGGCAAAGTTTGGGTTGGTTGACGCTTTTAAATTGACGTAGGGATTTTAGAGATTAGGCCAGAAACAGTTCGAGTCTGAGACTGGAGAAGTGGTCGCAAAAAACTTATAAAAGTTTATACGCAGGGCGGTTAGGTTAAATTTTCCGAAATTGTGTAGGTGCTAAAAGGCCTAAAAATCTGTGCAGTTGTAAATATAAGGCGTCGCTTGTAATATAGAATAAGAGATCTCTGTGTGAAAGAAGGTTGAGTCTGTGCTGGAGCTATTCTTAGACTGTGTGTGTGTGAATGCAAATGAGGAGCGGTGACGCGCATGGAGATTGTTGCTTTTGGTTTAGAGTGTTATTGAGCTTTATAACTATTGTTTGCAAATATTGCTAAATGCCTGTAACTAAGATGCTGGTTTTGCTCATTACGAGAGTATAAATAGAGTTTGAATGGATTTCTGTGAATGTGTGATCTATGACTAAGTTTTGATATAAATAGATTGAGTGCATTGTACATGCTTAAGACTAACATATTACTTTCAGTAGTAACCTTTCTCCAGCAATAACTGCTGGTGTGTTTTTTTTAATTTCTTGTGTGTGCTGTGAGAATTAATAGAGGTTTCAATTGTTTTTTTTTGTTTTTTTTTTGACTTGCTCTTTCTGATTATGAAAGGCATGTCTAAAATACTCTTAAGAAAGCGTACTTTGAGTTATATTCCTCAACTCCTGGCACAGGTTAAGTGTTTGAATGCTGTGAGAAGCAGGTTTTGAGTGATTGGGTGTGATTTATACAAAATAATAAGTAAGAAAAACACTAGGAAAGTGGATAGTAGAGTGAGTGAAAAAGTGGAAGTGTGAGAGAAAAGACGGTGTGTGTGAGACGATTCCTGATGTCTGAAAGAGCTCTGTGGAGCACGCTGAAGACTGATGTGAATGCTGACAAATGCAAAGAATTTAGTATAGTTAAAAGTATGTGCGTGAAATAAGGGTGCATTGTTTTTAGATCAAGACTTAGTAGAACTAAAGAGTTTGATTAGGCTGTAAAATAGGAAAGAGGAACAGAAAATAGCAGATGTGTGTGTGAAAGGAACTGCATGCCCATAAAAGGAACTGACTGTGACAAGTGAGCACTCAGAGAGAGAAACAGACGAGTTAAACTCTAGGCACATGAAGCAAATGGAGGTTTTAAGAAAAGAAATGAAAAGGATATTAATTGTATGCTTTAGCGTGTCAACAAAGAGGTGGACTTCTCTCAACCTGGAACCTTGAGTACAGCGGCAAAACCATAGATTAACAGAATTCGGAGGAAAACAGGCCAGGTTTTGGGTTTAAATTTTATAGCTTGACCTCTCACTTTGTCCCCATCCTGAGAAGAAGCTCAAAGGATCGTTAATCTCCTGATGAAGACCGACAGAACATCGTGGACTTGAAGAATTAACAGCAGGCAAAAGACAGTGCAACTGAACCAATTAATACTGACGACGACTGATGACACCAGAACCATGTAAGAAAGCACGTGATGCAACATGTACTCTGAATTACAGGCTGGGCAGTTGAACAGTGGGCTAAAGAGCTGTGGGAAAGCACTGGACACTGATTTTCAGATTTGCCATGCTTGGAGCAATCTTGAAAGAGACGACTGAAAGTATCAACAGAGAAGCAGAAACCACGTGATGAAAACATGCACGGTGAACTGCAGGCTGGTAAGAGCAGGGTGACATCACTGTCTGAAGGCACTAAATGTGATATTTTGCCAGGCTGGGACTTGATCTAAAAGGAAAATACTGAAAAGATAAACGGAGAAGAAACAGAGAAGAAGCAAGCAGTTGACTTGGGACTAAAGTTGCTGGAGATTTCAAGACAACACAGGACACTGTGAAGAGAAGGACGGAGACCAGTGAGAGGTGAAGCCCAGACGAGTTCGACTGCGAGAATACAGGGTATAATTGGGTTGAAATTGAAGCCTGAACTCATGATGGTTTAGAGATGTCCCCCAGATCACAACAAAGAGGTAAACAGAAAATAGAAAACACACATACACAAATTGTTACATGTGAAATTGTTTTTGGAAAGAATCAGAAGTGAGATAGTTTGAATGCAGAACTCAGTGAAAAGATGCATGAATTAAACCTGACGATAACATACATACGCAATGAAGAAGCAGCTTACACTTCATGAACATGAATACATATGCAATGAAGAACATGCTTACATACATGACATAAGTTGGTATTTCTGACTAGAGAGAAAAAACGGGTAGTTTAAGCACTCATGATAATAATGAAAATGTCTCAGTTGTGTTATTTTCAGGGGCAAAGCAGACCTGGATCAATTTTCCACATGCAGCGGTCGGAAGAAAGTTATAGGTTAACATCACTGGACATGTTAAGGCAAGTTTCTGGTTGAATTGTTCACAGCGCCTGAGTCCATGAACCTCACAAGCAAGCTCTGACCTGTGGCTGAGGACCAGGGATGCTGTTATTTCAGGTGGGAAATCAAAATTTGGGTTAGCAATTTGGGAAAGAGAAAACTGACTGCTTAAGTGGAGAATTGTGAAGGAGTCGGAAACACTGCAAAAAGCAACATATGCAAAATCACATACACAAGCAGAAAATGCATTAACCTTACGAGGACAAGCTCATGAAGATTAATGCATAGACATTGATTAAACCAGGCTAAGAACATAAACATACGCAATGAAAATCAGCTTGCTACTTGTATGAGTGTTAAAATGGTGTGAATGTTTGATAAAATACACTTAGAGCTTGAAGATGAGGAATAACTCAAAGAAGCTATATGACAGAGGGAGTGAGCTATGGAAAAAAGAAAAGAAAAGGGATTAAAGTAGTTTTTATAAGAGTGACTTGGGAGTGCTCTTGTATTGATTGATCAAAGCAAGTGATTAGTATAGAAAAAATGAAAGTAATTCAATAAGGTGGTAATGTTTAAACATGTATTTCTCTTGTTACGGCAACTTTTGGAGATATGACTCAGTATGCAAATTAGCTGGAGTGAGTGGTGACGAGGAAGCTTCCTGTGTGTGTGTGTGACTGAGGCTTTAAATTGAGGAAACAGAGCAGTGACTGCTGCTCTTTATACTTGATGAAATATAATGGTAAAGTAATGGGGTTGGTTGTATTGGGTTTATATCTTATGCTGAATCTAAGTATGTTAAAGTGCATAAAGGGGGTGATTATTGTGTGCAAATTGTGTGGTTCTAAAGAGATTTTCGGCGTATTGAGGAGGTGAAATTATGTCAGTTGACCTGGGAGTGCCAGGACTCTGGTGGCAAAACTTTTAAGATTTTGAGGTTGTTGTGGTGATGGGTTGATTCGGTCAGTTAGGTTTGGGTTGTTTTTGTTTTTTATTTTTAATAGAGGGAGTTTTAGTAAACATGGACATGTCTAAAAGGGGCCCATTATTTTTGTAACAGTGCACTTAGAGAAAACCTGTCAGGTGTTTTTTTTGTTTTGTTTTGTGTTTTGATGAGCTAATAATCAGCTCTCTTTTTCTCATTTTTGTTCTAAGCAGGCCTGCAACGGTGAATAACAGCGCTGACAAATTCTCAGGA
Organism: Neolamprologus multifasciatus; assembly: GCF_963576455.1. Lineage (NCBI taxonomy): Eukaryota > Metazoa > Chordata > Actinopteri > Cichliformes > Cichlidae > Neolamprologus > Neolamprologus multifasciatus. The sequence goes on from NC_140455.1 coordinate 5,547,551, forward strand.
GAACAAATATAAGGTGGGCTTTCCAAATTACAACTGGCTGAGGAGAAGGCTAACTGTGGGGACCTAATCGGGTCGTAAGTCCCTGTCTAAAAGGATTGTAGCAATTCAATCCAGTCCAAAAGCATAAGGAACTATTTTCTTAAAAAGAAAATAAGACAAATGAATGAGCTCATTTTGCTGAGATTGGAGAATCTGATTACTTGCGCGGGAGTCTCCACTATCAGCAAAAACCTGGTGTGAATGCATGTGAGTGGATTTGTGTGAATGGATCAAAGTTGGGATGACTAACTTTTTTAATTTCTAAGCTTGGGTGAAGCATTTTTAGTTGAGCATTTTAGTTTGACACATTATATGTGTCAAAAAAGGGGGGAATTTAAGGTTTAATTTGAAATAGGTTTTAGGATCATTTTATGACTTTTGGGGCTTTTGATAATCTAGATATGGTAAAACTGAAGCAGAAATTGTTATTGTTATGTTAAGGTTAGAGGATTAAAGTGAACTGAATCCTGTTTAGAAGATAAAATGCTGGTGTTTATAAAAGCAGTGTACAAAACTTAAAGGGACACTTTGAATAAAAGATATGCTATGGGGAAACTAGTGAAGATTGTAGGAGTAGAAAATGTTTGATTTCTTTTTTGATTTCTAGAAGAAGTGGTTATAATGTAGGCTTACACAGGCAGATATTACATAGATTTATTTTTAGAATAGAGGAGAGAGCTTATACGTAGAAATGATTTTTACACATTGCATTTTGTGCTAATTAAAGAGTTGTGGCTCAGTCTATTGAAGGTCAAAAGCTTTGTTTGGCGCGAATGTCCAGGCAATTTATTGTGAAAAGAGGCTTAGAGCATAAAGGGCGCACATGCTTACAAACACATAGAATCCATAAACCTGAAATTCATTTAGCTTATAACTGAATCTGGCTGAAAGAGGAGAAACTTGTTGATATAATTCGTGCCATTAACAAAAGGGGGCCACTGTAGAAGTTAACTCTAGTTTATAGAGGAGCAAAATGAGATAAAGATGCTATATCAACAACAGGTCATGACAGAGGAAATGTGAGTTTTAAAATGAAGTTAGTGTTAACACACAGGGGTTGTTTTTAGGCAGCATTTAGCTATGATGAAATTTATGCATGAGTAATTGCTTATATACTTAAACTTAATTGATTAAAATGGTTGTTTTGTCTTTGATCTTTTAGTAGAATAGGCGCTTATAATGATTTTCTTGTGATTTTTTGTGAAAGGTGACTTTTAGGGTAGAGTGGAGGCACTTGCAGCAGCGACAGTTTTGTGTACAGGATGTTGATGATTAGATAGGGGAAAATAGAGCGAGCAACAGGAAACATATGTAGGGCCGTGAAAGCAACGCTTTAAGAGTGTTAAAATGATGATTACTATGATGAGTAACGTTGAAGAATATGTATAAATAATAGTTAATAAGTCAAAACATAATTAGGATCATGCTTTTGATTAAAGAGTCCCAGATATAATAAGTTGAACCAAGTTTGAATAAAGAGAACAATTGATGAACGTGATAAGTTAGGGAGGCGTAGGAAAAGGTGTTTTGTTCCTTTGCAGGACATCTCGGCGACCACAGGGGGTGAGGATCCTGGAGGCCCGAGACCTGAAGGACCACAAGAGAGGGACCCAGAAAAACCTAATCTCATGCATGGACTGTTCTTAAGGGGGAGGCGGTTGTCTGATTTGCTGAGCCACAAGACTGCTAGAGAGGGTCAGAGCAATGACACAAATAAGTGTGGTGACCCTATTTTTAAGGAAAAAGGGTCACCAAGAGAGGGAATGTGAGGAATTAGAAATTATTTTACTGCTATTGTTAATAATTATCATCATTACCATTGCATTAATAATACAATCTACAGTATTGATATTGTATTCAGATGTTTAAACATATTGGTACCCAATTAGCCTTTATTACAGGTGCAGTTATAACCACTCTAAACTGTTGAGTTGAATCTATAATCTTAAATGCTTTTGAATAGGGATGGGTACCGGTATCCGGTGCCATCATGGCACCGGTTCTGACATAAACGGTAGTAACCAGACCGAAAAGCAGCCCGCATTTCGGTGCTTTATTTCGGTGCTTTTTTTTCCTGAGCTGTGGTACACTTTCTTCTTCCTTACATTTCTATTGGCGGTTGGCAAACAACTGAAAGGTGCATTACCGCCACCAACTGGTATGGAATGATACACTTTAGATTCTAGCCAATCATTTTACGTTTCGAGGATAGTAGGCGGGTCCAGGTACGTACGTTCTTTTAGAGCAGAGCTACAGATTAAAAATGCCCAAGGCAAAGCGGTCAAAAGTCTGGCTGTACTTCACAGCAAAAGATGCAAACTCAGCAGCTGCAACAAGTGCTTTAAGCTGATACTGTCAAAGGAGGTCACACTTTAAATCCGATGAACCTAGCCCTGCCAGTGTAGCAGAAATGATGATGGCAGCAGCAGCCGTTCTTCTCTGCGTGAGTAGCTTAATGTTGTTCGTGTGTAATTTACGTTGAGTAGGCTAACCGCGTTATTAAATTAATGCATGTAACGTGAACTAGCAAACATCATCATAGCTACATGCAGCTGTCTTCTTGTTTGATGGCAGATACTCCCTTCACCCTGGACAAAAAGGCTAAAATGACCAAAGAAAAAGTGGAAACAGTTAAACATGAGAGGTTTTTGGACAAAGTTTGTGTTTTTTCCATTGTTTAAGCTGCTTCCAGCCAAGAGTGATACCATATATGCCCCATAGCTGCAGAAAAGGCTAACATTGTTATCTTTTTACAAAAAAACAGCTGAACATGAGAGGTTTTTGGACCATTTTTGTGTTTTCCATTCTTTAAGCACCGGTTTGGGCACCGTTTAAGCACCGGCACCGTTTCAAAAGTACCGGTTTGGCACCGGTATCGGATAAAACCTAAACGATACCCATCCCTACTTTTGAATATTTGTTATAATCTTAAATGTGTATGTGCTGGCCTTCTGTGGAAAAGGTTACAAGTTGAAACTGAGTGCAGTTCATGCTGACACAAACACACAGTAGACTTTATCTCATTTATAGGTGAGAGGTTAATCATGTTTGCTTGTAGCTCTAAAATTGTCTCTGTAAAAGAGGAATAGTTTCTTGCTGTCTCTGCAAAAAGAGGAACAGTTTGGTTTTCCAGACGGGAAGTGAAAGTCAGATGACAGGAAGCATCTGCTGTTGAGACGGAGACAATGTTATTTTTAAACTGTCTTAAGTCATTGTGGTTTTGAAACCTATGTATGAACTGTATCTGAGTGATGTCAAGGGGCGTCAGTAAATTTAAGCCCTGAAAGGTATAAAACACCTGCTTATGCTCTGTAAGTTGGGGATCGGCGCTGTCTGCGGACAGTGGGCGATCTTCCCACGCGTGTGCATTAAAATCATCGTTTGACTCCACCCGGCCGGACCAGTGTTGTTATTATGGAAGTTTATTACCTCCTCTACCCCTCCTCAATATTTGAACCCAACACACTACATAGATGTTACATGAATATACACACATACTTCTTGTGGTTACCTGATAGATGTGTTTCTCTTTCACTTGATATGAACACATCCATTCTCTAAAATGTCATCAAACACCATCAAGCTGGAAACCTTGTGTTTATTTCCACAGCTGTGAAAACACGAAAGTGTTATCAGTTACACAGACATGCTGCAAAACCCGAATCCAAAGACAAAATGAAATAACGAGTAGCTGTTAGATGACTTGTTATGCTCTACTACAGTTACAGTTTACCCTCAGGTCTTTTAAAAAGAGAAAAAAAGATAAGAAATATGTTCTAAATTATACTTCAAAATAATGAACATTCATGTATATACCACACTTATTAAAAATCTTTTACGCATCCATAACTCTGCATAGTTTGAAATCTCCCTACATTTTCAACATACAATTACTTTATGCTTAAATAACTTTCGATTGAATGATCAACTTTAAGGGTGCATTATTTTTCTTTAATTTTATTAGAGTATTTAGTGTAAAGCTTAAATATGCAGTCTTGGTTTTATATTACTTACTCAGCTTTCCTAACCTACAGTGCAATGGTTTGAAAGCATAAAGACCAAAAATATGAAAATAATAAAGGTTAAGAAATCTGAAAAAATAAGACATTCTGCTGACTTACATGATTATGGAGTTTAATCGCCAGTAAAAGGTAAATGGACTGCTTCTTATATAGTGTTTTTTACTCTACCTGAGCCTTCAAAGCACTTTATACAACATTTGTACTCTGATGAATGTATCAGAGTACAAATGTTGGGAATCTTGCCCAATGACACCCAGGCATGCATACTGGAGATCAGGGCAGCCGATCGATAGATTTCCATCCTCATAATCTTCATGTTTGATAAGATCTGTAAAGTCCATTTCTTGCTAAATGACTTTATGTGGAAAATGTGCCACATTAATGTCACATTAAGTTCATCTGTATATCTAGCAGCCTCAGCCTCACATTTTCTCACTTTATTGACTCAGATGTCTGAAACTGCTCTGCTCACTGGGCCCTGCATTGTAGTCCAGGCTGTGTGCAAACTGCTGCACTGGTTAAAATGTGGATACAGTGGTCCTGAGAGGTCAAATGCACTGAAATTTAAGAAAATAAGGAAGCACCACCAAAGGAAAAACACTGAAAAGCATGCAAAACACAATAGAAGGAGAATAATACTTTAAAAGCTACAAAAACAACAACAACAATATTTTGGGGAGAATGGTGTGACAAAACAGCTGTTTAAGTGAAAAGCAAATAGTAAACATCTACATCTACATTATTATACGATCATGCGAATAAAACACATGTTCCCTTGCATCTTTTTCCTGCTTACAACACAGCTGAACTCTCTGCTTCTTTTAAATGTGTTGTTTTTGTGTGTTTTTGCAGCGTTGTAATATGTGCTGGTGTTTTCTTAAGTTGCAGTACATTTGAACTCTTGGGACCACCGTACACGGAGGACAATTTTGTTGTGTAACTATTTTGTCTGGATGGTGTGGTTGTGCAGATCCTACTAAACGAAACTAACTCAAAGTAAGGTCAGTACTTCCACGCTTTAAACGCTGCACGCTCATACTCTCTCCCGCACTGGATATATTATCTATTGTTAATCTGCACACAGCTGTTGTCATGAACGTCGCACTTGCTTACGTCACTGTCATGAGACATTCTTGCAAAAAAATCACGGTTTTAGTAACGCAGTGTTCCTACGGGAAAGTAACGGTAATCTAATTACCGTTTTTGCAATAGTAATCCCTTACTTTACTCGTTACTTGAAAAAAGTAATCGGATTACAGTAACGCATTACAAGTAACACGTTACAAGTAACACGTTACAAGTAACGCGAGGATAGAACAAGATAAGTATGTTTGACCAGCTGAGCCATACTTGGGTGCATAAACAAATGACAGACATTTACTTTCATCATTGCAGTGTGACTCTGTTGGGTTGCTGTCACATAATATTTTGTTGCTTTTAAACAGATTCTTCACAGGAGCATCAGTCTGGTCTGGTTCTGCTTTGGCAGGCCTGCAGAGCTAATTTTTTAGTTTTGTTTGGTAGCATCTTTGTTACACAAAAAAATTTCTTTCACAAAAGAGTAAACAAAAAAGGTTCCTAAAATGTTTTTACTATGTAGTTTGCTTTATTTTCTCTGTAACTTCAAAAACTTCTTCTACTGTACCCACCCATGAGTTTTTTGCTACAGAAAATTACATGCTAAATTTATGGGACAGAATTTAACAAATTTCCCATCTGTGGGACTAATAAAGGTCATCTTATCTTATCTTATAAAAAGACCATAAGTTGAGGGCTGTGTTATGAAGTGTTACCAAGGCCACTTACAATCCTAACAGTACAGTGCTTTCTCGGCATACACCAATACAAATATAGGGATCCAGTTTCCCCAGGCCCAGGCTTAAAGCCAAAGCCCAAAGCAAGGAGCTGGTCACTGCCATTAGTCTGTTATCTCAGGTGGCCTCAGCAGAGAGGTAATGGTTGTAATCCATTTGAAATAAGCTGTGTTTCTGCTCCTAGGCTCTTGGAGACATGCCAAACACAAAGATTCATTTGGTTTTTAGCAATTTGTTTTCCTTCTCCCACCCCAACCGGTCGCAGCAGATGGCCGCCCCTCCCTGAGCCTGGTTCTGCTGGAGGTTTCTTCCTGTTAAAAGGGTTTTTCCTTCCCACTGTCGCCAAAGTGCTTGCTCATAGGGGGTCATATGATTGTTGGGTTTTTCTCTGTGTCTACTGCACAATATAAAGCACCTTGAGGCGACTTTTGTTGTGATTTGGCGCTATATAAATAAAATTGAATTGAATTGAAAAGTTTGTGAATAAATGGACATCTATGTACCACAAATCTTTCTCAATACAATTGTATAAGTCTGTTAAACCATTTAAACATTCTTAATGACAGCTGAGAAATTAATTGTTTATAGAATATGCCTCCATATATGTTTGCTTTTGCTTTTCTGGGTGATTGTAACGTGTACTTGGGCCAGTTCCTAGGATGCCTCTGTCCCTGCAGCAGGCCTCAGTCTCGCCCAGTGGTCAGGTAGACCTCGATAACTGATTTTGGACCTTCTGTGCTTCATGGCTTGTCTTGCTCTGTCTCGTCACTGTTCCCACGTTCTTCTCTGTGTTTCATCCTTTGTGTCTCCCCAGTTTCTCGTGTGTTTCCATGTTTGTTTATCCCCATCTTAGCTTCAAGCTCGCATGTCCTTACCTGAGTCTCAGTGTTTGTGCTACTTCTTCTTTTATTTTGTTAGTCCTATGTGTGCATTGTGTTCAGATTCGCTTCGCGTGCCTTGTTAATGTCCAATTTTGTTCCTTCCGTGTTCCCTCAGAGTATATATTATCTCTTGCTATTTGTCAGAGCATGTGTTTGTCTTCCTCTGTGTCTCTCAGGTTGTGTGTGTCCAATGTTTCTCAGGTTCTCCCATTTTCCCCAGTTTAGCTTTTCTGTGTAGTTCCTCATTTCAGTTCGTTTTTCTTATTTTGTACTGTTTTGAATAAACAGCCTTTATTTGTTAACGTTCTGTTCCTGCCTACGTTGTCATTTGGGTTAAATGTCTCCTTGTCCATGTCCAGTATAGCTCTACATTAATCATTTAGCTTTAATGATATTAGTTCCTAACGTGTTTAAGCTGTGCTTGACTAAAAATATTAAAAACGTCTGTTCCATGTTATCGACTTTTTCATGATAGGAGATCCATATGCTGAAACTGTTATCATTATCCAAAACATTAGGAGTGAGAACGTGTTACATAAGGATTACAGAACATATAACGTTTCTGCTAAGCTGTGAAAACATATTAAAACATATTGCTGACTGTAGCTTGGAAAATAATATGAATAATCGAATTTCTTCGCTTGTAAAAGATTATTTCATAAGTAACCACCCAAATCATCAAGAATGTCCTAATTAATGACAGTTAAATAAATAACACAATACAAATTACCAACAAATTTACCCTACAATTCATAACCAGCAATGGTCTGTTTCCTAGCTAGGTAGTTTAAACTAAAATGGCACACATTTACATTTACATTCTGTTTCTGCTCCACACCAAGAAACAAACAATGGAAAAGCAGGTTGTTAAAGGGTTAAGAAGTTGTTTTTTTAAACTAAGCTGTCATACATCTAATGGTATGCTTTCTTGGAACATAGCACAGTTATTTTTATTTCACTTTGTCTTTGGCTCAACATCTTGAAGTTGCAAAGATGAACACAAGGCTTCCATGTAAATGTTTGATGGTATCCTGAGATGGATAACTTACACTCACAAAAGGTTTCACACAAGAATACAAACTGAGTTTTCAAAAACGGGCAAAACATTATTAGAATAAATTAAGTTTCTGAACATCTTTTAAATCAAATTATATGTTACAGTAATAGATGAATAAATTTCTTAATTCATCTAAAGAACTGCCATAATTTTAAATGGACAAACAGGCATATTTTCATCAGTAAATCAAAGTGCAAAGTACTTATGTGCTAGAAAGCCTGACCAAAAAAGTAACAGGTTGACATAGTTTATCAAATGTTAAATAACAGAACAAGGGAAGATGTTAATTCAGTCGTCTACTCTAACACAGGAATCCACCATTACCTTACAAAAAGAGTTGGAACAGTCACAGCAGCTCAAATCCTTGTGTTGCTGTTAAAAAGATTCTGTTTTTAAAAAAAAAAAAAAAAAAAAAAGAGGTACAGTGTCAGTTTTTTGACTGAAAGTTGTGAACAGGGGTATTTATTTTTATTCCACTTTACTGCAAATCTCAGCATCAAATCTCAGCTGAAAAAAATCTCGTCCTCTCCCTGTTGTTGTTTTGATAGTTGTTGTTTTGAGGGGAGCAGCACAGTGGCATGGTGGTTAGCACTGTTGCCACACAGCAAGAAGGTCCTGAGTTCAATTCCATCATCAGGCCAGAGTCTTTCTGTATGGAGTTTGCGTGGGTTCCCTCTGGGCACTCTGGCTTCCTCCCACCGTCCGAAGACATGCATTTTATGGGGATAGGTTAAGTGATTAGTCTAAATTGCCCATAGGTTTGAATGAATATGAGTGCAAAGGGTTTCTTGTCTCTGTGTGTTAGCCCTGCGACAGACTGGCGACCTGTCCAGGGTGTACCCCGGCTATTGCCCTATGACAGCTGGGATAGGCTGCAGCGCCCCCCGCGACCCTGAAAAGGATAAGCGGAAGCGAATGGATGGATGGAGGTTATCAGAATGAGTGCATAACTGGCTGTTTGGATGGCTCAGTGAGTTGTGAGCTTAGTGCCACATATTTGTCCACGTGAACATGTTTGTGTCTTCAATTCAATTTTTTTAAATTCAATTCACTTTTATTTACATGGCACCAAATCACAACAACAGTCGCCTCAAGGAGCTTTATATTGTATGGTTGACCCTTGGCTGGTTCCACAGAAGAGGGGCCTGCAAACTGAAGGCTCTCAATTCAATTCAATTCAATTTTATTTATATAGCGCCAAATCACAACAAAAGTCGCCTCAAGGCGCTCCATAGATACAGAGAAAAACCCAACAATCATATGACCCCCTATGAGCAAGCACTTTGGCGACAGTGGGAAGGAAAAACTCCCTTTTAACAGGAAGAAACCTCCGGCAGAACCAGGCTCAGGGAGGGGCGGCCATCTGCTGTGACCGGTTGGGGTGAGAGAAGGAAGACAGGATAAAAGACATGCTGTGGAAGAGAGACAGAGGTTAAAAACAGATATGATTCAATGCAGAGAAGTCTATTAATACATAGTTAGTGAGAAAGGTGACTGGAAAGGAAAAACTCAATGCATCATGGGAATCCCCCGGCAGCCTACGTCTATTACAGCATAACTAAGAGAGGATTCAGGGTCACCTGATCCAGCCCTAACTATATGCTTTAGCAAAAAGGAAAGTTTTAAGCCTAATCTTAAAAGTAGAGATAGTAGTCTGTCTCCCGAATCCAAACTGGAAGCTGGTTCCACAGAAGAGGGGCCTGAAAACTGAAGGCTCTCCCTCCCATTCTACTTTTAAATACTCTAGGAACAACAAGTAGGCCTACAGAGTGAGAGCAAAGTGCTCTAATAGAGTGATATGGTACTACAAGGTCATTAAGATAAGATGGGGTCTGATTATTTAAGACCTTGTATGTGAGGAGCAGGATTTTGAATTCAATTCTGGATTTAACTGGAAGCCAATGAAGGGAAGCCAAAACAGGAGAAATATGCTCTCTCTTTCTAGTCCCTGTCAGTACTCTTGCTGCAGTATTTTGGATTAGCTGAAGGCTTTTCAGTGAGTTTTTTGGACATCCTGATAATAATGAATTGCAGTAGTCCAGCCTGGAAGTAATAAATGCAAGAACTAGTCTTTCAGCGTCACTCTGAGACAGGATATTTCTAATTTTAGAGATGTTGCGCAAATGGAAGAACACAGTCTTACATATTTGTTTAATATGTGCGTTGAAGGACATGTCCTGGTCAAAAATGACTCCAGGGTTCCTCACAGTATTACTGGAGGCCAAGGTAATGCCATCCAGAGTAAGAATCTGGTTAGATACCATATTTCTAAGATTTTCAGCGCTGAGTACAATAACCTCAGTTTTATCTGAATTAAGAAGCAGAAAGTTAGCGGCCATCCAGGTCTTTATGTCTTTAAGACATTCCTGCAGTTTAACTAATTGCTGTGTGTTATCTGGCTTCATGGACAGATAGAGCTGGTTGTCATCTGCATAGCAGTGAAAATGTATGCTATGTCTTCTAATGATGCTGCCTAAGGGAAGCATGTATAATGTAAACAGAATTGGTCCTAGCACTGAACCCTGTGGAACTCCATAATTAACCTCAGTGTGTGAAGAGGACTCTCCATTTACATGAACAAATTGGAGTCTATTAGATAGATATGACACAAACCACTGCAGTACAGTACCTGTAATACCTACAGCGTGATCTAATCGCTCTAATAGGATATTATGGTCAACAGTATCAAATGCTGCACTAAGGTCTAGCAGGACAAGCACAGAGATGAGTCCACTGTCATAGGCCATAAGAAGATCATTTGTAACCTTCACTAAAGCTGTTTCTGTGCTGTGATGAACTCTGAAACCTGACTGAAACTCTTCAAATAAACCATTCCTATGCAGATGATCTGTTAGCTGTTTGACAACTACTCTTTCAAGGATTTTTGATATGAAAGGAAGATTGAGATTGGCCTATAATTAGCTAAGACTGCTGGGTCTAGAGATGGCTTTTTGAGTAAAGGTTTAACTACAGCCACCTTGAAGGCCTGTGGTACATAGCCGATTATTAGAGATAGGTTGATCATATTTAAGATCGAAGAATTAATTAATGGCAGGACTTCTTTGAGCAGTTTTGTAGGAATGGGGTCTAAAAGAGACGTTGATGCTTTGGAGGAAGTAATTATTGAAGTTAACTCAGAAAGATCAATTGGAGAAAAAGAGTCTAACTTAACATCACTGGTACTAAGAGTAGCTGTAGATAATATAACATCTGTGGGATGATTATTGGTAATTTTTTCTGTAATGATAAAAATTTTATTTGTGAAGAAGTTCATGAAGTCATTACTAGTTAACGTTAAAGGGATGGTTGGCTCAAAAGAGCTCTGACTTTTTGTCAGCCTGGCTACAGTGCTGAAGAGAAACCTGGGGTTGTTCTTATTTTCTTCAATCAGTGATGAGTAGTAAGATGTTCTGGCTTTGCGGAGGGCTTTCTTATAAAGCAACAAACTATTTCTCCAGGCTAAATGATGATCCTCTAAATTTGTGACACGCTATTTCCTCTCCAGATTACGAGTCATCTGCTTTAGGGTATGTGTTTGAGAATTATACCACGGAGTCAGGTACTTCTTATTAGAGACCTTAGTTTTCACTGGAGCTACAGTATCCAGAGTCGTACGTAGTGAGGAGGTGAAATTATTAACAAGATAATCGACCTCTGTTAGGGTAGCGTTCAGATAGCTGCTCTGCTCTGTGTTGGTACAGGGCATTGACGATGATAACAGTGGGTGGATTATATTCTTAAACTTAGTTACAGCGCTTTCAGAAAGACATCTACTTTGATAAAGTCTACTCTCCACTGCTGTGTAATCAATTATTGTAAATGTAAATGTTATCAGGAAATGATCAGACAGGAGAGGGTTTTCAGGAAACACTGTTAAATGTTCAGTTTCTATGCCATATGTTAAAACAAGATCTAGAGTGTGATTAAAGTGGTGGGTGGGTTCTTTTACATTTTGAGAGAAACCAATTGAGTCTAACAACAGATTAAATGCCATGTTGAGGCTGTCATTTTTAGCATCTACATGGATGTTTAAATCACCCACAATAATTATTTTATCTGAGCTCAGAACTAAATTAGATATAAAGTCTGAGAAATCAGACAGAAACTCTGTGTAAGGCCCAGGTGGACGATAGATGATAACAAGTAAGACTGGTTTCTGAGTTTCACAGCTGGGGTGGACAATGTTAAGCATCAGGCTTTCAAATGAATTAAAAGTCTGTCTTGGTCTTTCATTAATTAATAGGCTGGTGTGAAAAATTGCTGCCACACCGCCCCCTCGACCTGTGCTTCGAGATTTCTGGTAGTTAGAATGACTCGGGGGTGTTGATTCATTTAAACTAACATAATCATCCTGCTGCAACCAGGTTTCTGTAAGGCAGAGTAAATCAATTTGTTGATCAATTATTAAATCATGTACTAACAGAGACTTGGAGGAGAGAGACCTAATATTTAATAATCCACATTTCACTGTTTTACTCTATGGTTCAGATGTGGATACTGTATTGTTCTTTCTTTGTAATTGTTTATGTTTAAGTTGTTTGTTGCTGGTTTTTAGTTTGTTTTTTGTCTTTTTGGAAGCTGACACAGTCTCTATGGAGATGGGGTTTTTTTTTTCTTGGGGGGGGGGGGGGTAACAGGAGGAGAGAAGCTGCAGAGAGGCGTGCAAGACTGCAACTCTGCTTCCTGGTCCCAACTCTGGATAGTCATATTTTGAGGGGTTTAATAAATTTGTCCATATTTCTAGAAATGAGAGCTGCTCCATCCAAAGTGGGATGGATGCCGTCTCTCCTAACAAGACCAGGTTTCCTCCAGAAGGTTTGCCAATTATCTATGAAGCCCACATCGTTTCTGGGACACCACTCAGACAGACAGCAATTTAAGGAGAACATGCGGCTAAACATGTCACTCCTGGTCTGATTGGGGAGGGGACCAGAGAAAACTACAGAGTCCGACATTGTTTTGGCAAAGTTGCACACAGATTCAATATTGATTTTAGTGACCTCCGATTGGCGTAACCAGGTGTCATTACTGCTGACGTGAATTATGATTTTACTGAATTTACGTTTACCCTTAGCCAGCAGTTTTAAATTTCCTTCAATGTCGCCTGCTCTGGCCCCTGGAAGACAATTGACTATGGTTGCCGGTGTCTCTAGCTTCACATGTCTGAGAACAGAATCACCAATTACCAGAGTTTGATCCCCGGCGGGTGTGTCGCCGTAGTGGGGAAAAACGGTTAGACACATGAACGGGTTGGTGGTGTACCTGGGGCTTCTGTTTAGGACTATGCTTCCTCCTCACCATCACCCAGCCGCCCTCTTTCCCCAGCTGCTTGGGGTCTGCCGGGGAACAGCTAGCGGGGCCTATGCTATCTTCGGCTGCACCAGCTACAGGGGCCTGGCTAGCTACGGGTGAATGAAGGATGCGAAGCCGAGTCTCCAATTCAGTAATCCTGGCCTCCAGAGCTGCAAATATGCTACATTTGTTACAGATATCATTACTGCTAAAGGAGGCCGAGGAGTAACTAAACATCTGACACAATGAGCAAGAAAGTGCAGGAGGGACAGGTGAAGTAGCCATGGTGCTAACGAGTCGGCTAAGCTAAGCTAGCGAAACAGTACAGAGTAGGGTTGCCAACCGTCCCTTAAAAAACGGAATCGTCCCGTATTTAGAAACAAAAGTACACGTCCCGTATTGAGCTGAAAAGGGACGCACTTTGTCCCGTAATACAGTGAGAATCAAAAGTAGTCTATAAGCTTTAATGTAATTAACGCTTTGTTTTAAAACATAATTCCCAGCCCCGCTCCTGCTTTGTGACCAATGAGCTGACAGCACACTTATGACAATTCGAGTATGACAATTCAGATTACCCTCATCTCATTGGTTGAGGAAAGGTCGCTTGCGGAGAAAATACCGGAAAACAACATATGACCACAACAAAAAGCATGGCCAACAGGGAAACAAATGCCGACACTGCGGTGCAAGTCTCAGACGACAGTACACCTGAAGCTGGGCAAACACTGTGCGATTTTCAAACTGCACGATTGGCTCGCATGGGTTATAGGTTCGTAGGTCACGATGCAGGGTCTCACACTATACCGCCCGATGCTCTGATGCGACCTGAGTGCTCACACTGTGCCTCCATAAAATGAAGGTTATAACAGAAAATCTGTCGCTCGCTCTCCCTCTCTGTCTTTCACTCACACAGACACACACCACCATCAACTTTGCTAAATTGCTAATGAAAAACACTGATCATGCAGCTGTGATTGAGCAGCGATGTAAATCCAACTATTTTCACGGTTGTTGTGGTCGTGATAATTTGGTGATGCCACATCGAAAAGGCTCGGATGAGCTTTCCAAAGTTCTACAAGTGCCTCCATCGCTTGTGTCCAGATCACACGCTGCACTGCCGTTCTGCTCCGTCTTTTTCACCGACGTTTACGTGTTTGCGCGTGAGCAGTGTAAGCGGCTGCAGTGACACCCTCACGAGCGATTGATGATCGGGAGCTGGTCGTGAGGTGTTAATCGCTTCTCATTACCCCACGTATACTACACGATGCACGATGAAGGCCAAAATCGGGCCGATCACCAAATTGGTCGCACGACTCAAAAATCGGCTCAAAATGGGCCAAAAATCGCACAGTGTAAGCCCAGCATTAGACCAGCAATGTTTGTTCCTCTCAGAGAAAGACAAAAAGGCTGCAAAAGTACAGGGAAGAATGGGAAAAGGAAAACACCTGGCTGGAAAAGTGCACGATAACACCTTAAGCGCACTGCACTGTGTGCCGGCGCACTTTTTCCATAGACATGCTTCTAATGGTGGGCACATGAAGAACATGAGGGGCGTGAAAGCTCGGGAAACCCTTAACCAATTTTTGTCCACCAGGCCACGGCAGAAGCAGATATGGTATGTAAAGTTTAAACACTGGTTTGTTTGTTTTTAAACCCTCTGGTTAAGGTTAAAATGGGCATGTGCAGTGAATATCAGCGCTATCTGGCCAGAAGTGTGATAATATAATTTATTTTGTGTAATAAACAACTGCAAGGATAGATGATTACAACAAATAGATGAGTAATACATAAAAGTAATACATAGATGAATAATGATGATGAGTTATGATGCGTAATCATGGGAACAAGTGGGTTTACAAACGGGAGCAAAAGCTGAAATAATGCCTCTACTGAAGCCAATTGCACTAAATGCACTAAATGTGCACTGTTACAAGAATATTTTTCTTTCTATTGTTTTCTATTAATTTATATAATTTTAAATTAAGCAGGACAGAGTTCTTTTAAAGAAAGATTTACTTTTATTCTCAAAAGTTAAGTATGACAAGCTTCTGTTTAAGAAAGAGACCTGTTTTATTGTGTTAATGTCATTTTGAGCTAAAAATAAATGGCTAAATGATTTTTGTTTCCCATGTGTTGATATCACAAAGAATACGCATCTACTTAAATCAAATTCAAGTCAAATGGTTAAAAAAATAATGAGGTGTCCCTTATTTATTTCTCAGGGAGTTGGCAACCCTAGTACAGAGACAGTGAGTGAATACTTTGGCTATAAATTAGGTAGTGAGTACACAGAAAGTGTGCTTCGGATGAAGCCCGTGAAGATTATACTCTGAAAAAAGAATGTATTTAAAAGTTGTTAATTAAATTGCTAAGCAAATAAGCTACTCAGAAACACCACTGTGTTTGAGCAGGAACAGGAAGTGATACTCTACCTCTCATTCTACTTTTAAATACTCCAGGAACAACAAGTAAGCCTGCAGTGTGAGAGCAAAGTGCTCTAATGGGGTGATATGGTACTACAAGGTCATTAAGATAAGATGGGGCCTGATTATTTAAGACCTTGTATGTGAGGAGCAGGATTTTGAATTCAATTCTGGATTTAACAGGAAGCCAATGAAGGGAAGCCAAAACAGGAGAAATATGCTCTCTCGTTCTAGTCCCTGTCAGGACTCTTGCTGCAGCATTTTGGATTAACTAAAGGCTTTTCAGGGAGTTTTTAGGACATCCTGATAATAATGAATTACCGTAGTCCAGCCTGGAAGTAATAAATGCAAGAACTAGTCTTTCAGCGTCACTCTGAGACAGGATATTTCTAATTTTAGAGATGTTGCGCAAATGGAAGAACGCAGTCTTACATATTTGTTTAATGTGGAGTCAACAACACATTTGGCACACCTACAGAAATACAAACCCACGGACACATGATTCCTAATGTACATTATTGTTTTAACCTTTTCTTGGCAATAATTCTGGTTCTACAACATTGTTTTTGCCAAGTGTTTGTATAATACAAAAGGCACAGAAGGCATGTTCTTTCATATTTACCTGACTTCACAACAACATACCCAGCTTTGGCAGGTATGTTTTTTTTTTTGTTGTTGTTTTTTTTTTTTTTTTATGTTTCTTCATAAGAAATATGATGTATTGTGATTATTATTGAAATATATAAAGCAGTATATAGTACTAGCATAAAGCATGAAGTAGTTTTTAAAACATGCTTAGGGCCTGTAACTGATGTCCATTGGCACTGTGTGTAGATTTAGTGTTTTTGTCTTTAAAACTTAACATTGACATTTATGTATTTCAATTGTAGAAGATAGCAGGTTGGGTTTTTTTTCTGTTTTAATGTTGTTACTATGCATTTCAGCATCCAAATCAATGTTCTGCATTTGAATCAACAACAAATATGTGCTGCTGAAAGTGACAATTTTGCTATTTAGGTGCTGTTGCTTGGTACTGATTCCTATGTATCAACAGGTAATTTGACTTTATTCTGTGACTAACATTCAACAACAATGGAAACACAATCATCGACAAACTAGAGTACCACCCTCTGTGACTGTTGTAAACACATGACATCTTGTAAGCATCAACAACTCTCTATGCAATTGTTCAGCTACAGTATGTGTTGTCGCTTAAATCATGTATTACGACGTAAAACTGCAGTTGTTTTCAGGCTGCTATGGTTTCTGGTGCTGCCCTTGCCTTACCTGCACAGTTGTAGGACAGATGGGAGACCACCGCTGAGTCCCATTATGCGACATGTTCAGCACAGCTGTGATCTCAGCCATTGGGATACCAATTGTTGTACCTCCTGCTGCCTTAGCCATTAAGGTTGGGATTCGATATATATACGGCATCAAGGTAAATTTGTCAAAGAAATTCTTGTTAAAAATTTCTGCTGTTTTTTACATTCCCACAGTCAGAAATAAAGAGAATCTGATGCTCAAGTATTAGTAATAGTTCAGTTCAGTAATAGTTAATTCAATCCAATCTTTTTAAAGGCACTTTATTTTTTAAGGTAAAGACCCTATAATAACAGAGAGAAAATGCCAACAATCAAATGACCCACTTTGAGCAAGCATTTGGCAACAGTGGAAAGGAAAAACTCATTTTGAACAGAAAGAAATCCATGCTCAGGCAGGGGCAGCTATCTGCCACAACCGATTGGGGTGATGGGAGGAAGGAGCTATAGCTATAACTAATGACTGGATAAAGTGGTAAAAGTGTATAATTACCAAATATTTCTCTACAGAGTTCTATCTGTAAGGACATCATGAGTTCCTGTTTCTGTGTGTGGTGCTCTTGGTGTGAGATGCACCGTGAGTTAAAAATTTGCAAGAAAAGCACAAGTGTCATCAACATGCAGCCTGCACCAGTTAAGTCCACCAGGCAAAGATGAGAGTCTGTTATGGCTTCATACCAGGGTTGCTTTTCATTGGTGTGCTCTGTCTTTAAAAAGGCATTTGATTGAGTTTAACTATGTTTGGTGTGACTAAGTGAACTGGTATTTGGTTTTGACTTTTTTTTTAAAGAGCTGGTAAGAGGTTTGCTTTGATGATCTAAAGACAAGAACAATATGTTTTATTCATGCATATTTTTAATTTAATCCCTGTTTTAAAGACCTCTGACTCATCAAACACATTTGCAATAAATAAAACAAGAAACGGTCAAAGACCTTACGATGGGGGATCAGACAAATTGTAACTCAAATCATTATCATAAATCTAACTTTTAAAGAAAGCAGAGTTAAAGTTTGTCTTTGCCTTAGCTCATTCAGCGTTCAGTCTAGGTTTACTTTGTGACTTTCAGTCTTCTTGTTTATGATTTGATAAAACTAAAAGATTAATAAAATTTTGAAATCTTTGTGTAGTTCTGTAACTTTTTTTTCACGTGGTTTTTGTCCTTCATGTAAGTTTCTATCTTTCTGCACCGGCGCTCAACAAAAGAAGTTGTCAAATGAACTTAATAAAAGCATTTTTCCTTTTATGTAAAAATTTACAATGTGATTTTCCAACGGGGACTGCACTGTTTTATACTTTTGAATGAAATCCGTCCTGAGCATCCTGTTATATGTTATATTCTGAATATTCAGAATATGTTATATTCTGTAAACAAGATCTCATGAGTCCCCAGTGTAGTGGCAGTGAAGTCAGCAGAGACGTCTGAAGTGCGTCACGACAAACTCAAGGCTACGTGAACATATTTGAATAACAATGGAATGGAAATCCATTTTGGCTTCCACAGAAAGGTGGAGACTGCTTCAGCTGCTTTTGCAAATACATAAATACTTACAATCACTCACCTTCACACTGGACTCATTTTGAGACAAAAAAGAAAAAAACATATATAAAGGTTTTACTCATTTGTATCTTTTTTTTTCTTTAAAACAACTTTGGAAAAAATAATCTTTCCAATAATCTTCTTTCCAGACTCATACTTTGATTTTATTTTCACTTTCTACTGTACCTGCCTGTAAGTATTTTTAAGTACAGAAGATTACACCCCTAATTTAGAAATGTACCTTTCAAATATTGGGGGGAAAAAAACCTTAAACCAGCTGTACTTTCCTTAACAGTAACTGAGGCTTGCGTATATGTTAATATAGTATAAGAAATACAGAGTCCCAACATACAATTCTGTGTGATTTTATCCTTCAAACTGCAGCAGGATGAAGCAACAGGTTTGCTTTGTATATGTCATCATAACTTATTAATTTAACTACAAATTAATAGACATGTATTTATATTAAGGAAAATATCAACAATCACTGTGTCAACTAAATGCTTGTATCCCCTCAAACCTCTGTCAGTATCATTTTTTTTAACATTTGCTTAAACTTGGGGAGTCTCTCCTGCAGCCTCTTGAGAGTCTTGGTGTTACAAACACTTCTTCTTTTTTTCCCAAGCCTTTTTTTTTGTAGTGGTGAAGAACTTTGCTTTACGCAGTGGTCCAAAATCTTAGAAAAGTGTTACACAGGATTGAGATTCCACATCTGCAAGAGTTGGTGTATTAAGTGTTCCAAAAGTAATTATTTTATTAAATGCAATTTTAAATGTCCTATAAACACTTACATCACACTTCTCAAAGGCTCACGATACATTGTTGCCAACTCTGTTTTTGGTACAACAATCTTATGGTATATACCGCCATCTGCAGGTCATTAGTGGTAAAACATCTACTAAGTGAGAGGTAGTGGGACAGTGTGTGGGTTTTGCAATAGCTACTCAAATAGCAGTAAGACTGCTTAAGATGTAAAACTACTCAGTTTGCGAAGCACTCTAAAAAACATGATACTTTACAGCTATTATCTTACAAAAAACAGAACGATAGATTAATCACAGTTTGGAGAAAACATCCTGTAAATGCTGTATAGACAGCACTTCGTAAGAGTTGTTTATTTAAATACATGAAATGATGTTAAGTCATTCTTTAATAACTGTTCAAGCCATATCATTGCATCATGTTAACGAGACCGACCTAAAGACCAGTGATCTCTTTTTAGCCAGCTGTTTAGGCACCACTGTATCCAGCAGCCTCCTCACTAGGTCCAAGCGTCCTGTCTTGATCAGAACCTTCGATAACTCTGTAACCTCTGCCGTGTGTGTCGTGTAAAGGTACCTCAGCTCAGCCTTCACTATGTCCTGAGAGTACAGCTCCTCTGCCTTGAGAACCCACATTTCCAGCTGAGTGATGACAATGCCAGGGTCAGGGTCTCCCTGCATGAACAGAGTCAGGAGAGCCTGTAAGAGGCAGCGCAGGGCTGTCGTGTCTCTGCTCCCCTGTTTCTCTAACTCCAGAGCTTTTTTGAAGCAGTCTACGGCGTTCTGCTCCTCGCCTTTCACGAGGAGGCAGCGTCCTCTGAGCACATGAAGTTCCGGTAAGCAGTCTCCCAGCTCAAACTTCAGAGCGTGAGACAAACTCACCAGGGCACTATTTATTGCACTCTCATCCACCAAAAGGCTCTCCTGGAGTGCATCTACACCCATGTAGTAGTATACCTGAAGTGAAAAACATCAACTTGAAAGCCTTGTTGGGACATAAAACACAGAATTTGACCAGCTTTGCACTTTATGCTTTTACCTGTGCCATCTCCAAATGTGTTCGAAGACAGGGGCGTACACCGAGTACTTTGTCTAAGTCTTTTCTAGCTTCAATTAGCTTCTGTCGGTCTGGGATTCCACCATCACCAAGCTTTGCCTTCTCGAGGTCCCCCACGTACAGGATTATATTGATCTACACAGAGAACATGTTGTCCAAATATGTAAACGTTTTACACGTACTAGCCACTTTAAACTAATACAGCTATTCTGGCCTTAAAAGGAGCTGTCATAGCAACTGACTTGATTAGTAGTAGCTACAGTACCTTGGCACGGGTGCAGTAAGCCTGCCAGTTGAGTTCTGGATCTGGCAGCACATTTAGGGCCATATTGCAGATCCCTGTAGCCATGTCATGTTTACCCAGCAGAGAGAAGACTCTCGCCAGAAGGTTCAGGATAAATGCATCGTCACTGGCCATATTTATGGCCTGGAAATACAGACAGATCTGTTATTATCTCATCTTAAAAGGGAACAGTGCAGCAGTATTTCTTAAACCCATCCATCCATTCACTTCCGCTTATCCTTTTCAGGGTCTGGAGCTTATCCCAGCTGTCACAGGGCGAGAGGCGGGGTACACTCTGGACAGGTCGCCAGTCTGTCACTCATTCTTAAACCAAATGAGCAATTAGTAAAAATGAGTTAATGCCTTGTTCAGGAGTTTTTAGTTGAATAAAAAAAACCTTCTGTTGTCCTAGTTAGATACATATTTTTCAATCTTTTGAACTGAAAAGACTCAAATAAAACGCATTTCACTCACTGGCCCTCATTTTAGGTTTGACAGCATTTTAGCAGATAAAGGTGAATGGCTTAAACATGAATTGAGCTGCAGTTTGGGGAAGGCCTCGGAGAGGACTGGCAGCAGCTCCCGGGCCTGGAAGATCATCATGTACTAAATAGAAGTGAAGAAGTGAAAGAACTGAAAAGGGGAGCGAGGGAGGGGCACAAAAACGAACAACTTGTAGAACTGGGGGAACAGATGTAGATAAGAACCAGAAGGAGCGTGTTCGGAGGCGAGGCCCCGCTCCTGAAATTCAGATACGTTATCTCTAACAAAAGTCAGATGACAGGCTGATTGCAGAGGTTTAGTCCTAACAGTTTGAGGGAAAGTAATTGTTTTTGTCCCAGCTTGGTGAGAGGTGCATGAGTTAACTCACAGTTCCATAACAGGACAGAGGATCCGAAGCCGAGAAACCGCAGTCGTGTATGGACATGGGCACAGGGGAAAACTCCTTCTTCCTTTCTAACATGATGCCGACATAACACCAAGCTAGAGCTGATGGGAGAGACGAGGAGATTTGGCTTTTCAGCTTTTATTTTTTGTAAATAGCATGTACTTGAGGAAATAGACAAACGAACTGGCCTGTAGTTTTAACAAAATGATTTCAGCAACAAAAACAAGTAGCTCATTCATATGGATAATACACCTTCACCGCCTTGCAATCAATAATAATAATGATAATATGATAATGATAATAATGATAATAATTATAATGAGACTGTTGGGACTATGTTGAATGTTTTTCTCTTAATAATAATCTTTCCCTTGTGCAATGATTGACTTTGACTTTCCAAATTGTTTGGGAATGACCTCTTCAGACTGACGCGTAGACAGAATTGGTTGTGTAAGATCATTGTAGACGTTCTTTTAGAAATGTATAATGTCATGATCTAATATGTTGTGTGTTGTAGTGTTAATCTGGGACCTTTAAGGATCACATGCGGAACAGATTTGTATTTCTTTTTTCTCTCTGACTCTCTGACTGAAAGCATTTATCGTGACTGTATTGATCTGTCTTTAGTTAGTTTGTATAATCAGATGTTAAATACAAACACCTGTTTGCAAAATTATGCACAAACTAATACATTTATAATCAATCTCTGATTATTAAAGAGTGTGGTACCGCCAGTCTTCATGAACACCTTTAGTTTTGATACTTTTTGCTGTACTGAAACTTGAACATCTGTAAGAACTGGTACATGTAGTGGATTAATTTTGATACAATACTGTCACATGTTTACCTTTGTGCTGTGTTTTCTCAGATTCCAGTGTTTCTTTCAGAAACTGGAGTCCTTTATTGTAGTGCGAAAGTCTGGAGTACTCAGAATCCTCTTTGGTCTTTACTATGTTGTCCAGCCTGCAGACAGAAAATAACTTGAATATTTTCACCCTGTGTGGTGATAGTAATCTAAATCGTATCACCCTGTACCTTATGTAGATTGTTGCCATTTTAAAATACCAGCTTTGTTTTTCCTCTATCGGTATCTGAAAAACAGCACCACAAGTTAAGTAATACCCCACTTAAATGCTCCCTACAACGTGAAACAGTGATTTAAGAGCTCTTATCTGCTACTAAATTTGTGATTTTAGATTACAACAAAGTCAAATGGCCTCATTGTCTTCCTGTGTTTAATCTTTTGAGCATTGTCATATTCCTCCAGTTAATTCTTGTGGGAAGAAATGAATCACACAGTTAGTCAGCAATGATTTCAAAGCCATCTAATTACCAGTGTTGCGCAGTAAAATACCATCCAGTAGAAAAGCTAGAATGATGTGAATGCTCACCATCTAACCAGTCATTATATCAGTGCTCCGCTTTGTCTTTACACTCTGCAATGTGATTCTTGGCAGTTAACCATGTGTTGTCTCTTTATTTAAAGTATTCATATCTCTCACCAGGTCACCCCCATAATGCAGGGCTCTGTTGTAAAAAGACAGTGCAGTGTTCAGTCGCTCTCTCAAGTCGTCGTCGCTGTCCAGCTCTATATCGTACGGAAAGACGTAGGCCTGCTCGACCAGGCAGCGTGCAGCCATAATCCCGATCTCATCCTGAGACGCCTCACCACCGTCTAAGCCCATGAGGTTGGACACTTTGTCCACACACTCCCCTGCATCCAGTTCTCTTCCCAGCTTGTCGTACACGTAGCCCAGGTTTGCCCAGGCATTCAGATTCCCAGGGTCCTCTTTGCAAATGCCCCTGAAAGGCCAGAACACACAGACGGTCGGGCTTAGAATCAGGTCCAGATTAACATAAAGAGCTATCAGATCCAGGAGGCACTGAAAAACATTTCACACAGCATCTAACTAAAAAAAAAAAAAAGAAATGGCAGCTTTGAGTGAAGTTGGAATTTTAACTATAGATTTACCAGCTACTGCAGTTATGACTGTGTTGCAATGGGATAATTATATTTTCTTCATTTTCTTATTTCTTGTACTTTGCAGTAAGAACTGATAGTTGTATATAGTGGCATATTAAAAAGGAATACTTGTGGATAGTTATAGTTGAAAAATTAAAGTTCAATGTATAAAGATGTATGTATTCATATATTTATTTATATGTGTTTACACTGTATAATCAAAACAGACATGTATGATAAACTAGCTAGGGGTAGGAATTAATAAGCATTTGCTTCCTTCCACTCTTTTTCAAACTGGGAGTGGTCAGCATTTTTTATTTATTTATTTTTTCTCCATGTGAATAGGATGGCTTTCAATGATTTCACCTTTATTAGTTTTTTTTGTCCATTATTGTTACTTATATGTTCAAAATATAGATCTGATTGATTCATTATGATAGGGGTGGACACAGACACTAAAACTACCTGGCCAATTGCTGTGCCAGTTGAATGACACCTCCTGTTTAGTATTTAATTGAAATTTTACATAGCTTACATGAACAAAGTTCTCATAGTTGCAAAGATATTTAATCTAAACTAATTTTTAGATTACTACTCAAACTAAGTACTCAAAGGACTAAGTGGTCTGTCCTTCACCCAACTGATGATGGATGAATGGATGGATGGATGGATGGATGGATGGATGGATGGATGGATGGATGGATGGAAAGGTGGATGGATGGATGGATGGATGGAAAGGTGGGTGGATGGATGGATGGATGGATGGATGGATGGATGGATGGAAAGGTGGATGGATGGATGGATGGATGGATGGATGGATGGAAAGGTGGATGGAAAGGTAGATGGATGGATGGATGGATGGATGGATGGATGGAAAGGTGGATGGATGGATGGATGGATGGAAAGGTGGATGGATGGATGGATGGATGGAAAGGTGGATGGATGGATGGATGGATGGATGGATGGATGGATGGATGGATGGATGGAAAGGTGGATGGATGGATGGATGGATGGATGGATGGATGGAAAGGTGGATGGATGGATGGATGGATGGATGGATGGAAAGGTGGATGGATGGATGGATGGATGGATGGATGGATGGATGGAAAGGTGGATGGATGGATGGATGGATGGATGGATGGATGGAAAGGTGGATGGATGGATGGATGGATGGATGGATGGATGGAAAGGTGGATGGATGGATGGATGGATGGAAAGGTGGATGGATGGATGGATGGATGGATGGAAAGGTGGATGGGAAGGTGGATGGATGGATGGATGGGTGTACACCTTGGTATTATTGACAGAAACTGGCATTTCTGTCACCTGCAGCTGTGAATAGTGCTGTCAACCAAATGCTAACGTGTTAATATGACAAATGAGTATTTCTGATTTTCATTATTTACCAATTCTTATAAAAGATACTTTTGACTTGTCTCTTGTCACAAAGGGTTATAGCAGCTAATACCACATAGTTTTTGGCTGGAATTAAACCAGTCTTCTGTTGCCTGCAGAAAAATGGGTTCAACTTGCAGCACCATAAATGTGTCGCTGAATCATACGATAATAAAAGTGTCGATAAATAGTAAAAATTGGACAATCGAGCAGCATTTTAATGTCTGAAGTCTGCAGAGAGCTAAGTTACTTGAATTAAAATAAAAATTTGTATGATGTTTTTTACATATATAAACCTTGTCATGTGTCTGATGTTTCTATTCTGCACAACGCAGCAAAAACAAAAGAAAGAAAAGAAAATGCAGTCAAGATCTCTGAAGAAATCATGTATTTACTGTGTATCAAATATCCTTCCTCTGACTCAGTGAATTTTCTGCATATTCTTCCTTAAAAAAAAGATGGCAGTGAATATTCACCTGAATATTTCCTCAGCAGTGTCCAGCTGTTCCAGGTTAAAAGCCAGCAGGCCCAACAGATTTCGCACAGCATATTGCAAATATCCAACTTCTGCTTCTAGCTCAGCTCGCAGGCTTTCCTGTCTTAAATAAGTGTCCCGATGTCTCAGCTTCACTGGCCCAGTAGGATCACAGTTAAGATTTAGATCCAGGTGGAAGTGACCAGGGATGTAGTCCATGTCCTCCATGAGAGTCTCAATGTCCTCTGTGTTTTCCCTTTCTGTGGCCTCCATCGTCTCTTCTTTAAGAAAGGCTAAAAATGCTAAAAAATAATCTTAACCAGGGTAATGGTTAAGGTAGCAGAAGATCGTACCTAAGAACACACCTTGTCCTCTTTAGTCGACTTTCACATAAGTCACTCTTGTGCTCCAGGTTTGGACAGGTTGAACAGGTTGGGCTTGGGAGTGACTGGGAGTGGAAAAGAATGATAACTGAAGATAGTGTGAAGCTATTGAAAAAATATGTTTGCCCACCTTTTTATTCTTATTGCACAATCAGAATTCTTGAATACATGAAATCATCTATATTCATGTTTATTGTCTGGAAATAAAACTGCCACACTTCTGTTCAGCCATGTTTCTTTGCCTAATTTGTATGTACGAGCGTACGAGCTCTCTCTCTCTCTCTGTGTGTGTGTGTGTGTGTGTGTGTGTGTGTGTGTGTGTGTGTGTGTGTGTGTGTGTGTGTGTGTGTGTGTGTGTGTGTGTGTTTGTGTGTGTGTGTGTGTGTGTGTAGGTGGGTGGGTGGTAGGGTGTATTAAAAGTCCCTCGTGACAGGATGATTTAATTTCTGACTTGAGTTTTGTAAAATTATCTTTGTGTCTTTGTTTTGAGAGATATTTGAGATTCTTTAGCCTTCCCTCTAAGCCTGTTTTATCACACACAAGAATGCAAACCATCACACTCAGAGTGACTGAGGAAACAGTCAAACCCAATCTGTGTTCTTAATCATTATTTGGGTAGTAAGTATGATTTGAAAATGGTATTTTTTTTCAAGGCATAACAAAAAATGGTCAGTTATTCCTAGAGTATTTAAAAGTAGAATGGGAGGCAGAGCCTTCAGTTTTCAGGCCCCTCATCTGTGGAACCAGCTTCCAGTTTGGATTCGGGAGACAGACACTATCTCTACTTTTAAGATTAGGCTTAAAACTTTCCTTTTTGCTAAAGCATATAGTTAGGGCTGGATCAGGTGACCCTGAATCCGCCCTTAGTTATGCTGCAATAGACGTAGGCTGCCGGGGATTCCCATGATGCATTGAGTTTTTCCTTTCCAGTCACCTTTCTCACTAACTATGTATTAATAGACCTCTCTGTATTGAATCATATCTGTTATTAACCTCTGTCTGTCTTCCACAGCATGTCTTTTATCCTGTCTTCCTTCTCTCACCCCAACCGGTCGCAGCAGATGGCCCCGCCCCTCCCTGAGCCTGGTTCTGCCGGAGGTTTCTTCCTGTTAAAAGGGAGTTTTTCCTTCCCACTGTCGCCAAAGTGCTTGCTCATAGGGGGTCATATGATTGTTGGGTTTTTCTCTGTATCTACTGTACAATATAAAGCGCCTTGAGGCGACTTTTGTTGTGATTTGGCGCTATATAAATAAAATTGAATTGAATTGAATTGAATTATAAAAACAAAAACAAAAAAGAAAGCGGGTGTATTGGAGATATGCAAATACCTTCAACAGTTCAACAATAGCAGTGAATCCCTGTAAATCCTCACCTTATCATTCTGTCTTTGAAAATCAGATAAGGATGTGGTGAGCACTTTCTGTTACTGCGTGCTCCTGCGAACAAAACCAAACTCTTCCACTAGAGGGTAAACTTGCATTGTGATAAACCAGCCTGATGGTGCAACAAAGGGAGCACGCTCGTTCAGTGTTACAAGACTTTACTGACACTGAGTGCAACATCACTTTTATCAGAGGAAAAAGTCTTATCAGATAACGTAGCTAAAGGCAAAGATCCAAGCTTGAAACAGCACAGGAATGGGTGTCATAGTCTCAGGATTATGTGCTGTGTCTAAAACTTGAATCTTTAGTTAACAAATGTGAGTTTTGGATTTGTGTTTAGGTTTTTCTGTATTTGATTTTTTTTTTTTCCATATTTTATAATACTGAGGCAAATGGTAAATGGCCTGTATTTGTATAGCGCTTTTCTAGTCCCTAAGGACCCCAAAGCGCTTTACACTACATCTAGTCATTCACCCATTCACACACTGGTGATGGCAAGCTACATTGTAGCCACAGCCACCCTAGGGCGCACTGACAGAGGCGAGGCTGCTGGACACTGGCACCACCGGGCCCTCTGACCACCACCAGTAGGCAACGGGTGAAGTGTCTTGCCCAAGGACACAACGACCGAGACTGTCCAAGCCGGGGCTCGAACCGGCAACCTTCCGATTACAAGGCAAACTCCCAACTCTTGAGCCACAATCGCCAAAGGCTCACTTTTATTACACGAGTTCTAGCTACAGTTTTTTTTTTCATACCTTGTGTCAATTTTACTTCCTTCTTTGTGTTTGTCTTGATTATTTTCACCATGTTTCCTAGTTACCCTGTTTCCCATTTCCAGTCAACCCTCAGTGTGTAACTAGTGCATGCTTTTTGTTGTGTTACGTTCCTGTTGTGCCTCCCTGTAGTGATCTCTACTGTTTGTTTAACCCTTTGTACTCTGTTTTGTTGCATCTCTGGTTTTTGTGAAAGTAAATTCCAGTAGTAACAAATCAATATTTAAAATGAACAATAAAAATTTAAGTTAAATAAACTTTATGAGTTTATGAGTTGTTTTTTTTTTTTTTTTTACCATAAACTGAGTTAAGTTTGATAGGATAGCTTTCCAAATTAAGTTTTGAAGGTTTTCCTCCAGATCAGTGGTCACATTTGTGGAAAATGTACTGTACATGTCTGGTGTTGTAATGGTATTTCACCACTCCTCGTAGTGGCCAGTGTTACTGCAAAATAAGCAAACTAACATTAAAATCCTTTGCTGTGGTTCTGAATTGCAGCACTTTTGAAAAACAAAGAGGGAGCGTTTACACAAAGGTCAGCGAGTAAACTATCCGCAGTCCTAAACATGCAGATTTTAGTTTGACTGGAAACTTGAGCGCTTGAGGCGAACCCACGCAAATAAAGAGAGAACATTCAAACCCACATGCAAAGGCCTCAGTCAGGTTTGCACAGTGCTGCTGCCTCTGAACGACCGATCAGAAAGTGTTGTATAACATGCATTTGGTACTGTAGATCTCCCTCAGTGGGCAGCCCTTTTTTCCATTTGTACCACGTGGGTGTGCAGAAATCAGAATTTTCTGCTCTCAACAACCGTTGCCATGGTGGTCATCATGGATACCAGGCTGATAGCATGGCAACATAATGATTACAGATGCCTGTTTGTATGACTGTACGCCCCAAAGAAGCAAATTTAAAGGCATTTCTGTCGTAAGTGACCACATGCTAGTGATACATTTTGAATTCTCATCTAACAAACACAAAGAGGTTTATAATAGTGACCTGACCCCCCAGAACACCCGTCTGGCTTTTGTTGTTTACTCCCACCTAAATTGAGATTATAATAGATGTTTCTAATGCAACATGTTTTGCTTGTAGACTAACACCCTGTTAACCTCCTTAATTGTTTTGATGTCAGTCTTAACCTCATGCACAGACAGTGTATTATGACTGACATATGCAAAACCAACACTCAGCCTGACAAACAGCATCACATTTTTGCACAAAGCAACATTCATTCGAATATAACATTTTATGTGAAAGCTGCACCTGTATACATTTGTGTTTACAGGTGCAGTGTTGTGTGCAACCATTCCTCTATGCTTCAGATTAAATGCAGATGAATGGGGAGATGAGAAACCAAGCAGGAGCTTTTCATTAAGGGTCTTTAAATTCATTACTGCAGTCGACTTAGGATGCTTGGAGCCTCCAATGAGATGTGAGACTGAATACACAGGAAAGTGTCATTAAACCAGAGATCTCTCCAAGCTGCTCTCTCCTCAGCCTTTGTTAAACCATAACAATCAGTGCAAAATACTGGTTCTAGACACTGTTACAATCAACATAGCTTAAATAATGAAAAGTAGACATAGTTTTATATCCAAGCTTAATCTTCATGCCATTTCAGAAAAAATGAGACAGCCTTAATCCAGCTATTAACCCATTTTTATTTGCTACAAATTTAGCCCCCCCTACCTTTCCTAAGTAGAGTCTTCCATTTTGTCCGTCTGAGACAGACATGCACAATCACTAGCTGCTAATATTTGGAAACCCCTGCCTTTGCATCTCACTTCATTGCTGTCCACTGCAACTGTATTTCCACTCACAGTCAGCTTCATCCTGGCAGCCCGAGCGAGTGTTCACAGTGAAAAGCATCTCTTCAGCTCTCCAGAGGCCCTTCCTGACTGCAGATTACGCCACTGAATGTGTCTTTGTGGTGTCTCTGGTTGTGTCAGACATTTGTAATAAGAATGCAGCATTTTCAGTAAGTTATAGCAGAAAACAATTACTGAAAAGGATGACTATAATCATTCCTTTCTTTCTTACATTTTTTTGATATGTATCTTTATTAGTTAGCGCCTGGAAAACAAAAATCCAGTTATACATCCAAAGCCATAAGGAAAACAAAAACTTGGTGGAAAACCTGTGCCTGCTGTGGATCTTATTGAATTGTCCTTGACAGCAGCATTTAATGTCCTTTGTTCCAAAACATTGACCCACTGGTCTTTTAACCACAAGCTTTAACCTGAGCTCCAGTTCCACATGAGGGGGTCCAGGCCCGTTAAGGAAAAATCTGCCTGGGCTGAGTTTGTGTGGGCTGGGAGAAAGTTGCCATATAGAGACACAGGGTATGAGTAAGTGTGTGTTTAGTATATTAAGAGTAAAGTAATCTGGCCTTTGCCACAGAGAACTGTTGTATTTCATTACACGGATTAGACTCTTCATTCCTTCTCTTGGGCGGTGACTCATGTTAAAAGCTTCTAAGTTACGGCGGACCACGAATTCTAAAATAAATTATCAAATACATTATTAAACATTTGACCAAATATTTTTGATTTAAATAATTTAAATGAAAACATTAAAAAATATTTAATTAGCTCCCACTTTAATTAATTAATGCATCATTAATTACATTTTCTATTCATTTTGGCACTTGGGGCCCTCCATACATGGTCACACCATCACCTGCTGTGTTCAAAAAAGAGCCTTGCTTTTCTTTTTAGTGCACAATGGACAAAACTATGGGTCCAAATCTTTTAATCCTTGAATTCAGGTGTTTTTAGCTTTATGAAAGCCGTCCAATCTGTCTTTACAAGCATTTGTGAGAGAATGGGTCGCTCTAAAGAGCTCACTGAATTCCAGTGTGGTGCTGTAACGGGATGCTGCCATTACAACAAGTTCATTTGTGAAATTTCTTCCCTCCTAGATATTCCATGATCAACTCTGAGTGGTATTATTACAATGTGGAGACATCTAGAAACCACAGCAACTTAACCATAAAGTGGCAGACCACGTAGAGCAAGGGAGCAGAGTCGACGACGCTCACAGTTGTAAAAGTTGCTAAACCTCTGCCGACTCACTACTGCTGAGTTCCAAACAAAATTAAGCACTGGGAGCATCATGCCATGCATTTCCATTACTGAGCAGCTCCTGTGTCAGTGGCCCACTGCTTTTGGGGGTGGCTGTAGCTCAGGTGGCAGAGCAGGTCAGCCACTAATCAGAAGGTTGGTGGTTTGATCCCAGGCTGCCTCCTGGCTGCATGCCAAATATCCTTGGGCAAGATACTAACCCCATGTTTGCCTACTGGTGGTGGTCAGAGGGCCCGGTGGCGCCAGTGTCCGGCAGCCTCGCCTCTGTCAGTGCGCCCCAGGGCAGCTGTGGCTACAATGTAGCTTGCCATCGCCAGTGTGTGAATGGGTGAATGACTGAATGTAGTGTAAAGTGCTTTGGGGTCCTTAAGGACTAGAAAAGCGCGATACAAATGCAGGCCATTTGACTTTTTAGGGCATTTCAGATGTTTAGATGTCCTTTTCAATAGTTTATTAATGCCCACTTAATTTTTGCATGGAGGAAAAGCTATCAAGTTTTTCACAAAAAGGCAAAAGCAAAAATAACAGCTTCATCTTGTCCTTTTGTCCTTTTGCCTGGATAAATGTGGACAACAGACAGATGGATACAGGCATCACATCTTCACCCAAAGCTCACCTTTCATAGACTATGTTTAGATTATGTCACATATGTTTCTGTTCCATGATGTTCACACATATAACTGGTTGATGTTCACATATATAACTTGATTGGAGTATCAATA
This sequence comes from Neolamprologus multifasciatus, assembly GCF_963576455.1. Classification (NCBI taxonomy): domain Eukaryota; kingdom Metazoa; phylum Chordata; class Actinopteri; order Cichliformes; family Cichlidae; genus Neolamprologus; species Neolamprologus multifasciatus. The sequence goes on from NC_140455.1 coordinate 5,579,112, forward strand.
TTAACAAGCTTATCGTCTTCTTATAAAACTCACAGAAGTCTTTGTGCAGAAAGGAGGATAAAAGGACTTTTTGTTGTTTTTGTTTTACTTTGTGCTTGTCGTTTTATTTTGGTAGGTCACCGTTTTCTCCGGTACAGAGCTTTCACACAGATTGTATTTTGAAAGTTTTCCCGGAAGCTACCGAGGGTTATCGCTGGTGACTTGACGCTATCGGGTCTCCGCTCCCACTCTGCGGTTCCTGATCGCTGTCATCATGCAGGTGGAATCTGCGCAGTGTGGCTCAGCGTACAGATCCCAAACACCAGCCTCACCGAGCTGCAGCTCAGGACTCGGGACTCCGGAGATCAGACTGCATTTACAGCTGTAAAGGAAGCAATCAAGGAGGGGAAAGCAACAAATTGGATTTCCCCCCGCTTTCACTTGATGACCATCAGCAGTTTAGATACAGAGGCTTCATTAATTTAACACAACATGATGACAGAGTTAAAATAACCCACATATCGAGGATTTCTCTCTGTATCATACTGCTGGAATAAGCTCACACTGCTGTGTTGATACTGTCAAACAGTTTTCCTTCCCTGGCGCAGTCCAACTCAGCAGCAGTCGCATAGGATGCCATACAAGCCTATAGGAAGTGACTCTCGCAGCTTGATAGGGAACAATCTCCGAGGAACCCGAAGGACGTAATCTTTGTCCTGCGGATCTTATCGGTGTAAAAACACTCATGGCGATGGACGAAGGTACTGTCAGCGAGAGCATCCCAGACCTCAAAGACATAGAGGCGAAAATCGGCCGGAAGACCCCCGAGGGTTTGCTCAGGTGGATGCGGGAAGAGTCGTCCTCTCTCCGGGCAGACGCCAAGCTGGCCCTCGCGCACGACACCGGTAAAGAGACCGGGATGAAGAGTTTGGATGAAAAGATAAGAAAACTGAAGATGGAGATGGTAAGAATCCACAGTTCTCATATATGTGCCCGCAGGATGCGTGGCAGACTCTTGTTTTCCAGGATGTGTCATTCATAAAAGTCAGCCAGGTACAGAGCTGTCATTATGACGATGAATGCTGAGCCCGGCAGACAGCGTTGTTTCGAGTACTTGAACATTTATCAGCAGATCGGGTTGTCATTGCTAGCGTGTATCTGAAATTATGTGCAGGTACAGAAGCCTACACAACTCCTGAGAGCCCAGAGACAGAGGTACTTAACATGTTATCTGACTATACAGCATGCCATTTTTAAAATTTCCTTACTTCTCTTTATTAAGTTCTTGTTTTCTGTTCAACTCTTTATATTAAAATAACTGAATATAAGTAACAATCCATAAAGTAGTATAACAGTATAATTTTGACCAGAGGAACCTAAGCCACGTCATGTTCACATGATCACTAGCCTAACATAATAAACTGTAGTGTGATGCTCCACTTGACAGCGGAGAAAAGATAAATGACTGTGTTTTATACTCCAAGTCGTCCTTCCTGCTCCCACTGTGCGCTCAGAGCCCACAGTGGGACTCACTGCAATATGTCAGCATTCTTTAAAATGACCAGATAATCTGTATTTCAGAAGGCGCTAAATGCCAAATAATTTTCTTATCCTGTGCCTCTGGTGATGAATGATACTTTAGGACAGTGAGATTTAAGGATGCTTTTAGGGCCCCTGCTAATTGTTAGGCCTCTGGTAAGCTCACTAACCTCAGCTTTTTGGATATTCCTTAATTATTGTGTGGGCTCACACATTTAAAGCTATAATAAGTAAGTGTTTTACCTTAATGTTGGGAATAATAACAGCCTCAGCATGATTTCGGAGTTCGCTGACTCGTAACAGCACCAGTAGCATCTCATTTGTTCCCACGCCTTCCCTCAAAAGCGTCTGTCTGTATGTAACTTGGGAGAATGTATACAGTTTTCCAGGAAAGTACATTTCTAAGGAGACACTGAGGGCAGAGCTTGGCAGATTATGCCTACATGACACAAAATCAAGTGGTTTAGCTGCTGGTTAGACACAAAGCAAGAGCAGGATTACATAATAACTTGCAATAGATGCCAACTTTTCTCTTATGGCTGTTTGTGGCTAAAATGTTCCTAAAGTTAGGTGGATGAAGAGTAAACCAACAAATTCTATTCCATATCGAGATGACGATTTTGTGTTTCATGGGTGCCCCTCCGTGAGCCTGGTCTGCTGGATGTTTCTTCCTTTTAAAGGGGAGTTTTTCCTTCCCACTGTCTCCAACTGGTAAATGGATTGGTTCTTATATAGCGCTTTTCTACTCATCTGAGCACTCAAAGCGCTTTACATAACTTGTGCATTCACCCATCTTTCTAAGTGCTTTATAGCTAACATTCACACTCCGATGGATGCATCGGAGAGCAATTTGGGGTTAGTATCTTGCCCAAGGATATTTGGCATGCAGACTAGGGGAAGCCAGGAATCGAACCACCAACCTTCCAATCAGTAGATGACCTGCTCTACCACCTGAGCTACAGCCAACTGCTTTCATATAGTGGGGTCGTCTGATTGTTGGGGTTTTCTGAGAATTATTGTGGGGTTTTTACCTCACAATATAAAGTGCCTTGAAGTTACTTGTATTTTGATTTGGCACTATATAAATGAAACTGAATTGAATTGCAGCTGCTATGATTTGTTTCACTACAATTCAGTACTGGAGCTTAAAAGACTCCAAAGTCCAGAGGCCTTTTATTACCAGTTGAAGCTACGGGGAATGCTGTTATCACTGAGTAGCAAACGTTACATATGCCTGCTTTAAGAATTATACTTGCCAATGGATGTTTCAGCTTTTGGAAAGCTAAATGTTAGCATCAATCTCTCTTTAATGTCTTAGATAACATAATTATTATATTATCAACATGTCAAAATTAGCCAGTTAGGTCAGTGAAGTATTAATGTATTTTGAATCCAGCATAATTAAATTTTATGTTTACACCCAATGCAACACTTGATGTGTCTGTGTCGCTGTACGATTATGACAAAAATAATTTGTGGACTGATATCACACTTTTCTACTCTTCCAGAGTACTCAAAGCACTCTATACAACACATTCACTTTCTTTAAGCTTTTTCTAACTACATTCACACTCCAATGGATGCATTGGAGAGCAACTTGGGGTTAGCATTTTGCCCAAGGATACTTGACATGCAGACTGGAGGAGCCAGGGATCGAACCACCAAGCTGCCGATCAGTAGGTTACCCGCTCTACCTCCTGAGCTACAGCCTCCCCTAACATGTGTGCAAACTATATTTTAATATGAACATTGCTCTTATTATTAAGTAGTATAATACTAAGTAGTATAAGAAGAAAATCAGGAGTCTACATTTGATTATTAAGATGAATGATTAATGATGAATTTGATTGTGACTAAATGCAACAGATGTAATTTTACTTTGACTGGACTTGAGTAATAAAATGTGAAGGCTCCTTGTATCCACTCATTCAATAATTCAAGCTGCTCTTCGCTCTGCCAGCAGCTGCACTTTGTTTGGAAATAAGTGGAGGTAAAAATGCACACGGGGCCGTGGTGAAGGCGCTCTCTTCCTATTGTCTAGCTGCGCTTGCACCATTTATAGAAAGTAGTTTTTAACATATTGCATACATTTCAGTCCACTGGGATTAGTTTTGGTGTGATACATACTCATATCATACCTCTGAACAAGACTGTTTTTCAGTTTCTCTTATTAAATGATTCCATCCCTCGTTTATCCACAGCAGGCCGCTCTGTGTTTCTGCAGAACTGATTATTTCTTCTACAGCAGAGCTTCCGTCCAACAAGCACTTCTCTGTTTTCTTGTTTACATCAACCCCACCTCGCGTCAAACAGTGGAGGACTGTAGCAATAATGCACCACTCTACAGTTGCCCCCCCACCACCACCACCACCACCACAAACATGTTCATGTATGTCACACATTCCTGCGGCAGATGCAGGCATGCACCCCGTCTCCCCATCTGTGGTTGTGACACAAGAGCGTGTGCGCTGCCACAACCGAACTTCCAAACCGAACAAGCTGTTTTCTGAAAGAGTCGCTCCAAAACACATTGGTTACATTCAAACATCCAAAAACACATTAGCAGTTTGGTCGCATGGTAGAAATAGAAGCTGATTTCACTCCAGGACTCATGATGGTGGCAGCATGTGTCTTAAGTTAGCTTGCTTGGTGTAAACAAAGTTTTCAGAAAGAAACATGATCGGCTGTCATCGTCACATTTGTTTAGTATTTTCTGCCACGTGTCTTTGAGTTTGAATTAGGCTCGTATTCCTTGAGCCTGTGTGTGTGTATATCTTTTAAGCTTAAATAGCTGGTGAGTAATAAAACGCTCGCTCTTAGGTTGTTGTATCAGTTCAGGGCTTTTGGTGACGGGTGTGGTCTGAGAATCTGCATGGAGGATGTAGCGGCTCGTGTGAATCCATTGGAAGATGGATCACAAAACCTTTTTTTATTTTTTCAAAAGTGGTGTGTGAATGACTCAGATTGTTTTTTCCTTTTTTTTCCCACAGAAGTCTTAAAAAACCCTTTTTCACATCACATCTGGGCCAAGTGCATATGTAGTCCTACATCTGAGTCATATCTGATCTCTGGACATGTTGACCACTATGTCAACGGAAATACGCATACGCGGGAGGTTTAGTGTGAACATCACATGGATTCTGAAGTTGCAGCTTGCCTGTCTGTAATTTTGTGACCAGAAAGGCGCATTGTAATGGATGTGTTAGCTCTAAAAAGCAAAAAGTCTGAGTTTTAAGGTGTTTTTTTTTTTTTTCTTCTCATAATCCATATATGTATTGTAAACATGGTAATATTTAGATATAAATCAGAATATAAATGAATAAATGAGTGTTAGTGGGTTAGAGGGTTAGTGTGTACAGAAGAAAGCTCAGCTGCTGTTGTAGGTTGTATAGTACCTAACCTAATTGCATATTTAGCCCACATTTGTATTCACAAGACATCCAGACTTGCTGGAAATCTGTTAAGACTATAGAAGCAGGCTGGACTGTTAGTAGTTTTAGTCATTTATCAAGTTTTTTGCAGAAGCGGGAGGACAGAGAGAGAAGTGATAGTGATGAAGAACCGTTTTCTAACTGTAAGGGAGTGAAACTTTCAGTACAGCTCCGGGCTGCTCCAGTATGTGAGTGTGTGTGTGCCTGTGTGCATGTGTGCGCATGCAAGTGTGCATGGTTATTTCATCTGTGTGAGTGGTGCTGTGTAATGAGAGTGCAGAAGAAGAGATGGGAGCATCATCTGAAATCTGCTTAGTAAGATGTGCAGTACTAATGTGTGTGCACAGAGGCTGCAGGGAGATACTTAATGGAAGAGCTCTCTCGTGCACACAGTCGTGCACACAGCCCAGCAAAGTCACCGTGTTCTTTTATTTCCCAACATTTTCTGTCATGCTGATAAGCTCAAACGAGCAGGCGAGATGTTAATGAGTCGGCTATAAACTGCTTCTTTTTCCACTCTGAAAGTGTGTGTTTGTGTGGACCCTTCTGTTCCTCATTCATCTGTTACTTTGTATCCATAACCACACTGTGTGGCATTGGTGGGCTGCAGCATCTGCCTGTGTAAGATCAACACTGTGCATATTTGTGTGTGTGTGTGTGTGTGTACATTACCACTAATATCGAAGTGTTACTCTTGTTAAATAGCAGGAAAAACAGGAAGTCATGTTGCATTTCTAATACAGTACGTCTTTGAAAAACACACTGATTCGATTGGCCTAAAGTACAAAATATAAATCAAAACGAAACTACAGATCTTTAAAATTAGCCTTTAAAATTGTTATGGTCATTAACATCCTATTTCCTGTTACTTGGATGATAGACATGGATCATCAGAGACTTTTAAGACAGCCAGCTTAGAGTCACCGAATAGTGACATAGGATCATTATTCAGGAAAGCGAAAGATACGGACACGTTTCTTTGCCCACATGATACCCAGCTAGTTCAAAACCTAAAAACAATACAGTTTAACAATTAAGAATAATGCAAGTCATCACACAAGTGAACCTGAGTTGGCAGTTACTATATTTGTTCACAAAAACTGTAATACTACAAAAAAAACGAACAAAGAATTCATCAAATATTAGATGCAGCTGCTCTAAATGATTTATTATACTGTAGCTGTAGTGTGATTACTGACTCTAGCAGAGTAATGTGTTATATAACTGCTTCCAGACAAATGTGTACATGTGTTTGCAGTAACGGGTGACTTCAGAACACGTTTGTCGCCGGCTCGGCTCATGACTTGATTCGGTGGGGAAAGAGCTGAAGGCAGATAAATGTTGCTGTGAATGATTTTAGTGCTGCTGTTCATCTCTGCAGGAGCAGTTTGAAAGCATCTGTCTTTCGCATTCGTCTCCAGCAATCTCCACTCTCCACTTCACTGATCTAAACAGATTTACTGGATAGAGACACTCCTTTAAAGCCAGAGAAGACTGGCACTAAGCCTTACACACACACACACACACACACTGAAGGGCCTTTTATATATAAGCTGCTTTGTGCATTTTATTAATGATCAGCATCTGTATTTTAAGCTACCAAAGGGCAAATGTTATGCTGTTGCTCGAGGTATGTCCTTACGTTTTGCTAACTCCTCCTTTTTTATTCACTTTAGCTTTCCCATGTCAGCCTCTCTCTGTCTTCCACCTCTGGGCAGATGAATGTCAGTGCAAAGTCAGCTCTCCGTGCAGAGCCGAGCTGTAGGGAATCAAAATCCAGTCTGTTTAATCTCAGGCTTCTTTCTCTGACTGGTTACTGGCTATGCTGTCACAGATGTCACAGTCAGTACAGGGTTTTGTTAAATTCAATTATTCCTGAGTGATCTGCAGCTCTTTTATTCCTCCACCACAATTTTGTTTCCTGTTTTCTCTCCATCTCGTTTTGTTGCTTGTAACCATAATATCAGTGAGCCTGGTAGGTCTTCTGTCCAGGCTTCATTTCTTCTTATGTGACAGCAGGTTTAGACAGTAATGTTTGCAGGAAGTAGATGGACAAACAGAGAAGGGGCTACATCTGCTTTGAAGAATGAGCCTCTGCTCCTCTTTGTATCCATTGACTTGCATATTATGTTCCATGAGGGCCAAAATTCTTTGTAGTTTGCGTTGCTATTTCATAAGACAGTGATCTTCACTTGGCTTGACTTGTGCTGTACGGTGAAATCCCGCATGTTGCCATTCAGCATTCTGTCCTGTAGTAAGAAAGAAGAAAAGGAACAGAAAGAATGGCATTCAGACGTGAATGCAGACAGATGGAGCAGCTGGTGAGTTATGGAGGGCTGGGCTGACCTTCTGCTGCCTAATGGAGACTAGAGGGTCTCTGCAAGGACGCAGTATGTCTGAGGGCCCGAGTTAGATTGGGAAGGTGAAACAGCAGACACGGGCACCAGGGGATACGAAAGAGAGAGAGAGAGCAGTGACTGTGTTTATGTTGCTGGTGTCCCAGCTGGCAGGAATTCAGCAATCTGTTAGGTTGCTGTGAGATGATAGGAAGCCACAGGACAGTGTGCGTCATGGATCATACCCTATCACAATCTACAGGATGATGATGATGATAAACTTTAATTTCAGACATGTAAAGCAAAAAACCGAATAAATACACATATACATTCATTTACTCACGCACATACATATGTGCACAAACAAAATCAACATAACATGAAATACCAACTCAATCATCATGTCTGAAAGAGAACAGGAAGAAGTCTGTACCTGCGTATTAATCCCTACATATGCTCAACACTCTCCCCACAGCTTGACAGAAAATGGTGTCCATAAAAGTACTGAAGGAAAAATACAAAGTCAAAAAGGTGAATATCTAGAGTGGTAAATTGTCCAACAATTAGAACGTGTTCTCGTTGTAAGGTGCAGAACGCTGAAAGCATTTTGGGGCACATTGCAGTTCTCCACTTGTTCTGTTGACTCTGAAAGGGATCAAAGCAAAGTTAGAGAAGGAAACCCTTCAACAATTAAATTCCCTCAGATGAGATCACTCAGTGTTGCCGTCTTCTTCTGTTGATATTCTTAGAGCTAAAAGATTTTCCTCACGTCCCACTGTGGGCACCGTGTGCTCCAGCTACAGTATTTGCACATTTAAAGACCACAAGTACTCATTTACACTGTTGGTTTGTCTGTGTTGTGTTTTTTTTAGTTAATTAATGGATCAGATACCAGAAACACGTGTTCAAGTTATTTATTTCACTGTTAATGTGGAGAGCTAAAGATAAAGATACCTAATGATCATCATCCGATCATTGTTATTATGACGTATATTTTGACACTTTATGAAGCAGTACTTTTTGTGCTTTCATTACACAGTAATAAATATTTCCTGAGGCGGATAAATATTACAAAGATTTTAGCAGAGATCCAAAACAAATGAAGTCTTTCTTCTGCACCAGAAATCTTTTAATATGAAACAACGAGTTTGATTTGTTTGCAGAGTGCAGGTACTTGTCTTATTTGATAATATAAAAGGCAGGAAAATTAGCTTTCCAGAAACCTGTGGGTCTGCCAGCTGGTGCGTGGCTTCATGCTGAGTAAGGAAGCAGGAGTGTGTTTGGCGATGTACCGATGTTTCAGGAAATGCAAAAAACATGATTAATGATATTAAATCCTTAAGGCTGATTAGTCCCATTCACATTAAACTTTGTTGGCCCCACTTCAACCTTTTTCATCCTTTCTTTGATGTGCACGCTTGACTTTGTTGTGTAATTAAATGCTTCAAATCAGTCTCAAAGTAATGAATATAATGGGGATTGAAACAAGTCCCTCTTGAAGAGCAGCAGAGCAAACAAAGCAGGAAACAGCTGACACAAACATGATGGATTTCACTTTTAGCAAAAAGCTGGAACACGTGGCTGTCATTGTTTAAATTTAATTATGAAAAAACATTTGCATATTTTAATATGTCGATTTGTAGGCAACTAATCGATTTTGTGACCTGAGTAAAGAAGGCATGCAGAGTTGAGAGGACAAAGATGATTTCTTTTACATTTTTATTGAAGATTTTCCACTAACACTTTCTGAGATATTGTGTTAAGAGCAAATGCCATATATCTAGTTGTATTTCAGAGGCAGTAGCCTTACAGAAGAATTATTATCCCCCCAAAAAAGCTAAGGTGTGGCAGCAAGGCCACCCACAGATGGTCCCTCTGCTTGTGTAAAATTACAAATGCATCTCTGGTGTATAACTTGTTTTAATTTTATGCATTGGTGAATTTGGTTAATGTACAGTATAAAAATATAATCTCTAACCAACCGCCCAAATTAATATCGCAGAAAAAAAAATGACCTGTTGCGACAGCAGCAGTTAAAGTCAGTGTAGTTCTGCAGCAAAGTGTTCATAGACTGGTGGAGCTCATAGCTTCGTTAGCATTGTGCCACCTCAGCGCTGAGAGGCACGGAGCTACTTTTATTGCCACCCTCATTAAGCACTCGGTCTCTGCCAGCCAAAAACCTCAAGCCTTGAGCCCCACCCCAAAACTTGTGTGTGCCAGGATGCCGGTGGGTTCATACCCACATATTCATGAACAAATATATATATATATATATATATTATATATATATATATGTGTGTGTGTGTGTGTGTGTGTGTGTGTGTGTGTATTAGAGCTGTGTCTGCCTGTGTAATTTAGCATAACCACTGACTTTGGCTTCAGAATTTACCAGAACGTTGACCACACAGCTCAATTCTCCTCCAGTAAAGAAAGTAAAATGAAACCCTTCTATTTCATCTCATATCCACATTTTTTTTCTTCTGAAGTGTGTTGCCTGTGTTTACTTGTGATAATCAACAAAAAAACTGGTTCCCATAAGTTCAATCTTGTGTGTTTTCTCCACAGTTAAAACTACACTCTGGATAAGGTCTGGTTATGGTTTAGTCATGCTGTGGCGATGTTCTACAAGTCACGTGAGCCATTTAAATCTTTCACGGCACAGACTGAGCAAAAGGTTTTTGAGCAAATGTGGTAAGCTCAAAGAGAAAGTTAGTATTCTTTAGGTGATGGGCACCAACCGACTTTGAGCATGCAGTGATTAAAACTGCTGCTTCCCATTGATGAGTTTGACAATTGTTGGTTACGTTTTTTAATCATGATGCACAGAGCCGGACTCTGTGGTTGGCCTGTGGTGCAGCCCAAGGTTCGAGCATGTTACTGCATAAGAAGGGGAGACTGATGAGCCAGTGCGTGACAGCTGTGCCAATCAACCCACCCTGACTGCTCTACCTGAACCATCCTGCCCTACCTCTCCCTCCTGCAGCTGAGTCAAACCACACTTTTAGAAAGATTCAAGAGGTCAAAGTATTCAGCAGTCTTAGAGGAAAAAACGGGGCAAAAATGATCTTTTCTTAATACCCAGTTTAGAAACCACTGATGTCGATCAGCTTCCTGCTGCACGGTTTGATTCACCACAGTGAGGTTTGATACTGAGGAAGATGGAGGAAAACCACTCAACATCAGTGGATTGAATTTGCCATAGCTTTTTCTTTCTTTCTTTTTTTTATACCAAGCAGCCTGTGCTGTGGTCTTAAACAGTGAATGGCTTATCCAAAGGTCAGCCACTACCGATGCATAGAAACGAAGTATGAGACATATTAATTCATGCCCACGTGCACCATTTTCCATCTGGATGGAAGAACGTCAGGTTTTTAAACACCCCATAGAGCGGCTTTCTTAATTCTTCTGCCAGTGTTTTCATCAGAACTGATGAGTAACTTAGTAGGTTGGATCCATCAATTCATTCCATCAGACTGATTTATTGATTTATAAGAATCAATTAAACTGTTACACTTAAACTCCAAAAGGTCAGAAAGGTCTTAGTGGCCTGAGGCCTCTGCTAACAAAGTTAACTCAGAGTTTTTTGGGGTGTTAAACTTACTCAACACTTTATTATCCCAATGCTGTGTTAGCGCTGGAATATACATAATGTTACACTTGCAGGACTTTCACTTTTCACAGTGCGATGTAGTAAAATAAAATGTAAAAAGACTGTAAAACTATAATTGTATATTTTGTCTGTCCAACCCAAAATTATCTGAGATGAAATACACAAATATGTATAAATTACCATAAATTTTAATGATTCCCAAAAAGGGATACAGCCAGCCTCCCGGGGCACAGTAATAGACCAGCAAAAAGTGATACATAAGGAGGAAACTGAAGAATACTTTGAAATCAAAGGCTCAAAGCCAAGGTGATCTAAGTGGTCAGAGCTTTGAATGTTGTTGCCATATATCACCTCTGGACTCAGCACTTTGCTTTGAGAACTTCTGCAAATGTATTCTAGGGAAGAATTTTCCATGACTGCAGCCATCTTTCTCCTTCTAAGTCACCATTTAGCTTTATTATCCTCCCACACACATATTGTATTTGAAGATACCCGTGGCTGCTAGAGGCCCGCTGAAGCAATTATTGCTTTATTTATTTATGACAGAAGTCGTAGATTAACTTTTGAATCCTTCGCACCATTTACAGCATTTAAAAGTCAGCTGAAAAGGAAAAAAGGTCAAGCTTTTTCTCGACTTTCTTTACTAATGCGTCTTACTTTCCACTGTATCAAATTTCCATCTCTCACTAGCTTCTCCTACAAACTCAGCTTCAGTCACATTCCCTTGTAATATCCATCTGTAACCTTGTTTCCCCTCCACCTTTACTTTATTTGTTTCCCATTTTTAGTATTGTGGACTCCAGGCAGTTTCTGTTATTAGTTTCTTCCAATTAGAGTAATCTGGAATAGTTTAATAGCATTATAACGGTGTTTGCACTTGTCCCTAGAGCCAAAGCTGACAGCTTTACATAAATATGTGCGGCCTCCAAAGTTCAACATCTGTTTAGATTTCTCTTTTGTTGCACATTGCACACTATCAAAACATGACCACTGTGAAAGTAAGCATGCATCATTATGGTAAATTTAGAATATCTCCTTTTTTGTGTCCGCAGGCTCACTTGCGCTCGGTGGACGTTAAGATCCTGCAACAGCTGCTGGCGGTGCACGAGGGCATCGAAGCAGTGAAATGGCTGTTTGAGGAGCGCAGCACACTGACCAGCCGCTGCAGCAGCCTCACCAGCAGCCAGTACAGCCTGGGGGAGGGACCCGACACCTCTTGGAGAGGCTCCTGGAGCAGCTTGCAGGACCCCAATGACAAGCTAGACAACATCTCCATTGGCAGCTACCTGGACACGCTGGCAGACGACATGGATGAGTACTGCCCTTCCAGCTCCGAATCCGTCATCTGCTCCACCACACCTCTAGTTTCGGAGGCTACTGCTGGGGGCCGCATGGCGGGAGGCTCCGTGGCCACAGCCACTACAGCGGTGTCAGGGCCCGTGTTAGTGCTGAAGTCTGGGTCGAGTGCTGTGGGAAGTGAGAATGGTACTGGGGTTGGAATTATTCCAGAAGTGAAAGGTGGACCTGGGAATGTTGCCATTGGGAAGGGAACTGGAGGAACTGAAAGTGGGAAGCCAGCAACTCCCGGCAGCTCTCCACAAGCCAAGTCTGAGGGCCTCAAGCAAGGTGCTCCCATCTGGACCAAGACTGCAGAGACAGATAAGGGAAGCCCCATGTTTAAGGTCAGTACTCCAACACAAGGCCTTAAAGCTAATGGTGTCCTGGAGAAATCAACCACACAAAGAGGCAGCCCGACCCGCACCTGTCTCAGTGAGAAACTGGCAACCAGCCAGAGCCCCAAAGTTAAACCTTACAAAAATGGAAAGATTGACTTGGACACGTGCAAAATGAATGGCAAAATGCATCTGGAGTACGACGCCCACTGGCGCTGGGTGCAGTCGCAAGAAGATGTGACGTTTTTGTAAGAAGGATAATCACAGAGAGGGACTAAAGCCACTATTGAACACTCCCTCTGCAACATCAAAACCCAGATCACTGAAGATTAAAAGAAGAGTGCACTGCTGTTGTGAAAGGCACATAATGGGGCTTTCCCCGGTGAAAGACACTGGGTATGAGAGACAATTACCTGTTTCTTCTTTTGTTCCCTCCTGTAACTGCACTAACTTCCTATAAAACATTGATGTCAGTATTAAGGGATTTTGGACCATATATAGCCAAACAGGGGTGCCTCACAAAATCAACTTTAAAATCCTGTGTCACAGATTTTCCTCAGGGTCTTTTTAACAATCCCTGATATTATTTCAGTTTCTTTTCTTTTACGTTATTTTGTTTTCCTGAAAAATAAAGCACAGTGAGACGATCTGCCAGAGAGCTGAAACATGACTTCAGATTGTTTGACACGTACTTTATCAGCAAGTCAAAATTTAAACTTTGCCTTGACTTCGACTTTATTTTTTTTTTAAAAATAATCTAGGAACAATATTGCCACCAATATATTAATTCTGAACCTTTACAAAAGCTAGTTATTATTAGTTACTTTGTATAATCAATTTAACATTTTGTGGATTCTGTAATTCCCAACTTTTTATCTTTTATCCTCTTCAAATGAAAGATTATTCAGTTATGGTGATAGTTTCTGGGTAATAAGGTAAATGTAGCTATGCCAGACGATAAAAAATGTACTCCTGGACTAGTTTGTAGAGGTATTAGAGCAGAAGATTTAATGCAATATATAGACAAAAGTATCGGGCCACAGTCTCCTAATCCTTCAGGTGTTTTTAGTTTCATTGTTCTAACTCTATAACATCAAGCACCTAACCATGCAGTCTTCCTTTACAAACATTTGTGAAAGAGTGAGTTGTTCTAAGGAATTCAAGCATGGTACTGTAACAGGATACCACTGTACCACTGTTGCAATACGTCAGGTTGTAACACGAAAGTGTTTGGGAACCACAGCAACACAGCTTCAAAGTGGTAGACCACATAAAGTTACCAACTGCTACAAGTGCACCTGGTATAAAAGTCACCAATGCTCATCTGACTCAGCAGTTGCAGACTTTCAAACCTCCTGTGATATTAACATCAGCACAACATCTGTGTGCCAGGAGCTTCATGGCATCATTTCAATGGCTGAGCAGCTCCTGTTGGTGTAATGTGTGGGTGGGCCGGTACTTTTGCCCATATTGTGTGTATTTCACAAATCAAAAGCAAATGTGTGATGAGAAATAACCAAAAGCTTTGTGTATTTAACTCTTTTGTTTCTTCTGAGCTCTTCAAATTTACCTCAGGGCCCATTTGAAGGGGCCTGACCCTGAGGTTGGGAATGACTACCGCACTCCACAAACAACAGCTTTTATGAACCCCAGTGTACTGCATATAAGATAGTAGTAGAGTCCGTTCTCACTCCCGACGCATAATATACTGATGATTTGTCACGTCCCGAGGCGTTCCATGGAAACGCGAAAGGTGACCTTCCGCGTTTCTAAGCTACGCGCCAGATTGTGCGATTTAAACAAAATAAACATACATATGTAGAGTCATTCCAGACAGTTCTCATGTTTTCCAAACTCATAATATAGGGACGTGTTGGGCGGCCGAAAGCATAATATACTGACGATTTGTCACCTAGTGTTACGCTTTGGGAGTGAGAACGTGTTGAGCAGTAATAGAGTAAAATCAACCTCTCATTGAAATCCTAAATAAAGATTGCTATATTGATCCTTGTTTATTGATAATATATCACTACTCTTCCAGTGGTTAATGACCGCCTTATTGTTTCAACAAAGAAATAGAGAAAAAAATATGATTTTCTCCCCAATTGTTTATCCCCAAACACTTTCCTGATCAGCACTAAAAAATATGTCAAACTTGCAATAGAAGACGAAGCACTGAGATAAAAGTTTAACACATTAAAAAACAAAAAAAGTGCCAGTGATAGCATTTGTGTCTTTGTGAAGCTAATCCCTTCAGTGCGTTACCAAACATGTGCACGATTGTATAGTCACTGAGTTGTAGTACAGCTACCAGTGCACTGGTTACTAGTCGTGACTGGTTATAGGCAAATCTTGACTTTGGATGAAAATCTTTCTTCTGTTTTGACAATTATGCTAACCTGTATTAGTTTTCTTTAAAGCAAATGTTGTGCCTGATTGGTGTAAACCTTAACTACATATGCCTGTTTGTTCCCTGAGATGACTGCACTGTTGTGATGATAATCTTTTATTAGTTTTGCCTCTCCGTGGGCTTTGCTTGCGTGTACAAATAGCTAGACCAAAAGCCTGTGTGCTATTCAGTATCGACTGGTAAATGTGTTATGGTGGCTGGGTGGATATTGCTTGCCCTGTGCTGACATCTTTATTGGTTGATTTGTGAGCAGTACGCGGAAGACTGAACACAATCAGTGAAGAAAAGCAATATTTCCTGAAGGCTGTCTGCTGGCTTACATAAGCAGCCTCTTCTCAGCAACTGAAATTTAATAATACTGTCTGATCTTCAATAGATGACAGTGCTACTGATGAAGGAATTGTTGTTCCGTTTTTTTTATGTGCATGTGCGAGAGAAAGACACAGCTGGCCTCCCAGGTATGAATAAGAATAGATGAGTCCCAAAGGATCGCAGATTTTTTCAGCTTACTCATCACAATGTAACTACATCACTCACCAGTCTGCATGTTATTCATGTTAATGGTGCAGGGATGGTGCAACACATGTGGTAAATGGAGGGGAACATATTACATAATCTGTCCAGTTTCTTTCAGTGCCTGGAAGTGTTTGAAACTATTAAATATGAGTGTTGATAAAATATGAGCTTTGATACTGGTTCCAACAAAAATGGGCATTTTTCATACTTTCTGCACATTTCAGTCATCTTGGTTCCATAACAACCAGTGTTGGTCAAGTTACTTGAAAAAAGTAATCAGTAACTAAATACTGATTACTTTCCCCAAAAAGTAATCCCGTTACTTTACTGATTACTTATTTTCAAAAGTAATTAATTATTTAGTTACTTAGTTACTTTTTAAAAACACGATTTACAACCTGAATAGGTGATAAAGCGATAGATCTTTCAGCCCAATTCTACTTTTTCTACATAATCCATCATACAAAATGTAATCAAATGGAAAAGTCTCTTTTTAAAACTTGTTTTATTAGTTTTAATCTTTTAACTTTATGCATCAAGCAAAAATTTAATTATATGCAACATTCTCTGACTGGAAGAAATTTGTTTAACATTTAAACTTATTTTCTGCACATTCCAGCACATAAAATATATATTTTTGTGTGTTTACACTCACTCTTTCAAATAGATGCACAGCAGAAAATAAATAAAGTCAAAGACTAGCGGTCCTTTTGCTCTATTTTCACCTGTAAAGCAGGACTATGGCAGGCGGAGGTTTACCGTGGTGCAGGTGTGTCGCAGCAGTCAGTGGAAGAATCCGCGAGTTTCTCTGTGAGTTTCCCATTACTTCGTAGCGCACTCGGTGCTTGCTCAGAAGTTTAGGGGGTTTTTACGCTGTAAAAAGAAGTTTTCTTCCCACGCACAACGGACACTAATGTTTTTGTCACTTTTTATGGAATCAAACTTAAAGTAAGGTCAGTACTTCCACGCTTTAAACGCTGTACGCTCATACTCTCTCCCGCACTCGATATGTTATCCATTGTTGATCTGCACACAGCTGTTGTCACGAATGTCGCACTCGCTTATGTCACTGTCATCAGACATTCTCGCAAAAAATCACGCTTTTAGTAACGCAGTAACGCAGCGTTCCTACAGGAAAGTAACGGTAATCTAATTACCGTTTTTGCAATAGTAATCCCTTACTTTACTCGTTACTTGAAAAAAGTAATCAGATTACATTAAATGTTATGTTGTTATCAGAGATGTTACTGCCCATCTCTGATAACAACATAACATTTCATTTTTCTTTGAAACAACCAGATGACTATTCACGCAGCCATTTTGTGTCTGAATGGTCACAGATTCTATTTTCACATGCCACATATGCAGTTTGGGGCTCAGATACACGAGAGTTAGCTTCTCATTTCACTATTGCTAGCTATAAAAAATTTTCTTCACTGACCATAACACTATGACTTATTTATTTTGGAAAAAATATTAAGTAAGGAGGAGTTTAAAAATGCACATAGGAAGCTACATAAAGGCTCAGTTGCACAGGCCTCAAGCCTGGTCAACTTCTTGCAATTCCTCTGGTAGTTAGCAGGCTCCTGCAGTTGTCCATGGTTTGTATGGAAGACACAGACTGGTCTGCAGTTAGTTACTTAACCACCAGTGGTAGGGAAACTAAAAAGTGCCATTGAGCCAGGAAACTGAGAATGCTCACCTTCAAAATAAAAGCTTTGCCTTATTGCCGAAACCAACATGTGACAAAAGGGGCAACTTTTACTTTGGAGGTGAACAGTATTGTGTGTGTTGCACTGTTCAGTACTGCTCAGCAAGCAGCAAGTGTTTGCAGACAAGTTGGCATTTCACATGCAAATTAGAGGTAACCATGGCGGTCTGCATGTGACCAAAGTAATCGCAAGGTTTTAAATGCAGCAGCATGTGTCTCTTTGCAACCAATTTAAAAGCAACATCAAGCAACCTTGTTCAACCATTTGTCAAACAGTCAGGCTATAGACTTTATATTCCGATAACCCGAGGAACTAGCCGGGCTCTAGCCCTGCGTAAGTGCAAATTTAGCAATAAATGTTACTATGAAACACCCATTTTTCTTGGTTGTCAGCAAGTGGTCTGTAGGCCTGTATTACTGAGGCCTTGGAAAATATTGGCTGTAGATGCTGGAGGCAAAATTTCATGACTAACTGTCATAAGATAATAATAAAGAGTAAACGTGCAAGTTGTGACCTGAGCTTTTGTACGTAACCTGCTGCCAGACAGTGTCACTTTAGCTAGATAGGACAAGTTTGCTTTCTGGTAGAAGCTCTATTTTCGTTGACATAATTTAGAAAAGACAGATTCTAGATTAATGAAATGATATGTGATAAAATAGTCTATCTGGCTCAAATCTTGGATACAAAATTCTCCCAAGTGTACTATTAGAAAAGAGAATATGATGACTTAGCGTCAATTACCTCAATCCTAATTTATTCATGTTCTTAAACTCAATAGCTCCATTTGTTTTAGCCACTGAAGTGTTTCCTCTTTCCTCCTGCTTTTCTTTTCGTCCTACTTTCCATCACCACACTGGTTTTATGGAAATGTTCAGTCAGTGCCAACACACATCATGCGCACACAATGCCTTCTCACTGTAGACAGCACCATACAGCCGGCACCACAGATGCAGTGACTGTAGGCTAGTCCTCGAGGCTAGGGAGGAAAAGTGAGATGAAGCTTAACCTTGAACTGACTGTGAAGATGTTAAAAATCCCATCTTTTTTATCCCTAAAGCCAAGCAGAGCATCTCTCCATCCCAGGATAGTTACTTCAACCATGGTATATCCTCCAACCACAGTATAGACATGAAGTCATTTGAAACAGTTTCCCTTTTTAACATATGCTGGCTGTAAAGCTATGCAACATGCCAAAAAAATGTCTGCTCCGCCAGTTTGTGGTTTTCTTTCCAAATTAGCGGAGGCATATGGAAAAAAAAACTATGTTTAGTTCAGGGAATGAGCCTGTAAAACACATTATATGAAGCTATAGTGTGTCTTTCTGAAGTTATACTCTGTCCCCTAATGGTTTAATGTGTTTTCACTGGGCACAGTTGGAACATTTGGAAAATGGACGATGTTTTAGTTAGACAGTTTAGGTGCCAGGGGGAGCTGCTTGTGATCTGACTGTTTTTTAAAGTGAGATGATAACTGCTGTGTGCATTAGCAACAATGGAAGTGTTAGTAAGTTCTGAAAATCTTGTGAAAAATACTTTTAATCTAGAATGAGAGAAATGTCCTCTTTCTTTCTAGAATTTTTCATAGGGCATGACGGTGAACATCACTGGGCAGATCGTAAATCCTTCTCTTCTGCTCTCTCTGTGTCCAAGATTTATCAGATGGCCGGTGCGCGACGTGTTTGCATTGGCTTCAGGTGCTTTTGGCTTCAGAATACCTCCTCTGGCTATTCTGGGTGCAAGACAAACAGTGTGATTACATTGACGAGCGGATACCCACACGAACATGGTTGCCATGACAATGAGGCCAAGCAGGCTTGAGCTCTAGTGGCTACATAAAACAATGTTTACTGCAGTGCCAGTAACAGCATAGCAGTACAGTCTAAATGAAAGCAGGTGAGATGAAATCAGTGATAAATGCAGACAGCAGACATCCAAAATATTTGACTATTATACGTAAGGTCAGTTCATAAAAAAAGTATCAAATGTAGTTAGTAACAATGTAAAAGATTTTTTAAAATATGATACTTTTTAAGTGATTCTGTTTTAGAATCATATGTAATCCAGTCTGTCGAGTACCAGTGACAGATTACATGCAACACATGTCGGCAAAAATAAAATTCAGTATCACCCATTCATTGCTCTTCTATTACTTTAAAAATGATAAGAATTCTGCATTTTGGGGGGAATGCTGCAGAGGAAATCGCTCATTTCTTTTTTTTTGACACTTCCTGCTTCACCCTTGGTATAAAGCTCAGCTATCCTCTCTTTCAGACACCTAAAATTCTCCCATGAGGCCTTTTGCTGCCATTTTTTTTTACCCATTTTTGAAAAGTGAGAAGGCAAACTGGTGTGTCTCTCTGGAGGCAGAGTCAGGGGATAAACAGTGAGCCGAGTGCACAGCGTGCAGCTAAAAGGAAGCTTCCACTCCCAGAGTCCTGCTGTTTTCTTCCTTCTTCTTATGCATACACAACACCCAAGCACAATTTATCCTGGGACTGATATGGGTCTCTAGATAGCTGACAGCATTTCCTTCTTTTAAGGTTCTTTTATATTTTATTCTCATGTTTCTGTGTATTTGTTCACATCTCAGAATGTTCAAAGTAAATGGAAGGGAACTGAATCAAACCCTACTGGGTGCATGCTGGGTGCTGATCCAGGTCCAAAACCTAACTTAGGCTAAACAAAATCTAGAGGATTAAAAGACAAAGGCCAGAGAGACTGACTGCAGTTCAGCTGAATCAATAAAGTTAAGCTTTATTTTGTTATGCAATATGCCTTCTAGAAAAACTGTTTGTCTTTTTTTCCTTGTAAAGTCAAAATGTTCAAAAATTAACGGATTATGTTCATTGATGTGGGCGATATATATCATGAAGTATGTAAATTATACGAGTGTGTCTAATAATTAAAGCTATTTTAAATGTTTGGTTCGTGCTATCATTGCATTTTATTTAGAGCCTTTTGAAGATCACAGTCATATAATGCTGTTTTCCCTGAACACTTATTTGGAATCAATTTGAGAAAACTTTTCAGTTTATCAGATTCCACCAATGAGAGCAAACTAACTGGAAATTCAACACCAGAATCTCCCTGATTAGCTGCTATTTCAGCTTAATGTAAACTACTGAGTGCTTTCAATAGTGGATTCCTGATCAATATTTAGCCCGATCAATGAGTGCAGCGAAGATCCATTAGCACTCAAAGCATTCATGGACTCCATTCTCAAGAATGTCATCGACCACAATACTGGTATCCATGAAACCACCAATACTTAATATATGCATAGCTCTGTAGATGCACTGATATGTAACAAACAAGAGAATCTTAGACATTTCAGCTTCACCTAAATACCAACAGAAGATACCTGCATTTGAAGAGCGAAGTTCATTACTACTTTAGACTGTGATGTCACAGACCTAAACATATTGTTCAAGGGTAGAAAGCATGAAGAGTGTATACGTGCAAACATCAGCCCATACCAGAATTCAGTTTGTGTTTGTGGTAAACCCATTTATTTCCATACATCCATGCATTCATTTTTCTAACTGCTTATCTGAATCATGATCATGAGTAATGACGGCCAGCAATAACTCACAGCTGTGGGAGAGTAAACTTTGTAGATCCCATCAAAACTCCTCTAACTATATTTTTTTCCCATGGACCATGTTTACTAAGAAAGTCTTTCTGAGCTAGATCATGGATAAGGGAAGGCTGGGAAACAATATAAGCTAGCATCGACAATAAGATGGTATGCACAGACACAGCAGTGCTAACAATGTCCGTGCAGACATGCAACAACAACTGCTGGTGAACAGCATAAAATCAAGAACTTTTAGTATATGAAGAAATAAATTAAAAGTATTGGTTGAAAGAATGCTGGCCTCTTGATGGCACCAGATAAAAAGGAAGGTTTTACAAAAGGTGTGAAAAACGATCCTGAAAAAAAGGGGGGGAAAAAATCACAGCTGCTAAAGGGTCAAGGCACGAAAGCCATAAAGCTTGATTTTAGGGGGTGTCAAAATGATTATGTAGTTTTTAACAGCTTCATAAATCAGCCAGTTCAACATATATGAATCCACAGGGATGTATGTATGTAGTCCTTTATTTAGAAATCAAGTATTCTTCTAGTTTAGATCCACCAGAGAGGACAGGGATGTAGTCTAACTGCAACCTCTGAGCTCCTGTTTGCTGAACATGTTTAGCTGAGTGGATTAAAATGATGGTAGTTTTGTGTTCTCAACTGATGTAAATGTAAATGTTAGGCTAACAGACTGAGGTGATGTTAGCGAGGTGTGACGATGCACACTGGGTTGCTGAACACTGAGACACCCAGCTGCCAAACCGCAGAAGTAGATAGTTAAAAGTGGAGCTTGTCTAGACCAACAAAAAATCCTTTTAAAACCTTTAAGAACTTTAAAGCTCATTAAAATATTTTAAGCTTCTTTGGTCTACATTTTTTCAGTGTGTAATTTCCCTATCAAGTGTGTCCATTTTTTTTGCACAATATCGATTATACAAATATCTTATTAGTTTCAACTATCACTTAAGTGCTCAATGGGTGCAATCCAAGTACTATAATGTACTAATAATGTAATATTTACATGGTGATGACATTCTAATATCTTTGCAGATGTGTTTACTTTTTTCAATACTGTATACTTAAAAATAAAATAATTAAATTCAGATATACTCATATCAGCCTTCTGCGCTCACACAGTAATTTTCACACCAACTCTCGCATGTCTGTGGTGCTTAAAGTTAATATCTACAAGGATAGCGCGTGTAATCTGTCGGGCTGTGTGGTAAAATTCCATCATGAAAAAGAAAAATGCACAAACGGGACAAAAACATCCACAGAACCACCTTTTAAAACCTCTAATTCTGACAAACATGTACATAATTAGAAGTGAATGTACGGCATGCCTGAGAGTTTGCACGTTAAAATTTCCCTGGTAAGTAATAAAATCATTGCTCTCCCGTGAGGAGAAACCAAAGCTGTGTTGATGATGTGGAGCTCTTACGGGCTGCTGCCAGTGTCAGTGTCAGCCATTGATTTTCCCTGTACAGGAGACAGTGGTTTCGTTTGGAAATGCACATGTCTGCTAATTGAAGCAGGCAGTGTTTGCGGCTGGTGTTTATGTCTGTGTCAGCACGGACTTTAATTTTACAACCTACAACCACAAGAAGCCCCACAGATCCACAGATGCTTAGAAGGCTGCAGAGAGGCAACTTTTAGCTTGCAGTCAATCGACTGATCGTGTTAACCTGTATTCAGAGCACTGACACGGTCTCTGTTTTTTTCCACTTGAGCATGTTTTGTTCCACAGTGTATAGACTGCACATAGATGATGTGAGATGCGGAAATAAGGAGGACTTCCTGCTTACATTGTCGTGCTTAAAAAATAATCTTCTTAGTATATTGTGTTTGTTATCCTGCTGGACACGAGAAAGTTGTTACCACTAGGGATGGGTACCGGTATCCGGTGCCATGATGGCACCGGTTCTGACATAAACGGTAGTAACCAGACCGAAAAGCAGCGCACATTTCGGTGCTTTTTTTCCTGAGCTGTGATACACTTTAGATTCTAGCCAATCATTTTACGTTTCCGAGGATAGTGGGCGGGTCCAGGTACGTACGTTCTTTTAGAGCAGAGCTACAGATTAAAAATGCCCAAGGCGATGCGGTCAAAAGTCTGGCTGTACTTCACAGCAAAATATGCAAACTCAGCAGCCTGCAACAAGTGCTTTAAGCTGATACTGTGATACTGTCAAAGGAGGTAACACCTCAAATCCGATGAAACACCTGGCGACGCATAGCGGTTTTTTTTAAAAGCCGAGAAATGCGCCGTATTTGACAGCTTGCTGCGAGACCTCACACCGAGCGCATCTACTGCGGGTGGTGCCTGTTATCGGACCCGGAGTTTGCAACATCCCCCAAAAACCCGTAGAGGAGAGTCCTGGCCCCTAGCGCTGCCAGTGTAGCAGAAATGATGACGGATGATGATGGCAGCAGCAGCCGTTCTTCTCTGCATGAGTAGCTTAATGTTGTTGGTGTGTAATTTACGTTGAGTAGGCTAACCACGTTATTACATTAACGCACATAAGGTGAAGTAGCAAACATCATCATAGCTACATGCGGCTGTCTTCTTGTTTGATGGCAGATACTCCCTTCACCCTGGCCAAAAAGGCTAAAATGACCAAAGAAAAAGTGGAAAACAGTTAAACATGAGAGGTTTTTGGACAAAGTTTGTGTTTTTTCCATTGTTTAAGCACTGCTTCCAGCCAAGAGTGATACCATATATGCCCCATAGCTGCCGTAAAGGCTAACATTGTTATCTTTTTACAAAAAAACAGCTGAACATGAGAGGCTTTTGGACCAATTTTGTGTTTTCCATTCTTTAAGCACCGGTTTGAGCACCGGTTTGAGCACCGTTTAAGCACCGGCACCGTTTCAAAAGTACCGGTTTGGCACCGGTATCGGATAAAACCTAAACGATACCCATCCCTAGTTACCACAGTCATTTTAGAATAAAGCTAGAGCCACAAGGCTGTTAGCTTAAACACTGAAACAGAGGGACATAACAGAATCTTCCCTCAGCAAGGAAATAACTCAACAGTACATAACTCCTCCTGAAATTAAGACTACTGCTACTTCAAGTTTTACTTTTTCAAGTTCCATATTTTTATTCCTGGACTCTGCTAGAGTATCTTCGCATGGCTCACAGTTCAACAGAAATCTTATTTATTTTATGCCAGGTCTGTATATGCACACTGTTAGTATATGTCTCTCATTCCAGTAATAATACTATTTAAAAAAAATAATATCAGTAAATAAATTAATGAAGTTATGATGCTTTCTGACAGATAGTGCGTGATTTTTTTTATTATTTCTGTCAGCAGACAGTGATTTTCGGTTTCTATCCAGTGAAAACTGTTCAGTCCTGTTATGTCAGGTGTATAATCTGAATTAAAGATAATAGTTATAATGACCCACAGATCCCAGCCACACAGCATCACCAGTGTCCTCAAGCACCACTCGATTTCATGACAGCAACCATTCAAAATACTTTCGATCTTCCAAAACCAGGAAGAAAAAGCCCACAAAGTTTCCCTTTTTTCCCACTCAGCCACAGTGTGGTGCGAGGAAACCACAGATCAAGACTGCTTCATCTTTTCAAACCCAAAAAGTAAAATATATTTATAAGTGAGAGTAAATAAAATACAGATTTCTAAGTAATTTATCTACTCTTACATGAAGACAGAAATAAATCTGCCCATTTTATTGTTATTATTCTGTTTTGACTCCTACACTCACTTCAGATTAACACATTATACCTTTCATTTAAAAAAATTTTTTTAAAAAAAGTAATTCGCTTGTTATTTCCCATTCTGTATGTGTGATCTTTTAGTTTTATATCCACTCATGTCTTCCTGTTAACTACAACTTGGACCCTGTGACAGTTTGTTAGGACGTTTCCAGATGCTGGAATGTGCAAGGACGTCCCACGAGCTGTTTGCTACTGTTGAGTGTTTTTCGTGCAGAAATCTCTGGGCTCTATGAGACACCAAGGGAAGAAAACAAAGAGGCAGAATTAGGCTGTGGTGTTCCCACAAAGTGACGTAAACCAGAATGGGTCAAGGTCACCAGAGGCCAACTATTCAGGAACTATGGTTCATGCTTCTGATGGCTACACAAAGATTTTGCAGTGGAGTAACTCATTACATGGGATGAGGCCATCTGTTTTGTGTTAACGTCCCTGCGTGCGTGTGTGTGTGTGTGTGAGTCTGCAGGTTGCTCTTGCTGTTGTTGTTGTTTTGTCATTCCATCAAAAGATACAAGAACAGTGACAAAGGATGTAAATATGATATTACTTTGTGGTCATCTGATTTTAGGAAACACGGACGGGCAGAGAGCTGTAATATTGGACATTTCTTTCATTAGACAGGCTTAAAATGTGTTTTACATAATAAATATTCCCTTCATGAATGTGCATACAGGCTAACATGATTTGAAGTTATGGATAAATAAATAAGCAGTGGACTGTTCTGGGGGGGGAGGGGGTAATGAATGGTTCATATTTCACATTTTGCTTTAATTTTCAGAGATGTTAACTGATAATTACCATCCATTTCTTATCCGATATGATCATCTTAAATACGTCTTGTTGTGTTCAGGTCTTTTGACGCAGAGTTTTGAGTAGACTTTATTAAGTATATCTGTTAAACTTTAAGCCTTTATTTTCAAAGTAAGTGAATTAAGGTCGAGTAAAGGTTCCCAGGACAATATGAGCTAAGGACATTTGCCGAAAAGGAAAAATTGCGTATTTTTCAGGAATACAAAAAGTATATTTTCAAACAGTATGTTTTTTGGTTTACATAGTTTAGTCCCCTCCTCCATGTCTTGGTTGGTAGTAGGACTAGCCTTAGTCAGGGCAGATACACATGGAGACACAACCAGGTCCTCAGGTGTCTAGCCGAGAAAGTTGAGCGCAAAATAAAATCCATTAACGCTCAACCTTTCACGAACCAAGAGGAGCGTCAGTTTTCATCAACATTTGTCCGGGAAGGAGACAAACCTGGGCACACTGAAGGTTGCCAGGGATTGGCAGATGCAAGTGGACTTGGATTAGAGGCTAATTTTTCCCACAGAGATCGTAACAACTACTCTGCAACCAGACCTTGTCCTTTGGTCTAACTCCCAAAAACTTGTGTATGTCATTGAGCTGACAGTACCGTGGAAGGAAGCAATTGAGGAAGCATTAGAGCGTAAGAAGCTGCGGTACGCCAACTTGGCAGCTGAGGCAGAGGACAGAGGCTGGAAGGTGTGCCCAGTGGGAGTGGGGTGCAGGGGCTTAGAGAGATTTGGATCAGAGGACAGGCACAACAGCAGGCTATAAGAGAATTGGCTAACACTGCTGAGAGGACCAGTCACTGGCTATGGCTAAAAAGGGCTGACATCACTTGGGCAGCTAAGGCAGTCAGCTAGCCTCGATACACATGCCCAGGATTGATCGACCTATGGTGGGCCTGCCTCAACAGGGGGCATCAAAAGGGTAAAACATAACATTAGACGTTTAGCTGGTTGACTGATGCAGCTGTCTCAGGGCCTCCTGGAGACTGTGCAGTTAACCTCACAGTGGTGAAACTAAAAGGAGGAATGAAAGAATAGGAAAGAAAATCTTCCTTGTTGATCAAGTTCATGGTTAGGGATGGATTAGGTGACTCTGAATCATCCATTAGTTAAGCTGTGGGTGTCTACATGTGAGACAATGAGAAACTATCCCTATTCTAATGTGTTTTGTCCACAAACTTTCTTCCCCTTAACCAGTCATGGCAGGTGCCTCAAATATTTTATAGTCTTTACCTCACATACTTTAAGCACCTTGAACCAACTGCTGTTAAATGGTGGAATATAATTAGAAGTGAAATTAACTACTTCACTTTTCCTGTGAGACCTAATAACCAAAGTATGATGTAGGAGTTGCATGACTACACTATTAAAAACAAGTCATAACCACACTGATATTTCTTCTATATCGTGAATGTGTGGGCCTATGAGGAACAGTGATCTTAGGAAACCTTCCAATAATCCATGATAGTAAACAACACACACACACACACACACACACACACACACACACTGTGCTTATACTGTGGATCCATATTAGCACTTGACTACATATTGTCATGTGTATACCAGTGATCCTAGCGTATTACTCTCAGTGCCCATTTAATTTGGGATTCAAATGAAATGTAAAAGCACTCAAATTTGTCTCAGACTGCTGCCCATCTTCATGGAGAAATAGGCTGTCAGCTCCTTGGCCTACAACCTACTCTGTTTGCTCACAGATCAAAGGGATATTTCTGGAAGGGGGAGTCAGAAAATAGGGAACAAGTGCACGGAAGCCTGGGGTGTTGCCTTGCTACATGCCTGCATGGACCCCAAACCAATTAGGCTTTAATTGAGTGTCAGAGTGAAAAAGGGGGCCATTCAGCCGAGCCTCTTTCACCCTGTTAGCTAGAGACAAGCATGCTTTGTGACACACATTCTGACTGATGTGGAGGCATTTCGTTTATTCGACCCACTTACAACAGACAAAGCTGGGTGAAAAGGCTTCCCCAAGTCACTTTCAAAATCTCATGTGCATCTCACGTTTTCGCCTACAAACAAGTGGACGAAAAGGTTTCGCAAAAGATTGGGGAAAATTTGGTTGAATGTCTGTGCGTGCCCTGTGAATATGTAGGGTAGCGGTTGTTTTCCACTTCTTCAAAGAAGCAGAATAATGGATCACAATGACAATGAGGATGAGCTGCTGGATGATATCCATCACTTTGACATTTTGGAAGGTTATGATCACGAAAGTCCTGGAATCTAGATGTGCGGTCTGAAACCAGCAGAGCTTTAATTACTAGGAATATGGGCTATTTAACCGAATTTAAATTACTCTCGGGAGGGGTTGTTTTGGAAGGGGGGCATGGGGAGCATGTTTGTGAGAAGGGGGAAAGGCTAGACAGCCATGTGGCCTCAGTGGACTTGCAATGTGGCTGAACTTTGGCCATTTATTGTTTGGTCAGTGTATAGCAGTCTCAAGTGGGATTACATGCATATTTGACCATGTTATTTTCTGGGACTTTTAAAATTTATGTACACAATGCATTGGTGATCCGGCACCTCTGGAAACTCTAAAGCGAAGATAAAATTCTTGAGGAATAAAGCATGGCCTCTAGTTCATCTGTTACACCTGCCCTATTGTATCAAGGCTCTTGAAGTTGTATACAGTACCTAAGATAGATCACTGGTAAAATTCTTGCTCTGAAATATCGCAGGTGTTTGACGAGATAGCAAAGGGCAGCAAACAGCTTGGAGGGCAGCACGGCTTCTGTCCACATGCTTTCTTCCTTACTCTGCTTTCCCTTGTTTGCTCTGCTCTGTTCACCTGTTGTTACACATATTGTTACCACATTTGTTTGATGTTTCCTTGTCGATCCTCACAAATGTTGATAACGCTGACTTTATACCATTGAGCTCTCTCTGGAGATTACAGCAAGGAAAGACAGACAGAAAGACATTCCTAAAACTCCAAATCTTTTCAGCATGCAGTGCAGCGGTTTCTGGCAACCAAACCAACTTTTCTTTTTGGTCTCCTGTTTGTTGAAATAGAGATAATATCCAATGCAAAGCACACACACAGCTCTAAACCAGCAGATTTGCCTCATTTCAGTTGTTATCTTCTTATTTTTTTGGTGAACTTGTCACATTTTGACCTTTAACCCAGATGTTAAGACCTTCAAAGCCAACTTGGGCAAACGTCAGTGGATAAAGCCTGTCACGATCAGTGCACAAATGAATGCCAGGCAATCAATGAGGGATTTACAATGAGGAGCTGCTAAATCGTTCTCCCGATTCACATTAACGGGGTTGATGACAACAGCTGGAGCATGAAGAGTGATGTCAGAACATGCAGACGTATTTGCAGTTTAGAGCAATCTGTCAGTTCACTGACGGTCAGGGCGACAAGGCCATGGTGTGCAAAACCTTTTCACAAATCTAATAAAGTCATTCTGTTATATCAACGTAACACATCACAAGTAATAGTATCAGTACTTGGTCTAAACAAAGGTAAACATTTCATGGATTGCCAGCTTAGTTTTTATTTTCTTAATTTTTCTTTTTTTTTTTCTCTTTTTGGGCACACTCACCGGCCATCTGGTATTATACAAAATGACTAATTGTAACCGCTCTGTCTGGGAAAATCCAGAGGATTTTTGTGAACGCTTGTAATTAAACAAAAGTGGGTGTTTCCTAACCACAGTTAATCACCGTGCATTGCATCTGCATTTTAGAACCTAGCTCCTCCTGGGCTAAACATACTGCTGACACCATTGGAATTTCTCTTAAACCACTAATGTAAAAGTTTCAGCTCATTATTATGCATTGTTGCTGGTTTTCACTGTTATGTAACTGTACTGTTTATAAGGTTTGGGAAACCTGCTGCCAGTTGAGACTAAAGAAAGCTCAAAGTGTGATTTTTATCACTAAAAATGTTTCATCCAGATGAACTGAATCAACTTTATTGGGTGCTAAATGGTATCTTGTCCACCTTGAAGAATTATTTTGGTGGCTTGGTGACTTTTGGTTTGCAACCAAAAACCTTAAACTGGACAAATTCTGGTCAGAAGTTTTATTTATGTTGCGCAAAATCACAACACAACAAAACAATCGACTTAAGGAGCTTGATATTGTAAGGTAAAAACCCTACAATAAGAGAGAGAAGACTCCAAACTCAGACAACCCCCTGTGAGCAAGTGCTTCCAGAGGAGGAAGACAGGACAAAAGACATGCAGTGGAAGAGAGCCAGAGATTAATAATAACTAATAATTAAATGTAGACTTGTGTTTAAGCACATATTGAGTAAAAAGGAAGGACTCACTGTCCATCATGGGGAAGCTCCTGATCAGGTTTAACCATAAAGAAAGTTTTAAACCAAAGCCTAAAAGTAGAGAGGGTGTCAGTCCTCATGATCCAAACAGGGGCTACATCCACACGTACACGGGTATTTTTGAAAACGGAGATTTTCCGTTTTCGTTTTAAAAAATAATCCCGTCCACACGTAAAGGCAGAAATGAAGGAAAACGCTGCTAAGAACATGCCAAAGCAACAGGTGGCGATATATTCCTAACCGTGTAGAAATGTTGGCCAATCAGAAGTCTAGAAGCCTCGGCGGGAAAAAGTAAACAAAGCTGGGGCATAGAAGCTAGGGATGGGATTTCCGGCTCTTTTTAGAGATCCGGCTCTTTCGGCTCGGCTCACTAAAAAGAGCCGAGTTTCGGCTCCGAACCGGCTCTTCAGGTTGTTTTGTTGCTTTAATTATTTAATCATTAACAATAATATAAAATTATGCAGAAAAGGAATTACTAATGTAAAAAAAGTGGTTTTATTTATATATGTTTATATATGGCCCCTAGAGACAAGCATATACAAACTCCAAAAAGCACGTACAAACTCCAAAACACATTTCTAGCATGAACTGAACTTCCAAAACAGAGCTACCCAGATCACTTAAATTACACAATTGAAAGCATGTGTGTATTGTTTGTGTATTTATAGACAAGCACTCATATTTATTCAAATAATTAAAAAAAAATCATTTACCTGTTACTACCACACACCAAATCCGGTTGATGATACTTCCTGGCTTGTGTAGCCACTAGGTAACAAAAGCTCAACACTGCGCCTAGCATCCTGGAGCACTTCTGTTGGCTTTTGTACGTGATTCTGAGTTTGTACGTGCTTCTTAGTTTTTACGTGTTTTGGAGTTTTTACGCGTTTTGGAGTTTGTACGTGCTTTGTCTCTAAGGGCCACCATAAATATACTTTATTTATTCACTCCACATAAAATGTAATAAATAAATCATATAATACAAAGAACAACTATTTACATTTTAAACTTTTAACTATTTAAAATTTCAGCTTTTTCCTTTTAAACAAATTTAACGTGAAACAACACAAAACACTGCAAACCACAACACAATTAAATATAAATTAAAATATTAAAACAAAAAGAAGATGCACATTCTCTGTCATATGGGCCTGCATGATTTCTGAATCCTTTATCATCTGCAACTGAAAATAGTGGATGATTACTATACCTTTCTAATGTGACGTTGTTGTCCCTCGCTCTCTTTCTCTCTAGCTCTGATCCTGTGCTACTGCCAGTGTAACTAACGCCCCTCCCCCCTCTGCCCAGCGCAAAGTACAGGCCGCGTGTGCGAGTTTAGCGGAAAAAAGGGCGAGAGAGAGAGAGGGTGAGAGAAAGAAAAAAAAACCCCTCACGGCTCCCAATAAGGAGCCTGCTCGCATCGTTCACTTCAAAGAGCCGGCTCTAAGAGCCATTTTGTTCGCGAACGACCCATCACTAATAGAAGCAGAACCTAGTCGTATGTGTGGAGGGACAGTAACTGGGTTTGTATATGTAAGCATTTAAACACTGCAGAGAGCACAATTAACAGTAACAATATTGTAGAAATTCATTTCACCGAAACAATAACGTGGCGCACAGTGTGACATCAAAAAAGGCGCACACCTTTGACTCTGCGTTTTCTCCGTTTTTCTCGTCCACACGTAAATGCAAAAACGGAGTTTTCAAAAATATTCACCCTTGCCGGAGTTTTTAAAAATCTCCGTTTTCAGTCACCAAAAACCCCGTTTACGTGTAGAAGAAAGGTGCAAATGCATAGAAAAATCTGCGTTTTCAAAAATACCCGGGTACGTGTGGACGTAGCCAGGGAGCTGGTTTCACAGGGGATACTCTGCAAATGCAAAGCTGTTTGAAGATGAAGTCTGGTCTGCCAATGCTGACATCTCGATGGCAGGATGTAATGTACAAGAAAACCGTTTCTCTACAACCGATTCTCCATTAGACTCCTACATGTTTATGTTTACATAAACTGAAAACATCTGAGATGTTTTAGAAGAAAGTTTAATTTCCAGGGAGGTAAAGAAGCATCTGTGCAGGATAAGAACAAAATAAATGTTCTACATGTTATTTAAGAATACATATATTATCATCACAGCCCCTGTAAGCATGACTGTTTTAGAGGAAAAACATATTTTGAAAAACTTTATGCGTTCATCGGTTTAAATTTTGCGGCCATGACTCTGAACAGACTAATTTCTGCCAGAAAAGTCCGGCATCTCATGCGACCTTCAAAATGTGAGTTATTAAGCATAATCTTATTTTTCTACCAGAGTCCACTTTACCCCATTTTCCACTAATGAGCAAAATCTTGATGCCAAGAACGAGATTACATACTCCTACTTTATTTAGTGTGGTGTGAGTTCAAAGACTTAATCAGCTTGTGAAATCTTCTTTCTATACAGTCTAAATCAAGCTTTAGTTATGATCACAAAGCATTTCTGTTCTAAAATCCGTTTTTCATACAATTTATTACAGTAAGGGTTTCTTGGTGGGCAGTCAGTCACCTTTTTGAACGCTTAGATGTGTGGTTAATGTGTCACAGCTGAGAGATCAGCAGGTCACCACAGAACGTTCACATATGCAGCACTTTCCCTTCAGGCCTTTTTGTCTCACACCCCCTTTGTAAAGCAGCTGGTTTGCAGATCATCAAGCAGATACTGAGGTCCAATGCTGGGGGGCTTCTGGGGAATCTGGGTCATCTGGCTAGACATAGCATCACTCTGGTAGTTTGTATTTGACTTCAGATCGGTTTGATCACAAGTGGGATGTAGTTTTTTGAAGCCCTGCAGTAGCTTCAGATCAGCGAATAGAACAATGAGCAAACTTCTAAATAACCATATATGATGCATAATCATATCCACAGTTTCTCTGCTATCTGGTGGTTCTGTTACTCTATCATAATCTGACATGGCCTCAGTGCTTTCAAAAGCATCTCCTTGCCAAAGCTAGCAGCCATTCTCACCACCATGTCCTTCTTTGGGAAATACAAAAGCTTAAAGGGCCTTTAAGGATACAACCTCCCTG
This sequence comes from Neolamprologus multifasciatus, assembly GCF_963576455.1. Lineage (NCBI taxonomy): Eukaryota > Metazoa > Chordata > Actinopteri > Cichliformes > Cichlidae > Neolamprologus > Neolamprologus multifasciatus. The sequence goes on from NC_140455.1 coordinate 5,611,817, forward strand.
ACATCACTAAAGTAGCAGCCTGCTGGGCTCCTTCCACAGTGCTTCTCTGTCACCTTGTGGATGAAAGATGCAACTGCATTTACTCGATACTCCTTGACAACAGATTCTTCATGAATTTGACGACTCCTGCCTCAATCTTCAGGCTGTTTTCAGGCTTTTTGTCATCAGATTAATTATGGTGCACATTAGTGCAGTTTTTTGCAGTTTTTTGCACTGTTTTTTTTACAGGTTATTACATTTTATTTATTAGATGATCAGTCTGTGTTAAAAGCTCCTGTGGTTTATAGAAAGGAGACATCGACTTGTCTGTGTTGTGCAGAGGGAAAAACAAGACTTTTTTGGTTTGTAACGTGATGACTAAATACAATTTCTTTTTAAATGAATCAGGTAATCATGTTGGACAATAAAAACCCTCTGTATGGCTTATATATTTTGAATATGAGGAAGGTTTTGAATGAATTGATCAGCAAATACTGTCCATTAAAATGTTTGAATACTGTGTATTCATTTCCCATTTTTGTCTTGAAACTATCAGACACCTAGTAATAACTTCAAATTGTGTATATGAGGGCATACAGCAATCAGGCTGGAGAAGTAACATGACTATGCAGACAGACCCTTTTTCAACAGCTAAAATATTAGCAAAAGTTATCACATTTAATTTATGAAATTTACTGTGTGTGGTAGTTACCTATATATTTGACTGAAGTGACACAAACCTTAGCCTGGTGAAATTTTAATGTATTTACTGGTTCCAGCCACAAGGTGGCAGACTATTACTGCAGTTCAGTGTTAGCGCGTATAAGAAAAGTTTTTGTATCTGTATTTCCATGCAGTGTGAACATTATAACAGTCCCTGTGATACAAAAAACACACTTACAATAAATACTTTATTTCACCATGAAAAATAGACAACATTCTCCATTTAGAACAACAATTTCTGTCAATCATATTTTTATATTTTCATCACTTTTCAATTTAAACATCCTCAGGATTCTCCTTCTTTAATCTTTTTCATTTTCTTACAGAATAAAGAAGCTGTCCAGTTAAGTTGCCAAGCAAAACTATAGCACAAAAATAGACACCACGTTTCTCACATACTGGAACAAACTCTTAAACACATTAAAGCACAAAGTGCAAAAAGGCTTGATGGTTTGATGGCTGAGATAGTCCATGCAGATGTTGGTACAAAAGCTGCACTGCAGTACATGAAGTGTCCAAAAGCGTTGCCTGCAGTAATTCACCACCTTCAGCTGTTCTCATTTAGTCACACCAATAGCTTTGAAGCAACATCCAAGCGTTGCTTTTACTTTACACTCAAATGTGTGCCAAGAAAGCTGAAAATATACAGATGATGAGCCTTTTTTTCTCTCTCACTTCCTTGTTTTTTTTCCCCATTCTCTGTGAACCTCTTTAATCTTTCTGTGAATGTAGCAAAAAGGAATCAGTAGTGAGAATGAAAAGAACGGTTTTCTGTAATATGGCGAGTGCAAACGTAGGCACAAAGAGCACCCTTTGATTCTGAGCTTGTATGGTATGACCACCTGTGCGTAATCGGTTGTACGCCTATTGTAAGACCTCTTTTTTTCCTTTCTTCTCAAAGACCGGTATGCTGCTTGCGCAGCCTTCCCTGTAGCTCTTCTCTTTTTTAACAGCCACAGATACGGCACAGTTGCAGTATGGCACAGTAAAATCTGGGTTTTAATGCCCAACAAAGAAAGAAAGAAATGCTTTCTCCTGAGGCTTGTGCCCTCCTGATTCTTTTCCAACAGCACACAATAGCAGCATTGATGAACATCAACTTGCAATCATACATAACTTGAGGTAATTCTTTCTTTTTTTTTACTTTTTCTGGCCTCACACCTCATTATGCCCAAAGGAACAGATGCAAATCAGCTTTGGCAAATGCTGATGCGTGACATTATGGATTTAATGGTGCACACGTTAATCACAGCTGGGTTCAAGTTGTGTGTGTTGCACTGTGCACGTAGCAGTTCTGAACTGAGGCAGGTATGGCATGGCGAAGCCACACGCCAACGGTGACGGCAGGATCCCGGGCTCGCTCAGGTTGTCTTGACCGAGCAAAGGATGCAACTCCACGGAACAGTGCCCTCTGTTCAAAGTGGTACTTTTAAGCAGCTCCACTTTGGCTTCTTCGTCTTCACTCTGCTTGTCGTCTTTCTCACTCTCCTCATCCTCTGCTGGGTAGTCCATTCCTAGATAATACAAGTCCTTCTCCCGTCTCACGTCATGCTCGTCTTCTGATGTTTGAGAAAGCTCCTCCACAGAGTTGTTCGAGCAGGAGCGCCTCGGGTCATCCATCTCCAAACCACGACAGCTTTCCAGCTCCCAGAGGCCACCGGGAAAAGATCCCGAAATGTCAGAGTTGTTGGCAGAGAAATTTCCCTCATCGCTGGAGCTGTTACCACTACCATCCTTGTAGGGCAGATGAATGGGGGGCTGCTGGTCCTGACTGGGATTGGAGACCAGAACAGCGGTGTAGATGACTGAAGACTGCCCAGAGTTGTCGGTGCTACCTGGATGTTGGTCCACTGAGGGATCAGCTGGCTGCAGATCATCTGCTCTTGGGCTTGAAGTAGTTAACATATCCAGAACAGCTGAAGAAGGACCCTCAACAGGGAGAGTCTCATTCTCCATGAACTGATCAACATTCAGGTCAAACCCAGGAGAATGGGAGCCAGCTAAGGCATCTGCAGGGTCTGGAAGTGGGTTTTGGATCAGAGCTGTAGTTAGAACTTTGTCCACTATAATGACCTGGGAGATGTTCTCATTGGGCATGAGCAGCGGCCAGACCGGCAGACCTTCCTGAGGTCGGAACAGATAGTCAAAGGTGTCCACCTGGAGAAAGTTTCAGAGCTGATGAATAATGAAGCATATGGCCATGAGAATACAGAGAATCCACTTATGATGGAAAAGACCGTTAAGAAGAGACTAAATGCATATTTTCTTGCTGTACTGATCCATGAAGGTAGCAGTGCAAACCGCTCACAAGCATTAATAGCCTACAGATGGCGACAAACATACATGACGAACATGTTGCCCACAAACTCATCATGCTTCTGCCTCTTTATTTATCAAGATAGACAGGAACTACTGAAGAACTTGCATGGTGAGTGTTTTTAAATCGACTCATCTCAGTATCATGTGATGACAAGAAACATGCAATCAGAACTTTATCCAAAGGAATAGAGCATATAGAGCATTTTCTACCTGAATTTTTGATGGGAACATCAAGATCACTCTCAAGTGTTTTCATTAAATATGAAGCAGCTAGTTAGCTTAGCATAAAATGAATCTTGGTGCTGCTGCTGGTATTTTGTTGTTTTTAGTTTGTGCCATCTCATCTTTTTTTTTTTTATTTCCTTCATTTCCTTTCTCTCTCTCTTTCTGTTATTATGATCGTTTTCAAGTTTCCTGTCCTCATTATCAGTGTTTTGTGTCTTTTGACTACTGCCTGTTTACTTTGATGATTTCCTGTCTCATGTGTCTCTTTTTGTATTTACTTCCTGTCTTTGTTTTTGTCTCCTTTGCGATTTTCTGCCACACTTTCATTAGTTCTGCTTGTATCTCGTCCCTGCCTGTGTCTGATCACAAATCACCTCTGCATGTGTGTGTACATATAGTCCTGTCTTCCCCTTTGTTGCCTCGCTTTTGCCAGTTTTTGTCACCTTTGCCACCTTCCCCATCCTACTGTTCACCTGGCTGTTTCCTTGTGCCTCTGCAGAGTGATTTTCTCGATTAACCTCCAACCTTTGTGCGGCACTTTTTTGAATAATTCTTTTTCCACTGAGATATCTCTGGTCTCTTTTTAATTGACACAAAAGTTAAAAGTTAAAAACAATCACTTGTAATTGTAACACTTGTAAAACACTTGTAATTTAACAAAAGGTATATGTGAGGTTCCACTCGCTCTTTAAGAAAATAAGATCATGTTAATAAGCGACCGTGTTAGGTAACAGCATCTGTCAGACTGTTTCTCCGACTTATACTAAGCTACCTCAGTCAATTTTTATTTGAAAACAGTGCAAATTAGCTTCTTTCACATGATGTTGTTCTTTAGGGCTAGTATGACCTAGATGTTAAGATTTTAGGGTTAATAAACGGATGAGTCAACAGTGACATTCACAGTGTACATTTCATACCTTTTTGAAGTCTATTCCTTTAGCCCATGAACACTTCCTTGGGTTGGGAACATCCTTCCATACAAACTTTTTCATCCTGGAAATGTAGCAGATATTCATGTTAGACATTTGATGCCTAAACACTCCTTTTCCCTTCCTCTCTCGGGTCTAATTTTTCCACCTTTTATCCACCAACATCAAGCGTAATTACACCCTGGTGACCTGTTAAATGTCACACCACTAATTTTTCATGGTCAGTGTCTCTGTGCCCTTAATTAGACTGCACCATAGAAATTACTATCATATATCATTTCTTACAAGTGTCTGTTCGGATAAAAAAAACTAACCGTGTATATTCAGGGTTAGTTTTACAAGATCAAACGGTGAACCCTAGAATTATCATGTTCTGGCTGTGTACCTCCACAAACCAGGCAAGCTACAGTTTACAGTACATCCAGGCCTGTACAGACAAATGTAATTTACTAATTGACGACTTTTGATTGGTGAGCGCTAAAGATTAGTGTCACAGTCTCTCCTGTTCCTGAGTCACAGCACTGAAAAATGGCCAGAGAGGTTTTTTTTGCAAAAAGTCTGAATGTTTTATCGCTTTACCCTCTTACACATTTGTGTCAGTTTGTAAATACATTTTTCTGGAATAGCTCTTACTGGTTTTGGGAGAGAACCAGGGTGACAAACAGGATGATGAAAAGAAAGGAGATGATCATCAGCATCATGTAGGCCTCAGGATCTCCTCTGGTGGCTGTAACACACATCAGAGCTTTAACTGCTAGAACAACAAGAGGCCTTTTGTCATCCTTTAGTGCTGCAGATGACACGACCCGTGCGCAGTGAGCATACCTAAAGTGTAAATCGGCTCCCCTTCTCCCTCAGCAAACACAGGGTACAAGAAAAAGCCGTACTCCTCTGAGGCAAAAAAATCACCTGATGGGATAAATGTAAATTGTTACAGCTTAGTTTAACTTAACATAACCAGACTGTGAAATAACAGTGTAACTAACACAGAAGAGAATGTACTACCTCTCAGATAGACGGGGTAATCAGTGTAGCGCAGTCTGGCCCACGTCTCTGCTTTTGGCCCAGAGTCCTGCTGCTTGTGTGGCAACCACTCGACCACCATGAACAGAGGCACCAAGCTGTTCTCCAACAGGCTCCATGACAGTGACACACATGTGCTGTTGATAAGCAACACGTGGAATGAACGCACGCAGCGGCCTGCAGTGCAGAAAGAAACAACTGAATTCATCCAGGGTCAGATGACCTCGACATTCACAGTGGCTTTTCTTTGCTTTTCTTTTCTCTCATCTGTCAACATCGAAGGCTGAATAACGCTCACTGAGCTTCAGCTACCAGCTTAAGGAGCATTCAGGACAGTGATGCTAGCACGTGCACGTGTGTAATCATGACTATTTATTTAAAGTTGCTGCTGACAGGAGCACAAATGTGCACTAATCTCACTACACATCAAACGTTAAAAGAAAAAAAGACTCTTGCAAACAGCTGTGAAAAACTGAGCCAAAGCAATTTTAGTTTCCCCCAGTCGATGGGTCATTTAATTGTTCCTGCAGGGAAGCGTATTTACAATGCTTTCAAAACTCAGCCACCAAAAAAAGAAGAAAAACAACAAATAAAATTCATTTCACGTCCAATTACACCAAACATACAAACTCACAGCAAACTAAAATTAAATGTATGTTTTTTCAGCAAAAACCAATTCAATTAAGCGCCTTTCCACCTTTTGGAAAAGTGTTTTGTGGAATAATCTCGGAGCTGAAATGTGGAACAGGAACCACCGATCTTCTTTTTTTGCTGTGTGCAAATTTAAGTCGTCCTAACCTACACGACTTGACTTTTTAATTGCTAGAGAGTTTTCGACAGTTCTTATTCAGTGTAAGATTGGTTATGCCAGCTTGATTATGCTGCTGTAACTCACTGCAACCAGAATAAAGTGAAAGCGCTTATAAATTTAAAGAATTTTCCCGGTAAAACTTGTTTAATTCATGTTTGTAGGCAGAAAAAAACTGGCGTGGAAATACAAACGCATATCCACTTGATGCTTGTTAGTCCTTTTGCTCTGTGTGGAACTCCACCAAAGGAGATTTCTAAGTCAGGTGCTCAATGATTTACCACAAATTTGCTGTGTTCTCGTCTTCAGGTTGCTGCTAATAAAACTCTTCTCTAATAATCAAATTATGAAAACAGTCCATCTTTATGGACAATTAATTTATTCTGACAGTTATTCTCTGAATCATGATTAAAGGAAGAGAAAAATGTTACACAAACACACACACACACATTAGACATCAGCCTTGTTTCCTATGTTCCCATTACTCTTAGCACTCACTGCACTAGAACTAATGGATGTTGGGCATCTATCACGGCTCTTATGAGCTCCCAGAGATAATTATTTTAGATGTAGTCTTAAACTAAATGGATGGTTTTAACCTCTGCTTTAAGCATTTCAAGCATGTGTTATGAGGCTGGGGAAGAAGCACACTGGCAAATAAACACATATAGAAACATGAGTTCATCTTGGGCTTGTCAAAATCTCAACATACAAGCCTTGATGATTATTAAAGCGCTGACAAAAATGATGTTTCCAGTAAGTATTTTGCCATGAATGGACACCACTGACCACCTTGTTCTTTTCTTTCCCGTAAATCTGCACCTGTGTCTGTGCACGTTTGAGTGTCCATAAATCTGTAAGAACTGATGAAAGGTTCCTGGACTGTTTGCTAAGAATCTTGCCCTTGCTTTTGTGAGCCTGTACATTTTTCCGTGTTCAAGAACACTTTTGATCTCAGCTAAGGTTTATATTTTCAGAGGAACGTGAATCCTGAGATTGTTAAAACTGCCTGTCTCTTGATGAAATCCTGGATTGATTTAAAGATATTATATCAATATATGGCTTATATGGTTTATTTTATTCTTTATTTAAAACTTGACAGCCTCCAGCATGATCACACTGAGCTTCTTTTGGAATACTAATATAATAAGGAGGATGAGGGATATTATTGATTGATTGATTAAGAACAGCCTCAGGCTAGAGTGACAAGAACATCGCCTAATAGAATAAATTCACTGAGTGTGTGACTGGTCACACGTCCTGTTATATTCCCACTCACTCACCTTTAGGCTGTCTCTCCAGTGTCATGTTTATGTTGTCTCTGGAGGTCCCCAAACTATTGTTGGCTTCCACAGTCACAGTCTGGAGCTCCTGGTTCCACTCGAAGCTGTAGGAGGACGTCAGCTCGATCTTCTCCCTCAGCACAGATCCGCTTGAGGATCGACGCTGGACTATAAATCCATCCACACAATAGGAATTCCCAGAAGGTGGGAAATTCTACAAAACAAATTGAGAACATTTAAACAATTTTCATTTCAAATATTGTATAACACGACAAAACTGCAAAGGCGAAGGCAGATTTGAACTTAAGCCTTTTATTAAATAACCAAAGAAACACATTGGTCCTCTCTTTGTATCCGGACACGTGGCAGCACTTCTGCTATCATTTTGTTCGTATTTAACAAAATAAAAATGCAGACATAGTTGTTTTTGACTATCTCACTGAACTAACAGAGCCAATCTCAGCACGCTTGTACTCTCTGCTCATATTGCCTTCATATGAAATCATTTTTGGCTTTTTAAAGAACTTATTTTAACATTGACCTCAACAGCAAACAAATCCTCCCTAACAGAAAAAGTAACTTCAAGCGCCAGATTGTATTATATTTCTTCACGTCACTCTAATATGGGCGATCGTGGCTCAAGAGTTGAGAGTTCGCCTTGTAATTGGAAGGTTGCCGGTTCGAGTCCAGTCTTGGTCTTGGACTGGTGGTGGTAGGTCCAGTGTCCGGCAGCCTCGCCTCTGTCAGTGCGCCCCAGGGTGGCTGTGGCTACAATGTAGCTTCCCATCACCAGTGTGTGAATGGGTGAATGACTGGTTGTGTGAAGCGCTTTGGGGTCCTTAGGGACTAGAAAAGCGCTATATAAATACAGGCCATATATATTAAATTTGACTTTTGTCTGACCGCAGAACAGTTTCCACTTTGCCTCAATGCAGACAGCAACATTTCTGGGTCATGTTCATATGGCTTCTTCCTCATTATTGGATACTGATACCCAAAGACCACAGGCATCCAATAAGTGATTATCACCCTTGTCAATCAGGCACAGAGATTTCTCCCGATACTCTGAATCTTTTAATAATATTATGTACTGTAGATGATGAGATATTCAAGTTCTCGCAATTTAAATATAGTCTTAATAAATAACCTAATAGGGAATAGTGTGGTTTATTGAAGTGTTTTCTTATAGCATTTGATCAAATAGTAAGCTTCACCCCACAGAGGAATAAAAAGTATCAGGTTTAGCCACAGAGAAAATACTTGTTTAGCGTCTTTTTGTGTTTTTAGAGGGACCTGCAGACAAGAAGAATATCACTGTACCTAACTCTTAATAAAAAAGCTGAACACTGTAATGTATGTACCTCAAACAGCAGCGTGATGTTAGACTGGTTTCCGTGTGGATCATCTTGACGGATTCTCCAGAAATCAGGGCCACGTTCAGGAGCTGAGGAGATCAATTAGCAAACATTACATCCACTCGCAGCCTTTACTTTTGCATTTCTCTGCTAGGAGATGGCATTTGTGTGCGCCATGTCCATTAGAGTAGAAATCACATGGTCAGATGTGACTGGAAACGAACATTTGTATCAGAAGTCAAGGCTGCCACCGCTGCTGTTTTCATAACATGTTTTACCTCTGCTGTTTTGCGGAGTGGAGTAGACAGACTCGCTCCAGTCGCTCCAGTAGCCGGTGCCGTTGGTGTGCTTGCAGCGCACTTGAACCACGTATACGCGACACATATCTGGCACGGCGACCTCTGCCCACAGAACCCGCACAGGATCCTGAAGCTGCAGACATTTTTGGAGCTCATTAAAGAAACAACACGCATTCCTAATGGAAAATGTTCGCTCTGCGCAGTACACATCTGCTCACTCTGTCTAGCCTCCTTATTTTATGAAAAGACAGAAAATGATTTCTTCATTTTTTTTGGTATTTTGAGCAAATTTTGAGATGAGAACACAAATGAGAGCGTTTGTCCAATTTCCAGGAGAATTTTTCAATCAGAGGACTGCAGTTTGATCTCATAAGAGACACACAAGCTGAGGTTATATCAGAGCATCCTGTATCATTTAAAGAAATATTTCATTTGGCACATTTTATTCTGGGTGTTTCGCAGGAAGCTAACAGTAGTAGAGTTCTAACAATCATCCAGTATCATATCATTATAGAAATATCATTCATTCCAAACTTTAGAGGCTTTTTTGAATAATTGATTTGTGAACCCACCACACCAAGCATTCAGTCACAGCGTGTGGTTGCTAAACTGTGCGATAAGCTCACCTTCCACTTTGGCTGGGGGCTCACGGTGGATGGCGAGTAGTACTGAAACTGACACTGGAGACCATCGACTGGCAAAGGCGGAGCCTGCCAAGTCACTTCCAGGACCCCACTGCTGTGGCTCACTGCCTTCACATTAGCGGGTGCATGAGGCTTCACTGCAGGAACGACAGAAGTTCGGGTTTTTTGTGGTAAACCTGGAGTAACGGTGCTGCTGAAGAACATCTAATAAGCCTGGAGCTCTTTAATTAAAATGAATCCTTCTTTCTCACCGTGATCTACAGGTGACAGGTAGACCGGTTTGGACCTGATGGGACCCAGTTGCGATGGCAACTCCAGCCAGAGTTTATAGCAGTTCATCCTCAGAGGGTGGATGGTGCAGGTTTTCTGCCTGCCCTCCATGCAGGCAGGACTCATCTCCCCCAGATTCTCACCCGCTCTCTCCCTCCCCTCCATCTCGTCACATGGCAGGTCAGCCCACCTGACATTAAAAACAAAAAGAAACAGATGAAGTCGTGTTCTTTTTTTGTCTCCACATGAGCTGATTTGCCTGTGCTTGTACTGTTCTTGCACATCATAACGAATGTCTCTCCAGGACCAGTAATGCACCGATGTGATGTCATAGATTTGTTACTTCAAGGAAAAAAAGATTAAAATATTAAACACAACTTTACCAAGACTAAAGAACTGGTGACAACTAGAATAGTTGAAGTCTGAGCAAAACAATCTGATCTGAAATATGAAATAAGATGTTCTCGTCATCTTTAAACTTACATCTGCAGTACATCAGTCAGTTAGAACAAGCTTGCATAATCGTGTCAGGCCACACTGGTTTTAAAGAGAAGAGACTTACTATTGTAGTCTATTGTATTGTATAATACTAACGACACACACTTACAGTGCACTGTTGAAATAAACTTCCTGATATTGCTTCTCTAGTGCTAAACACACAGGTCGAGGGTGTGTTCAGTGAACCTGGTGTCCTGGTACACTGTGTGTGTGTGTGTGTGTGTGTGTGTGTGTGTGTGTGTGTGTGTGTGTGTGTGTGTGTGTAGGTGTGTGTGTGCATGTGTGTGTGTGTGTGTGTGTGTGTGTGTATAGTAACTTCCAGCTTTTCATCACACAAACGTTTTATGAACAATGCAGCATCTTTTAAGAAACATAAACACTCCGGAAATATCAACTGGATTGGAAAAGGTGCTTTACTTGGATTGAAATCTGAGCTTATCCGGCTGTTTGTGAGTCCAACTGCAGTCCATGGCGTCAATATCCCCGTTGGTTACACACTTTATATCAATGTCAGCTCCTGAAACACACAAAGAAAAACACATTTAATTTGGGTGACAGTCACAAACACATTCTGGTTCACGCTGTTTTGCTTTCACATGTCGCCGCTCTGCTTCCTGTCTTTGTCAAATGAACACTGAAGGGACATGGATTTCAAGCAACTTTAAAACATCAGAAACTGACTTTCGCTATAAAAATAGGGAAGAGAAATACATTGGATAACACTTAGACTTGTTTTTACTGGTCCAACAAAGCTCACCTTCCACAAAGATCTGGCTGTAAGGGATGCTCCACTCTTCGGTACACCTCAGGAGGTCATACATTTGATTCTCTGAAGGATGCAATGTGATCTTGCTCACCTGGTTTGGGTCAACAAAAATATTTACTGTACTGAAGGCTGTACATTTTTAAAAATAGGCCCATAGAAATGTTCCGAGCATCACAAAAACCTCTGCAGGGAGAGTTTTTTTGTACTTCTTACCCACTGGTTGACTGGGTGGTACAGGGCGGGTGGAGGCAGCGGTTGGAAGTTGAGCTTCCACACGGCCATGCTGGCATTCATTCTGTGGTCGTTGAATACACAGTATACTGTTACGTTCTCCCCAGGTCTAGCCACCACTTTCTTGGGGATGTAGCTCACCGCTGCACGCAGGAAAGAAGAAAAAAACCACGTCATTTTATGTTACGTTTACTGCCTCAAAGAAGAAATCTCGTTTTTAACTTTTTATACTTTGAAAAGCCTTTTACAAAAGACACAAAGCCAAATGGATGTCACTCAGATGACAAAAACAAAGACTCAAACAAATCAAACACATGACTCATTCTCATTCACCCACAGTTGCCACGTAGACCTTTACAAAAGAAAAAAAGACAAACCTTTCTATGGAATTATGAAAACTTTGTCAAAGTTTGCCATTAAAAGAACAAGCGGGGAGTTATCTGACTCCTGTCACACAGCCACCTGAAACTTCTGTGAGGAGCACTGACTCACTCAAAATGTAACTTTTGTGAATGCTTCAGCAGGACGTCAGCGGCGTGTTCTTCTGTTCTGGCATCGTTTTAGCCAGAAGTTTCTGAGTCACCCTTCAAGCCAAGAACCTCACATCATCTCAATTACTGCTGTTTTACAAGGACGACTGTGTGGCTCGTTTTCACGGGATTACTCAGAGCTGCTGAGTCTCACAAACATTTAACCCCATGACACACACTACTGTGCCACTGACACACAGTACATGGGCAGTCTTTGGGTAACAGTATCTATTATCTAGGAAAAACATCACAAATATGTCTGCTGTGACAATACAACAAGACGCCGTCACTTGTGCTGTGTAAAGCTTTTGGAATCAATTAGCCCAAGCTTAGTATGAGTCACTGATCAGCTGACATGAACGAGGTTTCTGATTTTAGTTCATGCAAACAATTGTTATGTCTCAGTTCTTGCTCTTGTTTTTCAACTTTCAGTTTCATAATTCATATTACTGTAGAGTCTTTACCTACAACATACAGCACCTTGATGCAACTGTTGTTGTGATTTGAGTTGAATAACTTAAAAAAATGTTTTGCATGCACTAATACAGACAGTGCTTGACAGATTTATTAGACCAACACTCGGTGTTTTTACCAAAGCAATCCCGTGTTAGCAGCACTTGTATTTACCTAAATCAGTATTTTTTATGTTAAAATATAATTATTGTTGCTGTCCAAAAACTGTAAAGTGCACTATTAATTTTATTTGATTAGGATATCTGATATGTTCAGTTTGTTACTAATAAATTAAAACTTAATTTTTAGTTTTTCTTGTTTTTGTTACAGGTGATCAAATAAAAAGACTATACAGTAAATAATCCCTTTTATGAGCTCTTAATGCTGATCATTAACCTGGAGAATGACCTCTGATGAAATACTCATATGAGTTTTTCAGTGACTCAGTCTAATGAGCTTGGATTGGACATAATTGCGCTCAGTGCTTGACCCTATCTGAATGAGCCTCTCAGAGAAATGTGAGTTGACCCACAGCCACCAGGACAGGTTTAACATGTTAGGCTCACTGAAAAAAAAGATAATTTTATACTTATTATATCCTTTACTCCTTGATAAATCTTACACTTACTAACTTCTTACACTTCCTTCTTATATGTTCTTATATGAAATGGAGTACCAGATCAACTGATGAATAGAGTGGCTATATGTGATTTTCAAACAATTCTAGAGAGATAAGAAGCTGGTCCCATGAAACATCTCCTAAGGTTCTGCTGTGAGGAAGCAGCTCTTACTATCCAGGCGGATGTGGTGAGGTTCACTCCATTCACTCCACAGTGGAGGCTCTTCCGGGCCGGAGCAGCGAACCTGAACGGTGTAGTTTAGTTTGGGCTTCAGATCCAAAGACACTCTGGGCTCTCCAGGCGCAGACACCACCTGGAGACAGATAAGGAATACTGAAGAACATGCACACATGTACCCACAGACTGCTGGGTGTTGACCACTTGGAGTGATGCCTAAGTCAAATCCATCGTCACAGCATGGCTGCTGCTTTTGTTTAGAGTCCTCTTAACTGGAACTGCAACTGGAACTGGACTGTTTCTACATGCAGCAGCTGATTATTATCGTTATGAAGCATGATGCATTTGATGAAGAATCTATTTTAATTGTGAAATGAAGCAGGGAAAAAAAAAACATGCCTAAGAGTACACTGATGTTACTCAAGCAGATTGTGAAATCTTAGCTTGGCAGAGTGCCCAAAGCAGAGAGGGAAAGTCATTACATGACTGTGGCTCAAGAGTTGGGAGTTCGCCTTGTAATCGGAAGGTTGCCAGTTCGAGCCCCGGCTTGGACAGTCTCGTCATTGTGTCCTTGGGCAAGACACTTCACCCGTTGCCTACTGGTGGTGGTCAGAGGGCCCGGTGGCGCCAGTGTCCGGCAGCCTCGCCTCTGTCAGTGCGCCCCAGGGTGGCTGTGGCTACAATGTAGCTTGCCATCACCAGTGTGTGAATGTGTGTGTGAATGGGTGGATGACAGGTTGTGTAAAGCGCTTTGGGGTCCTTAGGGACTAGAAAAGCGCTATACAAATACAGGCCATTTTATTTTTACCATTTATATGTGATTTATAACAATCACTATGAATCAAGAATTTTTTTTAAAGCCGATATGATCCAAGCAAAAACACTCAGTAGATTAACCTGGGGGACTTGTGGTGAACAACCAGGCTTCAAATATTAGCTGACATTTTACATGCAAAGGTATGAAGAAAAAAAACAGGAAATCCTGTTAATTGATGGCAAATTCTTAGTAGAACTCTCCACCTCTTATATAATCTTCTAAGTATAAATAGTTAGTATTTACCTGCGAGGCCGGGTGAGTGGTGCCAGAGGAGTATCGGACTTCATATCTCAGTGGACCAGCGTCAAAGTCGGCTGGGTCATCCCAGAGCACGATCAGCTCTGCCTCAATGGTCTGAGTGTGTGACAGGTTGCCTGGAGGACTCGGTTTCTCTGGAGAAAAAGATTACAGCAACGTAAGCTTCACAACACCATCAATATACAGCACATCTGACAAATTACCCGCATTCATAAAACTACTCTGCAGTGCTGTCAGAGTGCATCATCACAGGTTACAACCAGACAGTCTGATTTAGCTCATGGTCCATAAAAAGAAAACAAGGCCAAAAGCCTCCTTCTGGTACTGTTTGTTATTTACTGTCACTCTAACAGTATGCCACTAGAGCCATGCAAATCTAATGATGGCTCCAATTCTGAATTATTAAAATTAAATAAATTAAGCTGAGCACAATTTACTTTCACAACCAGGCATAAAAGGCAAGTTCACTTTACACTTTAGTCTAACAGTAAAATGTCATCAAAGCATGCTGCTAATAATCTATAAATCACATAACGTTTCAGGCGGGTTTCTCAGCGGCGTGGACCCAGACAAACATCAGACAGGTGGAGCAGGCCTGATAACAAAGCCCCGTTTCACATGTTCAACTATGACACAAACAACCTGAGATAATTAAGTCTCATAAAACCACAAAAATGCCCACGGGGCGAGAAGAGATCAATAAACATTATGAGTAACAGCCAAATCGTTCTGCTCCCACACTACTCCGCCATTAGGAACATTACGTGCTTCTACTCCTCATCACAAAGTCTAATTTGCACATGTACCTAAATCAAGATCAGGAAACAGTTACGCCCTCCCTAATATGACAACAACTGCAGCACCATTGCTTAATGACAGTTCACACAGTGCAGGTAACAGGAAATAGCCTCGAGTGCCAGTTCCTGGTGCTTCTTATAACTCAGTTGAGTCTGAATAAACTGAATCCACAAAGTGTTTTCTTTTTCCAAGAATACAGAGAAAACACAAAAAGGCAACAGCCACTTTAGCCATTTACATGATGCAAACAATATATAACACATTGTAAATACATATACGCTGAATGGAGAGCCTCAAACCTAGAGTTTTGGCTGAGAAAATGTAAAATCGACACCTCATTAAGGGGGCTCTATTTTTACAAGACATGAATAATACAAGTTTGGTTTCAAGATCACTGAAGTTCAATTAAATGAACCAAAGGGATAAGACTGCAGCGGTGCAGTGAAAAGACAGCAAAAGCCTGACTGTTACTACTCGGTTTCTTTTCTGCTCCGTGCTGTTTCATCTAAGCGGTCTGGTTGAACAAACTCAGCATACAAAGTGCTTGTCTGTTACTGCGGAGATCTCACGGCTGCACACACACGCTTTTAGCTGCATTCCGGTCACAGTGCAGCTATAGAAAGGTCTTTCTCCTTATCTGTCCATCATGTTAAGGTTGGACGTCAGAATGGAGAATTAACCAGTGAGAGGTTCGGCATTACCGTCATACATAGACTAAATGTATTCTTAGGACCATTCATGTGTGGAAAAAAAGAAGACTGTTTGGGAACTTGCTTCTTTGATTGGTAACCGTAATACACTTAAAACAGTGTGGTCACACATATAAAACACCAGAAAAATGACCAAATACCTGAATGTCACTGTCTTACAAGGTAAACTTATTAGCTGAAATTATTACTATTACTATTATTACTTTAATTATTACTTTAATGACTCCCCGCTATGAATCATGCCTTTCTCACCAGGTCGGGCAGGAACTCTGAGCAGAACTGGTGGAGCCACGGCATCAGAGATGCTGACAGTTACCATGGCGACAAAGCTTGTTGTTGGGTCAAGAGTGAGTGAGCACATGAAGGAATCCTGCGCCTCACAAACAACGGGATTTTCAGATGCGGAATAGTCACCATCTTGCTGAAATCTGTAAACAGACGGTAAAACAGTTCAGTCAGAAGGTTCTGGCATTTCTTGGTATAGATTATCATGTTTCAGTTTGGTGCATTTTAGTGACATTTCACTATTCAATTCACTGTTGTGTTATATCTTTTGTTACATTTTCTTATATCTTTGTTGACTTGGAGAAAAAGTACTTTAAGTGCTCAAAAAAATCTCAAAACAGCTAATAAATCAGACTTGAGGGGGAAACCATTGAGTAAAATTCTCAAGTGCTTGTTAGGTCAGTGCTAACCTAATCGCATTAGCCTACCACAGTACAAGCCTGGAGCCAGTGAGATAAACACTTAACCCCCCAGTGAGCAGTTGAGACATCGCCAATCAGACTAAAACACACAAAGGCACACACAATCACTCATTCACACACTCTCAACAGGCAAAACGCACATGAAGCCATTAACGAGAGCCGCTTCACACTCACAACTGCCGCCGTAAGCTGACTGCCATAAGACTGTCGGACGGCTGACCACGAGACCGAAGATCGCAGATTAAATTTCGCCAGTTTCCATCAATTCTGCAGAGGATGTCCAAACAGGTGCCTGAAAAGAAATTACATTTGCATGTTAGGAGACTGTTGGCAAACCTCCAAATGAAGGCTTCTGAGAAAACAGCCTGGTTTAATATTCTTAGAAGAAGCCTGAGACTGAGTGGCAGTCTGGGGAGAGGCCTCCTCCAGCCTGGTCAAAAGGAACAAACCCTCTCTAGCACTGAAATCCTTCGCTGCATGAACAACCTTGGGCTCTTTGCTCAAGTAAAAGTTCTGAAATACAGTTAGCTTTCATACTACAATCAGAAATAGAACAGAACATCAAATCTATTTACTGCACGTACATGCTTTACATATATAGGCAAATGGTCGGTTTTATCAGTTTCCCATCACTGTGGGAAACGTCTGGCTGCTGAAAGCAGTGGAAAAACATGAATGAAAGAAGCATAAGTGCGTGCTGTTTGTGTCTGTAAATAAAATGCACCCAATTCTTAATTTTCAACACCTACTTTGCACTTCATGCTACATTAATCCATTCACACAGCACGCTCTTCTTATCATACACAGTTGTTTTTCTGTTTTTTTACCAGTGTAAATAAGGGTTCGTTTTGGGAGTGTATATCCTGCCCAAGGACACTTTGACAGGTGCCAGGGATCAAACCACCTACCTGATCTCGTCTAGCTCCTGTGTTTTACAGAAGGTGAATCACTCCTGATTGTTAGGCATCATAAAGAATCTGGAGATTTAAAATTCACATAAAGCTGGAAGCACTTACACAACACAGCACCTAATAGATCAGCGCAAATAAACAAATTCTCTGCACCATTCCCCGTGTACTTTCAGATCCATACAACACAGAGAGGGGATTTTATAATTATGACTCCTATGTGCCGAGTATTTTTTCTCCTTGCAAAAAAAAAAAAAAGAATAAAAACACACAAAATCCTAGTGAGATAAACCTTATGAACACTGACTCATCAGCCAAGTGGGAGCAACATAAGTACACAATAGTTTTTCATCAGATGTTAATTTCTGCATCTATACAAAATTTAAAAAAAATACACTTTTTAGAGGTTTTGCAAAAACCTGACGACCATAATTTAGATTTCAGTATGTCAACGTACAGAAATGAAATGATCTCATTTACGTTTTGAGCAGACCCGTTTGGACCTGGTCGTGATTCAGTGATCACACAGATGAGTATCTACACACAACACTGACAGACACTTTGTATCAAGGCCTAATGTATGTGTTATGAAACATGTTGGCGCTAAACTCTTACCGCCAGAGGATCGGGGATGATGTGAATCAATTCTCGAGCTCTTAAAAGTGCAGCCGGGACTGTGTGGGAGATTTGATTGGGAGAGGTTTGCTTCTGGTGAATTTGCGCTGCCTCCCTCCACACCCAGGTGGGCTGAAGGTGACTCACAGCACAGCTCATCTTGCCACGGGAGGTCCACGGCACCTGAACGCAGAGAGGCTCCATCCTCGGGCTTCAAACTCTGAGCACCTGCTCACAGGGAGGCAATAAAATTAAGAGGGGATGACACATGAGCAGATTTTTAACAAGAACTTTACTGTGTATTACAATTTTTACTTTTTTTTTTAATTCAAAGGCAAAATATGTTTTATTTTATATCTCATTAAAGTGACAGCTTACTTAAGGTCAAAGCTATCTGGAACATTTGCTTCTTTGACTGTTTCTGTTCCCTAAAATGTTGTGCAATAGCAACGGCTCTTTCATGGAAGTTGGATGCTGAACATCTGCTGAATGTGATGACAGTCTGTGTTTGTGTCTCAGGGACAAAGGCAAAAGGAGAGAGAAGCAAGAAGCCTTTCTTAGAAAGAAAGAGTAAGCGTAATGCAATAAATAGGAATTTACTCAAAACTGACATAAGCAGAAATTACGAGCAATAATTGAAAAGATAAAAATAATAGCGCCTCAGATAAGACTCAAGTAAGTCTGCTAAAGACAATTCTGTTTACTGATAAATATGAGTGACATATTTTATTTCTTTTGATTTGTGTGCTACTTGTACTCGTGTTTATGAAAAGCACTGTATACATAAATAATTCTTCCACACTTCTTGCTTGGCCATTCTTCACACATATTAATTTGATGCATGCAGTTTTTATGAACAGTATTCCCTCTGTAGGCTAGCAATTTACAGAAGCTAACAACAGCTAAGCTAACAGAGTATTTAAAAGTAGAATGGGAGGGAGAGCCTTCAGTTTTCAGGCCCCTCTTCTGTGGAACCAGCTTCCAGTTTGGATTCGGGAGACAGACACTATCTCTACTTTTAAGATTAGGCTTAAAACTTTCCTTTTTGCTAAAGCATATAGTTAGGGCTGGACCAGGTGACCCTGAATCTTCCCTTAGTTATGCTGCAATAGATGTAGGCTGCCGGGGGATTCCCATGATGCATTGAGTTTTTCCTTTCCAGTCACCTTTCTCGCTCTCTATGTATTAACAGACCTCTCTGTGTTGAATCATATCTGTTATTAACCTCTGTCTCTCTTCCACAGCATGTCTTTTATCCTGTCTTCCTTCTCTCACCCCAACCGGTCGCAGCAGATGGCCGCCCCTCCCTGAGCCTGGTTCTGCCGGAGGTTTCTTCCTGTTAAAAAGGAGTTTTTCCTTCCCACTGTCGCCAAAGTGCTTGTTCATAGGGGGTCATATGATTGTTGGGTTTTTCTCTGTATCTATGAAGCGCCTTGAGGCGACTTTTGTTGTGATTTGGCGCTATATAAATAAAATTGAATTGAATTGAATAAACTAGCATATATAAGACTTATCTAAACAAAAAAGAGAGGTCAAGGGAAGTTTTAGGATAATCAAAGCACTAACAAGCCGCTAAAGCTAACATATTTAGCATGTTTTTTCAGTTTTACTTTTTAGCATCTTGAACCGTATATAGCATTAATAAGGATATCGGATGAAACGTTTCAATGTCTGTGTCTGAAACCACATAAAACCAATGGAGACATTGGTAACTGTGTGTATTAAGTAAGCACATTGTAGTCTTGTCTATAATTGGAATCATTACAGATTACATAAAGATAAAATTGGACCTCTGTGTAAGAGGCTATATAACCAACTCAGCCATTCATGTGAGCGTCCCAGACATTATGTCTCTACAGAAAATTAATTACATCTAGATTTAAAGAGGACATGAAAGCTACATATATAAAGGCTAATTTACACCATTGAGCCCTGCTCTCAAAAACTGACAAACATTACGGCTAACAGGTGGATTTTCCCGTCTGAGTGTAGCTAGCCAAACAACAGATCAGTGTTGCCAACTCCTCAGTAAGGAAAATCGCTATTGGCTGTCCTAAAAGTTGCTATAAGTCGCTAAATGATGTCATTGCCTAATTTGCATAATTGGTCATACTAATATAATTGTAACCTACGTTGTTGAAGAGAGAAATAACAACGTGGAACGAGACATAAAGTGAGTAAAGCATGTCTTAAATGCATTTAGAATTTATTTAGAACTACAAATTAAATTTCTTTTAGCAATTATTGTTTTTTAATGTCACAATTCCAACCGTGCTCCTTTAAACCTTGTGATCCACAAAACAGCATAACAGTAAAAGAAGAATTGACTGCATTACAGTTAGTGCGGGAGCGGCGGCTTTGCTCGTGCGCGTTTCATTTGCAGTTTGGACGCATAGGTGTCTTAAGAGCAACCCGCACTTTCACGTCAAAAAGTCGTCATAAATAAGTCTCCAATAACACCAGAAAAAGTCACCAGATTTGTCACTAGTCGCTTTTTAGAAAAAAAAAGTTGCTAAGGGGATCTGAAAACTCGCTAAATATAGCGACAAAGTCGCTAAGCTGGCAACACTGCAACAGATAGCCACTTATTGCTAAAGAGACAGACAGTGAAGTGGACAGTATATCCTCCGTTTTTTAACATAAAACTCATTGTTGCAGCCCAAATGTTATCCCCTCAGACTGATTTTTTTATTTTAGTGTCCTTATTTTCATCTGTTTTATCGATTCTGTCACTAGTTACCTAACATAAGCTAATGTAAGTCTATTAGCTGCAACCAACCAACCAACCACATTGCCTCACGTTCGTAATGAGAGAAGATGGCGTTAAACAAGCTAAAACTTTAACTTTAAGCACTTATTTTTCTAAATCCAGCTTCACAGACAGTGATGTCAGTTTTTGAGAGCAGGGCTCAATGGTGTAAATACGCCGTTATATGTGTAGCGTCTTTAAAAGACCAAAATCTTTCTGCCAAAATCTCAAAAAATCAATTTTTACAGCCTCTTACTGATGTGGATGTGCATCTTAAGTAGAAACACATCCACGGATGGTGTACAAATTTAGTGTGCGAGATTGATAAAAGACACGTGGTGACGTGTGTGTCTTTGAAGTGTTTGGAGCATATCATTTCCCTAAAATAAACACTTTCTTAAATTAATCTTTCAGTAAACTAAAAAAAGTAAACTTTTTTTGTTCTACGCACACCACACGTGAGAAGCACTGTTTATTTAAAGGAGAAAAACTCTTTGCAGGTAGAAGAGGTTAAGCTTACAAGCTGGGAGGTCAAAGGTGATGTGCTGGAGGTGGAACTCACCGTAGGAGACCAGGAACACAGACACAAGGCCTGCCAGCATTACAGACTGAACCCTGTAGGGAAACAAAGCAGGAATAAGAAATAGGAAGATGGAGTGAAGAAGAGAAAAAAGAAGACTGATGGAACACTGAACATACAAAAAGCAAAAATGCAAGGCATGAACAAAACAGGCACAGATGGACCCAAAACGCTAACAAGTTTCAATATTTAGTATTAATAATTTATATTCGAATTTTAATTAGCTATCAAGGGAAACAACAGATGAGATGTTCTTGGGAAAATACTCAAGCTGTTTTAATAGCATTTCTAGACATTCTTAGGTCAGTTGGTGTATTTGCATATCTAAACCGTCTTCAGTTTCTTCTGAAAATGCTGACGGATAGATTTTCATTTAGCAGGAAAACAAAGTAAGGTTGTGCAAAACTCAGTGTTTTATGAGTCACTGATTGATTACTATTACTCAATGTAAAAAGGTTTTTCAAAAACAGATATGGGAAAGCAGTGGGAGTAGAAGGAATGCATTCCAGTTTTCTGCGGGAAGGGCACTGGAAGAACTGGACCGAGTTCTCTGCAGACGTAATCATCTGACATAAAAACCTGTGCTGTTACAACACAAGACAATGACAGTTCACAACCGCTTAATACCATTTAAGTGTCAAGAGGTTGATGCCTGAGGACAGGTTGAAGGTAGCTCACATTTACTTTAACTTGCTCCAAGTTGCAACATATGTAACCATGAGCTGCTCCAACAAGACACTTTCTCATGGAGTCTCTGAAAAACTCGTACAGTTTCTAAAGTGTTCATCTCACAAAGCTTTCAGCAGGCAAATAAACACATAATTAAATTAAATAAGCCAATGTTCATGTCTGTCTGTGAGGTACGAAATTTTTACTGTGCAAAAAGGGATCTCTGACTCATTTGAGTGCAATCTCCAAGGGCAGGACCAGTGAAACTCAAATTTCTGTCAGAGAAAAGAAGTTTAACAGCACATTTAATCCTCCAAAGATCTTAGAAGGTTTTTTTAATGCAATTATAAGAGGATTTCTCTGTTTTTCTACATACTGTAGTTAATCTATCAGTATTGATCTTTGGACTTAAATTGTAAGAAATAAATGTGTAAAATTACAGAAATGTTCTGGTAGCTTTTTTCTCCACTTTGGACCCACTGAATAAAGCTGAAATCTTCCACAGTAGAAGTTTTATGTCATTTAATTGTTTTCTATTACTTAATTACTTTGGTGTAATATGAATGTTCATGGGAGTAATTTTTTATTAGTAGGAAAAGCAATAAAAATTATAAAACTGTCCAAAATTCTTTCTCTTCTTCACATTTTTTCAAAGCTGTCCAGTGGCCAAATTCTGGCTCCCGGGTCTTATGTTTGAGATCGTCAGACAACAAGTTTGTGAATACAAAATCAAAAACTAGTGTTGCTACTTCTGCATCTGCAGCGAGCTCTTTTCAACACCCCACGAGCAGAAGATTAGAGAACAGACAGTAATACTTACATTGTAGTGGTCATCGCGAGAGCATGGACCACATAGGCTTTGGCTGTGGTGAATCTCACTGAGGACAGAAAAAAGAGACACAGCTGTTTAAGGTGCTTGGATCTCCAAAAGGACTGTGGGTCAGGACTTTATTGTGACCTGAATAAAAAGTGACAATTAAAAGTCTTTGCAAAAGGCAGAGCCAAGGAGATTATAAATGCAATTTTTCTATTAAAAAAAAAAAAAAGGTCTCTCGCTGATATGAGCACCTCCCTCTCTCCCACCTCACACTCAACTGCTTTTCATTCATGAAACACACCAGGCAGGACGAATGAATATTGCAGGGAGATCTTTTCTGTATTTTGCCCATGTAACTGTTCACTAGACGTCATGAATATAGATGTTAGATAAAAATAGGCAATTTGCTTCCTTTTCTTTTCTCTCTAACAGAAATATAATCAAATTCAGATGTTTTCTGTTTATTTTTTTTCCATCGACCATCATCATGAAGCTTTCCACTTCTGCTTGTTTCGGTGCCAAGCAAGAGCAGCGAGACGGTAAATGAATACAATCTTTTAATTCAGTGATACACTAACCCCAGACACACAGCGCCCTGGTGAAAAACAACACCACAGATGCACAGCAGGCACTGTGCGTTTGGTCTGAGTGTAATACTTAAAGCACTTCTGTACAATACATCCAGCACTTCTGGATGGATGCAAACTGCATTTTGTTGCCTTGTACTTGTGACATGTGCAATGACAATAAAGTTGAATTCTATTCTATTCTAATACACCAATCATTAGCAAGCCAATCTGTGGCCAAATTTGTAAGGATCCACTGAAAATAAGAGCAAACTGGCCAACAGGTTTGTTATCTGGTGGAAACAGACCATAAAGCATAGGTGTCAAACTCTGGCCCACGGCCCGCGAAGCCATACCAAATTACTATTAGAGCTGGCCTACTGGTATTATACAGCTAATATATATATTGTTTAGTATTAAGCTTTGCTTGTTCCATATTCAGTTTTTCAGCAAAACGTGTTTGAGTCCATAAGAAAAGATGCATTCTTATATCTGGAGGAATAAATATATTTCAATAAATATTAATGTTATCCCGCGACTTTGTTCCAGTTTTGAATTTTGGACCACTGTGTATTTGAGTTTGACACCCCTGCCATAAAGGATTCAGTGAATTCATGTAAAGCAGAAACATCAGTAGAGGAAGCATCTCATCTATTTAAAGGCACGTATACACCTGCCATCACCTTCATATGATTCTTGGAACAGCTTTGGGGAAAGTCTGTTATGCAAAGCATTGTTATCACTTCAGTATAATTACTGAAAGAATCATCACAAAGGTTTCAGTTTCACGTTAACCTAACAGGAATCCTTTATGACGATATTACTGTATTTAACTAAAATTTCCCCCAAAAAACTCCAAAATTTTTAATGTTGATCCAATCCAACAGCTTATGCTGTGCATTTCCTTTTTTTTTAGCAATTTTTTATTTTCTTAACTTACGGGAAAAAAAGGTAACTCAGTTCACGAAACCTATGGTGGGAGTAAGATTGCATATAGTGTATCTCAGTTATTATAAAAACAGTGCTCATGGCAGGGTCATGAAACACTTGAAGGCTTAAATGTTGTAGAGACAGATTTCTCACCCACAGTCATTTGCATGTGAGATGGAAAACAAGGATTCCCTGCATGTACCCATGTTACAGCATGTGGAATTTGGAGCCAGGATGTTAACATATACACTGTTGAGAAACTTCTATGGACAAAATAGTGAAATAGGAATCTGCCATGCATTTAATACCTGCGTCACAGAAGAATTTAACACTGACGCGATTCTCGCTGATTTGCAACACCTCCTACAAAGACTTTAGATTAATCACAGATGTTAATAGGATCGCAGTCACGGTGTAAACAAACTCCTCTACCATATGACAGTGTACTGATTCGTTAAAGTACACAGGCCCACCAAGAACCAATCAAAATCACAAAAAGATTGTTCCAAAAACTATAGTAATGAATTCCATGTGATCAGCTGTTGCACCATCTTAAAACAGGATACATAAATCGTTCATAAATACACACCCACGGCGTCGGAAAAAGACGTGAATGTGCCCAGCGTGCAACCAAACATGTGCAGCAGAGAAAAAGCTCAGCTGTCAATAAAGTGATGCTCACTGATCATCATCATCATCATCATCATCATCTGCAGGTGGAACTGAGCAACTCAGGGCTGTTATTCATGCCCTTCTTCCTACTGCACTGTTGCCCCCTCCCCCTCCCCCCTTCCTTTCTTTGGAAACAATTTAGATCAAGACGAGCATCTGAAACTATTTTCCACTTGCAGGACTCCTATCCGTGTCCTCCAGGGACTCCACCTCGCCAGCTATTCATCCATGTCTGACTCACACCCTGACTGAAGCTGCTTTGCACAGAGGCGCGCAGGGGCTTGTTTCCTCCCCTCCTTCCCATCAGCAGCCACAAAAGCAGGAACATAGTTTCTGCCAAGCTGCATCACAACAAGTTTAAAACGTTTGGCTATTCCATTCCTAATAACATTCTTAGACACTTTACAGAAAAATGTGCTCTGGAACAAGCATATCATAAAAAGTTCAAGTGAAAAAAAGTGAGAAATTAAGAGAAACTCACAGAAAAGTTAGAGATGATGCCCAGAAATCACAATCTAAGAGAAAAGTAATAAAAGGCATTTATTATCAGGCGGCAGGTACAGAAATGACGGAGGGGGAAACACATGCCACTAAAAAACGTTAAAGCTGTCAGTCTGTCAGAAGTGGGCGAGTTAACTGAGCAGTTAATCCTCACTTCTGTGTGGACAAATAGAGGACCGCACAGGAGCGTGAAAGGTCACAGGCAGAAACACGATCGGACACGGCTTTAGTAATAACGAGAAAGGGTTCTTACGTCGCTGCCGAAGAACTTCATGTGCGCTTCATTCAGTTGAATTTAATCCTTTCTGAAGATCTGCGCGCCTCTATCACAGCTCACTCCCCGCTAACTGAGACCGAGGGTAGCGATCAGGATTTCTCAGTGACAGACGGGCAATTTCCCCTCCCTCTCACAAAACGAGCCGCTGCCCAGAACGAGATTGAAGGCGTCTGAAACAGCTAAAGAGCCGAGGGAGGAGGGAGAGCCTCCAGTGCCCGGCCCATCGTGATGCGTTCAAGACACCTGCGGGAATCCAACAAGAATCTACTACGCTGTTGCTCAAGGTCTAAACTCGAGTGCAGTTTTGAAATAATTTAACCCTCCTCCATTATTATATTGAATATAAAACATGCTTTGTGATAAGTATGACAAGATAAGTATGACAAGATAAATGGAATCATTTATCATCAGTAAATGATTTATTACTGTTACTGAAGGTCCGCGGCTCCGAACCGTAGTAAAGGGACCTCTGGCTAATACAGCGGGTTCCGTGTCGGGCTCATAGCCGAAAACTAGCTTTACTTTGTTGTCTGAGTCAACTTTGCTTGCGAGAGACAAAGAGAGGCGTTGAACCGCTGCTCCAACTGAACTTATTGTTTTTGGAGGAAAACACGAACACGGTGTACAGTCGAGTCTTAATAGCTTACTTACAACTGGGCTTGTCAGGCACTCTTCTTGGCTGCAGTGGTTATTATTATATTTACATGCTTCCAGCTCCCGTTTTTGCTCGATGACAGCTCATACTTTTCCTTTTTCTCTCTCCCTCGCTCACAGACACATAACGTGTATGGCAGTCCATTCTCCCTGCAGCACGGACTACACTGCCTATGATGCTACATTCTTTAGAGCTATACCGGTAGCATTCTGCCTATTAGCTTAGCACAACAACAACAAAAAGGCCTCTCTCACCCAGGAAACACACAGAGAGAGCGTCACCCTGTAACCATGGTAACCGTAACGCTGCCGCCTGGAACAACAGAACGTAGCTGTCAAACAAAACCCAAACAGTCCTGACCCGCCACAATATGAAACAGGAAAGTACCGCCGTGTAACCCATTTATTTCAACAAAGTAACTATATTCTAAATACCACCTTTTTAAACGGTAACTGTAACGGAATACAGTTACTCATATTTTGTATTTTAAATACGTAACGGCGGTACATGTATTCCGTTACTCCCCAACACTGTCTATGGATGAGTCTAGTTTATGCGTCTCTTTAGCCTGCCATATATTTATAGATAGGGTAACTACTGTATCTGGGAAGTCTTTCACACCAATAACTGGAATACTGAAAGCCACTTGCACTCGTGGGCCATGAAAATGTGCAAAACGTTAATGACTTGGTTTGCCCTCTCCATCCATCATTCCATTAAAAACCCATAAAGTGTGTGAGCCAAGTATTTTTTTGCATATCCAAAATATCTGAGTGAAGCAGTAACTTGCTTTCTCTAGTCACGGTTCCGAAGCACCACTGTTATTAATTCTTCTGCTGTGAACCTGAATCTCAAACCTGAGTTGGAGATATATGTTAACTTTACAGTAAGCACTTGTTATCCCCAAGGGCTAAGCATCACACAGAATAAGAGCTTGTCTGATCCCTGCTGATTGTATTGGTGCAAACAGTCTAGTAGCCTACTTAGGGTTATTGTGACATGCAGCTTTTTCCTTTAATTTTGAATTACCTTAACAATTTTTCTAGTCCTGGAAAAAAGTTTCCCTGTCCACACCACGAAGTTGGCCTACTTTTCCAAATGCAAACAGGCAGTCTGTTATTTGAATGGAAGGTATGTCTGTATTATGATTAACTATACAGGGCTTTCACAGCAGTGAATGAATTTGTTGTTCTGAGTGATGTAGCACACAAGTGAAAATACAGAACTTACTTTATATGTAATACCTGCTGTTCATTCATTGCCCCAAATGTGCCCCAAACAGAACACGTGGTAAATACACAGGCATGCTTTAATTTTCTGACTTGGCACTGTTTAAAACGTTTTGCAATACACCAGGTTTCCAGGACATCAGGACACTTTATCAATAATCTTAATTCTGGCTGTATCCTGTCTGTCACGTGCATTGCAAATGATATTAAATGTAATGTAATAGCATTCATTAATCAGCGGCTGCCAAACTGACCAAAGCATTGTAGCTACATTTGTGGCAGCGCATGAAGTGAAACATAATGCTACTAATTAGTATTGCAGTTGGAATATGTGGTTATTGAGTTGACTAGTCTGTCTATAGGTGTGAATTCTAATTAGTTTAATTTAGAATCTGAGACATATGATTATATTCACTGTGACATTTCTTAAGGGGCACAGTGCGTGGGTGTATGTGAATACTGTGACGATAAAACACATGTCCACTTGTGACTGTTAAGTCATTTTTCAGGTTCCAGTTTGCTTCTTAGATTTGATTTTTCTGACTCTCTGACTAGGCTTAGGTAAGCCTAAGAGCATCTCGGTTTCAAGCTGAAACTGCTCTCACATTACAGTTGATTGTGCAAGCAAATTATTGAGAAATATAGTTGTGTTTAATTGTGACAGTGACCTTTAGTTATCATAATCACTGTGACAGTGATTATGTGACAGTTTTTTTTTTCCCGCCTGTCCCATTTGGCTCTTTTGCCATCAGAATTATTGTCTAAAGGCGAAGAAAGATGCCCAACGGATTTACTTTACCAAATGGACCATCCCAGCCTTGCCGTAATGGTCTATTTGATTCACCTTTTATTGTTTATTTTATTTTCACTTGTTAAATATGGGACAGACTTGACTGGGGAAAAGAAAGGGGAGCAAGAAAGGGAAAGAAAAACAGCGGGGGAACTGCACCCAGACCCAGGTTGTGTTACCCTTTTCCCTGGGGTGGAGAGAAGCAGACTGCCCCAGCTCGGCAGCAGCAGGGAGGCCCCACTTTCCAGACCCCGATCAGGCGACCATCTCCTCCTCCTGGCCCCCCTGCTCCAGCAGGCCGCAGCGAACGGGGGTGTGTGAAGACTCCAATCCTCCCTCCGCCCGCTCATATGTAGTGTTGATGCATGTGTGTTCTAAGGTGCATTTAAAACCCAGGAGGGCTTGAAGCTAGTAAGCGCATAGCCCCCTCCTGATAGCCCTCGATGACTACATGTATTTAAAATTGAGAAGGTAACGACGCCAGGGGTGAGTTGTACACCCTGATGGTCTTTTGGATACCGTGTAGCGTGCCCACCCCCAAGATCCTATATGTATGTGTAATGAGAGTGTGAGTAATGTGAATGTCTAAGTTGTGGGATAAAATTGAGGCACAGGCAGCTAGAAGTGGACAGAGGGGGGGATGCTTCCCCTGCACCCTGCTGACACACCTTTACGCCAAGGCCCTGCATGTGTGGGTGATTATGGTGGAGCGGGAAAAGGGAGGCAGCTGGAGATGGGGATGGAAGGAAGGGAGGGGCAAGTAACCCCTCCCTGGGGCCAAACCCCAGTAGGCACCCCCATACTCTGCAACCGGCCAGGGAGAGGGGGGCCCAAGCCCCTCCGGACTGGGGCCTAGTTCGGCAGCGCCACCTGGCCCCACAGAGCCCAGGACAGCCCACCCGACCCCACCACAGAGAAAACTGCACCAACCCCGTCATCCACTCATCTTCCAGACTACACAAGACAATAGACGCCCAGGCTGAGATCTTCCTCCACCTCTCCTATATCTCCCCCTCCTGCAGAGTGAGTTCCTGAAGAGAGGAGACCTCCTGCAAGATGTAACAGCCTCCCCCCACCAGTTGATGAGCCGGCGGAACCCTGCGCCAGGGCTGGGCCCCCATACACCCACCCGCCCACAACCCCGGCAACACACCAACCGGGACCCAAGCCCCCAATTCCCAGCCAGGGCCCAAGCCCAGAGATGGAGCACCCCCAGAACCTCACGCCCGTCACGGGGGCCAGGGGCAGCCAGGCTACCAGGTCAGTAACCCACGTCCGTCAGCACAGACCCTCCCCTAGCCCCGCTGCACGCAGCCACGAGGAAACCATCACCTAAGAGCCAACAGAGCCCTTAATAGGCCATGACTGCAACTCCGTGTTGAACCCTCCAAGGAAGATGCTCCTGGCTTTTCATTTCCAAATGATACTTTCAGCTGCAACGTTAACAGATTAAAGGCTTTTGGCTCAGTTTCACGTCCTTCAAAGCTGCATGGAGAACTATGACGTGAATTAGATGTTTATTATTGTTACAGCGACGACAAGAAAGGTTTTTTGGTTTTACCCAAACCCTGACATTTAGGTGAGCACAAAATATATGCAGTAATACACTCCTTTGAATCTTGTTCAGGAGGTAGGGACAACAGTCATATGTGAAAGACTCACTGAGTAAGGCTGGAAATGCTTTTCAAAGATATCAATCCATCAATTTTAGCGTAAACACTGCAGAGAAACTTTAGAGCAGAGAGGACACTGAAAAGCTAAAATAGGCTAACAAAGACATTCACACTTACATTCTTATATGCCACATCATCTGACTCGCATGCCTTTGGATTTTCACAGGGAAATGGAGCATGTGGATGATATCCAGAGCGACATGGGGAACAGATTAAATGTTGTCAGAGACTGCAGCTGGCCCAGCAGCTCCTTACTGTGTGGCAGGAAGGACGGATGTGTCAACATGTGCGTAGTAACGTTTGCATCTGGGGACTAAATGACAGATAATACCCTCACAAATATAGTAGTGCTAGTGTGCATGTGTATGTGTGTGCCATAGTGAGATAGTGCCTGCAGTCACTATAAACCATTATGACGTGGAAAGGATGCGTCACTGCATAAACCGCCTTTGCAAAAAAAATGAGGAGATTAATTTGCAAGAGGAGTTCCTTGATCTGCGTCATGATAGAGGTGCATCACCTCGCTTTCACAGCCCACCGGTCTTTATGGAGATTGATTTGGCTCATTGTTTTCAGCAGCCTGCGCTGCACTGTCGCTATACTATACTGCAGGGATGCTTGGAAGAATCTGGTTTCACACATTCAAAATCCACCCACATGAGCGTCAAACAGGAGTAAGGACGAGAGATGACAAGTATATTTTGTTTCCCTGCTGCTGCATTTGTCTTTAGTTACTTTTTGTCAATTTATGTGAGAAAACATGTGATTTAGCTGCTTGATGGAAAACAAGTGTAAAATGCTTTTTTCCTAGTTTTGGACCATTTTTAAATGAACAGTGTTATTCACACTTACAGACAACATTACTCATAAAGACAACATGCTTTGGATTCTGGAAAAACAGCAAACTGCTGTTAATAGTTTGCTGTTAATAGCTGTTCCTGTAAACCCAGATCTCTTCAGCACTTCAGCTGACATTAATTCTTGCTGTTGGGGATATTTGACATTTTTCATGGCACTTTCAAAGAGAGTTAGTGAAAAATTAGATGTGTAGTGTCTGACATTGTACATAAAACTGGGTTAAAATCTAAGGTTCAGTGATTAACAGGCCAGTGGAAAGATAGCCTCACCAACAGCATGACATCATCCTCTGGAATGACATCATGCTAACCTGTGTGCAGTGGTGACAACACCAACTGGTATGCTGGTATAAATAAAAATAATCAAATTATAAATATAATTTTTAAAATTACAAGCTCAGCGTCTGATGAGTGACAGGAGCAGTTTCTTTGTTCTTTTTTTTTTTTTACCACAAGGATCCGGTCTGCATGTGCTTTCTGTGCTGATGTTCAGTCTTTGAGGTGGTTGCTCTTTGTTGTGGGGATTAGACAAACTCTGATGTTCAGTAAGAAAAGGAAGAAGATAACTGCTCCTACATGCATCGTATTACCATGTGAGTAATTGTTCCTTATACAAACTGAAAGGACCACTATTACTATTAAACTAATGCACATCACATCATGGAACACATTTTTTTAAATATAATAGAAACCTCAACTAAAATCCACCAAAAAAAAAATCTCAGTTGATCTAATTTATCAATATCTTTTAATAGTAAAAAGTTATTTAAAAAAACAAAACAGAAATGTCACAAATAGTTTGAAGTGACGCCATGCACCATCTCACCAACAAGCCAAATGCTGTCAGAGAAGGGGGGGATCAAGCTGCTTATGTCCACATAAATTTTTTGTTGTACAATATTTTGTATGAGCCACTAAAAAGTAGGTGGATGACCTGACAAGAGATCTACAGTATCATTGCTGCAGCAGATGAGTCACACACGGTCTCAACATTATGAGTGGATGCTGTCTAACAAACACCCCCCAGTGGCCTGAAGCATACAGATGCCTCTGAGTCTCACAGGTGGGGAAGCCATTCATGAATAATTAAACACATGCTGAAAAAACCTTTGGGGAGGGGATTGCATAGCGAGAGGATGAGGTCATCCTTAAGTCTGGTAAGGATGATGTCACTTGAGGGGAATGATATCATCTCTTCATTTTAAATGCATGATGTACATGTTTTCATCCCCTTCTAAGTGAATTCAAATCACATTCAAAGAGTGATTTTAAATTTATGCTTGCTTTGTACCCTAGCTTTCCATATTAAGCTGTGACCCTTGCATCTATAACTTCAGCATGAAAGAGAGGAAATAAGGCAGGAAATAGAAACAGATAAATCGCTATTGTTACAGTGTGTGTTCCACAGAAATTACTTATCTGGCATGTTCTTGTTTTCAGCTATTCTCTGGAAGGAACCCGTTTGCAGTTGGCGGGAAGGCTTATCTTTCTATAGAAATGTTATACTTCTTCAGTATTCTAAACGTTGAATTTTAAAGGAGTAAAGAGAAGACGTGCAACAAAACACAACTCACAAACACGTGTTGTCTTCCTGGAGCTGCTTTTCCTTGGAAAGAGAGAGCGATAGGGCAAGAGGTCAAATTATGCAGAGCAAGAGGAACAACAGTAAACTGTGTAGCTATGTGCATTAATTCATTATTTATTTTCTACACTTCTTGTGTGCCATAAGTGATCCCATAACATAATATAATATATAAAATATTATGTATATTGCATTGTTGTGTCTATTAGACCCCATTCCCGCAAGACTCCTCAAAGAAGTCCTACCATTAGTTAATACTTCAATTTTAAATATGATCATCTATCATCTATCTCTATTAACAGGCTACGTATTGCAGGCCTTTAAAATGGCAATAATTAAACATTTACTTAAAAAGGCATCACTTGACCCAGATATCTTAGCTAATTACAGGTAGTTGTAAAACAGCTGGCTGATCATCTGCAGAGGAATGGTTTATTTGAAGAGTTTCAGTCAGGCTTCAGGGCTCATCAAAGTACAGAAACTGATTTAGTGAGGGTTACATGTGGTCTTCTTATGGCCTGTGACAGTGGCAAATCTGTGCTTCTCCAACTAGACCTCAGTGCAGTGTTAGATTCTGTTACTGTTGACCACAGTATTTTATTATAGAGCATGCTGTATGAATTAAAGGTACTGTGCTGGTTTAAATCATATCATAGACTCTAATTTGTTAATGAGGAGTCCTCTTCACACACTTTGTTTAATTATGGAGTTCCACAGGGTTCTGTGCTAGGAACAATTGTGTTTGCATTACACATGAGGTTTCTTCCTGTTAAAAGGGGGGTTTTCCTCCCCACTATTGCCAAGCAATTGCTCAAAGGGGTCATTCGATTGTTTGGGTTTTCTCTGTATTATTGTATGATGTTTTCCTTACAATATAAAGCACTTTGAGACGAGTGCTGCTGTGACTTGGTGCTATATAAATAAAATTTAACTGCATTGAATTGTTGCCTTTTAACAAGAAGATCCTGGACTCTAATTCACTATCTGGTCTGTGTGTAGTTTGCATGTTGTCCCCGCATTTCTGTGAGTTCTCTGGCTTCTTCCAGCAGTCAAAAGACATACAGTTAGAGGGGTTGGGTTAACTTATGGTTTAAATTGGTCATAGGTGTGAGTGTGATTGGTTATCTAGGCCTGTCGTGACTTGTCCAGGGTGTACCCTGCCTCTCACTCCATTGCAGCTGGGATAGGCTCCAGCCCCTCTTGGAACCCTAAATTGGACAAGTGTGGAAAAATGGATGGACGTAATATAACTAATTTATTTATTATATGGTATTTTCCACTGGGGAAATTTTCGGCCCATGCTTACGGAAATACATTTTCCCTTCCAACTCCCATCTTGAATTTTCTAATTCTAAAGATGTGAATGAGTATATGTGCAGTTCAATACAGAACATCAGATGTTTTTAGTGTGTTTGTGCTCAGTGTGCAGAATATACTGTTGAGCTCTCTGTTTTCATGTTTGTGGAAGGTCCTTGGACTGGACATCCTTGTTTCCACTGGCATTTTGCCCAGGCCACACTATGAATGTCCCTGTTAGAAACGCAGTCACGCCTAGCAGCAGGTCTTGCTGCTGAGCAGAAGAAATCCTGAAAGTTTGCCAAACACACACCTTTGCCCTCATGGGGTTTTTTTTCTGAAAAGACATGATCACTCAGTAGTTGAGGGCACATGCTTGTTATATCATGAATTTGATTCTACATCATATGTGCAGCAGTGTGTACTGACAAAAGCGTGCTTTCCCAGTTCACAGCTGTAACACGTGTTTCCTTACGGGATGTACTGGCAGAAATACAAGCTGACACTGCTTCTGTCATTAGCTCTTGTTTGTACAGCCAAAATCTAAAATAAAAACAGGCCAATCTTTGGAAGCCACATCAGCAGAATATTACTAAGACACATGCCACCCACCTGAACATTGTTGAGACAAGCACACAACAGTCTGGAATGTGGGACCTTCCTGCTGCTGCGGAATTGGGGCGGTCTGCTTCTCCCCACCCCAGGGAAAAGGGTAACACCACCTGGGTCTGGGTGCAGTTTCCCCCTCCAGGGGCAAGGGTACCAAGACCCGGGGCTTAGAGTACGCTTGGGGAGTGTGATTGTGTGTACAGTGTCTCTCTATGTCCGTCTCCACGTTGGGTGAGTGTTGAGTAATTGCATATGAGAGCATGAGGGTGGGAATGGATGTTTGTATCTGTGTGTGCCTGTATGTCTGTGTCTATATGTCAGGTTGGGTATCAGACGCCACCTCTCTGGGGACATCTCAGGCCCTCCAAGGTATGGAGGCCTATCTCCCCCCACCACTTCCCCTGCCAGTGGCAGACGCCCTCGGACATCGGTGCGTTGGTGGGTCTTTGTGTCCGGGGATGGGCGTCCGGGTACACACTGGCTCACTCTTTGGTGGCTGCTTGTCAGGGCCTGGAGCCTGGGGCTCGCTCGGGCCACTTCGGGGGTGGGGTCCCCTCAGCCTCTCGGCCTGGGGCTCAGTCACTCTGGCACAGCTGGCTGCCGGCGGAGCTCACGGACACGTCACTGCAACCCCCCCTGGCTTCTGCTCCGCGGCTGCTAAGTGACCCCTCATCTGGGACTCTCCTCAGCTGTTTCTGGGATAGTGGCGCAGCTGCCCCTCTGTTGGTCTTCCTTGGTCTCTTGTGTTCTGGGGGCCTCTGGATGTCTGGAGTTTTGATCTGAGTTTTGATCCTCCATACCTGCTTCATGCCCTGGTGGACGGGGCTGTGGCCCCCCCAAACCCTCTAGCAGATCATTACATGAAGGAACCTTTTAATACAAGCGCATCCATGCTCACAGGTGTACACACGGGTGCTCTCACACACAAACTACACCCTTTTTGGCTCCTACCTCAAAGCACACTGTGTGCTGTCGATCTTACATGCTGCACAATAATGTTTAATATTTAGTATTTACCGTTATATTCCCATATATCATCGTGATGTTGTTTATTATGTTGCTCTTTTCTTTCTCCTGCTTGTTCTCTCTTTTTTCATTCTCAACAGGTGAAATTAAAAAAGTATCTACTGTTATCTATTGTTAGCTAGTTTATTGTGATGGTGTTGTTTTTATTATGTTGCTCTTTGTTGTTTGTTTTCTCTTCTGGTATTTTATCTCCATACAGGTGATCCAGGTGTTTTGTTTGTTTTTCGTGTTTCTTTTCTTCCCCCCTTTACACCATCTCTTCTCCCCTCTATTTTTCTTTCTCTCCCTCTCTTTCTTTCATTCTTTCTCTCTGTCCTATCCCCCAGTCATGTCTGTCCCATCTTTAAAAAACGAAAATAAAATAAATACAAAATTATAATAAAGGTCAATCAAATGGACCAATATGGCAAGGCCATGATGATCCACTTGGTAAAGTAAATCCACTTGGCATCTTTCTTGGCCTTCAGACAACAGTTCTGATGGCTAAAGATCCAAACAGAACAGGCAAAAAAAAAAGAAAAAAAAAAGCACACAACACACTCCCTGATGGCACTAGCTTATCCCGGTGTAGGTAATCTGGAATATTTTGACATTGTTATTTTTTCACTTGCGCTTTATTTTCTCATGAGAAATGTGCAAGTGTGTGGCACAGCTGCACATTAGATGCAGTGTCTGCCACTTCTAAAAGAGAAGAGACGGGCAAAGAAAATAGCCGAGAGGCAGAAAGAAAGTGTGAGTCAGGCAATCACGTATGTGCACAAAGCCCCAGAAACAGCTCTGGGTGCCAATATACTTTCACTGAATTTGCAACAGGTGACGAAGCTTTCAACATTAAGGCCTCCTGGCTCACTCATAACACTGTTGAACCATTAAAAAAAATAGATTTAGCAAAAAAACAAAACAAAATAAAGATGTACCTTGGGCTCAATGATGTTATTGCAATGTGTTTCTGCTCTTTGTGCTCTTTGATTGGTCGATAAATTGGCTAACATTGGAAACAGCCATTTGTTTCTAGCTTTCTGTTCTTATTTTCTTATTTTGGTGACCCTCCTGTAGAGTTGGATGTCTCGAGACCGGTCTTGGTCTCGAGACCGGTCTCGAGACCACTTTTACGTGGTCTTGGTCTCGTCTTGGTCTCGACGGACTTTTGTCTTGGTCTCGGTCTTGGTCTCGACGGACTTTTGTCTTGGTCTCGGTCTTGGTCTCGCTGTCTCGGTCTTGCGCTCTCAAATCGACATAGTGTTCGGGAGATTTGGAGTCAACCATCAGCGGAGCGGGGGGTATCTTACTGGGCTTAAGCCCGGGTCATTTTTTCAGAAGCATGGGGTTTTTTGGAGTGTAATTTGTTTGTTAGATGCCTGACTGACAACTGTATAAAACAAAAACAACACACGAAGCACAGAGCGCACCGTCGTAAATTCCCCCTGATTTTGGTATGATCCGAGCTTTGGCACTAGGCGACTGAGCACAGCACCCATGTGAGCGAGGGGGGAGAAGATGCTGCCTGCGAGTTTGCTGAAGAGGAGAGCTTAAGTTTGACCAGGTACCAACGGAAATCATTCGTACTGAACTAATAATGTAAATATGACGGTGTATCACAAAAGATTGATATCAAACTGATCACTTGGTTGCGTTACTTACTCTTCGAGTGAATCAACAAATGGATAAATAAAAAGCCGAACGACAATGCTGATTTTTTTAGAGAGTCTAGAGAGATATTTTCAGTTGTTACCCTCCACGGCTAAACAAACTCTCTAAATCGGTTTCAGTTGTGTACTGATGAACACAACAATGGACATAAGGAGCTTCTTTCAAAGAAAAAACTCAGGTAGATGTTATTTTATATATTATGCTTTGTATGTTGTTGTTGTTGTATGTTCAGTATATCTATGCAAAACAAGAGGAATTTCAATACACAGCAGTATATTCACAGTTGAAACCAGATATTTACATACACTTTAGGGAGAAAACATAAAACCTTTTTTTACTGTTAAACATCAATTTAGAGTAAACTTTTGTTTTAGATAAATAAATGTTGCAATGTCTTTTGAATTAGTTAAATGTCAGAATAAAAAGAGGGAGCTGTCTATTTTAATCACTTTCATCAAATGTAGGAGTACATATACACTAAGTTTATTGTTAATTAAGATTAATTAAGAAAACTCCAGATGATTCCATTCTGAGCTTAAGAAGCTTCTGATTGGTTAGTAGAGTCCATGTGGGTAAATTGGTGGCACAGCTGTGGATGCATATAAGGCAAAACACAGAGCCTGTTTCTTTGAAATGGGAAGGTTTCTTTGAAAAATCAAGAGATGTCAACCAAAACACCTGGAAAAGAATTCTGGAAAAGAATTGTGGAGCTCCATAAGTGTGGCTCAATTTTGAATACAATTTGGTGCCATTTACAATTAAGAAATACAGACAGTTTCTCTCTTTACTCTTAAAGTTAACAAATATGTTTTTTATATTTATCAATCTAAAAAACTAAACATTTAGTCTGATTTGATGTTACAATTAAAAAGTGTTTGTGTTTTTATCTGAAGAGTATGTAAATATCTGGTTTCCACTGTATATTTGTGTTTGGCTTGATTGTCAGCACAAAGAGGGAGAGAGACGACGAAAATGACGACAGAACAGAGATGGAACAAGAGCAGGTGAGACACACAAGTTAGTCAAATGGTTGTTTGCCAAAAACTCATCAGAACATGTATCTCGTACCTATTGTATCTTTTTAGATAGCGTTTGTTACTTTTAAAATTCTATATTTATTAAGTTATGCAGGCTTGTTTGCTCAACAAGGCTAAATAATTATATAAACTTTTCAGAATCTAAATAGTGTACTTTGGTAGAATTAAAAAATAAGTGTAGTGCAGGTCTAAGATGATTTTTAGTGCTGCTATCATCTAGTTCTGATTCTGGTTCTGTCTTGGTTACTGTTGTAGTCCTGTTTTAATTCTGGATCAGTTCTGGGTCTGGTTGAATTGGGGTTTAGTCCCTGTGTCTTGATACAGGCCCGACTTTGTTCTGCCTTGCTGCTTAATTAAAAAACTATATATATATATATATATATATATATATATATATATATATATATATGAAGTCATTCTTTTTTGAACAAAGCTCAAAACAGAGCCTAATAATCTTTCAGTCATTTCTACCCCCACTTAATTTCCTTTGGCTGCTCAGCTCTCACACAGTGGCTCAGCTACGCTCCAATCCCTCCATATTGTGGCCAATCACATGCGAGGATATAGGATAATATCATTATGTGAAAAACAGAGAGGGTGAGAGACGCAACAGTCAAGTGGAGCATGGGTCAGTCCTTTCAGTGAGTGAGTGAGACAGTAGACAGTGGCGAGGAGGGCTGTGCGAAAGCAAATATGCCCGAGACCCGTAAACGAAGCAGCATCTGGCTGCAGTTTAAAGACTTTTTTTTTGTCTCGGTCTTGGTCTTGGTCTCGTCTCGGTCTTGGTCTTGGTCTTGTCTTGGTCTCGATACCCTCTGGTCTTGGTCTTGTCTTGGTCTCGATACCCTCTG
Source organism: Neolamprologus multifasciatus (assembly GCF_963576455.1). Classification (NCBI taxonomy): domain Eukaryota; kingdom Metazoa; phylum Chordata; class Actinopteri; order Cichliformes; family Cichlidae; genus Neolamprologus; species Neolamprologus multifasciatus. The sequence goes on from NC_140455.1 coordinate 5,650,778, forward strand.
GTCTTGGTCTTGTCTTGGTCTCGATACCCTCTGGTCTTGGTCTTGTCTTGGTCTCGGATTAGGCGGTCTTGACTACAAGTCTACCCTCCTGTGTTTCTGTTGAACAGATTTGCCTTTGTGCTGCTATACAGATGGAGCTCGATGATATCATGTGCACAGTTATGACGTAATAACCCCACCCGCTCCAAACAGGTCGTGTTGTGCGTGTGTGACAGAGAGAGAGAGAAAGAGAGCAAGAGAGAGTATTAGTGTGCAGCCCTCAGGTCTCACAGGAGTCATTGAGAGAGCTGCAGCGAATACATTTAATTCAATTTGTAAAGATCTGTGCTCATCAGCTGGCACAAACACCGCCTGGAAAACAAAAAGCACTGAGTTATTTTGTGTGTGTGTGTGTTGGGGGTGGGGGGGTTGGAGCGGGCATGATGAAAAACCAGTGAGTGCCAGATGTAAGTGGATCCATCTGGCTGTGACACCAGCAAGGCTTGAAGATGAACTCGCATGGGGTGGAGCTGTTTAGCGTCAGAGGCCATAGCAAAGGCCTTGGGGGCCCAGTTGAGATGAGTATTGCCTTCTCATCTTGTAGTCGTGTCTTTCTTTTTTTCTATCACCCTCTCTGTCCTTTTCCCTCTCGCTCCTACACATCAGCGCACAGTCCGCAGCAGCAGGCATGACAATGTGCTGACACGAGAACACTGTACTGACTCTCACTTTGTTGTTCATTCTGCCAGAACCACATCATCAGCGCCTGATAGAGTGACTTATAAAACCACAGCCTTTCTCTGGTGCACAGTTTCACTCTTATTTCTGTGCACACACACACACACACACATACACACACTGTGTTTTCATGTCTTGTGGGGACATCTAATTGACATAATGCTTTCCCTGGCCGCTTACCCATCAAAAATGAATGCCTAACCTTAACCCTTACCCTAAGCCTAACCTCAACCCAAATGTAACCCTGACACTAAAACTATATTTTGAGTCTCAAAAATGCCTTCAAACTCGTGAGGACCAGGATTTTGTCTCCATAAGGGCTGTTGGTCCCCACAAGTATAGTAAACTTTGAATTTTTGGTCCCCACAAAGACATGAATACACGCTCACACACACCCACCGACACACTGAGCCAGTGTGTCGCTGATTCTGTCCAAAGTAAATTATGTCTTCAGACACTCACGCAGCTTCTCTCTTATTTTTTCCTTTGAGAGACGAGAAACTCTTTAAAGGATCATTTCTCTTCTTTCCACCTTCCAGGGCAGAACACAAATATGGAAAGAATTAGCGAGAATAGGAGAAAAGAGGATTCCCAGAGCAAAACTTGTGCGTCATCAGATTTGATTATCTCGAACCCGGTGCGCTGGCCCTCACGGCAATAGTGATAAAACGGTAAAGAAGTGAAGTGGAGTCAAAGTAAGTAGACTTTCAGGCTGAATAAAGTGAAACAAATTGCCTGTCATTCCCAAATCATGTTTGATCAAATAATTTATACTACTGTATTGTTTAAGCACATACAGAACTCCTTGAGATCAAACCAGATTGTCTCTGGTGTCGGTTTTGGCAACTTTAACTCACACACACGGGGAAAAAATACCCCAGTTCCAAGGGAACATTTATGAAACAGGTGTGTGGCAGTGGTAAAAATTCAGTCTGTGCAGCATGAACATATTGTAAAGCAAGTTCACATAAACCTAGACTTAGAGCTTTTTATTGTCATTGTGCAGTTTATTGCATAGCGAAATTGGTTAGCTGGATCACAAAGGTGCAAAAGTAAGAAGAGAAAACGATATACAACGAAGGGGAAAAATAAATAAATAATAATAAAAAAATAAAAACCAATATATATGTATACATGTATGTGAGTGAAACTGTATACATGATGTATGCGTAAGAAACATTGAAACAGAAACATTGTGTGGCTGTATACAAGGGCAGTTATAAAATGTAATAAATAAATAAATAAGGGTGGAGGGGCTATGGTCATTTAGGAAATACATGACTCCTCTACTTCCTTCTAACTTAAGAAAGCCTACAGATAGCTGCAAAAACAATAAGAAAGGGGAAACCGAGCCCATGCAGCATTGTTTCCTTTGGCCTGTGCCCGGCCAATTTTTACATATTGAGAACACATTATTGTGGACAGAAGGGCTAGAACAGAAACATTAGTAGTAGTCGTAGTTGTTTACTGATTAACTAAGACTATCGATCAAACATATCTAGGAGGAAAAAGTAGCAACATGCCAGTGAGGAGTCTTCACAAACAGCCCAAGCAGGCAACAAAACTGCGTTAGAGTGTTTCTAAAAAGAAGCTAAATGTAATTCAGTCACTTCTCTTTTTGTAACACCAGCTCTGTTGTCTGTCTAGTCACTCCCACACTCATTAGCAGCTTCAATTTCTATGTTTAACTCTAGAACCCTGCTGTTCTGCTGCTGTCCTGTTAAAACTACCTGCTTTCAAATATTTGCCTGTTTTTGCTCAGCAGCAAAGCTTCTTTTTCTCTTTAATGCATTTGAGCATGTGCAGTTTTACTAAGATGGCTCAGATTAACAACAATAGATTTTTGGCGGGCTGATGTCAACGCAGAAAAACTATGTGGGGACAGGTTCTGAATTACCAGGCCTCTTTTTTTACTTTGTTTCAGAAAACACAGATGTTGACGTCTCTATGACGGATTGTAAACAAACAGATGACCTTACACAGTGCGTAGCTGAAAGGTTACATTTGTTAACAAATGGCTCTTTGAGGAAGTTCTGTGAGAAGTAAAGCAGCAACAAACACACAGACATTAATCCAACAAAATCTAATACCAAAGTCTCTGCACATAAATAAATAATATAATCAGATCAACAAAGGAGCCTTCATTGCGGTCATCTACGCTGCTTTGCATCCTGCACCCCTGACTGGATACTAATAGGTAGCTAAGCAACTGCTGAATGCTAATGGCAAACCTAATGTCAATAAACATATCCGGGGCCATTTTTACTGAATACATGACACTAAAGTCTTTATCAACTCAAATTAAACTGGAAAGCCAGGCTATCAGTAAGTGTAAATGATACTCACTCACTCTGTGCTGCTGATTTTGTGTGTGGCAAGCCTCCCATAAAATAGCAGCTTTAGGATATAAAACTGGAGTAGACTATTGAAAAGGTAAAAGCCAATAAAACAAATGAAAGAAAACCACTCTCTTCCTTTTGCACTCCACATAAGCACAGGAATCTGCACCACAGTCATCATAAAACTATAAGTACTTATAGGAAATTAAAGTTTGAAACAGTTAAACCGGGGGGGGGAGTTCAGATAAATGCTGGAGTTTGTTTTATATCAATGAATCAGAATCTTGGGTTTACCAACAGTTTGGTAATTAGTCAGCTGCAAGTTGTCAAGTGCACGCAATAACATCCTTGTGGGTTTCTCTTTGAGTAATGCCTTAATGTCTCACTGCATCCGTTGAGCAGCACTGAGAGCATCACTTTGGTTGTTATAACGCCTCGGGACGTATCATTTGAGATGCAAACTTTCTTCCAGTGCCATCCTGGATGAATGCTCTATATCTATTCTTTCATATCAAATTCTCCTGGCGCAGGTCATAGTGTTCAGTGTTTTCCAAGCAAAATGGCTTATTGAACCTCGAGTTATATTTGTGGTCTGAAGCTGTAAACCATTGAGGCTATCGGTTCAGTTTCAAACTCATTGTCATTATAATCAAGCTTTCCTCCAGGCTTAGAGTGACATTTAAAACATAAAAACTGTGTAAATAATCATTTTTAATAAGAGTAAAACACTTACTGCAACTCACTGGAACTGGAACACTTAATGGAAGGAACAAAACTTCTAACCAATGTATTTTTTCACCTTTTTGAGTATAGCTTGACCTTTCCTATGGCGTTCAGCAGTGACTAAGCAGAGCTTGGTAGAAATCGGTATGTGCACGTGTAACTGCACATGGGTTTGTGTGTTATCAGAAAACAGATTATCAGAAAAATAAACGAACCACATCACATAACAGCCTTAATAGAAATTGTGGGTGAATTAGTTTCCGAGAAAGAGGAACAGTGTATGGGTGCCTGTAAATGGCATATAAATGAACGAGCAAACAAAACGTGGACTGCGATAATGGCAGAAAATGGAAAAAGTGAAGCCGAAGCAACACAGAGAATGAAGCAAAGCACAGAAACTCATTTCATTATATTTATCTACTTGGAAAAATATATATATTTTCCAACAAGTGAATACTGGGTCATGTCTTCCTTCCTAGAATATTGGCACCTCTACATAGCTAAAAGCATTAGCATCATATCACACTGACATAAACCGATATAAACTCATAAACAGGTGGGATGAAGTATTTTGTTGTGGGACGCGTAGCACTGGAACATTTGGTGATCATATACTTCAAGCTAATGATTCACAGGAGAGAAGGAAGACAAGCAGACACACTGAGGCATGGGAACATCAGAATGGTACGCTTGAAATTAGCGTCCTGATGAATGCCAGGACCAAAGGTTTCTCAGCAGAGCAATGCACTGTAACAAGATGATCAAAGGTATCCACATCATCCATCGGGGTTTTATCTGATCGGGGTTCTCCAAACGAAGTAAAAGTTTCTTTCTTTTGTTTTTCCAACTTACAGTTTTTCTCGATTGGTTTGGCTCATTTCTTGAAACAGAAATTACATTCTCAAAATAATATGGACAAACCTCCAAACCTCTTGGCATATGTTCACAACAGAATGGCATTTCTCATTCATTTTATCAAATGGCAAATGCCTTAGTACATGTCTCAATTGTCAAGTAGCCTACAGTTATACAGTTAGCCCACATGTAGCACATTTTCCAAATGAATAGATCTTGTAGATCTAAACTGATTAGTTGATTCTCAGTCTAATGATCATTCTCTCCAAAACATGTCAGCATGATTTCATTGTATAAGTACTCGCATGCACAACCGTCTGTTCAATTGTCAAAATTGGTCAAGAACATAATACCATGAATACCATATATGAATTTCTTTGAATATTTGATAAATTGATGACAGTCATTGACAGTCAGGTGAAACTAGGTGTCACACACAGGTGTGTTCCATGATTGTGTGCTACCAAACACAGATATATAGAGCTTGACCAGAGCCAGTCTGATCTCTGAACATGGATAGACAAGGCCAAGCAAACGGACAAGGGGAAGTTCTTCCTCAAGGAAGAGGAGGAAGAAGAAGAAGAAGAGGAGGACTGAGAATGCGTGGTGGAGGAATAGGGGGAAGAGGAGGCCGAGGAGCGCGAAGACACTGTGCTGTCCCGAATGAAATTCGGGCCACAATTATAGACCATGTCATAAACCATGGCCTCACAATGTCAGAGGCAGGTCATCGAGTGCAGCCTAATGTGCCTCGCTCTACAGTCTCCTCCATTATCCAAATCTTTCGCAGGGAAAACAGGTATGTACTCTATGTAATCTATGATGGAATTATATGTTGTATAGGACAGGGCACTGTGCGTGAGGCAAAAAATGTATAACTTACTGTAGAGATTTTGTGTGCATCTGCCTACAGTGGTAGGTCTATACTAGCAGGTGGAGAGGACTAGTGGAATGTTTTGATACTAAATATGACAAGAAATATATTGAACAAATTACTGTAAACTATGGAATTACATAATTTATACAGTTTAGAGAAGTATTCCAGTCACTGTGCAGCGGGAGAATGAGTACAGCGACCACTGAATAAGTCCTTGTTTTTTGATTTTGTGTTCATACAATTTACTACTGTAATGTACATTTTCTTTTTACATATGTATGAAACTTTCTTTGCGTGTGAATAAAAAATGGTTATCATTTCCTTGGTAGTGTGAGTGCAATCTGTGATGTCAAACCTTGGAGGCTACTCTTTTCTGTTGTATATTGTTGGTCCTCTGCCATAGTGACAAAACATCTAAACATTTTGTATGGCAGTACTCACACAATGCCAAAGGGATGATGCATTTTGGGGGCACTGACTATTCAGATTAGAAAGAAATGTAGTTTTGACACATGAGTGAACTGTTTTAGGGGAGATGTGAGCTTTTGCAGGTGGACCAGGTTGTTGTGATCAACCATCCAGGTTTATTTTGACAAAAGCACCAAGAATGATGAGAATGTCCGATCTGTGTCGAGAAATGAGCCAAAGCTATTGAGAAGGATCTTTGCCATTTTGGAGACACTGACTGTTTGAATGAGAAAGGGATTTAGATTGAAGCCTGAGTGAACAGTTTTGGAAGAGATATGAGCTTTTGCAGGTGAGATATAGTGTTGTGCTAAACTGTAAGAGTGTTTTGCCAAATGATCTTAGAGTTTTGAGAATGTAATTTCTGTTTAAAGAAATGAGCCAAACCAATGGAGAAAAACTGTAAATTTGCTGCATATATGTCGAATTTTATCTTCCCGTATCCTTTTTAGACAGGAAGGATTTGTATTTCAAATAATACTTCCTAGGTTACTTTCTTTTTTTCCATCTAATCTCTTGCTCATCCTTTGCATCTGTCAGCTTTCAGACTAAACAGAGCTGTGTGTATCCACACAGAACTCCCTCACACACAGTTTATCTTAATGTTTACACCAAGGGCGGACAGACAGACAGACAGACAGACAGACAGACAGACAGACAGACAGACAGATAGATAGATAGATAGATAGATAGATAGATATTATTTAGACAACTGAGTTTCAAGTGAGCAAACAGCATCACCATGGAGATGTCCGTAACCATTACCTCATCTTTTGCTCTCAAAATTTAAATAACAGAGTTTGTCCAGCTGGCTTCATTCTGCATCCAGCAGAATAGCCACAGCTCTTATTGCTAACACAGAGTGAAAAACTATAGTGGCTCCTTCTCCAAACGCCAGCTACTAAAGTGTCGATCGAAGCCAGACAGTTTTTTGCCTCAGGCTTGTCTGAAATAGTTGTGTGACATGGGCACCTGATCTCAGCCTAAAAAGCACAAGTATAAACATGTTAGTGTTTTCACTGCTGAAGACACAATGCTCCTCTTTTGAATAATCTGCAGAACTGTGGTAAGTATTAGAAAATATATTGTTTAGACAAGACAGAGGAAGCTTAGAAGCAGAAAACTAAGATAAGTCAAAATTAGATAAGAGCACATTTTACTCTGAAACGGAGGGAAAACAACAGCATCAGTGTCCTGGCTCAGCCGCAACCCAGCAGATCAGCTGATTTTCAATAATATCAGCTGATAGCTCAGCTGATGTGAATCTCCACGCACATTGTTTTACATAAATGAAATGCGTTTGCCATCCAACCAGCAACAGAGCCATGCTGCCAAATTTAATACACTCCAGGTGGAAATAAGTCTCCTCTCCAAACTAGTAGCCTGACTAGGCTGAATATATTATTTGCTTTCTTGACATCAATATCTGCACCAATATCTCCTGAATCCCTCATCACTTTATATTTTTCTAGGAAAATGGGAAATATGTGCAGTGATTTATTGACACATGCAAACATACATGCACATAGAGTATATAAGGAAAATAAAAAAACAATTCAACTTTCCGCTCATCGCTCCATAAGACCTGTGTCCACTGTGGCAAGTAACATATGTCTAAAGATACAATTTCAGATTTAGTTTTTCCAAAATGTTCTGTTATATGTAAACCAAACTGTGTTTTTATACTTGAATGACTCATATTAGGTGACTTAACAAAAAACATTCCTCTGAAAATGGCTAGGTGCACAGACTGACTGAAAATGAGTGAAAAAGCAAAGAGAAACTTTGGAAGCCCTTCAGAAAGCCAGTAATATTCTCACTTATTATTCAAGACCACTTTTTTAAAAATGTCAGTCTCCTTGGAGATATAAAGAAATAAAGGATGGTTCAAGACTTTTGCATAGTGAAAATTTAGTTTGGTTTAGGTTTGGTTAGAAAAAAGCCAACGAAAATGAAAAATGTTGCTGCTGATCCTAATTTGGAAACATAACTGCACAAAAACATCATCAACAATGGACAATAGTCTTAATCTAGAAAGCATGTTTTGCATTTTGTTTTGGATTCCTTTTATGACTGATATTCCATCATTTCCTGTTTTATTTTGTAATCCTTGGCTCTCATGCATCCTAGCTAGTTTAACTTCGGTACTTTGCTCTTTTACCAACAGGTTTATCCCCCATCTTTCCCCTGTTCCTAATTATTCCTCCTAGTGCAGCTCCCAGATGGCCATTACCCTCTGCAGTCTACTTTTCCCAGTCTCTTTTTGTTTGGTTTTCTTGGGTTTTTGCAATTGATCTATTCAAATATTTTTCTTTTCATTCAAATACCAACTCACTGGCCCCCTAAAGCGAACACTATTGCACTTTTGCTTGTGTCAATGCACAGACTGAAAACAATTCAATCCCACCAGATTTCTGGCCACAGGTGTAAGTGTGCCACTAAAATTTGGAGAGAAAATAAGTAAGAACACAGCGGAGCTCTGACATTTCACCAAGACAGAAAGTTTGTGGTGATTAATTAAATTAAAGTGAGGCAGAATGAAAGAAAGTGAGAAACTGTACATATAAAGACCGAGGGAGGGGAATGTACCGTTTCAGTATAACAAATGTAGCGCAGAGTGATGAGAAACACAAGGGAGATCAACCATGTATGACAGTTACTTCTCCAAACAACCAACCAACGAACCGTCAACACAAAATCAACTTCAGTGACACGGGCGGCCTTTGCAGTCTGTCAGGCTTCATACAAGATTATGTTCAGTCTTATGAAATGTTGCCGTGTTTACAGTTACTCACCAGCAGCCCCACACCACCAGATATCCAGAAGTGAAAGATAAAAAAGTTTGTTTCCAGCTGATACGGCCAACATTTGAAGTTGGACATTTTAAAGTCCCACACGGAGAGAGAGCGCTTTATGCGGAGCAACATGTCTCTAGGCATCAAGTGCTATTTCTGATACAGGCTATCAGAATACACACCAATCCCTCACAACACCACACACAGGACAGGGTGTAAATACACGAGACAATCATCCATGTATCTGTTGGAGTGGGTGCCACTCAAGTGTAGATGGCACGGGGGAATCGAATACTTCTGGATAAAAGCCATCTCTATTTATGTAAGTGGACTGGATGTGTAAGCCTCTAGCTGTGGGCACACAGAGATCTCAGTGACAAGCCTACCTTCTGTGAAGGGCCTCCTCAAATTTTCCCCTCTGCCTAAGCTACTGTGGGCTTTGTGTCTGTGTGTGTGTGCATGCAGTCCAATGAGTGATATTTGATCCCATAAATCTTCTGACACACAGCCAAGAGCTGTGTGTCAGAGTTGTGAGCCATTTGCAGCAGCTCTCCCCTCACTGACCCATACTGATTCCAGGCCAAACAAACCTTAGGATATGACCCTGCTTTATTTACTTCTAAGATGGGGGGAAAAAACCTCTTACACGATATTCTTGTAAGTCTAAAAATACATCCTGTTTGTGTGAAAGGGAAATGTTCACTAAGCTGCTGTACTACATTCTTACATTATACTATATTCTTACATATCATTCATACATGATGAACAATGCTGCCTAATGCAGAAGTTCCTTAAATCTATATGTTTTCTACTGGCCAGATTGAGTCATCTCCACTGGTTACAGGAAGACATCTGAGTGTGTTGAATCCAAAGCTAAACTGGCTCTACTTTTTTTTTGTGAGCTCAGTAAGCATTTTGTTAAATGGGTTTATTATTTTGAGTCTTTTTCAGTTCAACAGCGAGAGAGAAACTGAAAATTATTTGCCCTTTTGCAGTAAAACAGAAAGAAATGAGGGCATGTGGACCCTGTGGTTGACTGGTCGCTCACACAGAATAACGCATCCAGCATCCTTGAGTTTCTTACAGTCCCAGTTTGGTAAGATCCCAGAGTTTGGTAAGATTCAAAGATACTTTTAAGAGTTGGCCATTTATATACTTCTCCATTGTGTTTTGTTTTCAGTCTGCTTTTCATTTCCTCACATGAAAATCAAATAGATGATCCTTTCTGACCAAGCTGGCTAGCGAGTTCTAGCATCGCCAACTATCTCTACCGTCATATTCAAACATGGTCACAACTCCAACACGCCAAACGTATAAATGGAAGTCCAAAAACAAATGGACGTCATCATCATAGCTAGGTTTACTGTTTATCTACACTGTAGATCAAAGGTGGGCTATTCATTGTCCCAAGGAACCACATAAGAAACTGGGAGTGTTGTGAAGGACCACATTTGTAAATTGATAAAGAGATCAAATCAACCCTGTAAAGCCTGAACCATGAAATATTTGCCAGAATTGTTTTTAAATTGGAAATATTTAATATTTATTGAACCTTCTATATGTAGAACTGGGTTCAGCTCATTTACACGAACCACCACACCAGTCGCATCTTCTCACGTCGCTCCATGGGAAAATTAATTGTTTATCCCTGCTGTATATCAACATATATGCAGTTATCACCCTAATTTGCTTTCCAGATTGGATTTGTTTGTTGTGCTCCAGTGAGTGCCAAACACAGAAGAAATACTGGTGAGAAAAGGTATACTGGACTACAGGTTGGCACCATCCACAGCAAATTTATAAAGCACCAGCCTTTTGTTGCCCCACTTCCAAGTGCCAGGATCTAATAATCTAACAATAAAACAAAGGAAATGACCCATTTAAACATAAAGTTAAACATACATAAATCTTTGTGCACCTGCTACAAAACCTTAAGAAGTGGGAAAGCAAAACATCAGGGTCAAGTAGCAACAAACCCCAACAACAGCTGTGCTATTTTAAAGGAGATTTTAAATGCCTGTAAAAGTTATTATTATAGTTCAATTGATTTCCATCACAGCTGCAGCTGGCAGCAGAGCCAAAGAGGGGAGAGACGTGTTATTTTTAAACTGCCAGTAAGACAACAAATCTCTGCCCAGCAGCATTCTGGGGTCGACCTCTATGACACCTGGAGTGTTTAAAACAGCCTAAAATCTTGACAACTGTTGCGCTACGATGGCTTGGCTTCCTGTAACCAGATGTGATCAGTAAAAAAAAAATGCACACAAGATTTATCTTTGAGTTTTCTGCTGATATGTTTTCAGAGATAAAGCTGACGCTTGGCACAGTATGTGTAAAGTTGATCAGTCTCCAGTTGTCGTACATAAAGATGGTGTTCGTAATCAGTCAGTAATAATAGAGGAGAAAAGACATAAAAAAAAACACAAGACTGAAAAAAAGAAGATATTCTGTTTCTTGTTGATGTATGAAATTAACACCCAGGCAGCAATATCTCAGTGTTTTGGTGTGCAAACCAGACATTCCTATTCATGTCGCGCACGTGTACATTGATTATGTGAGTGAGAGACTAATAGGCACACACACACACACGTACACGCGCACACACACACACACACACACACACACACACACACTCCCTCTCTTTCTACAGTCTTATTGCATCAGACAGGATGTATTGCAAAATGTTCCTTTCATTCAAGTTGATGCTTGTAGCACGGAGATTTCAGATAACCATTTATGAACGGAAAATGTGAGGGAAGAGTGATAACAAACTTCAGAGTATAAGAGAAACATAAAAAGAACAGCTTTTAATCTGTCAGAACCGTCAACTAATGTAACAAGTGAAGAATAACTCACCAAATCATTCCACACATGCCTCTTAGCTACACACCCGCTCCACTAACAAAGAAACTTGAGGACAGTTCATTGAGGACATGGAACAAAGGGTCAAAGTTCACAGAAGTCAAAGAACTCTAAAAACATGGACAAGCTGGACTTTCTCACCTCCTCGATGAAAATTATTTTTGGCTACAAGAAACAGAAACACTGGGGTTTACATTAGACTGACGTACATTGATCGGACACTCATGGCATGTTGAGGTTGTTATTTTTGCTTTTGATTGACTTGGAATTTAGTCTCACTATAATGAGTCTAGTGATTCCTTAATTATCAACAGAATAAATCTGGCAGCGGAGAACAAGCTAAAAATCTATATTCTGGAGCCATCTGTACTCATACAGCTGTGGTCACATTTACAGACATTTAATTTGGGGCTTTTAATTTTTTCTTTGAATTGTTCTTTTTCGTGGGTGAAATATTTGTAAAGCATACACCTTTAATAACTTAAAAAACAACAACCGGTTGGACAAGATTGACTTTATTTTGTATTTTTATCAAATCCACACAGGATCAAAAGTATACATAGAGCCTCAAGTATCTACACATGCTCACTTGAATGTGTCTCTTTGCCAGTATAAAAAGGATGCTGTTGATCTGATGTGAAGTTAAAGATTTTGGAGGTAGTGTAAGAAGTAACTAGCAGCAATTCAAAAGCCGCAGCCTACCATGAACTTGAAACAACTACAACACCAACATCACTGTCCACAGTGATGTGAATTTTATACAGTGAAATGAGAAGGTGCTGATCAAGTCCCTGTTCCAAGTTCGGCATCTTTAAGCTTGACTGAAATTTGACGCTGTCCAGATGCACAAGGAAAATACCATATGGAGAAAAGTGTCTTGATGCATGCTCAATGATCCAGGTAAGTAAATCTCCAAAAGTTTATTCTGTTCATCTGGACGAAGCGTTTTGTGGGAGAAACGTTTCGTCACTCATCCAAGTGACTTCTTCATTCTCAGCTGACTGCAGGTTTCCCCAATCATATAAACAGGACATTTGCACCAATGAATAGACAATGGCTGTGAGGTCAGTTAATTGATCATTAATATGCAAATTGTTGTGACCATTGATCAACAACCACTGATCAAAGACCATTGGTCATTAATCAAAGACTGTTCTGGAGAAAGGTTTTAAAGTCAGATGAGATAAAAGTTCATCTATTTGACCACTTTGACCTGTTTGGAGGAGTAAAGCTGAAGCTTTGAGACCTGAGAGCTCTGTACGAGCTGTTAAGCACGGCGGTGGCAGCATCGTGCTCTGGGGCTGTTTTGCTGCCAGTGTTATTGATACAATGTACAAAGTGAATAAAATAATGAAGAAATTCTTCTGCATCACCTCAGGTCAGATGGTTAAAACTTGAACACAACTTGGTTTTCCAACAAGACAGTGATCTCAAACACGCATCAAAACTTTTTTGTTTTTTTTAACTTAACCAGGCTAATATAAGCTGCTGGAAACCAGTACATTTAAATGAACTCTGCCAATTCTGCCAAGAAGCACATCAAAGAAGTGGTCAAATATTCAGCCAGAATTATGTCAAAAGCTTGTCGATGGCTTGCTGAGGGACATTTAGACAAATATTAGTGGGGATGTATTCATATATTTGATCACATATGTACACTTTTGACTCCGTTTAAATTTGAGGAAATCCTAAATAAATCCAAACTCCCCATTCCTTTGTTTTTTTTAAAGTCATTAGAGATGTATGCTATACAATTGCGCCTATTGATGCCCGTGATGTGTACGTAAACTACTGTTCACAACCGTATTTAAAAATATGTCTACATTAACATGAAAATCATATTTACAGCAATTTATCTCAAGACTTAAATATAAACCATTCACATTTTATTCATATTTTTTTCTGTAATAATTGATTTTTAATTGACTTTTCCACTATATTTTTTAATAGAATCAACTTTAGTAAATGACAATACTTATTGTATGTTGTCTTGAATATAATATTGTTAAATATAATAAATAAATATAGTACTAATTGTTAAATATAATATTGTCTTAAATATGATATAATATTGTTAACAGTAAATCCACTAATCAGCTCAATAAAAAAAAGGACTCCTAGTATTTTTGTTTGTTGACCACTGAATGGAAAGGCCATGTGAAAAGATATTTTTATGTACTTCTAATGTTCCCACAATGAGGGAATAGCATCTCTAGAGACATTTTCCCAGGAAGCGGCAGTCGGATTACTGTAAGATAACAACAGTTTGTACTGTGCTTGTGCAATTCTGAAGTTGTCTTAAATACATTTAAGATAATATTTAGTTACGCAAAGCAGCACACGACCTGTTTTCCCAGCCATTCCTGACATCGCAGGAGTTTCCAGCATAAATAAGTTTTAGCCTTTAAACTGACGACAGTGCTCGGCACAGACCAAGCTGCTTTTTTTTTCATCGTTGATGCAGAAAAACAATGTTCCCTTGTTACCATCAGTCTCTTTGTGAGAGCAATTTGTGGCCAGTGCAGGTTTATGTTGGTTATATTAGAAAGATGATTAAGACACCCTTTTTGGGAACCGCACGTCAGTGTTTACCTTGGCTTTATATCTCATTTAATTTCTAAAATCTAGATAATCTGATTGTGTGAGTCAGCGGATCTTTTGGCCTTTTTATATATAGAGTGAATTACACGGTGCATTAAACACTGAACGTGGAAATGTTCACATTGTTCACAAAAAGATGAGTGAATAACGAACTCCAATAAAACAAATAACAAAAAACAAAGAGATGAGACTCGCTTCAGCAGCAGGTGAGCAGTGATGAAACCAAGCTGGCTTTTCTGTGGGCAGAAAAATTGGATTTATGTTAATTTAACTGTAATAAAAGACAACACTTTTATTAAAACTCAGAGCGAGACTGTCTTCTTACTCTGGGGGCTACTTTACTTTCCATACATAATGGGAAACCTCTCTCAGAGCTCCATTCATTAAATTTATATAAATTTTAAGCAGAGGGCTAACAAACAAAACAAAACTATTTTGGTGGTGCTCAGGCTCAGTGACAGGATTGGCACCTCTTTCCACAGACTGTTGCAAACAGTCCAACCATATTACAGAAAAAGGGCAAATGGATTACATTTCAAAACAGCTTCAACTAGTAAGATTATGAAGCAACTCATACAGTTAATTTGCTTGCAATAATGACTTCCTATAATAATTTCCTAGGGATCAATAGAGTATTCTGATTCTGATTCCTATAAATTAAATACATTTCTTCTCAGCGATCATTTTGTGGTGCAAACATGCTTACTCGTTTCTAATTTCATCCAAATCCTCTCTGCTCATAGCTTTTTTTCTTTCTTTTTTTCAAACTCTGTGTGTGTCTAACAGCTTGACACCCAAATGCGGCTGGTGTTTAATGGTGTAGGATATCATGAAAATAAAACATCGGCCTGTGCTGATGGTAAACATCCATCAGCACTGGAGTCTCTCGAGAAGTGCGTCAGCACTGTCAGCAGAGCGAGTTGGAAGAAGGAAAAACTGAAGTGTCCAGCAGTAACTTTGTTTTACAGTGAATCACTGATTGGGGGGGGATTATATTCAATTACCCTAAATTTCCTTCTGGATAATGTAACGCTGGCACCGCAGCCATGTTTTCCCGAAACTGGGCCCCAAGGGGAGAACTATCAGCCCCAGATGGTAACAAAGCCGGAGAGGCTGGAGCACAAGTAGCAAATAGCAGCGTTGTGCCACAGCTTATACTGTAATGGCTCATTAGCATCAGAGCAGTCGTGCACTGCCACAAGTTGACATTGATGATTGCTGCCATTGTGAGTCTGTATGTTAAGGGCCTTTCAAGAAACCCAAGAAGGTCGCTTTCTGGTCAAAAGTCAAAGCCCAAAAGCCTGTGTGAACAGGTGACATCTCAGAGGGTGGGGGGTGGGGGCATGAAAGGCTCTGTCCTCGAAAGATTGGAGTTTGGTGTAGAGGGATGCAGAGTATCTGTATCTTTATCTGTGGAAAGCAGAATCCAGGCTGGGGTGCAGGGGAGGAGAAGATCAGATGAACACTGGGGAACACGATCACATAGGGATTTAGAGGTGAGGAGAAGGATTTTACTGGAGATTCGGGACCTGACTGTGAGCCAGTGCATGATGGGGATAAGCTGGTGAGGAGAAAAGCCTTTTTAAAGTTGCAGTACACCATCATATTAATTAATGTTCTTCTAAATGCTTATAGGGTGGAGATGGCAGCACAGTTAACTTGGGTTCCTTTCTTTGCAGCTTTCCTTTCTTACTCTGTCAGGTTTTCTTTCAGATTGAAAAAGAATAAATATAAAAATAAATTCAAGGTCTTTTTTAGATGTTTACAACTTGCTGCACCTGCAGCCTGTGACAGCTGCACAGGTAGTTCAGCTGTCAAAAGAAGGTTTGCAGTGTCTCGAGGCACAGTATCAAGAGTGTGGAGGGAAAACCAGAAGATACGCAGTTATAAGAGACTCGACTGCAGCGAGACTGGTATCTGCTCCTTTGGGCGAGGAATATGAGGAGCACATCACCACCAGCAGGGTCCTCATGTGCATGTTTCTGGCCAAACTCTCAGAAACAGACCCCATGAGGGTGGCACCACGTCCTTTTACTGGGACTCTCAGCTCAACTGATCATGACATATAGTTCATGTGCTGTACAATGCAGCCCTCTAGTGGTTACAAAGACAAAGGCCAAGCGAGATATAAAAACTGAGGAATGCTGCTCACCCGGCTCCGGTTTCTGTTTACTGTTTATTTCTGTGCACTGCACTTGATCATTATGTACATCCTGTAACTGTAAACAGAACTGAAAAGAACAACATGAACAGAATTTTTACACAGCTTAAGTAATATTTGAACAGGAGACAGGCAAACACATAACTTACAGTACTCTGTATCCAACTCTGAGCTCCTCCATACATACCACAAGTTCAAACAACACACATCCACTGACTACAATATAGAGGTTAGCTTTTTAACATAGCTGTAAGATCGCAGATTCAGTCAGCGAGGGAGCCTATGAGGGTTATTTCACATGTAGGTCCTCAGTGTAAATAAAGCATAGACACATACTACACACTTCTCATATCTTGTAAAACGACAAAGAAAGCAGTCACCTCCAGATTAAAGTTCAGTATTTTCAGCCTGAGACCCGGAGTCTTGTTCGACGGCCCAGTCAACACTTGTTATGGGATCCTTTCGGGGTCCTCAGCCAGCTAATGAAACCACACCTCACATAATTCTCTTACGCTGGTCAGAAGTCAGTCAGCATCCTTAATGCAGATGAACAAACTGGACGAATGAAATCCAGTGAAGGGAAAAGACAGTATGATGCCAACAGAAAATCACCTTTGACCTTACTATGCAAATCAGAGAGCATGAAGACAGTTAACAGTGTCAGGATCTTCAACTGGTCATGAGCATGAGAAGGTAAACACTTGGCTCGATTTGTGTGTGAAGAATAAACCCAAACAGCCTAAACTGTTTCGGGGGATCGTGTAGGAACATATTAGTGTTTTGTGAAAACCTCATGTGCTTGAAAGAAATTGATCATTGCCTCTCAAGTTATTGCATATTTTATCGTTTTCTCCACTTTGCTCTAAAATGATGAAATGCTTTTAGCACTAAGAACCGATTTTGTGAATAATTGCACGTAAAAAGGGGCCAAATGCTTCCAAAATCAGCAAATGTTTGTGTTAGGTTAGTACACATCAGCTGCAGCATCGACTGCTGTTCACTACTTCTAATGTATACCCCATTCTTTTATGCTGATTATGAATAAACGTGTAGTAAATGAAGTAAAAAGTAAACAAAACAAATCAATAAAAAGTAAATTGTTGTAAATCAGTGTTTTGATGAAACACAGTATGATCTGCCTGACATGAAACAGTGATATACAGTAAACAGAACTCTTATTGCATTCTTGATGGTTTGCGTTTAAGCACATTAGTGTCACTTCTGTGGTTCAGAGATTACTCCACCCAGTCTCAACCTTACAACTACCTCCCTAATTTAATGCAGGCTCCCCTCTAGAACAGCTCTGACTCATCAGAGCATCAAGATGTGATGTTTTGGGGTGTCTTACAAACTCTGGCACTAGGACGTATGTCTGTGAAGGTTCTCAGTCATCCAGGTCATCATAGTCAAAGGAGCTTGCAAAGAAAAGCGTCTGGACTTTTTTAAGTTACTTGAAGACGTTTCATCTCTCATCCGAGAAGCTTCTAATCGCCTGACCTCAGGAATTCGCATGATAAGGTGGGGCCAGGTTTCACAATGAACTCACCCGAAACTCTGGCTGATTGGGACCCACACCCATTTTCACACCTTGGCTCAGGCAATTAGAGGATCATCAGGGGGTCTTTTTGTCCCTCTGTGGGGGGATACTCCCACTAGGTTTATATCTGGGACTCTCCACCATTTGACCTTAGAACTGAAGAAGCTTCTCGGATGAGAGGTGAAACATCTTCAAGCAACTTAAAGACGTCCAGACGCTTTTCTTTGCAAGCTCCTTTGACCACTGGGATAGAGGCAAATTTTTTGAGCCCTCTGGTTGTGTGGAGGCGTCTGTTAAAGTGCGTCCCATGGATCCTTGATCAGACGTGGGGGATCTGGGGAGTCTGAAGGATAGGTGTGATGTTAAGGGCGTCACATTCTCATGAACTGCCTGATGTTTCCCAGCAGAGAGCTGCACTGTGATCAGATTTCCTTTAACTGCCAGTGGTTTTTACTGTTTTGGCAGACGACTGTGTTTGACAGACGTTAAAAGTCTTTAAGACAACAGCCTCAAAGTCCTGAACTGTTTCTCACGAGCAGATTGAATTTGAACCAATATTTTAAAGACAAACAAAGCGATTTAATAAATTAATTCATGGATTGCCTTCCTTGAGAGCTGCACCGATTCGATTCATCAGTTTGTGCTTTCACAGAGATGTAAAGCAAAAATATATTATTATATGAGTGTGTGCGAGGCCTCAAGGTGCTTCATGTAAGGAACTGTACATGTGCTAATGCTAAAACATACAATCCCCAGTTCCCCACAAGGCTTCAGGATATCAGACACACCAATTCGTATTAAACCTCTTCATAACAAAACCATTCCACATGATATCATATATGTCACATAACAAGTCAAGTTATTGTGTTACTGTTTTTTTTTTTAAACTAATTTTGTTTCCTCAGCTACACTCAGCAGACGACATCTTCAAGGTGAAACTCGACCTCTGATCAAGATTTTCTAATCCAATCACCTCCAAACAGCCTATTTTAACTTGACACTGCTGTTTGTGTTTGTTATTATAGGGACATTAAATAGTGTGAAAACTGGATTTGATATGACGGAACTGATCTTGAATTCAGTGTTCGCTCACAGTACAAAAAAATGGCTTGAATGCTGTTAAATGCTTGTTGTGCCTCACAGACTTCTTCATGCTTCAAAGCTCTCGCAAAGAGCAGTCTGACAAATGTTTGCTCAGTTTATTCTCGCGCATTTCTTTTTCCAGATCAACAGCTCTCACCTTGTTTTGATCCGTCTCTTTGACGTCCAATTTTTTTGAATGGGATGGTTCAAACATACAGTATGGATATTAGAGCTACAGAGAGTCAGCTGTTCGTCTGAGCTTCTAGTCCGGGCACGGGAGGCTGTTCTATAGCCTGTCATCACTCAAGTTCTGCGTTTTTGTTGCAAGAAGAGAGACACAAGTTAAAGCATGGGTATAAAGGCAGATGTTGCAGGGTGTGGCTGCAGTATGCGGACAAGAGGTGGTAACACTGTAAGGGTTAGATGATGGAATCAGCAGGGACATCATCTCCTCCTCCTTAAGTCCCCTTACGCTTTATTCAGTAGAGAGGCTTTTGTCCTTGGGTCTCAAATTCTGACCAGGCATCATTTAGTTCCATGAAAATCATCTTGGCATATTGTTCGTATGGTTGTCCCGTCGCCTACGAAGTAGGAGAGAAAAAACACAACAGTTATGAACCCATAAGTAAAGCATATTTGAGACATGTTGGCCTTTTGGGATTCCCACTTCATTTGTCTCTCATTCACAGCTTGCTTTACTCGAGCATTATGTCAACATTATATTATTCACTGTTACAGAAAATTCAGGTAAGACACTAACTTGTCTTTCAGTGCTGAGAGTCAGGAAGTATACGGTACCCCACTCTTTCTATAATACACACACATCCCTGCATGGATGGATGTTTACAGGTATAACTTGAATCACATGTTTAATTCTAAGCCAAGCTGCGTTGTTTTAGTGGGTGCAGTGGGAAAGGCCCGGCCTAATGCTTCAGCTGACCACATGGTAGCTGCTGTACTGCCAGTGTTGGGGAGTAACGGAATACATGTACCGCTGTTACGTATTTAAAATACAAAATATGAGTAACTGTATTCCGTTACAGTTACCGTTTAAAAAGGTGGTATTCAGAATACAGTTACTTTGTTGAAATAAATGGATTACACGGTGGTACTTTCCTGTTTCATATTGTGGCGGGTCAGGACTGTTTGGGTTTTGTTTGACAGCTACGTTCTGTAGTTCCAGGCGGCAGCGTTGCGGTTGCCATGGTTACAAGGGTGACGCTCTCGCTCTGCGTGTTTCCTGGGTGAGAGAGGCCTTTTTGTTGTTGTTGTGCTAAGCTAATAGGCAGAATGCTACAGGTATAGCTCTAAAGAATGTAGCATCATAGGCAGTGTAGTCCCTGCTGCAGGGAGAATGGACTGTCATACCCGTTATGTGTCTGTGAGCGAGGGAGGGAGAAAAAGGAAAAGTACGAGCTGTCATCGAGCAAAAACGGGAGCTGGAAGTATGTAAAGTAAGTAAGCTATTAAGACTCGACTGTACGCTTTGTTCGTGTTTTCCTCCGAAACAATAAGTTCTGTTGGAGCAGCCTTTCAACACCTCTCTCTGTCTCTCGCAAGCAAAGTTGACCCAGACAACAAAGTAAAGCTATTTTTTGGCTACGAGCCCGACACAGAACCCACCGTATTAGCCAGAGGTCCCTTTACTACGGTTCGGGGCAACGGACCTTCAGTAACAGTAATAAATCACAGCAATAGTACATTCATGTAGTTGTAAAATGCATGATAATATGTTAAGTAATTCAAAGTATTCAGAATACGTTACTCTCATTGAGTAACGTAACGGAATACGTTACAGAATACATTTTAGGGCATGTATTCTGTAATCTGTAATGGAATACATTTTAAAAGTAACCTTCCAAACACTGTGTACTGCATAGCTGTATCTTTAAGTGGATTACAAGGGAAGCTGTGGCTTGGCTTGGCTTGAGAGTCTGAGAATGACGCACTCTACGCTAACAGACTCTTCACTTCACAGAGTAAAGTGCAGAGCTTCAGATATCTTTGTATTTCATTATATTGTTCACATGCTCACACATACTTTTAGTTTGGTTTGGTTGTTTTCTTGTTGCAACATCATATATGCAAAAACTTCATCCTCCAGCACTTTGAACACACAGACACTACTGTGTGTGTGCGTGTGTCTAAACACGCGTTGCAACTTCTTGTCTGGTGCGCGTCTTTTATTTTGACAGCGAATGCGCACCTGCAGACCACTTATGTGCACCCCTGCTTATAAGCCTGATATAAGGAGAAGAAAGTGAAAATAAAGACAGTCACTATTTTTTCATCTGACTTTACCTTCAGTTGCTTTTAAGTAAAGAATGTCTCGTTATTGCAGCTGATTTATTCTGTACATATGGATATGTCTCCTATTACTGCATAAAGATCCCATTCATCGCAAATTCTGTCTCACCTTATCTGGGTGAACAACCAGGACTGCTTTGCGATAGACCTTCTTGACCTGCTCTGGAGTAACCAGGTCAGCCATGCCCACAGGCTTCCAGCGTGTCTCTCCTTCCCAAAGCACAGTGTGCATGGTGGAGAGCAGAGCACGGATGTTACGCTCTTTCCCCTCTATCCAGTCCAGAATCTAGGGCACAGAAGAGGGAGGCAGAGGAGGGGAGCCAATAACCAGTGAGGACCTGATTTGAAACAATTATTAGCATAACTGCTTTCAGTAGTTCTGGCTCTGGTTTTATCTAAAGAAAGCTTTTAAAGGAGCAATTAGATGAACCAAAATTTGGTCATGGGAGACCTACATTGGACGCTTCGTTAACTCTGAAATAAACAGAAAAGGTTTAACAGCCAAAGGTTTTCAAGTACATTATCCTACTTTTGGGAATCACTGAACTGCTTCTGTTGAGCTACACTGGATAAACAGGCGACCACCACCAAGCGAAATGTCATCAAAAACTAATTGTAATCAGACACAATGAACCAAAACTTATTGGTTCAACTTCATTAGTTTCAAACAAACAGCTCATGCCTTTAGTTTCTCAGGGTCCATTTCTTTGGCCATCTCCTCCTTCCTCATCTCTGCTATAGTCCTGGGCCCTTTCTTCTCTTTGGTCCCCGCAAAGCCCTGAGCAGACAGCAGGTCGTCAAAGTTGGCATCCGAGGGTTTGGACTTCGAACCTGACAAAGAGGCAGACAAACACAAAGACAGGATACATAGTTCTTAAGCAACAAATGCACTAATTACTATACGGTGAGCTGAAGAACAATGTATGTGCGCACAGCATGAAAATTTTAATGGATTAAAAATGCGGCGCTGTCTCTAAATGTTTGCAGATATTTTGTTAAACGTTTAACTTCAAAAATCAAACAAAAAAAACTTAAAACCTTCAAAATGCTCACAATTCTTAGTAACATTTTTAAACCTTATATTTTGAAATATAAGTTAAGTGTAATCTCTATTTTGTTTTAAAAGAAAAATGTCCTTTTATGTGAAATATACCCCACCTGACCAGCCACAACATTTGGAGCGTAACAATGAGCCTGTCGAGCTTACCCATCCCAGCCTGTGCTTTTCCCCCTGCGCTGGGTGAGCCTCCTCCCATTGCGGAGAAGCTAACATTGTAGTTCGGTCGATTCTGGGGCGATGTGTGGGGCATGGAAGTGTGGCTGGGGCTGGGTTTTGGCTGCGGAGCAGGACCCTGTCCTTGCGGTTGCCACCCTCCACCACTTCCACCAGCCTGCCACGAGGGGAAAGTGCCTCCTGCGTGGGGCTGCCAGGCTCCTGTGTGCTGGGGAGATGGCGGAGGCCTCGATGGGGAGCCCATTGGAGGGAAGGAAGGGGCCGTTCCAGTAGGGGTGGTGGGCTTGCTCGAGAAGCCAGAGCCTCCTGATCAAAAGGACAGAGATTATGGCATGAGAGGTAGTAGCAAAAATACTAAGAACTTAGGAACATTTCCAGCATCTCACCTCCAAGGCTTCCCCCCAGGTTGCCAATATCAGCGAATGGGTCCAGAGTGTTTGGCTTGGTTTGGTGGGTGGGGGTGCTGTGGACTGAGCCAGTGGGACTGGTAGTGGCTGACCGACTGCCCATACCAAAACCTCCTGAATGAATCGGCCAACAGCAAAGCAGGAAAAATAAATGACACTGATGCCAACGTGTTTTACAAACAGTGTGGTATCTGCTTGTATGTATGTGTGGCTGTGTGCTTGGGAGAACCTGTGCTTGTGGTAGCAGGTCTGTTCCAGTCCCATGCTCCCATGGCGTTTTGCTGCTGAATGTTGACAGTAGGGGTGGTGGGTGGGACGGGGGAACTCCGACCTGTTGAAGCACATAACCATCGGTCACGGGGGGAGCACACGGAAAATGGGAATTGAGGGACACGAAAACATTAAGCCGAATAAAATAACAACAGAACTGAGCTTCCGAGAGCTGTTGTTTCGTGGATGTGGAAACAAAATTTATAGTTGCTAACTAAAAATTGTCCACAGAAGACAAAAAAAACAAAGCCAGAAGGCTCTTCTTCATGCACACATCATGCCCTAAATCCTCAAAGTATAAAAAAGTGTAAACCTGAAGTTAAGAAAAACTGTTTTGCCATGTTTAAAGTTGAAAATACTGACTGTGAGCTGAGGAAAAAATTACTAGTAGGAGCTTGTGCTGGAATTGAAAAATCAAGCTTGCAATCCGTATGGAGTGGCAATGAGATGACCTGCAAACACTTCACATACAGCATGCAAACTCGTGAATTACAAATCATACATTACATGAGCAAAACAACAAAAATGTGTGAGTAAGCACAGAGAAAAGCTAAAAATGAATATATACTCAGCAGTCGGGTTTGGGTGTCAGTTTAAATAGACGCACAGATGAAGGGAAATTATCGTAGAGGCATCTTGCAAATATCTGAAAACATGCCTTACCCTAATTTGGTTCAGGCTCTTGAAATGCTTTAAGTGCACCTAAAATAATGGTTTGGGAAAATGTTCAGCAGAGCAGCAAGGAGCATGCCTTACCAAGGCTTGTAGGTTGCAGGGTGGGTGATGGTGAGCGAGCAGCATGCAGGAAAGGGTCTGGCTGCCCCACTTTACCTGGTCCGAGGAATGAACCCATCACGTCCTGAGGTTTAGGCATCGGACCCGTCCCAAAAGGATCAAATGCTGAGGAGAACCATCCACCAGTGTTATTGTCTTATGCTAAATTGCAAGAGTAATTGTGCCTATTTGAAGTCTAGTTTTAGGTTAGACCTAAAAGGAAATGCTTTTTCAAACTTCTCACCTGGTGGGGCAGGTGAGGGGCATGGTGAGGCAGTGTTGGGGGCGACTTTGTGTGGAGTGGACTGGGCAGATGGAGGCCCGCTGGTTGACTGAGGTGGGCCCCCGAACAAGTCCCCTAGGAGGTCAGTGGTTGCAGCTGCTGTAGATGGGGGCTTAGATGACGGGCGGTTGACCTCGTCACCATCGAGGCCGAGAAGATCGACTTCCTCGGCAGGAGCAGGGGTGGCAGAAGTGGGAGCTGGGAGGTCAGGTTTCTGATGGGCTGCACTGGCATTGCTTTGCTGGCTGGAGAGAGAAAGCATTTCATCATCCGACGGCTCGCTCTCCTCGCCACGTACCCGACCGTCTGGACCTCCGTGGGACCGACTTGGTTCTGAAAATGATGAGATGGGAAAAACAGAAAAGAGTGTCATGAGAAAGACACATCAATCACGAACAAAGCAATGACTGAAGAGATAACAAAGCAGACAAAGGGAATTAATTTGAGGTTCAGATATAAAGGGACAAGAGTGAAGCAGAGGATGATGGTAAACTACGCAGGTCATTGCTTCTACAGCCAGAACAGCTATTTGTGCTACGAGGTTGCAAACATACACACAGTCTGCAAATAAATTCTAGCTAGTAGTTGCTAGTTGGAGAAAACATCTTAAATGTGATAAATTTCAACATAAAAGAATATGATAAAAAAAAATAAGAAGCTTGTACAGCATGGGATTAAACAGCTGTATAAATCAAAAGCAATATTTCACTTTGGTAGAACATTTTAACGTTGGATTTGTTTACTCCCCAGACATGTTTTCCCTTTATTTCCTTTTGGGACTATGAGTTTTCCCCTCTAGTTCTCCATATCCATAAAAAAAACCTTAAAAACATGTCTCTGTATGCCCAGGAAATAAAATGCTGGCATACATGTTATGGAAATTGTGTTAAAAGACTGGTGTTTATACAAGAGACAGGACAAAATATTTCTACCAAAATGATACATCATGGGCTACAAGAATGGGCTAAATTTCAATTCAATCAATGCAAATCACAGTTAGAAACCACCAAATGGATTTTCCAATAACAAAAATTCTTCCTGGGTAGAGCATGAGTGAATTGAAGCAAACCCTGGGTAACTACGCTCACTGTATAGTTCCTCTAGCAGGTCTGTGATCTCCTCTACCGTCTTACCCTCAAGATCCAAGCCCTCCATCTCATCTTGCAGGGACAAAAATGAGTCACATTAGTTTTTCTGACTATGTTTTAATGTAAATTGATTAGCCACAACAATAAAACCACTAACATTGATACTGGAAATATTTCCAAACATCCGTATGATGAGGTGGGGGAGATCTTCACAATATTAGGCAAATGGCTTTAATGTCGTGCTGGCTGGTTCATAAATATTAAAATAAGTCGTAAAAAAAAATTAGTAGCAAGTTCTTTTTGCCTAATCTTTATTTTGGTACCAGGTAAACTAAAGTCGTATCCAGGTTTGGGGTTAGAGTTTGTTATTAAGGTTAATGTAGCATTATGATTGGTTTTAGGTAAAGGTATGATTACAAATTGTAAAGGCTAACAAAACAAGCAAGCAAAAATGCTAACTAAAAACATTTTCAATACAAAATTCCACATTGCTTGTTAGTCAAGCTAACTGCTAATTTGCTAGCAGCTAACCCATTTTGCTTTAGCATTTTCAGTTCTTAGCTAAAGATTTTTAGATTAGATAAAATAAGATAAGACTTTATTGATCCCACAACAGGGAAATTTTTGCGTTCATTTAATTATGTTGGTAGTAAAATCTGACAACAGATTAAACAAAGCAGTAAATGTTTGATTCTAAACTTAACATCTGATTTGAGTTTTTAAAAAAGGAAAACTTAATGTGTCGTATTTTATAGACTGAACACCAGTTGTTGCCCCAGTGAAACCCTCCGATTTTTACCAGCAATCGCCAGCGCATCCTGATGTTCCTGGTGGCCAGAGAAGAGCACATTTGGGCTCAAGTCTTTACAAGGAAACTGTTCCCATGGTGGTGTCAGGTCTTTCTGTTTGTCCACCCCTTCCACCTCCACGTCCAATATCACATGGAAGAGCTGGGGATATTTCTCTGGAGAGTCACAGGCATCGAGCTCTGGTCTGAGAGGAAAAGCAATATGTGTGAGAAAGAAAATTGAGAAGGTAAAACAGTCAACAGAGTGGAAGTCCAGCAATATTGTTTTTTATAGTGAGAAACCAGAATTCCCCGATTTTTGTAAGAGATTTTCCTTACTTGTTAAACTTTAACATAGTTGTTCCAGGAGCGATGAAGCCAGTGTGGAACTGAATCTGGAAGATCTGTGTGTTGGATACCTAACACAAGCAGGAACAAAGATAAATGTTGGTTACATTATATTTTATCAGCACTCTCCTGCAGTCAGTTACCCCTTACCTGTTGTTCTGCAATGTTTTTAGGTGTTATGTTCAAGTTTTGCATGTGATAAATCTTTGTCATGTAATAAAATACAAGCAGGTGAGATAAGAAAATCCAGTAAAAGAAACAAAATAAAAGGAAAAATGTTCAAGAAAAAAAAGACAAGCCCACTTTAACAATTTTAGCTGATTGGATTTTTAATTATTTTGTACTATTCATCTAGGTTTTAGTACAAATGTGCTATATAGCAAAATAATGAAGTCATTAAGCTACATATGCACATATTATTATAATGCAACGCATGGTGATGTATACCTATGTGCCAATAATCTGTCATAAGATTACTGAAAGACAATAATACCCAGATGAAACACCTGGACCAAACTAAAGCAAAAATAGCATAAATAGTGCATAAATGCTTCTTGCAGCAGTCATGAGTGAGTAAATCTGCATATTTCTATAAATGAAGTAAATCATTAAGTCAAAAACCTTCATCCAGCTTCTTCTTGTCTTAAACAATGTAACAATGAGACACAACAAGCTGTTGAAGCTACCGGAAACTCTACAATGGCTTATACTTTAGCATGATCTTATCACCACAATCGTTCCAATACTGTCACTGTGACTTAGTTGGAGTTTGCTGCTTGCTAGTTTGATTGAGATGTTGATTTTATCGACATTTTATCTTATAAAGCAGACAAAGCAGAAGCGTACCTTGGCCTGCAGTCGTCCTCCAATGGTTGACCTCATGTGGTAGACTGAAACCACAACATCTCCTTGCACGCTTACACCCAGAGGGAAAACTACCTTCCCGTCCTGGACCCTGTGCTCTCTAGGCGTGCAGAGAAGGTGCAGCAAAGTGTAATTGAGGGAAAGTGTTACAGAGTGAGAAAAAGGAAGGAGGTATAATGAGGCTTTGATTATACTTTCATTCATATCATACTCCGCATAAAATCTCTGAGACATTTGTAGTTATTCTATTCCAATACAGAACTGCAACGCTACCGTGCTCTCTGCCGTTCGATGCTGTCAAATTTTTTATTAATCTCGCTAATGTTATTTACCTCATCCTTTCATACTCCTGTGCAGTGGTGAAGATCTTCGTCTCTCCAATGAGAACGTCACAGAAAGGTCGACAGCCACTACGCTGCTTGTTGAAACAGGGGATGGGACTCATAGTGAGGGCCTTGATCACCAAGGGCTTGGAGTGGGGTAGGCTAGGCTTCTCTGATACCATGCTACATACATAGCCTATGTACCTGCAGGCAGAGAAAACAAAAACAGCAGTTTTCAATTTTCAGCACTCTGAATGATGCAATAAATGTCATTTATGAGGAGACGCTTGCACAACCATCGACTGTTAACTTCTACAAGTATGACAGGCGGACTCGTGGTTCTTCTTGCCCAGCAATCAAGAGTTTATGTTTAAGCTGAGATAACTAATAACTGTTGGCTTCAGTGATGGCTGTATGTATATTTCAACACGTTATGCCTGTAACAGCATATGATCTGAAACTGTGCTCTTCTTCTTAAGTGTGAATGTGTTTTGACCTCATTTAATATGTGATTCTTTATTAGAAGTGGTAAATGTTCATTATCTATGAAAAATAGACTGCAGATTTATTAGACATTGAAGAATGTAACATCAGCAGAACCAAAGGACGACAACCGAGCACAAGGCTCCCACTTTTCTTCTTCTCTTTCTGTCACATTCACATCCCCATGTTCACTGATGCAAACCTGCGGTGTGAAGGCCAGAGGCCAGAACCTGGTCTTTTGGCGCTGAGCAGCTGCATGGCAGGAACTGGATTATTGAAGAGGTGGCAGAAGCAGAACATGGCACAGACCAAAACACCTGAAGGAGCGCGACCATCCTGAAAACCCAAAACAAAGATGAAATTACATGTACATCTTATCATAACCGCAATTTGAGCCACTGGAAATTTTTTCTTTTGAATAAACACACGTATTATTTTTCTATGAGTCTATTCATACATGTGAACTGACTCTGAGTTCATTTCAGGTTACATGGATACTGTAACACTGTTGTTAACTGAGGTGAAAACACAGCTTTTTTAAAAAAGGAAGTGTTTTGTGAAGATTATGCAAGAAGAAGCAGTTTGCCAAGGCAAAACCAAACCCACAATGACTTGGTAATAACATGCCCCAGCACATGACAGTCTATAGTAGTCATGTCACTGAATTCCAATAAACAGAAACTCAGTTTCTATTGAAAAAGTCAGAAATGGTTGAATTCCCAAATGTGTCTAATGCAAGTGGCTGATATTGCTAAAGTGTCATGATCCACGCACTAAAAGTGCCTTTCATCCAATAAGCCTAAATAGGACACCAAAGAATACACCATTCTGCAATAAGCATAATAAGATGACTTCTATCATTTTTACTGAACATCATGTATCTATGAAGCGCCTTGAGGCGACATTTGTTGTGATTTGGCGCTATATAAATAAAATTGAATTGAATTGAATTGAATCACAGACCAAGATGCAAAAATGAAATATTCTTATCCTTTGCTTTTCATTTTCTTTTCAGTACCACCTGCTAAGTAACAACAGTGAAGAAGCTCACACGGCTGATTAATAGAGACCACAAGAGCAGTCTGAAGAGCTCCGAGCGGGAATGTATTTGGAGAAAAAAAGACTGTTACTCCAGCGTCAAGGACTGGCAACAGCCGTTGAAGAGGAAGAGAAGATTTCTGATCTGGGCGGTAACATAGCCTTTATCTGGAAGAATGATCCCTTTTGCAAAACTGTGTTAATTTATGTTAAAGTGAATTGTTAAATGTTGTCATTTTTATGCTTACCATCTCTACATTGTTTTAACTCTGTGATGAAAGGAATTCTTTTATCCCCCTCCCCAGCCTCTCGAGGTTCTGGGGGGGGGGGGGGGGGGGGTGTAGTGTTTTATTGCAGATACATCCTATCTGGAAGATCTGTTTCTTGTGATGTTGCTTCCTGCTTTTATGACCCTTTTGGTCAGCAGGAGGTCACACACACACATTCTTACACACACACACACACATTCTCACATGCATACAGATGTTTACACACACATATACATACAGTGCCTTGCCTTAGAACCATTTGGGGGGGGTTTACGTGGGCGGTGCTTTTGCTGTGATGTGTATTGTGTGAACTGTTTTCCCAATAAACGCAGCAAGCGCAGGCCGTCGTTGGGGTCATTTTGTGGTAGATACCAACGAGGCCTCCCTTGCAAGTAAATCGATCGATCGCTGACTGTCTTGTTTTCTTCATGATGAATAAGTCTCTAAACCAGCGGGGCTTATGGAAACACAGACCCAACAATTTATGTAGATGTGGAAAAAGAAGGTGAGTCATGTTTGGAAAGCTGTTGAGCAGTTGTTGTAGCATTTAACAACTTCAGACTTTAGAGATCCGTGTCTTGGAATGCCTTCATTTGATGTGAAAGCAAAGTTGACATGTAATCAATGATACCAATATCATTGTTGAGCAAAATGTTTTGGAAGGGGAACAAAAAGATTCTGACACTAAATATGCTTCGGTCTATTTCAGACTCTCTGCTTTGATTCAAAAGTGGGTCACAGGACATCAAACAGCTCAAAAATTAACGGATGTGTTGTGGGACCAACAAAAACAAGGCCCTTTACATAACAATCAAAAGTACCTCACTATGTACTTGTTTTTCATGGGAGAATGATTAGTAATAATTTCATATGAATCCTTAATAAATTCAACTATACAAAGGAGGATGAAGAATTTAATATAGGGCTAATGTGTGTACATCTCCTTACCGAGCATGTGATTACACAGACGTTCTTGGGATTCTGTTTCAGCCAGTTGTACATGTTTTTGCACACGGCAAACAGGTTGTGGAGGCTGGGTGCTTGGCGTGAAGGCCAATTACACTCTGAAACCTGTATTGAAGTAGATGCCAGGAATAAAAGGAGGGAGAAGGAAAGGGATTCCAGTAAAAAGAAAGAAAGGAGGCGGATCAGAGAGATAAAAGGGCAGGAAAGGGTTGGGGAAAAAAGGAACAGAGGAGAGGAAAGGGGAGTGGTGGAAGTTAGTAACAGCACTGCAGCAGCAGAGCAACACAACAGACCAGTTGCCATGATGAGTCATCTGCTAAAGATACAGTGACTTCACAATGCAGACAGGGGGCCAGCTTCACCATGTTAACAACAAAGCATGACTCCTAACAAGCCGGACTCCTTAGCTCCCACATGTGCCTTCTATGCAGTAATAGGAAACGTAGCTGCGGAAATGTCCCGATACTGAAAGATATGCATAACCATAAAAGCAAAATAAGATACAATAAACTGAGTGTTTGGAGTTTTATATTTCCAAATGTGGTAATTTAGCCGTAACACTGGGATTGGAAGCCCACAAATTAAATTCTGAATAATGAAATGAGTGCTGAAACCAAAAGCTGCAGTTTCAGGAACAGCCAGATGAGGTTGATCGCTGCTAGCTACTTATTAGGCCTTGCATCAGCTAATTTGCATCATTACACTGGATTTCTCAAAGGTGTTTGAAGTTCTGTTGTGTTTTGTGAGATTTTTTTTGAGTAATTATTCAACTTGCTGCAGGGTTAATTGTATATTTTAAAAAAAACTATCCAAGAAGTCTTTGGTCCTGTTTTGTTTTTTTGGTAAGAGTAAAATTCTACCATTTATTTATGTGTTAGCACAAATTAGCAAGTATTGATGTCATGTGTGATGCAGCCATGCTCTGGTTTTGTTAGCCATCTAGCTTGTAGAAACTTTCCACCTTCTTGTCGAAATGTAGTCATTTCTGGCTTCTAAAAAACCAAATGGTGACTGCCAAATTGACAGGTTATACACAAACCAGCTGATGACACTGGATACTTCATATACTGTTTGAACAACAATTTTATGAAACTCAAAAAATTATTCTCAAGTTTAAAAAAAGAAAGAAAAAATGTACTTTTTTAGCATTAAGCTAATGCCTAGGAATAGGACTCAAGTACCGGCTGTTGTAGAGAATTGGTTCACAGTAGTTCAATGAAATTGTTTATCTACTTATGCCTATTGATTCTGCTTATCGGTTCCTCTTGCACTTGTGCTGATATCAGTTTTTGTGCTGGAGGAGAAAAACTGCGGTGCAGTCTAAAGCGTTGATATGGACATTCATTTTATTTTTATCACACAAAAGGACGAGAGCTCGATGGTAATGGCAAACTGCATTCAGGACAGAAACATCTGGATTGTGGTGCTAAAACAACTTCAGCTCTTTTTAAATACCTGCACAGAAAGCATGTTAACACTAAGGCAGCTAAGAATCCAGGCTGATGTTAAAAGTGAGCAACTGCTGACCCCAGCCCAGTAGCCAGACCCTGAACTTCCACAGGTAATAAACTGATGGCCTGTCATGCTGCAGTCTTCATTTCTACCCGTTCATGATTCTAAAGTAGACTCATGAGACAATGCATTTTAGGTCATTTTACTGAAAACCTTGAAATATTTAAGCAACGTACTGCATTACCTTTATGCAAAATATTCTATGTAATATTGTATTACCACAAAATTAACACTGATTACAACAAAGAAAGAAAATACCTGCAATGCGCACAAACATTTCACCACACAGCATGCAATTAATTTGCCTGAATGTAATGCGGTTGATATTCTGCTTAGTGATGGTGGTAACTCTCAAAGCAGAGCCACTGAGAACCCAAAGAGAACCTATAAGAGATTCAATAAGGAATCAAATGAATAATCCATACAATTAGTGATCCAGTAATGAAATCGGAATCCTTAGCAATTACAGACCTGATAAAAAAAGCAAAATGAAACTTTTCTCTGGGTGGTTTGAGACTATCAAGGAACAATCATGCCTAAAACTGTAATTAAGCCCTCCTATTTCCCTTCTATGTTTATAAAATGAAGAGTGCGAAAAAGGTGGAGCAACCACTACATGAGTAACAGCTTCATCGAGATTCATGGGCTACAGTCACACTCACCCTGTTGGAGAATTTGGCCCCACGGTAGTTACGCTGTGATAGGTTGAAAACAGTGTAGTGGTCCGCATGCCGGCTGTCAAGAAAAGAGCGGATGTCTTCGACATGGTTCTGGTAGCCAATCTGCACCGACTCAGCTGGATAGGTCATCACTGAAAAAAACAAAGTTTGACATGTTCACATGTACAGTGCAATTAAGACAAACTCAGTCATGACAGAGAACATTTTAACAGAACTCTAAACAGTCTCGTTCAAAACTAAGCACAGTCTATAATTCAGCAGCTTGTAGAACCTCCTTTAGCAGCAATAACATTTCAGCCATAATTTTGTGGATTTGCTTGTGTACGTAGGAACATTGCTGTTTCTGTTGTATGACCCAATTTCAACCAATCATTAAATGTCAGAGATGGCCTCACACTTGACTCTAGTTACTTTTACCTAATTCACCACTATTCTTTAAGGTTTCTATGGTTGATGTAATTAAATCCTGTACAACCTGCATGAAATTCTTCTTGAGATGACATGATGCGATCAAGTAAGAGTGGTTAGTTGCCTGGATTTGCGATATCATGAGATCACGCGAGATTTCAATCCACAAGAAAATCACTGGGGTTAGAAGAAAAGCACACACCATGTGTATGCCATTGCTATTTATTGTGGTTTTACCTGTCAAGGACAAAAACGTAATGAAAATTCTGTATCAAACCTTGTAATCATACCTTTCCTACTTTTTCTTGACTCCTTGAATTTAAAATAATCATAAAAAGGATTTCCACGTTAATAAATATCTTTCTCTTAGCATTAAGTGCTTTTGTTGGACTAACATAATTTGCATGGATTGGATCAGCTCAATAAAATTATGATGGACTCGACTCCAGTAAATAAGTTGATTCATCATTAATTAATTAAGTTGGTCCAACTCTAGTACGTTACACATTGGAATAACAGAATTGCATAACGCTAAAATAAAGCAATTTAATCACGTGGAAATCCTTTCCATTATTTTTTTTTATGTTCATTCAAAGAGTTTTTTTCATTGAGTGTCAGTCGTCTTATAATTGTCATGAGCTTTAACATGCTAACCGAGACATGTAGAATCCAAAATATAACTCTGAGAATTGTACAGTCTGAGCCTGGAATGAATTTTCTGTGACCCCCACTCCTGGGAAGACTGTGGTATTGTGTTAAAACACACCAGACCATCAAACTGATCACAAATTCCACTTTTACGGAGGTGCTCACACTTGCTGATGTTCAGTTAATTAAGTACATGGCTGCTACTTACTGTCTTAATTCCTATGGAAGCCGTAAGAGTGTGCTTAGTTTTTCACAGGACTACAGAGGGGTTCTGTGAAAATTTTTCATTTCTACATAACTGTATTTTTACCCACTGTGGAGTACAGGATTGCAAAAAGGTGAGCTGAGTAGCTCTACACTCCAGCATGACTACCATGGGATATAAAGCCCTCGAGTGACAAATGTCTGACTGACTTTGCCTTTTAAAGGGCACATTGCTGCTCAATCAAAAAACTGGAAAACAGTCCAAGTAACATTGTTAAAGTTTATCTATCTACACACATGCGTATATACAATGCCCATTCGCTAGAAATACATTTACCTATGATCCGTGATGTTATGTAGGCAATGTCCAGCTCCCCTTTGGTATAACTGTAATGAAAAAGGAAATCTTTGAAAACACGTTTTATTACATCATATATGTAAAACCAATGTCCACTGTCCACAAGCATCTCAATAACTGTTTAAAATATAAGTTGTGGTAGGCTTTACAAAATCACCTTGCTTTTGTATTTCTGTGATTTAGATATGAAATGTTAGAGATTCATAATGACTGTTTCTGTGCATTTAGCTACCAAGACAAAATGATGCATATATAAAAGGTTAGTATAAGAACATCCAGCATCCAAAAAGGTTGATCCACCTTTCTGTCATTCCCAGGTTGAACTGCATTACAGGCATATCCAAGTGATTAACTTCAACAGGCTTTAGAGCTGTTATCTTGTTCGGGCTCACCACTCTAGGCTGAACTGCCTGGGATCAAAGAAATACCATATGTGAATTCTTAAATTGGGCAGCACTGCCTTTCATTGCCAAATGCAGCTCTGCCATATGGACCTTTTTTTTTTCGACTGTGGGGGCAGCTGTGGTGCACTCACATACAAGCAGTCCACTAGTGCTCCAGCACAGCAGTGGTGGAAACACGTACTAATGAAACACTGCCAAAAAGGCTCAGGGTGGGGTTAGAGTGAGAGACGAAATTTGTTTTTGGACAAATGACTCACAAAAACAAAATCTCACAACTGACAGCAGCAGAGGAAGGCTCAGCTCACTGTAGTTGCATTTATTTTTCAAGATAGGCTTGTAGGCTAATGCGAATCAAATTCAGTTGGCTTGTTGCCTACTGTGTAAATCCTGCAAGCTAGGCCTAGCTGGGACCGTCATCTCCGTGTGATCATGGAGGAGTGCCATATGGGCCTGCTGCAGTCCTAGACCTGGTTATGTAATGCTGTCCTTCTCAGCTAGACTGCTAAATGAGTCTTGGGTTTTTCTGTAAACAAACCAAGTGTACCATATCACGTGCATGTGTCCATTTGTGTAGTTTAGCCTTAAAAAAGAATGTAACTGCTAATATACTACAATATAACAGACAAACAACCTTAATTAACTCCAACAGTGAGGTCATTGCATGTAAGTTCTCTATAATGAGGTAATTGGGCCACAATTGAAGCTTCTATTTTGATCTCAGAGTGTTTGTTGTTCCCAGAGTGGAAAAGCAGAGTCAATGTTTGACCGATTTAACGTGGAAAAAAAGGTCAGTTTTATCTTTACATTATACTTTTATTAGTAAATCGGGACTGGGAGATCAGAAGGTGACATTTCTGCTGGATATTAACACTTTTGTGTGTACATATCTGTGGTTTTACCTATTTCTATGCTGAATAATACATCTATTACCATGGAAACAGGTATACAATTATGAGCCAACTAAACTGTGTGTAATAGAGAAATGCATCTCCAGTATAAAGAATGAAAAATATTGTATTAATGTGCAATCTGAACACCCACCAACTAGCTAATAACAATAACACCACTATCAACACCTGACACGACCAGCTGATCCCAGCTGTGGTGGAGCGTTGATCTAATTACTGTGGAGATGCTAAATGCCAGCAGATGTTTTTTCAGACTGCTATAAAAAATTTCTTGTCAGTCCTTTGTGTTACACAAAGACATTTGATAAAAACTGTTGATATGCAGTCGATATCAGAGCACACAATCAAAAACAAGCCCATGTCTGACAGACAGAAAGTTAAAAGATAATGACGAGACTGGTGCAATTTCCTCTTGCTGGAAAATGATTAGATACATTTTGATGTAAATTGCACATAAATAGTCAGAAGGCTTGATTTTGGACTCATCCTTTGTTTAATCTGCCACTGAATCCCTTTTTTTCCCCACCAAGTGGGCAATTTATCTAAAGGTAATCAGTCTAGCAACTATGTGACTAATAATTTGAAGGACTCACTTCTAAAATTGTGGTTTACCAAGATACCAATCATGCTAGCTCATTAAGTTAACATAATGCTTATTCATTAACTTATCATCCCTGTAAGGATGTTAGTATTTCATACCATTAATATATCATTCCACATCTTAGTTTTCTCTCATATGTATACTGTTACAATGGGGGATGTTCCAATTAAACATAGTCAGAGTTTCAAATAAAGAGGTCATTTATGTAGTGTCCAAATAAGCCCTGTGAGCCACATTTGAGACTGCTTGGTTTCGGACATAGACAGTGTTAAACATGGAGGTAGCCTTGGTGACGTCACCCACTGGTCTCAACATTCTGAGCTTCAGGTTTGGCTAAAGCTCAGACATTTTGCTTCAGCTATGGACATTGCCCCTTAAGGCAGCGATCCCCAACCTTTTTTGCGCCATGGACCGGTTTATGTCCGATAATATTTTCACAGCCTTTAAGGTATCGTGGACAAGTACAACAAATAAAACCAGTCCCGGAACCCAAAAAAAGAAGATTTATTGTGAGAGTTGAGGCACCCAAGCCTCAACTGTCACGGCCCGGTACCAAATGACTCACGGACCGTGAGAGTTGAGGACCACTGCCTTAAGGCACATGGTGCTGGCTTTAAGCACAGAAGCCCCACCCACCTTCTGTTCAAACCTCCTGTTTGTGAGTATCAGCCAATTAGAAGAAAGATGTCTACAAAAGTGAGGCGAAAGAGAACAAAAACACTTTGTACTATTGTACTGTGCTGATGGCAGCAACAGATCTCTAAAACACTGGGACAGGGGGACAGAAGGCTGGAATGGTAAGTGGTACTAATAAGAAACAGTTGGAGAAACATTTTGCAACTAATTAGGTTATTTGGTAACAGGCTGGTAATAAAACTGGGTATAAAAAGATCATATTACCAAGGCAGAGTTTCTGAGAAGTAAAGATAGACAGATGTTTACCAGTCTCTAATTGTAAAACATTTTCAGAAACATATCAGAATATTGTTCCTTGATGTAAAAGTACTTTATCTGATCTTTTTCAGAACACAGTAGCTGAACATCCGACTCAAAAAGATTCAGAGAATCCCGACAAATCTCTTTAAATGACAAGGCTGAAAATCAATTCTTCGGGCCGATGATTTTTCTCTGGGTCAGAGGTTGTTTGAAATGGACTGAAAGCGGAAAATGCTTAGTGAAGATGAAGTACATTGTTGATACATCTTTCAGACTAAAAAGGAGAGAGACTATCTAGCTTGCTATCAGCTCTCATTTCAAAAGTCCACATCTCTGATGGGATGTTGGTGCATTAGTGCCTATGGAAATGACTGCTTGAACAGTCACCTTCAATGCTGAAAGGTATATACAGGGCAACATAGAGCAACATACTCTCCCATTCAGACAACGTCTTTTTCAGCAATACGATGCTAAACCACATACTGCATCTACCGGATTACAACGCACAGCTTCATAGTAGAAGACTCCAGGTGCTACAGTGGCCTGCCTGCTGTCCAGACCTTTCACCAAAAGAAAAGACACAATGGTAAACGCAACTTTCTTTAATTGGGACAGTTGGGTTTAGTTGGGTTGTTACTACCGTCAAATTCAAAATGAGCTAATAGTTTCTTTAAAGTGGTACATTTTCTCATTCCAAAATATTCTATCTGTGTTTTCTACATTCTACTGGTCTATGACATTTCCAAATGATTGCATTCTGTTTATATTTACAGTTTACACAACATCCAAACTTTGTTACTGTAGTGGGCTTGTAACAGGTCCCCCATCGTTTGAATCTTTCTGTAGATTACATGATCACTAATGGTCACCACTGATCTTTTCTTTCTTCTATCTGACCTGAGAGACAAAACAACAATTTTTAGCAGTTAGTAATTTTTATGTGACTTTCTTATTGCTGCACTACTTTATTCAACTTGATATTGGTATTAACTCTGATGTAATAACTCACATTTTGTGATAAAAAAAAAAACAGTAAAAAAAAACCCTTGCTTGGGTTGGTGTATAGATGTACCGGTATGTTATTAAACCCATTCTGAGCAGTACAGCACTTTATGTTCATGTTTTCCTCCGAGAAAGAAAACACCCTGAGCTTATAAGACATTTCAGGCTGAATACATGAGAAGTGAGGTGCTCTATTAGAACCTATCAAAGCTACACAAACATAGTCTCAACCAAATCAATGTAAGTGGGTTAGATCCCGATGGATATTAGAGTCGGGCTCTCTACATTTCCCCTATGGTCTTCTCTAAAATTCACTTGTCTTCATTTTGTTTAAGCAGGATTTTTATAGCATGTCTGCTTAAACCAATTTAAGTGGCTACATAGTGTTTGCACTGCAATCATCTATCCTCGGGGCCTGATTTAGCTTCATTCACTCTTCAAAATCACAGTGGGATTTTTTTTTTATTTTTAATTCACTAGAGTTTCTTATTTTTGTAGATAAGCTGTGCTGTAAGTTTGTGTTCTGTGTGTTTTGGTGTCTGAAAAATGACATGGATAATGAAATTGGGAAAACTGGAATTTTAGATGCAGATCAAAGCTTGAAAACTTGAGGGAAAAAGGCAAATTAATGTGTGTCTGATAGGGAGGTCGGTGGAGTGGGGGTTACAGCCTGGGTGCAGACCAAGCACACTGTGTTATTCACAAAACCAGCACAGCCATCAAGGCTCCATATTCATTGCGCTTCTCACAGACACAAACACACTGTTGCCTCAAGTCGCCTGCCCTGCAATTTTTTCTTCTTCAGCTACGTAAAGAAACACAGGTTGGTTTTAATAATTTAGAAGCAGCTCTTTCCCTTGACTACGCATGAGAACAGAAGCAGAGAGGAACGGATCAAGACCTGTCGGGGCATTCAAAGAGGTAACAGGTAAAGATAACAGCAGAGGTGTCACGTTATACCGAGGAAGCTCAAGGGAATTTTTTTTCCCTTGGTTGACATTCTTGTATCTCATTTAAACCTGCCTTAACACTTTGTCCATGTCAGCAGACACGGTTGAATATTGGCAGTCACATTTGAGATAAAGTCCAAAATTTGCTCAAAATCTATTTACTCAAATCTTCTGTTAAGCAACAACTTAACCAAAAGACTTACATAACAAGAAAATATGGAATGTTTTGCTGGAATAATGATTAATCGAAACAGAATTGTTTGGAAGTGGTCTGAATGCATACTGTTTAAGAAAGCAAAAGGTATGAGCTAGCCTACTTCTCCTCCCTCCATTATCCCTTATCACACATGCATATACAGTCCCCACAAACACACTTCACATCGCATCACACAGGTTCCTAATGAAATGAATCCTTCTGTATCAGCAGCGCTCTGGCCATTTGGCACAATGAACCGCCATGAATAATGCAGCCAGAAGTGGGGCAATAGACACCAAAGAGGGAGGGAGAGAGGAGAGGAGAGGAGAGGAAGAAAGGTGGAGCCAAGCGGGCAGTCGATCAACCGAAAAACACAAGGGGAACGAGAGGACAGGAGAGTGGGGGTTTGCCAAGATGTGAGCGACAGAAAGGGAGAGACCCCGGAGAGGAAATTTCACAATCAGACTTGCTGAGTCAATAGTGAGGGGAGCAACGTAGGGGTGTGTGTGTGTGTGTGTGTGTGTGTGTGTGTGTGTGTGTGTGTGTGTGTGTGTGTGTGTGTGTGTGTGTGTTTGATAATACAGAGGCCTCTTTGTGCCGCCCTGTGCAGATGCCTGTGCACAAACACACTGGGACGACCGAGCCGTGCCAGACTCTGAAACCTCACTCTTTCCTCCCTCCATCCCAACCGCTCTGCTGCTTCACTTCTAAAGCTAGTCGGAGACGCTTGTGATCAACATCTGAAACAGCATTCGGTTAACCAGTTCGCTCGCTACTGAACGAGCGTAATGCACAGATTTACGCTGGACTTGTGTGCAGTATTCATCTTTGGCTATACAACGCTAGAAAAATATCTACAGCGGGGATGTCAAACACGTTTTAAATTGTTTGCCAAATACATTGGCTACTTTGATCTGAAGAGGGCCGAACCAGTGATGGTTCCTTTTTTAACAGGGTAAAGAAGTTTAATTACACATTTAATTTCATTTAATATAAGAAATGCTGCAGCAGTAAATGTGAGACATCTGTTAGCATTTCTAATATTATAGAAAAATTATAGATTATTATTTATTACTTTGGTGTGGTTTGAATGACAATAGGGTCCCTGGTTAGTAGAAAAACTGTAAAAATTTAGGAAAATAAAGTTAAAAGTCCAAAATCTATGCCCTCCTTCACATTTTCCAAAGCCATCCAGTGGACCTGATTGGAGTCTCTAACGGGCCAATTCTGACCCCTGGCCCTTATGTTTGACTGCACAGTGTATTTAATTCAGTGTCACATGGTAATAAACTCAAGATAAACTAGATGTGATCACAATGACTAAAAACCGTATCTGTAAAAATCAGAAGCACTGACTGAGCTTATGTTAAAGGTCATCATTTTGAGCACTTCTGGGCTGTTTTTGTTCTTTTTTTCTTTTCTTTTTGTCTCTCGGTCAGACTTTGTTTCTGCGATGCTTTAACTTGTTTTCGTTTTTGGGATGTGAACAAAGTTGCAGAGAGCTGATCCCTCTTGTGAGTGATCCAGGTATTGGGCAAGGTCTGGGTTAGTTTGGCCAAAAAATGCTCTGATGAATGAGACATGCTGGTAGCACCAGACACTCGCCCTCAGGTCCATCCATGTTCCAGCAGAGCTCTGTATTGACCATCTGACCCAGTGAAGTACGCTCCTGGTTTTGTTCCTCACGGGATGTGCTCCCTTCAGGATTGTAA
Organism: Neolamprologus multifasciatus; assembly: GCF_963576455.1. Classification (NCBI taxonomy): domain Eukaryota; kingdom Metazoa; phylum Chordata; class Actinopteri; order Cichliformes; family Cichlidae; genus Neolamprologus; species Neolamprologus multifasciatus. The sequence goes on from NC_140455.1 coordinate 5,691,753, forward strand.
ACCTCAAACTCTTCACCTGAAAACTGCTGGAAAGCATCAACAGTGATGATCTTTGACAATATTCAGGTCAGTTTGAAATAGACGTTAATGTGAGGCTAAAAATCTCTGTCTGGACATAAACAACACGACAACCTTGAACATAAGATCAGCCATATTTTAATCAACTAAGAGTTTTTTATATTTTTAATCATCACCTCTATACAGTTGCAGTAGCCGACCAAGTCTCCATTGCTTTTGTTGCTCAAGTCTCTCGAAAAATAATCTTTGCTTATTAGTATAACATTTGAGCAAAACTGTATTCATTCCTGTAATATGAAACCATATGAATGCAGTGGTCACTTACGTAGCAACTTGATGCATGACTTTGGTGGAGGTGTCCTTCAGCGTGTCTTTCAGGTTGTCCTTAAAGTTGCTGAAGAACTTGCCAGCTCCTCCCTTGACCATATCCAGCAGTCCTCCGCCATAGCCTGCATCCATATCTGAGAACAAAGGAGCAAGAAGCTTTTCAAGCTCTGATGTCACTGATGTCCTACAAATTCCTACTTCATTTTGCTTTAGGGCAGTCACTGTAGCTGATCCCACCTTTGTGGCGCAGGGAAAGCGACCAAAATTACACGTGAGAGGAGGGCAACCTTCCGCTGAAACGTCCCATCATACATTTTTGCGCAAATGATGGATTTACACGTAGTGCTCGAAGACCCGCGATCCTTCGAGCCCTAATTCAGAGGTTTTTCATTTGGTGATGAACATGAGTCACTGCTCTACACACTGAGTAAACATGTGTGTATGTGTGAAGGAATGATGGAGAAGGACATAAGAGACAAGACACACATTAAAATGCACACCAGCTCATGCGCATCTGTGTGTGTTTGCATATATTCTTAACACTGGATGAGGCCCATGTGTTTAATCTGAGTCACTCAGACCCTCCCTCCTCTGTCTCCCCTCTTCACCTACTGTGCATAGAAACCACCATGTCATTACTTTATATCATCTGGCAGTGCTGACTAATCTACCGACATTAAACATGATGCCACAGACAAATACCCACAACCAGATTTTAGGCAGTCTCCTCTTAGCATCATGCTTCATGCACAACCTGTCTTGTCTGCAGAAATGTGCACTTGCCGACAGAGAAGCATTCAGTCAGTGCTTGAGTTTCTGATCTGTGAGGAGTGAAAAGAGCCTCTCCCAACCAAACCGGTCAGTGGGCATCATTAAGCTAGCTAAGCATCAAATTTTAGATCGGGCCCAGAGTAGGGTTGTTTTTCGGGTTTGGTGATCCTCATCTATAATTCATCTTCATGTATGTGCAAGTGGGTTTTTCCCCATGATTAAAAACAAAGAAAGCTTAGTTTATGTGTTGCACTGGCCTGGATAAACTAATGGAAGTATTGCAAAATATTTTTAACAGGCAACTTCTTCTATTTCAAAAAGTCCCAGTGATGCAGGAGAAGGAACACTGCGCACTTATGCAAAAACAGACTCAGTCTGTACAAAGTTTTTCTTTGGTTTAAATAGTTTGAAATGTCAGATTCACACTCTAAAAGATGTTATGGGTTTATCGATGACTTTCATCTGGACAGTACTGGGGAAAAGGGTTATTGAGGTTACATAGATGGTTCATTATGACAAGAAACTACTGTACCACTAGTTAGTAGTTTGTGGGATGTTTCTAACTCTGAAAATGGAATATGACAGGAATAGCTCATAGGAATAGCTAACGGGCTATGCAAGGACATATTTGTTTTCATGCTGGTTGGCTGCCGTGCCTTTCATGTCAGCCAACCAACATGTCAGACTGTCAGGCCAAGCTCAGAGGTTGTCAAAATCAGAAGCCAAACAAAAACTTTCACTTTTATCTGAAACATACCCACATACTTTTGCTATGTTATCAAAATGTCAAAACTTGACATTTTGATAAATGTTTTCTTTGCAATTGGATCAGAAGCTTGAAAGCATCAACTCCATCCTTATTTTAGGAGCTTGGAAAGACGCAAAGACATTACAAACAACGTCTAGGAGAAAAGCTGCGTGCAAAGTTTGATATACAACCATAGACAGCAGCTGCTTCAAACTCCTTCGACAAAGACTCCTTCGCCACATGCATGATGTATTTGCAGCGATTCTTCACTAAGTTCCAAAATTAGACTTTTGGTCTCTGACTGCTGAGGCATGATGTGCATGACGGGGATTTATTTTTACTGAGAAATAAAACTCTTGCAGCCTGTGACACACCAAAATTCCCCCATGCTAAAAAAAATTGAATTAAACTTTGCAAACAGCAAAGATTACCAGTGTTAAGTCGAGTTTTTATACAATGTAACTGCATGAACATGTCTTTAAGATAGATAGATAGATAGATAGATAGATAGATAGATAGATAGATAGATAGATAGATAGATAGATAGATAGATAGATAGATAGATAGATAGATAGATAGATACATAGATACATAGACAGATAGATAGACAGATAGATAGACAGACAGATAGATAGACAGATAGATAGATAGTGGAAGTTAATTTGTAGCCTTTAGCTGATGTCTTTGTCCTTGGAACATTTCATCCTTTTTTCTCTCTAATGTGTCAACATTTTTAAAAACAACAAAGACCCCAGAAAACATTTTTTAAAAGCAAAGCGATAGACAGGTTGGTAGTTGGCTAGTTTGTTTGATTAGTTTTGATTTGTGTGTCTTTTTTGTATTTAAGGTTTGTGTCGACTGCTCTTTGCAATCCAAAAAGCATCTCAAGGATAATAAATAGTAAACAATCCAGTCACCTATCTCAGAAATATAGTTGCATCATTGGGCGTGTCTACACTGAACAACAAAAGCTAAAACAGTCCTCTTTCCTTTTTTTAGGCAAGGCTGTGATTTCAGTAGTATGTTTTGACCCATTTTAAGCTCCTTGGCATGCACATCTGCCAGTCAGTGACCTTGACAGGATTAAGAAAACCAGGATCCTACACTCTACCCTGACATCAAAACTAAGTGTATGCGTCAGTCATGTTTGATACCTGTACAGATGGAGAAGCAGCAGTGATGCTGAATGAGCAAACATTCATAAAGAAATGTCACATCCAAAAGAGCTTTTTCACTTAAAGAAGGCCGGTCCGATAGCCCACACTGCCCCTCCTCAGCTGCCTAGTATCACATTCACTAAGCTGACCAATAGAAACAGGAGGGGAAGACAGAGGTGACTGAAGTGAGAGGAAAAAAGACAAGGCAGTTCTATTCATGTCCAGAGGGATCTGTTGGCTGTCAGCATATGTCTCCCTCCTTCTATAGCCTCAAACCTTACTCCCTCAATATCCAGCCTAGTGTTAACGACACAGATAGATGCACAGGGACAACAGTAAAGCTTGAAAGGCAAAAACCCTGCACTTAACCTCAGGGGTACCATAATCATGGGCCTTGTTTCTTCCTGAAGTTCAACAACTGCAGTGTCAACCCGACGCTAATCTGCTTAATTATAGATGCTGCTGGTAAGACAAGGAGTCTATGATTAATCATCTACTACACAGCTTAACCAGAAGTGTATTCCGCTCCCTTGAATGACAAGCAAGCCTTTACATGCTGCTGAAAGCATGACACACTGGTATTACAGCTCTGACTAAGTGTAGGAGGAAGCTGACAGAGAATTAGGCAAACTGATTCTTTTACAAAAGTTTTGAAATTCATAATTTTAAAAAACCTTGTCACGACTTCTGAACCTTCAGATCCTTAAAGCTGCTTGGGATAGTTAAAAACAAGCCCGACTAATCTGTCATCTGTGTTTTAAACTTCATCATTACGTACAGTCTTGTGAAAGACTTTTTACAGGACCTAAAGAAAACCAGAAGCTTTGGTCAGTTCGCTGAAATGGAGCATTCAAGTGTGTGTTAACACACGTGCCACGATATTCAGCACAAGGTTGGACTGTGCAACGCTCAGGAAAACTGCAAAAAACACAAGAGCTAAATCTCGGATACTACAGGCCTCAGTTAGCATTCTAAATGTTAGTTTATAACAGTATAGTTAGAAAAAGACTGAATAAGTGCAGGTTGTTTGGATGGATTTCCCTTCTCTCTAAAAAGACTGTGGCAGCACAGCACATGCTGGCAAAGTTGCATCTGAGCAAACCACAAGACTTCTGGAACAATGTCCTTCAAACAGACGAGACAACGTTTGGTGAAAACCAATCACAGCATATCAGCACAAACACCTCATACCAACTGTCAAGCATGGAGGTGGAGGGGTGATAATCTGGGCTTGTTTTGAAACCACACAACCTGAGCACCTTGCAGGCACTGAGTCAAACCTTAAGTCGTCTGTATTCCAAACTCTTCTAGCATCAAATGTTAGCTTCAGCTAACACACTTCTGTTTAATCAGTTTTCTGTTTGACGTTTATTCAGCTGTGTCAAAAACCAAGGAGGAACCCACCCGAGGGATTAATAAAGTTTTATTTTATCTAATCTAATAAATAAACTTTAATCTCAGCCAAACCGATTTACTCACGAACAAATAAAACACTGAAAAAAGCCAAACAACAACATTTTTAGTTTATCTAAGTGACTTATATATCACATTTAATCTGAGTAGCGGAAGACCGCGGTGATCTGAAAACGATGTGCCGGGAGTTTGCCGTTCTCGCCGGCTCTAGTGACCCTCGAGCTCCCAGCTAGCTATCGAGCTGTTGGGTAACAGACGTCTCCGAAAACGTCGGAGCGCTTTTGCAAATATGTGATATCTTGATAAACCGAGCAGATATTTGAAGTTTACACAGCTACATTCTCACCCGAAAATATGTTAAAAGTTTATTTTGTGACCCAGAAAGAGTAATAAAAGTAATATTTAAACTTAGTAGCGGCCGCCATTGTTGAAAACTGGAATTGGCAGAATGAATTCTGGGATATGGTGGGCCACAAAGGATACACCCAACCCATCCTTCAAATTCGGGGAAAAGGAGGATGCATTTGTCAGCTGCATTCGGAGGAGTATACAAATTTGACAGCCTTTGTCGCGTTGCTGTGACGTAATCGGTCTACAAATGCGGCCTCAGGAGGATGCAGCCCATTAATTTGGACACCATTTAGGGACACTCCCAATAGGGCTTAAAAAATCTGGGACTCTCCACCAGTTGCTCTTAGAACTGATAAAGCTCCTCAGATGACAGGTTAAACGTCTTCAAGAAGTCCAGACACTTTTCTTTTCACCCTCCTTAGCTTTAGCTAACGCTTGTCCAAACTGGATCATGCATTAAGGCAACAATCCCAAACATATCAGCAAATCTACAACCGAATGGTTGAAAAAGAAAAGAGTCAAGGTGTTGTGATGGGCCAGTCCAAGTCCAGACCTCAACCTGATTGAAATGCTGCAGCGAGACCTTAACAGAGCTGTGTATACACAAATGCCCACAAACCTCAATGAGCTGAAGCAACGCTATAATGAAGAGTGGAAGAGTTTCTATGGGCACTGCAGTGTCCACAGAAACACGTTTGATAAACATACAATGACAATACAAACAGCTGAGTTATTTAAACAGATGTAACACTGTGGTGGGGTTATGCCATGCTCTGTATAAATTAACCCCAGTAAATGGCAGAAAGTGTTGTAGTAAGATCTAACAAGGTGATGTTGGTTGGTTTTTTTATCCCTTCACTCAAAAGATAAACAATTGCTTATTTTGGGGGGAAGTACTAAGACCCTGCTGAAGACTGAAACCAAACTGGAAAGCGAACTTGGACCAATGATCTACCATTTATCTGTTCACGCATCTATATTTTTTCCATATTCTAATTATCCTAAGTGGTTCCCTTTTTGGACAGTTTAATTGCACAGTGTCAGCTGTATCAGCTACTTTACACCAAATGACTTTTTATAAGCTGACGCAGTGATTCTCAAACTTACTGGCTGTTAAACTGAAGCAGCATCTGCTTACAACAACAAATTGTTTCATAGGCCTGAAGATATGATCATTTCAGACAGACTATGAAATGCCAAACTTCACAGGACTCACATTAAAATAGGCAATGAAATCTATATTTAAGAAGAAAAATTGTATTTAACATGATTTCAATGGCCCATTAATCATCCTGTGTGATCGCAGAGTTTAGAAACCCCGATCTAGATTAAATTAGACAATAAAAATCTAAGCTAGCTACACGATAACGTAGAAAGTATTTAGCGGTGGTGAAAGAAAAGTACAGATTGGTGTATTCAGCAAGATCATTAGGGCCTTTAGTTTTATTGTATTGCTGAAATATTACAATCGAAATGATACCAGTGCTTAATTAAGCAAGTTTTTTTTTTTTTTATTGTGCAGGCTTACTTTATTTTCTATATATTTCCTAAGTTGTTTTTATCTATATTTATTAGAGTGTTGTTACCTTGTAGTCATACATCCTCAATGTGACCCTCACCTTTGCTTCAGCACATTTTGCCTATCTCTGTTTTTTTCAGTCATTATCCCCCTGCAGATCTGTTAGAATCTGCCTGTTTGCTTTCCTGTTGGTCTGGTAGCTCGCCCATGTGCCTCTGTGTCCATGACCAGATGGATGTGGGAGTCTGCTGGCTAGTGAGCCAACCACAGTGACAAACCCTGCTAATGGAGACACCAGAGGAGGCTGTGATACAGGCTCTATCAGGTAATAGAGCAGCGGTTAGCCTGGCCATTTAGAGGAAGAGAGCACAGGAAATCAGCAGCACAGAGGGCCCTTGGCTTTGTGAGAAAGATCAATAGCTTGTTTGAATGTGGTTCCCTCCTCCTAGAGTGCCAACCTTTACCCCTCCGCATCCAGCATTGTGGGGAAAAAACAGATGGATACATAGACACACACATGCACACACAAGCAGATCAAAAAGGTTGTCTGTACACACTGGCCAGGCAGACATCTGACACAGGAGTGCCCGCCCCCCCCCCCCCCAACAACACACACACCCCATTCCCCACCCACAATCCCCTTTCCTCATTGACCCTCCCACCCTCCTCATCCAGCTTCTTTTGTTTCACACAAATGTTCATCTCTGGAGACTGGCTGACTCCACAGAGTACTGCAGTGTGGTGAACACACATTCTACAAACAGGCCTCACAATCTAGATACGCCTATCAGCCTTATGTTATTTATTTATTTTGCATATGTTTTAATTGTTGTTGTTATTCTGTAATATAGGTATTAATAGCTGTGGTGCTAATATTTTTGGACAACTGTGGCGTCATTTCAATTTTTTAAAACTGGAAATTATTTTTAAGTTTGAGTTGGTTGTTCACACTTGACATGTTCAAAATACTTTTATACATTTATAAGAGAAGGAAGCCTGATCAGCATTCATATTCACATTCATCACATGACTCTATATAGAGGTGCATAGGATGTTGTGCTAATGCTTTGCTATTATTAAAAGTGGCAGAGTCCATGGAAAGAGCCAAATGTCTGGCATGTGACAAAAATGTATATTTGTATCATGAGCCAGGTATTTGGCTCTTATCATGGAGTCTGCTATTTTAGGAATAGTAAGTATGGAAGGAGCACAGGCAACAGAAACTATCCCAAAACTATACCACCCTATAGGATTTATTTTTAAACAAAAAACTGAATCTGTCAAAACCAATGAATTCAAACAGCTGGATTAAATTACAGCACTTTGGTGGATTGGAGTTTTTGTTTTTCTTATAGATCAGATATGTGGGGCTAATAATCTGTCATCAACAACTACCAGATTAAAACCTAAACAGAGAGGATTTGTGCTTCTACCGCCCCAAACTAAACAAGATTTATCCTCTTAACTGTTGACATATGATATTTCCGCTACAGCTGCGGTAGAATTTTGGTCTTAAAGCCCATGTGTAAAGTAAATAAACCATGAAATATGGTCTACGTAGCAGATAGCACCCAAATGTAGCAATTAAATTACTTTGCATAGACTTTTCCCGTAATTTTAATAGGGGAAAAAAATGATAAGTGTTTAAAAAATTCAGAACATATTTTTGGATACAGTAAACATCTGCATCTATAGAAGCCTGTTTGAAGTTGGTAGGGACAGATAGGTCATGCAAGAAGAGTAAGGCGTATTTACATATTCATATGACATATATGTTTACATCTATTTTACAGTAGCAGCTCAGTACAGTCTCTTAGGTGGGGTCTGGGATTTTAGGATTCCTCTGTAGGCTACTTTCACTTATGTTAGCCATTATGTTGTCCACTGCTACCAAGACAATTACAGGCCGCGGTAACACTCAGTAAAGTCAAAACACCTTCATTAAAGCCCTTTCCGCGTCCACGAAGGCTCCAAACGCCATTCGGAAAGCAGCCGGAGGCGGTAGGGGCTCTTACCTGAGCTGTCCATGGTGCTGCAGTCCTCCTCTCTCAGCGGGCCCGCCTTCGGTCCGAGGGTGGCCGATATGGAGCCTCCAAGTGTGCCGCCGCTGCTCCCTCTGCCGATGCTGAAGCTATCCCCTCCGCTATCGACCAGCTGCAAAGATTCATATCCATCGTAACTGCTCTTTTTCTTGTAGGCCCCCAGCAAGCTCATTACCAAAGGAAACAAAAGAAGGGAAATTAAACACAAAAGAAGCCCAGAAGACGTAGAAAGCGACGCCGTCACCGCCGCTACTGCCCGAGCTGCTGCTGCTGCTAGTGCCTCCTCCTCTGCTGCTGCTGCTGGGTGCACCACATGTCCGGGGATGAGAGGGTGGCCGCTCTCCTCTGTTTGTGATAGAAAACCGGGTGGTCTCTCTCTCTCTCTCTCTTTCTCTCTCCCTCTCTCTCTCTCTCCTCTATTGCGTCCTCCCTTTCTCAGCAGCGCATTCTACTACGACGATTGTGCTACTGCTGTAGTCCCCGACTGAGTACAAGGGAAATCCACCCCAACTCACTCACAGTCGTCCTGCGTTAAAGCTGCACTCACACTCTCTAATAGGCTGGTTGAGACTAGAAGCATTCGTTTAAATCTGGTAAGTAATATCCCAAATCTTTCACTTGTTATATCATTAATGCAAAGCATTAGGACAATTGTAAAGAACTGCACTTACTTCCAGTGTTTATGCTGGATTAAATCATATTAAATGTCCCAAAATAGTTCAAAATGCATGTCACAGTTTAACAGAGTCCATGTCTTTAAGTGACTTGTTTTGGGCAAAACTAATAAAGAACCCAAAGGTATTAAAATTTACAATAAGACAGCAAAAATGTGGAATTAAAATGGACTCACATAATCAACAGATGATTTGAACAGTGGCTTCTTTTCTCCCAGTAAATCAGTTCATTTTTAAGTGATGAAGGGGACTAAACTGTTGGATTTCCACACTCGAGTCGAATGATGAATCGTGCTTGCAATGACATGTGCATAGTAGAGGCAGAGATTTGAATGGTCTGAGGTGTGTGTGTAGATGAATTGTTGATTTAAATGATAATGCTCCCAGTGTTGCAATTGAACACCTGAATTTATTTAGAGCTGCTTTTGTTTGTGTAAATAAGGTCCAGATTAGGGGACCATAACTGAGAACAGTTTTCATTTGACTCCTGCACTAAAAATGAACAAGGACTCCTGGCTCTGTCAGAATGAATAAGAGCAGGGGCACAATAGTGCCATGCTTTGCCACAAAAAGGAAACTCTTCCTCATAAAGAATTTCTTTTTTTTTCTTTTTTTCTTTTTTTGGGCCAACTTGGATTTTAATAGCCATTAAAATTAGGCAGATTTGTCTCTTAGCTCCAAATTTGTCCGTTTCATTTTTGTGTTATGACCCCAAGTCCGTGTAGGACAAAGCACTGACCAGTGATGGCATGCTTCCTTCCTAGGCCTTGTCCCCTGGCAACAAAAACCCTGCATGGTTCTGAAAAGAGGACATGAGCCTGGGAAACCCTTTTAGGAAAATAGACGGGAGCTCAAAGCACAGCGGGAACGGAATGTCCAAAAGGGAAGAATGATACCCCGGCCATAACCGGATGCAACGTGCTGCTCCTGCATTGTTGCAAAGGAGCTTCCAGTCTAGTTCCGAACCGTGCCTTCCAGTATTTAGCCAGTGATGCCCTGCATGTTGAGCACACAGCAAGCAGGTGCAGTATGAGCTCTTTGCTTTGTCATTACACATGAACTTAAATACTTATTTGTAGCATGTAATGTGCTTTAATTCATCTCGTTGTGTTTGTCTTTTTGTCTGTTCTGTATTCAAATCTGTATTTTATAATATATAATATAATCTGTAAAAATTTGGTTTTAATGTCAAGGTTACAATTAGGCAAAAAATTATGGCCACCTCCCTAATAGTATGTTGGTCCCCCTTTCCTGCCAAAACAGCCCTGACCCGTTGACTCCACTAGACCACTGAAGGTGTGGTATCTGGCTCCCGGATGTTAGCAACAGATCCTTTAAGTCCAATAAGATGTGGCAAGGGGCTTCCATTGATCGAAGTTGTTTGTCCAGCACATCCCAAAGATGCTCGACTGGATTGAGATCTGGGGAATTTGGAGGCCAACTCAACACATCAAACTCCTCAAACCATTCCTGAGATATTTTTTACTTTGTGGGAAGGCCTTCTTCCCATAGTGCGACCTGGTGCCAGGTGTTCCCCAGGTAAGCAGCAAGCACAAACCCAGCCATCTACATGATGTAATAGAAAATATGATTCATAAGACCAGAACACTTTCTTCCATTTCTCTGTGGTCCAGTTCTGTGTCCATTGTACAGTGACGTACAGGGGTCAGCATGGGTACCCTGATTGGTCTGCAGCTATGCAGCCCCTTACGCAACAAACTGTGATGCACTGAGTACTCTGACACTAAAGTGAGCTACAGTAGCTCATCTATTGAATACATGGGCCAACCTTTTTGCTGTGAGGTGACAGTGCTAACCACCGCACCACCATACACCTCTTATATTGTTTTCCATTAAATTTTAAACGACATGGGAGAAGCTGCTATTATGACCTTCTGGGAATTCATTTCTATTTCCACTGTACTGCTATATGGCAACTGCTGTAACGTGAAAAGAGGCTGTATCACAGTTTATAATGGTTTTACCATTAAAGGTACCTCAAAGGTAGTTTGAAGATTAATCATTATCCCTATAACAGTTAAAGCGGAATCCAGGAATCTGCTGCATCAGCTGCACGACTCTGCTGATAAATCAGGTAACAGACCTGAATCAACTGCTGAGCCGGTGTTGCATCAGTTCTTACATGTCTGAGTAAATATTGTCGCTGCTGGAGTGTGCATTGCTGTAGCTTTCATCAGCACTGTCATGAAAATCTACAGAATGATGCTGCCTGTTTATCTGACTTTCTCTTCACTTAACCATAAAAAGCCTTAAAGCCCTTGTGCACACAATTTATACTGAGCCATAATGAAACCATTTACGCCTGTTTGCATTAAACAAGTCATCCTCTAAATCCTGAGGGATGACTATAACACCCTGGTGCGAAAGGTGAGGCAGTGGTTAAACATCAATCCACGCCAAGGCCTGTAATCCGCTCACGTGGTGTGCGTGACGTTTGGTGATGTAAAGGTACGCTATTGGATCAAAACAGAGGAGCCTTCCTCTCAACCAGAGCGAGCCCTCGGTGATAAATATGGTGCATGTGATGGAAAATACATAGCACCCTCTCTTCCTACAGCATTATTTAACACCGGTGCTCTGACTAAACTGTTTCTGTTTCTTGAAATTTGTCCTGCGAGACTGAATTGAGGACGGGACATACAGGATGTGCTTTTAACTGATTTCCTGAAATGCAGTTATGGTCGAAATCACCTGCCAATAGAAAAATCTAAATACTACTAAAAAAGAAAAGTGCCAGTCCTCGTGACGTGAGCCAGTCACCTCAGGTCGATGCCAGTACGAGCAAAGTAACAATAGCTGTGATTTTCTTGCAGAAGGGACACGATGTCTTATATGCAAAGGGGGGGAGGGAAAATCGTTGCCTCTGACAGAAATAACCCAAATGATGTCATTCATCCTAATCGTGAGCGCATCTTGCAAAATATAGGCCAACTGCACAGAAACAAGTGTATTTTAATTTGTTAAACTCTAATCAATCCTTCTTTTATGCTAACTTGGAGGAAACATTTCTCCTTGGAAGCGAAATCTGTCCACCGAGCAGGGATGAACTGTCGGGGAAGTGGCCACAATCTCCGGAGGTAGATATTATGTAACATCCACACACGGATCGTGATGCTCTCCGCTTCTCTTCCTGCTTTGAGGCCACAGCAGAGCCCGAGACGATAAATTGTAATTCTCATAAACTCAATCAAAGAGTGCGAATAGAAAATCCAGCTGATGACTTTACCTTTCTGAGCGCCTTCTACCATCCTCCCGGGAGCGCCGTCTTGTGCCGAGGTGGAGATGCGCTTTGCGCTCTGCTCACAGACACCGACCTTTGATTTGTCATTCGCTGCCAGTCAAAGGTCAGTGCGTTAAAAACGCCCTGTGAGACCTGCTGTCATGTAACAACTCCCCGGTAACTCCAGGTTAACCCGTAAAAAAATGACAGAAACAACAGGAGGCTACGGCATCATCATATAATCACATTTTGGAACATGATCAACAAACAAAGTCCCGCGATGGCGATTGGTAGATCTGTAGAAGATGTGGATGAGTTACAGGCAAGGCGGTGGTGGGAGCGTGGATGTTCGTGAATTTGTACAGTAGAAACTGCGCCGCTCAGCGCAACCTGCCTGAACTGAAGGGGGAAAACCCGGAGTGGACTGCACGGAGAAGCGAAGAGCAAGGAGAATGTTTCCCCCCCTCCCCCACCACCACACACTCTCTCTCTCACACACACACACATTAAGGATTGTCCATTGACATAAAACTGTTGTCGGAACCATACTGAATTTCACCAGAGAAACACACACACACACACATATGAAGAGAGAGAGAGTATGCATAGTATGCAAACGGCTACCAAACAGCCATCATAATTCGTCATACAATGAGAACAGGACAAATCAACAATTGACAATGACTAATTAATATTAAAATCTGTAACATAATGTATTGTTTGGAGTTTAGTCTGTTACTGTTACTATTTTTTACCATTTCTTCTTGGAGCAACTGTAACCCACATAATTCCCTTAGGGATTAATAAAGTATTCTGATTCTGATTGTTTCAGGATGACCTGCCATTATCCAATGACACATCTGCTTACCTGTATCTTTTGCTTGTTTCTCCTCCTCTTCTTTTCTATTTTTTTTTTTAACTGACCACCTGATGGCTTTGAACTTTTCTTGTCCATCTTCCATTGGTTTTAATTTCGCACTCCAGTATGAACACAAATCCCCCATATCGAGGATCGCCACAACATAACCTAAAAGACCTACACCTTAGTTCACAGATTCACTTTGTTTATTTCTGGGATTTCACACAACCCAGGACTCAAATCATGAATACATCATGGGCTTGGATTTACATCATTATGAATGAAATGTGATCTACTTGGAAGCAGCTGCCCCCCTCCCCTTTCGACAGGTTGTGTGTGAGACTTTAAATCATCAAACTGTAAAATATAAATTTTAAATTGTTATTGATCCCTTTACCCCTAGTCCTAAAGTGTATGTTTATTTTCTTACTCTTCTTATATATATATTGTTTGTTTACTTGCACTGCTGTAATTGGAGCCTCGTCGTCTCGTCTCTCTATATACTGGACTGTATGTAGCGGAGATGACAATAAAGTTTTACTTTGACTTCGGCAGCGAGCAGGCGCACCGAGGGCTCTCGCGCTCACTTTTCGCGTACAGAATTGCGAAAAAACATCGGTGCAAATTATAAGTCTGTATCATAATGTCTGGTGTTTTCGTGTTTGTTGGTTTGTTTTTATTTTGCGAGTTGGTTATTAGATGCTGCTCCAGCCAGCCAGAGACTCCCCCGCCGCCCCGCCCTCTCCTCCCTCCTCCCAAGCAGCAGGCTCACCTCGCAAACGGAGGGTGCGCCTGCTCCCAGCAAATGGGCGATAGAAAATCGATCGGTACCTGTGCCATTCCCGGGCAATAATAATAATAATAATAATAATAATAATAATAATAATAATAATAATAATAATAATAATAATAATAATAATAATAATCCTCGTGTTTGATTTGGTTTGTTGCAGGTGAGAACATTGTTCATCATCCAAATCTGAATCAGGTGTTCACAGTCGACCCTGCTGCGCCTCCCGTCGAAGGTAAACACAGCAGATGAGACGGTAATCCGCGACGGTGGAGAAGGCCTTTCACCCAAGCTCTAATTCACGTGGGGTTGATTCACAGATCAGAGAGGATTAGACACGAAGGGAGGACAGAGATAGTATTCCTAAGCATGCTCGTGTGGTTTCAGTGTGTGTTAGCGTTGGTCTTTTAAATATGCCCTGCAGCTGGCACACATTTAGATTTTGGCGTTTTGCTTTCCTCAGAGGATTTGAGAGATACAAGATTCACACATTTATATTTTCTAGAAAGAAAGACAGACAAGAAGGAAGAGAGACTACATTAGTATAGACAGAAGCGTGCACTGTATTTAAAGTCCTAGGAGTAGCTATTGCACAAGTTGTTGTGGTGACACAGCCCTCTTTATTAAGTAGAGAAACAGTTTAAAGAACACACTGTACACACAAGGTGTGTCTTTGTACACCCATTATTGTCATTCATTTAATTATCTCCTAGGTCTCGTACACAATATTGCATGATCTTAAGAAACGTATCTAGTTGTGCACAAGTGCATGTTGCTAAGCAAGTACTGGCTTAATCGCATAGAATAACAATGAAAGCTGACTGAATGAATGAAACCTGGGTAAACAGATTTAACATGCCTAACATGTTTTGACAACACTTTATGAACACCAGGCAAACCCATTGCCACATCCATTCATTTAAGAAGCATTCAGTCCTACACTGCACAGTGTAAACCCACGTCCCTCTAAGAGTCTGGATTTGTCCTACATTAGCAAATATGTATCAATTTATTTTGCTCCTTCCCCGGGCTCTGTTGCACTCTCATGTCTACTTCCTCTTTGGTCTTCTGGTTACAATATGAGAGTCAACTCATAGTACTTTTAAATCAAATGTACAACATACCCATACAATCAAAACACAGATAATGAAAGAAAAAAACCTCATTACAAACCTGGGATGTAAAACAAAGAGAAGCTCATGGGAAATGTGCTGCAGTGAATAAAACAGATGCTAATTTACATACAAGTTTTTAAAATGGTTGGACAGCACTAACAGAGCTACATCAAATATCTTAGAAACGTATTTGATGATGGATGTGTTTTAGTTATTAGTGTGGCTAAATTACCGTCTCAGTCATCATTTCATAAGCTATTGTGTATTGTGAATAATCACCTGCAACTTTCAAACAATCACATGAAACAAAAAAAGCCACAAAGCAAAGTCTGCAAAGACCTACTACATTTTGTTCACCCTGCAGCACTGATTTATACATTCAAACAATCCAGACATGAGAACATCTTTGCATCTATGACCATATCCGAATCATAAAAGTATTTAGCTGAACAATCACTGCAAAATCATTGCAGCATACCAAAAATATCACATTTTGGTGATCAGAATCTCAAGGCAACCTTATGGCATGTTTTAAGGAATGTAACAATACTGAACGCACTGATCTTCATCCCAGTGCTGCTGAGTCACTGTACAGGATTCTTGTACAAGTCCAAAGATGACTGCAGACCAAAGTTAACAGCATTTCAGCAAAAAAGATTAGCAGCTTGTTACAGCTTGCACTGTCTGTGTAACTGATGGCTATAGTGTACAATCACAAATACATTTAAATTAAAAAAAAAACAGTTCTGTATGTAACAGATGACTTTGCATGTAGCACACAGGCTTTAACAGGTTTCTAGTGTCTCAAATGACTCAAATGATGTTTTCATATAAGGGGCGATGATGAACATTACTATTGCTCAGTTAAGGCAATGGCATGAGAATATTTACTCTTCATGTGTGTTTTCTAGGCAATAATGTGATGATATTTTATGCTGTGATTTATATTTAAAAAACTGTAAGTGTTTTTAATCATGTGAGTATTATTTCCCCCATCGTTTTTGGTTTTACTATAAAATAAATCAGACGTTAGTGTTTACTTTACTTTACCCATATTGGCTCATTCAGTGGTTGGATCGGAGCAACTGAAGATCAAAATTCATGCGTGATAAACTGATTAATGAAAGTGTTGTACAAAATTTGGATGTTTAAGCATTTTGGTTTTTAGCCGGCTTGAACGATCTTGAATGTTTTACTGTCAGGATTCTGAATCTGAATTTGTCACAATCTTCATTCTATAAGTCTTTGAAAATTTTCATACAACCTTTCGTTTGGAAAACTGGACAGTCAATGAGAAACGTGTGTGTCAGTGACCTGGTCCATTGTTCTAAAGTTCACTCTTAATGGCAAAACCGAAAGCTGACACCAGGCCAGTACGTAAAGGCACCACTGCACTTCTTCCCACCCTTCCCCTTGGTTTTTTGTTCAATCGGGGTAGACTCATGGTGTCTGAGCTTGGCAGGTATCTGATGGCTGTGTGTGCATCTTGGTGCTGAGGAGAGAATTGATATAAGGCCAAATCCGGTCCGTCTCTGTACCAGAAAATGAGTGCAGGATTCCTTGTGACCTGAGTGAAGAAATAGGAGAACAAATGAGAGGAAAAGCAGGTTGTGGGTACAGTTCTTACATTATCTGGAGGCTGTACCACAAAATGGACAATTTAGAACGGATGCATCAAGTGTATTGACTTTTCTATTAGCTTATTTCCTACAATCCCCACATTTCAACTGAACTGACAATAATTTGAGAGTCAGGCGTGCCATGCTAACTGCAACTAATGCAAACTTGACAATGTAGAGATGAAGTAGGGTAATAAGAAGTCACTTATTTCTAGCTCTGTGACCAAACATTTACACACATGCAACTGTAATCTCCAAAAGTTGATTCTGTTCATCTGGACGTAGCGTTTTTAGTGGGAGAAACGTTTCAAGATGTCCAGATGAACAGAATCAACTTTTGGAGATTTACATACCTGGATGATTGAGCATGCATCAAGACATACATGTAATGTTCAAACCCAAGCTGTATTACTTGTATTAAATTATCATACTTTATATTTCCTCTAGAAGCTATTTAAATATGACTATGATTAAACAAATGTAAAAAAAACAAAAAACAAAATATAAAGTAAGATCAAATGAAGTGCAAGTATTTACTGACTTGTACAAATTAATTACGGGTTTTGCCACATCTTTGTAATGTCTCAGTCTGGCCGTCAGAGCCTCCGGCTTGTCGTCATCGTGCTGAATCAGTGGCTCTCCTGTGATGTCATCCTTACCCTGAGGAAGGCAATGATAGGTTACAACAATGCAGCATAGGCAAACACAACACAAATCCGTGAAATGACATTTGCAAATGGGATTGAAGCACAGTACAATACACTAAATTAGCAAACAACAGTGCATTTGCCTCCGCATGCTGCATTAAGTCCACAATATGCAGTCAACATGATACCCATATATTGATCTTAAGGAGCTTACTTTCAGGAATATTATAGTCGACATAAGATAAAAAATATGGCAATCTGATTCCATTGTAATTAGTTCATGCTTACAATTTGCAGTTGTTTTAAGAACATTTTAACTATACAAAATACTCCGTAAAAACAACAATATCATAATTGTGAATCGCTAACGTGCACTGGAGTCTTCATATCTTCACGTCACACCACTATGAGTCACACAATGTTAAATATTGCATATTTAAGATAATGATAAGTCAGTTATATATAATATAAGATAGTTGTGATTATGTGCTAACTGGGACTTTGGAAACTTTAAAAAAAATAAAGAAACTAAAGAAAACTAATCACAAAGCTGTGGTGGTGGTGGTGCAGGAGTGTGGCAACAATCCTCCCCCTCGTCTGGTTTCAGCCTTTCATTTTGGCAGGTTTCCACCCTGTAGAAGAAAGGCACTAAATCCCTAACAGCTTAAAAAAAAACCCACAATGACACAAAACCCGTCAGGAAGAAACATCCACACAAAAAATAAAAATCTAAATTCCAAACTATTTCAAACTTTGTGGCTATGCTGCCACTTCCAGGCTGCTGACACCTGCACTCGGGGAGGGTTGAAGCCCATGTTGTAGACCCTGCCGCTGGCTGGATGGATCCAGCGGTCGCTCAGTCTCTCCTTGAGAGTCTCATAGGGGATGTTTAGGCTGATAACCAAGTCTAGCTGATACAAATTGTTGAGGGCCAAAGCCTGTCCGAGTGTGCGGGGGAAACCTAGGCACAGTCAGGGAGAGGGAAGGGAAAACATGAGTCATCGAGTGGTCAACCAGGAAAAACCAATGTTACACACTGAGTTAGCTAAAAGACTAAAAAGTGAATGTGCACTTTTGAAGGTACGATCACACCTGAGGAAGAAACAGTTTACACGTGAAATATTCTGTTTTACAGTTTCAGATGCTGTTATTTCCTCTTGCTAATATCACCAGCTGGCAGAAGGTGTTTACAGTTTTCCTGTGGAATGGCTTGCAGTCATGATATTATATCAGGATTTTGCACTTGTGAATGAATGGGGTGAAAAAACCCCGAAGCTTTCAGTTACACGGCTTTTATCGAGCACCAGCAGAAATGACAAGCCAGCGCCTTTCATTCATGCTGCCAATCCCTGTGTCTAACTGCTGCACCTCCAATCACTATGCTTTCAAACTTCTGATGTTTGCAGACAACATGACCCTTATTGGGGTCATCTCAGGTGGGGATGAGTCTGCCTACAGGGGGGAACTGACCGTCTGACAGCCTGATGTAGAGACAACAACCTGGAACTAAACGGTGTCAAAGCAGTGGAGACAACTGTGGACTTCGGGGGATGGGGCTCAGCCCCTATTTTATGCCATGTTTTTGTTATGACACTTGCACATTAAACATTTGTTTTGGGTGCTTTGATCTTTATCTGGACACTTCTTCCTTTCTCTTTTTTTACTCAGAAACCACAAGCCAAGAAACCTACGGAACACAAGGAATCGATACAAAGTTTTTCAAGGACGTACGATGGCAGAAGTCAAATCTACAAATGGATTCTGTATTTCTAGTTCTGTTGGCTATGACAATGCAGGTTTTTTTTTTTTTACAGTTGACCTTAAATGTTACATTACACAGTGTTCCTGGTTTGTACCTTTCCTCTGTGTCCAAGAACTGACAGTTCTCGAACCCTCCTGTTCTTTTTTTTGGTTAATAATGCACCGTTAAAACTCTAACCACCAGGGTTAGAGCTGCCATGCCAGAGCCCACAAATGAATCACAGAAAAGCACTAAATCAAAGATACACAGAAAGAGACACAAAATACTGAAGACATGCCAAAGACTGGGAGTCTATAGTGCATGTATGTAGCTAGGTAAATGAAAGCATGACATGAACTTTGAATGGTAAAAACCAAATATCCAGTTGGCACCAGCAACACAGACTATCAAAGGCATGATAGAGGCATGATCGAGGAAATGCAGGCGTGTGTGTGTGTGTGTGTGTGTGTGTGTGTGTGTGTGTGTGTGTGTGTGTGTGTGTAACCTTGATTTGCTTTCCCTCTTGCTCAATTATTTGTTCATGCTTCAAGGTTTGAATTGGTTTAACACCCACTAGCTTGTTTCGTCAATGTTTTGCATTTCTCTTGATGGCAGTGGCTAATATTCAACCTTGAAAAAGACACGGTAACCTGCAAAGTCAGCGCTTTATTCATGTAACAAGTTCCTCCAAAAGTATGAGTATCCTGTATAAAGACTGCTATTAATGACTGACTGATGAAAAGTATGTGATTATTAGCATATGGTTAGAATATCATAAAAAAGTGATCTTTTTTTTGGGGGGGGGGGGGGGGTGAAAGGTAATGGACCAATGCTATTGCCTGTAAATGCTTAAATAAGCAGGGGAAAGTGTTTTTTACATTTTATTTTACCTGTGAAGCGTGTACACACACTTGCAAAACCAGTACCTTAAAAGTCTGTGAAGGTTCTTAGTTATCCAGGTCATCGGACCATAAAACTTCATTACTCACATGTAGAATAGTGAGGAGAGTATTTTTTTAATCCCCTCAGATTTAAGTAAAGCCAAAGCATATGACTCTTTGTGGTTAATTTTTGAAAATACAGAAGTGTGTCTTTGCTTTCTTTCTTTTTTTTTCTCTCTAGCTTTCAGCGTCAGGATTTGAGGGGTGGCACCGAGTGGTGGCCAATCAGATTTGAAAGATAGCTGGCAGTTCCTAACACTGCCATGAGGCTGCATCATGAAAACATCCCTCCCAACCTCACTACAAACAATAAAGACAGAGTAGTGGGGCAGGGTGCTATATGTAAGTGTTAATGAAAAAGTAAAGCAAAGCAAAGAAAAGAAAGAAGCATTCATTGTAACAAAAAACAACCCAGTTCTTCTTACCATCCAGCAGCCAGCTGTGACCGCTCAGCTGTTCCAGTCTGGGCAGCATCAATCTGGTCATCACATGGTCAGGCACCAGCATGCTTCTCTCCACATAGGTCTTCACCAGCAAGCCTGCCTCTGATACACAACAGACAGGTGAAAACAGACAACGTGTGTCTGTTTGTGATTCCGGATTCTGAAGTTCATAAACAAAACAGGACTGGGCCTGTTGTGTCAGTGTGGAGGTCTCACCAGACACTCTACAAACCTGGAGCCTTATCCATCTGAAATTACAGTGTAAACTCTGTGGCCTACTTAGATAATTGCATAAAAGATTCATGCTAAGTTACAGGGTTTGTCAAGCAAACATTATATATATATATATATATATATCTCCTGAAACATGGCAGCAAGGTTTTCTTAAGGCACATGTGTTTTTACTTAAGCCCTCCATAGTGAACTAAATGTTATTGTCAGTGTGAGCTTGGCACATGCTGGGAATTAAACTGACTGTGTTTTTGTAGCCACAATGAGGAAGTGCAGAGAGACACACGCACGCAAAAAACCCAAAAAAAGAAAGAAAGACAGAAAGAAACGGTTTTAGGCTGTTTGGAGAAACTGCTGGAGTTAGTGCTCTGGGTGAATTTGACTGAAATCAGATACAGTTGATAGTAACAATAAATGTCTTGCTCGGTGCAGTTTGGATAGAGGGCTCAAAGTTTGCAGTGAAACAACTGTGGACACAAACAAATGCGCACAACTTCCTCCTGCAACCTTAGCAGGATTGGTATTTTTGCTATTTTTGCATTCGTGGGAGAAGGAGGGTCGTGAATTTAAGATATGCAGGGAAGAAAATTAAGAGTTGCATCAACTTTTCCCTCTGCGCACGGTTTCTTCCTGTTTACACCACAGTATTGCCGCTTGGGTTGCTGTGCATATCCTACCTGTTTTTGCCGCTATGCCCTCTCGTAGAAAATGACCACTGGACAGATACTGCAGGCCAAAACTTTGCGCAATCCTCTGGGATATCGTTCCTTTCCCTGATCCCGGTGGACCCATGATAGCAGCTCGGAATAACTTGGCCATATCTTAAAAGCTACTGTGAAAACAAAAACTCTAAGATGCTCAGATGTCACTTCTGCAGGTTGTGCGTCAGAGACAGAGATAGGCTCACCTTTTAATTAAATTCCTCATCAGTTGCAAGCATGAGCAATCAAACAGATCTAAGGTTAGGACGGTTTAAAAAAAAAAAAAACTCTGCCAATGTAAATTTCAGCCTATCTCTGGAGTCTGTGGATCTTTACGCAGACAGAGCCCACTTTCTGCGCACAGTGGGACTATCCTGCTCTCAGACTCGGATCAAGTCGAAACACCTTTTTTTCTTTTTTCTTCAGGCTCTCTTATGGATACGTTACGCTACGCCTTCGTCTTTAAGACTAGCGATTTGTCTGCAAATGAATGAGGGAGTCTCCAGAACGCCCTATTTTACTGCGCACATTCATCCAGAAAAAATGCGGATGGGAGAACGTCGCAGGGTAAACTGGTTAATGTAGTTTTCTTTAAATATACAGCCCACAAACATATGTAGACTAATGGGTCACTCTAAG
Source organism: Neolamprologus multifasciatus (assembly GCF_963576455.1). Taxonomy (NCBI): domain Eukaryota; kingdom Metazoa; phylum Chordata; class Actinopteri; order Cichliformes; family Cichlidae; genus Neolamprologus; species Neolamprologus multifasciatus. The sequence continues at coordinate 5,713,740 of NC_140455.1, forward strand.
ACAGAGAGGGGAACGTTTACATTAATTGTATTATTATATGTAACAACGGCATAGAAAATAAATCCATCCATCTATCTGCCAATCTACCATAGCCACGTGTTAAAATAATAATATTTACCTCACGTAGGCGCGTACAAATACATCAAAATAATAAAAAAAAAACAAGGAAAAAAGGAAAAAGATTATTTAAAAAAATAAAATAATTATTGTCGGTCTTAAAAAAAAAAAGTGGGTTTATTTGTATTACACAGTTAATTGCTTCGCAGTGGGAAGGTCACTTTAAACCAATGGTGAGAGTTCTGCGTTAAAATCGTGCTCGTTACCCCGCTAATCATTAAAAGTAGTTGGTTATGCTTGGATTTCACCACTTGTTGACAGCATTTGCAGCCGATCGGAGCCTTTACAACGCCGCTTAATTTCTCACGCTTTCGCACTGCTGGCATGAGGCGCAGAAACAAGCAAACGAGACGCCGTCATTCCGCGAAACATTTGCGCACGGGTGGAATCTAGGGAGTACTTGTTGCGAGCCATACGGCGGCGGCAGCGTCCCGGAGCTGTCAAATACTGCGCACAACCTTGAGTCTTCAGTCAGTGGAATAACCAGACTAATCCATCAGACCAGCAGCTCAGAAGATTAACCTTTTTTTCCTTCCTTTTAATTTTATTCTATTTTATTATTTTTATTTTTTTAGCTTCGGAAAAGTAGTTTTTGTCCGCGAAACCGGAAACCTGATTTTAAAATCACGATCTTTTTTTCTCTCCCTTTTTTTGTCACATGGCTTTGGAGAATTCAATAACAACAAAAAATGGCGACAATCACGTTGCTCTGTGTGGTCTTGCTGCGTCATTAAAAATATTCATGTAAACACGGGGCGTTAAACAGGGGGATTGCAGGTAAGCGAGCTCGTTGTTCGTCACACGTTAAATGCGAGTTGGATGCAATTAAAAAGAAATGATTATATTTAGATTCAACAGCATGCTGAATGTTTTTGCCCAGAAAAGGGGTGTGTGTGCAACGCTGGGCGTTAACGTTTGGCTGCACAATATTCACTGCGAACGTTGCACTTATGTGTAAATATATATATATATATATATATATATGTGTGTGTGTTTTTGCATCAAGTCGCTTTTTTCACGTGCACATTTATGCTAGTGAAAACAACTGTGCATGTTTGCGTGAGCTGACGTAAATAACAGTGTTGTTTCTCTTTGGCCAACTTTTAAATTTTTTTCTTCTTTGAGGGGAGAAAGCAACGACAAGCTTCGACAGTGCTTATTCCTCTTTAGGTCGCTTTACTGTCTTTACTCCTGGTCTCTATGCCTCCCTGCTGCCTTCACTGTTAGTGGGTTATAAGCCATTCCTCGACTATTTACATTAAGGGCTTACGCAATATGGACGCGCTTTCATCACAGGGACTGTTTTTATAGTCACTACCAACAGCAGACGTCGCTCTGAGCCTGAAACCGCTGCTCTGTCTAGTTGTTACACATGTTGCTTTGCTGTCCACGTCTGACACGGCCATTTTTATTTATTTATGTATTTATCTATTTATTTTTGGCTAGTGCCCCTGTGCAGTGGGGCTAATGGAGTTGTTTACATGAAGTACGGAGGGCGGGCAGACGACGAGGAGGAGGAGCAGCTACGGCCAGCGACGCGACCGGACTGCTCGAGAGGCTTCTCGCGCCGCGCGCGCGGGGGAGGGAGGGGGAAGGGGAGGAACCCGCGAGGAGAATCATAACAAGTCTGACATCACTCGGCCTTGTGCTGGTACGAATAGCCTATGTACAGTAGGCAATTTGTGTCGAAGAAGTCATGGCGGGAAGGCGGTGAGGGAATGCAGTGTTGTTGTTTCAAGATGGAAAACATTAGCTAGCCTTTGTGCGTGGCAGCGAAATGGAAACAAAGACGAAAACCCGAGTGGTTTTGTTTTGGTTTTTTTATGTGGAACGAGGACTACGACTAACTAAGCGGATCAAACCGCATGCGCAGTCTTGTGCATGATTTATTGCCACGCCCCCTTTTCAAGACAGGTAAAACCCCTGTGAAAAAAAATCGTCTTTCCTTCTGAAAACCGCTTTTCACAGCTTTCCACCGAGGCATCCGTGACTCTCACTGTGCAGCTCTCATACCTGAGCAAGGAAAAAGGGTGTAGAAACATTATTAGGATATAGCTTAATGCATAGCAGAGTCTGCCTTTTAAAATCATCGATAAGTGAGGGGCATTAGTTTGATTGTGCAGGTGGTAAAAAAACCCAAAAAAGCCTGAATAAACTGACACACTACTGTAGCATCATCTGGCTCTCAGATGGATTTCATACAGGAGACGCCTGGATGAAGAGGATTCTGTGACTGTAATTGTCTGCAACTTTACACATGGTCCAGATATTTGTTTCTCTTAAACATATAGTTTGTTTTGTTTGCTTTTCCCCCTCCCTCTGCCTGACTTTATTATTTTACCAGTTTTCTCATGTTTAGAGAGCTGAAGACCATTGGTGTAAAGGACACTTTATAAATATCACATGTTGCGTTACATGGTTGTTGGTGTGTAAATGAAAGGTTATTTCAAATTATTCATTTGTAAGCAAAATAAATTTGCAAAACTTGCTTTGCATGAGGATAAAACGAGCTGCAAAAAAATGCAAATGGAATGTTATCTTTGCACCTGCTGACCTACAGCAAGGATTTTATTGGTGGATGACAAAGTGGAGTGAAGTCTTGGACTGCTAGATTTGACAGGCTGCCCTGGTTCAGTTATCACAGTGCTGATGCTGTCCCCATCGAAGGTACAGTACTGTGATAACTGAAGGATGGCTGCCAACTTGACACTGGTGCAGTGGTCAAAGTGGCACATTCGGCTAACGAGGCAGAAGAACCAAAGAGAAGGTGGACAAGTGTGGGTATGTAAACGGCATTTGTTGTGATATGCTGAGTAATAAAGTTTCTAAAGGATGTCCAACTGTCTGTCTGTGTGTTTTCATTTCCAAAATAACATCCCCAGGTTGAATCTAACAGCACATTTGTAACAGTGTTCAGCACTTCAGCAAAAAGCCACAGAGCCAAAATCTGTAGTTTAGGATCGTCTTCGCTGAGTTATTTTTCCCCAGCAGTACAATATTTATAATCTATCTCAACTTTTCAAAGGTCAGTAAATATTTAATCTTTATATCTAAAAACACAAAAGCAGTTGAGTTCAGATGGATGATTTTGGTTCTTTATAGGTTTTTTATCTCTTGCCTGAGAGCCGACTGAACATTATTATCAAATATTGAAAAGCACATTAGATAAGAATGCAAGCATCGTTGACCCAAACCAACTTCATTTGTTTTTTGTTTAGTTCTTTTATTTGTTAACAATTTGTGGCCCTTGTTCGTCATTGGCAGAATCAGCTCTGTTTTTTTCTCATTGTTCTTCTGGGACAAAAGTAAAGGTAATCTTAGCGGAAGAAAAGAAAAATTTACAAAAATCAGAGGGCAAAACCATCCCAGGCGTGACGCAGTGAATTCCTTAGAAGCAAACAGACGCATTGTACTTACTTAACACACCCAAAACAAATGAATCCTGCAGTTTAGCCTTCTTCTGGAATTCATAAGCACAAACTCAGTTTATGAAGGTTCTCCTAACTATGACCATAAAGGTCTAATAAGCATTTAAAAGACTGGAAGCATGAATGCCTCTTATTCATCACCTTAATATGAACGAGCTTTGCATTGCTTGATCATTTGAGAGTGATTAAAAATAACAGCTCAAGTAGAAGAAGCTGTATTTGGTCCCGATCTGGAAAAGCTGGTGGTAACTAGTTTCACATTGCTGCCAACAGGGGTCGCTACAGATCCATTATTAGTAGTCTTATTACTAGTATTATTATAGCGCTTTGTGGTGTGGTTGAAGCAGAAGCACACAAATGTTTCTGTGTTGTGTAATCCGTTTGTGAACCCTTATAAAGTAAAGAACTGCTGCTGAATTCCTCTGGACTAAAGCCGGGTTAACTTCTAGTGACTCACGGAAGACGTGAAATGACATGAAAGTGTGGGGTTTTGTTGTTGTTTTGTTTTTGCTCAGTCATCCAGTTTTGCTAATAGAGGGAGACTACTCCTTCCTTCCATTATACTGCGTGAATAACAACACAACGGCTTCGAGCGAGCATCCATTTTAGTACGAACTACCGAGTTGTTGTTTTGGTGACTCAGTTTGCGCACAGTTGCGCTGTAATCTGCGATCTATCGATGGCAGTTCGCTCCAAAAAATGAATCGCACTTCTTTTTTTTTCGGAACATACTATTTTGAATAATGCAAGCACTGTTTGAGTCATGTCTGATAAACCGCGGGGTCACTCTGCACCTGTCCTTCGTATGTAAAGGGTACATGCTGAAGCTGCGGAAAGCCCCTGAAGAGTCATGATACTTATTTTGTTTTTCTCTCACGTTAACCTCAATCTGCTAAATCCCGCCTCGAGTCGCGTGTTTTTCTCACTCGGAGCTATACGTGCTGCATTGTGGCAAGGCTGTGTTTTGATAACAAAATACGCAACAAAAAAACAAAAAACATTTAAAGTCGCTTTCGAGACGAGGACAGCGTCTTCCCATGACCCTCCACCATGAGGGAATTTCTCCTCATACTTCCTTTAATATGTGGCAGTAATTGCGCTTGCTTGGATGTGCCGAGGGAATTCCCTCCCCTTCATATGAGCCACATACTTTAAAAAAAGACGTCTTTCAGGAGCTTTCCTTTCTCCCATTGTTGTTGCAGGAAGAAATTCTTCTTCTTTCTTCTTTTTATCAACTCTGATCCCCATCTCAGACAGTGTTGCGTCAGTAGTTCAGGTAACTCACAGCTGATAACTGCTGCTGTGAAGCCAACTCTCACAGTTTCATTAATGTGAGGGGAAAAGGTCGAGATAAACCTACTTTGGCTACGCTTTCTGCTGCTGCATTTTTAGCATTCATGTGCACTAGAGCAACATTTGATGTCCTGTAAATGCAATTGCATTCTAGCCACACAAGTGGAGCTTTGTGCTGTGAATAAACCATAAAAATATGTCTCCATAGGACAGACTATATCATTACTGGCTTAAACTCTCCTTATAGCTGCAAATGCATTTCTACATTTGCGTTTGTGAGTTCTAAACCCATTATAAATGCTACACAGAGGGGCTTAAAGTCAGTGTCTGTGTTTACAGGGACACTCGTGACAGTGCAGTTTAAAAATTCTGAAACACATATCAGTATCTGCACACAATCACCCAGCATTGCTGTTTGATCCTTTGTCTGCACTCAGCAGGGAAACTCCATTTTTCTCTGAGCGCTGATATCACCCAGAGACGATGACTCGCTGATTCTTAGCTCTAAGAAGACAGTTAGTCACACATTTCTGCACACTTCCTGGATTCTGTACATTCCAAGGAAGCCTTTCTCACTAGTTACAATTGTAGGACACATGATTTTACATGTAAACCATGTTTGAGTTACTCTTTGTGTAATCACAGAGCTGGCACACATGCCAGCTGCCAGTCAGATGATTGCAGCTACACCTGAAGGAAAACAGATAAGGGGAAGTGCTTGCAAAGGGAATGAAGTGACATCCATAGCTTGCAGGTATTTCTTTGGTATGGGAATGCACAGACAGAGAGGCTGTGAACAAACCACAATCAAAAGAAAACAGCATTCAGCCCCTTGGTGTTAATTACAAGAAAAAACTGGGATATTAACGCAAGCAATATTCTGGAAACACAATCTGAAAATAGCGGTCTAGAAGAAAGTGCCACCTACAGAAAGGCAAAGATGGAACGATAAGCCTCGCCGTCTGTACCACAGCAGTAGCTTTACATAGCTTACTGTACACCTCAGCTTTTCTGCTGAAGTCAGGATGTTCTCCAGTGCTCACATCAAGTTTCAGCTAAAGATGACTAAACTCAAATATAGCTAATCACAAGCAATGCAGACGAGAAATCTGGCAATATGAGTAGCAGGAGTGATGGAAAATAAGCCTCTGAAAGTGGGCTTTACAGTGAAATGAATGAATTCAAGAGATCAGTGATTCTCAGAACGCCAAGCTTTTGGTTTTCTATTTTCTATTTTCTTTGTTTTGTCGAGGGATTTAACTCTAAAATGAACACTGAGTGCTCATCATGGACCTTGAATCCGGGACTCAGTGAAGGGGATTGGTTCAGTCTCCTTATTGTGTTCTTAAGGGTTTATTTTTATTATTATTATAGTGTCATTTATAGTATTTAAGTTCAGAGTTGAATTGAGAATATTAAGGGAGTATAATAAAGTATTTTTGAGCAAAGTGTCATCAACTGAGTTATGAAATCAAAAATATCAGTGTTGATACACTTCTATTAATTCTCCTCCTCTTTGCCCTCCCTCCTCCTCCTCCTCCTTCTTCTTCTTCTTTCAGCTGTTCCTGTAATGGCTGCCACAGCAGATTGTCTCAGTTCAGTTTTATTTATTATTTATTTGTCATATGCAAGTTAGCACAGGGTCAACATTGCAATGAAATGTGTTTGACGAGCAGCAGTCACTCAGCAGCATGATACAGTAGGAGAAAATGTAATAAAATATAATAAAATAAAATAATAAAAAAATAGAAAAATAGTAAGGAGCAAAATATTAGAGAGACATGGTAAAAGAGAAAAGATGACTAAATATATATGTATGTATAAATATAAATATATGTACACTAGTGATTAAATAAGAAAATCTTGAAAAGAAATATGACGGGAGGGCAGATGGGATATTGCACAGGAATGAGCAGCAGAAAATTACAGTATTGCACTTTTAAATATAAATATCAATGACAATAAAGTGAAGTGACCAGTGCAGATTTAAACAGAGTACTTGTGAAGCTGCAGGGTAGCTTCTGAGTGCTGTGTTGTGTGTGTTTAAGTGTTGTGGTTGAGGTGTCGTATGGCTTGGTGGTAAAAACTGTTTTTAAGTCTTGTAGTCCGAGCAGACAGACTCCTGTAACGTCTGCCAGATGGTAACAAGGAGAACAGCTGATGTGCTGGGTGGCTGTGGTCCTTGATGATGCTGTGTGCTTTACGGAGGGATCGCTGGAGATAAATGTCCTGAATGGCAGGAAGCCTCGTGCCTGTCTCCATCTTAGCCTTCATCCTTTTATCCTTCTTCCATGTACATCCACGAATCTTCTCTGTGATGCCCTTTTCTTTAACTCCTGCCTGACAAATCAATCTTCTGCACACCCCCAAATCATCTCAGCCTTGCCTCTCTAACGTCCTTATAATGTATTAATTTCTTATCCTGTCCATCCTGCTCACTCTGGGTAAAGATTTTAACATCTTCATCATTGCCACTGCCTCCAATCATTACATCACTGGTCCCACAACCATCTTGTAAACCTTCCTTTTTTTCTCTTGCTGCTATCCTTCTTTTTGCATATCACCCAACACGCATCTCCACTGGCTTCACCTCTCTTGTGCACTCTGTTCCTTTGAATGGTCAACCTCAGTTATTTAATCTTATCCACCTTCACTTACACCACAAGATGCATTTTCACTGTTACACCTGTCTCCTTCTCATTCACTACATTTCACAAGTAAATACTTTATGTATTTACTCTGCTTCTACTTGTACTTTAGCCCCATTACGTGCTTTTGTAGTAACTTCGATTTTTGTTTCATTAGAGACCAGCCAAAGTTTTTTGGGGAAAAAACACACTGTTGAATATCAAACCAGTGTTTTGATTGGCCCCTTAAAGGTGTGTCTCAGCTAAATGACCATTTTGGAGAATAATTAGTTAAAAGTCTACCTTATTATTTAAAAAAAAAAAAAAAAAAAAGTGTGTGTGTGTGTGTAGGGGGTGGGCACAGTTTTAGCTAGCTAGCTAGCTAGTTAGTTGAAGCTAGTTCCATCTGCTCTAATTGCTGGAACACAGCAGTTACAAGTAATGAATGATGAGTTTGAATACTTTAATATATTTCCCAATCTTTCTTTTTTATATAAATCTTTGCTCATTCACTTAACCTATAAGAGGCTTTAAACGCATGCCTTGTAATGGACTAATTTTACAGTGTTGTATTGGTTCTTAGATGGAAAATCTAAATGCGTCTTCCATAGTTGTAAGCGGATAAGAAAGTGGATGAGTGAAAGCTGGATTTTACTTTTGCATAGTCACTTACATTACTGACATTCCTTGGCATTTTTGCATCGAAGATATTAAATGCAGTTAATAAATACATCAGTTCATTGTTTAATTTTACTTTAGTTTTTTTTTTTTTCTGTATCATCATCATCAAGTCGTTTAAGCTAAATCTGCGGCTGTAAGTAACCCACAATGCTCAGAAAGTGTGAATAACAGTTTAATTTATGTTTATCGCCGCTCACGGACTTGCGTCGTCATCTCCAGTGAAAGGTCTCACAGCCAATCAGCTGCCGGCTTTTACCGCCAGCCACTACGTCGTTTTCGGGAAGGGGACGTTTCTTGTCAGGAAGGGTTAGAACTAGAGTCGAGGAAGGCTGTTTTCTCCTCCGCTAAAAAAATACCGTATACTAACGGGGGGAAACTGTGGAATTAACTTCGCACCGCTTTTCTTCGGGATATTTATACTTTTTTGGGACGTTTTGGAATTAATATACAACATCTGATACTCACGAAGCTTTTAGAGAAAGCGCACCGACTTGGTCGACGCGTCTAATGTACAAAACGAAACGGAAGTAACTTGCCAGCTGTCTGGCCAAGCTTGGTAGGTGAGTAAATAACCGTTTATTAAATATTTCCGTCGAACACAGAGCACGTCTTCTGGTCTGTTAAACACATCCTGTCGTTTATCATCATTCTCCGATGCTGCCAAGAGTAAAGATGTTGGTGTAGGGATTTTCTTTGGCCATCTAAGTTAACTTACTAGCTAGCATGCTCACGTTAACCAACGTCAATGCACTTGATAGGAATGACACCGCCTCCATTGTCCCTGTCACAATACAGGAAGATGGGTTAAACTATAATTATATTATTTAAACAATACAGAAGTACGGTGAAGGATGAGTAGGCTTAAGGAAAGCGAGGACGAATTATTAGCATATGTATTACACAATTTATGTAATCCGATTTACCGTAATATACAAAAAGAGTCTGGTTATGTTCCATTAAACATTTAACAACATGTCAAGGAAAATCGTGGATTAGATTGACATGGATACTCTGTGTTTAGGATTGTTATAAAGGATTTGGTAATAATGGTTAATCTCAGGATTTGTATCTGACAAAGTGGACCCAGAGGTGACTAACACAGAAAAGGCAGAATTACATAAAATGATTGGCTTCGGCATTTTTATGAATTGTATTCATTAGAAGAGAACAAACACATGTGGGATTAATTTTGTATCCTCCACATGAAATTAGTACACTACAGTCGACTGATCAGTTTATTGGCTTTAAAAATCAAATCTATACGTTTAAAAAAACGTTTCTTTTCTTTTTTTTTATATCAAAATGACAAAGCCACTAGTTTCATCTTTTCAAATGTGATTATTTCTATTTTCCTGTTTGTGATTTATGCCACTGCTGTTGTTTTGTTGTTGTTGTTTTCATTGTTGTAAACAAGACATTTAGCTTGGATTCTGGGAACTCGTGATGGGTCTTTCCCACGATTTTTGACGTTTTGTATAACCCACACAGTAGACCAGACAATTAACTGACGCAGAAGCCTTTGGTCCAGTGACACTAAGTGAAAATAAACGCCTCTTTCAGGCTGGAAATGTCACATTAAGTAAAATAAAGCCAAGCAGTGAAAGGTAAGTGGCTTTGAGGCTGACAGAGGTGGGCACTTGTTTTTTTTTTTTGATCCACAGCACACAGAAAAACACATAACCAAAGAGGCAGAAAAAGGTTTCCGACGTTATCACGACTTCCTAAAATTTCATGTTGAACATTAATTAGAATATAGTTCCTAGAGCTTTTCCCCAGCTGTACTTTTGGTCGAAATTTATTGATCTGATTGAACAAGCAGCAGATTTATCTACAATGATAACCAAAAATGATTAATAGATTAGTGTAATTCAAAAAGATTATTGATGACATTTTTTAATGTGCATACATATGGAAACGTGATCACAGTTGAACTTTACTTTGATGTCGTTGATCTCGGTATGCCCACCTTTTGGTATTCACCCTGATATTTGACATCAAAGAGCACGTTATGATGACTTTTTCTCCTGATAGCTAAGTGGCACCTTTGATGGTAATGCTTGACCATATTTGAGTTTCTCTGTATTGTTATTTAAGTGAGACACTTATGTAACACATTATTGATACCTAATTAAAAATTGTTACAAAATGGTCCTTCTTTTTTTTCCTTTTTGTTTTAAGTTTACTTTCACTCATTACCTACTTCTTTTCTGTTTTAAAGTCTTATTATTAGTTTCTTCTGAAATCTTAAGTGCAGGTACTGTATGGTAAAGATTTAATTCTATTAATTCCACACTGATAAATGTTTAAAAAATGTGGTCTGGAATGTATTTTTTTCACCTTCTAAACTACATAACATAGGATTCAAAAATAATAACTAACCTATAATAAAAACAAAGTCTGTATCCCTTGCCATCCAATCACTTCGTCATGCTTCCATAAGTTAACAGAAAATAAAACAGAGCCAGGTTAATGAACAGTCTATGAAAATACTTTTATCTTTTGACTCATTGTGTTGTGGCTTAGACACAAGTCATATGATTATAACAAAAGTAACGGATTGAATGTGAGTCATCTGAAACAGAAAGTAAAATTTAAGTCTTTCGTAGAATTGGGCACCACTTAAACGATCTTTTAATTGCTTGACTTTCCTTAGACCCTATAATGGATTAATACTGCTGTCAGAACCCAGTACTTCTTGCTCTTACAGCATTAATAATTAAACTGTAATTGAGCTATAGCTAAAAGTTGTTGATCAGTAGACCAATTATTTGGTAACTGATTAATCATTTGAGCTGATTATAAACCCATAATGAAATGGGTGAGAAGCTAAAAAGGATTTTTTTTTTTACTGACAGGATAAACATAGGGGATCCCCAAAATAAGATGGATATTATTATCATTATTTTGAACTATGAAGCAAAGCTACTTTGTAGAGCCAACTGTAAACTGCAAATGAGCTGAATAGGTTCCCTTTAAAAAACTTGTCCAACTTGTCTTGGGCACTGAATGTACTTGACATTTGAATAAAATTCAACTGAAGCAGAAAAAAAAAGAAGAAAGAAAAGGTATTGAGATGGTGAGAGAAACCACATCATCCGGTGGGGTGTGAGGCCCAGACTAGGGAAGGCAATTGTGTGGCCTGTGTACTCAGTCACAGGTAGGACCATTTGACTTCCTTTAGTTTGATTCTGATATAATAGGTTGGTTCCAGCAGTCTACTGGCAAGCACTGGTTTACAAAATTTGTCCCATGAAGGACTTTGGATTTTGGTCTTTGCAAACACTGACAATGTAGGCTATGGTCTTATTTGCATGTGTAGCACTGGAGTTCCATCTGATAATCCAAGTAACATTTTAATTGCACTCCATAAAACTCATAAACACCTGTGCTTGCTTGAATGCAGCTATAGTACATGTATGCAACAGCAGAATGTCATAGGGGGAAAAAAGCTCTTTTTTTTCCATTTTCACTTTCTTGATATTCACATGAATTTATCCCCATGGTGCTTTTAATCCATATTTAAATCCATTTTAAATCGGACAGTCTTAGTTTTCAGTAGTTAGGGAAAAGTGACCAGTGATTTCATCATTTTGGATTCATTGTGGATGGTTAATGCATGAACTGTAAATTATACAGTAATGTAAAGCGTGCATTTAGCACCCTACGCTGCCTAAGTGGTCCACAAAACATTTCAAATGTAATTGAGTTTATAGGAACGTAAAAACATGTGTAGCCTGTATAATAGTCTGTATTATGTTGACCTGTGTGGACATATCACAGACATAAGGATGTCGGTGGGAAAAGTGTTTTTTGTTTTTACAACATATACTTGGGGAGATCAGGAAATGGTTTCATGCCATAGTTTGTCCACCTCCAACTCTGTTGTTTGTAATACTTTGAGCACAGGTAGCAAAGTATGCATCACATGCTGAGCATGTCTTGATGTTAACTTTTCTTTTTTTTCCCCCCTCTTTATTTATAAAGTTTTGCACATGTAATTTGACATATCAGGCCCAATACAGCAAGTACCAACCTATATAAAGACATATATCAAAACAAATTAGGCCATTAAAATTCGGATGATAACAATAAAACAGAAAAAAGAAAAAAAAAGGAAAACAGGAAGAAAACCAAAAAAAAACAACAACCCACGCACAGAAAACAACAACAACAAAAAAAACACACAAAATTTTTTTTTTAGAAATCAACTCCCTCCCAAAACCATAACAAAAGGGAACCCCATGGTACAAAAGTTCAGTCTGTTGTAAGTGTTTTCAATGAGTTAAAGTAAATGATAAAAGGCTGCCTCCTCTGAGTCTAAATTTTATTTTCTCCATTTTTAAAAAGAACATAACATCTTCCAGCCAACGTGATCAGGCTGGAGGGTGAGGAGCTTTCCAAGACAGCAAAATTCGACGCCACGCCAGCAGTGAAGTGGAAGCGATAATATCCAGTTGCTTACGACTAAGGTTCGGGGTGGCGTGACAGACATTAAGTTTTCTAACAAATATCTTAACTACATTGCCTCATCATTTTCCGCATTCAACAGAACTCGTCAATAGCTGATACAACGTGAATAGAACTCACTTCTTACACTTCTCCAATAGAATAAGAACCTGAATTGCAGTTAGAGGAGTCCCGTCAAGCAGTTTGCAGATAAATTGCTAGTGGTTTTCACACATGAATCATATCAGGGCATTGCTCAAAGTTTTCCTTTCTCAGTGTAGTGAAAAATATAGTTTCCTTTAAATGTGTTACTATTAGAAATGCTGGAAAAAAAGAACTGTTACTTGCTTTATTGTTACACTTGGACACACGCTCACAATTGGACTTTGTATTTGGGTTGGGAGTTGGGAGGTTAATGGCAGTTTAATGGGATTGGTTTTGACTTTTGCATTGTTACACATAGATGGATAATGGATAATGTTGAGAAAGGTTAGGGCTACAGTGCTTGTGTCAAGTATGACTTCTGTCTGCAGAACATCACAGGGGAACATTAACGACAAGGCTGGTGGTGAGTAATACATCCACTGTTGCAGCTTCAAGGCAACACATTCTGTCTTTTTTTCTATGAAAATGTGGGCACAAGTAGAGGCATTCTTTGTTCTGACTTTTGTGAAGACTTTTAATTTTACCTACACCTCAGAAAATTCAGCTTTTACTGTCAGACAATCGTAACATCATAAACTCTTCCAAGGTCTTGTTTTGTTCGGTGAAAAAAAGTTACCGAGGGAACCAGCTCTTAACAATTTGTTTTTTCAACTGCTGTGGAAAGTAGTGGCGTAATCATTGCAAAAGTCTCATTGAACTGGTGTCACAAGTTTGCTGCCACGTCATTTGTGTTTGGTTTATGATAAACTTCATGATAAACTGTGTTTATCATTAGGATGAACTTTGTTTGTTGTAAAATGTATTTCTCATAAATACATCTTATGCGTTTTTCCATTTTAATATGAAACAAAAAAGGGATAGTGACTTTCTAAAGTACTGATGATAACTGAAGTAATAATAATAATAATGGATTGCATATATAGCGCTTTTCTAGGCACCCAAAGTGCTTTACAGTTCCACTATTCATTCACTCTCACATTCACACACTCAGTGCTCAGAGGAACACTGCCTGAGTTACAAATAAAAAGAATGAGTCATTGAAATTCTCTTCTTAAGAAATTCAGCTATAACAGTGATGAAAAGTGATGAGAAATGATAAGTGCTAGATGAAAGCTGGTGTAGGGAAACAAGCTTAATGTGGGATATGGCATTGAGTCGAATTATTAAACACCACCACCAATAATAATAACAGTAATATATACGGAAATGAGCTTGATAGGGATATATAGAGTTAGGAGGTCAGCGTTATGAAGTGTAGCCATAGAATGATTAATAAATGAAAGTTTTTCTCTTTTAAGTAGCTAAAAGAAACTTTAGAAGGGAAATTTTCTCTAAATAGAGGCTACAAAGAGACTGAGACGTAAATAGATAAACAAACGCAATTAAATGTTAAATATTTATTTTTAATGCTACAACAAAAAAACAAAGAAATATGATTAACGAATGACTCTGAAACGAGAGCATGCAGGGAAAAATGTGCAGCATAGTTGATAAATGCAGCAATACAGTAAATTTTTAATTGTATCAATACAGAAAACTGAGTTAACTGAGAACAAGGCTAGTTATGGTACTGCTGTGTGCCTAAGCTGGGTGCTGAGTTGTGGTGAGGTGGGATTGCTGGAATGTCAGCTTCCTGCAGGATGTTGATATCTCTTGGTAAACAAAAAAACTCAAAGTTGCTCAAGCTCATCATGGCGTATACGTGAAGTATTGGCAGCAAATTCCAGAAACCAAATATTATTATGTGTTTTGCTTCTGATGACCTCTTTGTTCTTAATTTGTCAAGTGAGGCTTAATTCAGTCTTTAAGGTTAAATTCAAGTTTGTTTGTCATTTTTCCAATAATTGTTGCTCCTGTGCCTGGGCTTTTATGCAATATTTTATTTAGAGGTGTGTTGTATTCCATGCTGAATAATAGTTAATTGTTTTGTTAATTGTGTATGTTGGGAGCAGAAGTTCTTGTGGTGAAAAACTGAGAATCAGAATACTTTAATAATCACTGAGGAAATTATGTAGACAAACACTCTAAGTACTAAGTAAAGGACAAAGAAATAAATAAGAAAAAAGTGCAAGTAAAGAGAAAAAGCAGGAGCAACTGAAACAGGCTGCATGCTGGTTGACGTATGCGCACTTGACTTAAGCATTGCATGGTTAAAGCCCTTCCCCACTTGCTGTACGGGAATCTGCTAGAAAGTGCTGTGATTTCTCGTGGCTCTCTGGGGTCTTAAAACACATACTCTCTTGGTTTGTTGGTCTGCTTCTGTAGTGAGAGTGAGAAAGTGTTGTCCTGTTTGAAGATGTAAAGAACATGTCATAGTAGTGGTTCTCCTGGACTCTGCCAACATTAAATAATCTATATAGCACGTAGACCATGTTGTTCAAAAAAAGAATTGGTGAAAATGTGACACTTTACATTTTAAATCCTAAACCTAACCTGTTCTGTTCAGCACATCTTATTATGATAGGCATGATTTCAACAAGGTGCTAGAAAAATTCCTCAGAGTTGTTTGTTCTTATTGACATGATTGCATCACTCCGCTATTGCAGAACAGTTGATTGCAAATCTTCCGTTCCACCACATCCCAAAAATGCTCTGTCGGGTTGAGACCTACTAGTAGCTGTGAATGGCATTTGTGTACAGTGATCTCATTTTCATGTTTGGGAAATCTAAATGAAATGCATACATGGTGGTATATACAGGGATGGACTGCAACAATACTCAGGTAGACTGTGGTATTTGAACAACGATCAGTTTGTAATAATGACCCCTAAGTGCACTAAGAAAATATCCCCCACACCACCACTAGCAGCAGCAGCAGCCTGAATCTTTGGTTTAATGCAGAATGGAAGGTTTTCCAAATTATGACCCAACCATCTGGAAGTTGCAGGACAAATAAAGGCTCACAAGACCAGACAGCATTTTCCCAATTTCCTATTGTCCACGTTTGGTGAGCCCTGTGAATTGTAGCCTCAGTTTCCTGTTCTTAGCTTACAGGAGTGGTGCCCATTATGGTCTTCTGCTGCTTTAGCCTGTCAGCTTCAAGGTTTCACGTGTTGCTCTTCAGAGTATGCTCTTCTACATACCTTGGTTGTAACATGTTTTTATTTTAGTTACCATTGCCTTCCCATCAAATCGAAGCAGTCTGGCCAATCAACACCGACAGCTACAAGACACTTCTGCAGAACTGCCACTCAATGGATATTTTTTCTGTAAACCATAGACATGGTTCTGTTGAATATAAGTAATTCTCAGCCCAGCCTATGCGATACAAACATCCATGCCACTTAAATCACCTTTTTTCACTTTGAACTTGAGCAGTTTGTCTTGACTGGCTGACTTTAAGGCCAGTTTGCTGTTGTGTTCAATAACGTTATATAATTACTTATGCTGTAATGGGAATGACTGTTAAGTAACTGCAAAGTTAGTTCTTGTGGTGCTCTCAAGCTTATAATGATTTTATTTAGTAATTAGTTTAAGATAGTGAACTTCCTTTAAGGCAATACAACTAAGTAGGAAGAACTAAAGTTTGAAAACCTGTGACCATTAGTAGAATATTGAATATAATTGAAGTTTTCAATGAGTTATCATGTGACTATGGTCACAATGTTGTAGCATTAGAGCTGCCAGAGAACAAAAACTGTACATTAAAATATGCACAGAGTAACACATTAAAAAATAACTAAAATATTAATTAGATTAAATGTTATAGTTTGAATGTGTGATCCCTGACAGTGGCAGAGGATGCAAAATATCTGTTCCTCAACTAGAAACAGGAAATAATCATTAGGAACCTGTAGTACATGAAGCTTGTATGAGTTGCCTGTTCTTCATTCTGTCAGCACAGTAAATTTTCACAGTTTTGCTCTCCACAGACCAAAATTTAAAGAATTTCCAAATGTGATTCTAACATTCCCACTTCCTACCCCTACCCCCTTTTTTCTGTTTTTTTTTTTTTTAAATTTCACTTCTTTAGGGTCTGAATGCCAACTTTGTACGCGATGGAGTTGGGCAGGCAACTCTGTTTGAAGATGAGGAAACCTAGGAAACCCCAGACTTCTTCCTCACCTGCTTCCATTAAAGGCCTGGAAATCCACTTTTACAGACCTGACATTGACCCACTGAAATACCCAAAAGGCCACTACACTGCTGAGAACCTCTGCGTGGACGCTGCCAAGAAATGCTGTAAGTGGCTGACTTGTTTACAGAATTGTCATTTGCCAGTTCTTTGATTTAATCTTTTCCTGTTGCAGTAATTAAGAGTGTATTTTCCTTTTTTTTTCTGTAACTGAATATAGTATATAGTAAAATGGGATACACAGATTCAAAAGACAAAAGCATAGAGTTATTAATAATGATTAGCTTTAATCTTATACCTATTGGGCGTGCAATCTTACATATGCTGACTGTCAAGTTTTAGATCTTGTCAAAATCAGAAAAGTATATCAAGCAAAAGTACACTTATTTTTGTCTCTGTTTAAAAATAATAATAATAATGGATTGCATTTATATAGCGCTTTTCTAGGCACCCAAAGTGCTTTACAATTCCACTATTCATTCACTCTCACATTCAGACACTGGTGGAGGCAACTACAGTTGTAGCCACAGCTGCCCTGGGGCAGACTGACAGAAGCGAGGCTGCCATATCGTGCCATCGGCCCCTCTGGCCATCACCAGTAGGCGGTAGGGTAAAGTGTCTTGCCCAAGGACACAACAACCAGGACAGAAAGAGCTGGGGATCGAACCGGCAACCTTCCAGTTACAGATGAGCTTCCCAACCCCTATAACCACGGTCGTGGAACCAGATTATATTCGTCGTCTCTTAAACAGTCTCATTGCCTTTACATGTATGCACTAGAGCTGCCACGATTAGTCGACTAGTCACGATTACGTTGACTATTAAAATTGTCGACGACTAATTTAATAGTCGACGCGTCATTTGAAGCTTTGTAAGATCCCAAAAGACGCAGGAATAAGTATTAGGATTTAAGAGTGTAATAACGGACTGAAACAGAAGATGGCAGCACTGCATGTACAGGGATGCCAGCTGCCGTTAAACCCCGAAGAAGAAGAAGCAGTGTCCCAGAATTCGTAGCGCAGCCCTGCTCAGTTGTCAACAATGGCGGCAGCTAGTTAGTGTTAATATTACTCTTATTATTAAAGGTTTAACATATTTTCAGGCAAAAATATGTTAAAATATGTTAAAAAATATGTCAGCTGTGTAAACTTCAAATATCTGCTTGGTTTATCAACACATCACATATTTTCAAAAGCGCTCCGACGTTTTGCGCTCCGACGTGGGTAACAGACGTCTCACCAGCTCGATAGCGAGCCGGGGTTCAAGGCTCACTAGAGCCGGTGAGAACACCGGACTCCCGGCGAATCGTTTTCAAACCCACTACTGTCTTTCGCTACTCAGGTTAAACATGTAATATAAGTCACTTAGATAACTTAAAAATGTTATTGTTTGGCTTTTTTTTTCTTTTTTTTTAGTATTTTATTTGTTCCTGAATAAATCGGTTTGGCTGAGATTAAAGTTATAGTTTTTACACAGCTGAATAAATGTCAAGCAGACAACTGATTATCAGAAGTGTGAGATTCTCGAGAATATACTCCAGTGTCCTGTTATTTTTTAGATGGCAAGGAGCAGACGGCTGAGTTTATTAAACTCCACCGAAACAATCTGCAAATGTCATTAAAATTTAATAAACTATCATCTTGTCTTTATTTTTAGTTAGCACATACCTTAAACACTTAAAGCTGTAAGCTAATGATAGTTATATAAGAGCAGATGCTGCTGGTGCAATAAGCTGTATGTTTTACGTCCAATGGATGCATGATCTGATTAGTCGACTAATTGCAAAAATAATCGGTGACTAGTCGACTATCAAAATAATCGTTTGTGGCAGCCCTAGTGTGCACATTTATTTTTCTAACTAAACAATAATACTGTTAGCTGCCTAGCTTCCATTGTCACAATGGTGGGATTTCAAACTTGATACTGAGAACCAGGAACATACATGATACTTTATGGAATTTTGGTATTGAAAGGTACCAGAAGCTTCAGTTTTGGTGACATTCAGACAAATGTGAACAATGTTTAAACGTGATGCTGTAAGGAGTAAGAAAGGTATCAATATCATCATTGCAGCTTTTTACCTGCAATAACTCACTTTCACCCAAGTGTGAGGTGAAAGTAAAAACATATGAAACATACGAAATAAAAGCTGTTGTTGCTGCTGTGCAAATGTAGCTCTGTAGTGTGAAATGTCTCCCAACTGCTGTCCTTTTACTGCCAGCTTCCTCCATGCTATGTTAGCACTCTGGCTAACAGCCAGTACTCTGCTGCCGTTGCATGGTGTAGTTAACTAAATAGAACTGAATTGAATAGAAATGCTGTAGATCAGTGCATTGTCTCCGGTATCTTATCCAGCTATTCGGGATCCAACCAGTATCTGATCCAGATATCAGAGTGGCACATCCCAAATCAGAACAACAGATGGACAGAGTGGAGCCTTTTCTACGAGTCGTAAAACATTTAACTTTTGCAACCATATAGTGGGATTATTGCTGTCTATGTGTCTGTTTAGAAGCAGATTGTATTCCACATCTCTTAAACACTCTCTTTAAACAGGCTGTAATCTTCTTCCAATGTCATTATTCTAATAGCCTGACTATTGATCCCCCCCTCCCCCTCTGCTCTTCTGTCTCTCAGCTATCTCTCCCTTGTGCCATAACCTATTTGCCCTGTACGATGAGCTCACTGGCACTTGGTATCCTCCAAACTACGAGTTCGAGGTCACAGATGAAACCAGTATCAAGTTCCACTATCGCATGAGGTAAGAATGATGTCACGGCAGCAAATGAGCGCTCTGGAGTAGGGATGGGTACCGATATCCGGTGCCATTATGGCACTGGTTCTGACATAAACGGTAGTAACCAGACCGAAAAGCAGCGCACATTTCGGTGCTTGTTTTTTTTCCCCCTGAGATGTCATACACTTTGGATTCTAGCCAATCATTTTACCTTTCTAAGGATAGTAGGCGGGCCCAGGTACGTACGTTCTTTTAGAGCAGAGCTACAGATCAAAAATGCCCAAGGCGATGCGGTCAAAAGTCTGGCTATACTTCACAGCAAAAGATGCAAACTCAGCAGTCTGCAACAAGTACTTTAAGCTGATACTGTGCAAAGGAGGTAACACCTCAAATCTGATGAAACACCTGGCGACGCATGGCGGGTTTTTTTTTAAAGCCGAGAAATGCGCCGTATTTGATAGCTTGCTACAAGACCTCACACCGAGCACATCTACTGCGGGTGTGGTAAATCTCCATTAGTGAGTTAGTGCGGATCGCCTCGTGCGTGCGGTTGGACGGTGCTTATCATTTTGCAGAAATAAAATAAAACCTAAACAATACCCATCCCTACCCTGGAGTTGAATACTCTAATTTTCTATCATTTGTGAATTGTTTCCTGTATTGTATCAGAGGGTGTACATTTCGTGATACCAGAAGAGAATACTGCAAATAAAGTTAAACACTGCCAGGCTTTCTTTGCTTTAGTTGACTTGA
Source organism: Neolamprologus multifasciatus (assembly GCF_963576455.1). Classification (NCBI taxonomy): domain Eukaryota; kingdom Metazoa; phylum Chordata; class Actinopteri; order Cichliformes; family Cichlidae; genus Neolamprologus; species Neolamprologus multifasciatus. The sequence continues at coordinate 5,734,062 of NC_140455.1, forward strand.
TAAATCTAAAACCCCAGCAGGAAGCAACGGGTTTCACATTATAAACTTTCTCTGTAAAGCAGCACAATTTGCTTCAGGCTCTGTGCATACTGACATAAAAAGGGGCATTTCATGGGTCATTCATGTTAATTATTTTATTGCTGAAAGTGCACTTGGGGCTATTGTTTTTTTGTTTTTTTTTCGCTAAGGTGATGACTGCACATTAGAGCTCTGAACTGGAGACATTTAAAAATTAAATATTATCGCCCCATAACCTGACAAAGAAGATATGGAAATTGCTTTTGCCTGTAGGCAGATCAAAGGGAAATAATTTTTATTGACTGAACAGGTATTCTTAGCATGTGTTCTAGGGCTGCTCAATTAATCGAATTTTAATCTCGATTACAACCTGGGCTTTCAACGATCATTAAAAATGACTGAGCCGATTATTAGCCCCTCCCTCGTGCTTTACTCTCGCGCTGCTCCGTGTGGCAAATCGAGCGCACCTCTCTGCATTTCGAACACTCGTCACAACAATTAAGAGGACCCGAGGGAAGCTCGGAAAGCTAAGCAGAAGTTATTTGGAGAGGAGAGTGACGCCGTTGGTTAAAAAGAGAGGTAAAAAAACTTCAGTGGTGTGGAAACATTATGGGTTCGCGGAGTCAGACGTGGATCAAGTAGACACAGTGTGTAAACTTTGCTACAGTGTCGTAGCTGCTCCACAGAGCAACACTGCAAAGTTGACTAAACATAGATGTTTACATTTTTCATTTATTTTTTATATTGCAAACATTTGCACTGTTATCAGTATTTGCACACTATTTTATATTATTTTATGACAATCTTTAAAGTCATTATTCAATACATTGTTATTGTTAACTAAATATTGTCAAATAATCGAGATCTCAATTTCAGTGAAAATAATCGTGATTATCATTTTTGCCATAATCGAGCAGCCCTAATGTGTTCTGTATTATGCAATGCAACACAGTTTGTAATTAATTCTATGGTTCTATTAAGGTACAGCTTAACAGTTTTCACATATAAAACATATTTCCCCTATAGCGACTCGACTGTATTTAGAACATGCCGTAAATGAAAGAGTCAGCTTGTGCTTTCAGCTGATTTTAAACCGTAACTGGTCAGGGGCAGGTTAACGTGGTCTTTCGCGACACATAATACTCTGACTTTAAGCTCAACATAGCTTGCTAAGCTGTCCCTCCTAGCTAATAGGAGGGACTTGGTCGGGTCCCCTGACAACCCCCCTGATAACCAGCTAGGACAAGTTGCATACTGTATGATGCTCCGAGCCCGATAAAGCCTGACTCAAGAGGTATGGGCTAAAAAGCAAGATTATGCAACTTGTCCTAGCTGGTTATCAGGGGTTGTCAGGGGAACCAACCAAGTCTTTACAGGCCAGACAGAATATTAGGTGCTGGAATCTGGGCATTGCAACTTAGGCAGAAATTAAAGACGGGAACCTTGACTTGCCTCCTCCTAGCTAGGAACACTGTCAATTAGGTATGGAATCTCTCCTCGCTTGTTGGGATAGAGCAGTGGTTCAAACTGTATTAAAGCAACCATGTCCCAAAAACCCAAAGACACTATTAAGACTAAGTTATTTTGTTTCACTTTTGTTTAGCACAAGCTAAGAATCCAGACTTCTGGATAGGGCAGAATTGCTTCCTTATATGTTTTTTTTTCTGTACTTGTAAGCCATTCTGTGTGTTCTGATTTAAAACAAAAACTTGTCAGCATCAGACATTTTTTCATAAATACGAGTGCTCTTTAAGTAAGATGATAGGATAAGATATTTCAAAATAATAGAATAGAATAAAAATGTCTGGACCAAATGATCTATTTGTGATTGATTGGGGAGTTTGGTCATTTCTGGATTACAGCTTTAGTTTTTGCAGCGAGAATTTGTTGTTACTGTGGCGTGTTTTGAACCCCAAATTGAAATGAAACATTTGTTAGACCTTATTTAAAAAAAGACAAAGGAAAGCCAACACAGGACTCAGCCGAAGGTCAAGGTTAGTGAGGGAGTTGTTTTGCTGCTCATAAAATAATAAAGCCTTACAACAGCTATAAAAGGAACTAAAAATAGGAACAGAAAGCAGTTTGTTCTACCATTTCGTGTGATAATGGCAAAGTATTGCACCAGACTTGACCCAGTGAAGAATACTTCAGTGAAGAGTTTATTTTGCCAGTTTTTTAAAACCAGTAAAATAATGCCATATTTGTACTTGACTCTAATGCAAGTACTCATGCAAAGAGGGAAAAAAAACACTGTGGTGTCAATTACACTTCCTCTTTATCTGTGCTCTGTTTTGACAATAGCTAGTAGAGGGAAAATCAAGTGTACATAGAGCCTAACTGTGGTGCATATTTTGTGTATGAGCTTCTTGTATCAAAGTGCAACCACCTAAAAACAAGTGAGTTATTATGATCATATCATGATATGAACATGGTCTAAACAAAGCACACACAAAGATAAAAATACCATCAGGATAGATTTATATAAGGTCAGAAAGTGGCAAAACAGAGCGTAGATACAGATATTTAAAAAAAAAAAAAGTTGTAATATTAGAGAATATCGGATGGCATATTTGACAGTATTAATATATCAGGTTGATCAGGTTTTATTAAATTCATGACCTTTTATTGAGCCTTCATTATTTGTTTTATTACTTCTTACTCTTCTTTTCATTCATTTTTCAGTGTTGCTTTGATTTAGGTTGCTACTGTTTTGTGCATTGCCCTTTGTCTATTGTTGTTCTTTGGAGGATGTAGACAGATACATGTTGTACACGTATTTCCTCTGTAAAGCACAGGCTAGCTTTAAAATTTCTTCGTTTCAGAGAAAACAGGAAAACGGGTCAAAAAGTAAAAGGAAAAAAAAACAACAACCAAAAAACCAAAACCTCAAACCTGAGATGTTGGTGTCACTGCCCAGCACTGAAACGCTAACTGGAAAAGTCAAATGGAGATGACAGATTAAAAGAGTAACAGAGTAAAAGTCAGCACGGACAGTTTTACATTTCAATCAGTCATCATCAGTAATGTGATGCAGACCCGCATAAAAAGAAAAACGAAGAAACCAAAGCCATAAATTCCCTCATGTGTATTTATGCTGTGCTGTTAACCAGTCCTCTATCTCTCTGCCGTCAGGTTTTATTTCAGAAACTGGCATAGCTCCATTGAAGGAGAGCCGTATGTCTGGAGGCACTGCATCAGTAAACTCAAAGGAAACAGCCCACAGAAAATACCAGAGGGAACACCGTTACTGGATGCTGACTCCTTGACTTACCTGTTTACTCAGGTTTGTGCTTGCAAGGTTTAGTTTAGACCCTGAATTGTTATACTGGTTTTTGTATACACAAGCTTTTACCCATTCATTGTTGCATGTATCAAGAATATATTATCTCAGATCACAGAAAGATCCACTTTGACTCAACTTAACATTTGAATGTTTTTGGTGTATTATTTTCTTCTTAGTTTTACTTTAAAATCCCATGAAAACACATTATCAATGAAAGCTCATTTTAAAACAACATCAGCTGGTACTCATGTTTTTTTTACAGTGTGTACGATCAGTTTTCCATTAGAGTTCTGTTATGATCAGATGTGTTTGCTGTTTGTCTGATTATCCACTAAGGATAAATGTATATTTGTTGCACAGAGCCAAAATGACTTTCAGACTGGCATAGTTCCACTCAGGAGCCCCCAGTCAGAGGCAGAGCAACATGAGATAGAAAACGAGTGTTTGGGCATGGCTGTGCTTGCAATCACTCACTACGCCATGAACGAGAAAATGCCTCTGTCCACTGCTTCCCATGAAATCAGGTAACACAGCTTTTTGATTATTGCCAAAAAAAACGACACCTACTACTAAAACACAGAGAGCAGCACAGTGTTTTATTGTATTGACAAAAATGTTTATGCATTCTGTCTTGATCCCCTCCTCTCCCCATTTCCCAGCTACAAACGTTTCATCCCAGATTCGCTGAACCGCAACATTAAGCAGCGTAACATTCTGACACGGATCCGCATCAACAACGTGTTCAAGAAATTCCTCACGGAATTCAATAGTCGCACAGTAAAGGACAGCAACATCACGACATACGACCTGAAGATCAAGTACCTGGCCACGTTGGAGGGCCTGGTCAGCAGCATGGGCAGCGAGGTTTTTGAGCCTTCTTCACTTAGTGTAATTCAGGAGGGAGACTTCTGCAATGGAAGTTACTACGGTAAGTAACTGGAGTGGTGAGAAGGTGCTAATCATGATTTTAGTTTCCATGGGAGTGTAACAGATTTGTGACATACAGCAGCTCCGGTTGTAGAAAAAAGCACCCTGGCATTTTATTTTTTGACTTCCAGCATGGACCAAATTTTTCAGAAGATTTTGAATAACGAAAGATTCAAACAGTTACTGAGTTAATCCCTGTTAGAGTTTGAGACCCGTCAGGGAATAATACATATAATGAGGAAAACTGTAATTGCTACTCTACCACAAAACTGAGATAACTGCTTGTCTCTACTGTCCTCTGACAGTAGTTTAATTAGCTGCATTGATCTATAGTTGGCAGTGGTTTGGTATGTTTACATGTAGGCTACCTGTGGTGTCCCACTAGCAGATCTGCAAGAGAGAGAGAAAAAAAGGTTTGCACCTTGTTGACATCCAAATATACCCAAGACACAGTGAGAACTTTGCAATGGCTAAAAAACAAAAGTGAAAGAGGATGTTTACACATTGTAACATTAAGCCACTTATTACTTAGTAGACCACACCCCGTACTTTTCTAAATAACGTGTGAAGATTACAAACACTATAGGGCTGATTACTGAAAGTAATCTGGGGATCTGAGTTTGTTTGTTTGTTTTTCCCTTTCAAACATAAAGTCACCATAGTTAATAACAGATTATTTTGTAAACAACCTTTGTGTAAAATGTTATGTTTCTGTGCAACTACTACAATATATGTTTGCTATGTTTAACTGTTTCCAGGATATTATAATCAGAGTCTAGGACACGCTCAGAGTCAGAACATGGAGGCAAGCCGTGACATGCAGGTCCTGGTTACCGGCACCACTGGTATTTCCTGGAGGAAGAAACCCACTACAGTGAGTAAAAACCTCAAGGGCCTTTAGTTTCACAATGGTAAATTGAGTCTACAAGTAGTAGACAGATCTCTAACCTATTATTTGAGAATCCCAGAGACGGCACAACCATTTAATCTGGCCTTAATTTATAAACAAATGAGGAAAATTTAACTTACTGGTGGGTGTTAACAAGTTCATACAAGCTTCAGTAAGTTAGGAAATGTGTGCAAAATTGATAAATGTAATCAGTGGCTTTAATAGAAATATTAAATGTTAAACATTGTAATATTTAAAGTATTTTAGTAAAACATTTTAACTTCGCTTAATCACTCGATACATCTCTGCACTGAGATCTGTTACAGAATGTCATCGAGACTTTGAAAAGGTGATGCAGCATTTTCAGATTGGCTAAGAAAAAATTATATTCGTGGTTAATTTGGTGATTTGTTTATGAACACTGCTATGTTTGCTTTGTAAACAGTCGTCTGTGGCCTGTAGAGAAAAAGGAAAGTCAAAGAAGAACAAACATGATGCAAAACAGAAGACTGACAAAAAGAAAGATGCAAACGAAGGCTGGGTGGTCTTCTGTGACTTCCATGAGATCACGCATACTGTCATCAAAGAGGCGATGGTCACCATCTATAAACAGGACAACAAGAAGATGGTGAGACTAGTGTGTGTGTGTGTGTGTGTGTGTGTGTGTGTGTGTGTGTGTGTGTGTGTGTGTTTCCTTTAGTGTTTGCTCAAATGCTCACTTAAAATTTTAAAACTTTTCATTTATAAGTAAAACCAGAAATTGCAATTAAAGTGTTATTAATAATATCTTAAATAAGAATTGTATAAGGATTCATTGTTGAGAAGCCCTGTAGCTTGTTTCTTGCATTCTCTGCATTGGTTGTGTTTTTGTTTTTGTATTGTTTTTTTCACCTGCCAAATCAAAGATGGCGCCTCGCTACATTTTATTAGCCATGACAAATTATTTTATCATACTTAATTGTGAAATTAAATTTGAGTTTGTCATTCATCACTGCTCATACTACAGGGCTCGAGAGTGCTGTGGAGTGTTTGTAATAGCTGCTACTTTGATCACTTCTTCCCTTCCTGCTTTCCTTTATCACTCTTTGGATGTCTCTGCACTTTTCAGGAGCTGCTGTTGGATACAAGGGCAGAGGCTCTGTCCTTTGCTGCCCTTGTGGACGGGTACTTCAGGCTGACTGTGGATGCCCATCACTACCTGTGCAAGGAGGTGGCTCCGGCTTCGGTGGTACACAACATCACCAATGGTTGCCACGGACCCATCAGGTTTGTACTGGCAATTTTATTTGAGGAGGATGAGAATGTGCCACATGCAGTTTTATCAAACAAATTCATCATTTGTTGCATGTCATGTTACTGGACACGGTGATTAACTCACATCGCCGGCTGAAAAATGTCAAAGTAGAAGCTCCTATAAGAACCTCCATCAAATTTTTTCTTATAGCTTAATATTTCTGGGATATCTTGATTGAACAGCTGTCTCCGGTCAGGTCAGTTAAAACAAATGTCTCGTTGTTTTTCTTTCTGCAGTACGGAGTACGCCGTCCAAAAGCTGCGCCAGGAGGGCAATGAGGAGGGCGCCTACATCCTACGCTGGAGCTGTACTGAATACCAGTACATCATCATCACTGTGGTTTGCAGTGAGGTACTATATATCTACTGATTAACTGACAAATTCACAAAACACTACTTACCTAAATTTTATTTACTAATTTTTAAATGAGAGCAGCAATTTTGGGTTGAGGGGACCACTGTAGACCTCAAATGTATTCAAGCACACACCCATCTTTGTTAGTCTCTGTTAAATTTCTACAAGCCTCTTTGCCATTCAAAAGCTTAGGAAAAATAATTGAAAGCTGAAGAATTAGCGATCGTTAAATTCTGGCGCACTTTTCCATAGTTTGCTGGGGGGGTTTTTTCTCTCTGCTTTCTTCTCTTTTCTCTCAATCTCATGCGGTTGCAGCAGATGGCTGTCCTCCCTGCTCCTAGTTCTGGCTGAGGTCTTCTCCTTTTAAAAGTTTTTCCTTCCCACTGTCACCAAATGCTTGCTCATAGAGGGTCTTTTGATTGTTGATTGTTGATAAAAGAACTACTTGTTTAAAATGAAAAAATTGTTTATTGTTCATCCAGATTGACTTGAGGGAGTCTCGTCCTGTGCGCCAATACAAGAACTTCCAGATTGAGGTTACCCCCAGTTCCTTCACTCTGCACGGCACAGATACATCACAATCCACTCTCAAGGAGCTGCTTGAGCACCTGGAGGGCCAGAATCTGCGTAGCGACAACCTTCAGTTCCAGTTGGTCCGCTGCTGCCCCCCACAGCCAAGAGGTAAGCTTAATGAAAAATAAACAATGGAATTCACAGTAAATGAAGACAAGCTCACAGCATCGCAAATTTACATTATTATTTTCAAGACAAGAATAATAACACAAACACACGAATAGGAATAGGAACTCTGCATTTTACATCCGTAAATGGACTATTTTTACTGCACAGTCTTGCTGCATATGGTAATTTTAACAGTGTTGAATTAATGTCACAATAAAGTAATTTCACTGGTTCACAGCAGGTTTTTTCATACATATTGTACATGTAAAAACATGTGGCTCAGTTAAGCCTATGCAGTGTGTTCTTTTTTCCATCATCATCATATAAAAGACAAACTCCAACTTTAATACTGGGTAGGATCAGACATACAACAGATAAACCTATAAAGCTCAGGGAAACAAGTCATTCTTTTTCAGTGTGATATGAAGCTAGATTTATTTTTGTTTTCAGGATATATTGGCATGATACCGCAATTATAAAAACGGTGTGTCATCTACTGACAATAGACAAAAATATGAGCACAGACATGAGTAACGATCAGTCTGTTTTACCAAGATTGGTGCAAATTAGCAGGTCAAAAACTTAATTAGACCTTAAGAAAAGCTGGTGATCTACAAAAACAATGTCAGAATGTTTGAAATTCATGGAGACTGCATGTACGATTGGTGATTATTGCAGCTGGTCTCTAGATTAAGCTGACTCAGGATGTGAAGAAGAACACTGAGCAGCCTTGAGGAATGGCAGCCCGGAAACTTTACCAGTGGGACACATCGTTGTGCGCCTCAACTTCACAGGGTGTTTCAGTCTTTTATCACAAGCTATTCTGGCATTTTTAAGTTTCTTTTTAACTTACTTGGTTATGTTTTGGGATTAGTAATCTAATCTAGAATACAATATAAAAATTGTGGGACACATAATCAGCAGTGGACCTTGGATTCATTGAGTGTTTCGGCCATTATCACTAGACCCCCTCATCCAAGGAGGTCCTGCCCGAGTTATATCAATAATTCAACGTGCATTTCCTTTTTTTTTTTCATGGGTGACTCACAGCCACCTTTTGAGCAACAAATCATTGTAAGATTGAGACGTAATTCTAGCTCATTCTGAGTCATAATAATGGCTTGGCTTGAAAATTGGTTTCGGATGTTTCAGAGCTCTGTGAGTGTGCCCTGCTGAGGAACAATGAGCAGTGGCTTTGGTGCTTTCTGACATGTTCTTCATGGACTGCTCTTTAAATAGAAATACTTAATTACTTAATTACTTTAATTTGAAATTTGTCATTGCAACTTTATAGTGAATCCCAACAGTATTTTTTTTTTACACTTTGTGCAGACTCTAAGTTGTGGATTGCTATTGACGTTTAGGTGACTCACTGAGAGTGAAGGGAAGCAGGTCTGGTCAGGTGTGTGTGTTTGTCTCTGTAAAATGGTGTCAGAGAGGAAGAGAGTTGTAAATGTGGGTTTCCGGAGCCAATCTAGTGCTCTTGTGTTTACTTCACTCAGGGAAAGGTAGAGCCATTTATGCATGGATGTGTTGGGCTGCTCGTGTTTGTTCAGGGTGTTGTGGTTCTGACAGTCATCTAAATGCTGGCTGCTTTCGGTTAGTCTTTGGTCGGGATGAGCTTTAGAGGAAGACAAAAGACAGAAGTGCTGTGTTGTCTCTGCTAAAATATTTATAAGGTGTTGCACAACACTCTGTCTACCACAATAACACCCTTATATGCTCACTTCCTGGGAATAGCATGCAGTTGACTTATTTATTGTTATTTTGGCTCTATGCAGGTTTTTGTTTATCTGTTCTGACAGTAAGATAAATTGTGGAAAATGCTGCAGGGTTTAAGAGTGGGTGAGTATGTGTTGCTTTTTAAGTATCTAGGTTTTAGAGGAGTACATAAAATATCTGATGGGACATGTGGGTGCATGCTGTGTTTGGCTTTTAGCATGAAACCCAGATTGCATGTTACAGAATAGTGCTCGAGATGCTCTCCGAAATGATGGAGCACAGATGCTGGGTTTTTTCTTCCCCCTTAAACCACAGTGCGTTGGTTTTGTCACAGCAGTAGACACCCACAAACACACATGCATATAGGTAACAGGCACAAAGATACATCTTCACTTGTTCCTCCCACATGTCTCTGTATACGCAAAAAATTAACTGAATCAGTATGGCAGCCAAATACGAATATCTGTTCACATCATTGCCACATTGACGTAATTCTTGAATGCCTGTTTTACCACATCTAAACACGGTTCTTCTTTCATTCAGAATGCCAGGGCCTATATGATCATCTGTACATTTGTAAAATACATTACTTCACTGTAAAAATCATTCTTGCTTATACTTTTAATGTTATTGGATATTTGTATATTTTGATAATAAAGGGATGGCAGTTTTATCTTATTAAATATCAATAATATGTAATATATTAAATATATTAAAGCATCTACAGAGGTAGATTTAAAGTTTTCTAATCAGAATTTAAAATGATAAATACAGAACAGACAGACAGGCCATTTTTATATGAGGGGACACAGTTGTTCGCAAAAATAAGAATCTAAAGTATATCTTTTTAATATGTAATGCTTACAGTCAAATCTGTTTTCTTTATGTTACAGAGATTTCAAATCTCCTTGTGGCCACCAAAAACAGAGCAACAGCCCCTAAGAGACACATGCCAGGCAATCAAGTCAGCTTCCCACGCATTCTCAAAGAGGACATTGAACAGGTACTCCTTCTCTCTTCTGTGTTTGTTTCCTTTTTTTTTGTTTATTCTTTAAATAAATCAAACAATTACACTTTTTTACATTATTTTAAATGCATTCCGTCGCATTTTATAGTCCGGGCTCTGTTTTTTTTGTATGTGGAAGTGAGAGTTACGATGTTTTTGAAAAACCTGTAATAAAATGCTGCAAAAGCCTTTCTTGTAGGAGGTATACTTTTGCTTTAATACTTTACACTATAATCTTTTGGGCTCTCTGTTGTGTCAACCAGGAGGAGCACCTGGGTATAGGTACAAAAACCAACATTTACTCGGGCACTCTGAAGGTGAAGGGTGAGGAGGAGGAGGATGCAGGATATACATCCTTCCAGGAAGTCAAAGTGGTCCTAAAGGTGCTGGGTTCTGGACACAGGGACATCTCCATGGTGAGCTCCTAAAGATGTGGAACATCCCAGAAAATTCCATCAAATTGTATCTATCCTGTAACATCTAACCATGCTGAAATGTTTGTCTTTCTGTTGAAAGGCTTTTTTTGAAACGGCCAGTAAGATGCAACAAGTGTCCCATAAACATATTGTGCTGCTCTATGGAGTGTGTGTCCACCACCAGGAGAGTAAGTGCATATTAGAAGCGGTGTGGTTGTGTAATGAGGTTCTTATTCCTGTGGCTAAGGTTTTTGACAGCTTTCTCTTTGTGTACCATAAGATATCATGGTGGAGGAGTTTGTCCAGCTAGGACCACTGGATGTGTTTATGAGGAGACAACAGACTCCACTCAGCACATCGTGGAAGTTCCAGGTGGCCTTGCAGTTGGCATCAGCCCTCAGTTACTTGGTAAGAGAGGAGAACAAAAGACACAGTCCATGAAAACTTGTTTTTAGCCATGGATTGATGTCGATATTAGTTTCTTTTATTAAATGTGAAAGCGTATCCTCTTGATTATGGACGAAAATGCGTTCTGTCCCGTGTTTGTTGTAGGAGGACAAAAAGCTGGTCCATGGCTTTGTGTGTGCTAAGAACATACTGCTGGCCAGAGACGGACTCGGTAATGATGAAGGAGGGCCATTCATTAAGCTCAGCGACCCAGGAATACCAATCACAGTGCTCACTAGAGAGGGTAAGTCCACATACAGACAGGCTCAGTTTGGATTACTAAAAATGAAACTTAAATGGTTACAGAATAGCTGCCATGGAAAATTTCACAGTAACTTCCACTTTTCTTGTCAGCTGTAACTGAAAGTAAAACCAGTGGATGAGTGTCAGAAAGTCATTGTGCAGTCTATAAAGAAAAAGGATGTGTAGTATCTTTCTTAAAAGTTGTTTATGTAGCATTTTCAGTCCGAGAAACATTTCACTAAGCCTCTCATCCAGGTGACTAATACAGTAATATAATAGTATAGCAGTATAGTGCATGCTGCTAAGTGCCAATGATGTGAATTATACATTGGGGAAATCAAACAATCTCTGGCTAAGCACAACACAGAAGGAAATGGCCATCTCTGATCTGTGGAGGGGGCCATCCTACAATGCTGTGGTTGTGGCCATTCCCCAACTCTCTGTGAATGTTAGTCATGACCTTTGATCAGTGGTCAGGACAGTTTGCATATTAATGATCATGAAACTGGCCTCACACCGGGGGTGTTAGTTTCGGTCATTCTGCAAATGTACTACTTATGAGCTTGGGGAAATCTGCAGTCAGCTGAGGCTGAGGAAATCACTGAGGTGAGTTACGAAAAGTTTCTCCCACAAAATCGACTTTCTGGTATTTCCTTACGTGGATGATTGAGCGTGCATCAAGATGGATACAATCTTTGCTCGCTGTGGGGACAAAGCCTCCAGTCGTGGCCAAGTGGGTGGAATCATAAGCAGTAAGAAAGTTGACACAAGAGGGCGAGGCTCTGTGCTAAATACAGGCACTAGGAAGCTGGCTCTGGGCCATCTTGCTCTAAGTAATTACCTTAGACCCTCCTCATCCTCATCCATTATCGTATTTACTTTTTCCATTCATGACAACGTGTTTTTCTGCACGACACTGATGTCAGACCGTCTGCTTACTGTTAGTCTTGTTACTACAAATTGTATGTTTAAGCCAAAATAATCAGGATTAAAACTGCAAACATAATTAGATGATGTTTAATTTGGCATTGAAACCAGTTTAAAAACAAACCAGGACACAAAGTTTATGAAAACGACAACACATCAATGTTGGCTTGCTTGAGTCACACTTTATCTAATAAACAATTTTCACTTAAATGTGGGGTGACTACTGTTAGCTTTCTCTCTTTTTGCTTCTGTCGTGCCCTCATTTTCTTTCCACTCAACATAGAAAAGATACAAAATGAACATATTTCTGATGAAGCACAGGTAATTGACCGCTTCTGTCAAAGACCATAATTTAAGGCTAGGTATTGGATCAGAGAAGACAGCACAACTAGAATATGTCTACTTTCAAATGGCTTATGTTTCTGTTTTTCTGCAAGAGCTATAAGTTGCGTGATGACCCAGTGCGCTTGTATAAACCACAGAACAGTTAGAACTGTTTCTGCACAAATGCCCACTGCCATATTCTCCTGGGAAAGCTCCTCCCTCACCATTTGTTCCCGGAACTTTACCGTTTTTTCCCCCATGTCTCCATCACTTTACTGATCAACTGGTTTTCCAGTTAGACATCGATGTTCTTGTACATGGATTTGATTGAACATAATGGATAAAGTGCTCAGAAACCCACTGGGAGCATCTTCAGTGCTTCCCAGCAATTTCAGATCACTTTGCTCAAAACCCTCTAATCCATTGTCTCCCCCCCCTCTCAATTATGTAATTTCCCGCTCAGATATCTGTTCGGCTCCCCCGCCGTTTCTTCCCTTCTTGACCTCTTAGTACTTACACTGCTCATCTATCTATCTAGTGGAGGTCAGCCAATCATTTAGCCCGTCTTCCAGTCAAAGCCGAGCCGCCCAATACAAAGCCTTTTTAAAAAATTTACTTCAAGCAGCAATTTAACATTTTGTGTCGGCTACCTGCCAGCTGGCTTGTCAGAGCTAGACTGTAATTAATTTTTTTTCTTTGAAATTGGGGCATCGTGAGTGTGTAGGCGCATAACCTGCCCTAAGATGTCTTTTACAGTGTGAAAAGTCGACACACACACACATATACACAACGGTTTTAGCCGTTTATTAAGAACAAACTGGTGACGTTAGAGCCTGAGGATGATAACATGATTTGATAATTAAGTAAAAACATGTTGTTCACGGTTTCTTTTTTGCTTTTACTTCATGAAACTTGAAACATGAAGGCTTAAACCTGTCTTCACTAATTTACTTGCAAGTGCAACTTTTAAACAAAGTGGAGTTTGTTTGTGTCCACTTTGTGCAGAGTGTGTGCATCGTATCCCGTGGATCGCTCCAGAGTGTGTGAGGAATGCCTCGTCACTGGCTGTCGCAGCTGACAAATGGGGATTTGGTACTACTCTGTGGGAGATCTGCTATGATGGCGAGGTTCCCCTCAAAGACAAGAAGCTTACAGAGGTAAAGAGCACACACAAGCACTGATGATCATCCAACCAAGTGTCCCTCGGTTTCTTTCTGTTTTTTTTTTTTAACCATCTCTGTCCATCCGCATCGACAGGTCAGTTTTCATGCAGCACCTTGTTCACACGTGTTTTCATGTCTGTTCTGAGCAGAAGGAGAGATTTTATGAAACAGAGTGCCAACTGGCCACCCCGGACTGCACAGAGCTAGCTGAACTCATGACCCACTGCATGAACTATGACCCCAAGAAGAGACCTTTCTTCAGGGCTATTGTCAGAGAGATGGATCAGCTCATAGAAAAAAGTATGTCCGAGTATGTCTGCACGTCATATAAAACCAGTTTTTACACTTAATAAAGAGGCTGCACATATGAAACCTGAGCAGCATTAGATTTCAGTCATCGTATTGCTACTGTGTCCAGCTTTTATTCGTTCTAGATGCTCAGAGTTGAAAAATGTTTCATTTAAGCCAATAACATTGCATAAGACTACAAAACAAAGTAGAAGTTAAAACATTGTGATCTTTTTTTGTTTGTTTGTTTTGTTTTTTAAATATCGGTATGGTACCTGAATGTGAAGCATGCTTTGTATCTCATGGAGTAGCAGGCTGTGAACAGAGTTGTTTACACTACTCAGAGGTTCTTGAGGAAGTTCACTGGGTGCATTGTCAGAGATCAGCCCCTCAAATGGGCCCCATGGCAGGATATTATACTCTCTTCTTCCACCTGCTGGTTAGAATTGGATACTGCAACCCATTTTACTCAAGCCAGTTTTATCATATAATGAAACCCTAAGGGACAAACTTATTTCAAGCTACTATAGTTCTCACTGTTTGTGAGTATTGTTTGTTTTGTTTGAATTGTTTGTTAGAATTAGGTAAATATTCAAAATGACGACACGTAAAAGGTTTTGCCTGAGTGATATATTGTCCTGCCAGAAGTAGCCATTTCTGTGGAAACATGAGTAAACAGGTAATTACATAACCACACCGAGTTCTAGTGAAAACGTCGACACTGTCGACCACAATGGACTTCCTATGACACAAGCATGCATGTGCTGTGGGAGGGGCGTGCTGTACTCAGTGTGCCTAATGAATTTGCCTCTTTTTGTTCTTTCAGACCCTTCTATCAAACCCCAGCCAACACCAGATGTTGACCCCACCATGTTCGAAAAGAGATTCCTCAGGAAGATCAGAGATCTGGGAGAGGTACAGTGCTGCTGTGTCTAGCTTTATTCGTGTTGAGCCAATCATAGGATTCATTTTGTTAGTAATTAGACTGAGGCACAAAGAACTTGGCCACTCAGCTGACATGAAAAATGGCTTTATTAAATATAAGTCTATTTGGTCCAGTGGGTGTAAGCTTACAGGTATATATAAATATATATATTGCAGTAGCCCCTCTTTTTAGGGGTCACCACAGCAGATCATCTGCCTCCATCTATCCCTAGGACCTTCAGAGCTTCCCTGTGATCTGAGCATAACAGAACTAGATGAACTAAACGAGCCAATGGATGAAGTTTCCCATGTAGTTGTTTGTCTGCTGTTCAGTACTTAAAATTTGTGTCATGTTTCTCGTGCAGGGTCACTTTGGTAAGGTGGAGCTATGCCGCTACGACCCTAGGGGGGACCGAACGGGCGAGCTGGTGGCTGTGAAGTCGCTGAAGCCCGAGAACCGAGAAGAGCAGAGCAACAACCTCTCCAGAGAGATTGACATCCTGAAGGATCTCTACCATGAAAACATAGTCAAATATAAGGGCATTTCCCAAGAAGACGGTATTCTGTCCACTGCATGATGATGATATTGAAGATTTTGAATGTGTTTTTAAAGTTAAAGTTTTTCAGAGATCAGAATAAATAAATATAATATCATGTATACACAAAGTCTGACTGCATGTTTTTATGAATCTATAGGTGGTCAGGCTATTAAGCTGATCATGGAGTATCTTCCACTGGGCAGCTTGAAGGAGTATCTGCCCAGAAACAGAGCCAGGATCAGCATCCCCACCTTGCTCAGCTACTCTGTGCAGATATGCAAGGTAATGCACCTTCTCTTCAGTTCCTTCAATTCCTTTTGGCCACTCTGAACCTGATGAAACATGACACTGTGTTTAATTCATTTTAGGGAATGGACTATTTGGGATCTCAAAATTACATCCACCGTGACCTGGCTGCCCGAAACGTGCTGATGGAGAACGAGACGACTGTGAAGATTGGTGACTTTGGCCTCACGAAGAGCATCAAAGATACCGAAGGTTATTACACAGTCAAGGACGAGAATGACAGCCCTGTTTTCTGGTAAGTCAAGAGGACAACAAAGAGATAATAGCTGAAAACCTGTGTGTGTGGTGGGGGCGGGGTGTCAGATGGTAAATGAAATGGATTGATAGGATGAATATAAAAAAGGCACATAAGGGCTCTTCTTTCTAGCAATATATTGACTCTGGTGTCAGCTGGCAGATAATTAAGCCTCAAGGATGTGTTTGCACTAAAATGACAGAAAAATGCACAGTATGTCAGTCTAAGTTGTTTTATTCTACGAGGACATTAATCTCTAAAGCAGCTTTAATTATTATTTTTTAAATAAGATAACAAATAACAAGAAAACAGTGTTTAATAGTGGTGAACTATTACTGTTGTCCAACTCGCTCACACGTCACCAAAAGTGACGTCACATCCGTTGGCACAAGCCATGCTTTGGTGTTGTTTGGGCCGGGTCTGCGCCTCTCAGGTTTCGTAACCTTGTGATGGTCCCACAGCGACACAAGTGTTAGATTTAGCTCTGCTGTTAACATACAGTTGAGGACACTATATGTTGCTCAGTAACCTCTCAGTATAGTGGAAGGATGAAGAAGGAACTGTCACAGTGACTGAGCCTTTATGCTTTTTGTGTTTCAGGTATGCTCCAGAGTGTCTGACTCTCTGTAAGTTTTACCTCGCTTCAGATGTTTGGTCCTTTGGGGTGACGATGTATGAACTCCTCACTTACTGCGACTCTGCCAAGAGCCCGATGAATGTAAGTGTGCAGCACTTTCATTACTAATATTTCCTATCTGTGATTCTGCATTAAGTACACATACTGTGCCAGTCGTGTAAAGTAAACGGCACACACATATTTGTATGTAGCAGATGGTGTTGGTCTTTGGCCAGAGTGGCAGATGATAGACTCCACTGTGAGCTTTCCAAAGTGGCTCGAGCCAGTGCTAAGAGCTCATTTTATCATTAACATCTTTTTACATCAGGCTTTTTGCTGCTACCAGAAGCACTAACTAATAAACCTGCACAGATTAGAAAGACTGAAGAATTATGGAAGCTAGAAAATAAAAGCCATTAAACCTGCAACACAGAGTGCGCATGTTCAACACTGCTATGACTAAAATTGTATTTCCACGGCCCACATCTAAATGAAAGTAGAGAAAGCCCAGCGTGTAGCATATTTTCCCTTTGTAACCTCCCCTTGTCCTTACCCTCACAGTGCTTCCTCGAAATGATCGGTAAAACTCATGGTCAGATGACTATCATCCGATTGGTGAAGGTGTTGCAAGAAGGAAAGAGGCTGCCGTGTCCTAAAGACTGTCCTGACTCTGTAAGTATTACCAGCGGTAATGACTTGGCTTTTTTTGTTTTTATTTACACAAATTCAAATACAGTATATTGAAAGAAAAACAACAGCCACAGTAGGCTTCAAGAGAAGGTAAATATGGGCCTCTTAATGTGTGATGCGTTGTATTCATTCATTGGGAGTTTTTTACCTTAAATAGTTGACATTCATCTGTGCATTGCTGGGTACAAAACTGAGACGTTCTCACTTGTAATCCAATCATTTTTACTGCAATCACCAGCTTTTCACTCACAAACTGTGTTTCTTTCATAACTTTGCTCTTTAAAGAAGAACCGTTAACCACTAATGCTGGTTTTAGATCTTTTTCAGACATTTCTACAGAAACTGCTGATGTCGGTTTCTGTAGAAATATCTGATTTACACGAGATGTGGATTGACTTCCTGAAATATTGCTAATAATAGCAGCATCTTCACTGTGCTTTTATGGCATACTTCAGTAAAGGGGCACTCGTTTCTTTCCTAACCTATTTAAGCAGAACTAAATAGTGAACGGTTTTAATTGTAATCTTTGGTTTTATGTTAAATGAAAATGATTCAGTGAGTTTTAACATGCAGTCAGGTCACACTGAGGTTGCAGGCATTTAAGCATCCGTCCAAGGAAACCTGACAGCATCAGATGTAAAAGTGTAGCGAGTCAGAGCTGCTGCAGTTTTGTTAGATTTTTAATTTTTAACAAAACTTCTTTTGGTTGCCGTTTCTTTTCCCCTGACAGGTGTATGAGCTGATGCGAAGATGCTGGGAGCAGTCACCCGAGAGGAGGATCACCTTCAAGCGTCTGATTGAGGAGCTCACCACCGCTCAACAGCTCGCCCAACAGCAGCAGCAGCAACAAAACAGCCAACCAACTTTCTGAGGCGCTTGCAGTGAAGCTGACTTTGCTTGCCAGTCTGGATGCAAATGGAGATCCTGACCCCCGCCCCTCCTTCAGATCAGCATCTGCTTGTGCAGCTTTATTGTAAAGTCACGCTCCTTCATACTCACGTTTAAACGTTTAACTACCATGGCATAGTCTGCTATATTTTTTAAGGTTTTTATTTCACATATATTCAGATTTTTTGTTTTCAGTTAAGAGTATTAGAAAAATATTTTAGCCCTATTCTATACTACATGACCTGATCGCTTACTTCCAGCTGTCTTGAATATTATAAACTATTTGCACTGTCTTGTGGCCCAAAGACCTTCGAATTATGCAGGACTTTTGATGATGGACAATGGAAAGATTTTTTAAAAAAGCCAAGGAAGGGACTCTTTTATGCCTGCATTTAATGGTTACATCACAGCCTTGTTTGGGATGGATAGCTGGCAAAATCACGCTAGAAAAGCTCACATGGATGGATGGATGGATGGATGGATGGATGGGATAAAGAAGATGGAACATAACCACAGATATCCAAGCTGTGGCTTCAGAGTTTTGTGCCACTGCTGTTTTGTTTTATGGACTCCTCTTTTTGGGAGAAACTTGCCAGATTTGAGCCTAGGAATTATGTGTGATAAACATCTGGATTTGCTGTTCGTGATGTGCACATGCAGTCACAGAGAAGTGGCATGTCATTAGAGCCAGTAGTCAGTCAGCATTTTTCCTTCCACCCCACTGTCGTGACTGTTTTACAGATTCAATATTTGCACGGTTAAAAACCATCAGTTCTTACTTGTAATTTCACGTTTTTTTCCTGATTAACAAAAAAATTAAACAAAATCTTTTGAGTGTTTTGGGAATTTTGTGGACCATTTGAAAAAATGCAAGCACTGCGTTTGCACAAGAACAGAAAATCTGTTATTTTTTGTGTTCTTTCGATGTTATGGATGGATCGGTTATATCTTAACAGTCGAATGTTATTTGTGAGTACAATACTTGCGAGAGGCACTTGAGGGCAGTACAACTATACTTTTCCTTTTCTCTGATGTTATTGGGCTTTTAGTCTGAACCACAAATATTATATATCAAATACATAGACTCATTTTGGAGCCAATTCTCACTACTGTGGATTGTCTGTGAAGGAAGTTTAGATGATGTAACAAAAGCAAAAGTGGTGATTTTATACATTGTGTGCATGCCTCTCCCCCCCCCCAATTTGCTAAAAAAGTATAATTTCTCCAACAGTCATATCGTCTGTGCATTTTCCAGTGTATACGTGCATTTATCCATGTGTATGTTGTATCATTTGAGCAGAGGGCTTTAGATATGCAGCCAGAAACTTTGCGCTCAGTCATGTATAACAACCCCAGAAACAGCAGAGTCTACATAGAGGCGACAACAACAGGAGAGGGATGTGCTTCAGCCCACATTTTATTTAGGAATGTAAAAGACAATTCCTTCTGCTCTAAATAAGAGAAAAGAAATATATATTTTTCAAAAAAAAAAGATGTAAGTATGACTTATGGAATTTAAAATGATCCATAAATACACCATGAAAAAATAAATAAAATCAATGTTTGTGTCGTGTTTTGTCTGTCAGTCCAAATTCAGTATCATCACCTTCTGAAAACAGCTGGTTCTGTACATTACAGTTTAGTAGGCATGCTAAGATTGCTCTAGAAAGACCTTATTCACAGTAAAACAATATCAATGTAAGTGTGATATAAAATCTTTGCAAAATCTAATGTATATTTCAGGTCAGAAAAAAACAAAACAAAATAAACTCCACATACTTAAAAAGCAGAAGCTGTTTACAAAGCGATAAGCGACAGCAAATCCTAGATTCATCTACAGCCATTAAAATGTGTTAGAAAAAAACCCTCAGAAATACTTTAGTATTGCAAAGCTTTGTGATCAACACACGCACGCAGTCATTCACTATTGCAAAGTCCAGCATCAACGCTGGTCTTGTGTAATACGCAGGATACATATTGAGTACAGAGGCATCGCACCGATGCTGAGAGGGAGCTCGGTTTACACAAGAACAGAAAGAAGAAAGAAAATTGTGGATTTGGCTGTGTTTGTGCAAATTCTACAAACAAATAAATCACAATTCAGCTAAACTGCACAAGACACAACATTTTCTATTCTAATGGAAACGGAGCTCTCAGACAATCAGCCCGACTGTTTTTTCATGTCATTTATATAGCTCCAGTCTATTAACTCCTTTTTTTGTTAAAGTTGCATCTGCACATAGTTTATCCAGAGCAGAGTCTAAAAATCAACCACGCAACACAAGACTGGAGAGCATCCTTTAGTTCACATGTACAATCGTCAGGAGGCCGTCACATGTAGCTGGTGG
Source organism: Neolamprologus multifasciatus (assembly GCF_963576455.1). Lineage (NCBI taxonomy): Eukaryota > Metazoa > Chordata > Actinopteri > Cichliformes > Cichlidae > Neolamprologus > Neolamprologus multifasciatus. The sequence goes on from NC_140455.1 coordinate 5,754,590, forward strand.
TACAGAGAGGCACAGAAAATAAAGAAACTGCCCTTTATCTTATCAGTCTAACCCATATAACAATAATCAATAACAAAAAAAAGGAACTGGAACTCAACATTAGTGAAAGCCTTAAAAATACTATTTGTACTGTGAATGTTGGGAGGAAGATTATAATATTGCAACACAGGTTCTTTTTTTTTAACAACATAGAGAAAAGAGAAGTGACACCAGCAAATCTTGACCTGTAGGTTGTGATGGGAGAATGTTGAGTTACTACACTGCACCAAGCATTTGAATGCACAAATTAAAAACTCTCCAGAATGAAAAGGTTTGGTTCAGGCACAGTGAAACCAAAAGCCTGTAATTCTCCCCAAAAATCATTAATTAAGTATTAACAATGTGCCTTTTGTCCTGTTTTCCTCACAGTCTTCCTGTTAAAGGGGAGTTTTTCCTTCCCACTGTTGCCAAAGCTCTTGCTTATATGGGGTCATGTGATTGTTGTAGGGTCTTTAGCTTAATATAAAGCACTATTTGTATAAATAAAAGTTAATTGAACAGAGCCAGCACCACAGCACCCCCTGGTGTACGTGTTTACACAGACTATGCATTCAGCTGTGTGAAACTGCCAGACGTGTCACGGTTTCTACTTTCTGTTTGAAGGCTGAAGGCCCCTCGTTCTTATCCGACAGCGCATTCAGTTCTGCTTTCTTTGTGTGACAATTTAGGCCAAACAGTCCCAACACATGCCTTCTCAAACAGGTCCAGGATTGCAAGGATCTTTTAAAATCATTCTTTGAAGCTAATGGGATTGCAATGGATCGGATGACAATAACAGAAACACACAGTTTTATCCTTTAAAATGTACCTGGTGCAAATTTAGTTGGATTGTCTGGCATAAAGCTGCATTTGAAAATGTTCTGAGTATTCAGTCATGTCCAAGTTACGTCTCTGAGTCCACAGTTAAGGCTACTGTCAAACCTTTGTCAGAGCACACAAATATTTTTCTGGGTTTGTTGAGGAGGCTGGATGATTCACTCTACAGGCGATAAAATAACACTCCTAATTATATGACTGTCTTATTATGTTTTCATCGAGATTCAGCTCTAAACAGAAGAACTGTGCCAGAGCGAAGGGGGGAAATGGTGTTCGAGAGTCCATCTAATACTCAAACTCTACCAAATGAGAGGAGACATTTTCCAGTGTGCTGGAGTATGAGTATGTGTGTGTGTGACAGCTCTACAGGTACATGCAACATGCAGGAGTCTGGCAGACAGAAACACTTCACTGAGCAAGGAGACAGAATTTAAAAAAAAGAAAAAGATATTCCTGCAGGCTGAGTAGCTGAAGGCAGCTGGAGTTGTTTATCCATCGCTCTCTTTCTTTCAGCCCGTCTCTCCTTACTCCCATTAGCTGCCAGAAGCCCATTTTTAGAGAGCTTCAGCCCCATAGGCGCGTACACAGCGCCAGCTAAATTCACCCCACCGGCTCAACTCATAATGTGCGAATTCAGGAACGTTAAGAAAGCTTCGAAACGAGGGAGGTATTTACTGAAGGGATGACAAATGGAAGTTTGGAAGCTGTGGCAAACACAGTTTAACGATGCATATCTGCTATTGGTAGATGTGTGCGATGTTCACGAACAAAGCAGAAGCGAAGAAAGAGCTAAAAAAATAAAAATAACACTGGGCTTGAAGTGAGGATGGTGTAGCTGTTTCTGTAGCAGCCCCAAAGGACAAAACAGAGAGAGAGGGAAAAAGGGAAAAAGCCTAAATCTAGACATCCCAAACAAACAGGTGAAGCGCTACAAAAACAGACACCAGCACACAGGATGGACTCTTTGACCTGCGCAGACAGGTGAAGACAGGGAAGAGGAACAACTGTACACTGTATATTAAGCAAACAAAAATGGATGCTGTTTTGTGGGATAGCTTTCAGTTTAGTGAAGCTGCAGTGGTTTAAATTAGAAACCACACGGCAGCAAGTCAATTACAAAGTCAGTACTGAAATCATATACTATTTTTTCATGTCACTACAAATAGAATCACACTTTACTAAAATACACTGAAGACAACCTGAAACAAGACAGTGAGACCTCAAGAGCAAAAAGTAGGATCATTTTCTTAAACCAGAGGAGTCGCCCCCTGCTGGCCATGAAGATTTTAAAAAATGCAGGTCGATTTTCACAGGCCCATCTTTTATTTACAGTTTAAGAGCCTGATGGGCCTTGTAGCACTGCTCCTTATTAGTGCCCTTTAAAGATCCTGGGACTGTAACAATTTCTCTTGTAACCTTTGTGTTTTTGCATGTTTAACTTCATTGTTGTGCTTTCTCACACTTATGTGCTTAGTCTAAAGGGGCCTCTGCACACTTCTATTAGATGCAAATGTAATCAATAACTAAAAACACTTCTTACAGAACACATTTGCTCTGTTTATCCCCAGTGGCTGACGAATAACAGCTTAAATAGTGGAAGGACAAGGTCTGTGTGAACTGGGCAGAGAAGGATAGCGGGGTGTGTTAGCTCAACAATGGCACCTGTTTAATGTTACACCGGCTAACATGGCTAACCCTGAAATATGAGAAGAAGAATAGAATTACTGCCAAGTCTTAATTAACCAGTACATTCAAACAATGGTACTGCACTGAATCTCATTTCTTCACTTAGATTATTGGGGGCTGAGTTCCAAACTATTCAGACAATTCCCTCCTGAATTTGAATACATTTTCTGGGAAGTTTTATAAATAAATAAACATGTTTAAAAAAGAGCAAAGGTACTTCTGTGATAGAAAACGAGGTCTAAAAGATCCAAGCTTCATGAAATTGAATGGATTTAGTCCTCAGTTTTCTGTGTTCAGCAATATTGTACATAGTAACGACACTACGCAGATAAAAAGATGACACAACTGATGAAAAACCACTAAAATAATTCAGGCGTCACTGACTTTAGTAAGAGGATGCAGACTGGACAGACAGACAGACAGGAGAGCAGAAAAGCAAACAGTGCATTTCAAAGCCTGCTGCCTCAGCTGTTCATCAACAAAAGGCCCTGCTCATAACACACACAGAGAGGCTGACATAGACGGGCGCTTCTAACTTAAAAGAGGTGAAGGTGAGAAGGTCAGCTGTCACCTCACAAAAAAAGAAGAAGAGCAGAGCTGGAGTCCAGCTGGCTGCCTTTATTTTATTTTATTTTATAGCACTCGGTGCTGGGAAGCAAATCAAACTGTGGCCCCGAGACAGGCTGCACAGCCAACTAGTCCAGACGACCACATCGCCATAAAATCTACTGAAGCACTTTGAGCTGATTCACAGGAGACCCGAGCAAAGCACAGTACAGCAGGGGGAAAGTAATCTATTAAAAGAAGTGCTTGAAAGGGTCACGTGAAAGCTGATTTGACTGCTGACACAGACTTCATGGGCCAAAGGAGGTTCACTCTCCTTAATTTCTAACAAACAAGAACAGCTCAGCAGATAATGAATTTATCTAATGTGCAAATTCATATTGCTGCTGTGCTTTTAAAAGTACAGGTATGTAACGGGGAGGTACTGGGACAGACATATGGTGTGAGAATGCTTACATGGTTTCAACTGCTCTACTCCTCCACCTCTGTGCCACGCAGCTCTCCACGTGTACACCATTTGTTTCCCAGAACCGGCCAATCAGAAGGGAGGGTGGAGTTTTTAAGTCCATGGATGAAGCCTAGTGTAAGCTGAGAATCATGCAAAGCTACTCTAGAGTCCAAGATCAACAACGTGGACGTATGAGCAGAATAAGGGCACTTTAATCATTTGGATGATGATTAGGCTCCATGAGAGGTGTTTTGAGTCCCAGCTTTAGTTACAAGATTTCTGCCTGGTGACTTTTCAGTTTGTGCAGGTATATAAAGCTGCAGCTGCAATCAGGGTTGCACCCATGTTCTCAAAATGAACTTCAAAGAGAGGTTTAGGGGAATGTTTTGGCCCATCTTAAAGTTTCATAGCCTTTAAATGGCTAATAAAATAATAATAATGATAAGAAAAGAGGCGGTCCGATAAAATGGGGCGGAGCTGTGAGATGGGGAAGTTGTGCGACAGTTTTCACTGGCTTCACTGTAATCTGAAGACCTGCGACATCACGGAGCATGTGAGAGCCCATTTATTGCAAACCACAGAAAGCAGACAAAGACGGAACGGAAAACAGGAAGGTGAGCTTGCGTGTTTATTGCCCTTAATTTACCGTTGGTTTTTTAAGGGCAACCAATCCTGACATTCGGCACACCCGTCACACAGGCGGCAGCAAACTCACACCAGATTACACAGTGTGTGAACATTATATATCACTAGTCACTGGTGTTAACACTAGTTGGGAGCCTGTGTTTTTCGGTGTGGCTGCAATATATGTATTTATATTATAATATGTATTTTTCTGCACAGGAATATTAAAAAATTGATTTTGAGCAGAACGTGAAGACAGACAGGAAAGAGGAGAAAAGTTTCACTTTGCGCTGCGTGAACAGCAAAATTGTTCACACTGCAAACTTCTGCACAAGTTCTACATTCAACCTTCCAGCAGGACAAGTGGGAACCTTAGTTATTGCCAGTTTGTTAGACACAGAGGGCCGCATGCACAAACCTAAAATCCAATGAATCCTAAAATTATGAATAAAAAGTAAAACCTCTCCTCTGTCATGAACACTGCACAAATTGCCTGGATACTGCCTGTGCCACAAATATCTCACCGGCAGAAAAATGCACATTAAAGTGGACCTATTATGGTTTTCTTCATCACATACAGCATCTATGCTGTGACAATAGTGTGTGCTCATATGAAATATGAACACATTTTCAAATAATGAGGTATGTTGTTTTTGAGGACCAATCAGAATAGTCGATCTAAAGAGGGGGCGTGGTCTTGTTTCAGTCAGGGGATGAAGCCCAGTGTAAGCCTGTAAATCATGCAAAGCTACTCTAGCAGAGTCCAAGATTGTCAATGGTGGTAATGAGCAGAATAGGTCCACTTTGATAATTTACCCCAAAACACACACATAAAAATGACCCTCCCCACAAGCATGAAATTAAAGTGCAGAAACTCACATGCAAAGCAGCATGTTAGTAGCATCTCGTGTGCAAAACAAAAGAAAAAGAAAAGAGCTGAAAACCGCACAGACCATCTTATACAGCATACAATCTCACTGTTTTATTATAACAGCGACTTATGCAATATGCACACCATGCAAATGTATCCAAAATGACTTTCAAATGTCACTGCCAGTTAAATCTCTCAGTAATGACTAAGTGCTTTTGTTTTTGGCTAAAAACAAACCGCTTATATTGTTTTTTAAAGGTGATCCTGAAGCTGTTTCACCACTGCCAGCCATCAGTTGATCATTTCATCCAGCTAAGATTTGCTACTCACGAGAGAAGCAACAGCACGTTTTTTAACAGCGATTTGAGTACAACTTTATTCGCAAAAGCAAACACACTCGAAACCTGCTTTGATTAGTAAATTACTTGAATTGCCTCGTAATATTATTATATTATACAAATATATAACAGTATAGGTATAAACAAAACAAATCAGACACTAAAAGGTTTTACCTTCATTCATGTTGTACAACAGGCTCGCAGAGGAGCTCAGAAACATCCATTGTATGTGATATTGTCTGTTACACATGGCTTTATATATTCTGTATTACACTGCACTATTTACACCTGCCTTTTATTATCCATCCAGTCATTGTAAGAAAAGTCCATTCATTGAGGGAAGCTTTAAATTAAGGGCTTTGATTGGTTTAGGCCCTTTTTTTTCCTGATGTGCTCCCAAACCTTGGGATTGAAATGGCTGACATTTCCTACAGATACAGCAGAGTGGCACACACACACGCGCATAAATACGCACACACGCGTACTCTAAGCTCGGGGGGGTATTTAAAGAGTAACCTGGTCTAATAAAAAGAAAAGAGAGAAAAGAGGGAAGCGAGAACAAAAAGATGTCAGACTGGCTGACAAATCAAAGGGCGAGTGTGCGACATCAGACACGTTCAGTCTTTTGAAAGAAAAAAAAGGGAGACTGGTATGGGGGGGGGGGGGGGGGGAACTGGCTGCATGGCCAGTCCTAAGACAGTTTCAGAGGCAGACGGCGGGCCGCCCTGCTTGCAAATACAAAAGCTGCTTGTACATACAGATGCAATATACTTCAATTTACATGATATATTAGAAAAATTGTACAAGATAATAGTAGTTAAGTACAGTTAACACACTGACTGTGAAACAACAGCTTAAGTTAAAGAGTTAAGGCTTGAACAGGACAAAAATAACACTGTGTGTATATATATGTGTGTGTGTGCGTGTGTGTACATACGTGCCAAGATCAAAGAGCACTATGGCTTCATTTCACTCGAGCCATCTGCAAACCTAAATCTTTCAAACTCAACACTGACTTTTGTAGGACTGCAAAATGGCAGCCACAGAAAGGCCACTAGAGGGAGCTGTGACATCCAGCAGACATCCAGCTGTTTGCGCCTCCCTCCCCTAAGCTTTTAGGCTTCAAGGTGGTTCGGTTCAAACTAGAGCCTCTTCCTCTTAAAGTAGTCAGCGTACTGCCCCCCCAGGCCTTGCGAGTGCTGCCCGATGTAGGCCGCATCGGATGCCGTAACTTCCTGCACTGCCAGCTGAGGATACTCCCTCTTATGGCCCCTCGTCTGGTTCTGATGGGTTAGAAACAAGAAGAGAACGGAAGGCAGAGGTGAGTAGGGATGGACGTTTGACCTGGACGTGTATGAAAACACTCACCGATAAAAAACATACATTTCATTTTCAAATACTAAGGAAATCTTTTTTTATTATCATGAAAGGGTTTATTGTTTATCCCGGGAATATTACTCTTGGTTTCAGACCATTTTACCAAAAATATATTGTCACAACTGCCACTTCAAAGAGAAAATTTTGTTTTATTCATTTAATTCATCTCGGGACTTCGGTTGTCCACTACTATAAGTTTCTGTGGTCTACTTGACATAAAAAAAAACAAGTCACTAAACATTTTGTTTTCTGCATCTTACTAAAACAAGTGCAGCCTTGCTAACGATCTGCAGGAGATTAACCCTAAATTACTGACATGATCAACTAACATAGAAGGTCGGTGACAAAGAAGCGTACAGGTTTGTGCAATTTTGACGAATAAGCAAAAATCCTGAATTTGCATGCATTTGTGTGTAGTAGCACAAACAAATGCAAATCTTTGAGGAGATGACGCTTAGCTCAGACGTCTGGCCCCGGTCTGTTTACGTCACTGTGCACTCTCTCTCGCTCTGTGAATCTCTTCCACCTCCGTGTCTCCTTGAGTGACTTTAACGGCCTTCAACTACGCAGGGAAAAACATAAATACAAGCTGCACTGAATGGTAGTCTACTGGTTGATTTAAGAGAGAAAAAAGAGGAAACAAATTCTAAGCAAGCAGCCTTTATAACACTGCACTGTTAGGTTTGAAAGCAGAAACGCATGGAGCTACTTGCAGCTAATGCAGACCAGCACAGACCTTCAAACGAGGACTGGTATTTAAATCTCTGGCAGCACTGACATCAATCTGTACACTTCACACTGCTGCCTGGAGCTCAGCTTTATTGTTTTTAGTCACTGTTTTTGTGTTTGTTTCAGTCTGAAGTGCCTATTTCCTATTCTTCTTTCACATTAAAAGGCCTACAAGGAAAGGAACGGATCCTAACGTTTGACCCAGTATAGCAGCTTTTAATTTGAAACATCTATGCAGGGAGCATAGAGCCACATCCCAGCAATTTCTCTGCTTTTAGCAGCCTCAGCAACTCTTTTTTTTTAAAGCCAACCACAGAAAAATACTCCTGCAGTACAGACAATAATCTCTACACATATTTATTATACTAGCAACAATTGCCCTACTACACATAAAGGCATACAGAAAAGGTTAGCACAATATATCACTTTTCAATTCAGCAGGATGAGCAGCAACCCCCTCCTCCCAGATCCCCACTGTCAACAACGAGTGCAGCGCTCTAATATCAGAAGCTGTGGAGGAAACAACAATTCAACATTTCACTTAGCTGCAATATGAAATGTTGAATTGTTGTTATTTGGCCCAAGACGAGTGTGTCAAAAAGAAATGAAAAGGAAGGAGAAAAAAACCCCTAAAAGAATAGAGACAAAAAAAATGTGTTTCGTGTCTCATACGGGATCATGGGTTGTTCTTTACTTACATAGTAATAGGTGTTCCAGTCCGCAGCAGCGGTGTGTGCGTGTGTGACAGGGTTCGGTGCGGCCGCAGATGGGTGCGGTGCCCCGAGGAAGCCGGGCATTAAGGGCAGCGTGCTGTAAGCTGGGAGCACGGCGGCGGCAGGTAGGACGGCCGGGGGAGGAGCCGTGCCATTACTGACCGCGTGCAGAGACACTCCCAGAGGCTTACACACCTCCACCTCCTACAGGAAACACAGAAACAAATCGTAGTAGCTTATTTATTGATACGATTCAAAGGTATACTCAGGACACCAAGGAAAATGGTCTCTGAAGCCGTTTTTTGTTGCCGTGTTACTGTTTAGGTGCTGACAGAAACTCATAACGTGAGAAAATAATTGACAAAAGTGTTTTATTCATGTTAGCTTTTCTGCCCTCTAGTGTTTGTTATGAGGCATATCAGGCAGGCTCATTCATACCGGCTTCCTGTCACAGGGGCTTACTCTCCGAGGCAACCATCCCAAATCAAAATACTCATGCTGACATATACACAGCTCAATGTAACGCCTTTGTCAAATGATACGAAGGATTTCTCAGGCAGAGTTATCAAAATTTCCACGAGCTCAGGACGCCAGGATCCAAGCCAGCTGTGCAATAAGATCTATGACATCATCTTCTAAGAAAACATCTTACATGCAGTCGTGTTTCCATTACGTCAGAGGACATTACTTTTGCCCACTTATTCATCCTGGAGCCTCACTCTAATTATTCCACCAAAAAGCATTTATGATTTACCTCAAAGGGACTTTTAGTCCCCAAAAGGGAGACGAGTCCCCGATTCATCACAACGTGAAACTGATATATGTCCCCCCACAAGTAATGCACATATGCTCACATCCAGCAGCAGCAGCAGCAGCAGCAGCAGCAGCAGCAGCAGCAGCAGCAGCAGCAGCAGCAGCAGCAAAGCCTGGATTTGGCTGCTCATTGTGTGTGGAGACGGCTGGCATCAGCTGCTGGGTGCAGAGTGATGCGTTCCCGCTAACAGGGTATCGGTGTCGCCGAGAGGTCAACCTCTCCAAATAAACACGCGGATGAACTTCATGTTAGTGCCAGCGCACAGATAGCTTACTCTCTGTCTGCAGGATAGGAAGCTGTTTGGATTTTTCAAGAGCTTCACTTTGTATCTGTGTGTGTCCGTATGGTCACGTACGATCTAAATGAGCTTATCTTACCCTAATATGAATTATTTGTATGTTCTAACTAATTTAAGAAGACAAATGAATAACTTGTGTAAAAATGCTTATCCCTGGGACACGTTGGGTTCGTTAGCTTTGCTGATACATGTATGATAACTGAAGTGAATGGCTACGGAGGCTGTGTGTGTGTGTTTGTGTGTGTGTGTGTGCGTGCTTGTTCGTGCATATACTTGTGCACAGGATTTTGTTTTCTCTTCTTTTCCAAGCAGCTAGTTGAGGGATAACACCTGGTCAAGAGAGCCGTGTGTGTTTCAAAGAGTTTATGGTGTGTGTGTGTGTGTTTACCTTGCTGGCGTAGCTCTGATTGGCTGTTGCTGGCTGGGAGTAGTATTGAGTGACTGCCTGCATGTAGGAACTGTAATCTCCATAGGTGGACACAGCTGGAGTCTAGAAAACAAGATTTCACATCCATTGTAGTTTTGTTGTGTTTTTTTTACACTGCTTAAAAAAATTAAAGGAACACTTTAATTTTCAAAGGAACAAATTAGATCTCAAGGGGGAAAAAAATCATGCTGGATATTCATACCGAATTTGGACTGGGTAACGTGTTAGGAATAAAAGGATGTGATGGAAATGAAAATATTGAACCTACAGAGGGCTGAATTCAGAACAAACAAAACATTTTTTTAAAAAAGTGAAAAAATGGCAGCGGCCAGTAGACTTCGGTTGTCCGTGTTAAGGGCCTTGTCTCTGGAATCTCCTTCATGTTCTTAAGACTGTGCTGGGAGACACAGAAAACCTTCTGGCCATATGCCATCCTGGAGGAGTTGGACTACACATGCAACCTCTGCAGGGTCCAGGTATCACCTCACGCTAACCGTAGCGACACTGACCCTAGCCAAATACAAAACTAGTGTCAAAGAGTCAGAAAAGATGAGGAGGGAAAGATTGTGAGTGACCTCCAGCTGTAAAACAATTCCTGTTTTGGTAGTTGTCTCATTGTTGCTCCTCCAGTGCACCTGTTGTTAATTTCATTAACACTAAAGCAGCTGAAACTGATTAACAACCCCCTCTGCGACTGACCAGATCAATATCCCAGACGTTTAACTGACCTAATGCTACACTGATTAAAAAGGTTCCTTTCATTTTATTTTTTAGCACCGCAGCTACTTTTTGTTAGTTGCAAAATATTTTAAGTTGCTTGCACAAAGAACACATTTACAGCAAACTGAAGTGGGCAGGACTCTGATGCGAGGATGGAGAAATGAAGGAAATACATTTACATGGAAATACATGGATCAAACAAAAAACAACACGTGGCACAAACAGGTGTGTGTTTACCACCTGAGTGTGCTCCTTGCTGTAGTCTGCGGCCGTGCTGTCCTGTGGCGCGGCAGTGCTGTAGCTGTGGGCTTGTGCCGCCTGATAGTGCTGGTACCACTGCTGCATGGCCTCCTACGACACACACACATTACCAAGCATGAACAGTGCTTTCTTGTCTTTGCGTGATTGTTTTGTTGTTTTTTTCTTTGCCACCTTTTAATTTTTTTTATGCGTCTCATTAAGTATTGTTCCTGCTCTCCAGCGTTTCGCTCCTCTGTCTTTGTCTTTCCAGACAAATTAAACCGACCGTTTTATTGGTTATCTAATCATGACTCATTTGTTTGGATGAGTAGAGTGTAATTAACATTTCTAATGGGGTTTGGTACTTGCTGCGAGCATCAGATATGTCACCTACTGCTGGAGGAGGAAGAAGCGCAAAAAAGAAAGGGAAAGAAAGATGACAAACAAGCAGTAGAAGGGCTTTGGGACTTGTTCTGAGTGGAGTGTTAGGCGTGAGAAGGAGAGCAGGGACAGATGGAGACACGCAGTGCTCGCTGCCAAATCCACTCTCATTCTGTCTGTCCAAATATCCATACCCATTCCCATCTCTTCCACCACCCTGCCTCCCCTAGTTACAGCTCATCCTGTCTCTGCTGCACCCATCCAGCCGCGCTTTGTGTATCCATCCATCTACTCAGCAACACATGCATCAATAGCATATTTGAGGCCCAGTAATGCCTGTTCACACCAACTGAATGTACAGACCCCAAAATTCAGCATTCATATTTGTGTAGTGTGTGTGTGTGCACACGTGCATGTGTTATAGAGCAGCACCTGTGTGTATGCTTGGTTGTACTGGCTGTAGTCAGTGGAGGAATCTGTGCTGTACGGGGCAGCGGTCGTAGCTGCTGCACTGTGGGAGTAGGAGCTGGAGCCCTGGGAGACCACAGGAGCGACTGAGCTGTTGTAAACTGCGGAGCTGGGTTGTCCTCCCTGGGCTTTGCTCCCCACTGAGCCTATGGAAGAGTGGAAGGGAGAATGGGCGACAAATGATGTGTTAATAATCATAATGATGTGGGTTATCACACAAACTGCCCTTTTTTGTAATTTATTTAATTAAATTTTGTATTTTTATAATATTTCCCCACACCTCTACACAATAAGTTAAATACTGGTAGAATCAGAGACAATTCAGTATATAGAGACAATTATAATCTAGAACCTGTTTCATGTTGTTCATGATTGAGATGCTCTTGGACACTTTTGTACGTGTCTGATATGAGGTTTCCAACTGATTTTATTCATTTAGGTGTGTCTGTGAAGGTTCTCAGTCATCCAGGTCATCGTAGTCAAAGGAGCTTGGAAAGAAAAGCGTCTGGACTTCTTTAAGTTGCTTGAAGACGTTTCACCTCTCATCCGAGAAGCTTCTTCAGTTCTAAGGGCAAATGGTGAGGAGTCCCAGATTCAAACCTAGTGGGAGTATCCCCCCGCAGAGGGACAAAAGGACCCCCTGATGATTCTCTAATCGCCTGAGCCAATGTTATGAGCCAATGTTAGGAGAATTGTTAATAAGTTTGTGGCCGGCTATAGCGCCCCTATTTATTTAGGTGTTTAAAACTGATCTGATTAACAGAGGTGGTAGAATTGATCACCAGCTGACCTGAATTGCTCTTCTTGAATAAAAAAGCTTGACTAATAAATGAGCACAAAATGCTTTTAAGTGCTGCAAAAGCCAGGACGTGAACTCTGGTGCAAAAGCTTTATGGTTGTTGTGCGATCGTGTGCTCACCTTGCAGAACTACTCCTGGCATTACACTTGCCAGGTTTAGATAAGGATTAGAAGGCAGCCTGACTTCTTTAGGAGGATCGCCCAACAAAGAACTCTGTCCACTGTTTACCTAAAGAGAGACAGGTGAATATAAAATGTATTATTCACACTGCCACCAACAGGAACTGCAAATAAAAATCCAGTTTTAGTTTTTAGAGGTGTTTGAAGGCAATTACAGCTACTTTTCTTTGCTTCATCTTTATTCCAAACATGTATCACATTGTGGATTTAATGAAAAATACTGTGCTACACAAATTCTAAAAAATACTGATTATACAAACTTTACATGAGGCTCTAAAGCTGACTTTTGTGAGCTACTGAAGTGCTAAAGTGGTGGTGGAAACCTGCGAGGATTGTCCTCTCTAGTAATTACACTTTCTCTCTATTAAAGGGACTTCAGAGAAGACAGTACTGGGACTGGAATCGTGTCCCCTAAGAACCTCGGCACTGTGATTATCTCTGTACACAGACTTATAAGAGATAATGATGTTAGTGTAGTCGCACTGTGTTTAATCCTGGCCCAGTCTAGGAGATTTAGGGAGGTGTTTTAGAAAGAAAACAGACAGGTGGGTACAGGTTGCATTACAGGCATTTTCCAAAGGTAAAGCGCTCAAGGGACTGAGGCTGTTTATTCAAAAAGCTCCCTTGATATTGTGTGTTGAGGTTAAAAGCAGACAACACTAATCAGGAATAAATACTCCCTCCCCCAAAGAGACAGAGACACTGCAGGGTAGAAGGAGTTAGGACCATAACAAGCATTTCTAGAGATAAGTTACAGATCGGTTTCACAGAAAATATCAACAACTTGCATCACAGTTGGAGTTCAAATATTAATTTGTGCAGCAACGTACACATAAATATAGACATCTAGAAACTTCCACCAAACATTTGATCAGGCGACAATTATGTAATACTGACAAGGAGGGCCAGGTAATGCTGCCTGGTTTGTGAGTCTGTCAAATTACACATTTTGAAATGTTAAGACTGTATATAAATGATGGACGTAGCCAAGGGGACATCATCAAATGCTTTGTGAGCATTTTGACTGTCGCATCTCGTTATTTTTTAAAGCACACATCCAATTAAGGGGACGATCCGAGTAAGCGAGAGCACTGCAAGGTCATAATTTGGCAAATTTTCAATCACAGGGTAGCTCCGCCCTAAAGCATCCAAAAATAAATATCATGTTGTATTAAGTAAGAACTGAAACGGTGTAATGATTAGAACATGTTTTACTTAGATCATCCGTCAAATGAGACATACAGGCCCAGTCTAGGTTTACAACTGGACTTCCTTTCAGACTTGGAAGGCCATCTTTTATTTACAGTCTAAGTATTTTGTATTTGCTTCACGCATGCAGATTTTCGGTCGGTGTCCTCACCAGGGGGCAGCTGTCTGAGCTGTTGTGCTGGCCTGTTGTCGTGTAAACTCCTCCAGGGGGTTTAGGCGGTGGCGGGCCAAGGCCTGAGTTACTTATACCCAAGGAATAGCTCTGTCCCTGCGGTTGGGCGCTCACCATCGTCCCTGGAGGAGCTGGCTGCCTGTTGTCACAGGAGGTGGAAGAGGAAGAAGAAGAGGAAGAAGAGGAGGAAGCAGAAGGGGTCGTAGTCACAGAATGGGTGCTGTGGCTAGGTAGGTCTCCTCCTACAGCCCGACCCTGGAGGTACGGCATGACACCTGCTGCTGAAACCACTACTGTGGCATTGTGGGTAGATGCTGGAACTGACTCCTGTCCCAACTCTGTAAGGGGAGATGACAAGAAAGCAAAAAAAAAAAAAAAAAAACAGGAGGAAATGAAAGGAGAGGTGAGTGATAACAGAAAGTTGAAATTCAAGAAACAGTAAAGTAAAAACATAGTATACAGAAAAAAAGGAAATTAAATGAAGGGAAATAAAGGCACGGTTGAGAAAGATGCCAGATAAACATGCGAAATGGCTTTCACAGATGACCATCAGTGTCTCCGTCTCCTCAGGACACAGACGAATCGCTCAGACGGCTGGAAACTCAGCCTGGCCGTCTCTGCAGAGCCAGCTGTAATATTTGAGAGCAAGTTTCCCGCTCATACATCACTGCTTATCGTGTTTATTTACAGCCTGCCACTTAGCTCTCCACAATCCCAATATTTCACTCACTCCAGGGTTTAATAACACAAATATGTACACATGCAACATAATCCCATACAAATGTACACGGGCCAAAAAAAAAAGCACAAACATATAAGTAAAAGATGCACACACACACTAAACGTGAACATACACGCACAGTGGCACTTATTATAAATCCAATATTGCTGTGACAAATGGCCTCCATCGCACAATAAACGAATCCGCTCTAACGAGCCTTGAGCCAACATTCCCCAGCAGATACGCGCACCGAAAAGAGACACGCATGTTCGTATGCAAAGTTGCAAACTCATGCATCCAATCAAATGGGACACACTCACAGTGGTGCACATGGGCATGATTGTTTGTTTTTATGCACATAAAAAGTCTGCGGTATATCATTTCCATTTAAAACAACACAGCTTTTCTCAGCTGGAGATTTGAATTGTAAATCTGCTGCAGCTTCCTGCGCCGCACTGTAACGTACAGCTGGGCGAAATTCAGCCGTCTTTACAGCCTAACAAGCCTGACACACGGGTCAGAATTAGGAAAAGGACCCACAAAATTTATGGCTTTCACTTTAACATGAACAATATTTTTCTGGGACCTTAGAGCCTTCATTATTAACATGTAAAATAGAACAGATTCTGGATCTGGCAGAGAGAACAGACCAAAAGGTTACACTGTAAACAGTAAATCATTGATTTTTAGAAAACTGGTACATGGAAAAATAAAGGTGGTGTTGTAGGAGCGCTACCAAGTTAAAATGTTAATAAGACTCTACTTTCAGCTGCTCCCTGAACCAGCGACCTTCACAGACCTTGCCAAGCAAATGTGTAAGCCGCTGCACTCTGGAGCCACACAGTTAGTTAAACTATTAATATGCTCCCTCTCAAGAAAAAGACAAAAGTAGTAGAGCAAGAAAACCAAAAACAAACACTAAATTAGGTATCAACCAAAGGCTGAATGCTTCAGTGTGATTTAATTTGTTTGCAATAATTAAATGAACTCATCTGATCAGGGTGCTTGTTACCCATTTACCTGCTATTAAGGGGTCGCCACAGCAGGTAATTAACATTTCGATTTCTTACACCGGACGCACTTCCTGACGCAACCCCACAGAGATTTGTGTCTACTTTTAAATTGTGGATGTTTAGCGCGTTAGGTAAATGTGTAAACCACTACATAATGGAACCCGTTTACCTGTAGGAGAGTCTCCCAGGAGGCCTTTCCCCAGCTGCACGAGGCCTGGAGGTCGCAGAGACAAGGCTTTCTGCATGAGCAGTCTGGACGGGTCCCCGAGCAGACTGGAGACCTAATAAAGGGGAAATGAAAGAGGAGAAGGAAGAGTATTACAAAAAAAATGGAACAGAAAAGCAAAATCAAAGAACAATATCATAAACAACAAAATTGGAAGAGCATGAGCGAGATGGTCGTTATAAACCAAACAGAATCCACCATGGAGGGCTGTGCTAGCTATACAATGTTGTGTTAAGCAGATCCAGAGCATCCAATCCAGGAAGGTTTTAGAATTACCAGGAACTGCTCACAGATTTCTCAGAATATGCAGTCTCATCTTCATAAAAGTCCAAGTAGCAATCTCCGGTACTGAAAATGAAACCAGCGTTGAAGTTCCCAGAACTCTAGTTCCTCCAAGACCAACACCAAGAACAAGTCAATCCCCATAGAGTTCAAAATCCCAACTTCAGAGATTAAATTAAAATGTCCTCACAAAAAATAAATGAATAAAAATTAATAGTGATACTTGGATGTTCCACAACAATTACAAAGCAATGAAACTAACTCTTGGGACATGGAACTTCACCTCTTTGGTTGGGGAAGAAGACAAAGCTAACACGTGAGGCTGAGAAATATCAGCTGGATGTAGACAGGCTCACCTCAATGTACAACATGGGCTCTCGAGCCTCCTGGACAAGGGCTAGACGTAATGTTCCAAACCGGAGTTGCCCTTGGCAAGAGGAGGTGTGGATAGACTCTTATCTCTTGCAGTCTGACAGAGCAAAGCGGTTGATTTACCCGTCAGTCAGTCTCCCTACAGGCACATATGGTCACAAACTGGGTAGTGACTGAAAGAATATATACAAGGGGTGCAAATGAGTTTCTGAAGGGTGGGTGGGCTCTCCCGTAGAGATAGGGTGAGGAGTTTGGCCATTCAAGTAGGATGGAGAGCACAGCTGCTACTCCTCTATAGTAAGGAGCCAGTTTATTTTGCTCAGGCATATGACTTGGATGCCTCCCGGGTGAGATATTCTGGGTATATCCTACAGGGAAGAGGCCTTGGGGCAGACCAAAGACATGCTAGAGAGATTACATCTCTGGGCTTGCTTGGAAACACCTCAGTGTCCCTCTGGGTGAACAATAGGAAATAGGACTGGGTTTGACTGCTTAGACTGGAACCTGGACCCAGATAAGCCTGTAGAGGATGGATGGATGGACATGTCAATTGAAAGCTTAAAATGGTCCTTAGTTATGGGTTGATTAATATGTAGAGATAGTATCCAGTATGAATTGCAATCATTCAGCTTAAAAAAGAAAAAAAGATAAAGAAAGAAAAAAAAAAAATCAAATACTCCAAACATCAGTACCCATGACATTTAACTTTCACTTCAGCAACACAAAAAATATGCAAATGAAAACACAGACAGAAACTCATCACCTCAAGGTCTCACTTTAAAAAGAAAAGAAGAAGCAATTAGGTTGCATGATTTTGATGTGGTTTCGTTTTCCTGTGCATTAAGTGCTGGAGATAAAAACATAAGGGCACATATGCACATGCCCTCAACTATGTTTAACCCTCAGCGCTAGCATATGCAAATCATCACACACTGACACACAAACAGGTGTCTTACACTGCTGATGCGTTTGTCTTTGATGTGTAGAAGCTGTTGCTGTGCCAGCTGCATGTGCAAAAGGTTCTGGAGGACTAGTCCATTTCCAAACATAGCATTCTGCAGGGTAAAAGAAAAGCACATCAGAATACGCACACACACCCACACACACTAAACAATTCAGAGATTTAGATGTTAGTGTGACCTGGTGTGCTTTTCCCAGTGTGAGCAGGGCTGTAGTGAGGGGAGGTCTGAGGAAAGGCAGGCTGGTGTGACGCCCGTATTTTCCTAAAAACATAGTCAAACAACAAAGAGAAACACCAGAGCCTCCATTAGTGATTTGCTTTTTTTAAAGTCTCCACCAAAGTACTAATCAATCATCATCTCAACAGGCACACACAGGCGAAATTACAAGTCAGACAACCGATCCATCAGTCATTTACAACACATTTCAAGCAATCACACAGCTGGCTGTTTTATAACAAGCACCAGTAAAGCAATACTGGGATATTATGCAAGCACAAAGCAAATTACCTCCCACATAACTTTAACTTCCCCCCCCCCCAAAACTTAATTTCTATTTTGGTGTTGAAGACATATTTTAAAAAGAGCTCTAAAAACAAAGAAACAAACAAAAACAGGAAAACTTCAATTAACTGCAAACTCCTTTATATACCAAAATATTCTAGAGTCAAATGTGAGGCCATCTGTCCAATAGATAAGCTTGGCCCAAACCGGCTGATGCAATAGGACAATGAAGTGCAGCAGCAAATCTGCAGCAGAATGGCTGAAGAGTAAAAACAATCAAGATGTTGCAACGGCCTGACAAAAGACAAACAATTAAGCAGATGAATTTGTGTTAAGCTCACCAATAGATATTTCATCTTGAGTACTTTTGCCCCATCATATATGCAGAGTACAAAGGATTAATTACTGTCATACTTCCTGATAATTTAATGTTTATCATCCACTGATATGGTCTCTTCCTGGCATTAGAGATTTACTTTTCAGGACTTGAGTCCAAATCACTTTTGCAATGCTCTTGGTCTTATTATTTTCTGATTTCCAATCTCCAGTTAATTTGTTGTCCAGTACACTTCTCACAGTAAACACCTCCGAGGCCAGCTCTCGCTGTGAAAGTGACACCCCACTTGATAAGACATCCAGTGAGATAGTTGACTGTATATTTCTGGGCTCCAATAACTCTTCCAAACGGCACAGAGTCCATTAACAAGTTTCTTTTTGCTCCCCTTGAGCAATACCTCCTGTAGTTTTCTATACCCTTTTTTAAGGGCAACTACGTGTTTGTGAGGAGAGACATTTGTGCTTTCTTTAATGCACCTTCTTTAAAAATACATCACAAAATCCAGTGCAATCCCAATTTCTACATTCAACATACTTCCTGTTTGTGATTCATAAAAACAAAATCGATCACACTGATCTGCACCCATACCACAGATGCACAGCCTTTCTTCTGCTTCTTTTGTGTATGCGTGGTGTAGAAATGTTTAGCTGATTTAGAGTTTAGAAATGTGTTAACATAGAATCTAGAATTATTGTAGAGACATTGACACTGCCCTCAATGTAATAAAGGCCTGATGGTGTCCTGAATTTAGGAGCAGAGTATAGGACACCCTCCCCAGTTGAACTGTGAAAGTAAAACAGAGAGGAGTTAATCCTGAGAGGAAATTCCCCAGAGAATGTTTGGGTGGGGGTCTCAACATTTGACCTGGATAACTGTGGTCTGGAAGGGAAATGGGTTTTTTATGACCTCTAGGGAGTCACCTACACCCACAGTGTTTTAACTGTCACGCACACTCACTTACGTGCACACACACATACACACAGGTATGCGTACACAGTCACACACGAGCACTCACATAGACACAGACACAGAGTTTGCAGCACACCGTAGGGGGGTTTTATGATGGGGACACCTCTATAAAGCTGGCTGTAACTAACAAAGGGGTGAAGATTTTGCAGAGGGACACACCGGCCTCGTCTTCCCTTCTAGAAGTGCATGCTTAAATGAAGATGAATAAAGATAAATAAAAGTTTTGTGAAAATGACTACTGAGTTCCGGTGCCGTCTCTGGAAGTTTCGACGAATAAAAGAACAGGGGTAAAACTGATTTCGCAACAGTGGTAACACAAGCCTTGGTCATAATAAATGTAAGCGTCAATGCTAATGGTAGCTTCCTCCAGAATAAGTAGAGAAAGTTTAACATTTAATCAAGATCCTAATTTTAGACTTTAATTGTGCATACTCTTCTTTAAGAGAGCTCCCCCACCTCTCTCATTTTCTCTCCTTCCTGTTCTCATTTCTTCCCCTAATGTCACACGATTTCATTTTAATACCTGATTAGCCATTCATCAAATAATGAAGCCACTGCCGAGGTGATTACAGTATATAGGAGGGCCTGGCAGAGGGAGACTCGTTCAGCGGAGCTTTGATTGCCAGCCATGCCCTGTAGTCATGATCTAGTTTCTGCCCAGATCATTATCACCAATTTCATCATTTTATATTTGTCTAAATGTTCATATTGACTTGTTGTATAGTGCTTACATTTGTTATCCCACCGCCCAATGCAATGTTTATGCCACAGCTGCCCTTAATTAATAGCTTTGCTAATTACCTTTTATGTTTCTATCATGGTAGGCCAGTAGGCCTGTGACATCGTCCACAATAACACCAGTATAAATTATTGATGTGATATAAAAGTGCCATATGCCAACATCAAGATGAGCAGTTACAAGGTTCAGTTACTATAATTATTAAGTGTTAGCAGTTATTTTACACTTATACTTAAACATTTCCGGGGAAAATACTGCCTAGGCTATTTTCATGCTTACATTTGAAAATGCTCATGAGCTAGTTACATTTATAAATGCTGCTAACCGCATGCTTTTTCTAAATTGATAGAAATATTGATACTGCATAGCATTCTTTAAATATTGTGACAAAATGTTGAGCTTAACAATCCCCCACCCATAATGCGGAAGCTCTTAATTAAAATTTTAATGCTAAAATATCATAATTTTTAAGTTTTATGATTTTTCAAAAAAGCTGAAAAAATAGTAAACCAACTGCAGAGGCTTCTGAGGCCTGAAGCTTTTCCTGCTTGATGCAGGTTAGGCCCACATTTCATAATGCACAGAATGTTTTTTTGATGAATGACAGCTGTGGACTTCAAGCAGGCCAGTTTATCACCTGGAATCTTTCCCTGTGGAGCCATGCAGGTTCAATGTGAGGAGGATACATCTGGCACCATCTTATAGGATTAAGCAAAAATGTATGCACCAAGAAGCTGTTCTAAAGCTGTACATATCATTTCAGCATTAATAAGGCTCTGACAGATGTACAAGCTAACCATGTCATGTGAACTAATGCACCCGTACACCTACAAAGAAGCAGACTTTTTCAGATTTGATTGGTCAGATGAAAGTATAGTTTTCCCCTTCAACTCACCTCAGTCTTTAATAGAGGAGGATGATGTTCATCTGTTTTTTAATTGCATTATAGAGTTTTAACTTTCATTTTCAGATGCCACAGCCTGCGTTCAGTCTTCCTGAGCCAATGCTTGGATTTCCAATTCACTGTCAGATAATCCACTATCCAGATGTTAGGTGTTTTTTTGTTTTTTTCCCCAGATGTACAACTTTTTCAATGTTGCCACAATCTCAGCTAGCATGTAGCAAGATATGCTAGCATGATATTTAAAGAGAAACCACTTAAAAAAATAAAACAACAGTTCTAACTCCTCATATGTTGCCTTTCTTTTTTAAATATATAAAAATTGAGAAACAGAACTTTCATCATACAATGTTTAAAAATTATTTTGGAAAAAGAATTCACAGGTTTTAGGCTATAAATTTTGTGATACCCCATCCTCAGGATTTTCCCGGCCACTCAACGTTTTTAAGGAAATCATCATCATGCCAACACA
Source organism: Neolamprologus multifasciatus (assembly GCF_963576455.1). Taxonomy (NCBI): domain Eukaryota; kingdom Metazoa; phylum Chordata; class Actinopteri; order Cichliformes; family Cichlidae; genus Neolamprologus; species Neolamprologus multifasciatus. Next base: position 5,775,998 of record NC_140455.1, read on the forward strand.
CTTAACAGGAACATAGGAACAGCCAGAAATACTTTTTACATATTTCTGTAACAATACTTTTGTTTCACAGATTTGAAATGTAGACTATCCAGCATACCTCCTCTTTTCCCAGTGTGGTACGGTCTCATGAGTATCTGCAGAGCAGCGGGATTCGTCATACTGGTCAGCAGCTGAGCCAAGTTTGGTTCTGGTAGCAAACCTTTCCTGTTACTCAGAATCTGGAGACAAAACAAAAAACACAAAAAACATGTGAGTGCAACAACACGTGACTATATGTGTGCATGTGTGTATCTGTGTATGTGTGCAGTACAGTATCTGTTTTGATCTTGTCATTAGGAGCCCCTGATGGCTTAAGTAATCATTACACTAGCTTACATCATCAGGATATGGCTCCAATGTCAGCAGAGGGGAGACAAAAGAAAAAAGGCAAGAAAAAATATAAAAGGACAAAGCTGAGAAACGACAGCAGCAGGAGGGAGAGAAAGGACGGGGGAGAAAAACAAGGACAAGAAAGAGTCTGAAGGAAAAAATGTTTTTTAGAGACTTGGGAAGGCCACTTTTATTCACAAGTTTGTATCATATTTGAAAAACAGCTTTTTTCACAGCCTGCTGCTGTGCTGGAACCTGGCTAAAGACGCACATTATGACACATTACATGACTGCTGCCTTTCCAGCATCCAATTCTGTGCTGACACAAGATGACAGCTTATAGTGAGACGGCCAATATTTTATTTATTTATTTATTTTTTTAAGGTTTCAGAGGGCGTTTCGGTCGTTTCAAAAGAAACGGGCACAAAGAAAAATCTTTGTAAAAATGTCTGTCACACATGTAGTTTAGCTCACGGTTAGGGAGCGTCTGCCTTGAACTTAAATACGTCACTTCAAAAGAATATCTGATCAAAGCGCAGCTTTTTAAAATGTAATCCTGCGTCTTGTGCATGGCTTTCACAAATATATACATAACAAATAAGTCTGACGCAAGAATACCATCCTGTTATTGTTTTCATTCAAATTTGTAAAGATGATTAGTAAATCATAGTGCTGACAGAAAGTCATAGAGCAATAAAATAAGGGAGAGGGGGAAGTTTGATAGGCAATTGCCTAGATTGAAAAAGAAAAAAGAAAATGAAGAGACTCCATCTTAGGCCTGTGTAGCCTTTGGTGTTTATCAGTCCTCAAACTACAACAGAGCAGAGTTGTAAAAGAGGTATAAGCACCGTTGGCTCACAGCAAGAAAGTCCTAGGTGGCCTGTGCCTGTTTTTTTCCAGGAGTTCTGGTTTCTTCTGCCCTCATGCCAAGAATGAGTAAAATGCAGAGAGCAAATTTCTCTGCAATAACAAACTGACCCCATCACTGACTGCTGTGGAATTCATTTGTTTAAAGTGCAACAGCTCTGCTTTTCCTAATGTTCTGTCATATGTACAATGGTGGATGTTGAAATGAGGCACATGCTTCCAGCTGTGAGCACAGAAGCCCCACCCACCAGCGGTTTAGGCCTTCTGTTTAGAAGGTGCAACCAATCAGGAAAAAACGTGATAAAGGGTGGGCTTAAAACAGCTTAGAGGAGCTGCACCAAAGACCAGTGGAAGATTTACGAGGACTGTTTTGCATTACTCAGGTTTTGATCTTTAATATTTTCTTTCATATATGAATATATGTATGTTTAAAACCTAACCCAAGTGCATTTTAGAACATTATGTTTAATTAAAGCTGCCCTTATCTCACACACAACACTTCTCAGAGTCGTTTTAAACTCTTGTTTTCTTTCCTATTACCAATAAGCTTCTATTTAATTTGACATTAAGCTAAATTTCCTGGATCTGAACAGTTCTCTGCTGACTTGCATTTAATCAAAGGAGTTACGGTAAGGCACATTACCCCAAATAAGAATTCAATTACTCATTATGCTGAGGAAATTTCATTCAACAGACTCAAATGAAATCCTATTGAATTAGACTGCGTCAAATCGAATGGAGCTGCCCGTGCTCTGGTAGATCCTCCTCAGCTCTGACAGTGTGGCGGCAGTACGCGCTGGCCGCCCTACAGACACGGCTATTTAAAACAACATTAGCAAGGATGGTGATGTTTCCTCCTCGCCTGCCCCGAGCTACAGCCTGACTTTACCACAAGTCAACGTTGTTTCCTCTCTGTCGCATCCCGGAGCCGAGAGCTTTACTGACGGGGATGGGCTGCGTTTGACTCCGTCCTGTCAGCAAGTAAGGAAGAGGAGAGTCTAGTGCACAAGTACACTATGTGTATTCAAATGTTCCGGTGAGGAAAACTATTGTTTGTGTGCGCGCGCGTATGTGTGTGTGTTGAACAAGGCCAGTCATAGCTGACAGCGTCTTTCAAGGGAAGAGAAGGAGGAGGAGGAGGAGAGCTCTCTCATTTCTTTTCTTTCTGCTGGAGAAAATGTCAGCATGCATCAGTCTGTTTGGCTACTGGCACAAAATCCAGCCACACACCCACACACTGTAACGCACACACAGACATGCCAGGGAGGTAAGGAAGCCGCGAAGAAGGGAAAGCGAGAAGTATCGCGTAAGGGGAAAAAAGGACGAAGGGAGAAGAAAGGAGGGAGGGAGGAGGCCATCTGGTCCTCAGCGTTCACACTCACACTCACATCACACTAACTGGAGAAATGAGAGAATCGCCTCAGAGAACTGTAGACAGGAGCAGGTCTTGAGCTCTTTCTGAAGATCTGATGTTGCTTTTACCAGCTGCTCACATTCACTGCAATAATGCTGAAGGGGCCTCGGGGCACTAATGTAACCTCAGTCCTCACAGGATCTCTTTCTGTCTTACCTCTTTTTTCTTCCCCTTTTTCTGGTCTCCCCCCCCCCCCCCTTTTTTTTTTTTGTTTCTTTTACCAATTGCATGTCTTCCTTCCTCCTCAATCTCCCCTGTTAATTTATTCAAAAACACATCTTCCATCCCATCCGTCACAGCTATAACCTCTTTACGTGCATCTGATAATTCACGCTCTGCAACAGCTGTGATGCCATCAGAGAAAGAGAGACTACAGCTTTTAGCTAAAGTGGAAATTTAGCACTTATAACAGCTCGATAAGGGCGATCCAAAGTATAGAGGACACCTGTGGAGAGTTTGTTGTTGCGCATCCAAGTTGCAAATAAATATTAATATCGTTCAGAGACATAAAAAGATCAATAGATGAAATCTTGATGGAATCTTGAATTACACAAAATATATTCATGAAAACCTACGTGACATACTTCAAACTTCAAATACTGTAAAATGAAAAATCTTTAGGATGCCATTTCCCGACGAGCGCTATTTTACATCTCGTCCCATCATTCCTGTATTTTAAAACGTGATTACGGTTCCTCTGAGAACACTGATGAAAGCCCTGAAAACTCATCTCTCTTCATCAAAGGGACATATGTAGACGTTCAGCCTATGACAACGATCCCTCCAGGTCTTCAGCATGAGCCGCCATTACTAGGTGCGAATCTGTGAAAATTGCTCCCCACCTCCAGCTCCACCAACGCATCCAACGCCCACCCACAGCGAAGGCGGTAGCTGCTCACCTTCTATACAAATGTAGGTTTGATGTATTCTGATAACAATAATTATTCTCAACCACCTACAAGCTGCCATACGAGGTAGTGATGCGTTTCATTTATCACTCTCTACTACACAGGAAACATATAAACAGATATAAAATATCATCAGTGTTCGTCTTAATGACATTATCATTAAGACAACATTATCAATAATAATTATGTGTTGCTAATGCAGGATAATCCTTGCTCTTGATTGCAAGCTAGCAGGATACTAACCTGGCTGAGATTTGTTACATACGAAACTCTCTGAATCAAGTGATTCTGACGCAGTCATTGCTGCACTGCATGTGAAAAACAGTCAGTCACGGTGGTGACTGCTTATTTCATTCACGATATGTCTACTAGCATGAAATAAACACCATCTGGACCGCTCTTTAAGTAGCCATTAACCGCTTCCCTTCTCTGTCCCTAGATTCCTTCCATACCCACGTACACACAAACCTGTCAGGACTCAGTAGCTGTAGTAAATCGAGGTACCCACAGGGATTAGCAGGGACTCCTCCTTTTGGGAACTCTCACTTCTCCCTTACTCTCACTCGCTGTATTTACATGCCGTGTGCGGGTTCACTGGGTGCATCTGTTTGAATGGGTGCACGTATGAGTGTCATAGTGTGTCACTAGCTTGTGGTTTGGTTTATTTCAGGCTGCGGGAGACAGCGGAGGAGCCCAATCAGTCTATAGAACTATAATTATCATGTCAGTGCCTCTCTGCTACCACAGCTCTGTGTAGGAGGGGTATCACAGCTACAAAGACCTTCTCGGCTAGAGGGTGTTTGTGCATGTGCTCCACGTCAAACCTCGGTGTTTCTCAGCAGCGGATGTGCAAGAACCACCCGGCACTGGCATCACAATTAGATGGAAAAGTAGCTGTGAGCATATCCGCTCTTTTTTTGTTGTTTTCCTCTGGGTTTTTTTTTTCCATGAGAAGTCCAGTGTTGTAGCATGTGGTCCTCCACGTATGAGGGAATGCTACAAAAATGAGACTACTGTGACATAACGTTTTAAATTTTGAAAGTAATATTAGGATTTATGATAGGAAATAGCAAAGGGAATGTTTCAATTCATTTACAGTGACGGTGGGTTTGGAGGTTTAGGGGGTGTGGTAAGCTGATGATGGTCCAAATACAGTCATTAATGCCAAGCAACATGGTAGAAATATTGATTCCTGGATGTGTCTGGAATCAGCTTTAACAGTAACTAGGATTCCTGCTACTGCCGGACTTGAGCTGCAGAGAGACGAGAGTCAAATCAGCGAATCGGATGATGAAATTCAAATGCATGGCACCTCAACGGTCCACCTATGTCAGATAAGTGGCAGGTAGTTGCCATGGTGACAGCATGTTATGTAACTATAACCAAGTGTCAAAAAGTGATGTGAACTGAGTTTGGCACTTCTTTTTCAAAACAGCTTATAACTCCACCTGGTTTAAAATCCCAGAGAGCCCTGATAACTTGCTCTATGCAGTAGAAAGAAAAAAATAAAGATTTTTCCTTTAATTTGGTGATAAAACCATGCACGTAGATTAATAATTGTGGGCTCAGCAGCAGGTTAGAGATGAAAAAATGTCAGAGAAATTTTCCAGCTTCTGATTAATTTGTTCACTTTAGCTCTGCACACTTCAAATGGTGTGAAAAAACCTCGCATTTTGCAAATCAGCCGGTCGTTTTGGTGTTTAAATTGTGTTTTTATGTGGGAACAGCTGGGTGAAAACCTTTGCACATTTTTATGTGGAAGATATAACTGTGACATACTGACATATCCACACTAATAAATTGTGATTCATCTCTCATCGATTCTTCAAGTCTGTAATAAATACAGTACGGCTGGGGTTTAGTCTAAATAACACTTTGGGCAGGTATATTACATTAAAACTGGTGGGTAGTGAACTGTTAAGATTGCTACTAAACCAATGCTGCCGCTAATATTAGCCTCTTCTTGCGTTAACAGAAGGTGACATTAAATGCCGTGTACTGCCGTCTGCGCTCTCTTCAGTACACTCTGTGATGCGTCTGTGATGCTGCTTTCTCCGTAACATACTCACCATACCCTGGGCAGCAATGAGTGCAGCCAAGGTGCTTCTCCCTGAGGTGCCAGGGGTACAGAGTGACAGACGGACCTCCTGTCCTCCCACCAGGGTTCGGTCCATCTCTATCAGCACAGCTTCTGCCTGCTCGGCGCTCTCATATTCCACCACGCCAAACCCTCGCACTGGACTGCCCTCATCCTGAGCAAGCTAGAAGAAACACACATAAAAAGACATAGCATTTATTCAGTAAGTCATTCTTTTAGATTTTTCTTCTGTGGCTGGGCAGAGAAATGTGGGCTCTAATGTGAAAAATTATTTGAATTTCTTTTTTCCTCGTGTTTGATTTTTCATTTAAATTCCTAGTTGGCCGGGGAACCGGCAACGTCAAGACATTGGTATTGATCACATCCCGCAAATTGTATAAACATGATGAATTGAGCTAATTTGTGCTTAAGGAGATCTGAAAAATCCCTATTGACACTTGTAAATGTGGAGCACTACAAAAACCAAAAGAAAAAAAGAAAAGAAAAAGAAAACAACCCGTATCTCGTGTTTTATTTTAGCTTCTTTCTTCTTTTTTTTTTACATGTCTTACTGGGGCAGAGTAGTCTTCTTATGCTTCCACTTATTACCAGGATTGCATTCATGCCATTATCAGATTTGTGCCTGATAATGGCATGCCTTTTGCAGATGCTCACCTGCTGGAGTGTCTGATTAAAAGCAGGCGCACTCCTGTCATCTGTTTGTTGTTCACAGGAATGCTCCAAATCTACTTAACAGGCTTTCACTAATATACAGTACCTTTCCACTTCCAGGCATGCCACATTAGCTGTAAGATGTTAGAACTGTCTGCTCACTGATGGGTTCAAAACATATGGAATAACCTGTCCTGGTTAAATGCACCCAGCAGGCTGGAGCGAGTTCCTTCAGGAGAAAGTGGGTTGAGTGATATAATAAATGCCACCGGTAGCAAGAGCAGTCCAGCATAAAACCCATCAACTTCTGAAAACAACGGAAGTTCTGACACTACAAACTAACGTCACCAGCCCTTCAGACTTCAGCAATTATCTGTAGGAATAAAAAATTAATACGCCACCACTGCAGCATTATCGCCAAGAGCTGTTTAATGAAGTAAATGTATTTTAAAGTGGATTTTTTTTTTCAGTACGCATAAGAAAATTTACTGACTTCTTATCAGCCAGTATCAGCTGCTTACTGCTTGATAGGTGTGCCCCCCACGCCCCCACCAGAGACCTAAAAATACTTGCATTTACTATCTTTTAATAAATCATCGGGGCAAACAAAGGAGGTCAGACACGTTTTTATATCTGCACGTTCTCGGCACCATCTAGGAATAGCAATATCATTCATCTAGAAGACTGATTGGCAAAACACAATCTTCTCCAGTGGCAGTTATCTGAGCAGCCCAAGCTACCGTCATGATGCACTTTGACTAAGAAAACGAGAAGCCAGCATGAGAGGCTGCAAAGACTGCAAAGTTATCCGAATCCTAATCCGCCCAATGTTTTCAGAGAGTTTTAGACTAACAAATGCACAAATTCATGCATGCATGTATGGGTTTTTTTCTGTGCATGACTGACAGACAGTGAAGTGACAGATAACAGTGGAGTGGAGGTAGAAGTGCTTCTCTCAGCTTCTTTAGTCAAAAAGGATAGATAAAGAAATGACATGATGTAAAAGATACATCCTTTTGCTCTTGCTACACCACTCCAGGGACGTGCACATAGACAGAGATACACACAAACACAACCTAACATAGAGTCTGTGGAAAAGACAGCTCCAAACTACAATAATCTCCTACTTAGGAGCCGGATCGAATAATGGGCCTTTTTCAGCATATAAACTTGACAGAGCATTATTATCATACATTTATGGTCAGCAGTCAATAAAGACATGTCTCAGCGTTAGAGTGTACTGCTGATAAAGACTGACTTCTCTGTCAAGAAGGCTGAGTCATTTCCATCTTCTGAGCTCAAGCTAAATAATGCAGGCAGGCTAATAGCTTATAGCTAATGGACTTTATCAGATAATGACTATGTCCACAAAGTAATGGCTTGTGGTTAAAACATACCACTTAACGTATTGTTAGCACTGGTTCGATTCATATGAAATACAGCAAGAATAAAAAGGACAGAAACTCAATTTAACGTCTCTCACATTTTAAAGGATGTGTGATCTGTTAGAGACCATTTGAAGGTTTGGTTTGTTAATACTAAAATAAATTCATCTTCATTCCAGACACGCACAAACAAAGAGAATTTTGCGGCACTGTTGGAAGTTAAATGCAGCGTTACTTGTAGTGTCTACAAAATATAAACAGCTGTGTTAAAAAACAAATCTGCATATTCATAGACTCTGGATATTTCAGCCAAAGAGAAAAGCTTATATAATTTCAGGAAGCTGCAACTATATAAATGAACACTTTTATGAGAAACCCTTATCTGATTTCTTATATTAATTTCCATACGGTGAAAGGAAGGTGCACTTTTGCATCCATTCGGTACATATTGTGTGGTTTGCTCCCTCTGAAATGCAGCATTTGTGATAGACTTGGCCAATATCACACATGGCTCTGGCCACATCTCCCCATTACTTTAAGCTGCAACCAAGTGATCAGCCAAAACATTACTGACCTTTTTACTCTGAAGAGTAAAGAAGGGGAAAATTGTGCAAAACAAAGCTGAAGAGCTATATTTGTGGTTCACTTTGCACACAAGGTTGCATAAGAGCGTGTGAGTCACAGAGGCTTTTATATCAATCAACACAGTCTGTATCGCACAGGCCAAATGTATTTTGAAAGGTGCAGACGTTGTGAAATACCAATCATGTAGCAAGCAAAACAGCAGACCAATGTGAACACTGGTCCTTAGCCATAGTGTGAGATTTGTTGTGTTAATTGTGGATTAACGTTATTTTGATCAAGTGCATTTATAGTACATCAGCACAATGTTGTTAATGAGTGAAGTCAGCTTTGGTTTCTTTTGAGAAAGTAGCATAACTGTGAGGTTGGAGTGATTTCTATGGAAGGATGTAATCTGTGGGCATCTTTCTCACCTCAACCGGTTGCAGCAGATGGCTGCTCGTCCCTGATCCTGGTTTTACCAGGTTTCTTCCTGTTAAAAAAGGGAGTTTCTTCTTCTCATTGTCACCAAGTGCTTTTTGGGGTTTTCTCTTATCCAGCTTTGTCACATCAGCATCAGTCTTCTTGAAATTTTTATTTTTTGAATCTCTACTGGAAGCATTTCTAGATGTGACACCAGCACCACACTGGTGGAAAAGGCCTGGCTACTCTCTTATAATGTTGCAATAAACTCTGATCTTGAGGGTATGAAAGTCAATAAATCCAAAGTCCAAGTGACAAATTTCTAATGTGAGAGCAATGAATAAGTCCTTCAGGGTTAAACAAAGCACGGGACAGAACAACAGAGACATTAATACGAATAATGATCAACAGTCAGGCAGCAACAGCAGCGTGGAGCAGCAGGTGGTTTTAATGATGCATGTTTGAAGGTAATTCTGTCTGTGAATTTGCTGCCTAAAATAATGCAATATTAAATACAAGCAGAGCTGGGAAAAAACGAGGAAGAAGGATGATCAACAGAAAATTAGCACCTATAATTTCAACTCATTTGAATGCTCATTGATTCAATTATTCTCAACCAAATGTACCAGACATTTTCTGGTTTGTACATTTGGATTCGTAGGTTTTCAGCTTGAAATTCTTAGAAACTCGATGTCTGTTTTTTTTTTTTTTTGGGGGGGGGGGGGGGGGGGGGTGGGGGGGTGAGTATTTTCTGACATTTTAAGGTAAACCATTGTTTGAATACTGAAGAAAAACATTATTCAGCCTATTTCACCTTCCAGGGCTAATAAAAGGAAAGCCCTTCAGAAAGTTGAGTTAGACATTAGGAAAACATCTTCAGCAATAAATTAAAAATAAAATACAATAAATTCAACTAAATGCAGCTTTTGCTAATGTTTTACCACTGTTTGCCAAGAGGTGAAGATATCTGAGTTTTCTCAAGTCGCAGTTTTGACCTCTAAGGGCCAACAAGGTCTACACAGAAACACCCCCCCCCCAATATGAATAAGTCTTCTGATGCCTCCACATGCAGCATAAAATCAGGGAGGGTATAAGAATTCATACACAAAGGCTTTCACATTTATGTGAGCAAATCAGAAACTTGATTATTTATTTTCAACTGCTGCAAACAGCTAAGGCATCAGCTAAACTCAGAAGAGTTTCAAACTCTGCATTTACTGTACATTGCACATATGTATATACAGTACTGTGCAAACGTTTTAGGCAGGTGTAAAAAAAAATGCTGTTTACAAAGAATGCTTTCAGAAATATAAATGGTTGTTTATTGGCCCCAAATGTATTCTGCAGCAGGACAACGACCCAAAACATACAGCCAAAGTCATCAGAAGTATTGGAAGTGATGTTATTGCCCCACAGAGCCCTGATCTCAACATCATCGAGTGTGTCTGGGATTACATGAAGAGACAGAAGGATTTGAGGAAGCGTACATCCACAGAAGATCTGTGGTTAGTTCTCCAAGATGTTTGGAACAACCTACCAGCCAAGTTCCTTTGTTGTTGTTGTGTACCCAGAAGAACTGATGCTGTTTTGAAGGCAAAGGGTGCTCACGCCAAGTATTGAATGATTTAGATTCATTCACTGCATGTTGTTGAAATAAATAATTAACACTTCAATTTTTGTGCTGTATGTGAGTAGTTTATGAAATGATTAAATTTTTTCTTTCCTTTCTCTTTGTTGTAAAAATAAAGAAATTTTGAATCAGTGGAAAGAAAATTCATTTGTACTTTTTCAGCACGAACACTGACGCCTGTTAGCTTCAACACTCAATCAAGTGGCCCCTCCACTTCCTCCCACCTCTCATTCGTCTGCTGTTCCCTCCAGCCTGAACAGGGGGATGGAGAGATGGATGGCTGAATGAATGCAGGGAACACAAGAGGAATATGCACGTATGTGTGGAGGAGTAGGTCGATAGGCTATTATCATCAGCATATATTAAGCAAACTGCATGGAAATGACCGGAACCACTTTACCACTTGAGATATGGATGGATGGATGGAAGGGGGAGAGAGAGTGGGAGTGAGGAGGGAAAAGAAAGAAAGTAAGTGGCGGAGGAAGGGGACATAAAAGTGAGGCAGAAAACATCAGCGATTGATTAAGTGACTGATGATTGGAGAGAATGAGGGGAGGTGGGCTGACAGAGAATATGAGCCAGAAAAGACAGGAAGAAAAACACATAAAAACTTGCTAACCATTATTTTTGTGTGGACACACACAAACAAACACACACACACACAGAGATGCGCGTGCGCACACACACACACACACACACACACACACAGGTATTCATAGCTTGTGAATCTAATTCAGCGGTCCCTTTTTTGTGCCACGGACCAGTTTATGTCCGACAATATTTTCACGGACCAGCCTTTAAGGTGTCGTGGATAAATACAGCAAAATAAAACCAGTACCGGTACCAAAAAAAGATTTATTCATAACACACGGGAAGAGACACTGGGAAACTGAGTTAACGATAAAAACGATTAAAAAAATAGTGATAAAAACCGATAAAAACCCTGAAAACTATAAATTTCACACCCGAGCCTCAACTCCCACGGCCCGGTACCAAATGACTCACCGACTGGCCCGGGGGTTGGGGACCGCCGATCTAATTGACATAATGCTTTCCGTAGCCCTTACCTAACCATAACCCAAATGTAACCCTGACACTAAAGCCACATTTTGAGTCTTAAAAATGCCTTCAAACTCATGGGGACCAGGATTGTGGTCCCCATAAGGTGTGTTGATCCCCACAAGTACAGTAAACTTCCAATTTTTGGTCCCCACAATGATATGAATGCACTCTCTCACACACACGAGTGGAAGTGGGTAAACTGTGAAACAAACATTATATATCAAATTGGATTGTGTGAAAATGGCATTCAGACTGTCATCAACTTGTGTTTGTGCGCGCGTTCGTGAGCAAGGATGCAAAGACTGAGTGAGCTTCTCCCTTAATTTTTTTTCTCCGACTGCACTCACACAACAGAAGACTGGAATATATAAAACATTCAATCATTATTCGAATCTGCACAATTATGCAAATTTAAAATGGGCTTGTGCGTATTGTATCTGAGCCTTGTGGATGCCAGTTGTCATTTAGCTCTTTCTCTCTCTGTTTCCATGTGTACAGTCTCTTTAAAAACCCAACACCCCTCCAACAAAGACCATAATTTCTGGATCATGGTTTGAAGATTGAAATGTCCTCTTACTCCAGGAGTGTTCACATTAAGACTACTGTACAGAGAAAGACAAAAAAAACAAAATATTTCTGGTCTAATGTCAAGTTTCCCAGATTTTCCTTCAAAATGATGCTTTAAATGCCTTTGGATGACAAAAAAACAAAAAAACAAAACAGATTTAAGATTGAAATCAGAAACCGTTTGCATTGCAATGATCCTTTTTTCTGTTTTTTTCCTATCACGTGTGGCTCTACCTTGTCCTCAAGGCGGACTTTGAGAACATTAAAGAGTAATTATATGAGCAAATTTAGCACATCGTGCTTCATCCTCCAAATTATTCTTGATGCAAATCAAAAACAGATTGGCCCAGAAGAAACTCCTTCTCCTGCAGTATGCAATTACCCTGCACCAGTCTAATTAGCACATTTCTTTCCACACGTTGGCCAATAGGTAGTTATGTTTGAATAACAGATTACGCAAACCCACTGCACAAACTCAAGTCCAGGGAAAATATGGATTTTTGACTAAAAGCACAGTTTTCTTTGAGCGGTGCATAAAAGCCAAACTGTGATGCATAAGCCTTCAAATTTCACTTGCATGCAATACGCTTAGTTTTCATCATCACTGCATGCACTGACATGTTTGTTTTGATGCTGTTTAATAAGAAAATGAGGCATACTCTCACCAGTCACTTTATTCGGTGACCCGGTTCAAGTGCTTAATACAAATATCTAATCAGCCAATCACATAATCTTTCTTTTAAGCCACACATTGGAAATCTTATAAAAAAAAACATTCAGATTAAAAGTAAGGTGTGAAAATACAATTTGTTGCTGCCACCTTCTTACATCACATTGATTATGGTGACATTATTTATTTGAGGGCTCCTGTTAGCTCTTTACAGATGTTGCACACTGTTTATCATGGAGCAGTGAGATTCATCACAGGATGCCTCTGTGTTTCTTCACTGTTCACATGCAGACTATTGCATTGGTATAGTCTCATCTATATATCAATAATTGGCTTACTACTGCTTCCTATATGTCACCTAAACACAGTAATTACAGCCTCTGCTCACAGGCCTTTAATACATTCACTCTTCCTACAGTATGTACAGGACTTGAGAAAAAGGTATTTTCTTACAATGCTCCTTATACTTGGAACAAATTACAACAGGATTTGAAACTGTGCAGCTTAACTGAACTGAAGGACAACAGAGGAAGCATCATTGGATGTCTGTTCATGTTCTTGTGGTATTGTTACTGTCTTTTATTTTATTTTCAGGTGCAATTTTTTTTGTATGAATTGTAACAACTACAGTATGCTTTAACACGTTGTCGTTTTGTATGGATATTTAAAACGGGTCGCTCTTAAAAATGAGACCTCGTGTCTCAATGAGATTTACCTGTATAAATAAAGGTGAAAATAAAAAACATGAGAGAAACTGAATTAGGCATATAGGTGCACTCAAGATGACCTGCGTGGAAGTTGATGTCAGACAGGCTGGTCTGAGTATCTCAGAAACAGCTGATCTACTGATCTACTCCCACACAACTATCTATAGGGGGGGAAAAGAAAAAAAGAAAGAAATAGGAAAACACTGGAGTAAACGGCCGTTCTCTGCGTAAAAATGCCTTGTAGATGCCAGAAGTGAGAGGAGAATGCCCAACAGATGGTTTTGAGTGAACAGAAAGGTAACAGTAACTCAAACCCTCATTACAACTAAGTTATGCAGAAGAGCATCTCTGAACCCACAACTGAACCTTGAAGCAGATGGGTTACAGCAGCAGAAACCACACCAGTTGCCCTCAGTTCAGTAACTGTAAGAACATGATGGGGTTACCAAAAATGAACATCAGAAGACGGGAAACATAGTGTGATGATTCTTGTTTTCTGCTATCAGATCCAGAGAGTAGGGTTAACATAACATGAAAGCATGGTTCAAACCTAGCCTCATATCAAGGCTAGCAGCGGTGGTGTAATGATGTGGGAGATAACTTTCGTAGCACACTTTGGGCCCTTTAGTATGAATTGAGCATTTGCATTTAACAGCCTACCTGAGTCTTGCTGACCATGTGACCGTATGAGCAGTCTTCTGACGGCTGCTACCAGCAGGACAACGTAGCACATCAAAGCTCACATAATCTCACACTGGTTCACTATACTCAAGTGGCCTCCACAGTTACTAGACCTGCAGTGGAGCACCTTTGGGATGTGGTGGAACAGGACATGTGTGCAAAGAATTAAGGTAGTTCTCAAGGCAAAAGGAGGTACAGCCTACAACTAGTAAGGCACACTAATAATGGGACTGTAAGTGTATATTTAAACTACTACGTAGCATACAACATATTCATGCGAAAAAAAAGACCATGTCTAAGCGAAATGATAAAAGGAATATAAATGCAATATGGCTGAAAATCACACTTACAGCATTTTGTTACATGAAGCACTCTCGTCTTATACTCAAACATTCCTTACTAGCCAGGGTTTTGACAGCATAATCAGGCATCTGTGCTAAATGAGTCAAGCCAAAGTGCTGTGGCACTTGAGGCAACTTCAGTTTCAGCATAATTAACAGCAGCTGATGACTCTTTTTTTTTTTACTTGTTCAGTACGACAGCAAATTTTCACAAAGATACGAAGCACTAAAGGCTGAATTTTCAAGTGGGAATCTACATGTAAAGGGATGCTGCTGATTGAGAACAGCATTTTCCATTATGACATGTTGGATTTTATTTGTTTTTGTTTTTCACAGATCTTGAGTTGTATTATTGGTGCTTTGTGCAAATGTGTATAATAAGGTCCATTACAAAAAACACTTCTAACCTAAAAAAACTCTTCATGCACCTTAAACAACATATCCAACAGGAACAGAAAGTTCGTCCATATTCAGCACGCCAAAGTGAAAAACAAAATGTTGGGGGACCCAGACTCTTGTTGCTACACATTGACACTTATGACAGACATGGCACATGTTGTGAATGTGAGCGATTTATGATTGATTGTTAACAAACACGTAGTCTGTTATGTGTTGTGACCAAGTCATGACACACATTTATGACAGATCGCGGAAGCGAATGGATGGATGGATAATTATAAATATCCAGAAAAGATGCAACAAAGAGGTAAAACTACAGAATGAGAGCTGCTGATTTTCTCAAGGTAAAGACTCTTCACTATTTATGAGAGAAGACCAATCATTTCACCAATCCAAGAACTCCCTTTTAACAGGAAGAGACTTCCAGCACAAAATGACTCGTGGATGAGTAACCATCTGCTGTTTGGAGTTGGGGTTGAGAGAAAAGAGAAGAAAAAAAATCCCATTGCATTAACATGTGCCAATGGACTGCCTGGAATCTCAGTATCATCAGTACAACAGGAGAAACGGCAAATACGAATTTAAAGCGGATTCACTGAATTAAAGCTGTCAAGCTCAATACTGCAAAGACACCTTAAAAACAATTTTTAAAAAAAGCAGTTGCCTGTCTACTCTTAAATGATGTTACTATACATGTGACTGTGCATGTGTGTGCACGCATAGCTAGCAATCACTGTGTCCGACAGCTCTTGACCTCCAGTCGTGGTCCCCAGCAAAGCGATGCAGAATGCATCACTGGCAGGGCTCAAGCTCGGGGGAGCACCTGTCAGTTTGTCGGTGTGTGTGTGTGCATGACACAGTTTAAATGGTCACGTCAGTTGTCGGGAACAGAGTGATGAGGTCAGGACAGCCCTGTCACAGCTGTCTTTGAAGAGAGGTACATGGCCTATCACAGTGACAGCTTTAAGTGCAAATGTCTTTATGACGAGTGCTGGACAACGAAGGCAGAGGTGGAGTTAATCTAAGTAAGCCTAAAAAGAACACTGGTGGTGTACTTCTGCTAAATCGAATGATTTCACAGATTTATGGTCACCTTTGTGTGCAGCGGGAAGACGTCACTGAATGAGATCATCTTTTCAAATAAAACTTTGAAACCCTGCGTTTCACCAAAGGAGGTCAATAATTGTGTCAAGAATCTTATGATTGTACTTGGAAAGATTTAATTAGCTCTACAAAAGCAAGTGCCAGTGATTGAGAGAGTAAAAGAGTACATATTCAAAATCAGCTAAATTAGCTCTTTTTTTCTCCTCTGTTGTACTAAATAAGGCAACTGTCTGGCTCCCGACAGCAAAAGAAAACTCATTATTTTCATTTCCATGTTTCTGGTTGATTGTCAACAAAGTTGAAGGTGCTTTGGGAATTTTTCTTCTAAAAAACAAAAAAGAAAAAAAAGTTAAAAGTGGCCTAAAAGCAAAATAAGTGCTCATATCCATCCTCATAAAACACGTATCATGAAAGCTCAGATCCACGTTCACCGCTTTGCTGTTAACTTCTCGGCTTTTGTTCTGACATTGCTGCACATCACCACCATCTGTATCACTTATACACCACTGATAGTGCACACAGATCAAAGACCTGCTCATACATGCAACCACTAAACCAAGCTAGGTTTAAAATTCAACTGGGAACCTTTAAGTGGAGGCTGCATTTCCTAATTTTTATTTAACCTTCATTCTAATCCCATATCTACTCGTACTCTCTTCACTTGGAGCTGATAAACACACTGAGTTACCAGAACTTTAATCTAAATGACATCTTAGTTGTTGTTTTTTTTTGTTTTTTTGTTGTTGTTTTTTTTTGGGGGGGGGGGGGGGGGTAGGTTGGCACTAGTATGATGCTTTGCTGTGTCCATACTCATCTAACACTGCTCTGAAGAAATTACTTTTTTGCAGCAACATTTATTCCAGCACTGCTTTATATGGAACGCCAGGACTGCCATAATGAATTAATTAAATACACCATTAAATAATTAATTAAATGTGTCAATAATTAATTAAAATGGGAAATAATTAATTAAATAAATAGTTATGACACATGTAATTAATTAATTATTGACACATTTAATTAATTATTTATGTATTTCACATTTTAATTAATTATTGACACATTTAATTAATTATTGACACATTTAATTAATTATTTATTGACACATTTAATTAATTATTTATGTATTTCACATTTTAATTAATTATTGACACATTTAATTAATTATTTAATGATATATTTATTTATTTCATTTTGGCAGTCCTGGCGCCTGGCTCTCATCATGAAATAATTTTATCTGTCAACCTCACCCATCAAACTCAGGGGGCGGGGTTAACGCAGCCCATGCAGCTTCTCTAACATTTGATTGGTTGCCGTGCAAAGTAAGTCAAAACAGGTCGATCCTAGATAATCGACTTGTGTAGACTTGGGGCAGCCAGGTATCCCAGAGTGCATTTCAAATCACAGGCAGCAATGTTGGTGGTGTAGTTTTAAAATAGCCCGTTTTTCTGTCACCAACTACACTTTTAACAGTGTTTTAGCTGCGAATGTCGCGCTGTAATCTTCACATGTCGGGTCAGGTTGTCAACATAGAACATGTTTGTGCTCAGATGTTTTCAGAGATTTCAGTAGCTCTGCTAACAGTCAGCATGCAGAGTGCACCGAGGGGGTTACGTTAACCGGTTTGTTTACATATTCCACTCTCCGTGTTCCACGTGTTGCATTCGCAGATTCTCATTTTCACCGAACGATCGTCTCTTTCCACCTGGTCTTGTGTCTCTGTGCTTCTGTAACATAAAGAACGAGCTGACATTTTTCTCACGAAACCAGCGATCAGCTCAACAGGCCCTCAGTTTACCTGCATGCATCCTCCTCCTCACCTGTCAGCTGTTTAACACCTGCTGCTAATTCAAGAAACACGCCCACGTTACCTGGTTATAGTCACAGTTTAACTGGGCAGCCGGTGCTCGATATTATGCAACGTCAGCACATTTTTCTGCACAAGATAAGTAAATATAGTTTTTCCCGAGCGCAGAGCTGCTGGAGCTTGTTTCCCAACAGAGCACTTTATAGGCGAACCCACTTCATCAGCGGCTGATGTCCAATCATCGGCACACAGCTTTGAAACCTCACCTGAGTTTTAGCTCTCAGTGGTTAAACGCTGGACTTAATTCACTCAGGTTCTGTCTGTCGGTCACGTTTACTTCGCTGTTTTATTTACAACTGAGCAAATCGGTTTGGCTGAGGTTAAAGTTACGTTTCATAACTGCACAGTTTTACAGACGTTTAATGGTTCACTGGCACATGTGTTAGACTGAACCATTCGCTTTTCTTTATCTGGTGTGTTTTGGATTTAACAGTGAATTTTGAGATTAAACTGACTTTTAAAATGTTTTTATACAAAGAGGAAAGAGAAGGCGCATTTCCACCGAAAGGAGCAGAGTTTCCAACTACATGTTCATAATGCAGACTGCAACCTGGACAGAAATATTATATCATCTGTTTTTTAATAGTTATTCAACTGTATTCTAGGCACCAGCGATCTGTTAGAATTTTTAGAGTTTACTTAACTAAAAATAAATGAGGTTAACATATAATTTGTGTGATTTATTCTCTCTCTCTCTCTTTTTATTCATTTATTTATTTTTTTGCTTTTTCGGTCAAGTTATGTTTAACTGTCAAAGGTTTGTTACAAACTATGAAACACATGGTGCAGACTTCTGGATGTTAGAAGAAAACTAATACTGCTCATGAATGAGACTAAAGGCAGGAAGGTGTCCTTTAAAACTAAACATGTTAGTAGGACTTTAGTATTTATATCATAGTTTATGAAATAGCACGTGTATTTCAGTAATAGCCTACTGATTTCAGTGTAGTGGTGAACAGTCACACAGCTCACGTGGGTGTTATCTGTGATACTCCTTAACTATCATTTATCCAGGTTAACTTCAGTTAACTCTGAGCGGCTGGATCGACGGAGGTCAGACAACAATTTTACATGTATGATCTTAAAACAGGACACAGCCATTATCCGTCCTGGCCTCATATCAAATGTGAACGCAGACTGAGTCTATGTTTGACGTTTGCTTTATATCTAATCTTCCTCTCAAACATTTAAACAGCAGCGAGTCTGCAGCTGAGGGAACACAAACTCAAATTGTCGGAACGGGTTTGATCGTTTCTTGCGTTCATTTGGTAATTTATTAAATGTATAACTGTTATAACTGCTGAGTCTCTTACGCTGATGAAAATGCAGAAAACACAGATCATGAACACCTGTTCAACCAATCGCTTTCATTCCACTTTGACAAACTGACGGTTCATCTCTGTTACAGTGTTGCGTTAGACTGCTATATTTTTGTGTTCTTTATGCTGTAGATTTTCACGTCTCTGGAATAGTTGGCAGTATTAAGGATGCTTTTCTGTAAAATCATATTGATATGACCCGTGAATTATTTGTAGATGACAGTTAGATTAGTCAGCTGGGAAACTCTGGGTTAACTCATAGAGCTGAAGATATCGTGGACATGCTGACCTCGCTCTGTGGTGTACAGGTCCGTTTACCCTCATGATTAATATTCACAATAAAAATATTAGCCGAACATCATGAAGTCTGTATGTGTGTCATAGTTTCGAACAACCTTTGTACAGTTAAAGCAGTTACTACATGAGGAAACACCAACGTTATCTCTTTTATGCGTTTATACACAGGTCACGCTGATTACTGAACAAAAACCCAAAGATCAGCTGTTAATTGAATTTATTTGCTCTCTCTCCTCCTTAAACATGTTTTTAATGTTAGTTATAATTCAGAATTGGCGACTGAAACACGTAGGACACATAAGAACATCAGGAAATAAAACCCTGATAAATATAACCTCAGTAAAAGAAGTCCGTGTCAGCGGGGGTTATTACAGCTGTGTACCGGGGCCTGAGCTTTGTCGGTGGTAATAACAGCTCGATCGCTTGCGAGGCGAGCGGGTCTATCCACGCTTTGCCGTGAGATTGGGCAGACATCTCCGAAATCATCGAAGCACTTTTACAAAGAGGCTGTATCTTGAGAAACCGACCAGACACATGAAGATTAAACCACTACATTCTCGGCTAAAAAAATATTAAAACTGTATTTGGTGACACACACACACAGGGTTTTTCAAAGTTCAGTTCTGTTAGTTTCCACATGCTGGTTGTTGTGTGCTAAAAACAATGGCTACCAGGCCAAAGCAATGGTTTTGAGTCGATCAGCGTTAACCCCGCCCCCTGAGTTTGATGGGTGAGGTTGACAGATAAAATTATTTCATGATGAGAGCCAGGCGCCAGGACTGCCAAAATGAAATAAATAAATATATCATTAAATAATTAATTAAATGTGTCAATAATTAATTAAAATGTGAAATACATAGATAATTAATTAAATGTGTCAATAAATAATTAATTAAATGTGTCAATAATTAATTAAATGTGTCAATAATTAATTAAAATGTGAAATACATAAATAATTAATTAAATGTGTCAATAATTAATTAATTACATGTGTCATAACTATTTATTTAATTAATTAATTCCAATTTTAATTAATTATTGCCACATTTAATTAATTATTTAATGGTGTATTTAATTAATTCATTATGGCAGTCCTGGCGTTCCATAGCTTTAAACCATCCATCCATCAATCTTCTTAATCAAACCACTGGCAGTTATATCCTGACCTGAAAGAAAAATCAAAGGTCTTAAAACAGAACTTGTCCACTCTTTGAAAGACATTTTTATGTAACATTTGTTCTTTTTTTGTCTCCTGCCTATAAATGCGAGTATTCAACTTGCTCTTAGTCATCATTATTACACCAATAGCTGCATATATGCCACCAGTCGTCTTCCTTTGATTGGCATCATACGCCTCTTCGCTATTTCACCTCATCGCTCCACGTCTCGCTGTCCTTCTATTATGCCTGACACTGTCGGCTCTCCTCCTTCACTCCATCCTCTCTCTAATAGTTCTGGCATTCTTAGCGCCGTCCTCCTTTACTCCCATCCCTCCTTCCATTTCCAACCTGCCGTCCTTTCCTCTAATATGGTTGACATTCTTTACTTTCTCTTCCTTCCATTTCTCCTGGCTGACTCAAGCTAAAGTGCTGCCTGGAGGGCCCTTTCATGGGTAGCAGAATTATAACGCTCGGGGCCAAGGCCACAGGTTAAGTGCACTCTGAACAAAGAAAAAGTGACATAAGGGCTGAGTTCTACTTATGTGCACAGAGGAGGAGGACGGTTTATGCAAGGTGAACTGGAGCTGCTGGCAGTGAGGCATTAGGGAATCATCTTAAACAAATAAATATGCAACAAACAAAAATGACCAACTCAGAACAGCTCCTCTTCTATTCTGCAGACAGCACTGATCTCTGACCTGTACAGAAACACATTCAGTATATTGATATTATTAGGTATTAATATCTATGTTATCTCTCTCTTGTAGAGTCTCTCTTGGCTCTTGATGGAGGTGGTCGCATCTTTCTCTCTGTCCCTCCCTTATATTTCCTGCTTCTTTGTCCTTGTCTAGTCTTGTCTAACTCTTAGAGACTCTCTCAGTCTTGTTCTCTATAATCAAGAAATTATGGATTTGATCAACTGGTCTCTTTTTCGCCCTAAACCAAACCCAAACAACCACTAATTACATGCAGCCTCACCTCACTAGCTGGAAGCTCCAGGGCAGAAGCAGGAAAAACAATTTCTCCCAGATCACAAGACGGTGTATGACCCTATCCTCCTACTTCCTCAAGGTCACCTGTGACGGCGTGGGGATTGTTGACTTTTTCCTTAAAACTAGGTGAAAGAACACTCTCTCTCACAGATATATACCCCCCCCCCCCCCCCCGCTTCATTGTGCTGAGGGTTTTTATTCTATTCTCAAACTGCTTTCCCATTAGGAGCTCAGTCTGGGTGCAGTTTATTTTTCCCTCCTCTTCCCTCATGTATTTATGTATTTCATTGTTTTTTTTTTACCATCATACATCTCTCTGACCTGTCTTACCAACGTCATGTTTGTGCAATGTATGTACGGTCGGAAGGGGTCCTATTTCACTCTGTGTTCGTGTAACATTGCTAGTGACAATTAAACGGCTCAATCTCAATCAATTATGCTACGCAGTCAAACAGGGAAAGCTGTGGTTGGAGACTGCAGCATGACCAAAATTATGGCGACCGTGTACATGCATACATGCAGTTTCCTTGTGATAATATGACAATAAACAGCGATACAGGTGAAAACTGCACATCTGTTGATGAAAAAGTCCCATTAACTACTTATATTCAGAGTTTAGCCAGACTGATCGCAATGTGCTGGCAATCTGTCCGCATTTATAGGTTGCCTACCACCAGGTGACCTGTGGAGTCACATGGTGATTGAAAGTGGTTGCTCAGGTATTGGGGGTGTTGCAGGGCCAATCTCTGGCCAATCAGCTGCTCACCTCACCTGTTTCCAATTGGTTGCTGCATGTGACATAATTGAATGGAATCACCGGGCAACCGCTGATATTTCTCAGTCAAATGGAGGTTGCCGTCCTATTTCTACTTTAGTGTGAATGAGCTATTATGCATAAGCAAGACTAGCTAGCTAGCAACGGGAGCCAAACTAGCTACAGAGATTCTACAACCTTACCATGGTACCACACTAAAGGTTTTATCAGGCATGCAGCATGACTAAAGGCATGGCAATGTCCGTCAACCAGTGCATCATTTACTAAAATCTGGTAAAGAAACACACAACCTAAGTATTGATTTTTCTTGTAACATCACTACCAGGATGGCATCAGAGAACCAAACCTGCTTGGCATTCACAGCTAGGATTGTGAATGTGGAAAACATACCTGTTAAATGTTAAACAGTAACATCACTGCATTTATTCGCATTGCTGTGCCTCAGCAGACTATGACTAAACCACTAATATGACTGTAGACTGCCCGAATCCATTCACCACAGTCACTATCAGTGTTGGGACTAACGCGTTATTAAGTAACGCGTTACAGTAACTACGTTATTATTGTGGTAACGAGCCCAAGTCAAAATGCCTGGGACGATTTTTTTGTCCCAGTCCAACTCTGTATGCAGCTCATCTGCAGTCTGGTGTTACCTACATCTTTCTATTCAGAAGGCAGAATTTCCAAGTTCTGAGTACAATCGAAAGCACCACAACTGCAGTTTTTGTGTTGGATGTAAAAAGTAGGCTAGGATAGAATCAGACGTGGGATTTCTCTCGTGGAAATGTGCACATTATTTTTCCTTTCTATTGGTAGGTGGCACAGTGCACTTGTGGCACGTAAGCAAGCTAGAAGACTGGCAGTCTGGCTGGGTATCCAGTTACGGAAGCAACACATTAACAAGAGAATTCTGAGTAAAACCAAAGTTACTTTCCCTAGTAACTAGTTACTTTGAGTAAGTAACGACTAACTTGAAGTAACTGAGTTACTTTTGATAGAAGTAACTAGTAATGTAACTAAGTTACTAATTTAAAGTAACTTACCCAACACTGGTCACTATAAGCAAAAAGGATGAAATAAAATTGCCAGTCAGGTTTCAATTTCTATTCATGTGTGTTCTGACTCATATATCTCACAGTTCCTGAGATTTAGAGTTGAACATCACCGTAAGGTGACCTTATGACCATAAATAAACAAATAAAAGAAAGAACTCTTGGGCGTTCCGATATCTCTTTTGAATATTGAAACAAAGATATTATCCATACAGACAAATGGCAAACACATAGGCCTAATACATGCCCATCTCTGCCATAAGGAAAGAGATTTAATAAATACCATCATTAACATTACACTAGCAAATAATAGCATGCACATTTTCATATTTCTGTACATGTTTTCTTTGCATCCTAATAGATGGTGCAGAGCATTTCATAAGCTCTTATCCTGAAATATTTTGGTGCATACATGGTGAAATGCAATAATACAACTGCTCTGAAGCACATAATGTACTGTACATAAAAAAATGCTGAACTATAGGTCAAAGCCTGCTGGCTTTGCAACAGTGAAGCAACATGAGCTAAACACCCACAAAGCATCATGGGACTAGGATGATGTGGGTGTATTGATTTCTATGTGGGAGTGGGGCAGAGGGGTGGAGCTAAAACTGGAAATGCAGTAGATGACAGATGCAGATTGTGTGAACTTTAAATGGGCATGTGGGGGAGGAGTGGATGTAATGGAGCAGGGCGAACGGAGCAAGTGAAAAAAAAGACAGATCAGAGTGGGATGGATGGAGGGAGGGATGGAGTTGAGGGGTGGGGCCGGTATCACAGTTACCACACCTCACCATAGAGACGGTTGCTTAGTGATACGGCGAGGCTGACCAATACCGATGCTGACCGCTGAATTTTATGTCAGCACCTCTCACCTGGAGGTGTTCTTGTGATAAAGGTGTGTGTGTGAACCGAATGTTTCTAAAGTCCTTTCAGCTTCTGCACAATATTAAGCTCTGAGAAAAAAAATGGGGAGACATTGATTTCAAACTCTGTTTACAACTGAGTTGTACTTGCTAAATCAGTCCATGATCAGCACTTTTACACTGAAACAGCAAAAATGAATAGTTTTCTGTGCACTGTGATCTCACCTGGCAGAAGACGGGTTTATACGTGTCGGAAAAGAGCTGGGTTAGCTCCTCAGAGTCACAGAGGTCCAGGGGCAGTCTGTCCACGCACAGACACTTGGAGTGCAGGTTTTCCTCCTGGCTCAGCTGGTTGACGTCCATCCACTGCACCATCAGCGAGCGATCCCCCTGCAACAAGCACCAGTGAGACACAGAGTCAGACAGTAAGGCAACGCTAGGTCCACTTATTTGCCAAGCGCATTTGGTGACACTATACTGCAAAATAAAAATGTTTGTATTATACTCAATTAGTCATGGTTACACTTTGTAGATTGTCCCTGTGCAGTTATCCCACAGAGAGTACAGCGCTATTTGTACATGTCTACTTTACTTTCAATTGGAAAAAAAAAGAGTCTGTTTGTGTTTTTACAACATATTTCATCTGATTTGAGAAGCTGGGATCCGTGAATATCTTTCCAGCTTTACAGCAGTCACAATATATGGCTCGCTTTTGTGTGTGTAATGTCTCAATCTCTGCTGTGTCTAGGAGTAAAAGGGGTGAAACACCAGCTCAGAGAGTAATCTAATTCATTCAGCATCTGACTGATCCGCCTGTCTGGACACTTGAAATCGGTAGCGGGTTGCCAGGTCGTGGTGAAGGTTGTACAGACTGTGTTTAACCGACAATCTAGCAACTTGGTAAGATTAGAGGGACTAACCAAACATAGGCATACATGCATTCCAATTATTCATTAAAAAAAAATTGGGAGGACACCAGAAAATGTTCTCAAAATACAGAAGAAACCCAGGAAAAACTGGCATGTCGGTGAGTACTTTAAGATCCTCAGCTGGCGTCACGGGCACTTGCTAAACTCTGAAAAGCTTTAATGCGAGATACAGTCTGTGCTCTTGCCGCTGTAAGTGCTGGTTTGAAAGCCTGTCAGCCCTTGAGCTCTACTTCCATTTGCAGATTCTGATTCACTTTTCACAAATGTGAGGTCATAGATTATTGTATGCAATAAACCGATTTTGATGCACTTAAATTTAAGCAATTATGATTTCAGCATTTCTTCCCACAGATAATTTTAGCACTTGGACAGATTTTCTTTGTGTGTGTGTGTGTGTGTGTGTGTGTGTGTGTGTGTGTGTGTGTGTGTGTGTGTGTGTGTGTGTGTGTGTGTGTGTGTGGTTTGTTCAATTCATAAACTGAAACCAAACTCAAGCAGCAGGGCCTGCATTTTTACTGATTATATTTTTTTCTCTTCTATTGCCAGTTCCCATCAACCTCAACAAATGGTGGTCGTCGATGGAAACAAGTTTCAGTCGAGCTTTGTCTATATAAACCATGCATATAGTAAATAAGACAAAAGAAATAAGCAGCCTGTGTTGTCTTGGCAACTAGTCTAATCCAGTATAATCAATCCCTTATGTTGAGCATTTGATGTTTCAGTCCATGTAAAGAAGATGTTTTCTGGCCTAGGCTACTCCTTTCCCATCTCGTTACATGTACCTGATGCAGTAGATCTTTAACACTTGCTCTAACATACCATTGGGCGGCCCAGGAGCTCCGAGCGGGCCCGTGAAGCAGAATCCTTCTTCATGTATTCAACAAACCCATATCCTTTGGAGTGGCCCGTGAGCTCACTGTACACCAAGAAGGAGCGCTCGATGTTCCCATAGGAGCGCACCAGCTCCTCAAACTGCTGGGCGGTGAAGGTGTGGGGCAGGTTGGTGAGGCACAGCAGGGAGTCGGTGGGCTGCAGGGTGACGTTGATCAAACGCCCACGGACAGTGCTGTGGTGGAGGGAGCGGATGGCATCCTGAGCCTGGTCCCCGTTCAGCAAAGTCACAAAAGCTGGAGGAGGGGACATTATGGAGACGGCGACGAGGGGAAAAGACGGACGAGGAACAAGGACACACACAAAGAAAAGGGATACACAGACACGGATGGACGGGAGGATCGGGACAAACACAAACATACATTTAAAGCGGACATTCAAAAAAACGTGCATAAAGAAGTTTGCGGGGGATGCGGGATGGAGACACACAGTTAAAGAACATGCTCAAAAGAACTCACATGAAAAGCAAAGAAAATGAGCGACAGGCCAAATGTGGCGGGGTTAAAAAAATAGAAAGAAAAAAGAAAAGAGGGGGATGAAAGAGGAAATTTAGGCACAAACAACCAAAACCACAGAAACACAGTCATAAAAGACAGACGGACGCACATACACAGAGAGAAAGACAACACATTAGCTAGAAAGCCAATAGGGAGGCACTATGTAGGGGTGGGGGATCCACTGTGACACACACACACACACACACACACACACACACACCTCACCTCACTCTATTTAAAAACATCAACCTGATAAATGAGAGAACCAACAGCACTAACAAATGCAATGTTAAATGTAGAATTTAATGAGAATTCAAAAGAGCTACCTGATAAAATATCAGCTGTTTTCAAAATAACAGCTGATAAAGCAACTAGAGTTCTGTGCACAGAGGCTGTCAGTGCTTTGTTATGTTATTTGGAGGAAGGAGGATGTGTTAAAATCAGAGAAAGTGGCATGTCCTGAAAGTCTAATGAAATTTGAAGAGCTTTTTCTCTCCTATAAACTGTTCAACAGGGAGAAGAGAAAGAAATGCACACACACACACACACGTGGGTGTGTGAGTGTGAGTGTGAGAGAGAGAGAGTGTGTGTTTGTGTTTGAGAGAGAGAGGAAGCAAGAGAGAGAAAGAGAGAAAGGTGAAATACAAAAGGCATAGTTAAAGGGAGGGTGAAAAAAATGAACCTCCAAAAACCAATTAAAGCCAGCATTATGTTAACTGATCTCAGGGGGACTGACTGCAAGGAGTGTGTGCTGCTATTTAACTTGTTTCCAAACGAGGGTGTTTCACTTGTGCATTTCACTGCAGATTGTTTATTGGCCTTGCAAAGCGAAGTGTTCGTCCTAAATGAATAATTATTAAGTTATTCACATTTGAGAAGATAGGCTTGTTCATAAATAGTAATATTAGCTTACTATTTTCACAAGTTACTGACCAGTACTGCTGTACAAAAAACATAAAATCCTAAAATAATAACACAAACTGTTTTGAGTTAGTTCAGCTTCGTGAATAGGACCATGCACTGTGATGCATGGTCCTATGCACAAAGAACTTTGTCTAGTCTGACACATTTGAACTGAACTGCTTAACAGATCAAAATAAATGCATGACATTCTTACTGTGCGTAAATGCACAAGGTATACCCCGTCTGGTGCAGCAGAATACAAAAACTGCACGACTTTGCGCGCTGAGCCTCGGTCAAAGTTTGATTTAATCAAAATCCAACAAATACAAACAAGTGGGCTTTCCACTCTGAGCTTTTCACCTGGAGAAAAATACCACTGTGCCTCAGGAAAATCCTGCTCTGTTGATGCACTGCCACCCCTGCGGTCACGCACCTGTGTGAGAACCTCTGGTCTTTTATCATAGCTCACCCTCACCAGCTGTGATCCTGACCCTCAATTCATGCACATGTTATTCTTGAAATGGTGTCTTAGGAGCTTCATGACTGCATATCACCACCTTCATGTAGAAACTGACTCTTGATGGCAAAGCTACTGCTTTTGTTTTTTGTAAAGTCCTATTACATACATCTGCACTGTCGTCACACTGGTTGAAATGTGTGTTTCTGTTCATAGTTTCAAACGTAATCTTTTCTGCTTTCTTATTCCACTGGGATTGACCAGTACTGTGAAAATAAAATACAAATATAGAATACGTTAGTTATCAGTACCTAGATAATAGTAGTCAGTCTACTAACATCAAAATAATTAGAAATAAAAAACAGAGGCAGTCCGAGTCTTATTTTTCCCACACATTTCAAACTCCTATGCCCATTTGTACTGGTTTCTGAAGTATCCTTTTTAGGCTTTCTCCATAATAATGCTACATTATTTGAAGTGAAAGTCAAAGCCTGGCATCTGGTAATGTGGAGCATTAGCTGAGTATCACTTTTAGTCCTCATCTCAAATTACTGGTGACAAGAAAGAATCCACATCCAGCCAAGCTGGTGTTGAAATGCAGCCCTGTTGAAGCAGCCGGAACCAAAAAGGCTCGAATATTAGAAGAATTCTACCTGTATTTAAATGATAGAGACTGAATCTAAGATAGGGGTTACAGTCCTGGATCTTTTTTTCTTATGAATATACAGGGCAATAAAACCTAACCTAAATGTCCTTCAATGCTTTAATCAAACATCAAACCATGTTATCAGTTGTCAAAATCACAGATTAGGTCACTGTGAATGTTACCAGTGATTCAACATCAAGTTGAGCGTGAGCTGTGCTCCACTGGAATGTGTTGTTATGTTTTTACCACAAAAGCACAGTAGTTCTGTTCTCTGGTACAATTTTAAGTGTTAATCGGTGTAAAAACAAGTATGCAAATTTGTGTGCTTCTACAACACAAGTAAGGAAAAACCTGACTGTTTTTCGAGCCCTTTCAGACCTCAAACAGATCATTTACAACCTACACACCTAACTCTGCATAAATATACGTTGCTATTCAAGAGTTTCAGGAACTGCTTAGATTATTATCCATCATGCAGTACTGTCAGGGAGGCATCTGACTGGTCCCAAATTCATTTTGCAGCATGACAATAATTGCAAACGCAGAGTCACAGAGAACTAACTTCATACAACAAGATAAACAAGAGCTCTGCAGCAGATGGTGGCCCCCACAGGGCCCCTGTTTCTACACCATCGAATCAGTGTGGGATTTCACGAAAAAAACCGGAAGCAACGAAGTGTGGAACGTTCCTCAAAATGTTTGGAACAACCTTGAATGACTGCGTGCAACTGTACCGCAGAGAACTTGGACTGCTGTAGGGCCAGAACACATATCACCATCACCATATCACAGAACACATTTCACCATCAACGTGTGCAATCACATGTATTCTGTAATCTTTTAATGTCGTCAATTAAAGTAAGACGACAGATTACCGGCTACCGCTACGTATCTTTAGTCACCTTCAAAACAATTCAAGATCAAAAATAGCACAGCATAATGCCAAGTTCCGTGCCTGATCTTGAGTGCACAACAAGTAGTCTGGGTCCACAGGAA
Organism: Neolamprologus multifasciatus; assembly: GCF_963576455.1. Classification (NCBI taxonomy): domain Eukaryota; kingdom Metazoa; phylum Chordata; class Actinopteri; order Cichliformes; family Cichlidae; genus Neolamprologus; species Neolamprologus multifasciatus. The sequence continues at coordinate 5,805,482 of NC_140455.1, forward strand.
ATGAAAAGTTCAAAGCTGGAGTTTAGTTACCAGGGCCACAAATCACTGAGTGATTGTTTGTTCAATTATTCAAATGAAAACACTGACAGCTGGTGTTTCTGCCACTCACAGGGAGCAAACTCTGACAAGAAAAAAAAAACAGAATTACAAGTGGTTTGTGGTGCTTAAAAATAAAGGTTATTATCAATCACATCGAACGCTTTCAGTGATTACGCAGTGAAAAGTCACTACTTTTCTGCGGCTTTCTCAAACCATTTCTGTATTAGCCTCTTCACCTTTAGTGTATGTTTCAAACAATCCTCCCGAGTTTAAATTTCAAGAAAACCTCACGATCCTCTTTGTTCACTCAATCAAAAACCTTGAAGTTTTTAGTGTCGTTTTAAATTAAGACACACTGTTTGCACTTAAGTACTGCGGCACTGAGGGAAATAAGTAGGAGTAAGTAGGTTTATCCTAATTGTCAAAGGTAATCTACAAAAACCCTCAATTTCATTTGCATTTCAGTGATGGAAATAGATACTTGATCGTTTGGTACCGGGCCGCAAGAGTTGAGGCTCAGGTGTGAAATGTATAGTTTTCAGGGTTTTTAATCGGTTTTCAGCGTTATTTTGTTATCGTTTTTATCGTTAACTCGGTTTTCCTGGGTCTTTTCACGTGTGTTATGAATAAATTTTCTTTTTTTCGGTACCGGTACTAGTTTTATTTTGTTGTATTTTTCCGCGACACCTTAAAGGCCGGTCTGTGAAAATATTGTCGGGCATAAACCGGTCCGTGGCGCAAAAAAGGTTGGAGACCGCTGTTTTAAACAACAAAAAAATAAAGCTTTACCAAGCCAGGATTCAGTTTATTTCATATGCACTATCAATGAGTGAACAGTGGGGAACAGCCCCAGAACTACATACGAGGATCAAGTTAGTGATTTCAAAGCAGCTGGTTAAACATTTGTAACAAATCACGCCGTAACGGTCTGAAATCCTGCACTGCCTGCAAAGTTGTCCTGGTCAACAAAGCCCATGTTCAGGCACATGTGAAGCTGGCCAGTGAACACCTGAAGGTTTCTGATAAGATTTAATGTGTTGTGGTTGAACAATGGGACATCAATCCACTTGCTGCATTTGGGAGGACAAGAACCCCACCCAAAACGTCACACAGGGTGGTGCAATCATCAAACTGTTGGAATGTTTTTGTGCCAAAGGTACAGGATGACAACACGGCATTGAGTGAAAGACACAGAAACAAACACAACAATGTCATGGCGAGACCTAACCAATCTCTGGACCTTAATCCAGTAGAGGACCTATAGAGAGAAATTTAGCTTTATGTATCCAAGTCACAACGTAGAAAACTGGGATTCAAATATCTGCAAAGGGAAGCAGTCGAATATCCCTGATAAGACCTGTGCAAAGCCTGACAGCTATGCTTGCCAACAACAGTTACTGCACCAAGTCCTCACAGCATGTATTCCAAGTAGATCAAATACTTTCCCTCACCAAAATGCAGATTTCATACATTAAGAAAAAGTCAGTCATTTTTCATGAAAATTATTTTAAATTTAGGTTACACTGTTAAGTAATAAAAATGTAATTAAAACTATTTTTTCAGTCGAAGACCCAAAGGCATTTACTTTGCTATATCATTCCTTTTATACCACAGAAAAAGGAATTCCCACACTTACATACATAACTGACCATCATTAATCAGAGTTGTTCCATTTCAGCCAACTGACTACAAAGGTGCAGTGTGTCAAATATATTTATTCCAAAGCGAAACATGCAAAGGCATCTCAGAGGTGGTGCAAAAACATCTGTAGTGCAGGACGCCCCCACTGACCTGCTCATGACTTCATCTACATACTATCCTTCAGAAACAGGGCTAGGCACACAGAGATCAGACACAGTCTCGACAATTCTTTCATTCTTTGCTTAAAAAACTCCAAATGCCACAAAACCATATGCAGGCATTCAGGATGGAGTTAATGTGCAGGCCGTGTGGGCACTGAAATCCGGAAAGAAAAAAAAAATTGCCAAAAAGAACACTGAAATGAGCAACAACTGGGGCATCTGCTCCACAGACTTCTTTTTATTTATTTTTTCCAGAGAACATAACTGTAGTCAGATCTAATGCAAGGTCAGGATCATTCTCACGCATGAAAACAAAAATCTATCGCAACTTCTGTCTGTCTTTTTGTCTTCGTGAATCGGCCTGCCTGTATTCATCTTTCTCCCTGCACTGCATCGGTATCTCTATTGATCTCTGTGTATTGTCTTTACTGAGCCTGTTCTTCCCACCTCGCTCCAGTCTGACTCCTGTATTTCTTCACACCTACTGTCGGTTTCTGTTTTTTTTTTGGTTTTGGTCTCTCTCGCTCCTTCTCACCGAGCATCCCCGCTTCCATGCGCCTGTGTCCGACTTCAGATTCCTCCTCCACCCGAATCAATTTCCTCAAACCCCATCTAATACTCTTACACATACACACACGCACTCACACGTTCAGTAATGGATCTCTTGCACTGAGCTGAAAGCCTAATCTGGTTTTAACCCGCTAAGTATGCTACCTAACATTAGGCATTAGGAGGAGATGGAGAGAATATGGTTGAGGTTTTATGCTAAAGCCCTCTCCCTTTTTTTCTATTGCCTTTAACGACACAGTGCAGTCTGACAAGCGGGGGCTGACGTCAAATTCTGCTCAATACTTTCTCCACCAGTGAAAGGGAGAACTCTAAGACTCCTAAATAGCTTAGAAAATAATCTTATAATTCACAGCGTGGCAATCACTGAGTGGGCTACCAAGTGAACCTTTGACAAAAACGAGAGCGAAAACATGAACAAAAAAAACAACAAAAAACAGAAAGAAGGAAATCACAAAAGCTCAACGTCTTAATTATGGGTCTCTTTTGAACATGTCGATTATTCCCTGTGTTCCAATGAAAGAGTGTGTACGGGCACAGGAAAAGAACAGAAATCTTCCATTGAAAATCACCTCGAAGGCTGCAATTCAGCTGCCACCTTCCCCCGATAAAGGAGCTAATTAGAAACAAGGGAGTTACGAGCGACGCAGCGGACCCCCCTTGAAAACACAAGGGGCCGGTTCTCGTGCTGTGTGCCAGGAGGTCCCGCTGTTTCATCTCGCCCCTGAGGCCAAGATGAAAGTCTCAGGTGGAGCGCCGAGGCTCAATAATAAACAGTTCAGTAGGTTGAAAGGAAAAGCTCCAGACTACGTTCAATCCACACGATCATATCCTTATGACAGCTCTTAGGGACCGTCTTTAAAACACTGATTTTAGATAAATCGCTGCAAATAACATCTATGTGAAATAGTATCAGAGTGGCTAAAAATGTATGAGTAATATGTAGAATGTAATGGAAATGTTTACTTAAAGCAACATAACATATCTTATAATATAATGTAATACTGAACAATAACTACTGTTTCATCTTATTCGCAACACTTCTGTTATCAGTACACATATGATCAGGGTTTTTCCGGCCTTTAGCCATCCAAAGGAAACTTCACTAGCACTGTGGAGCTAAACCCACTTTTATTTCAAGGTCATTTGTATGGCACATTTAAAACAACCAGAGCTGACCACAATGCTACATAGGGAGTGAAATTAATAAATAAATACAATTAATTATATGAATTATATGAATTATATAAATGTATAAATGAAAGGTCAGAGAGTAGAAATTAGTCTTTAGCAAAGCCTTAGAAACAGTTCTTATGTGAAATGGTAAGACTTGGAGCAACAACTGAGAAGCTCTCAAAGTATGGATCCTGGAATATTGAGGACCAGCTGATTAACAGACCTCAGTGCTCTGACAGAAGCGTGAACATGAATAAGATCAGAAAAATACAGTGGTGTCAGCCCATCCAGAATATTAAAAAGAAACAATAAAATCTTAATAATCAACCCTAAATTGACAGGAAGCCAATAAAGTGAACCTAAACAGTCAAAAATATATCAGAGAAACACAACACTCATATAGTATTGGTCCACATTCTGAGTAATGATACACTCACTCTAAGGTTGTACATCTACAACTTACTGACATTTTCCTGCATTTAAAGACCCGACATGAAGAGAACACATTTCAATCAGTCAGCAATAATTAGCTGGTTAAATGTAAAAAAAAAAAAAAAAAAAAAAAAAAAAAGATGTCTGTTTTGGACCCCTGGTATAATAAATAAATACATAAATGGGATTTTTTCAAAAATGTTAAACTGCAGATGTACAGTGAACTATCCTGCCTGTACGCTCTCACTTTGGCAATAAAACAAGGCTAATATTTTTTATTTTAATCATCTTAGCATCTTTTGTTGTTATTTATTTTAAAATAAATAACAACACAAACCCTTAGCTCTTAAAGGCTATCATGTGACAAATTAAAATGTCATCAATTTACTGCGGCTCTTCCCTGCTAAAGATGAGAAGTTCTTCAGCAACAGAGTCAAAGATTTGCTTCAGAGATAAAAGGCGGACAAGAGGAAACCAGGGAGGTGAAGAAGGATTTTAGAAACTATACCTTCATTGCTATTTCAACTTAAACTAAAGTCATATTATCTTTATATGAGCTGACGTTAACAGGCTGGAAAGGATGAGCTCTTTCTTGATCTGACACACACACACACACACACACACACACACACACACACACACACACACACACACACACACACACACACACAGTAGTGAAAGTCTCCTCTGAATCATCCTATGAATCCCTGAAGGATATTCTTGACTGAACTGAGAAGCGTATAAATCCTCAGATCACAGCACACAGCATCTTTGAGAAGATCACAGGCTATCCCAACATTTACATTGTTAGAAAAACGCACACTACAAAAAGAGATTCTTCAAATAAAGATTAGGGGATGTGACAACAAAGGAAAAAAGGTAAGTGGGCTACTTTGGCAGATAGTTAAATACTAGGGGTGCAACGATACTCGTATCGATATTGAACCGTTCGATACAGTGCTTTCGGTTCAGTACGCATATGTATGAACAATACAAAATTTTTAATTTATTTTATCAACTTTCCTTCTGACGGTGCTGTCTGTGTTGAGCGCTCAGTGGATCTGCGCTCGACAGTGCAGCCTAGGCGGAGTAGTCAAACGCAGATTCACTGAGCGCAGGGCAAGCTAGCGAGACAGAAGCTAAGCTCTCCTTGCAACATGGCAAATTGAACCTCCCCCACCCTCATTCAGATCTGGCGTTCGGAACTATTTTGGTTTTCATGTGACGTATAACCCTGAAGGTAAGCACGTCATGGACTAAAGTAAAACAGTATGTTGGATGTGCCAGCAATGCTCAATTACATGGGTGGGAACTAGTGTGTTAGCGCAGTTAGCTCGTTAACGTGTTGGCCGTCCAGCCCCACGCACCGGGCGATCCGCGGTAGCTCGTTAACGGAGATTTGCCATGTTGTGGCATTAACGTCATTTCAACGAGATTTACGCTGACAGCACTAGTGGGAACACAACGAATGTGACTGCACATTTACGCCGACATCATCCTAGTGCAAAGACAAGTGGAAGCAGACAAAAACAACAAGCACGCATGCTACAAACTTTACCCGAGTCATTTAGACAGCCGTTAGCACATGATTCTCCTTATGGGGACCTGATATGTTTAATATGCTGCTGAGAATATAGCCCAGAAGAAGCGTATAGTATAGCTTTTATTTTGGATAGAGACATTTCTCTGTAATAAACTCTCTTTTCCAAAGATGAGGGATTTCTCAATCAGATACAGGGCTCGCAAAATCGCCAGCCCGACGTCCCGGGGCTAGTCTATCGTAGGAAGGAAAAATATATGTCAATGCTTTTGCATTCTTTCGGAAATGTAGCTGGGTAATTATGTCATTGGCATCGGTGAGCCAATGTCAATATGTGACATATTGAAATTGCGTTTGAATTTGTGCTTCTTTTTTGCTTTCACTTTGCAATTGCGCGAACTGTGTATAGAGCGTGACAGCACTGATTGGTGAGTGATGATAATTTGCGCACCAATTCCTCTGACATCGTCTTATCAATCGTTAGCTTACTATGCAAACATGACAAGTGAAATCTCCCGCTGCTTAAACATGTGAGAGGTTGATCGCGCAGAGAATCGCTGAGCGTTATGTGAGTGCCTGTGTAAAAGCAGCAGGATATATATTTTAGTTCTGCTGAGCCAAATAAGACAGGTCAGGGTGAAGAAGTGACAGCCAAAGAAAAGCTTACCACAAAACGGAAAAATTATGACAAATCCGACTATAAGGCAAAAAGAAAGTGCAGCTTTATGGTTTCATGGACAAAAGAATTTCTGTGGCTGCAATATGACGAGCTAAATAACCAGGGCTGCGCATAAGTGGTCCGCAGGTGCGCATTCGCTGTCAAAATAAAAAACGCGCACAAGATAAGAAGTTGCAACGCGTGTTTGCGTACATAAGATTTTCAGGAGGAGGACAGACATTTGTTTAGAACTCTTAAAGATGTCGAAGAAGCTCCTTTAAGCAATTACTGTGATGTTCCTCCACCTCCAAAGAAATGTCAGAAGGAGTCCGAACCACAAAAGAAGCGCGTATTCTCGGAAAAGTGGTTGCAGGAGGTGAGATGGCTTCAAACAAATGATGAACGCACAGAGATGTGGTGCAGAATGTGCCGTGAATATTTAATAAATGACAAATTAAAAAGGCATGAACATTTTTTTTTTGTATCGAAAAAATATCGAACCGTGACACCAGAAGTATTGAACCGAACCGAACCGTGAATTTTGTGTATCGTTGCACCCCTATTAAATACCTGTGGTACGTCACCATTACTAAGTATGACCACAAATATAAACCCCACACAAAAAAAGACACTAAAACAGCCTTCATGGTGCCTCTTAGATCTGTAGCACTGATAAACTCTTGTCATCCTTTTGCATCCCTTCCTCCATGCCTCTCGCTGCCACAGTGTCTACACAAGTAAACACTTCAGACGAGCTGCATCCTCCTCGCTCTCCAGCGCTCCTCACATCCTCAGAGCCCTTTGTCTTCCAACACATCGGCCCTCCCACACACTCCTCTCTGTCTTCAACACCTCTTCTTGTTTTTCTCTCATCTCTCACACGTTTCCATCCATTAGTACCCCTATAGTCTTCCAAGAGATAGCCACTTCCATAGTAGTCTCAGTGGGCTTCGGGGTCTTGGCTCACGTTGGGTAACTAGATTAAAAAACCTATATTTTTTAAACAGCTGATTGTGCTATAATGTTTGAAAAGATTACCAGCATATCAGAATCTCACTCAATTTGAGCAGCAGTGCAATAAAGATCTAGTCTAAGCCTTCTAACTTATAGGTTTTTGCTTCTCTTTGACATCATTTTATAGCCAAATACGCAGAAAGATAGATGCTATTTTCACACATGAACTTCAAAAGTGGTTTGAAGATACCACTGAGTGCAGTGGCTTCATAACACTGGCATTAATCTCCCATGTTAAAATGTTCTTCTTCAATTAGCAGATGGTTTGTTCAAAGCCTAATAAAGAGTTCTGGTTTCCAAATACAAGTTCAACCTTCATAAAACTGTACAGAGGGCAGTTCTTTGGGTGGGTGGGTTATTTGGTTTTTTGTTTTTTTTTTAATAGCTCATCTGTTTGTATTTTGACAAGACTTAAGGTTAGAATGTAGCTGCTTTGATTTTCAGGTATAGGTGCACGTGCAGGTATTTTCCTGGCTCAGTCACTGAACTGGACTCCATACCTTCATTCATGCGCTGGTGTCTTTTCTAGCATTCTTATGGCTTAGTCACACTACAGTAAAAAACAGCACAGCAACATCCTTGTGACTAGAGAGGAAAATAACTAACTAAATAATTAAAATTGCATTGAGGTTTTTTTTTTTGCAATCTGCAACTGGTTGTAAGTTGCTGCGGCAATCATCATTGCAGAGAAGCTAAGCATGCAAAATTCTCAACATCTAGGCAACCGCTTTTGAACCAACCATCCCTTTAACATTAACTAGTAATGACTTTATGAACTTCTTCACAAATAAAAATTTTATCATTAGAGAACAAATTACCAATAATCATCCCACAGATGTAATATTATCTACAGCTACTCTTAGTACCATTGATGTTAAGTTAGAAAGATGGAGAAAAAGAGTCTGAGTTAACGTCAATAATTACTTCCTCCAAACCATCAACGTGTCTTTTAGACCCCATTCCTACAAAACTGCTCAAAGACGTCCTGCCATTAATTCATTCTTCGATCTTAAATATGATCAACCTATCTCTAATAATCGGCTATGTACCACAGGCCTTCAAGCTGGCTGTAGTTAAACCTTTACTCAAAAAGCCATCTCTAGACCCAGCAGTCTTAGCTAATTATAGGCCAATCTCCAACCTTCCTTTCATATCAAAAATCCTTGAAAGAGTAGTTGTCAAACAGCTAACAGATCATCTGCATAGGAATGGTTTATTTGAAGAGTTTCAGTCAGGTTTCAGAGTTCATCACAGCACAGAAACAACTTTAGTGAAGGTTACAAATGATCTTCTTATGGCCTCATCTCTGTGCTTGTCTTGCTAGACCAGCGGTCTCCAACCTTTTTTGCGCCACGGACTGGTTTATGCCCGACAATGTTTTCACGGACCGGCCTTTAAGGTGTCGTGGATAAATACAACAAAATAAAACTAGTACCGGTACCGAAAAAAAAAGAAGATTTATTCATAACACACGTGAAAAGACCAAGGAAAACCGAGTTAACGATAATAATGATAACAAAATAACGCTGAAAAATGATAAAAACCTTGAAAACCATACATTTCACACTTGAGCCTCAACTCTCATGGCCCGGTACCAAACGACTCACGGACCGGTACCGGTCCGAGGCCCGGGGGTTGGGGACCGCTGTGCTAGACCTTAGTGCAGCATTCGATACTGTTGACCATAATATCCTATTACATCATACATGCTTCCCTTAGGCAGTATCATCAGAAGACATAGCATACATTTTCACTGCTATGCAGATGACACCCAGCTCTATCTATCCATGAAGCCAGATAACACACACCAATTAGTTAAACTGCAGGAATGTCTTACAGACATAAAGACCTCGATGGCCGCCAACTTTCTGCTTCTTAATTCAGATCAAACTGAGGTTATTGTACTCGGCGCTGAAAAGCTTAGAAATATGGTATCTAACCAGATTCTTACTCTGGATGGCATTACCTTGGCCTCCAGTAACGCTGTGAGGAACCTTGGAGTCATTTTTGACCAGGACATGTCCTTCAACGCACATATTAAACAAATATGCAAGACTGCTTTCTTCCATTTGCACAACATCTCTAAAGTTAGAAATATCCTGTCTCAGAGTGACGCTGAAAAACTAGTTCATGCATTTATTACTTCCAGGCTGGACTACTGTAATTCATTATTATCAGGAAGTCCTAAAACCTCCCTGAAAAAACCTTCAGTTAATCCAAAATGCTGCAGCAAGAGTCCTGACAGGGACTAGAAAGAGAGAGCATATTTCTCCTGTTTTGGCTTCCCTTCATTGGCTTCCTGTTAAATCCAGAATTGAATTCAAAACCCTGCTCCTCGTATACAAGGTCTTAAATAATCAGGCCCCATCTTATCTTAATGACCTTGTAGTACCATATCACCCTATTAGAGCACTTTGCTCTCGCACTGCAGGCCTACTTGTTGTTCCTAGAGTATTTAAAAGTAGGGGAGTAATGGGATTAAAAGTAATGGGAGAGCCTTCAGTTTTCAGGCCCCTCTTCTGTGGAACCAGCTTCCAGTTTGGATTCGGGAGACAGACACTATCTCTACTTTCAAAATTAGGCTTAAAACTTTCCTTTTTGCTAAAGCATATAGTTAGGGCTGGACCAGGTGACCCTGAATCCTCCCTTAGTTATGCTGCAATAGACGTAGGCTGCCGGGGGATTCCCATGATGCATTGAGTTTTTCCTTTCCAGTCACCTTTCTCACTCACTATGTATTAATAGACTTCTCTGCATTGAATCATATCTGTTATTAATCTCTGTCTCTCTTCCACAGCATGTCTTTATCCTGTTTTCCTTCTCTCACCCCAACCGGTCGCAGCAGATGGCCGCCCCTCCCTGAGCCTGGTTCTGCCGGAGGTTTTTTCTTGTTAAAAGGGAGTTTTTCCTTCCCACTGTCGCCAAAGTGCTTGCTCATAGGGTGTCATATGATTGTTGGTTTTTTTCTCTGTATCTACTGTACAATATGAAGCGCCTTGAGGCGACTTTTGTTGTGATTTGGCGCTGTATAAATAAAATTGAATTGAAATTGAATTGAACACAAGGAGATTGTACAAGTCACCTGGTTAGAGGCAACCTGTCTCCAAACAGTTGTGGACCAACTGGGGATTGACTGCAATCAGTCTCAGACAGACTGGTGAAGGTTTGCAATAATTACGCTCTAATTTCTTATATTCATTCAGGACCAACCAAACAAAGTTGAGAACATAACGCAAAAAAGCAAAAGAGTGAAAGCGGTGGCCCCTGGTTGTCATCTTCAAAGCAACGATATCGCAAGGTCAGTACGTCGTGTACAATAAGTTTGATCATGTAGCTTCAACGAAATTGACAATTTTGCTGTGAGGTACAGATCAAGCTGTGTGTTCCAGTTGTGTTTTTTTCTTGGTTGTCGGTTACTTAGAATGAACTAACAGGTATGTGCAACAATGGTTAGTAATGGTGTGGCTTCAAAGTACAGATTCCAAAACTTACGGTTGCCGCACAGCAAGAAGGTCCTGAGTTCCCATCCCATCAGGCCGGGGTCTTTCTGTGTGGAGTTTGCATGTTCTCCCCGTGTTTGTGTGGGTTCTCCACAGTCCAAAGACATGCAGTTAATGGGGATAGGTTAATTGATCAGTCTAAACTGCCCATAGGTGTGAATGTGAGCGTGAATGGTTTTCTGTCTCTGTGTGTTAGCACTGGCGACCTGTCCAGGGTTTACCCCGCCTCTCGCCCTATGACAGCTAGGATAGGCTCCAACGCCCCCGGCGCCCCTGAAAAGAATAAGTGGAAGCGAATGGATGGGTGGACATATTTTATATACAGATTATGAATGGAGCATGGAAAAGACAGGACATGAGGCACGCTCACTTGCAAATGGACGCTGATGCTGAACGAAATTTGTACTGTGAGCTTCAAATAATTAGTGCAAGACAATTCACATTTTTAGGTACTTCTATACAGCTCGTCAAAGGATTCTGAAAGACATTCAGGACCAAAGTCCCCTTTTTGAGTACAAAGCATCATATTGCAACCATTGAGAACTTTTAAAACTTCAAATTTTCCATGATGTTTTGGAGTTATGTAATTCCATACTTATTGGAATTAAATGCACTCTTTTTCTATATCTATTTCTATTTTTTGCGACCCGTTCAGATCTCCAACAACAAAGACCAACAGGAACGAAGATTCAACAAGTTTGGAGCGAGATGCAGGTAAGCACGGAAGAATCCGGGGAATCTGAGCTTAAATTTACTAAGAATAACAAAAAGCAATGGCGGTTGACCATTGTGAGAGTATCTAAATTCACTTTTTAAATAAGTGATTGTACAGAGGAGGATAAGTAGTGTTTCATCATCAAACCTGGTGGTAAATGCAGGATATCGGTTTCAAAACATGAATATTGAAATTATAGCAAAGTATTCGAGGTTAAGGGCAGAGGTGGTGTGTTATATAGATGGATAGAGGTGGAAAGATGAAGGGATAGATGGATGAGATGGATGAGATGGATGAGTGGCGGTGCTGAGTGGATCTAACACCCGGCATCTCTCAACCAGCCGCCCACTCTTCTGCCCACAGCTACATTGTTCACTCAGATGCTCTATCCCTCTGAAAGATTTCACTCTAAAAATTCAGTCATCTTTTATCATTTGCAAACATTTTGTAGTACACACATTTGCATTTCAAGGGCAAAGATGGCCATGGAAAATATAAAGATGTTTAATTAGTATTTAGTACGATGACTCAAACAGACAGTGCTTTGTGGAATCAGCTGCAAATATTGTGGACAGTAAATAATTGAATGAATTTAAATTGTGCCCATTATCCCTCTCCTGCTAGTCATTCCACCATCAGTTCATCACTTATTGATCCTCCGTCTCCATCATTCATTCTGCTGTGTCCAGCCCTCCGTCTGTCTCCTTTATCATTAGTCATAAAACCTGTCATTTTAAGTCAATCATAACCTTCAGCCTCTATTTATCAGTTCACTTTCTTCCCCCATGCATACCTCAAAATGTTTCTGTCACTCCTCCCATGTCGCGTTTTGTACCACTTTCTTACTGCTTTTCTGCTCTTTGCAGAATCAGTAACAATAAAATTTTTAGGTTTAAGCAAGTTTTTGACTGATTTAAATATAAAAATATGTGTGATTTCTTGTTTTAATGAAAGGCGGTCTAATTAAATTGTTAAGCACTGTAAACAATTTAACATTCTCTCAGTGCAAGAAATTAGAAAAGACAATAGTTTTAGGTTATCTGAGGCAGTGCTGTGCTTTTAATGAATTGGCTCCATAGTTTCAATGCTTATCAAGTAGAATTAGGTTGCCATGGTTACAAATGAGAAGTAGGAGGAGCGGTGGTTGAATAAATAGGAATTCTGATGATGATGATGATGATGCTAACCAGATGACACTCTCGGCTGCTTTTATTTATTTATTTTTAACTTTTTACAGATAAGAATAATTAACAGATTAACTCATAATGACTATCGTCATTCGTAGCATCAGTTGTGTATATTGTGTACTGATGTAGCTGCCACACATATTAGTGACACCACGCAGAAGCACCTGTGGAAACATTGCACTAAACAAACATTTCTTTAAAGAAATGGCCGGTGAAAAAGACAAAAAAGACAACACTGGGACATACAAGAAAATATGAATATTCAAACTACATCCTGACAATACCTCGGGGAGACACACAATGTATACTTCCTCTTTTGTGTTTCTGTAGACAGCTGGTTATCACAAGCTGTTCTAATCTTTTGTGTGCATTTGTGCTCTCAGTGAACAACAAAGCAAGGTTGAGCACCCTGATAACGCCATGACTATAAGTATCAGACCTTATCAGTATGTGTGTGTGTGGGCGTAGCATGTAGCCGTCTTGTGTGTTTGCGTACACACACTTGATTTGTACAGAAGCGTTCCACCAAAGCGAGCGTGCTCATGTGTGTCCTTATGTATGTGGGTGGCTGTGGGTTTTTTTTTATATGCATTGGTGTGAGCTGCAGATAAGGCAAACACCATCTCTGCTCAATGAAGATACGAGTTGGGACGGGGGGAGGGGGGGGGGAATCCTATCTTCAGATGTTTATGAATGTTTGTGAATTAAAGCAACATCTGCATTTTTCATATTTTAGAGATGCCTTTTTTTGGAAAGGATAATTTCAAGAGTGTTAATGTTTTTTAAATGATTTGCACCGCAGCCTGTACAAATCATTAGACTCATCAGTATCAGACCAAGACACCATGTTTCTATGTCATGCTCAACCCTGCTGTTTGCCATATGAGTTATTTTCAATATGCTATAATCATTCTTTTTTGGCTAAAAGGGTATAAGTAAGGCCTGCTGGAAGCATAAAAATCTGGTTTCAGTGTGGTAGTGGATAACTTTTTTTTTTTTTTTTTTTGCTAGCGCTTTGTTGATTCTGTTAAGAATTACTCGACTATTTAAAAAGGTCAGCGGTTGGATGGGAAAACCTGTTTTTAATAGCTTTTGACTTAAAGGCTTCTATGTTGGTATAATTGTGCATTCTTAACATAAAGTAGGAAACAACAACATGAATTTACAAAGGCAATGGGATAAGAGTGAGTGGCAAGGATTTGATGTCAGGCGGCTCCATTGAGATAAAAACTAAAAATACTTTATCTTAAAACTTGGGAAATTGCGACGCTACATCAGCCGAAACATGAAAAACAACACGGGTCACGAAAATGAAGAACTTCAGTTAAATCATAAATATAAAAAGTGAACTAAATCAAAATAAGTCACTAAGTGTAATATAATACTATAAGAAGTTTACTGCACATCCAGTAAGCGCTACAAAAGTTGGTTAGGATCTATTAATTATCAATACCCACCACATTATGACGACCTCTGCGTCAGCTGATGAAGGAATCTAGGAGTCAGGATTCAGACAGCAACCACAACAGTGAATTTCTTTAGAAAGTAATGCGGATACATTACCACAGCTAGCAGTTCAAAATTCAGGCCATACAGAGGCTTGCTGTCACATATCTGGGATTACACCACTTTCTACTCACAACTACTGCAATCCCTCCACATTTCTTATTACCACTAAGTATATAAGATTTACTTCCCTGTCTGCCCAAAATATCCTGAAGCCAGATACGGTTGTATGGTGATACGGTGAGGTGGGGGTGCCAATGTCTCAACGCAAAGCTGTAATGCTCCAGGAAGCACCCAGTTCCCTCTGGTCTTAATCATCCGTAATATTATCCAAACATTTCACATTCCTCACGATGGTCGCTGGAACAGCTCTAGCACTAAAACCACCACATTTCCACTGTAACTTCTCAATGACAGCAGGTCCTTCTCAAGTCTGCCAGCCTATTTGCCTCGTAAGTGTTATTCGCTCAAACGGCCTTTTCAGTTAAAAAAGTCCAACCAAAGTCACCCCAACGTTCATCCTTTTCATCGGGTTAGTGTTCGTTTTCTCTCACTGCACTGTTTGAAACTACTACAGTTCAGTCGCCCTTACCAGCAGCCACCAGTGGTGGCAAAATAACTGACTTCTCCCCAGATTAAAAAACAAAAAATGACAGTACAAACAAACAGGAAATTGAAGAGCTGGAACCTGAGGATAATAGCTGTGCTCAGTCAGGTTACAGACATTTTACAGACATCATTCACAGTTTTCTACATTTTTCCATTGTAGAAACTGTGAAAGACCATGTTATGTCATAATGTTAAATTGTTTAAATTCTAGTCTTGCATCTGTCCAAAGTAGTACTATCTGACACTAGAGAGACAGCTGAAGAATGGTGAAGGAGGCCAAGGAGATACTTGTGTACAAGAGACGAGCTGTGAGATGAGCCTCCTCACATACAGCAACAGTAAACAGGGTGAGGTGAACATAGCGTGTTACTTGAGTCTGGCAGGTGTTTTCAGCAAAGGTTTGAGAAAATGAGACCAAATGAAGTCAAAGCTGCACTCCACAACGTCAGTATGGGAATATTTTTGGATTAAGCCACATAAAGAGATCCCATTAGCACCAACGAGCCAGTGCTGGCTGTGGCAGTACAAGTAACTCTGTGTACCTCTGTGCCAAAAGTCTAATATTCATTTGCATGTAATTCTCGTTAATGGAGCCACAAGTCCACTTTGTTTATTTATTTTTTAGGTGTGTGGCACCAGTTTATATACTTCTGACAACAGACTGAGCCTAAAAATAATAATAATGATAATAACAACAATAACAATAATAATAATGACATCACTGCTTTCTCACATTTGTCCTGGATATATTTGGGCTGCACTGCTGTCAGTCTTCTTCTAATGTGATAAAGGAAAAAGGCAGAGACCATTAACGGTGATGAGACTTGGCAATTGAAAGAGAACCATGAACATCAACATCATCATCGTGGTCTCCTTGATAGGTGTCAGGTTTTTTTTAAACAAGCTAAAGTGTGTGTGCGTGTGTGTGTGCGTGTGTGGGTGCGCGTGGAAGAGCTTTATTAACTCATCAACTTTCTACAGCACACTTGGTCCTAATGAAAGTCTAAAGAATTTTAAGTAATTGACACCCAAAACGAAAAAAGTACACAGACAGTAAGAGGTAAAAGGTGCAGTAACACAGTGAGTGCACTGGTGTGTGTGTGTGTGTGTGTGTAGGTGTGTGTGTGTGTGTACGTACTTGGGCTCAGTGTGATCAAAGATAACAGTCCAATCACATTTGCGTGGCCTGTGCCAATTTGCATTTAGTGATTCACGAGGAGACAGATGGACAGATGATGACAGCAAGGGAAGAAAAAAGAAAGAGGAGGAGGAGGAAGAGGAGGAGGAAGGTACAGAGTAGAGGGAGTGAGCCAGAGAGAAAAGAAGGGAGAGTGGTGACAAGCTGCTGTCCAGGGAAGCAATTAGATGGACTCTGCTACTGTCACTTAGGAGGATGGAGAACAAATAAAAAAGTGAAAAATAGAAAAAGAGCCGTGTTGAATCTTATAAGGTTTCGGTTAGCTCGTCTTGTGTAATCCTGTGAGAACAAGACCAGAGATGCACCGAAACAGGCAATGGCTAAGGTTCAAACCACATGCAGTAGCTGTAACGTCAACAGTCCAACTCCCATCTGGATGACCTCTGTTACACACACACACACACACACACACACACACACACACACACACACACACACACACACACACACACACACACACACACACACACACACACACACACACACACACACACACACACCATCCATGCTTTCTGTCACTACACTAAGAATAAAGGCAAAAAGCCAAGAAATGATCTTACCAAGGTGCATACTTTGCTCTGTCCAAGAGCCAAACGCTCAGCTCCAATTACTAATACCCTAATATGAATAATTAATCTCAATGTGTGGTAAAGCAGAAGCAGTCACATGAAAAGGCCTCCTCACAACACCAGTCACGTATAATCTTCTTCAACCCAGTCATTATAAAGTAAATGATGGATGATGACAGCCGACTTGCATAACCCTGTCGAAATACGTTTATTAAGTTTGAAGTTATAATTTCATTACACCGATTTTAGAAAAGGTGGATCAACAGTTATGCTCACAATATCATTCTAGAGATGATTTGGCAAGCAAATATTGTAATTCATGCCACATTATTTCTGCACAGCCTATTTAAATGGCTGCACCCATTTACATGTTTAGTTTGCTTTTTGTTGGTCTCGATAAGATTCAAAACACAAATGTAGGAACATTATACCAGATGATCATCAGTTTAGGCAATTTTCTATGATTAGGATTGGGCACTGCTTAGATCTAACTTCTATTCAGTCAGCCAACCTCAAGTTCTTATCAAATCCTGAGTCCAAGAAAGAAAATGGCAAAGTGATGAAGCAAAAGACCTTAAATAAACGCACAAGTTCACTTGTAACTTTTCCATAATGCTCTTCCCTTATATTTACTGCAGGAAGAAACGGTAAAAACGGCGTTTTATAAGGAAAACGCTCGAAAGCCTGTGAGCAAGAACAACACCAAAAAAACCCCACCCTTTCCTATTCGTCAAAAAAAGTACCATGTCGACCAATCAAAAAATTATATGGCAACAGTTGTTTAGGAAGGGGGAAGTTTTAGAGTGACGGCGGTGTTTTGAGATGTTTAGCGCAAATCCTGTGTAGTTAGTGTGTAGTGTAGTCAATAGTTTTGTTGTGCGTGTCAGAGCAATGAGGCGACTGCTGAATGTTACAGGTGTTACAGGAGTGATACATCTCCTGTTGTCAGGCCTGCAGGTATCAGGCTGTTGTTCTCCTTTATCTCATAGTGGACAGAAATTATTTTTTGGAGTGGCACAAATAATTTGTGTGGCATCAGATTTGATGCGGAACAGCTGACTGTTCTGTAAATAGTTTGAAAGACCACAGACCCATACTCATAATACAAGTCAGAGCTTTATTAAAAAAATAGAAAGAAAGAAAGTTTTGTTTTCAAAATTGGAGTTCAAGTTATTTTTACTTCCAATAGTGTTAACATACTGGACAGGTCGTGAACAAGATTTTTTAAATTTTCATTGTAAGTGGGCTAAAGCAGCTAATTAAAAGTAGTCTAACATAAATGTAAATGCTGTACTTTGATTATTTTTAATAAGCCATGTAACTTGGATGGATTCGATGCTGGCGTCACCACAGTGCACATGTCTGCTGTTGCTCACAGTGGTCCAAGGGGCCGCTCAGGGAGTTTGTGTGTTCGCTCAGACACATGACAAATTAGAGGGAACATTTCTTACCATTGAGAAAATTTGTTGAAAATTAAAAAGTTAACCCTTTCAAGATACACTTATGTTGTTGAAGGATGGGGTAAAACTCATGTTATCAAAAATGGCATCGATACCATTCTTACAATTCTTCCACAAACTTCCAACACTTTAAATAAAAAGAAAAAAATCTAAATATCTTTGAAACTGCTGCTGCATTTACTGAGCCTAAGCCTGAGGCAGTTATCGTTAAGCTCAATGTTCCTGCTTCCAAACTAAATGCACCCTTCTAGACATCTGAAGCAACTAACAGCCAAGCTAATCAACTTTCCATTCAGCAACACCATTACCAAACCACACAAACCACCAGCAACATAAGTCAGAGATATTAATCTCTTGGAGGAAGGGAGACAAATAAAAGGGAAGAGAACAGATTATGGATGTAAACACTGACAAAAAAAGGACAATGAAAAGCTTGCTGAGCGTTTTAATGGCAGCGACATCGAAAAAAGAGCAATGACTGCTGCTACTGCTGCAGGACAAGTTACTGAGTACATCCCTTGGCCTATGCATTTTGGTATTTCAACTGTCACACATGCATACTGTCAGAGCAGCAATAGGCCAATGAGCTTTTTGCCAGCATGTGCTGTCTTCATCAGTGCAACAACGAGGACAAAAGCCTCCACTGAAAGACAGGGATTCCCTGGATAACCCTCACTATTGTTTTCCAACAGCCCTGGTTCCGCAGCGCTGCCGCATCAGTACACATACCTCAGGATCGGCGGCATCACGTGAAAGCTACGGGCTTACTCTGGATGGTGTGTTGGATGGACGGATTGATGCCTTCAGATTTCTAACAGGCTGTTTAAAGCCTCACCCCATTTGTCAATGGGTGCGTATGTAAATGTGTACAGACCTGCCTCTCTGCCATTTTCACTCTCTGGCTGAAGTTTCACATCAGAGCTGAGTTAAGTTTTAGCAGCAGAGACCTGAAACCAAACCAAAACAAGCCTCAAAGCGTTTTCCATATTTAGTGAAAAAAAAGTTATGGCCAAAAGTCTTCCTGACCTGAAATTGTAATTATATCTGGAACCATAATAATTGTCCCTCTCTCGACGGATATTGAGAAGCTTTTTTTCCCATCCAGTCTGTGTGATCTCAAATTAATTGTCAATATAAATAATAAACAGTGTATTAACAGCAATGACACAAATCATTTCTTTAGGCCTTAGAAATGCACGTGTAGATGCAGTTAATCAAAGACTGACTCAAAAAAGATGACAATTAAAGGTCGCCGGGCCACAAATCTGCGTGGAATTTGCTCACACTGTTTTGTTCGAGCAACGGAGCAATGCATTCAAATTAAGCAGGCACAGTGGATAGGCCAATTTAGCGATAAACACATCATCATTTATCGAGAAAGCCTCTGGCAACAGGTGAGCCGTGGCATTCGGGACGCGAAACCCACCATTTAAATTAAACACCAAATGAGCTGCAGTTCGAATGTGCCAAATTTGCAGCCAGCTCATAATCTGCTTTGATGAGATTTTATGACGCGCTGGCGATCCCACCAGATAGTAATGTAGGCATCGAGGCTGATAATAATGGAGGCTTAACTTTTAAAATGCAGACCATGGGCCAGCTAACAAGCTGCCGGTAAAGTGCCTCCAATTTGCTAATGGTGAGGAGAGGCTGTAAGGAAAGAAAGTAAGAGAAAGAGGGGCAGATGGAGAGGCTGAAGGCAGCGAGATGTGGGAAAGCAACAAAGATCAAAGGATGTGAGAGGATTAGAGACTTTTTTAATGGAATATCTCCACTGTAATAAGTAGGAAAATAAGGAGAGCACGAGAGGAAGGGCAGGGAGTAAGTAACGATGTTACAGGTACCCTCCTTATTTTATGTGTGTTGGGAGGGTGGGTGTTTGGGGGGGGATCATTAGCCAAGGAGCTGAAGCAACAACAAAACCACAAATGGAGACACCGAGATACATACACACACACATACTTAAACACACACGTTAACACAGATTTGTGTACTGCAGGACACGCTGACATAAACACTCTCATCAGTATGGCCTAATAAGTCCAACAGCGGAGGCTGGCTCAGTGAACTGATATGGTCATGAGGTACAGATGCATGCCAAAGTTGTTCCAAGCAGCACTTTTCAATTACAACAGAGGTCAGGGGAGGAGCTAACAGAGGCTAACACACCAGCAGTAACAAAAACACCTCAGAGAATCATAAAGCTGAGGACCACTGGTTTGTAAAGGCAATCTCTGTTGTTATACCATAAGAAATGAAACTGAAACAAAGGCTGGGAAATATGTCTATTTAGGAGATCTAAAGATAGATTAACTCTTTGTGGATCTATCTTTATGTAATCTACAGTGCACGCCCATTAAAGGTGCGTATGTCCTATCCAATGCTTAACAAATTTGCTTGACCGCCACCCAATGTAAGGGTCCACCTACAACTTACCTAAATTAATAATATTAGTCATTTAAAAAAATCAAATCAACAATGTTTTTAATAGAAATATAATTACTGCTATACATGAACTTTCAAATGTACTATTTTAACAAAAAAGAAAGAAGTTACAGTTGCAGTTATTTACCTGCACTGATAAACAGAAAAATTAGTTTTAGTGGTTAAATGTTATCAATATTCTTGATATATTTATGACTCAAATTTGGATATAAAAACAAATAGTTTGAAATGGGTTTTTTAACAGACTTGTAAAATATTTGTATTTTCTTGTTTTTATGACAGGTAGTCTAGCACCTGTGTGTTTTGTTACATAATAGAAACGATAGCAAGTCCGCACAAGCTTTTCCAAATAAAGATGATTTTGATTCTGTGGACCACGTGGGTAGGAGTGATGTAAATTTCTTCAACAAACGGTGAGTGTGAAAGCTGCACGCCTGCCAACTGCACGCACACACACACCCACACACACCAGCAGAGACTTTACATTAAAATCAACGAACTGCCCATGTGCCCACAAGGCGGATTTCAATTTTCATTGAAGTATATCATAGGAATGACAAGCCTTGAAAACTACCAGCTAAATACCAAACAAATACACTTAATGTGTGTTGGGATAGATTTGTGTGTGGTTTTCCTTTTTTAAAACTTTCTTTTAGTGCCTAAAATGTTTGCACAGTGTTGTACATTAATTGGGTCACTTCGGGTACACATACCGTATCTAAAACCGAATCTCTGCGTCTTCTAAAATGACGCAAGGATTGGCTCTCTAGAACAAACAAAGCACACACATATAAAATCAACAGGCTCTCACACTCCCCAGAGACCATCCTGGTAGTGAAGATTATTTGAGTCCTGTGCACGCTTGATAGTGTATTTGAGCCTGCATATTTGATACACTCACCTCAGGGAATAAGTCTGTATTTCACACCAATTATTGAAATTCCTACACAGCCATTTTCTGTTCTCCCAGGGACATACATGTTTTTTTTTTTCCTTTACTTTCTTGACAGCTGTGTCTGAGCCTTATAGGTCTTTTACATACCAAAATTGATGTCTGGAAATAGAAATGACTACAGACAAGGGATGACCTGGAGGACAAACGTCTATGCAACATGTTCTTTGTAGAGAGGTCTGAATGTGGCTGTAACCTTGGTGAGTGAGTCATCTCTGCTTCCCAGTTCCTGGATAGCGACTGTTTTGCTTTTGCTTGTGGTTTTTGCTCATTGTTTTGCACAAATGAGGTTTTGTCATTTAATAACACAGTAACTTTGTGTATTTGAGAGGACCATTGTGAAAGAGAAATGTTTTGCCACACTGGGAAAGACATTGTTTAATTAAGATTCATTTATGTGGTGACGCAGACCTTTACAAAAGAAAAAACGAGGTTAACAAAGGAAAGCACAGTTTCCTTTGTTTGATTAATATTTCATGCCGTATTTATTAAAGAGCCAAGGGTGATGACATCAACAGCAGAAACATTCATGAAACCAATATAAAGCCCGTTTCCTATTTTAGGCTAATTTGAGTGATAACTGCTGTGTTCAGTATTAAAGTAATAAAATTTGCATTAGGGCTCAATATTTTCTCTGTTAAAAATATTCAAACAAATCTCTTTGATCAAAGTAAATTCTTCAGGAGGTCCAGTTCAAACTTGATAAAAGGCATCACACAAGGACCACCCTCCTCGTCCCTCAAGATAGATGAACAGATTACTTAGCCTGGCTGGTCTTGACTCAGGACCAGCAGGAGCCAAGACGGATTATAGCGTGCACCTTCAATTCAATTCAGTTTTATTTATATAGCACCAAATCTCAACAACCGTCGCCTCAAGGCGCTTTACATTGTAAGGTAGACCCTACAATAATACATACAGAGAAAAACCCAACAATCATGTGACCCCCTATGAGCAAGCACTTTGGCGACAGTGGGAAGGAAAAACACCCTTTTAACAGGAAGAAACCTCCGGCAGAACCAGGCTCAGGGAGGGGCGGGGCCATCTGCTGCGACCTGTTGGGGTGAGGTCCATCACCCCCTCACCTTCAGTCCATCTCCAAAGTACAGCACTACACTTATCTAAAAATATTTATTTTAAAATCATTATTTCAGTAATTTCAGTTGGAAAGTAAGCACATTATTTCTGTCTATATTCTTTTAACTACTGTACATGTCATTCTTAGTACCCTTTAACTATATATATATAGTTATTTTTTTGTTTTTTTGTTTTTTTTTTGGCAAGACAAAAATAATAAAATACTGTACTAGCAAGGACGCTGCCACAATGATTCACCCACAGGAGCCCTTCATGTGTACACAGTGGACTCTCATAAGATGTCAATTGTTTTTTCAATTTTGTGTTTTTTTCATTATTTTAATGGTTTTCTATCTTAAATAGAGAGTGAACACAGGTCACTGACTAATTTCCTCAAAGTCTACAACATTACATAGAGAATACTGAGTCTATTACCACTTACATGTCTCCTCACCCAAAGTCAGCTTGTAAAATCCAGTTCCAAGAACCCTATTTTATATTTGCAATCACATAACACATTTACATTTTTAACATGAAAATACAACTGAATATAAGATCCATCTATCCAGTTCCTTACTCAGCTTCTCAAATCAGGATTGTAGCATGGCTGGAGTCACGTGTCAAAAGGCAAGAGGCAGGGTAGGCCCTGGACTGGTCACCAGTCCACGCCGATTACCAGTCATGACTCACCTGTCAGTGGAGCCAGAATCTAGGAAAAGGTCACCAACATGTAGCCACACATCTGAAAGCATATTGATTTGCTCTCCTGATATTTAGACTGTACTAATGATATTTTAACCTTTGCCTTTGATTAAAATGCTATTAACAACTTATACCAAGTACATAATAAGTTGTTAATAGCATTTAAAACCCTCAACATCAAAATCGTTTGACCAACGATAGGAGGATTCGGGCTGTCGGAAAATGAGGGCTGCACTTGAGCTCTACAAGTTTCATTCCCATAAAGAGACAGTAAAGAGACACGCGCACACATGCAGAGGCCTTATGAGAGGCATGAAAGTAAAAATCATCAAGAGTGAGTATCTTTGCTATACTTTCAGCTGCAGTTACATTTTTGGTTTCTACAGATCCAAACTGCTGATGAGTTTACAATCCTCTCTCAACTCAAAGCTGATGAAATTTTTTTAAATGGCATATTTAAACAATGGAAAGTATACACTACCGCGTGTCACTAACAGTGCGGAGGATTCGGAACTTGAACCTTAACTTTGTGACATTTCCTCCCTTTCACCTTGACATCATCAACCACTGCAGCACAGAAAAAAAGAAAGAAAAGAGGAGCAAAATCTTGTTATTCTTTCTAAGCTGTGAGATTGGAGAGAGCGTAGGTGAAAGAGAGACACAGGGAAGGGAGCAAAAGAGAGAGAGAGAGAGAGGAATGAGAGGGTGAGTCAGACTGTAAACACTCGGTTGGTGTGATGTTATCCAGCTGCCATGAAAACTGATCCAAATGGCTGGCAAGTCTGAGCAACCAAAACACAAAAACAGATACACGCAAGACCAACATTACTCTCACTATAAAACACAGCAGTACATTTGTTACGACACACACTAAACATATGCAGACATGTAAACAGTGCGTCACCGCAAAAGCATGCGCACACCAGCACAAAACTACAGCAGCTAAATGGTCGTGTGCGTTCAGCTTAAGTGACAAGGCGACAAGCCAGGGAGTTACATGGATCACAGAAAAATATTCAGTCCTTCAGCACACACACACACACACACACACACACACACACACCGGGTAAATCCTACAGTGGCTTGAAATCAATCCTCCACACCTCTAACTGAACACGCACGGACACACTAACACCAGCTCAGGAAGCATTTTCTAGTCTGTCTGCTGAGGCTGCAGTCCACCTACAACAACCCCATTTGTACTTATTTCAATAAGATTACAGAGTTAATGGGCAGAATAACAAGGTTTAAGCTGTGGAGGCTTGTCTACTACAACATGAAACACAAAGACACACCAACAGCCAGGCTCAGCAGGACTCAGGGAATGAAAAAGAAAACATTTAAAAGAGATTAATTGGCTTCATGACTAACAGTTGTTAGGCCTAATGTCCAAGTTATAATCTGAGAACAGCCCCAGTTCCATAAAATCTTGGGTCATTGTGCAAAAATGTAAATAAAAACAGAATGCAACGATTTGCAGACCTCATTAACTTATATTTTATTTACAACAGAAAACACAAAGCATATCAAATGTTTAAATTGAGACATCTGACTATTTCATGACTCATTTTTAATATCACGGCAGTATACGGCACGTGTCAAAAAGATTTGAACAAGGGCAACAAAAGGTTGGAAAAGTAAATAGTACTAAAAGGAAACAGCTGGAAGAACATTTTGCAACTAATTAGGTAAAGTGACAACAGTTCAGTAACATGTAAAGAGCATCTTAGAGAGGTAGACTGGCTGGGCTTCATCTTAAATTAGCATCTACAAATCATGGAAAAATCTCCAAATAATGTTCTGCAAAAGGAGAAATCTTTGTGTACGCTGAATTAAAAACAGACATGCTTCTGTCATGTAGGTTAAAGCAGATCATTCACAGAATGAGCCATATGTGAACATGATTCAGAAACGTCACCAAAATGGGCCAAACCTCATTTAAAGTGGAAAACTGTTCTGTGGACATGAATCCAAATGGAAAATGGAAAATTAACAACCCATCATCTGAACTAAAGAGGAGAGAGACCGTCCAGCCTGTTATCAGCGCTCAGTTCAAAAGCCTGCATCTCTGATGGTCAGTAAGTGGATACCTTCCTAAGGGAGCGCCAGCTTGCACATGTGGAAAGGGACCATAAGTGCTAAACAGTACATGCACGATTCATATTTCAGCAAGAAAATGCTAAACTGCATACGGCATCTATTACAACAGCACGGCTTCGTAGTTAACGAGTCCGGGTGCCTCTTCAAAAAACAAAGCATAAATGCTCAATGACATAAATATGACAACACAGAATAGCTTAAGAAGATAAAACCTACACGAAAGAGAGCACATTTAAACAGAAATAAAAATGAAACCGCTCATGAATGTGAATGTTAATATACAGCCGATAGGTCACACTACAAACCTTCTTCCACTAACAAACTTACGCTACCATTTTTGTGTTTCACTGAACAGACAACCCCATAGTGGGACGTCCACTAAAGATCCCTGGTACATAGAAAACAACCGGCTGGAAAAATTCAGGCAGTGTCAGAAATGTAAAGATTGAACTTTCAAGGTGACGGCTGCTCTGACCCACATCACAAATGGACCTATCCAAATATGATGTACAAGAACATCAGTGACATAGTAGCTCAGACTCCTTTGGCCAATGAGCTAAAAATGACATGTGATATACTATTAGGTGCTTATGTGCCATTTTTTCTTTAAAGTTTAGGGAGAAAAGGCTCAAATTTGAAAAACATTAGAAGCAGCAATGGAAATACAGTGAGCCTCTGTTCTCACATACTAATATCTAAATGTATCACAATGTGAATTTCACCATACGTTCACTCAGTCACTACAGAAATCTCGCTTCTCTGACGAATTTAAAAAAGCAAACCACACTTTTTTGACCAGCTTCAAGCTAAAACAAAGCTAACGCAGGAAAAATAATGTCTTGAGAAAAACTCCTTGCTACTGCCACCTGCCACACCTTTTCTGCGTTCCATTGAGTGCTTAATAAAAAATGATGACAATATTACCTGGGAAAAGATGTTGAGGAAAAAACAAAGCTTGCAACCTTACTTTCACCTGAGGCCCTCAGCAGAGCTCTGTGAGGCTGCGTGTTAATGCTCCTGAAAACATTCTCCTTCTTAATTCAATCAGCTAATGCAATATTGATACAACGAAAAGTTCCCACATTATGTTGTGAAATTACTGCAGTAAGCTCTTGAAATAAAACTGAGTGGTGCTTCACTGAAGGAGAAAGAGACGGAGAAGAGAAAAAGGAGGAAGGGTGAAAGTGTTGGGTTAATGGAAAACACAGACCATGAGAATGGCAGGCGGCAGTCTGACAGAAGGAACGGCAGAGAGAGAGAAAGAAAGAAAATGGACATGGTTGCCACTGGTAACATCACTGTGTTTTTTAAAGAAAACTTAAACTTTACCTAAAACAGCCTCTGATGCTTAATTCTTATTCCACTCCTCCCACCTCATCAGTGCCTAACACTACCGCAGCGGCCTAATTAGTACAGTGCAGTGGCCGCTGGTCCGATGAGAGCCTGTGTTTCATCAGGCTCTCATTTGCTCTGAAACACCATTAACCTTTTGGACAGGCTGGTGCTTTGATATCTCAGCTGTTTACAGCTCTGCTCGACTTTCCAAAAGTGTTTTGTTTCAGGTGCTTGGCTGACTGCTGCGACTAAATATAGCCACTATGGAAGATTTCCCTGGAAAGGGACACACTCTAAGGGCAGAGGGTCGTCTGCGTGTGTGCGTGTGTGTGTATGTGTGTGTGTGGGTGTGTGTGTGTGTGTGTGTATTTGAAGGTCCTCTCATATTTCTTATGATTAAGACTTATGAGGACTTAATGTACTTAGAATTTGGGGAGGATGTGGAAAATTGTCATTACAAGAGGCTCAGCTTTAAAACAGCAGGAGGAATTTGAATTGTGATAGAAACTGCTAATATATACAAGAAATATATAATAATTTGGTTAAGTTAGACATGTAGTGGTTGAGGTTTAATCAGTTAATACTTGGTAAAATAACAGTTTTGAACATAAAAACTCCAAATCATTAACTGAATGATAGTAATAGCAACTAATCTATGGACAATACCCAAGGTTGTTTTAAAGTTTAACTAACACACACACACACACACACACGTAAACCTGTGAAACAGAACTAGTTAGTTCAATTGCTGAAATCAGACATCCATGAATTTTCTTGACTGCAGGGAGGGTTGGTGCCTATCACAGCTCTCACTGGGGTACACCCTGGACAGGTTGCCAGACCTATCACAGGGCTGACACAGAGAGACACAATCACTGATGCTCCCACTCACACCTATGGCCAGTTTAGAATCACAGATCAATCTAACAAGCATTTGTTTGAAGTGTAGGAAGAAGCAGAAACTACCTGGAGAGAATCCATGCAAGGCACAAGGAGAATGTGCAAACTCCACGGCTCATATGGAAAAGGCTTTCCAGGCAAACGATTGTTTAACAATCAATAGTCAGGGAATAACTCAAAGTACAACTAAACAGGGCTGCTGCATTGACGTCGTCCTATCATGATGCTATAAATACTGTAATGTACAATCTAGTTGTGGGATACAGATGGCGAGCGCTGTAGACTTCGCATGTAGGTTATCAGCGGATATCAGTGAACTTTTTGTGACAGTTCCAAGGACCGTGAATAAAGCCAGACACTAGGGATGGCATTCAAGAAAGCCCAGGTTCTTTGGCACAAAACCAAAGGACTAATGTTTTCTAAGAAATAAAAAGAAGCCTGATGGGTACTGAGAAGACACTGGGAGCACACTGAGACCAAGATACACTTGTCCAGGATTTTTGGCATAAATTTGGTCAGGACTACTACAGTGAAAAACAGTCACAATAGTGAGGCACAGAGGTAGGTTTGCAATGACATGGGCTGCTTGAGTGCAAAAGGTGTTTGGTAGATGACATTTATAGATGGCGGCGTGAATGTCTGTGGATATACCAAAATACTATCTGACAAGATGGTTTCCAGTCTCCACAATTCTGGCAGAAGAAGAATGCTCCAGCAAGATAACGATCCAAAACACACTGACACAGTCAGAGAAGACTGAAGGTAAGAACTCTGACCTGGAAAAATATCTCGCCTGGCTTGAATCCAATCAAACACCTTTGAGGTATTTTTAAGTGAAACCAAGAGCAACACACACCCAAGATCTCTGAAAAGTAGCAACATCTCTCCAGAAAAAGAATACTGACTCAGTCAACAGAATAAAGGACATGTGAGATGTTGAAACAAATTATTCAAATCTTATTGACAGATGAAATGAGATCATGTCATTTTTTAAAAGTATATCTAAACTATAAATTTTTCATTTTACACAAGAATACACACTCTAGAAATGAACTTGCAAGCATTAAAGTTACACTGTGACAGGTGATACAAGTTTCAAAATTTGATATTTTGGTGATAATGCACTGGGGTGTACTCACATCTGTTGTATATTCTAACTATAAATACAAATTACCCATGACAGATATGGGATAGCTGTGTGTTTAGGGTACATGTACATTTACACGAACATTTACAATTTCAGCCACAGGACAATTTCGTCACCCATTAAATCCTGAAATAGCAGTTAAGGGACAGGTTAGAGTTAAGCATTGAGTTGGGGTGGTTATTATTAAGGGATAACTAAGGCTACGTTCACACTGCAGGTCTTAATGCTCAATTCTGATTTTTTGATCAAATATGATTTTTTTTGTCTGCTTGTTCACACTACAAATAAAATACGACAGCAAACGCGCTCTAGTGTGTTAAAGCGGCCCGCATGCGCAAAAGAAGATGTCACACACAACGCGCTCTGTTTGGACCCAGAGCAAACAATATTGTTTGACTGATGGCCCTTAATATAAAGACTTCGAACTTTACGTTTCCCAATTTTTGCTTTAAGTTATTTTGTTATTTGCATAATAATGTAGATAACCTAATAATTATCCTTATTGCTGTTTTAGAGGAGCGGTGCTTCAAAGGATAGTTGCAGATTTCTGTCAGAATCTGCAGATTATACAGTACAAATAAAATGTTCACGTTTGTCTTCCCAACAGTTTCACTGACATCTACACTGGATGGCCAGGAAGCGTTCGCAATGTCTTCTCCGGCGCTTCTCTGGCGCTGATAATTGGCGTCTGCCTTGTGTCAGTGACGTAAAAGATGGATTTAATGCGACATGACTGTTCACACAGCAGTCGCTTTCTAAAACATCGGATATGTATCGGATTCAGTACCACATACGAAAATGACCCAGATCGGATTTGAAAATATCGGATTTGTGCCGTTCACACTGTCATACCATGATCAGATATGGGTCGCATAGGGTCAAAAAAATCGGATTTGATGCACTTTAGCCTGCAGTGTGAACGTAGCCTAAGGTGGTTAGGATCTTCAATAGCACAAGTACACAAGTGTGACTTTGTGTGTATGTCAGGTTAGAGTTGAGTTTTACCTGTTCCTTTGTTGCGGTCCACAAAGCAGTACTTCAGTTCATATTCTTTCAGAATTTCATGGACTTCCTATAAAAAAAAAACAAGGGACAATTTGGTCAAACAGAATGGTAGAAGTTATTAATGTAAAAAGAATAGAGAAAAAAAAACTACAAAACTCTTGATTATACAATAATCAAGGTAGTATCAGTAAACCACAATGATCTTAAAAAGCTGTTTTGGAAAAATATCAGAATAAATACAAACACAATGAAAGACTTAAGCAGTGAATATACAAGGGAAAAAAGGTTCTATCTTAAATGGAAAAGTAACCTATTACATTCCAATACACAAACTGTGAGAGAGACCTTTGCATTATTAGCATGTGACAGATGCTCATTATCGTTCTCTACTGTAGTCTAGTAACAGCTATTGACTCAGAATTGTAAGCCAAAATCCATTGACAAGCTAAGAATAAATAAAAAAGATGATTTTATTCTTATAGATGCTAAAAAACATCTAATAGAAGATTTAATTTATGTAAGTTGAAAACTTTTTGATGTAGCTGCTTAGTGTTTATGCACTGAATTACATTAGCCAGCAAAGCTAATTAACCTCCAGTGAGCTAACATTAGCAAATGCTAATTAGCACTAGCATTGGCTTAGCAGCTAAACAAAGGTAAATTTTGTCATATATAATTGTATAGTCTAATGTCATAATTGATACGGGGCTCAATGTTAACACAAGTTAGTTTTACCAACAACTGAAATAAACTGAAACCCCAATAAAAAAAATCTCCTTTACTCCACAGATGAAGATTTATTCTTTGCATAAGCAGAAGTAAAGCTTTTTTCATTAAATGTTGTGCTTTCTGGTGAAATTGAAAGAATGGACACTGCACAAGAAAGCAAAAGCAAAGCTTTGAACAACGTTTTGGGGATAATGGTACAAAACAACTAAAAATAACGCAAATTTTCAAAATAACTAATAACTAATAAGAGCTCAGACAGCACTTACACCCTTTAAAAAACCCTGATAATGTCAGCATGATTACTTGAAACTCCATTTTCAATCACTTGAACAAACTTCTCTGCAAAAATGTCTTTGATGGGAAGTTTCCATATTTGCACTGATTTGTTTTTTTTAAACAGATAATTGTTGTTTTTTGTGTTGTTCAAATGAATAACACCAATACTGTGCTTCACATTCTTCCATCTCGCATAGCTAAGGACTGTTTTGATGTAATTGGACCTAGTATCCCATTTCTTATGAACTTTTCCTTGCTCTCAGGCTGTGTTCCTTTGGCTTTTAAGCATGCTGTAGTCCACCTGATTCTTAAAAAAAAGAAACTCTGACTGTTATGACCTTTCAAACTACAGACCGATCTCTAAGCTTTCGTTCTTGTCCAAGATCCTGGAGAGACTAGTTCTCTCCCACCTCCAGGCGTACTTGGACACGAACAATATTGCTGAGAAATTTCAATCTGCTTTTAAGCCATTGCATAGCACTGAAACAGTGTTGGTTAGAGTTCTTAATGATATTCTTGTAATCACTGCTACTGGACGCTCTATGGTCCTAGTTTTACTGGACCTCTCTTTGGCCTTTGGTATGGTGGACCATAACATTTTATTACTAAGACTTGAGCACACTGCGGGTATTAGAGGCACTGCCCTCGACTGGTTTAAATCATATCTCGCTGATAGATCCTTCTCAGTTAACTTAGGCACCTTCTCCTCTTCCTCCGCTCCGGTCTGTTGTGGTGTGCCTCAAGGATCAGTTTTAGGCCCTATTCTCTTCTCATTGTATTTGCTCCCTCTAGGCGCAATCTTTGAAAAATACAATATCGGCTTCCACTGTTACGCTGATGACATACAGATCTATTTTGAACTCACTGACGACCTTGCTGTGTCCCTGCACTACTTTCAAGAATGCATGCGGGAGGTCCAAGAATAGTTCCTGAGTAATTCTCTTGTTTTGAATGAGAAGAAGACTGAGATTGTGGTGTTCAACAGTAAAATCCCTCATGCCTAACTCTGTGCTGCCCTGGGGTCCTTCGCTAGCTCTTCCTGTGACTATGTCAGTAACTTGGGTGTACTGCTGGATAGTTCGCTCAAACTCGATAATAGAGATGTGCGGATCGATCCTGAAATATCGATTCCTCCGATACCAATCATTTATGTTCTAGAATAGATTATCACATTAAAATATCGATATTTTAGTAATTTAGGGTAAATTTGTAGTTTATCTTTAACAGGAACACAGTGGAAAGAAACTATAACATTCGGATTGTCTACATTCAAAGGAACTACTTCCTCTTCTGCCTTTCATAGTCATGTGCGAAATACGGCTGTATAAATGTCTCGCAGCCCCTTGGCGTGCACACTCACAACAATGGCTGAGCGTCATGTGCGGACTTATTTTACCTCCAGAAACAGCTGAGACGTGGTTTGCGATACATGTGGCAAAAAAGTGCTCCAAGAGTGAGGTGTTGTGGCCATTATACATACATTTTACAGGGTTTATTTATCGGATAAAATATGTTAAATGTCACCGTTATTATTGGCCGGCCCGGAAACAGCGGAGGTGTCCAAATTCAGAGGAACCCTCCCAA
Organism: Neolamprologus multifasciatus; assembly: GCF_963576455.1. NCBI lineage: Eukaryota > Metazoa > Chordata > Actinopteri > Cichliformes > Cichlidae > Neolamprologus > Neolamprologus multifasciatus. Next base: position 5,837,706 of record NC_140455.1, read on the forward strand.
GGGATTAATAAAGTTAAATTTAATCTAATCTAATAACTTTAATCTCAGCCAAACTGATTTACTCACGAACAAATAAAACACTGAAAAAGCCAAACAATAACATTTTTAAGTTATCAAAGTGACTTATATATCATGTTTAACCCGAGGAGCAAAAGACCGCGGGGGTTTGAAGACAATGTGTCGGTCGGCTCCGATATTTGAAGTTTACACAGCTACATTCTCACCTGAAAATATGTTAAAAGTTTTTTTGTGACCCAGAAAGAGAAATAAGAGTAATATTAAAACTAAGTCGCTGCTGCCATTGTTGGAAACTGGAATTGGCTGGGCCGCGCTATGAATTCTGCAATATGGTTTTTCAATTTTGTTGTCCAGGTGGAAAATCGGGAGAAATTCCGGAGAATGGTGGCTCCGGGAGATTTTCGGGAGGGGCACTGAAATTTGGGATTCTCCTGGAAAAATCGGGAGAACATCACTAACCTTGCAACACCTCAGAGTAAATCATATCACAGAATATGACGAGCGTATGTTGAGGCAAACTGACGAAGAGGAGAAGAAGGACAGGTGCTGCTAGGGCGAGACAGACATCTCTCACGGAGTCCTTTAGTGCTGCAGGCCGGCAAGGTGTTCAAATAGCGCAGAACTTCAGGTTTTTTTTTAAATTTCTATATGATGAACTCTGCATTATTAAGTGATAAGAACAAGTAATCTGATGTCCTGTAATCATCATGACGCTATAATTTGAGATACAATAAATAAAATAAGTTTTTGTACAAAGTATCGGTATCGGATCAGTATCGTCGATACCACCCTGAATATTACTTGGTATCGATCGGAAAGAAAATCAGTGGTATTGCACATCACTACTCGATAAGCAAGTGTCTGCTGTACTGAGATCTAGCTTCCACCAACTGCGCATTATCTCTAAGGCTAGGCATTATGTTCCGCATGAGGACCTGGAGAAGCTTATTCACGACTAAAAACCCACTTATTCAATCTTGCCTTTCTCTCTAGTTAATATTTCTTTTATGATTTTATATTATGCACTTTTATGCTCATTTAATTTCTTCTTTGCTCTGTACCTGTTGCTTTCCTATGTATCAGTGACAGCTACCTGCTTGCATACCTAGTACTTGCTTTGGTCCTATTTCTATTATCTTCCTTCTATTCTCTGTTACTTGTTAAGCGCCTTGGAATACCCTTGGTTTTTAAGTGTGCTTTATAAATAAAGTTTATTATTATTATTTTTGGGAGTGTATTCTTAAAAAAGAAATGATTCTATCTGGTGTTGGGCTAATACAAAGATCAGCACCGTATCCAACTACACCAGGGACACAAACTAATACTAAAGTACAAAAGCAGATTCCACTCTCCAGCAAAATGTGTTATTTGTCTTTTTAGTGCTAGGAAGTAATAAAGGTAAGTAAATGAGAAAAAAAAGATCATAACACAATACGTTACAGCCTCTGCTGTCCACGGCTGACTCTGTTAGCCTTCCTGATAGAGTTTACTGATTTTTTCTTTTAAAAATATGCAACAAGCACCCTTGTGGATTTAGTCACTATCATACCTGTCCAAGAGCAGCAATACAGCAACACCGAGGCACTACATAAACGTGGAGGTATTCTCTCCCTCTACTTTTTATGTTCCCACCCAGTTTTATTCAAACGCATAGTCAACAATACAAGCTGGTTTTTAGAAGGGCTTGAGCATGAGCAACAACACAAAAGTGGCAACAGTCTTTCATGAATTGATAAGCATTTGTAAGGACACAGCAGCTCTTTATTGTCTGCTAATGCTGCCTATACGCCGTGCTCTCCTTTCCTGTCATTTAATGCTGGTTAGTTTTTGTGCTTCCATTGAAAGACAGAAAACAAAGAAATCACCTTTGCATAATTATAACACTGGAGCTCTCTTCAATACAATACTCGCACAAGAGCGAATGTAGCTTTGGCATTTGTGGGAGGTCAGGTGGACAGACACTTCATAGAAAACATTTCCACTTTCATTTATCGCATCAATGTTCAGTCAAACAACGACGGAGGTGATTAGGCTTTCTAACGTGTACAGTCTTTTTTCTTTCTACCCTTCTAACAGCCCACTCGTGCACACAGAACAGCCATGTTTTATATCAGCGAAGGCCGTGCAAGGCAGCCCACACAGAGGGTCAGCTCACTCACCCTTAAAATCAGTGCAGAGCGAGCTATAATCACAGAGAGGGGGGGGGGGGGAAGAGCCAAAGAGAGATATAAAAATATATATACAAAGAGGTATTTTGCTTTGGATTTTTGGTGATTCATCTGTCTTGCTTCAGACAGAAGTGGTTTCAGGGTATTGGCAGCATTATTCTGAAAGTACACTGAAGGGTAAAAAAATCTACCTGAAATTAAACAATTATTCAAATTAAACTTGTTTGATTATTTCAGTTTGTACTGTGAAATTAAAAATTATCATTTTCTTAAGCATATTAAGAGAGTTTGCTTCATTAGAATTGACAAAAATAAAATTGTATTTTAGAAAATGCAGTGGAAAAATACACATCGGCAAATTTTGTCAGCTGTCAGGAAATGAAGACTGCATCATGCTTTCAAGGGAATCAATTATAGTCATAAACGAGCTGGTAAACAAAGATTTCTTTTGTTTTTTCTTGCATTACAATGCCAACACACAAGCATATCATTACAACACCGGTTACAAGCAATTAAATAACAAGATAAACATGGAATTCAACAGGAAAGCCACCTAAATATGTCATCATTTCAACAAATGATTCCCAAAGCTCTACTTCTTTGTCCTTTGTTTAAGTGCTTGCATGTTTCTATTCACTTAAAGCTCTGTCTCACAATTGTTGCTTTTCTTCTGCTCTTTTTGGTCTTTGTCTGGCATTAATGGCGTGTTTCTGACAAAAGAGCAGAGCTCTTCTTTTAAGAGGAACATCAACTTGAAGCTAGAAATCCCCCTGTGTATGTGATGAAGAAAAATGACAAGTAACAAAAACACGGGCCTTTTCACAGGATGCGGAGGCAAAGAAAGTGTAAAAGTTATTCATTAGTAGTTACTGCTCTGGACAGCATACGGTCAGACACTGCAGTGCACTTTGTGACACTGAGACATGGCTAAATTACACCACTCAGTGACCATCTTTCTCCAAAGCCATTTTATTGCATGGCCCTCTGCTATTCTGTACTTAAATTGAGCTGAAAGTTTGTTTCTCACAGCACTGGCACATCACAAGACATTTAAAGACTATTTTTAGGAGCACAAACAATCCAGCCTCCCGTCTTAGCCGTACAATTTACCAGTTGAGCACACCAGGCTGCTCCTTTTTTTATTTTATGAAATTCCAGTTTGTTTCACCCCATTTCCTTTTACATTCCATGTTTTAATGATCTCTACTTCCAATCATGCTGTTCAATAATGTTGCTCTTTATTTCATTGAGAGTCCCACTACGCTATCTCAACAGCTTTCTAATTAGCACTTCTGTACGTGTTTCAAAACAGCCACTGGGCTCAGTACAGAGACACAGACAGGCAAACCTACAGACCGGATTGGCAGTACGGCTGAATAAATTTGTATTATTCTGTCTAACGGAGGATTCACAATTTCAATATTTTTTGTCTTGCACTTCATCAAGAATGCAAAACAAAATAGAATTACTTATTAAACTAACCGCCTTTGGGCTATTCAGCGTGTGTTCGGCGATTGGATGCATATATCAGAGTCCATCTGCTGTTAGATTTTTAGCGAGGAAGCTTTGACTATTCCCTGTTGATTATCATCATCATCATTATTATTATTATTACTTCATCAGAGCTCAAACATGGCATTCAGGGCAGCCCTAGTGAATAGAGATGGTTTACCTCAATATGGAAATCACTAGTAATCCTCAAGAACAGAAAGATTTTAGATTTTTTTTTCCCCACTTCTGGAACAAGACCCTTTGAGCAAATTAAAACATGAATTGTTCCCACATGATGTGAAGAGAAGAATATGGAAAAGGAGAGGGAAGGCTTGTGATCCAAAGTCTGTGGAGAAAGTGTAATGACATGTCCATGCACGACTTCCAGTGAGCTAAAGCCTACTGTAAAATAAAGCCAAGGGCTTCTCAAGGCAAACTAACAAAATGTCAAATGGCTGAGACGGTCACCTGCCCTCCGCCTAATTGAGCATGTACAGATAACCGGAGGCAGAAAGAATCACAAGCTGAAACTAAACATGGCTTAGCTTGGAAGTGAATCTACTGGCTCGACTCTTCTCACTTTAGATGCCTGGCAGATGCTCTTCAAGGAGAAAACTCTGTATTTTGTCATCTCCTAGGGCTCCTAAGTTCAGGCAGACTTGCATCCAAGTATTAAAAATAATCCTTCTTATCTTCCTTTATGTTAGTCCAGTTACTGGGATACAGAGCGACTCAAGAGATAGAGCGAGTTGTCTACTATTCTGCAGTTCAACGTATCCTTGGGCGAGGTACTGAGCCCCAAGTTGCCTCTGATGAGTGTGTGAATGTTGGATTAAAAGCACTCTAAAAGGGCACTTAATTAAGCTCATTGTAAGAAAGCACTTTAAGTGCTGAAATAAAGTAGAAAAACACTATAAATGTACCAGTCCATTTACTATTTTACCATATTACCATGCCAAAAAATGTAGTAGTGGGTACAGTGGAAATACATAATTCTCAATTCCAAGTTCAAAGTCAAAGCAAGACAATTATCTCATGTAGTTAAATATGAAGTATTTTATTAAAAAGTTGTTTAAAACTCCCTGACATGGTTATGGTTTATTTGAAATCTCAAGATGGGCACAAACTGAATTGTTAGTAGGTTACTTGGCAACCATCCTAACATTACTACACACTTAGCTACATTAATTATCATCTTACTTTAATCATGTATGTATATATATTCCTCCTTAACAACCCCCGGGCCTCATGTTTGACACCCAAGCCTAAGAACATGGTTGATTTCACAACAAAAATGCCATCGGTCTTAAAAAAAACTGATGACATGTATTTCAAGATAACGATAAAGTACCTCCATATCAAGTCATTATTGCCGTTCTTACAACAACAAGGGTTGGAGACATCACAGCAGCTGGACTAGGCGTCATCTTTTTGTAGTTTTTCCAGTGGTCGACGTGAGTAAGGACAGATAAAAACACTTGCAGCACTTCATTCATAAATAATTTCTGTCCTAGAGCATACACTGCCTACAGACTACCAAAAAAAGAACAAAAATCCAAACAAAAAAAGAAGCACTATTGCGTTTTCTGGTGACATCCTCAATATAAACATATGACCAACAAAAGAAAAACACCTCTAGCCAATTTTCCATGTTGTGCTGTCTGAAAAGAAGAATAGCAGCAAAAGGAGCGACAAAGAAAACTGATACACTTGCAAAGGTTTCCACATCATTTCTGAAATGTCATGTTGAAAGTCTAACGGTGTTCTGTTGGACTGCTGTAGTGGGCTGTCTCATCAGTTACACTTTATTTCGATGTTGTGAGTTTCTGTGCGATATACTTCAGTGTACATTTTAGTTTGACGCTACAGTTTAAAATTAAACGGCACAACAAAGATGCAAAGTCACCTAAAACCAAACTTTTCAGCTGCTAGCCACAAATAATCCTGATTTTAACTGTCCCACTTAGCTACACTGTGTTCTTCTTCTTACTACTACTACAAAGATCAACAAAGTCAACCAGTTTCTTTACATCCAACAAAACATGCCATCCACTTGATTCAGCGCTGTAATGTTCCCTGTGCATGTTTGAACACTTTAAAACGCTGACATTTCCAGCAAGTCCAGTCAGTACCCAGCACTTGCTTCAAGCCCACGGCCAAATCAGTAAGTGCATGTGTGGGTGTACACTTGGTGGAGCATTAAAGTGCCCTGAGAGAAAGAGCTAGATAAAGAATTTGATAGCAGCACCGTCTGACTACTATTAAAGGGAAAGTGAAATGACAAGCACCACCTAAAACAGCTGATAATCATCTACACACCTGTGGGCACCGCACTCTGTATGTTCCAGCTGCGTTCGCTGATCAACAGCTCCGGCACAAAGTGAAGCACACCGCCCATCACCACCGATCAATCTACATGACGTTCATTTCAAGCTACTCAAACTGGTGCTCGCCAAGATACGAGTAAATGTTGTTGCTTATCTATTGTGTGCCGTGAACGGGGTGTAGGCTTTAGAGATGGACCGATCCGATATTACGTATCGGTATCGGTCCGATACTGACCTAAATTACTGGATCGGATATCGGAGAGAAATAAAAAATGTAATCCGATCCATTAAATATCAAAAAAGCACCTCAAAAAACTTGCGACATGGCGTAACTCGGCTCATAACCGTAGCACGTCGAAGCAGTGTTGTCACGTGATAGAGCGGCTGTGTGTATTTGTAGCCTGCTAGCAAACATTTTATCTCCGAGGAAGTTATCTCAGATAGAAGTAAAGCAAGTGTGTAAGTTCGTCTCTGAATGTTTGTAAAGCATTCCCGCGTTAAGCTTAACAACCGATATATAGAGCAACTGCCTCTCTCTCTCTCCCTCCCTCCCTCTGCTACTTCAATCGTGAAACTGCTTAATGATCAGCTGATCGGCTTTTCTGTCGCGAGTCCGTCTCTCTTCTTTGTTTTTGGCCCACTTTGCACCAGAAAGAGGAAACCAGCGGCTGAACAACAGCAGCATTATTAAGCTTGATAAGCTGTTGTTAGAATTTATTTAATATTACTTTCTAGACCAGGATCTTTTTCTACGCAGCTGACGGCTGTTAACTGTGCAGGGGCGGATCTAGCAAAGTTTAGCCAGGGGGGCCGATAGGGCATGAACAGGGAAAAGGGGCACAAAGACATACTTTTCTTTCTTATTCTCATTTAAAATATCTAGCTTTTAATTATTTAATAATTATCTGAATCTTACACCCAAAGTTTTAATCTGATGTAAAATGTATAGAAGTCCATTACTGTATATAATAACTGTTAAGTCTAATATACCCTAGTAAGCTGTAGTACTTTTTCCTTTGGGAAAGTACCATCTGTGAATTCTGCAATTCTGTTGAAGAAAGATGTTGAATCTATTTAATTATTCTTGAAAAATAATTTATTTCTGTGAATTTTTTTCACCCTGAATCAAATTAAAGTTGATTACATTGATTAAGCATCATGAGGAAGAGGGTGGTTCCCTATTTTCTTTTGCTGGGAGTTTGCAACCCTATTAGTTAGGTTGCTTAATATTTCTGCTAAGTACTCTTTAAAATACCAGAATAGGAAGGATGGTGCAGGTTTAACTTTATTAGATTGATCAGTGTTGCTGATCTATGAAATAGTTTGGGTGCAGTGTGGTTTTTTTGGGGTTTTTTTTAAACATACAGGTATAACAGAATAGCTTTAGTGTTGTTGTTGTTTTTTAACTTGAGTATGAACTTATACAAAAAGTAGCAAGATATTAAAAAAACATTTTTGTTGATTAAAAAACAAACTATATCGGATTCATATCGGTATCGGCAGATATCCAAATTTATGATATCGGTATCGGTATCGGACACAAAAAAGTGGTATCGTGCCATCTCTAGTAGGCTTACAGGCATACTTTCCCATTTTAACATCTCATACAACAAGGAGCATCAAACCAGCAGACTAGTCAATCCAATCAGTAATTTCTATAGCAGGTATGTCATACCCATTGTACACTGTGGGCCACATACGGCCCACTTTAACCTCGAATGGGCTGGACCATTGATAGCTTCTTGTAAAGGGGTTATCTACTTTTCTGCATAACAAAGAGATGCCGCTCTGGTACATCAAAGAAATCTGTCACTGTAACTTTTTGGGCATAAATTGTAAGAAACAGATTGCAGTAAAAGTGCTGATTTCTCATCGATAAGACTGACCTGTAATAATAAAACAAAGCTTTTTCTTAATTTTTTCATTATTGTACAATAAGAACTTGAAAAAACAGGAACATTTCTGTCATTTGACTATTACTAATTACTTTGCTGTAATATAAATGGCCATGGGGGAGGTCTTTATCAGTAGTAAAGCTGTAAAACTTGTGAAAACTACACTTAGCAGCCCATAAAATTTATATCCTCTCTGACGTTTTTTGTGAGCTGTCCAGTGGGCCGGACTGGAGTCCCCGCTGGGTCGATTTTGGCCCCCGGACCTTCTGTTTGAATCCCCTGTTCCAGAGGGTTTGTGAAACAGGAAGGAAAGACAAGAAACTGTCTCATTTCCCAGCATTAACGGCACATAATTATTCTAAAATATCCTTTCATCGCTTTGATGCCTAACATATGCTTTGGGCTTTTTCAGCATCGCAGTTTGTGAAAACAGTCAAAGCGGCCCGTCTTCAAACAGATTACTTCAATTTAGCTTCGGTGACTTTAAACAAGACACCGAATCCTCAGCAGCACTTCTGTGGCTGACACTAACCACTTCAATGTCCCAGGAGGCAGGCTCAGAGAAATCATTTCACATTGTGGATTAATCACAAGTGTCGCAAGCGCTATATTACTGTGATGTCCGTAATGTGAAAAGGCATGCTTCATCACTGTTTTTGTCAGCTACTGTCCTTTAAATCTCACCTTCAATCAATCCCAATGTAAAGAGCTGGCAGACGGCAAATTGTTTCCCTGGGTTTGTCTGGACGAACCCTTCTACTGCTTTCATCTGTCGGTTTAGGTGTTTCCAATTCTCCTGTTACAATCTGAAAGTCGCTGTACAGAAGGTTCTATACAGAGGAAAGTATAAAAGATAATGGAAAACACAAAGGTCAGAGTACCAGAGTAGAACGATTTTTACTCGTCAGACGAGGAATGACAAGAGAAAAATGTGTTTACTGTGACACCTGTCATCATAAATGAGAAGGCTTAAAAACACAAACAGGACCACTTGGGTAAAGTAGCAGTGGGACATCGCTTCAACTTGGCGTGTCTGTGTGACAGAGAGATTGAGGGATTAGGGGGACAAACGCGCTCTGCCCGTCCTGCTTACCGGCAGTGACTGCGTGATTTATGCCACAGAGAGGAGAGGGGTTGAAGCCCAGGGCCTGCCAGCAAACAGAGAGGTGCTCCCACACTCGTGTATTATCATTACAATGACAGCGTGATTACCAGTCACGTTACTGGAGCTGTAATCGGAAACGCTAAAACTTTGGCGCTGAGGTGTGAGACAGCGGAAACTTTTGCCCGTGCCTACTGTAACGGCTGCATCCGGCTACAACACAGGCTCTTTGGGGGAAAATTAAAAACGGGGCATGTCTAACACATCTCAAATACTTTGTTTTCCATATCTGTTCGGAGATGTGTGTGTGTGGGTGTGTGTGCGAGACAGGTGGCTCAAACCATGCATGGCACGGTTCACTGGCCCATCAAATGGCTGCCAGGAGAGCTTCTTAGAAAACATGCAAACTCACATATTGTTAGCAGACAAGCATAAATACACACGAGTGCACACTTCTCTTTTTCTTTGAGCCTCTCAAACACTCTTTGAGTTTTCACACCTTGTTCTGGATGCTAGTTCTACACAGTCACACTGTACCGGCACTGCTCAAATTCCTTTGGTTTAACAAGTTTCCTCCTTCAGTTCGCGTTCACCCTTTTTTTCTTTCCCCTCTACATCCAGCCTTTCCACTCCATCTACTTAAAATCCTTTCTTTTTTGGCGCTGGACAAAACTTTAGCCCCAGTCAAAATTCCATGCCAAATTAATGTTACCCTTTAGGGAAAAACAATTTTTAAAAAAAAAGAGAATCTCAAATTTTATTTCTCAATATAACCTCTTCCCCCACCCCCTCCACATTTGTAAGACAAAAAAAGTGATAAGAGTTCACTCTATGTCTTCATTATTCCCTTTCTTACCATTTTGCTTTTTTTTTGCCTTCTTTGGATGCTTTCTTACTTCCAGTTGAGTAGAGACAGCTGATGCAGGGAAGCAGCACAGCAGGCTCAGGGATTCAAGCCCATCATCGACCTCAGCTGCCGCAGGCACGTGATCAAAGAGGTGCACAGTACACTGGCTGCCAAACTCTTAATGTGGAAGTGCGGCACACAAATGGAAGTTGTTGAGAATTTTTTTTATTTGCACTCCTCAATAGATGAGTGTATGTAAATAGCTGCGTTCTCCATCCATTCTCTTATCTGCTCATCCAGCTCAGTTCAGTGGCACAGCCAGTTCCAGCTGACTTGTGTTTGGGTGAGATCTCTAACCTTTATTTTACTGGCAAGTCCCATTGAGATCAAAGGTTCCTTTACAAGAAAAGACAAACGTCCCAAAAGTGCTACAAATAAAACATGAGATCGACAAAATAATACACAATATAAAAACACCCATGACTAAATTCTTAAAAATTAAGTGGCTTCTCAAAAGAAACACCTACAAGTCTCCTTCACTCCACATCTGCTTTTAATTTTGCTAATAGAGGCATGGTTTAATAACTCCATGTCCAAGGAGTGTAGTAAGAAAATGCAGATTTCCCAGATCTGTCCGAACTCATCAAAAAAACAACCATTTCGAGAGGCATAGCTTGTATAGCTGGGACAGAGAAGGGTACAGAGGTAAACTGGACATTTACCTAGAATTGATTTAAAGAAAAAAAATATCCATGACCCATGAAACAAGATGTATCTGCGGCCAAGTGTGCCAGAAAATCCACCGGGTCAGAGTGAAATGTCAGGGCAAGGAGAGACGGGAGCAGCGCACAGGAATGCCAGGACACAACCCACAGACCTCTGTCCCTCCCGGTAGCACCTGTAGCCTCGGATCCAGGTAACGTCACCAGGCAGCAGATCACCCTCCCCTTTACCCGTCGCTAACAGAAAATGAGAATGGCACGGCACGGCTTTAGGACAAGGCTGGGAGTGAAGTTGAGCCACAGAAACCCCCCAGTGAACCCAGGCTCACTGATGATGCTTCCCAGCACATCATGAATAGTTAGTAAGAAACTTTTTTTTTTATTAGTACTGACTAAGCATGAAGCATTTTTTTTTAACATTAATATCATATTAAACTTAGTCAAAGTTGAAACGTTTGTGCACAACAGCTCAGGCCTCAGCTCAGGTTTGATCTACTTTTGGATGCATGTAAGTTCAAAGAGAGGGGATATCTTAAAGCCCCACCCACTTGCTGTTCAAAGCATCTGTTTGTGAGAGGCAGCCAATCAGGGAGGGAAAAAACAGAAGCCTTCAAGGGAGAGGAGTTAAAGTGGCTGATTTCAGTGGGTGAGCTAAAGAGTCACACACGACAAGCATTCATCACCACTGCACGGGATCGCCTGAAAAAAACAGATTCTTTTAACACCTCGAATCACCTATTAAGGCTTAATGTGCTGCAATGAAAAGATACTGTCCTTTTATTTCATGTGCAACTTGGGGGGGGGTTTCCATGTCGCTTTCATGTTACGTTTATGTCTTCTTTACACAATCAAACAGAATGAATCTGAATCAAAATGTTTGATTTCAAGTAAAACTAATTTGTCGGGAAAAGTTTAGCTAATATCCTTGTTTACGCGTTGAAGTCCTCGGTTAATGGACAAGAGAGGAATCCTGTGCTTATCACAACAGTAAGAATCTTATGTTTGAACTGGTGTTTAGTTCATTTAATGTCATTTTTGTCAGCTTAAAGGTGTTAATGCATATTTATCAACCAAACGCACGGGTTCAAGCATTCTTGTTGTTACCGACTGAAGCTGCGTTTCGAGGACAGAACGACGATATTTAGCCGTCTGCCTCTGTCCATTTCTTCACTTCACTTCTTCTTCCTTGATAAGCTGACTAATTTGATCTCAGCCAGCGCAGAACCAGTGGGCTGAAGGAAGCAGGTGGCTTGCCCCGAGACAGGACAGATTCTGCTGTCAGCCAGGGTGACCCCGCCTCCCTCCCCCTTTTCACACCCACCCGTCTCTGCTTGTCTCCGGCCCTGAAGCGACAGGGCTCAAATCTGAGGTTATTTTTCCCCCTCACCGAGCCCGCAGCCACTCCCACTCAACACAACAACAGACTCCTGCCATCACAGGGTGAAACCGTCATTTAAAAACAGCCATTATTTCTGTTTGAGTTGGTTCGTGTGGCGTTTCCCCACTTGAGATACTATGAATTAAAATGTGCTGAAGCACAGTATAAGTATAAGTCTACACTTCTAAGACGTCCACAATCAGGCTTTGAGTTAATGTCGGAAAACTGCACGGTATTTAAAATGCATCATCGTCACGGCAACATAAGCAAAGCAACTGCAGCGAAATGTGAACGCTTGCCGAGAAGCTCTTAGACATAAAAAGCTAAATGGCCTCTTGTACTGGGCTCCAGCAGAAGCACCCTGCACACCAACAGGCTGGATGTACAGCAGTGTCTACCACTGCACACTCTTTTTTTTAATCATTGCCAATCTTAATTAATCATAACCAGGACCAACAACCTGGGTTTTGTTGCGTTTCCAGCTTGGAAAATTCCATTAGTGAAACAGTCTGAAACACAGTTTAAAAATTAACGTTGCAATAGATTACTACTATTACTATTACTTTTGAATTGCCGTAAGGTGATGCAATCGCTCTGAAGGAGCGATATTCACCTGTAGCTGATGCACCGAGTCACTGCTAAAGAATCTGTGAGAGTATGCACGCAGTACTTTTGACTCCAGCGTGACTTTGCATCAGTTTAATAGACACAAAAACAACAACCAGGGGCGATTACATCTCCAGGCTGAACAGAAGACTAAACAGTGTCAGACTTGCATAGAAAAGAACACAGGAATTTGAAATGTGCAAATTCCTTTAAAACTGTACAATTACATCCTTTATATAACAGAATGAGTCTGTCAGGTGGACTTCATTAATCAGTGGATTTTCTTTTCATGAAGGCATGATAATCTTTTGGGGTTTTTTGCTGTTTGTTACAGTATAATTGCAGACGTGGTGACAGATCTCATTGTTCCCCGTGGCAAGATCAAGCCTCCGTAAAGTGATTTATGGGAATAAAGCAGGGATGGATGACTTCAAGCTGTTAATGCACAGAACAAAACGAGACCCATCAGCTCAAGTATTCTTCACTTCCTGCACTCTAGTTGTCACTTGCTGGATTTAATGTGTGGTTTCTCTTCTTTTGGGTGACAGATGTGGAACCCCGCGAGCTTTACAGTCATCGTCACGAGGCCCGTGACCTTTGCGGCGAGGTCAAACGCGCTGCTCAGACACAGCTCACAGTCTCTCGGCAAATCACGCTCCAAAGGCTCGATCACGTTGCAGAGGTTTGTATTAATGCACAGCGTCCAGAAGTTTAGTTAAGAGCCTCCGGGACAATGTCAACTGTCACACTTACAAACACACACAACCGTGGCAGGAGTTGTGAACAGCGGGGCTCCTGTGAAGTCCAAACACATGTTAACCAGTGCTGAGAGTTAAGATCGTTTTAGAAGTCTGGGAAATTATAGTCACGGTTCAACCAAGGTAGCCACCTTGCCACGGGACTCCTCAAACACACTCGTTATTTCCCTTTAGCCTTTTATCCAATTAGTCTGCCATCCATTATTCCCGCACTCATCCAGTCAATGCATTTCCGTCCAAGTTACTTTGAAACCTTTTATCCAGTCAGCATGAGCCCCGCTTTTGTTGTTTACTCTCAAACAGTTCAGAACGAAATACCGTAAAAAATAATCCCCTTTTTAACTTTCAGCTGAAATATGCTATGACATAAAAATAACCCTGCCGTTATCAGTTTACAAAATGCTTTAAGGAACAGCTTTATACTGTTTGTTTTTTAAAATCAGTCCTCTCAAACCATCAGTTACAACACGAGCCTTTTTCCTCTCCGCCGTCTTTTGGACCCGAGCTCGCTCGGCGTCAGATCTCCAGCCAACTCCATTATCTCACCTACCTAATGTCACCTTCATACCCGACTCGCAGCCAAACTGTGCCGTAAAACGTGCAAAAAACAAAGCTGTAGCGTCGTGACAGTGCGCTGGTTGTAAGAAAAGTCTAACAGGTGTGTCTTCACGTAACTGTGACACGAACATGTGCAAAACGTCAAGGTGACTAATGCCAGCGTAAACAGCTAATCACAACAGCGCGTTTGCACACTGGCTCGGTAAAGGCCGCCCACTGTCAGGAGTGGCAGATTTCACATCTGCTCGTGACACAGACACACACACACACCACAGCATGCAAAGTAAGGCGAGAAGGTGGGTGGAAAGAGCAGCTCAGATGCATGCTGCTTTGTCATATTTACATGCATTTGTGTTTACCTGTACATATGCAAAACACACACATTTTCATGGTGTTCAAACAAACATATCACCCCCCCCACACACACACACACACACACCTTGTAAAAGAGTTTTGTGTTTGTTTTTAAGCTGATTAATTCAAGAACTTGGCAGAAGACCTTGGAAGTTAACCTCCTCTGTGCGAATAAAACCACACTGCCCCCGTTTATTTTACACTGTTGTGCCTCTGAAAATTATTTTAGACTCGCTGCTTGGAATTATTAAAAGTTGTGTCAACTTCCGGCTGTACTTCCCGCTACTTCCAACTAATTGCAGGTTGAGACTACACAGTATCTGATACAAGATAGTAGCCCTGTCAGATTACGCGTTCATAGTCAAATCGTTGCCGTTGCTCCGCCGTCTTTCACGGCCTACATGATGTCAGTGGGAAGGCGAACGGGGTAGATTTCTGCACACGAGATTGTAAATGAACAATGGCGCATGTGTGATGTTGGCTGTCATGTGCTTTGAAAGGCCTACGAATAGAAAGAGGAAAGCAACTCTGGGACTATATTAGGACTGCACAACGCAGACGCTATGAATTTTAAATACTTTAGCCTAATTTGAGTTGGGCTATCATGCATACTATAATCTGAAACTGGCATTATTCATCTGCATGACTGGCATCTTATTCACATAACCCTCGCAGTCCAATATTAGCAAATCCCTTTTACGGAACCTTTTAGCTCCCTTTACTCCCATTTCCTGGAAGCAACAATGTACTAAACATTGAGGTTTTTCAGGTTAAAATGCCACAGCTAGCAGACGGTTATATCTGCTGTGATGAATGTTTTAAGTGGTAAAACGAAACTTGGGTGTTGTGTGTTGTGTTGACTTTGAGCTCACTTTCAGCTGCGTTCCTACAAAGATCATATATAAGGAAACGGCTGCATCACCATGTAACGCCACCGTGCAAGTCACAGCTAACTGTGCACGTGGCACCAACAATTAGTTTATCAACTTAATGGTGCTTAATGGAGAAATCAGGGTGTGTGGATCAAGTGGCTCATAAAAAATAATGTGTTTTTAATTCTGGACAAAACGAATGACTTTCAGAGCGTTGGTCAGCATCTGGAAGAGAGAGCACATCTTTGGTTTTTTAATCCTGCCCAGACCCAAGCGGCGATGTTTTTCAGAGACTGCATGTCTGGACGGGTTCCAAAAGGTGCAAATCTGTCCTGGAAGAGGCATGTTTATAGCCGCACGGTCAAGGCGCATCATCAATTCAACGTTCTCTTAGGAGCACTAATTGAATTTATTTTGACCCTTGTGCCATTTGGAGTGCATGTGAGCCACCTCTCCAGGACAGGAATGGCGTGGGATGAGGTGGAACAAAAGTTGGCAGGAACTAAAACTGTCAAACATGACATGTTTGAACAATAGAATATGTCTATATGTGGAGAGCAAACCATTACAAGACACAGAACTACTTATGTTGGTAGAGTAGTGTGGAAATCTCTCGAGCTAAAAGCCTGGAGAGCTATTTAAAACTTCTGTTCGAGCTTTGTGAACCTGCTCTGCCATCATTAGTTGACCAAAATGTAGGTTTCGGTCAGTAAAACGCGAGAGTATGTAAACATGCTCTCGGGGTTTCAAACAGCATATCGCAAACACAGGCTTAAGAATCAGTGAATTTGATGTTTTTCAGATTTTTTCTCCCCCCCTCACTACTACTAAGATTTTTAAGCCACTACTGTTAATGATTCACACATATAAAAACAACCTGAAAGAGATCTTTTGCTTTTTAGCTTTAAAAGAATATAAAATAAGAACAAGAAAGTACATAAACTTTATGGCTTTGCCAATTTTACCTTCCAGCTGTGTATTCAGCACAGCTAGCACACAGTCACTACTATTGGTGCTAGTAGTCCCCTCCACCACCACAACCGCCACTGAATATCAAAAGCTCTATTTTTCTGTATTTGTAATCAGATTTATTCAACGACAGCCCTGAACAGACACAGCACCCCTAATCAGCCCACGCAGCCTTTCCACTGTGGTGTAGAATCCACCAGGCTCACAAAGTTACATAATAACTGAGTGTCTTCAACCACAACTTAATAACAAGTCAGATGATTGCCGAGTTTCTGTTTGTTGTGAATGTTATGCCGTTTGTGATGCTTGTGAGAGCAGTGGTCTCCTGTTTTTCATCTTTTCCCAGAGCAGGCTCTGTGTCTGCTCCAGCCTGTTAACGTGGACACTGCAACGAGGTGGCATCAAGTACAAGTGAGGTAAACAGAGTGGCACTGGTCGAAATCTGTAGACAGCTGCAGGTAAATGTTAATATCATATACACATCAAAGACAACCTGAAGGGTAATCAGGATCAGGATGCCACCCCAAAACTGCAGCGCATCTAACATCGTCCAAAATACAATGACCTCAAGATGAGATCTCAACCGAGCCCGGGCTTTTAATATATTAGGATACAATGTATACATTGGACGCTTAACCTGCTTAAATTAAAAAGTGCAGTTAGACTTGCACTCAAGGAAGGAGATGACTGAAACCTACAATCCTACAATAACTGCCTTTTTTCCCCTTTCCTTCTTTTTTTCTTAAAACGCAACACTTGCTGTGCTCTGAAACCAACAAACTTGTTAGATTATTTATACAGCAGTCGAGGCGCAACATTATTATCTGTCTCTCAGTCCGCTAAGTTAATATAAGACCAATTTTCATGCCCTTTTAGCTCTGGTATGTACCAACACCTCAGGGAAATATCTGGCTCTTTAGCTGCTCGCAGAGTGTCCGTCAGCTCGATCCTTGTTCAGTCTCTTTAGCGCTCAGCAGGTATTCTACAGTTGTTGTTTTGTTTTGTTTTTTTTTTGGGGGGGGGGGGGGGGTTGAACAGCTGCATAACAAGAGTGACTTTAAAAGGATTTAAAAAAAATGCAAAACAGAAAAAAAAACACTGAATTGAAAACTGAACACAGCACCATAAAGCTGATGGGAGCTATGGCTTTCTGTGACAATTCTCCCCAAGTTCATTGCTGCAAACACACTGTACCCTTCCTCTGTTCCTTCCCTTTTCCCCTCCCCCACTTCTCCCCTAAAACGAGGACTGTCAATGGGGCCACATATCTGACACAGTCTACTGTGGACACACACATACACGCACATGCAGCCTGCGATCGAGTGTTCAGTAATGGGGCAGCGGGAATGAGGGGAACGGGGAGATGGAGACGGCTGGGTGCTGCTGGGCCTATCAGTCGGGTTATATAAGACTGTAATGAGGACTTTCCTTTGCCATAAATCTATAACCTCGCTGAAGATAAAATACAGTAAACACCAGCACTTAGAGCATCACCACATCTCTGTACAGGACCGAACAAGAACAGCTGCAGGATTTTATGTCTTGCGCACTAACAAGATGTCTCCGTTTCAGTGCTCGTGGGAGTCAGATTGTTTATTGACTGATTAGTCTTGATTAAGATGTTAATGAACTGCTTAATAAATTAAATCAGAAAATTAGGGGGGAGGGGGGCTCCAGGTGGTGTCTTGAAATCGCATTTTAGCCCAACCAACTGTTGAACAGTGGAGTCCAAACAAATGAGAAAGATGCAGAAAGTTCCCGTTTAAGGAGCTGACACAAGATTTATGTTGGATCGTTCTGACAATCACACCCAGAGGCTGCTCCACACAACGCCATACTCGCCATAATGGGGACAGTATTTATGAGTGCTGTGATGTCATTTGAAACACTTTTGTTTTTTCCCCTCTTCTATGCTGCTCATTTCTGAAGATCTAAAGGCCTAGCTCGTTTCAGTCCAACTACATCACCTTCACTCCCACCAGTGGAAACTCACACCGTGTCATGTCTCAGTAAGAGACACTCCTGCAGTGCTCCTTTAAATGGACAGATTTATGTGGCACATTCAGCAGCGCAGGACTTCACGCCACTGAGCTTGGTTCCCCCCCCCCCCCCCCCCAATCATGCTCCATCTGACACGCTGACAATGTGGGGGGAAAAAAACACAGAGAGAGAGAGAGAGAGAGAGAGAGAGAGAGAGAGAGAGAGAGAGAACTTCCAATTTTGCTGCTTCACCTGATCCAAATGACCCTCCACCACCACCACTCTCAATCTTACCTCCACTTCTCATTTCTCACACACACCATGCATTCTCACCCTTCCTCCCCCCTCTTCTTCCACGCTCAGCGCGCAAACACCCGGCCGAGGTACTGGCACTCTTTGGCTGAGAGCCTCTCAAAGAATGTGCGGCGGTACAAGCCTGAAGGAATACACACCATCAGCGCCCTCAACACGCTGCCTCATAAAGGCTCGCGGGCTGACACAAGTGATGGATCACACTTAGCAGGAGAAATGAAAAAAAGAAAAAAAGAAAAAAAAACACTCTGTGGTCCTTGGTGAACATGCGAAATTGAAATGATGTGCTTTCTGTCTTTGGGAAATTGGGGGAAACTGTTTAGAACGGGCAAAGGTCAGAGATCAGGGATCCACACCTGTCGTGGCCACAGTAGAGTACAGTATTTGTACAACAGTACAACTTGCTGTCGATTGCCAGTCTGCAGATCTGATGTTAAACTTTACGCAGCACAAAGCAAAAACACGCAGAGGGCGTAAAGCTAAAAGCAGAAAAGGCCGCGTGCATTTCATGATTTAATCAGAGTGTCTGCAGACGACAGACTGCATTTTGCAGCGTCTCCTCCTGCTGAAAAACACCCCACTTTGCATCCTTCTGGCTACTTTCCCAGGAGCTCACCTGTTACACGAGTCTGACTGCACACAAGTCAAATTCAGGCACACCGTTTCACTTATAGCAGCAGCCAAATGATGCACTTCCAGCTACAGTGAGGTGACAATGGGAAACGCAAGTCACGCAGCAAAAAGAGGAACTTCGAAGTGACTCTGCCCGTGGATCCCCCCAATCAGAATCTGACATCATGTTGGAAAAAACATGCAGGAAAGATAAGTAAGCTACATACAATGATAAGTTTACCATGAACTAGTCGGATACACTCGGAAAGTTCCCTGTAAAGTTTATATCTGATCAGGAGGTGATGTGGTCAAAGTCATGACCTGAGACCGCGATCACACTCACGGGTGTCAGAACTAAGCAGTGAAATGAAGGTTTAAATGCTTAAAGCAGGAGTCCGCGCGAGCGTGCGTAAAATGTTGGGGTGGTGAGAGAAAAAGAGCTCCACCCTGTTATTTCTCCACCGTAAACTGACATGTATACCTGGTTGGTGGTGTCAGGCGGCAGGTTCTTAATGAGGATTTTCCTCCTGTTGCTCAGCTCCTTGCGAGTTTTGGCCAGCCTCCTCTCGATTTCCTCGGGCTCCAGGTCCGGTAGGTCACGGAGGCTAATCCCGGAGTCCGGGGGTTGCGCTGCAGCCGCCTCCTCGTCCTCGTGCTGCCGGCTCTCGGGGCTGTCCATCTCCGGGGAAAGTGCGCTATCCCGGGCTAGAGAAGAGTGAACGCTCGGCGGCTGGATGGATGAGGCTGCCGCCATCTTGGGAAAAGTGTGAGGAAAGCGAGAGAGAGAGAGAGAGAGAGAGAGAGAGAGAGCAGGTGGGAGGTGTGTGTGTGTGTGTGTCGGTGGAAGAGAGAAAGATTAAAAAAAAGAGAGAGAGATAGAGAGAAGGAAAAGGACCGACAGCCAACAACACACAACAATACTGCCAAATTGCTCTGAACTATTTCTTTGAAATCTTCGCTTCGCTTCTGTATTTGGCGTCAGTTTGTATTCTCCTGTTTCTACTCTGACCGATGATAAAGAGCGACAACACAGCACAGCTACAAGGTTTAGATTAACGTTACATTAAACATAGCATTTGTTTAAAACGGGGCGTTTAAGAGTCGCTGTCATCTGATGAATGAAACTTGTACATGGGCACTTTGACGCACACATGGTTCCCAGCGTGTCGGGCTGCACTCCGGACTCCTGGCGACCCCAACTGTCTGTTAACTGCATAGGAGCCAATCATCATTGGTCAGTGCGGATTAGTGCGCTTTTGAATTGGCTTGCCAATGTCGTGTCGTGTGGCACCAACCTTATCCTCCAAACAGCATATGTTTCCGGATTTTTAGGAGGGAACTAAATTGTTATTACTTTTATTATCGACCACATATTGAACCTGCAGAATGCTCAGTCGTCTTCACCCTGCACCAAAGTGCTGTATGTGCGCACATTTCTTATTTCGGTGCTGCGGCCCAATTACAGCATTTCTTCTTTTGGTGAAGAAGAGAATTGGAGAAGATCCGCCAGAGCTTTCCTGTTCCCCATGTGCATAATGTTACCATGAATGGCTGTGTGCCTTCCCTCCTTTCTACCCAAGTGATCCAGTGAATGCCAGCCCAGCCTGCACGCCTGCCTGCCCACCGTGGGTGGAAAGCTGCTCCTGGCAAACACAAGGGGAGCAGAGCTCCCTGCCGAGTCCTCACAATGCCCGTGTAGCTTCCGCAGGCAGAATGAGTCGCTGAAAGACACACACTGTATGCTCACACTCATAAATATGCACTTACATTCACGTAGGCACACAAACATGTCAACAAGCGCACAATCAACCCACTTAGAAAATGTTTAGAGCGCGCTTATTGCCGGGGCCCTCTGAAAGAGAGACGGAGAAATCAACCTCCGTGTTCTCTCTCTCTCGCCATCTGTGTGGAGCGTTTCTTGGCAGATCGAAGTCCAGACAATCACAGTTGTCGGTGGGTGAAAATGATCTCGCATTGCCAAGTGGCTGAAGCAGTGTAACCGGAAGGCAGCGAGTGTATGCAGGCTGTTTGTTGCTTAAATGCTTCAATCAGGCGTGAGCGCAGTCCACTCCAGAGTGGAAAGGCCAAACCAAAAAGAAGGGCAATTTGTGTAACTGCAAATAGAAGCACTTTATAAGTCTGCATGCACTTCATGCATCAGCTCAACATTACAGCTGGGAGCTCAGAATCCAAGGCGCAAAGTCACACTGTGTCCTCCTGACAAATGCTCCTGAAGATGCAACCTGCTATGTATCAATGATGGAGTAATTCACACACCAGACTGCCAGACTGTACTGAATATCAGGAATGCATGACAGTTTTAACAGATACTGTATCTGTATTTAACAGATACGAGGCTAAAGAGATCTCCTTTTTTAAGAGAGACATAGCCAAGAGAGTGGCCCCAAACTACTGATCGTTTTACATTCAGTTGTTAGTTCCATTCCTCATTGGACACTTATCATCTTAACATCGGATATCAGATACTTCAGCTCAAGTAGGCCTGCTACACAAGCTCAGTATCTGGCCTTTTTATACCATCTCTGTGGTCTCTCATGACGTTACAGGTGCCCTTAACCCAAGTCACAAACTTATCATCATCATGCAGGAAATCAAGCTGAAGCAAATGCCCCTGAGAAGTCGTCCTACATGTAAACTGTGTTTTGATCCAACTGCAGCTCATACAATAGTCGGTACTTGCTGACAGATTGGGGGACATGAATCATTGAGCAGTAGTTCTGTGAAAAGACAGCAAGGACTCGTCTGTCACTTGCACAGGCTGATTTTAGAGACGCATGAATCACTCCACTAAGTGCTAAACAACGTTTTCCATGAGAGAACAATTAATTTGTTCTCTCTGTCCCCCTGGTGCATACACACACACGTGCCAGCACCACCGTTTTACACTTAGAGACACACACCGACACACTTAGACATTAACTTGTGTCGGCCTGTAACCTCCTCGCATGGTTACACAAACTCTGTAGCTATCTTTCAAAGCATTTTACCTAGTCCCATAATAATAATGCGCCCTGCTACACAAACCAAGAGGGGAAAAGAG
The DNA here is from genome assembly GCF_963576455.1 of Neolamprologus multifasciatus. Classification (NCBI taxonomy): domain Eukaryota; kingdom Metazoa; phylum Chordata; class Actinopteri; order Cichliformes; family Cichlidae; genus Neolamprologus; species Neolamprologus multifasciatus. The sequence goes on from NC_140455.1 coordinate 5,859,736, forward strand.
ATGTTGGTTGCTCTACCATCTTAAAAAAAATATAATAATAAAACACAAAAGCCCTGCCGGTGCTTCAGTGTGTCAGCCAGTGATTCACAGCCCCTTTTGGAGTGGGTGGCAGCAGAGAGGAGAAGGAGAGCGCAGGAAAACGTTTGCTGCTGCTCACTGGGACTGAGAGTGTGAGGGCGTGGGTGGGTTGAGTGGCTGAACAGGCAAAGCAGGCACCTGGGACGAGCTCAGTAGGCGTGAGGATGGATGGGAGGCAATGAGAGGGATTGATGAGGAGGAGGAGGAGGTATCAGGAGAGCGAGGGGTTAACCCCAAATGCTGAAGAGTGCAATGTGATTATGGATATGTCATCCTGTGCTCCTGTCAGTAATGCACGAGCTGATGCAAACAGCTGGCGTAATGCTCTCGTGAAGGATCAGGGATACAGTGTGGTGGCGTGGCTGCTTCCTCTGATGGCATAGGAGAGATTTAGGGACATGTGACCTACTAAAAACAGCTGACCTGAACACATGGAGGACAATATGCACAAGAGCTCCCTGCCCAATTCTTGTCCTAATTACAGTGGTCATAAGCGTACCTCTTCATCATTACATGGGGAGAGTTGCTTTTATGTGGCAAGCAAGTGACTGAGTAATGAGAAAGTCTCATTTTGTTAGCATTTAAGTGCCCCTTGCTTTCTAACCAAGCATAAATGTGCATCTTAATCTCTCCAAAAGCTCCATTTAGATGCGATTTTACAAGCTTGCCTTAAAAGTTGTACCTTTGAGCGGGAGACTGTCATTAAATCCTTAAGATTTTAGTGCAGTGTTTATTTGTGTGTTTAAAAAAATCCATATGCTGAAGGGATTCCAAAGTGTTTTAATTTGCTTGCTCGCACGACTTGAGATGATCACACAGCAGAGATGTTTTCTGGGGGAAACTGGGACTCTGAACTGCACAAAAATATGCTGCAAGTGCATGTCTGCTGTACTAGTTGGCAGAGCGGAGACTGACTGAAATGACCCGAGGGTGCTTGGACACGAGCTCGGTGCTCTAATTCAGAGAGTTTCCCTGGCAGGGAGCAGCAGACAGCTCAGGAGAAAGAGGCACAGCAGAGGAGATACAGTGACAGTGGAAAAGAGATAAAGACAGCCCATGTAGGAGTGGTGTGAATGAATGCAGACAAACTGATTAGGTTTATGGGACATGGAGACAGGCAGACAAGAAATGAGGAGGAAGTGCCCACCTTCTTCAGCTCTCAGCACTGCTGAACTACATCCCTGCTTCCCCAGTGTGCACATCTCCATTTCCACCTCAAGGTTGAACAGCATACCTTGCTGTACTCTATAGCCTTCTCTTAAAATAGACAAAACTACACTACCATTTCCATGAGAAATGGTATCTATCTGGACCACTATCTGAATTTATGCACTGATTGCTCTTGAAACAGGCAAAGTAAATCTGACTAGACTAACAACGCAGCATTGTACCGTTCATGTTTTTTTTTTAATGTTTTCAGACAGTCCAGACATGAAAAAGTAAGTGAATTCACTTCATTCAGTTTTATTTATATAGCACCAAATCATAACAACTGTCAACTCAAGGAGGTTTATTATGTAGGCTAAAGATGTCTCAATATTAGAGGAAAAAACACAACAATCAGGTGACCCCCGATCAGTAAGCACTTGGCAACAGCAGGAAGGAAAAACCCCATTTTAACAATTCAATTCAATTTAATTTTATTTATATAGCGCCAAATCACAACAAAAGTTGCCTCAAGGCACTTCATAGATTCAGAGAAAAACCCAACAATCATATGACCCCCTATGAGCAAGCACTTTGGCGACAGTGGGAAGGAAAAACTCCCTTTTAACAGGAAGAAACCTCCAGCAGAATCAGGCTCAGGGAGGGGCGGGGCCATCTGCTGCGACCGGTTGGGGTGAGAGAAGGAAGACAGGATAAAGACATGCTGTGGAAGAGAGAAAGAGGTTAATAACAGATATGATTCAATGCAGAGAGGTCTATTAACACATAGTGAGTGAGAAAGGTGACTGGAAAGGAAAAACTCAATGCATCATGGGAATCCCCCGGCAGCCTACATCTATTGCAGCATAACTGATCCAGGGTCACCTGGTCCAGTCCTAACTATATGCTTTAGCAAAAAGGAAAGTTTTAAGCCTAATCTTGAAAGTAGAGATAGTGTCTGTCTCCCGAATCCAAACTGGAAGCTGGTTCCACAGAAGAGGGGCCTGAAAACTGAAGGCTCTGCCTCCCATTCTACTTTAAATACTCTAGGAACAACAAGTAGTTAACAGGAAGAAACCTGTGACAGAACCAGGCTCAGGGAGGGGCGGCCATCTTTCACCATCAGCTGGGGGTGAGGGGAAGGAGACAGAACAAAAGACACACTGTGGAAGTGAGTGGAAGTTTTAAATTAATAAATATTAATTAAATGCAATAGTGTTGTATAAAAAAAAGAAGTGAGTGAAAGAAAAGTTTAGTGGATCGTCAAACCCCCCCAGCAGCCAAGGCCTTTTGCAGCATTCCTAAAGGATGATTCACATGATCCAACCTGATCCTGATAAGCTTTATTCAAAGGGAAAGTTTACTTTTAAGACTAAGGGTAGAGAAATTGTCTGTCTCCTAAATCCAAACCTGGGGCTTGTTCCACAGAAGGGAGGCCTGATAGCTGCCTCCCATTCTATTTTTAGAAATTCTAGGATCCACAAGTAAACCTGTATGTGAGATTGATGTGCTCTATTGGGATAATATGGTACTATGAAGTCCTTAAAGTTAAAGCATAATCCTAGCTATGGTGGTTGCTAGAGGACAAACACGTTTTAATCAGCCAAGAGAGATCAAAAACATTAAATTTAGACCGGAATAGTGGAATGTGACTTTAGTGAATTTAGTGTGAATTTAGACAGTGCAACTTAACAACCAAGGCCAGTGGGTGTGTTTCTGATACTGTTTGGACGAGATTTGGATCTGCCCCAGTTGTTCATTGTTAGCTATCCAGAGACTGAAAGGTCACATGTCTAATTTTCTGACAACAAGTAATTGCAACAATATCAGAAATAAATGAGTATATTTGTGCACATGTTTGTGTGTTGGTGCCCTGACTTCAGTTCAGGAAATGAGGCCAAAGAGGAGGACATGATATTATTAAGATCCTGGTTTCCCTTTCTTTCATGTTTTGATCTCTTTGCTGAAGAGTAACCCTTCTTTAGTCTGAGTCTGAAGGTGCAGGCATGTAACAGCAAACAAACAGCTTGTACATGGACAGTCTCTAACCACATTTGCAAAACATGATTAGTTAGAAGGAGACGTCCTTCACGGCCACTGGTGGGGGAACATGGTGGCTTCCACAAATCACAAACCTATGTCTTTTTCCTTTGCATTTCTAATCAATTAATTATAAGTTTATGAGAATCATCAGTTTGTAGATGATGTGATTATACACTATTCTATCTATATTTATGTGCATCCATCCATCCATTCGCTTCCGCTTATCCTTTTCAGGGTCGCGGGGGGCGCTGGAGCCTATCCCAGCTGTCATAGGGCGAGAGGCGGGGTACACTTATGTGCATATATATGCAATATCCTTTTTTTTCTATTAAATAACCTTGAAAAATTACTGACAGTACATTTAAAATATGGGATCATTCAAGGCTTTGCATGTGAGAAGAAGGATTTTAAATTCAATTCTTGATTTCACAGGAAGCCAATGAAGAGAAGCTAAAATGGGAGAAATGTGGTCTTTCTTGAGTGAACCTTTGAGTTATGCAGCTCATCAGTCTTTCAACCATTCTGATGTTGACTGACTTTGGTCTTCTGTATCAGTGTCTTGTATTTATCACCCACCCTTCCTAAGCTTCAGGTCGTGGACTACAGCTTTGGTATTCGTCTACAAAAAATCTTGATTAAATTCGGAATTCTTTGTTCCCTCAATGACCGGAAAGCTTTTAGGTCTTGATGTAGAAATGCAGCCCCAAACCATGATGCTCCCTCCACCATGCTTCACAGTTGGGATTAGGATTTGGTATTAATGCGGGCAGCCCTTATCGCCCTCATTTTGCTTTAAAGTGAGAAATTTCAATTGTGTCCCCACGTATAAACAGGTGTTTTATTAAGCAATAGTTTAGCTAGTTATTTTGCAAGGCTTGTGGTGTTACTCCAGTGTTCTCTTATGTGCATGTTGTGCTCTTGGTGTAATATTTGCAGGATTTTCTCCGTAGTGAGAACAGAAAAAGTCCAGAATTTTCTCAATTTGTAGATATGTTGCTGGGATTAAGGCATGTTTCATACAATATATTTTTTTCATGAGCAGCAGACTTTGTCAGAAATCAGTTTGTGTTCCTTTATTAATAGACAATCAAGAAAGCATTAACAGAGGTCTACAACTTCAAGGTCTCATTAGTTTACCCACAATGTGTTTGTCTAGGATTATTCTTTATTAATTTGGTGACTTTAACCAAAAGTATTACTAGTGAAAGCAGCATACACACATAATTCCAGTCACATCTACTTACAGTTACCTAATAATGCAGAGCAAATTTATTAAGAGTGCATGTTTTATATTTTAATGTAAAAAAATCAGTGGTAAACAATGGTGGGTAAAGGAAAGTGGAAATTATTTTGTAAGCAGAAAAGACAGAAAATAAGTTCAAGGACCAATGAGTTGTGATGTGTTGGACAAAAATGTTGACTAATGCTTAAAGCCTTGATTTCTTCATACCGCTCTCCCACCAACTAACTAAAGCAGCTTCTTGTTACATTGTTTTGTTCGAACTCTGTTGCCTCTCCATCTGGGGCTACTTCCCAGATCCCCTGGCAGAAACCACCATATGTATAGAAAGGCCACATAAATAACTGATAGGACCTTCCAGGCAGTACCGCCGTTCTTCTTCCTACAGCCTGTGGCTTGACCTATGACCAGAAGCTTAAAACATATTGAAAAAAACAAAAGCTCCTGCGGAGGAAAAAGCAGATTGTGGCTAAGTCACCACTTTACTTTGCAACGATCGATTTCTTAATGTGGGGATCAAGAACTGAAATAAATGAGAGCTGAGCTTCACCAGGAAATCAAGAAAATCTTTCGATGGAGCTATATGTGCTGTACCTCTGGATTTGTGAGTGTAAAGGATGATGCATTTACTAACTAGGTGATGTTTCTAGAATGTACACAGATTTTCGTTGTTTTATTGTGAGCAATGCTTGCCATCTGCAGAGCTATGCAGAACAAACGAATCAATTTTTATTCATTATTTAGACTTCCAACTGGGTGCAGGCTGGCTTTCATCCACCTCCTTCCATGTTGAGCAGTCTCTCCAACTACTGGGCTAGACAACAATGCCAGTTCAGACAGTGCGACGTGTCATTAAAACAGGGCTCTCCAAACAAGGCCAAAAAGCCTCTGAAGAGCAGCTTTTTTGAAGTGCCGGTGTCCTAAATGTGCACGCGTGAACCGGAGAGAATAGCACAGGATGAAAAAGCATCAGACAATATTAGCCTGCTGTCAGAGAGTGTGAATGTTGAGCCAGGTATTGAGACAACGCAGACACACACTCACAAACACACACAAAATCCCCTACATATAATCTCCCTGGCTTACTGAGTGCAGGGTGGTTTGTGGATGACCTGTTCCATGACCTTCTACAGTAAAAAGAAATGGTCCTCGTGGTAATTGAAAAACACAATTAGCACCATTTAGTTCTAAATATCAAAGCTGGGAAGTTTTTCTAAGTGCAGCTTTTGTGTTTTGCACTAATTATACTAACTTCTTGCCTTTTAACTGCAAATCAGTTTGGCATCTTTCTTTGCCTTTAGACAACAATTCTGATGGCAAAAGAAAAAAAACAGGACAGGCAAAAAAATAAAAATAACTGCAAATCAGTTTCATTTTATTATATCTAATCTGTTTTAATACTTGGTTATGGACGTCATTGCTTGGTCTCAGGCTGTGCTTGTAGAGATTAATTTCACTGACATTTATCTATAAAATACAGTCATGTAACTACAGTACAAGTAATACTGAACAGCAAACTCCCTTTAGGCCAGATTATGTCATAGCCCTTGATGACTTTGACTCTACAGACTTCACAGTAGCTTCAGTGACGTTATTTCTGACTTCTGTTGTTATTTGGCCTTAGTTGCACCGACAGTCTAGTTAATGTGTTTTATCTTTATTGGAAAAGTGATTTGTATCTTAGTGAAACTACCTGATTAAATCCATTTTAATCAGCTTGGGAGGATTGTGCAATATCGGATTATTACATATGAAAGTGTGTGTGTGTGTGTGTCCTTCACAATTTTATTTGACTGCTTGTTATTTATATTTCATGCTTGACAAAACATGTATTGTGACGTCTTCAGTGTTTTTTTTAGAGCTCTAATAGACTACAACTGTAACTGTACGGCACCTCTTATTACAAGCTAAAGTCTCTACAATATAAGAAGGAAAAGCCTAACAATCAATTGATCTCCTCACTTGGCGACAGTGGGGTGGAAGAACACTCCAGCAGAAGCAGGCTCAGGGAAGGGCCTGACTCCAAGATTACTTACGATCTAACTGGATACTAAGGTAATGTCATCCAGAACCATTTCTGGTTAGATGCCATGTTTCTAGGATTTTTAGGGCCAAACAGTAATCTCACTCATTTCTTTGTACTGATTAGGTTCAAGTGTCCCATGTTCAATGCACTGTAATTGTTCAATGACAAAGTGAGTCCTGACATCTTTGCTTCATACATTGTTTTCCAGCACCTCTACTCTATGACCACATACACTTCAGCTCAGCATTACTAGCCAGTGATCAGCCTCTAATCAGTAAGTCAGGGATAAATTAGCTTCCTCTTCTCATGGCAACATGCAATGTTAGCCATGCAGGAATGGCTTCACCAGTTTAGAGTCAGGGTAAAATGGCTAAATGGTTAGTTTTATGACCAGACCCTTTAAAATCTAAAAGCACAGGTTTACTTAGAAATTACAATAACGACACTTTCATTAGTTTCCTAAACGATGTCAGCAATTTGTCCCAAAAACTAGGCCACCAAAATCAAATAGAGCCTGTGCTTTTTAATGGTGTCATACACGTCAGAATACCTGCTAAGGCTAACCCAAGAACAATGATAAGGCAAGTTAAAAGGAGCAAGTATCCGAGCACTGATTGAAACTGCACCTCCGAGTGAATCCAGCATCTTTCTTCCTGTGTATGCCAGCCAGTTGTTTACTAATAAATTCTTACCTTTGACTGGCTTGAAGATTGTTTTTTTTCTTTTTTTTTATGGGGGGGGGACCTTTTATTTGATAGTGCAGTATTGAAGGGTGGATAGGAAGGAGTGGAGAGAGACTTGGAGAGGACATGCCGCTAAGGAACACAGGTTATTAATGTATATAGTCACCTTCTCAGGGAGTTTTCCAGTGAGGTAAACTGGCGCCCCACTGACTCCTTTTTTGTGTATGTAGGAAATGTTTTTTGTGAACTTTGTTTATTGTATGTGAGATCTACAGCAATGATCGTTTCTATAATATTTTCCTAGGGGTAGGGAAGATTTCTTAAAGTTGACGTTTGGACTTATTTACTCTGCTTCGTTTCCTCTGTCAATGAGCATTGTAAATAATGTCTTTAATTGGAAATATCTGTTGTGATACTGAGGCATGAAGTGCAGGGAGAGTGCCTTTTCCAGGGAACTCCATCAATTTGTTTTCCACTCATCAAAGTCTGTCCCGAGTGGAGAGCTCCTGATTTAAAGTGCTAAAGGCTACAGTACAAACTCCATCCTCCCATGCCCAGGTTTACAGCAGCAGTGACAACATTGAAGGCGTTTCCCCCTTCATGACAAATGTTCCAGAGGATGAGATACAGCTCGCCACCTTAAATTGTATTCAGGTTCAACTGTGTTATATTTGTGGAAGCAGCCAGTGAAATGGACTTCTTGATCCTGCCTGTGTGCTGGTGACACCAGGAGTATTTTTAATGCAGTCATCTACAACATACAGTACAGCACTTTGTTAACCAGGCTTGCCAGAAATAGGTGATAACTTAATTAGCACTCGACTATATCGTACACTACCTCATGTTATCAAATGCACTTGATTAATTGACCATAAGTGTGAGCAGAAGTTTGCAGTTCTACCTATTATCAACTGTTGAGCACAGTGGTGGTGGTGTTGATTTTGGCTCGTTGGCAACCACAGAACGTGCAAATTTGAGACATTTAAGCAAACTATTTAACTATCTGAAATGTGAGCTAACCTGACATCGAAAGCTCGTCTGAAACTGGGTCATGCAACAGGACAATGATGCCAAACACAGCAGCAAATCTACAGCGACACTGTTAGAAAAGAAAAGAATCGAGATGTTGCAGCGGCCCCGTCAAAGCCTGGACCTCAGTCTGATATAAAGGCGATGGCAGGAGCTGTGTGTAAACTCATTTCAAACTGGGCCATGTGAGAGACTCATAAAATGATTTCCTTTCAAGCTGCTGCTGCTAAATGTTGTTGTACAAGCTATTGAATTATGCTTAGTTTTTCACAGGACTCCATGCTAGTAGTTTTTTTGTAGCTGTACAGAGAGCTGCATGAAATCTAATAAAACGACACTGAGTTTGACTGAATGTGGATCTGTGTGCGACAGATGTGCTGCCATTCTCCTTTTTCTGACGAGAAATATCAATCTCATCTTTTTCCCCTTTCTTTTGAACCTCCAGCGAGCAGTGCAGCAGCAGGTTTCCTGAGATGCAGTTTCACTCTATTCACCCATTGAAGAGCATCATAAACGCTGAGCAGGAATCAGAATGCCACAAAGTTTAGGTGTAAAATGGACTTTATCACATTCACATTGCAATAAATCTCAATTTGATAACTTTATATGATACATGAGGTGGGGGAGGGGGGGTGACATACACATGTTCCTTCAGTACATTATTTGCATTTTAGAGTGTTCTGTATATATACTTGTTTACAACAGCTGCTAAATACTGATTAAAACTCTCCTGGAAAATAAGCTTTTAATGGTGCACTCACTTTTCAGGAAAAAAAAACGCACGTTTAAAAGAAAATACTGTTGAGACTGCATTTGTTCTACTAACTGCTATGAGGCTGAACTGAATTAACGTACCGTAGAGTGTTTTTTTGGGAGGGGAAAAAGGAGGACAATTTGGAATATCAGTCACTGTTTGTGATCTGAATTCCTTGCAGGTGGGTAAATCTGATGGCATTACGAGCTGGCAAACGTCTCCTGTGATCCCGGTCATGAGCGGGAACCCTAAACACGAACACGCACCGAGACAAAACGGGCACACGGTAATGTGTCAACTCTGTCAGAGCCGTCAAATTATTCAGCACTTGTGCAGATGAAAGTGTAATGGTCTCACACTGAATGTGCAAATATAAATATTCTCCTCAAGTGTCAAATGCGCCAAAACGACTGTAAATTAATACGGGCGAAAGTCTTAAGTAGCACGGCGTAAACTCTAACCCACTACAAGGCAGCTGGATCGGTCGTTAGTGAGTGACAAGCTGTGTAGTACTGCTGTGACGAACCTACACGAGCGCACGAGAGAGAAGTTTTCTTTAGCATTTCCAAGACACAAAACACGATAAAACTTTTAAAAACTACAAGTCTTTTAAACATAAAAAGTTTGTATTAATATCACCAAGTACTGACTTCCATCCAATATGGACCTAAAGAAAAATAAATCTCCCAAAAAAACCCAAACAAAACACATCCGAGGCATCCAAAAAAAAATAGAAAATGAGACACCATAAACAGAACATATCAACCCAAATATCTGAGCATCATTTGAAGCATACATCATGTCTTAACAACATAAAACGATGGAGTGTACAGGTTATTAATAGCTATTTGTGACTCCGTATTTACACTTCATAGTGAATCTCTGAAGAACAATAAACATTTCGGGACCTGAAAAAACAGAAGGGAAAAAAAACTGACGTGATTCGATCAGCTGAACAAACTCACAAAAGCACAGATCGGGTCATGTGACTCTTCATCTCAATAAAAATAAGTGGATTTCTTGATCAATCATTTTCACCTATAATTCTCTAATACTATGTTGAAAAATAATGCATTCAATGAAAATGTTCCTGGTGGATAGTCATCCTTTCATCTCACACACACACACACACACACACACACACACACACACACACACACAGTCACGCTCTCTCCAACACAAACACACACTCACTCTGTAAAAAATACATTTTTGAGTGGTTAACCACAGAGGAGCCAACTGATGGGGTGTAACCTCTGTAAAACAGCAGCAGCATCTCCTTTTCCCTCTTTGACGAGGAGACTTCCATCTTGGTTATCTTGGGTGGAAATTTAATTCTGTTTTGTATAAAAATCCAGCGCGCACAACCCTATCAGACACACACCCAGAGCATTAGCTTAGCCTCAAAAGTGAAAGGTTGTGATAAAACAAGAAGCACTCTGTACTGGTTTTTCTTATTCAGGCAGACAGAGTGGGCAGCACTCATTCTCTGTGAGGGTCTCTGCTAATCCTCACACACCAAATTCCCAGCAGTGACGAAAGCCAGGGATTGTCTATTCTCCTGTTTTTCTTTTGGTTATGGTTTCTTTTTTTGTGCGCTGGTGTCGTCCTCGCCCAGTCCCCAGGAGGCTCAAAAAAGGGCAGCGAATACAGAAGTTCTGCCTCTCGAAAACATGATGAGATCAGAAAGAGGATGTTTTCCAGCGAGTCTGAACAGGAGCAGATCTCCCTACTGGGAGGCCGCTTTAATGTTTAATGTACGCCAGAACAAGATGGTGCAATTCAACACAACAGCCCTGCTTTAACACTGATCTTTAAAAAGCTGTAAATATTGGTGATGCTTTCATAAAGAAAATACTTTCATCATAAAAGGTAAGGCTGTGTTTTCCTACTTGTGTACATGAGGGGGGAAATGTCACCTTTGACCTCAGCATGGAGAAACGGAATCAAATGAACAGTGAAATGAAGTGTCATAAAAGTCAAATTTACAGCAGGACTGTTGTGCCTGGACCAGTGTACCTCATGAACTGACCGCTGAGTGCACTTAGAAATGGGGATCCAAGGGAGATCATTCAATTGTGCTCCTGCTGAAAGAAAGTAAAAAGAACATTTAAAAGAAAATGCAAACGAGCTGCACTGGAATCCCTCGGTCAGGTAAAAAAAGAAATGAGAATAATCCCTGTTATAGTACTGATATTCTTAAAATTCAAAAATAAATTCACAGATATTTTAAGAAAGGGAAAAAAAACAAACTAATGAGTCCCAAAAATTAATGCACCGGTTGCAGGAAGTGGTGTGTCTGATGCACCCCGACTGCTGTCATATTTGCGCTGCTTTCCTCTCTTGAAAATCTACCTTTAATAAATAGTAGAAAAATAATATTTTCCTCTTTAAAGTGTTTCTTCTTGCGTTTCTGTGAATATTGAAGCCTTTTCTTCCTACTTTGAAGTTCACAAACATTCATGGAAAAGTCCAGATATCGTGCCACACTGCTGTGTGTCGGACCAGCAGCTGCTGCTTTGGATAAAGGCAGCTGCTTTTCAGAGAAAACAAAGAAAAAAAAGAATAAAACAAACTCCAGAGCTTCTTCATGGAGAGTAAAGTTGAAATAGAGGCTGTTTTAGAATCTCACTAGATCCAGTTCACCTTTCAAAAATGCAGTATTTTCACTCTCCTTCAGAGATGTCCCACAGTTTCCATAAATGTTCCAACCTGTGTGGAGTTCGGGATTTAGCCTTGTTTTAAAAAGGGGTCCGACATGAGTGCTTGTACTGTAAAAATCCACTGGTCCTGGAGAATAATAACAATCTTTGACCTCCCCCAAGAAGGCTTTTAGCTTCCAGTTGTGTCCCGTCCTCAGTGAAGGCCAAAAAATGGGCTCACGCAGCTTTTCTGTTTGCGTCTGAAGGCTGTTACGTGCTCTAAATCTCGAGTCCTTCAGAAAAATAACAGGAAGTCCCACTTGGTTACATCCACTGGCCCAAGTGCGGCCGCGTACACGTGTCCGCTTTTAAATGTGGTTAAATGAAAGAGGGCTCAAGACTGAGATGTTGGCACAACGAGATCTTGAAGTGTCACCAAGTCTACCTGTGGCGTCTCCCTCCAGCTGTGTGTGCACTCTACTTACACACCACTGTCTTTTTTTATGTTTAATAAAAAACAAAAACAAAACAAAAGAACAGTTCCGGTCCTTTCAGGAGGATCAACACTCTGCGTCCACGCTGTGCACCGTCACCGCTGCTTGCAGGTGGTGCGTATGCGTGTGCAGCGGGTGGTGGTGCGCGTGCGAGTGCCGGTAGGGGTGGAACTTGTGGCTGAGCAATGCCGCCGTCTGCGGGGGAGTGTCCAGGTCCAGGTCGTCGTCGTGGTTGCCAACGTCGACGCCGGCTGAAAGCGGGTCGTTGTTTCCAGGCGGATTCTCGCTGTCCTCCTGCGGGCTCATGGTGCTGTAGCCTGGACACAACAAGATGTGCAGAGAATGGCGTTATTTCACAATCCTTTCCCTCAAAACTATTGGGCAATTTTAAAATCTTAAGCAAAAAATTCTTAAATATATGTTTGAAAGTCTGAAACTAAATGAAGAAGGCAGCGTGGCAAAGCAAAACTCAACCGTCCCTGCACACGTGGACCTGTCGGTAATGACGCCTGCGCTCCGCTTTAATAGAAATGGGAAGGCACCATAAAATGCAACAACTCAGCTAACTAATGACGCTCTCCGATCATGAATATTCAGCACAGAAATGTTCCTGTGAGCACACGGCAGCTCATAATGTTTCTGAGTGCAGTACAAGCTATTTGACGGCACTATTTGGTGGCATTTGATGGCACATTAACAAGTAAACATTCCCCAGGGGCTTTTTTTTACTCCTTATGTTTTCAGCTCAGTTTGAAATAAAAGCAATTAAAAAAAAAAGACATGCATATTTATGATCTCATTCTTACACATGTCGCACACACGTTTAGCCCGAGGAGGCAGAAAAATGGGCCGACGTGGCTCCTGGTGCACACTGCTAACTGAACTTAGTAACAGGGAAGTGCAGTCACTGAGAAACCATATGAGAAGTACGTGACAGGCCGAAATGCACCGACTCCAGAGGTCACTTGTTGACTGCTTTAAGCTACCATATACTGTGGCTTTGGGTTTATTCATAAAGGGTCGTTACAGCAGGCAGCTCTTCATGTTTGATTGGGCAGATTGTTTAGACCAGTTGCCCCAAAGATGATTTGTGTCTCCTCCCTGGGATCAAACTAGAGATGGCACGATACCACTTTTTTATGTCCGATACCGATATCATAAATTTGGATATCTGGCGATACCAATATGAATCCGATATAGTGTGTTTTTTAATCAATAAAACGTTTTTTTAATATCTTGCTGCATTTTGTATAAGTTTATACTCAAGTTTAAATAAATAACAACACTAAAGCTATTCTGTTATACCTGTATGTAAAATATACACTGCGCCCAAAATATTTCATAGTTCAGCAACACTGATCAATCTAATAAAGTTAAACCTGCTCCATCCTCCCTATTCTGGTATTTTAAAGAGTAGCAGAAATATTAAGCAACCTAACTAATAGGGTTGCAAACTCCCAGCAAAAAAAAATAGGGAACCACCCCCACCCTCCACCTCATGATGCTTAATCGATGTAATCAAATTTAATTTGATGCAGGGGGGAAAATGCACAGAAATAAACTATTTTTCAAGAATAATTAAATAGATTCAACATCTTTCTTCAACAGAATTGCAGAATTCACAGATGGTATCTTCCCAAAGGAAAAAGTAGTATAGCTTACTAGGGTATATTAGACTTAACAGTTACTATATACAGTAATGGACTTCTATATATTTTACATCAGATTAAAACTTTGGGTGTAAGATTCAGATAATTATTTATTAATAGCTAGACATTTTAAATGAGAACAAGAAAGAAAAGTATGTCTTTGTGCCCCCTTTTCCCTGTTCATGTCCTATCGGCCCCCCTGGCTAAACTTTGCTAGATCCGCCCCTGCACAGTTACCAGCCGTCAGCTACATAGAAAAGGATCCTGGTGTAGAAAGTAATATTAAATACATTCTAACAACAGCTTATCAAGCTTTAACGTGCTGCTGTTGTTCAGCCGCTGGTTTCCTCTTTCTGGTGAGAAGTGGGCCAAAAACAAAGAAGAGAGACGGACTCGCGACAGAAAAGCCGATCAGCTGATCATTAAGCAGTTTCACGATTGAAGTAGCAGCAGGAGAGAGAGAGAGAGAGAGAGAGGCAGTCGCTCCATATATTGGTTGTTAAGCTTAACGTGGGAATGCTTTACAGACATTCAGAGATGAACTTACACACTTGATTTACTTCTCTCTGGGATAACTTCCTCGGAGATGAAATGCTGGTTTGGTAGCGAGGCTACAAATACACACAGCCGCTCTATCACCTGACGCATACTGCGGCAACGTGCTACGGTTATGAGCCGAGTTACGTCGTGTAGCAAGTTTTGTGAGGTGCTTTTTTTTTTATATTTAATGGATCGGATTACATATTTTATTTCTCGCCGATATCCGATCCAGTAATTTGGGTCAGTATCGGACCGATACCGATACGTAATATCGGATCGGTCCATCTCTAGATCAAACCGGGGACCTTTTGGTTGTTAGGTCAATGTGTAATGATTCTCACAGATTGTGGACTGCAATTATTTGCATCCTGCCCAGCAAAGCTTTCACTTTGGGCAATTTCTATAAAATAAATTCTCTTTAGTAATTATTTCTGATCTTTCACCTAAATGGAAACGTTAGTGCAGATCCCATTTATAATTTAAGTGGATTTCACCACCCCGAAGCCCATAAAAAAGCATCTAAAAACACAGTGTGTGAAAATGCTTTTTTAGAGTCTATGTGAAAATAAATCCACATTCCTTAGTCCTTTATCCCCATCTTTTTCAGCTTCTGAAAAGACACCAGCCGTGCTGCTCTGTGGAACACCAATCTGTTATTACTGTTTGAGTAAATAACCCTGTAAGCCTGAGAGCCTCTATGATTATATTTAAAGAAAAATCACTGTCATTTTGGATGATGAAACATTAAACCTCCAGAGACATCTGTGGCACGCGGGCTGAAGGCAGTGGGGTTAGAAGTATGTGTGTTTACGGGTCTGGCCCTGCATTAAATTTATGTCAGAATAACCATTTTCTATCTGAAAAACATCTAACACTTGAACATCTAAACCATCAGAGAGCGATCAGTTTTGCAGGGTTCATATTTTCCAGCAGCAATCCAGCTTAATTTTTGCTATACCAAAGCCCAGGTCCAAGCCTACAATTACTGCTGCTCACAACAGTAATGGTAACCTACTGATGCTAAAAAGCACTTCACTCAAAACAATAAACCAGTCATGTTAGAACTCTACTAATGCAGTTTTAAAAAGTTTTTTTTCATAATTTAATGCAAACGTTCATATCTTCTTATCATTACATCATTATCATTACAAATAAAGTGAAATATTTCAAGCTGTCTTTTGTGTAATGATTTTGGATTATAGCTCATGAAAACCAGATATCCTGAAATAATACCTGTTATCATTACTATTATAATTATTATATCTTCTATAAAACAGCATCAATCCAGTGTGGTATTAAGGTGATGTTTCTCATCTTCCTCTTAACAATAACCAACAACCGGTTCAGGTAAGGGAATGACTTGTATGTAAGTTTATTTATACTGTTCTTTTCCTGATCCTCCAAAGATTAGCTGGCCTAAGACAACAGACAAAGAAGTTCCAGACATGGAAGGTGCCAACTTTGTCACAATTTTTCCCAGTTTTCCCAAAAGCAATAACCCAGTGCTTCAGGTAAATCTACCACCAACTGTGCACTGCTGGCCATTTACAGCTGCACCAGGTAGAGGATATCAAATCCTACTTAATGTGATGAGATGAAGGGAGGCCGAGCTAAACTACCATGTTATTATGCCTTGAAGATAGAATTACAATTTTTCCTCTAACAACTTTAAACAGGTGAAAAACTTGGCAAACCTGTTTGCTTTCTTGGTGAGAATTAGACAAACACATTGATACCACTCTGTCATATGGATGTTAAGAATAAAGCTCTAATAACCAATTAGCTTAGCGTCAATACCAGATAGGGTAAAGAAACTAGCCTTCGTGTCGTCCAAAGTTTATAAAAAATAAAAATAAAAAATCCATTATGGCTGTCCTTTTTTGGTCACTGCTTCTTATAAAGCTAGTTGCAAAAAAAAAAAAAAATCAGATTTGTCTTATGGGGTGTTTGGTGCCAGACTTCTGTATGCAGTGATTAGCTAACTTAAGCTAAGCTACTAGCTGCTAGCTATATAATCAAAAGTTACATTTTAGATCTTAGCTAGAAAGCAAATTCAAAATTATAACTATTACAAAACAATACTTTTTAATAGTTTGATCCTTACTTAAAAGGCTCTATTATTATTATTAATAGTAATGTTAAGTGAAGTGTCTGACCTGTAGCAACATTTTAAAACTCATGCCCTTCCCTCTTTCAGTGACCAGGTAAACATGTACTTTTAAACACTGTTCAAAATCATATTTAGTCATAATTCATTAGTAATTAAGCTTTTATGGCTTATAATTTATAGGTAGATTATACATAAATATCAATGTAAACAGCCGACAATTATATACGCGATACCTAATACAGGATGGGGCCATTGCCATTCTGTCTTTTCGTAAAGGTTAAACATTCCTATTCTAGTTCTAGAAGTTTGTTGGGTTACATAGCATTCAAATGTTTGAAGTACAAACAGACTGAAAATTGCCAGGTGTGTGGATTAAACTTGGAGATTATATGGCTATATGCAGCACACGTTCCTTAATGGTTGGTTTGAACTGTTGCCTGGAAGCTTATCCTTAAAGCGGACCACACAGCAAACAGAGTTTGTGCGTCATTCAGCAGATTTAATGGTTTGTTTTTGGTGATCTGTATATAGGCTTGTGTGCAAGTCTGAGTGACTGAATGATGGTGGGAAGGAACCTTTGACTGATGACAGACAAGCAGCAACTTTGAAACTAGTAATGCTTGTGTATGTGTTAAGTTATATTTGCTAATGGACTAACACCCACTCTTTCCATTATTTCTTACTCATCTTCCTCTCTCCTCCTGTCCTCTTGCCCTTGCTTTTCACTTATTTCCCTCATTTCATCATTTTTGCATCTCCCCATCTCCCCACTTGTTCTCCATGTTTCATTTTACAAACCCTCCCCATCTTCAGCTGCACAAAATATTAAGACTGCTTGTGGTATTAGCCAGTTTACATCATTGCATTACACTCTAATCTTTACGGCAAGAGTATGATAATCAAATGTTGTATCAAATAATTACATCTAATCCTTGAAAAACTGCACGAAAGAGAGGTGGAAGTAGAGAAAAAGAACCACATTCCACTGTTCCTACAATCGATACTGTATGCAGCACACAGCAGACAAGCTCGTTCTGTTACATTTTAGCCCACTCTCCTCTCTTCATATTCATCCCTCTTCTCTCTGGCATCATCAGTTATGCAACAACTAACCGAGACACTCACTGCCAGGAAGTGGAGTGATGCCACATGTAGGTGGTAAGTGCCCATGTGGGTGAAACTGTCCATCCACATTGAGCGTCAGACTTGCGAGTTCTACAAATGTTAACAGTGAACATGAGCAACTCTTCCAGAGCTAAAGATAAGAGAAAACACGGTTCAGAACTGTGATATAACAAAAAGAACAAGCCAAGAGATGCACCAAAGCGCAGGAACTGAGAGCTAACTGCAGATCTGTTATGACACCATGCAGCTAAAATGAATCATTTTAAGGTTTTATATTCAATAAAGTACAAACTTGATTTCATGTTATGTCGCTGCTTTTAGCCCAGGCCACTGTGACAGACTTTTAATGGGCAATATTTATCCAACATCTTCAAACTCTTGAGCTTTTTCCAAGTCAGCAGAGATACTGTGATCCTCTGTGATCCTGGGGGTCTTTCTCCTAGACGATCATGTTCAGCAAACCTCCTGATCGTTCCCTTAAACTCTAACCTCCTCCTTTAAGCACAAAGGAGAAGCAGCCTTAGTGGCAGATTACTCTGAAGCGGAGCTTGCATGCAGTCTGCCCTTCACTCCCTGGACAAGTCATGCAAATGAATATTTATATGTTATAGCAATATTCAAAATTTACATCTATAGTAATATAAATATAATCTTTGCTGGAGGCAAATTCATGTGAGTAACACTTTATAAAGTACAGTATGGTCCAGTTTTGTAACCAGTGGATGATTCATTTTCCGTAAACAACATTCAACATTGAGCTGTT
Organism: Neolamprologus multifasciatus; assembly: GCF_963576455.1. Taxonomy (NCBI): domain Eukaryota; kingdom Metazoa; phylum Chordata; class Actinopteri; order Cichliformes; family Cichlidae; genus Neolamprologus; species Neolamprologus multifasciatus. The sequence continues at coordinate 5,878,058 of NC_140455.1, forward strand.
ATTAGGGGTGGGTTTTTATAATCGATTTATCGATTAAAATCGATTCTGGCTTGGATTACGTAAAATCGATTCATTAAAATCCTGAATCGATTTTTTAATACAAATTTATTTTGCCCGAAATGCCAGAATCTCTGGTGAAATCTCACAAAATTTCAACAACCACCAAACAGCTAAAACAGTAAATGAGAGCAGGAACATGGATTCTGCACAAAGACTTAAACACACAGCGCAGCCCGCGGATCAGAATCAGTTAGATGTCGAATTTCTCACAGTCGGGGCTGAAAGCTGACAGCCCGCTGATTCTGATCTGTCGGCGGGTCCGCGCTTTGTGTTCACGCCCTTTATGCGCTGATTGTAAAGCTGTTAGTTTGATGTCTCTCCAAACAATATTGACCGAACCAGCAGCAAAAGAAGATCCAAACTACGCTTCACATAAACATCGTCATGTATTCACTCTTACTTTTACTGTTTTGCTTCTACCATGAGGCACAGCTCTCTCTCTCTCTCCCCCCCTCTCTCCCTGTATGGTTTTCTGCATTATTCGCTTGCTTGTTACGCACAAGTCTACCTTTGTTTACAGCGCTATCGGCCGACTTTTTTTTTCTTTCCGTTTTATATACTTCCGAAAAGAAAACCTAATTTCTGCCGTTCAATGCTGAACAAATTTAAACTTTTTAAAATTATGCAAAATGCAAAACGCTAAGCCGTGTCTCTAATAAAACCGCTGTAACTTCAGAGGTAATGTTCATATGTTGATTAATGGTTTTCTTTCGTTTTTGATGTACTGCAGAATATTTTTATAAAATCCCAGGCCAGGAAAAATCACCTTCATGTGTTTCTGTGTTTTATCTTCAGCTACTTTGACACAAAGGCATCTGCTGTGACGCTCACACCTTTGATAAAGTCTTGCGTGTGTCAGCTTCCTTTTTATAGATACAAAAATATGTAAATGTACTAATCTGAATTATAATATTTCTGACTGTCAAAATTTCCCATATTCAAATCGAAGTGAATCGAATCAATCGAATTAAATCGAATCGTGGATCGAATCGATTCTGGACCTTGTGAATCGGAATTGAATCGATTCTAGAAATCAGTGACGATACCCAGCCCTAGCTGTTATACAAGACTTAGACAGAATTAAGGCAACTATTACTTAAATTATCAAAACCCACTTGTTACAGGCTTCCTCGGACACCATAATGACTTAGCTTGACTGGGATCGATTTAGGCTTTTTTGCGCCAACCTTCTTGAAATTGCAACTATCAGTAAGAATAAGGAACTCTCGAAATGGTTAAATCTGTGGTTTTGTTTTGACACAGCATTGCTGACATTTCAGGTATGACTGACTCAGTTCCGCTTTCCATCAGCACTGACACAGCTGCACACAGCTTCATCGTAAATATCCAGGTTTCTGTGTGCCCAAATGGTTCTCTTACCATGGTCACTCTCTGTCCCGGACCGCCCCCAGTACCTCCGTCTCCGCTCGGGAGTGTGAGTGTGTCTCTCGATCACTGCAGCTATGAATCGAGTATTGCTGACTGAAAATAAAAGAGAGCACATGGGTCAAGAAGATGTGCACCTGTGCTGTCAAAAAGTAAGGTTCTACATAAATGTACAAAATGTTCATGATACATTACACTATGTAGCCAAAAGTATTTGCTCATCTGCTTTCACATGAACCTCCCATCCCTAATTCATCGGGTTTAATATGATGATGGCCCACCCTTAACAGCTTCAACTCTTCTGGGAAGGCTTTTTACAGGGTTTAGGGATCTTTATGGGAATGTTGACTATTCTTCCAGAAGCCCATTTGTGAGGTCAGAAAGACAGACGAGAAGGCCTGGCTCAGAGTCTCCCTTTAAATTCATCCCAAAGGTGTTTTGTTGGGTTAAGATCAAGACTCTGTGCAGGCCAGTCAAGTTCTTCCACACCAAACTCGCTCATCCATGTCTTTATGGACCTTGCTTTGTGCACTGGTGCACAGTTATGTGGGCCATCCCCAAATTGGGAGCAGAGTTGGGAGCATGAAATTATCCAAAATGTGTTGGTATGTTGAAGCATTAAGAGTTCTTTTCACTAGAACTAAGGGGCTGAGCCAAACTCCTGAATAATAATCCCACACCATAACCCCCCCTCCACTAAACTTTATACTTGGCACAACATAGACTATTCTTCTGGAAACCACCAAACCAGACTTGTCCATCAGACGGAGAAGAGTGATTTGTCACTCCAGAGAACACATCCGCTGGCAGTCCAGTGGTGGCGTGCTTTATACCATTTCATCTGACACTTTGCATTACGCTTGGTGATGTGAAGCTTGGATGCAGCTCCATCATGGAAGTCCATTCAATGAAGCAATGAACTAACCTTGAGCTAATCACATGAAGTTTGGAGGTCTGTAGTAACAGACTTTGCAGAAGGTTGGTGACCTCTGTGCACTCTGCACCTTAGCATCTGAGGCTCTGTGATTCCACCATTTTGTGGCTGACTGTGGCTGTTGTTCCCAGCTGCTTCCACTGTGTTATAATACCACTAACAGCTGACAGTGGAATATTTACTAGTGAGGACTGGATTTATCAAACATGTGGCATCCTATCAGTGGCACACTGGAATTCACTGAACTGCTGAGAGCAACCCATTCTTTCACTAATGTTTGTAGAAGCAGTCTGCGTGCCTAGGTGCTTAATTTTATACACCTGTGGCCATGGAAGTGACTGGAACACCTGTATTAGATGATTTGGATGGTTGAGTGAATACTTTTGGCAATATAGCGTAGATCAGTACGACATCAGACAACACTCACTGATTCCTCTGTCCTCGTGACTGTCTTCATCCCTCTCATCTCTTTCATTATCAAGGTTGGACATTCTCACCGACATTTCTGAAGCGACGTGGAGAAAAAGAAGAAGAGTAAGAATGATGAAAACAAACACATGAATGTGTGTGCATGTGGGAACTGTAGATATTCAGTAGGCATTAGGCTGCACCCCAAAAGCTGCAGCTTAAGTTGCCATGTATATGTGTTTTTGGTGAAAGCACTGACACCTAAGTACACAAAGTTGAGTAACTCTGAATCTATGAGCCAACTGTTCAGACTAATACCGCGTGATAACGTAGCCACACTCTCCACTATCTATTCCAGGTTGTTTACCAAACTGCCAGACTGAAAGGGACTTGGACTGAGGCGCTTTAATGAGGTTGTAATCTTGTTTGATGTTTTTGTCAATATTTCTGTGTAATTACACAAATCATACAGAAGCAGCAGCTGCTGCTGTGCTGATGCTAATGTCAGCTGTTTAGCTCCAGCGGCACTCGCCAGTTGCTGTAGCGCTTGTTAGTCACATTCCTTTAAGGCTTTGTTTTTGTCTTTTTTTTTTTTTTTAAGAAATGACATCATTTCAACTAAAATAAACATAACAAACATTGTAGTTCTTGTAACTTTTTTTCCAGTGTTACAAATACAGGCCAACCAGATGCACTTTCACAGCTCTGAGATTCTCCACAGCTTCACAAAAGGCGCGTGACAAAACAAATATGGGAATTTATGCATTAGTCCTACCCTGCGCAGCTAGCGGAGACATGTGCTGGTGCGAGCGCCTGTGAATCTGGTGTCTGTATGCATACACAGCCAGCACCAGCACCATGATGCATCCCATAATGCCCCCAGCGACTGGACCCACAGGGGCGCTCTTGATCATGTTCAAAGAGGCTACCTCCTCATCTGCAGAAGAGAGGAACAGAGAGAAGGTTTTCTTTTAAAGAAGTCACAAAGGATTTCAGATGGCTCAAGTAGAGACAATACAACAAGCCAGTATCAAACAGCTTGGGCTCAGATCCTCACTCCCGCTGAGATGCTGGTACATTTTCTCCCTCGCTTCTATTCTCTCGTCAGTGTGAAGTACCACTGAAAAAGCCTTCGACTGCAGGAAGATGGCCAATTCTCCTTCCAAAGAAAATTACCAGGCAACGGAAAAGTTTCAGGGAAAAATATAAATATAAATAAAACTGTTGTCTTAAGGACCTGAAAGAAATTATTTAACTTTGACTTCTTGTGCTGTTGCTTTTTTCATCACTATGAAGGTGAAGGAATATGAGTATTCAATAAAAAGGCCTCATAATGGTTCATAATGGTGGGCTCAATCTACTCTAAAACATTTAATAAATATGTTGATGAAGCCAAGGGTCCAAAGAGGACATATATAATAAATTGGGGAAAAAAATCTCAATTTCTTTGGGTAAAGAACTCACCCATAAGCCCCAAGCCATCTGCATAGGGACTTTTGGCACCAACAATGCCGCCGAAACACTCCTTCTGCAGGGCACAGTAAGGCTTGTCGAGGTGAGTCTTCCCATCACTGTCCACCATGCACCACTCGCAGTCCAGCACACCGAAACAGTCACTGGGGACGCAGAACACAGATGTCAAGCAGTTGATACATTATATTACAGTTTGGCAATAACATGGAAATAACAGGGACTGACAATAATGAGGTAATAAAGTAATATACACATGGAGCTACCTGATTCTACAAGCCCTTGTGAATAAGGGAGCAGCTGAAAGTACAGTCGGTACTTGTCTGACTGTGATTCATAAAAAGCATTAATCAGATTTATGAATCTAATATAAGGATGAAATTTTTTTGCAATTGTGTAGTGCGAGATAAAAAGAAAAAGTAATACTGACGAAAGATACTTCAGTAGCAATGAAGCAAAGTTGTTCAGCAATAGTAGAGTAATACTTTGGTTACGATATGGTAAAACTCAGTGCTTCAGTTGTAATAAGGTTATATTGGTGCAATAATGGGGCAGCACGGTGGCACGGTGGTTAGCACTGTTGCCGCACAGCAAGAAGTTCAATTCCAACATCAGGCCGGGGTCTTTCTGTGTGGAGTTTGCATGTTCTCCCCGTGTTTGCGTGGGTTCCCTCAGGGTACTCCGGCTTCCTCCCACCGTCCAAAGACATGCAGCTTGTGGGCATAGGTTAATTGGATAATCCAAATTGTCACTAGGTGTGAATGTGCGAGTGAATGTGAGTGCGAATGGTTGTCTGTCCCTGTGTGTTGGCCCTGCGACAGACTGGCGACCTGTCCAGGGTGTACCCCGCCTCTCGCCCTATGACAGCTGGGATAGGCTCCAGCGCCCCCCGCGACCCTGAAAAGGATAAGCGGAAGCGAATGGATGGATGGATGGATGGTGCAATAATGTATTTTTTTTATATATAACTATTATTTCATAATAACCTGATAGTAGGTTGATTAGACTGTATTATACAATGCAAAAAATCCCCAAAAAAACAAAAGGAAAGAATCAAACTGGTTACTACCTTCAAAATAAGATTTCTCGAAAGGAAAATAAACAATTACTATATGACAGCCCTCAAAAGCATTCTTCCTGTTGCTTCCAAGTGAAATAAAAACAAAAGTTACAATTTATTCATTTCATCTATTATCTGGAAAGTCATTTAATCATGTAAAAACCAGGTGCAATACCCGTTACTACTGCAGTTTCTCCATAATGCTCCAAAACAGATGACGACATAAAGTGTCATTACAAATAATTACACATAAACTGCTCAAAATTTAAGGAACACTTAAAAACAAAAAAAAAACCAACAAAAAAACAGATCAGATCTTACTGGGGGGAAGAAAATTATGCAGCAAGCTGGGCCATTTTGCTAAAATACTACTGTGGTTAGCCTGACCCTTATGTGCTGGTATTCATGCCTGACAATGTAACCAATTACACCGGTGCAGGGTTAGGGTGTCATTGTCTAGCCTGTAGAGGTCTGTGTGTCCCTCCATGGATATGCCTCCTCAGACCATCACTGACCCACCACCAAATTGGTCATGCTGAACGATGTTACAAGCATCATAACGTTCGCTTCAGTTTTTCTTCTTCACAAGTTCCCAGTGGTGGACCTGCCAATTCATGTATTCTATGGCAAACACCAATCTGGCTCCACAGTGCTGGGCAGTGAGCAGAGGGCCTTCCACAGGGTTAAAGGTCTTCCACCTCCCTGTCCAGCTCTCCTGCAGTAACTCCCTGTCCAAGTCAGAGGTTTCCACCTGTAAAACCATTCCTTCTTTTGGGGGTTGTCTCATTGTTGCCCCTGTAGTGAATCTTTTGTCAATTGTATCAACACCAAAACAACTGGAACTTATTAACCCCTCTGCTACTTAAAAGTTTAACTGACTTGACGCTGTACTCTTATTAAAAGTGTTCCTTTAACTTTTTGAGCACTATAAATTGCAACCTAATGTCCACTATTACCATGGTTTTTATTTTCCTTTCAGTCGTTCTGTTAGCTCCCCAATTAGACTCCTGCTTGATTGCCTTAGCGATGTTAAGTCATGGATGGCTCTAAACTTTTTAAATTTTAATGAACGTAAAACGGAAGCAATTCTGTTTGGCCCGAATCGTTCCTCTGATATCCCTGATTTTGACCTTGCTGCTCTGACCCCTCACCTGAAGAGCTCGATTACCAATCTTGGGTTAAAAATAGACTGCGCTTATTTTTGAGGGCCACGTGAATGGGGTGGTGAAATCATCATTTGATCAACTCAGGCATCTGTCGAAGGTTAAACCGTTTCTTTCAAGGCGTGATTTGGAGACTGTTATCCACGCTTTTAGAACCTCACGCTTGGATTATTGCAACTCCCTTTTAATAGGGGTTGGACTGGGCATTCTGACACGCCTGCAACTAGTACAGAATACTGCGGCACAGTTTTTATCTGGTAGAAGGAAATTTGAGCACATTACTCCGGTCCTGGCCTCCCTGCACTGGCTTCCAATTGAATTTAGGATTCATTTTAAAGTTCTTTTATTGTTTTTTAAATCCTTAAATGGTCTGGCACCTGCATATTTGTCTGATTTGCTGAAGCCCTATGTCCCCACTCGTTCACTCCGGTCAGCTGAGCAGCTGTTGCTCTCAGTCCCCAAATCACAGCTGAAACTGAGAGGAGACCGAGCGTTCTCTATCGTGGCTCCAAAGCTTTGAAATAATCTTCCTCTTCACATTAGGCAATCGACATCAGTGCTGGTTTTTAAATCCAGATTGAAAATGCATTTTTATTCGCTGGCTTTTGACTCAGTGGTTAACTGACTTGTATTTACTTATATTTTATTGTTTTTGCTATGTTTATTATTTTATCGTATTTATTATTCTTATTGTATCTCTTATATTTATATTGTTCAGCACTTTGGTCAGCCTTGTGTGTTTTTGTCTATGTTGTCTATGTTTGGTTTATTCATTTTAGTAACATCTGACCACAATTAATAAGCATATTAGTGATATTATAAAAGCATGTCATCTTAAAATGCTCTTTATTTATTCATCAGCAGACTGTAACAGACTGTATCACACAGCATCATGATTCCAGGATAAGTAGTTTAAGGAGGCAAACACTTAGTGATTTGAGAAGTTAATATTTGCTTACCACCAGGTGGCAGTGTGGTGTTCATTTGCATCATTATGTACAAATTATTTTATTGTAAATATGGCCTTTTTCATATTATCTTTATGTGTTTGTGTTGCTACCTTTTGTTGGTCACTGGCTCTCTATCACTGTGCCGTTACACCTGTCAAAGTGTACCAAATGTGCAAAGTTGGTGTACGTACCTGCTGGTGTATCTCTGGCTACAGCGGGTGTTGATACACTGGGGCAGTGTGTCGTGCAGGCTGGGATCAATCACATTCAGACTGACAGGCTCTTGATGCACCTCGCAGCTGGGATTCCTAAGAAAAATACACCAAAAAAAAGACACATTTTCTTGGTCAAAACACAAATCAACTACATTAACTAGACAATATAAACCCGAATCCTACCATTAAATATGATTAAACTGGGGAAAAAAGATCTTAAAAAAATAAAAATCAAAGCACAAGCACACAAAGAAATGTCTTCACCACGTCAATCAGCTCTAAAGAGACACACGTCGATGCTGCCAGACAAATACAGAGGGAAAAAAACTGACAGTGGAAAAAATTTAATTGCACGTCTTCCTGAAATAAAGGAGAAATTGGCATTTTAAACATTGACATGCTGTCAAAGACTGCTGATGGCTGATGAAAGGAGGTGAGTGGAATAAGGGAGAGAAATGTGAGAGGCACTGTGAATGATGGATGGGATGCAGAGTGGCTCAAACAGTAAAGGAAAAGACCTGGAACAGAGAGTGATGCAGCAGGAAAGCAAGAGATGTAAAAGTGAGAAAACACCCACAAACATTTGCACGGGAAGCTTTCAAAAAGTTTGAAGCGTCACGCACGCACGTCTGCAAAACACGTTGAGGGAAATATGACAGGGACTCTTAACTTAGAAATGAAGAAAGCAGGTGGCCTTTAAAACACCACATGCAAGCAGGAAGGCTGGAGAAATTAATTTTATAGTTAAGAACCCTTTCGTCCCATTCCTTTAAATCTAAGATCAAAGCAGCGTGACTTTAAAGGCCGTTTTGAAGCACTTCTGGCATAAAGGGAACTGAGGGCTATGTCTTACACCAAGCTGCATCACTATTTGACCAAGAAGAAGAAGAAAAGAGGCATCATCTGAAAGTTAAGAACCAATAAAAAAAAAACAAGTCCAGCCTCAAGAGTGACTGAACTTAATCCTGATAAGATGTGGGAGGATTTTCTCAACTACCTTGCAAATAGTGTGGCATAGCTCCCTCTAGAATGACTAATGCGCTCTCTGGTGGGTATCTCACTGTTCTGCAGTCACTGGGTAGTTCAGTATGCAAGCCAAGCATGTTTTCCCAATACTGTCATATAAAGGCATCTTGTGTAAACCATTGACTGTTTTCTATGACATTATTTTCAGATTCTGTAAGCGCTGAGGTCAGCTGTAATTTCTTTCTGCTGGCATTTGTAACTCATCTTCGGTGATTATAACTTTTATCGTGTAAATATTATCGCAGATGTATGATGTACCTGCAGTAATGTAAACTCGCCGGCTGCTTCATTACATACATCCGTTGAACTGCAGTATAACACAACTATCTAATCTGCCAGTCATGTGGCAGCAATTCAGTGGATTTAGCCATGTAGTCATGGTCACGATGATGGTCAAATTGAGCATCAGGATGGAGAAGAAAGGTGGTTTAAATGACTTTGAATGCAACATGGCTGTTGGTACCAGACAGGCTAATCTACCATCTCTCTGTTTACAGAGATCATCCGAAATAAAGAGAATATCCAGCGAGTGGCAGCTCTCTGGGAGAAAAAGTCTTGTTGAGGTCAGAGGAGAATGGCCAGAAGACTTCTTCAAGCTTGTAGGAATGGAACAGTTTACTCAAATAAGGACTTGTTACAACCGAGGTATGCAGAAGAGTATCTCTGAGTTGGGCTACAGCAGCAAAAGACCACACTGAGTGCAGCTCCTGTCAGCTAGGAACAGGAAGCTGAGGATGCAAGTCACACAGGATCACCAAGATTGGACAACAGAAGGTTGGAAAAATCTTTGGTCTGAGGAGTCTCAGACGACATTTATGCTTGATCCATCCTCCACACCCTATCTGAATATTGTTGCTGACCAAATCGCTTCATGACTACAGTCTAAGGATCTTGGAAAACTTGGAAACTACGATAACCTGGATGACTGAGTTACTTCACAGACATATTTATGACTACAGTGTACCAGTCGTCTAATGGCTACTTCTAGCAGGTCAAAACAACATGTCACAAAGCTCAAATCATGTTGAACATGACAGTGAGTTTATTGTACACAAATGGCTTCTCAGTCACAAGATTTCAATCTTTTCAAACCCTTTCAGATATGGCCGCACGAGGGATTCACGATTCTGCATCAACTGTGTGATACCATCATGTCCAAATGGACCAAAATGTCTGAAAAATATTTCCAGATTTCCAGAATATTTCCAGAACCTTGTTGTGCAGTGGCATGAACAGTTCTGAAGGCAGAAGGGGTAAAGTGTATGTGCTTTAGACAATGTACCCACCTGTTCTCAGCATTGGTGAGGTTGCCTGTACACTCATTGACCTCCAGAGGGCACTCACAGGGACACTCGCACTCATTCTGCTCCATTCTGAACAGCAAACAGTTAAACAGCAGGTCAGGGAGAAACTTGTATTCACAGTTTGATTCAAAGTTAATGTTTGCTTAATTTTTAAGCAAATTCCTTGACTGAAAAAGTCACTGTGTGACTCCTGAACCTGTGCAAGCTGCAGCATCACTGCTGCATCAAACTATCAAACTCTGGGTGTTGGATTTGTGCAAAATCAGACCCATTCTTATTTTTCAACAGGAGCATTACCTTATGTCAACAAAGCATTAATGTGTCAGAAAGCTAAACAGTAAAGAGAATTCGGTACTGACCTGTGGCAGTTGAGACACAGCCGGTCTACCGTGCTGCAGGCACAGAACGCCAAGGAGTCGCACGTCTCGTTCACAATGCCGGCAAAGGCGTTGGTGCCGGGGATTCTGGTAAGGCGGTATTTAGAACAATGGCTACCATGGACCAGGTTGGTGAGGTCCCCCTAAAGGAGAAAGAGTTGGAGAGGTCACTCTAATCTCTACATCGCTACACAAAGCTACACAAAAAAAAAAAGGTGAGAGAAACTTCAAAACTGCACATACTAAACAGAAACTTTGAAACAGAAAGAGAAGTTTCTAATGCCAGTCTCAAAGTGCTTTTTACCCATGTAAGGATGGGCAAGATGAAGACAGAGAATGTTTCATTTCCAACCACACACAGACTCAACAGTCACAAATAGCAAACAGAAGTTTGCAACAGCACGATTGACCACAAGATGGCAGTGTTACACTACAAGATTTTTCCATATTGCTATGCGAGGCCCAGAGGAGTGTGTCTGTTTTTGCTACTACAGTATGAATGCTATGAAAGTACACATTCATACCTCTAGTTATGCTACATTTTTATGCGACTCACCACAATGCTGGTGTTGAATTTGTAGAAGCGCTGGACTGTGCGGTCACTGAAGCTGTTACAGAGGTTTTTCTTGACAAAGTTGGGGTGGTTTAGGATGTCATTGGCCACCAGTGGCTCCTACCAAAGGAAAGAAAATAGATTTCATTAGAATTATGACAATATCATACTCCCAAAGGTTTCTATCCATTCCTATTTCCATGTTAACTTGTGTTTGTGCATTTACCTTGTGTGTAATGTGCTGTTGCTCTGCTGGGGCATGACCTTTGGGGTCAATGAGAGTCGGGTGAGCAACCAGGTACCCTCTGTCCTCCATTATGAAGCACCTAAAATAAAAATGAATAAAACTGGCAGTCAGGATCAACTTAATGAATTCATCAATTTAGTTGGTACTTCGTCAGAACATTGCCATTACTGAGGTTTTCACTCTGAACATTTAATCGCTATTTCTATATTGTATTCCTAGTCTATATAACACAGCTCTGTTCTTCTTCCCACTGTCCCTTGTGTGTTTTTCCAAATCATGCCCTCTTGGTTCCAGGGAGCTGATCCTGTTTTTTATGACCCATAAACACCAACAGAGTGAGCATGACAGAAGAAGCAAGAGAAAGTGGAGAAAGACGGAAAGAAGAAGTGAGGGTTGGTGGGGGAGGCAGGTGTGGAAGAAGATAGATGAAGAAAAGAACAGATATAAAAGCTGGGGAAAGTATGTAGGACAGAGGCAAGAGCAACACTACATCTCCAGCAGGAATGTTGTGATAATCAGCTTATGTCTTCCTCTGGCTTTCTTTATTCTTCACGCACAGCCGGCGAATTTAATTCTTGCTCAGCCGAACAGAAATTTAGCTCCCTCACACAGAAATTGACACTGAAAAAGAGAAAGGAAAAACTTGCACAGAGAAGAGAAAAGAAGGGAGCCGCACAATCCATCCTCTTTTTACCTGATCTTATTGCCTTTGTCCTGGTTGCAGATGGGCACCAGGTCCAGGAGGACCTTGTAGAAGTATCGAAGGGTGAAGTCTATACCCATCACTGCAACAGCGTAGCCAGGTGCCATTTGAGAGCTACGAATAGACAAAAATACACAGAGAAAAAAGGCATTTAGTGGGGTTTTAAATTCTGTGGAAAGGGAAAACAAAATCTGGAAAAAGTCCGTCTTCAGGATACTTGGCACTGTACAGTTATCCCCTACTTTTCTATAGACCTTTTAAACACACAAAACAAGAAATAAACATAACGCACTGCTTGATCTCCTGAAATCAGTGTTTACTGTAGACTGTATATTATGCTTACTGAGGCGAGAGTACAACAGCACTAATCCGGCCTTATCTCGCACACACTGACAAGGAATGTTTGTGTATGCTAAACACTTGCACGGACTGTGGTAAACAGCTCTTTTACTGCTGCAAGCGGCACTGTGGCTATCGCGGTGATTTGCATTTGAAGCTCACTGAACTCGAAACAAATACTTTGAGTTCAACCACCACTGCAGCCCTTTGAAGTCTCTAAGCCTAGGCCTGATTCTACAAAATATTCTGCAGTCAGTTCTGTGATAACTGGCCAAAGGAAATGGTGGAACACTCGATATATTATTTGGTTTTTCCTTTTTTGTACCACCAGAAGTTGGTAGCACTATGCTGACTTGGCTGAGGGCACTCTGAAAGAAAAGACACTTGAAGACAATTGTGACTAAGCCCAGACCATTTGGTTACAGGATGTCATCTCGCTTGGAAAACAACCCTATAGCACAGAATGGTCAATGGGCTCCTTAAGTTTCCCTCAGATTACTTCCTGCCTTCAGAGATAGTGCAGTCTGGCTAAGCTGACTTCTGGGCCGAGAGCCTAGCTGCCCACAATGATTGTTCTGACTCATACCAACAGTGAGTCTGCTCTCCAATATCTAATAAAAAGAGCTGGCAATTTTTGATTGATTGAATTTTCACTTGACTTTTGCTCTGGTGCAATAAAATATAACACATCCTGTGTTTAACCCCACCCCCCCCCACCCCCATCCCACCAACACCCCCGAAAAAAAAACCAACCAAACAAAAAAAAACCCAAACATAACCAGTGCTCCCACCTGGAGGCATGGATGGTGTGGCTGATTGTGACAACGTATCCGGCCCCGCCCACATCCAGGTACGGCCCCGTGAAGGTGATGAGGCCAGGGTTAGCCACAGCATGCTGGTACCTACGCAAAACAGCACACAGTCATTGGGATACAAAATGAAGTGATTCTTTTGCAGTTCCCAACGATAACTCAACTCAACTGTGGCCATAGAAGGAAATGCTACAGGAAACACCGTTCTTATGGGTTCTAAGGGGAATAGTCGTCAACACAAGATCTGCTGCAGTGATTGTGAGATTCAAATAGCTTCAGAATCCCTAAACTTACATCATCTGGGAGCTGGGAGAGACATTTGCAGTCTCTTTGGTCTCTCAGTCAGATGCAAGCAAGTACATTTTGTTTTAGGCCTGTTTTTCACTAATGGAGAACCAATTAACATCACTGTTGACAGGAAATGCACCTTGCTAATAGCAAAACCTAATCTTTCAATGTCCAAACTAACTGAATAAAAAACAAAAAAGGTTAAGACACAAAAAGACAATACTCAAGACTTCAAAAAGAAAATCCAAACAAAAAAAAAAAAAAACAAGGACATCAACACGGGGAATGTCCATCTTTTATGTACAGTCTGATACACAAATGGCCTGATTTGGGGAAAAGAAAACACTTGACCTTTTTTTTATAGATCTTACTTTAATGTTTCAATAATGAAAAAAAAAACCTAAAATTCTACATGTTGTAAACGTGTTAGCCGGACTAGGCTTATTAATATTGGAAAACATTATCTGACACACACACACACACTCAAACTTCTATCTCATACTTCCTTTCTGCTCCCTAAAAACACATGCACACACATGCCTTCAGCTCTTTTCTCCTCCTCTTCACACCCTCCAAAGTAACCCTCACCATTGTCTGCGGGTTGGGTCGAAGGCTTTGTCCATCAGAGATCCTGGGTAAATCCGGAGCACCCCACTGGGCGTTGCTATGTAACGGCGCACAATGTAGCAGTTGAGGCTACTCATTTCCATTAGTGTCATCCACTCATCCGTAACATGACTAGTTGCCATAACCTCGTTCCTGACAGAGGACTATAGAGAGGAAAGTATAAAGGAAGAGAGAGATGGACAGTGAGGGGCAGGCAAGGAGAGGAGGAAAAAGTGCTGGACTGGTGAAAATTTCATTTGAGTTCGTCTTGAATGCAAAGTGAATAAAAACTCTTGGCAATTTGGATTTCAGTCAGGCCAAAAGGAAATCAGAACTACTGCTAATTTTAAAGGCACACTCCTATGATGCGCCTAAACCTGAAAATATTCATCCCATCTCTGCTCAGGAGTGTTAGAATAGTGGTCACAAGGCCAGAACAAAGCTTAGAAAACCACCATTTAGTGATTAATGCAACTTGATTAGGCCTGAAGCCCTGAAAAATCACATCCCACTTTCAGACAAGCTTCTAAGTTTGAAAGGGGTGATGAGGTCACTGGAGGGGGTCTTTAAGACTAGCCTGGGAATCAGCGTTGGGACTGGGGCCTGGGAGTTCAAACTCAAACTCCCCCCAGGACAGGAATGCACACAGAATGCCAAAATCCATGTGGGAGTTTTGTGCTGCATCTTTTAAAAAAGGGGACATCGATTTACATGTTTTAGTTATAGTCCCAGTGTAAGAAGCCTGACAATATGTTTAAGAGTGTGTGTACTGGCAGGTACGGCACTTTGTGAATGCGTGTCACTCGACTGCAAGGCTGGCTGTTTGTAACAGTAAATGACCGACTGAGAACCTTCACAGACACAGTGGTAAATGACATTCAGTCCGTCCTTCAGTATGAACTGTGTGCGTGTTGTCAGGCTTTTTGTCCTCAGGTACCTTGAGGCCTGGGTTGGCTATGAGCCTGGTGTTATCACTCAGGTAGGCAGTGTAGTGCTCCACCATACGCTTTGTTTCTGGCTGACTGAGGTGCTCATAGGGTGAAGAAAAACTACCAGCTGCCAACATCACAGTTGGGGACTCTGAGAAAGAAACAGGAAGAAGGACAATCAGAGACGATAATCAGTGTTTTTACTTGAATCATCACATTAGTCCAGCTCTGTGCTCTTCCTACCAACGGTGGCGAGCTGTTTAAAGTGCAGGCAGGAGCTGGGCTGACCCAACAGGTCCAAACGATGATAGAGCAGCTTGGAGCTGGGAGCTGTGTTCAGGTTTTTCAGCTGCTTCACTGGAATCTCGGGCTGAATGTACACAATGCACAGGATGAACGACGTGTCCTGAACCTAGAGAACAAGCCAAGGAGAGAAGGGAGCTTAATTTTAAATTTAAAAAACAGATTAAGGCAACAGTATTCAAAATAATTCTTTTAAAATCATATTTTCAAACTTCCCTAAGCTTTCTGTGGCTTTCAGTCCTAAGCTTCTTCATCCTGCCCAAGAATTAAATTGTCATTGTTCCCAAATATGAAGTTTAAAGCAATGCAGTTTTAATAAGTACTAAATAAATAGGAGTAAATAGGAAATGTGTCTGCTACTACTGTCAGCCTTTAATTAAAATTAATACTAACTGGAAGTGCTTATTTTTGTTAAACTGTGCAACAAGTGCTCGCTAATGTGTTGGTAAGAGTGGACAGAAAAATGAATGCCTGATTGCACTTAAGATGAAAGGAAAATCCAGAGTATTTGATGCTTCAAGCTCCAAACAATGCCACAGACTGCAGAGTGAATGATGTACTCACTGCAATTTCTAATCTGACATAACGTCCGACGCTCGTCTTTTGTGGCCTCGCGAGCTGACCAAAGGGAATATGGTGTCACATCTTTAATAGACTGAAGTCTAGCAGTGGTTGAGATTCTGACAGCACCCATATATACCAGCTCTGTTTTCTGTGTTTCCCATCAGCTGCCACCGCCAGAGATTTATGGGCAGCACACAAACAAATGCGCCCGCTTTAGCAACCGGCTCTAAAGGAATCCCACACAAGGCTAAGCCTGCTCTCATGATCCCCTCCCTCCCAAATAAATGATGCAGCACACTCAAATGTACAGTAGACAGTTTTCAGAACCACCCAGGAGATTTATGATTCAAATTAGAGCAAACATGAATAATGATACAAATCCAAAAAGGGGCCCTCGTGGACATATTATTTGCACAGCAAAAAACTGATTGTTTGGAGGGAAGAGGCAAAAATAAATATATTAAATTTTTTTTTTCTGTTTTCCTTTTTTCTGCCTCTGGAAAGCTCATTTAGAAAAAATGGAGACTGCTGCCAAACTCATGGCAAAGGTGACGTGTTGGAGCTTTAATGCCTGAAGAAAACTAAATAAATGTCAAAACCTTTTTAAAAAGCCTAAAGTGAAATGTCTAAAATTAAGTGTGATATTTCTGCTCCTGCCAAAAAAATAATAATAGAAGAATTGAAATGTCAAAAAGCAAAAAGACTCGCGTGAGGCATGATATTATTGCTGTCCAGTTCCCCATCTGTTCCTTTAACATGACACTTAAGGGCCTTGTGGGAAACGTGGATCCGAGGAGACAAACAGTTTCTGAGTATGAGAGCTCTTGGTTTCATTCAGACGAGCTCATTATAGGTGGGGCCGGTGGAGGTTTGGTGAAGACATAAAGGCTGGGAGCATAATTTCTATGCTGCTTTAACACAATGAGAATGATAAAGAGCTTTGGACCGCAACGGGAGACGGGGAGAAAGTAAATGAAATCTTCAGTGCACCAACCATAATAATGGCTCATTGGCCCAGTGCACTGACTGACTGTGTAAGCTTCCCTTTTGGGAGGCACAATCATTTTGCCTACACTCACTCTGTCCTACTGCCATTGCTCTGAAAGTACTATCCTCTTGTTCAATGTTGCATTTACATATTTCTTTCCCCTCTGGCATGGTTTGAACATACACAGAGAGTAAAATGAAAGGGTCTGAAAAATAACAAGACTTCTTCTATATTTGGATGAAATAGTAAAATGGTAAATGGCCTGTAAATATATAGCGCTTTACTAGTCCCTAAGGACCCCAAAGCGCTTTACATATCTAGTCATCCACCCATTCACACACACATTCACACACTGGTGATGGCAAGCTACATTGTAGCCACAGCCGCCCTGGGGCGCACTGACAGAGGCGAGGCTGCCGGACACTGGCGCCACCGGCCCCTCTGACCACCACCAGTAGGCAACGGGTGAAGTGTCTTGCCCAAGGACACAACGACCGAGACTGTCGGAGCCGGGGCTCGAACCGGCAACCTTCCGATTACAAGGCGAACTCCCAACTCTTGAGCCACGATCGTCCCCACGATAGCATTTAAACATAAACACGTCTTTTTGGGGTGTGTGGTTGTAAAAGAGTGAGCTGAAGTTTTTTGTGGAAACTGAATGTCACCAGTGACCAGGGGGCATTTGTTTAGCGTCTTTTTACCTTATCCTTTGGGGAACCTACCAGTTTCCAGGCATAGCTGACATTGTACGCATCCTTGCTGTTGTCCCTGAGACGGTTGGTGTGCCAGGACAGAGAGGAGTTAAGGGGCACTTCAATGATCTGACTGCCCAAAGGGAGACTGCAAAAACAAAAAACAAAAAGCCACATAGGATAGTGCATATCTATCCACGCATGGCTTTGTTTGTTTTTTAAATTCATGCAATTGTCCTTTCTCACCTGAGGATGTTCTGCCGGACGGCAGGGAACCCTGGGATGTTCTCATAGTGGATAATATCTGTGTGCAGAGGAGGCTCTGTCATCAGGTAGGGCCGTGTCAGAGAGGGGTGCATGAGGGTGTAGCCTGAGAAATTAAACAACCAGTTTGCAGTTACATTACACAAGAGCACAGACCAACACAGTAAAGCAGGATCTGAATATATAATTAGAAATAAATGCTGCAAAGTTAGTAATGATACTGTTATTACTCAGCGTTAAGTCATACTTTTTGCCAAATTAATGTGCAAATCATAGCCTAGATTTTCTTTCCATTTCACAAAACAATAGATCGGTGTCTTCAATGCTTAGACTTTACAGCAGGGATCAAACCAGGGTTGATTCTAAGGCTGCGGCCTTCCTGGAGGTAGCTATGTTAATTTCCTTGACTAATAATTTTTGTCACAGACGTCGTCAACAACCAATTTTCTCCTGATGAAAACAAGACGACAGCTAAATAAAAACTCATGCACGAGCACAAAAACGATGACGCAATGGACTGACACGGTCTTCAAGGAATAAAATCTAGATGAAAATGTTCTGGAGCGACAAGATCCAATCAGAATTAATTAAGCTGTGTAAAGAGGCAGGACAGGTTTGGATGCGATCCAATCAGAAGTTATCTCTTTCTGCAGCAAGGTCAGACGCACATAATTTAATCTGATGCCGACAAATGGACTGGGTGAAGGGGACACTCCCATGCTCCAAGTTTCTCATGAAAACGTGACAAAATGTGAACGCTTGAGAGAAAGAGAAGAGTCCACATATGGACACATTTCTCATTTGATGTCAAGGAAAATAAAATGCTTTGCAAACCGTGTGGCGCAACTTTCACAGGTAAAAACACGTCAAACCTCAACTAGAATTAAAAGAATTTTGATGTCTAAATTATGACTAAACTAAATGACATTTTAGTCAAAAGTTTGCTGTCAACATTAACACTGGTATTTAACTGTCAAAGCATGAGGGAAACATGATTTATAAAAGGCTATTAAATGCCAGGAAGACTGAAGTCCTCGCCTGTGCCCCTGATATTTATAAACCAGTAAGAATGCTACAGTTTGGGATTCCAGGTGAATCTGGAAACTTGTTTCCATTTATAAAGTAAATACACTCTGAGTAAATAAATTATGATATCAAGTAAACTATAGTAAGGCCACCTCCTCCGAGGCTTAATAGAGGAACAATCCAAGACTTTAAAGTTAGGAAAGGATCATTTCTGCTGGTTAGGAGAAGGAGACGTCTTTAGTTACTTGTCACACTTTAAAACTTGAAGCACAGCCTTTACCAACATCTTAAATTTCCCTTGTGCAAAATTACAGCATCTAGCCTTGAAAATTGCCTTAGTGGCAAACAGTACTTTGTGGTACTGTGATAAACGGCTCTTAAGAAGCAGTAATCATTCTGGGAGAGACAATAAGCCATTTTATATGTGCTGGTGCGAAAGGTCTAAAAAAACAAAATCTTGGAGTTTTGTGTTTGTGAGTATTGTATATTTACTGAAAGAGTGCAGTGCGTAATTTTAAGATTTACAATTGTGCCCTGCTACAACTACAGTGCATACAGTATATACGCACTTCTATTAAATCCATTTTAGAAGCAGACGTGTATACTGGTAAACACATTCTCCCATATGAGAACGTGTAGCAATATTTTAAACGTACTAATCTGTTTTCAGCTCTGTACTCCTGGAGCTTTTTGTCAGCTGCATGTTTACTTTAAACGTATTTACCTAAACTCTAATTGGCAGCAGACGATTTGAATGCCAGCTAATGACTTTAATGGGACTCATTTGTCAGCGTTTACAGAGTTGGAGCACTAATAACCACGGCACAGTAATAACTTGTAATTTGATGGCATATTTATTACAATAACAGACATTGTAGATGAGGGGGGCAAAAAAGGGACTCACTGAAAAGCACTCAATTCACAGAACTGCCAAAAAGCTAATTATTACTAGGTAATTAATAGTAATAGTAAGAAATATGCTGAACATGTTCATGTGCTTTCCCTCAGCTCTCTCGAATTATTACTCCGCCTACGACTCACTCTTTTTAAACTCCTGAAGCAAAAAAACAAAACAAACAAACAACACAAAAAAAACACTTAAGTTATTTTTATTTCTAATAAAAGTGCCTCCACATCCACTTCTATAGGTTAAGAGTTTAGGTTAAATTCAGTTGTACTTGGGCATATTCATTTAATTTATTTATTGCCACCAACATATTTAAAACATATTAAAAACTAATTTTTCTAAAGCCTGATTTTTATTCTTCATGATTTCAGCTTGTCGGGAAGACAAACTCTTCATCAAATATTCCTTGGTGTTAGTAAAAGGTATCACTTCTAATGCCATTTTGCCATCTAGCAAAACGGTGACTGTTAAATGTCATTTCTGTCCAGGCCCACAGAGCACAACCTGGCCATTTCACAGCACCAGTAATTGAGTCAGAACTCAGCCGAGGCCAAGACAAACCAAGAACGGACATGAGCGCTATTTGTAATGTGGCGTGGCAATCCACTGAGGCATGGTTCGAGTGAAATGCCAAAGGAATGCCAGTGCTACCTACAAGACGCCAGCTAGCCTAATAAAGCGTAATGCCTGTGGAGGAAGCTGAGACACAAAATGAAGTGTAATTCCATTTAGAAGCAAATAAACAACAAAGTGTACTTAAGTGTGCTTATTTAAAAAACTGACTAATTTCCTGATTGATATTTGCTGTGCAGGCGAGGCCAAGCAAAAGTGGCAATGTGACACTTGGATTTGCCCCGCTGCGTTTAGCACTACCTGGGAAAACTGTTAATACTGCACATGAAGAGAAAGAGAAGAGATTTGCGGCGGACCACATCAAAAAAGTCTGGCTGTAGGTAATCCTGCCGATTCTTCTGCGATCATGAAAAGACACGTGTGTGTCTCTGTGTGTGTGTGTGTGTGTGTGTGTGTGTGTGTGCGTGAGTGAGAGAGTGACAGAAAGAGACTGGTTTCTGATGAAAAGGTTTGCACTAAGCTGATAACCACCTCTGTGTGACTCACCTTTGTTGTCAATAAGGAAGGTGTATGACGCGAGCGAGTCTTGATAGTATGTAACATCCTCCAAGATGTACGCCAAGTTCACATCCACCCCAACCACTCCCAGGAGCTGGTTACCAAAATAACACGGCCGGCTCACAGTCATAATAAACCCTGTGGAAAGTACAGGCAACCATGTAAGGTTCACTTCAGGTTTAAGTTTGCCACACTAAGCGCTTTTATGAATGGGTGTAAATAGGTGAATGAGGCGTGTTGTATAAAGCACCTATAAAGTCCTCCAGGAGAGCAGAAAAGCTCTGTATAAGAACCAGTCCACTTATCATTTATATAGTGTGTCAAATCACAGTTGCCTCAAGGCGCTTTATATTGTAAATAACATTAAATAATACAGAGCGTACAATAATACAAGATGATCAACGTCTGTAGAGTTTAGCTAGCTGCTCGGCACTGTATTGGCACATGGCACTGAATTGGACTTACAGAAAGACATCTACTGCAATTGCATTTTTTACCCACTGCTTTTTAATCCATTATTGCAAATTTAAATATGCCATATGACAGAACAAAATCTAGAGTGTGATTAAAGTGGTGGCTGGACTGTTTTACATTTTGAGAAGTTGAGGCTAATAAAAGATTAAATGTGGTGTTGATGCTGTCAAAAAGGTCTCAACTGGCCTAAATGTGAGGATTTCAAAGCTAATCGGGAATTAGAGTAACTCAACATGATATTACTTCCTGGTATGGTATCACAATGCAGGGATTTTGTAATAATCCGCACAATGCATTTACCTTTTCATTATATTTACTCACTGCACTGTCATATTAATTTTGTTGCAATAGTGTGCCCATATAATGACGTGTTCCTTTTTTCCTTATTTACTTATTTACCACTACCATGAGGGTTGACAAAGCAATGGCTGCCAGTTGTGGTTCAGCATCAGGTCAGTATGAAGTTTCCTTTGGTGCAGTTCGGGCCACACTACTCACCGTCTCCCATCGGGTCGGCGTAGGGTAGGCTGAAGCGAGCCAGGTCAATCATGCGATTGGGCAGATTGATGTAAAAACGCCCCACTGTCGTTTCCAGGTTGCTCAGTTGGTTCAGCACCATCATGCTGCCCTTCACCACCGGCATTACTGAAGCTCCTGCTGACCCAGACGAGCGGTCTCGGTCAGATGTTCGGTCAACGCCGTACTTCAATGAGTTCTGCTCGGCGAGGTCCCTCAGGAAGGCCAGCTCCTTCAGGCCTGTAATTCCCTCTGCAAGAGGAGGGAGCGGTGTAGAATATGAGCATTAAAAAAAAGAGAGTAGACTCGATGACGGAATTTGTTTGATTTAATCAAGCAGGGATATTAGGAACAAATCCATAGCAGATGGCTTGGCTACAGGACTGTTGGACGGGGTAATTGTGAAAATCAAAAGAGCAGGGAGTGGTTGAAGCGGAGCTAAAAAGAGTAAACAGCTCTTCACTAAAGAGTGCATGACTCAAATTCCTATTATAAAAAGGCAACCAACTCTTCTCCATGTCCCTACTAGCAACAAGACAATTCCTAGAAGGAGCAGGAGAAGAAGTCACATCCTTTCCACCAAACGGTCAGTTAATTCAAAACAATTTCAAGTTCAATTTTTAGCACAATGAATCTTCTGGTCATCAGCAATGAGCTTGTGTCATCTGGATCATAACTAACACTGCTATCAAAATTTCAAACTGATTTGCCATCACCAACGAGCCCTAACTTGTGATCCTGCATCATGATCTCTATAAGCTTTTACCCGTACAGTCCCATGCATCAGCCAAGCCCAGCTGTCATCTGTCAAGCTCAGAGATTGTGACATAAACGAATCCCTCATCGCTTTAAAGAAAACATAGAATTGAGACCTTAATGCACACTTCAGACCATCTTTCCAAGCCTCATAAGGTCATTTAGACGAGGACGAATAACTGTGGCTGGCCCTGACAGCTGTGACATGGAACATTTGGCATCTGACAACCTATTGGGAAGGATAAAGCGAGTATCCAATCGCTGAATGGATTACAGCAGAATTCCTTTTTAATGCCAGGGCTCTGCTCCTGTGATCATTACACTGGGCCTGACAAGGGAGCCAATGCAGCCACGGGTGGCAGTTTCAACCAGAGTGGATTTTTTATCCACTTGTATCTGTTCACTTTAACCTTTGAGGGAAAAAATGTTTGCAATCCATCATTGTTTTCACCTCCTTTGTCTTTTGTTTGGTGTGACTGCTATGACCTGACATTAACAAGCTTTTTCATTCAATCTGACACCGGCCTGCACGAGAAAAAAAAAAATGAAATGGTAGATGTGCACCATATATCATCTTGCAAAATCAATGCTTCTTTATGTTTCTACCACTACCAAGAGTACCTTTAAACAGCCTAATATGAGAAGAAATTGAGTTTACTGCAAGATAATTCTGTGAAATCAACACTAATGTGCAACAGTAATGTCCCCCTCAGTTCCCATTTCTTTATAATAGTTCCAGTAGGTTTCCAGGCCAGGTTCCCTTGTCTCTTTTTTTTTTTTTTTTTAAATGCCATAGATACCACATTTTGACAAGCATAAAATAATACTTTTGAGGAGCAAAGTGACTCCTGACTACTACTCAAGAACTGTCATATCATATGGAAAGCATCTGAACGGGAATGGCTTCATTTTTTTAGTATGACAATGATCCCAAACAGCAATAAAAGCATACTGGGAAAGAAAAAACAAAGAATGGAACCAGTAAGAGTAATATCAGTAATCAGTCATGGGTTGGCCTCCCCAGACTCCAAAGAGCAATAAATGTCCTTCAAAAAGCCTGGAGAACTTCTCCTGAAGAGTACTTCTCAGGAATACAACAATAATAAATGATTATATGATGTATTTCCATGTATGTTTGCACGTTTTAATGAACTGGTTTTCACAGCAAAATAAACAGATGAGGGGTGACTCAAGACTTGCATGGTACTGTACTGTGAACTCACTTGTGGGTCTAAAATCAGGTAATGGCTAACAATATCTCATATTATTATATATAAGTGTATTAGTTGGTTAGTAAAGAAGAAAAAGAAGTGTATTCTCTGTTTTACATGACTAAGGTTGACTTTTTTTTCCCCGGTCAGAAAATATGGCGAGCGGTATATTTTAAAATAGTGCAACTGTTAGATAGCATCAACATGTCCAGTGGAGATTTGAAACCATATTCTAGCTGACAAGACAGTGTTTTGGTCAGAGTATCAGACATTGTTTTGGTAACAGAGGTGGACAACAGAGACAAACACAGGAGACTGCTGATCTCCTTGAACAATCAGCACTTCACATTTGGCAGGGGATGCAGGGAATCAGACTCCCACAGCAGGCCTTTCAGCTGTGTGCAGCATCAGCAACAATACAAATGTTTTTTTCTGAATATGCATTGCTAATAAACTCAGAGGAGGATAGATTTCTGCATCCTTTTCATCATCTCCCTTTAAAGAGCCAAGGTCCTCTGTCAGTCACACAGAGAGTGAGCAGCACGCTCTTTGAAGTCTCACTCTCTCTGCTCTTAGATGTACCTCATTTCCATTTCTCGATGCAAAAATAATTTGTATTAATGGTGGACTAAAGCAAGCGCAGCAGACACGGGTGTACGTGTGTTGCAGAGGGAGACGGGAATTAGGAGGCAGATGGAAGGACAAGGACAAATTTAGAGGAAAAGGAAGCGTACTTACTGCACAGACAGGCACAAACACCCACCATTCATGAGAGCGTACGTGAGGATCATGACAGAGTTGTTGAGGTGCCGGTTCTCCTGTCGGACCACACTGAGCGTGGCTCTCTTCACCAGCTCCGATGATTCTCGAGACGTGACGCCAGACGACAGGTAAATGATCACCATGTCTGTGGCTGATACACAAACGCACGTTTGCTACTATCAAACTCGGTGATGAAAACATGCTAAATCTACATTAGTGTCTTCTTATCTGAGACTTACTGCTCTGTTTGTTGTGACTGGTGGTGTTTCGAAGCAGCTGGAAGGCCTTCTCGAAGCCAGCTGCATGCTGCGTGGCTCCATCAGACGCCTTGACGTTCGACACAAAGGTGCTCATCTTCCTTTTCGTCTCGCTGGTGGCTGGAGACAGCAGACTTTTGTAACACTGGTCTAGAGAGCAGGAGCGAACGGTCTCTGCCACCGAAAGTACAGAGATCTGGGAAGGAGCAAAAGGGCCATCAAACCAAGAATGATATGAGATGTAAATACAGATGCCTGATAATGAAGAAAAGCGTCCCCTTTCACAAACCTTGTCATGCTCATCTATGGCATTCAGGATAACAAGCGCTGAGTCCTTGGCGATCTGAAGCTGGGTGTCAGTTATGGAGGCTCCGTGGTCGATCATAACCACAATGTGTTTAGACTGTGGACGCACTGCAGAAACGTACACAGGCCTGCACGAGTACACACACAGATACACAAACGGGATATGGACAGATATCAGTTTTAAATTATAAACATACTCTGTTGCCTAGCAGTTTCATAGTTTTAGAGGAAGTCTGGCACCTTCTTCACTCTATGCTGTCATTACAGAGTTGGTAACACTTTATAATACAGTCTGCAACTGTGACATAACTCCCCTGTAATTAAATGGAATTTCAATGTATTTTATTCAAAATTACAATTTAATGATATTCACCTACAAATAGTTAAAGGTAGATACACAGAAATAATAATACTGTAAGTAAATTTATGCAGTGCATAATTAATTGTAAGTAATGTGTAAGTAAATTTACGTAGTGCATAATCTCTGGGTGCTTTACAGGAAAAGATGCTGCAAGTAATTTTAAGTACTACGTTACTTTTGGGTAATTTTGCAGAAATGCAATAAGACATCCATCATACACATCACAGAATGAATAGTTTATGAAGATGTTAAAAAAAATTAAAGGTGTTAAATCACCTGCTTAATTCATGCCATAATACAGCCTGCAAGCCAAAATGCAAAACATGCAAAATGGGATCATATTTATTTTCCTTCAAAATTAGGATGAAATTGCACAGTACTTGTATCATTTCTGTGTCTTTGCCTGTAAAATACCTAAACTTAGGCAACATTTTATATTACTCATGTACTACATGAAATTACTTATACATTACATACAAATTATGAAAACTAATTACAGTATAATTATTTTGTTTCTTGCAAACACCTGATTTGTTATTCTAGTGTACATATTTTTAAGTATTTGTAAGTAAATATGATTAATTTGCAATTTAAAATAAAATGCATCGAAAGTCTATTTAATTCTAGGTGAATTACACTGTTAGTTGTGGACCATATTATTCAATTTTCAATTTTGTTATTTATATAGCACCAAATCACAACAACAGTTGCCTCAAAGCACTCTATATTGTAAGGGAAAGACCCTTCGATAATACAAAGCAAACAGAGAAAAGCCCAACAATCATGACCCCCTATGAGCAAGCCCTTTGGCAACAGTGGGAAAGAAAAACTCCCTTTTAACAGGAAGAAACCTCCAGCTGAACCAGGCTCAGGGAGGGGCGGCCATCCTCTGCGACCGGTTGGAGATGAGGGGATTACACAGTGTTACCCAACCTGCAGCTATATAAAAAAGAATCATCCAAAAGTAAGGATGTTTGGTTAATAATGCTTGATTGTGGTTGGGGTTTGAAGAAATATGACAATATTTTGAAATCCAGCAATATGACCTGCCATCAACCTTCTCAAAACAAAAACACTTCATGTTTTTAAACTCAGTGAATAAGGACTAAGAGTCTAAGTCTCAACAAAACAAAACAGGATTTATTGTTTACGTCTTACTTACCCCCTCTCCACACACCAACTCAATTTGTTTTGGAAAAGTGAGGCTACAGTTGTCTGACAACCTGCAGCATTTGCTGTGGAAAATTTCACCTCTAAAGAACAACTACCACCGTGTGTGGCTGTTGTCGAGTAATGACATGTTTCTTTCAGAAGCAACTCAAGCAACATAGCGTGAAAGCATTGGTTTGGTCTTAAAATACTGCTTACTGCAACTAAGTTTCCTAAAAAGTTGGGATACTGTGTCAAGTAAAGAAAAGAAAAGAAAAAGAAAGAAAAAAAAGAACGAAATGTTTAATTAAAAATAGTCCAAACACAGTATATCAAATGTTGAAGATTCGGCTGCATACTGCTCGTGTGTAACATTATTTCATTGATTTGGTGAGACTTGTCATTTGAGGTATCACTGTATGTGTTATGCTTGTATTATAAGCAGGTGGAGCTGCAGAACGGTGCAGACTGTAGGGGGTCAGTGGCTCTTTGTGTGTGGTGTGCTGGACAAAGCGACACTAACACGAGTGATGTACTCACAAAGCCTCATTCATACTTGAAGCAAGCCAAGCAACATCATTTCTCCCATGGCTGCACGCCAAACTCACTGACTTGAACAGCAATGGGAGAAATAAACAACAACAACTCAAAAGGAATAATAAAAAGAAAACAGAGGCCAATGCGAAATGCACAAGGGAGCATGAGAGAGATGGCTTTCAGCGATGGGGTGGGGTGGGGGGCGGGGAGAAGAAAAAAAAAACCCATAGCATTGGAGGTGTGAAATTCCAGTAGGCTTTAGTGGTAAAGAGCCACATTCCTACCAATGGCATGTGTGGTCGGGGTGTATGAGGGCAGGATGCCATCAACATGCCCTCTAGGCCACCCCACAGCAACTGGCAGAGGAGGAGGGATGGAAGGCGGGGAGGGGGGTGGAAGAGGGTGAGGAAGATGAAGGCAGGAATGAGCTGCCGAAGCATCACACTTGAACAATCTTTTCCATTATTATGTGTGATATTTGCTGACAAAGTGCAAGTTGTACCTATAATCTTATTTATTTACATTGAAAACAGCTGAAGTACAACAACACGTGTTATAAGCGACAGTAGCTGTTCTATACCTGCTGCGGTGCTCGTAGTTTCCTTTACAGTGGAACTTGTGGGCGGGGAAGACTGTGAAAATGCCCTCCTCCGAGCTGAAGTACTGCCACTTTATACCCGGGTTGGACTTCAGGTTGTCTGCCAACACTGCAATAGGGAGAGAGCGAGTGAGAACAAGGAAAAAGAAAAATACATTACTAAGGCTGAATGGGGAAAATATGTTGTCAGAAAGTTCAGCATACTTGGAAGCTTTTCTTGTTTGGATTTGGCGTGCAAGTTGTGAGAAACACTACATATTTCAGGAGTGAGACTGCAAGTGAGTGACAAAGCATCTACATGAGAGATCAGCCCTAAAGAAATATGCTACACGATATGTTCATGCATCATTGCAGTGATGTTTTACATTTCAATAACACCTCGACGCCTGATGGCGATGATCATAAAGTGTTGCTGGTCATATTGTCCTGTCCATAGTTCATAAGACGGAGCATTAAAAATACATGACCTGATTTGACCTATAGTATCTTGCATGTTTAACACAATGAGACAGACATGTGCAGCTGCTACAACACAGGACAACATATCTAACAATGCCAGCGCTGTACAGGAGGGAGAGTAGAGGAGAAATACTCTCCAGAGAACAACCCTGGATAATCTAAACCGCTGTTGCATGCCACTACCTCTCTCTCTCTCTCTATTACAGGCCTCATTAGATATATACATAACAGATAGAGAAATTCATAACAGATCAATAGGCAGGCTTGCTTACATCTTAACATATGACAAGGACAAATACATCTGTTTAGGCCTGGCCTGGCCTTTCAAATTGTTAAACTACTGGTTAAATTTCTTGTATTTGAACTCTGGCTTTTGTCTGAAATTAGAACTCTACTTATGTGATACAGTCTGCTAAACATAACCAAGAATCCTGGGACCGGTCGCGTCAGATGGCCCCGCCCCTCCCTGAGCCTGGTTCTGCCGGAGGTTTCTTCCTGTTAAAAGGGAGTTTTTCCTTCCCACTGTCACCAAAGTACTTGCTCATAGGGGGTCATATGATTGTCGGGTTTTTCTCTGTATGTATTATTGTAGGGTCTACATTACAATATAAAGCACCTTGAGGCGACTGTTGTTGTGATTTGGCACTGTAGAAATAAAATTGATTTGAATTGAATAGAAAAACTGCTAAATTTGCCCCCTTTAGTCACGATTATACTCAATTATACTTAAAGGGACAGCTGGAGTCGTGATATTCAAGGAGTCAATCCTGTTATGCTTCTTTTATACTTCTTGGGCACATGTGTAGTCAATTTATTGTAATGTAAATTCTCCAAGGACGAGCCCTCGTTGTCAGGCAGACATGTAGACGCCTACGGTTCCAATCACACTCACTGTCTAATAGCAAACATTTATGCCACCCTGACCCAAGCAGAGCCTGGCAGGCCTGTAAAGCATAGCTAAGGCTTCAGAGGCACTACTGACCTATTCACCAGCCTGCTGTGATAACACTGTGTGAACTGTGATTATATTTTTAATCAGAAGAAATTAATACAAAATACTTTAATAATTTAAGAACATGCTAAAATTGGCTCTTTGCATTATTACTAACCCACAATAATTTTAAGGTTTTGGGGGTTGGGGGGGGAAGTAAAAAGATACACATACTATTTTACATTTTATATATTTTATGTGAGCATATAAATAATATTAGCTGTTATTATACGTTACCGGATATATTGTTAGCAAAATATTTTACTTCCCTAATGTTCTCACCAACCCTGAGAACTCCAGTATTGGGCAGACTCTAGAAATAACAGCCAAATACAACCTCTGCAGAGGCCTGAACCCTATTTGCTTAAAACTAACAGAGTGATTTTTTTTAAACTGGGTCACAAAGTCAACAGTATCTTCACAGAGACCCCATCACAAAGCCAACAACTTCCTTTCCACTGACTGCAACACAAAACGGCCTTTCACAATGAGGCGCGGGGTGGGGGGTGGGGTGAAGCTAGTGAGACACAAATAGAAACTTTGGGTCCTTCACAAGGCAAAAAACAGAGACAGAGAAGAAATAGACCGTAACCATCAAAGTAGGCTTCATTAAAATAATACAATGCAGCTGTTAAAACAGCGTTTGATTGATTAAAATACAGGAATGCAGACCAGCCGTGGTGAATCCAATCAGCCTCAGTATGCCAAAGGAACCAACAATACTATTATAAATGAACAGTCCTCCTAGTGTACATCTACATTTGGCAGCAGACTGAAGAAAGTAAGCAACACAAATGGCAATTTTGAACAACTACTTTGGTTTTATTAGCCACACAAGACTACAATCCTTTTTTTCTTTGCAAAGACTTTAGTCTTACTGGAGTGTTTACTTTTTTAGCAAGAAATTTAAAAAAAAAGTGATTGTGGTTTTGTTAGCACCTCTACTTTCTCACCAGCCATTTTGCCATTTCGCTGACTAACTCTTGTTACTTGTAAGATTTTTTCCATTACCTCAAATTGGATTTAAAATGACTTGTTAATTATAGCTACAGTCTTTCCCAGACATGCTAACTACCAGCCATTGCATGTCAGCTGGGTTTCTATGATCCCCAAAATGTGGTTCTTGGCTTGTGATCACATTAAATTAATCACCTGCTAAAGAGAACCTGTTTTGACCTTCTCCAACCTTCCAGATACATTACAAACCACAGTTGTTTTCCCTCCTCTAAGGGTGGGACGGAAAAAAAAATCCCAAGTCAAATGTTCAACTAACGCTTAAACAAGTTACAGAAAACAGATAAATCAGAGAGCTGCAGTGAAACTGTCCAAGGGCCAAACATTATAAACTGCAACGCCAGGCTACATTTACTTGGCGAGGAATGTCTTTTTGGAGACATAGCAGGTTTGCCAATCGTACATCATCCCTGCCCAGCCACTCCATCCGTCTCTCCGAGTTTCACATAAACAGGAACCACTCAGTTGTGTTGACAGTGGAAGAAGGGTTCTGTATACATCTGTCAGGCTTCAGTACTCCATTCTGCCACAAATGTTTAGATCTTCCTATTGAGACAAGCTAAGAAACTGGAACTAAATGAAAGCCATTTCCT
Source organism: Neolamprologus multifasciatus (assembly GCF_963576455.1). Lineage (NCBI taxonomy): Eukaryota > Metazoa > Chordata > Actinopteri > Cichliformes > Cichlidae > Neolamprologus > Neolamprologus multifasciatus. Next base: position 5,908,747 of record NC_140455.1, read on the forward strand.
CCAATCTTACTACTCTTGACTATCAGCAAATGACCTCACTTACTATGATCCAGATATTACACTTCCAGTGGCACTCTCCAAAGTGTATCCTCATTCTAGCACCACTTTAATATATTTCTTTTTGAGGAGATTGTAGTAAAACCCTGTCAACAAGTGTTACATCAATGGAAAAACACTGTGTTCATCATGAACACAGAAAAGATAAGATCAAGAAAAGATATTTGTGTTAAACTTTTTAAAATGCTTTCACAGCAGCATTTATTTCCTGTGAATTTGTTTTCTTTACTTACTTTTCTACCAAATAACATTGTATGTAAGAATGCAAATGTTTGACTATAGCACACATTAAATGATCTGTAGCCTGCCAGTTTGAGTCAATGAGGTCTGAGTGCAAAATCAGCTCCAGCTAATCCAGAAGTCAAGTGATTTCACAACTAGTGACTGCTCCTCCCCAGCTTCCTGTGCTTTTCTCAGGCAGCACACTCCCCTTAAACACACAGACACGTTCTCATTATTGTATATACTAGAATGCAAACCATGCAAACTATGGAAAATGTTTAGATTTCTCCTGTTTAGTAAATATTATATGTACTATGTGTTTTGTGTGAGAATTAAATTATTTGCTAAAGGTGGGAACAATGACATACAACTGCTGCAAGCAGAGGTGGGTAGTAACGAGTTACATTTACTCAGTTACATTTACTTACTTAAGAAGAACATTTTTTTACCTTCATTGCACCATACTTTTTACTTTTATTTGAGTACATTTGTGAAGAAGAAACACTACTTTTACTAAGCTATATTTGACAATATTTGACTTTCTACTTTTTAAAAATAATTAATTTCACACATTGGATAATACTACTAATAATGCATCATGTCGCTGGGGGCTACCTGTAACTCTTTCACCAATTAGACGTAGCCATGCAGTCACATGACCAGATATAAAAGGCAGGCTGGGCAGCCCAAGCCTTTCAAACTAGCGGACACAGACTGAAGAAACACATCAAGAAATGGCAGAGGCAACTGTCTGCACCAAAACTGTAGAGGATAAACACCCTTGGCCGCATATACAAAGCATGTTTCGTTTTAAAGGAGTACAAAAGAACAGCTATATAATGCGATGTCTTCTGTGTGAGCCAAAACAAACCGTTTTTTCAGCATACAAAAACTCAACATCTAACCTGAGGAAACATGTCGCGGTAAGTTTGGTCTAAATGTCTTTTTAGCTATGCTTAAGTGGTTAACACATGAATTAAATGGCTGAATTTAATGACCTAATAATTTAATTCTGGTGTGTTGCGGTGAGGACACTGGTCCCCGAGGACTGGAGCTTTGCACCCATGGGTTATAGGATCACAGTCTTAGGCCTTGTCCACATTAAAAATTAAATTATTTAAAAAAAAAATTGTGCATATCCAGAATCACTCTCTTTCTCTCCTAGAAAAACATTAGTATAGTAATTAAGCTGGTTTAATATTTTTCTTTTCTCCACAAGTGACTTTTGTCTTGACTCTTTCTTCAAAGAACTACAGTTATTAAAGTGTAGAAGTTTATAAAGATTATAAAGGTTCTAAACATTTTTTGAAGCAGAATCTATTGACTAGCACTGCTTAGCCTTGCATATGTTCTTATTTTTAACTTAAACTGGAATTATTTTGTGTGTGTGTGTGTGTGTGTGTGTGGAAACTCACTTAATGTAGGCACGACTTTGGTTTCTCTTCCCTTTCTGTTGTGTTCGGGTCAAATCTGACTGATTTACAACTTAAAACACACACAAATATTGTGTTTTACATCTGATTGCCTCATGATACCTTCCACACTGCACTTGAACATATAAAAGTGATGATCACCTCTTCATTGAATTTTGAGTGTTTTAACCAACATCTGTTAGGACTTCTATCAGCACACGTGGTGTTCCAAATCAAAAGTGACCAACATAGAAAATGAATGGGAATCCACCCACTGAACTGAATTTGGTGGTGAAAAATGGTTTTTGTGCTAGTTGAACTCTCCAGTCTCATTCATCCCCCAACCCTTACTGTAGCACTCCCAGACAAAATTGAGTGGTCTGTTTTAACAGCTCTTAAATTAGCATAACAAACATTTTTCACCACCAAATTCAGTCCAGTAGGTCGTTCTGTGGGTCTTTCATTTGGTCATTCAGTGGGCCGTTCAGTCAATGGGGATGGGGAGGTGAGCACAACAGGAGGGTTAAAAATATGGGAACATTGTTTTTTTTAAAAAGTGTATAGAAATTGCTTAGTCACATGTACTTTCATGGTCTATTTTTTCTGCCAACAGAGGGTTCACGCCACCAAAATGAAGATGTATACAGAATTAATGGACAGCCACAGAAAACGAAAGTCGTCCTCTTCTACCGAGCCACCTATGAAGAACGCAAAACTTACAGACTCTTTCACTGGCTCTAGGCGGGTAACACAGCCAACCAACCATTTTCTATAGTTGAGACATCGTCCTTCAAGACTATGATGGAAACCTTGCAACCTCAGTGTGCAGTAATGAAGAGGAAAATATTGTACTCAAAAATACAAGAAGCTGCGAAGAACATGAAAAGCATAATCATCAAAAAACTGAGCACTGTGAATTATGTTGCTACCACAACAGACTGCTGGTCTGCCAGACAGCATAGCTACTTGGGAGTGACTTGTCACTGGATAGATGACGTCTCTTTAGAAAGGCATTCTGCTGCACTAGCTTGTAGACCTCTTAAAGGTTCGCATACATTTGATGTTCTTGCTGCAGCATTAGAAGAAATCCATTCAGAGTATCACATCAGAGAAAAAGTGACCAGGACGACGACAGACAGTGGTTCAGATTTCTTGAAGGCCTTTCAATTATATGGTGTGGAGAAAGAGGAAGAAACAACCAAATGGCAGGAGGATGGTGGGTCTATCCTTGATGATGCAGCAGAAGACAGTGAGTTAGATGTGGAGTATCAAGATGTCTTTGCTGTTTTGAATGACAACACAGGTCTGGAGTAACAGCTTCCAAGCACCAAAAGTGTGCGTGTCATCTACTCAATCTTATATCAACAGTTGATGCCACTGCTGCAGAAGCTACCAATAATACATACAAGAGGCTGTCTCAGTCTGCTTTTGCAAAATGTCATGCTCTGTGGAATAAAACCAGCAGGTCAATCACAGCTTATGAAACAGTGGAACATGAGTGCAAGTTGCAGTTTCTTCGACCCAATCAGACTCGTTGGAGCTCCCTGTTCCTTGCTGTGGAAAGAGTTGTGCGCATTCATAAAGAGCAAGGAGAGAAAGCAATCTGCAATGTTTGCACGGTATTAAAGATAAACATATGAGTTGATGGAACTGGTTTTTAAATATTAATGGGTGAATCCACCCTTTATTTTAAGTGACTTTGAGACTGACAAATGTGAATATTACTTATCAATTACTTATACCTTTACTGTCTTATTTAGCAATCATTTGCAGATTTTACAGACAATGCACAGCTATTACATTGTTGTAGAAATGGCTATGACTTCTGTTTTTACACCTTTTTTAGGTTAAATCCTGCTGAAATGGGATTTTTGGTTGAGTACACTGCTGTGATGAAGCCCGTTGCCATGGCCCTTAACATCCTCCAAGGGGAATCATCTGTGCACATGGGTTTCTTGCTGCCAACACTTTGCCAGTTGCTGGAGAAGCTGAGGAGGCTGGAGTCATCTTGCACAGTGTGTAGACCTCTTGTTGATGCGCTGCAGGACGGGATCCAGAAACGTTTTGGAGAAATAATGAAAGACCCTGAGCTGATTGCAGCTGCAATACTTCTACCAAGATTCAGAACATCCTGGTCCACAGAGGAAAGCATCTTAAAAGCTGGTATACTTATCCATTAAATTGTGAGCCACTAGATATTGTTACTTGTTACTTGTTACTGTAACTTGGGATTATAGTGTTAGTTAGAAAGTGTTAGTTAGAAACTCAGAGGCTGACAAGAGTTAGAAACAAACATCTCCGGTGTGATAAAAATCTTTCACCAGTAGCTCGGCAGTCTATACAGCACAGTAATGCACAGACCTAACCATACATCTTTCCACAAGTCTGAACTTTATCAGAAATCAACTAGACACCGAGCTGGATGAGGCCAGCACAAACAGCAGCCTATCTGACGAAGATGTCTTCTTTGGATCCATGGGGTCAGGAAAGCCAGAAGCAGGGGAGCTGGAGAGGTACCTTTCATGTCCATTCACTGGAGGTGTGGATCTATTGCATGGCTTTCCTCACATCAAGAAGCTGTCAATCAAAGTCAATACAGCTCTTCCTGCATCTGCAGCCTGTGAGAGACTTTTTAGTCAGGCAGGACTCCTGTTCACTGCCAAACAGTCACAGCTTCACAGCAAGAACCTTGAGAGCCAACTGCTGCTGAAGCTTAACCAGCATTTCACTGAGTGAAGAAACTATTTATTGGAAAGTGAGCCCTCTTGTATGTACGTCAAATCGTGGAAGTTTTTATCTGATTTTAGTGTAGTTTTTATTTGTAACATTTTATTCTGTTTGTATTGCATGTTTTTAGTGTTTTTATATGACATTGTGTTAATCCACTGTGTATATTGAGGTATTTTAGTATACAAAGAACATTTTATAGTTTTGTTAGAGTTGTGTTTATGGTGAATTTTAGTGCAGATGTTTGTTTTGTTTCTGTTTTTTTAAGAATTATTGTTTTATTCCTGCTGTCCACATTGGGGAATAAACTTTTCCTGATTAGACCTGTCGCATCTCTGTGCCCTGTGTTTCTGATTCGCTTGCTGCCTCTTTAAAAGAACCACCCCTAGTCTGACATTCTTTAACTTTAGTGCCTACACACATATGTTGAAGTTGCCTCGTTCTAATGTTTTCTCGGAGGCAACCATTTCCATCTTGTCACTGGAAATGGTTTGCACTGTTCATATATTCATTTACTGTAGGTACTGGTTAAAAAAGCTTTGTTGCTAAAAACTTGAAATCTGGAAATTAGAATTGTTGTGCCTTATTTTGTTAATGGTTTTACATATATTCTATTTGAAAATACTAAAATTTGTGCATTTCTTTAAAAAACAGACATTACAACCAGTTACTCAGTACTTGAGTAGTCTTTTCCAATCCAATCAAATTTGGATGGCGACTTTTCACTTTTACTTGAGTATCATACTACATGCCGTAATTAGTGTCATAATTAGTTTAGCTAAAGTCATGTGAATGCTATGCAAGTAGAAGAAAACTGTTATTCACCAGTTTGTCAAAGATTGCCTCTGGCATGCTAAATATGAGTCAGGATATACAGTGGCACTTAAGTTTAAAGACAGAGTTAAAGGTGCTGAAAGAATATCGGTATGTACAAGTGTGCATATACTTCAGATTGATGGATGAGTTGTTGTCACATAGCATCTTTAACCTAGACAGTGGCTATAACGTCTTAAAAGACAGCCTACAAAAACACAATTCAGACAGAGGGCCGAAAATGGATTACTCCAACTTGTTGGTACTGATATCTCCAAATCCATCCACCATCTTTCCCTTCAATTCAACAGAAAATGGAAGGTAGGAGGACAAAATACAATAAACTCTCCAATCAGCCCTCACTCCTCCTTCCTCTCACTTCATTTATCATTCTCTCCCTCTCAATTATCCCTTGCTCTCACCCACACGGGCCCTCCCTCCCCTCTGTGGCTGCTTGTTTAGACTGGGCCGAGACAAATGGAAGGGAATGAATACACTGAGAGTGTGGGGGTCAATGAGGGCTGAATGTGGTGGTGGTGAGGGGGGGGGAGGGGTAACATGAACTTGTCGTGACTGACTCGTCAGGAAAATAAAACCCTGACGATGGTGACGTGTTATGAATGGCAGTCATTATGAATGGTTTACAGAAAAAGTACCAGGGTGGGATATTTGGGGAGGGAAAAAGCAATTGGGTGAAGGCAGCAATGAGATGACAGAGATGGGTTATATCCATGGTTTGACTCAGATATGTGGCTAAGTAAGTTAAGAAGACCTCAGGGATTTTTTGGGATTTTGCAGCAAACATTAGATTAGAAAATATCAATTTGTAGAGCCAAATCTAAGAAGCTTTGAGTAGTAATAATTATTACTCCCAATTCCGCACAATACTGGCTCCACAGAGTTGTTGCTAACACAGTCGCCTAACAAATAAAAGATCTCTGCTTCAGTTAGGGGAGGAGACCCAAAACCTTTTGGGGTTGTGTCAGAAAGGACTAGCTGCTAGGGCAACCTGCTGTGACTAAGGGGCATTGACCCCTTAGTCACAGTGATCCCTTCATTTATTATGTGGACATAATTAGGGATGGGTATTGATAAGATTTTCACGATTCCGATTCCATTTTCGATTCTGTTTAACGATTCGATTCTTTATCGATTCTTTTTAAAAAGGAGAACACTAAGGTCTAATAGCTTAGAACTTTGTTTTATATCTTCTCTTTGAACAAGATAGAAATTTAGGAGTAACATGGCCTTACAAACCCAACAGTGAGCTCTTAAGAGATCCACAGCCTACGGCTCTTCAATGGGGTGTCACAGGGTCCCCAGGAAAAAAAATTTGTAAATGTAAAATAATAAAATAAATATTCTTCTGTAGCAATAACAAAGTATAACATCAATTATTCTGTAGCAATTACACAAGAATATCCAGTAATGTCCCTGCCTACAATTAAACACATTCACTTACTGAAAATCATCTGCTGTGGCAAATGGGTGCAAACCTTTGACCACAAACTTAGTCACTGCTCGGTGACATTCGTCTATCCTGGCCTGAAAGGAGACGCTAACGGTAGACTGCAGTGAGAACTGCCAGCATCTGAGCCAGACTCTGTCTGTCTCTCTCATCATGGTCATCTAAATGCACAGTAATGGCAGGTTTTGTAATAAGGCAGATCGCGCTAACATAATATGCACTGTTAGTTGATTATTTACCTGCTGCATTAACGGGAGAGGACGTGCAAACGTTACCGCTGCTGCTGGGTTGAGATTCACGAGTCCGGAGCGGAATTAAAAACACGACATTCATTTAAGGTCATCGTGTGTTTTGTGAGCAAATGCTTTTGTATATTTGTAGTGTTTCCTCCCTTAAATGAAATATCTACTTTGCAAGTATTGCAAGTTGCCCTGTTGTCATCCATTCTCGTAAAGCAAAACCAAACTTTTGAGCGTTTGAGCCGCTTAGGCGCCATGTCGTTACCTGCCAGGTAAATGACGCTCCGCAACGTGGTGACGTCATTCGGGGCGACTGGAATCGATAAGGGAATCGTTTGCCAGGTAAATGACGCTCCGCAACGTGGTGACGTCATTCGGGGCGACTGGAATCGATAAGGGAATCGTTTGCAAAAATGGCAAACAATTCCAAGGAATTGAAACACTGGGAACCGGTTCTCAACAAGAACCGGTTTTCGATACCCATCCCTAGACATAATAAATTAATAAATTTTTAATAATTTTTTTTTTTAATTGGAAGTTAAATTGATCATTACGACTGGTCAACACAACATTGGATGGCAATATTTTTAAAATACTTGTAAAAACGTCTCTCAGTGATCAGTGAGATTTACCTCTAAGGCCAGCAAAAAATGAAAGTGCAGCTCACTGAAAAGAGCTGGAAGTGATTTTAACAAGTGACTGTGAGTCAAACTGCAAAGTTAATAGACATCAGGAAACAGGTTCAATATTCTGGAGTCTGTGCATATACTTCTTTTCTGGAAATAGAGAGCGCATGCTAGGGACAGTGTTGGGGAGTAACGGAATACATGTACCGCCGTTACGTATTTAAAATACAAAATAAGAGTAACTGTATTCCGTTACAGTTACCGTTTAAAAAGGTGGTATTTAGAATACAGTTACTTTGTTGAAATAAATGGATTACACTGCGGTACTTTCCTGTTTCATATTGTGGCGGGTCAGGACTGTTTGGGTTTTGTTTGACAGCTACGTTCTGTTGTTCCAGGTGGCAGCGTTATGGTTGCCATGGTTACAGGGTGACGCTCTCTCTCTGCGTGTTTCCTGGGTGAGAGAGGCCTTTTTGATGTTGTTGTGCTAAGCTAATAGACAGAATGCTACCGGTATAGCTCTAAAGAATGTAGCATCATAGGCAGTGTAGGCCGTGCTGCAGGGAGAATGGACTGCCATACCCGTTATGTGTCTGTGAGCGAGGGAGGGAGAAAAAGGAAAAGTACGAGCTGTCATCGAGCAAAAACGGGAGCTGGAAGCATGTAAATATAATATAACCACTGCAGCCAAGAAGAGTGCCTGACGAGCCCAGTTGTAAGTAAGCTATTAAGACTCGACTATACACCGTGTTCGTGTTTTCCTCCAAAAACAATAAGTGGAGCAGCCTTTCAACGCCTCTCTCTGTCTCTCGCTAGCAAAGTTGACCCAGACAACAAAGTAAAGCTAGTTTTCAGCTACGAGCCCAACACAGAACCCACCGTATTAGCCAGAGGTCCCTTTACTACGGTTCGGAGCCGCGGACCTTCAGTAACAGTAATAAATCACAGCAATTGTACATTCATGTAGTTGTAAACAGCATGATAATATATTAAGTAATCCAAAGTATTCAGAATACGTTACTCTCATTGAGTAACGTAACGGAATACGTTACAGAATACATTTTGGGGCATGTATTCTGTATTCTGTAATGGAATACATTTTAAAAGTAACCTTCCCAACACTGGCTAGGGAGCAGAACTGGGGAAAACAAAGCAGCAGGAGGAAAGTTGCCTTTGCCTGCCTTTAGTCAATGTTGTCCATTTTATTCTTAATCAAATGCAGAAAGACATGCAGTGCAGACACATATGGGAGTTTTACGTGGTAGTATTCTGCAATGTGCTTATGCAATTTGGAACAAGGCAGGGAGAACGCCATAAAACTACTTTCCATCACTTCTCATAGCTACAAGGGGAGTGTCGAGGTTGCGTACAGCATGTGTGCAATTGCATACAATTGCACCCGATTTATGTGAGCTGATGAAAACAAAACTGAGAAGACTTTTTTCAACAGGACGATAACACAAAGTGTGAGTACAACTGCAGATGAGAGATCAAAGTCGAACAGAGTGCTTTGGACACAGACAGCTTATTATTTTAATCTGACATCAATTATATATTTTTTTAAAACACTGCAGAGGCAAAGAACACACATTCTTAATTTAAAAACTGGGTGCCATGGCAACTGCTTCAAATAAAGTCAAAAAATGGCTTTTAAAAGTTTGAATGCCTTAAAAGCTGTGTGTGTCTGTGTGTAATTTGTTAAAGCAGGTCAGCTCATGGACTACCAAATGATAGTTCCCTCATTGGATCTGTGTCTGTGTGTGTGTGTGTGTGTGTGTGTGTGTGTGTGTGTGTGTGTGTGTGTGTGTGTGTGTGTGTGTGTGTGTGTGTGTGTCAACAGACCTGAGTTGAGGTCCCGTCCGGGGTTGAAAGCTCGGTTGTTGACGGTGGGGGAAAGTCTGTCACAGCAGATGGTCTTGGAGACGTTGATATTGAAGTTTCCATCAAACCTAAATGCACACAAACAGGCAACATTTGAGAATTTACAGAGCGTGTGTCCAACTCATTTGTTGGTGGAGCTGCTCTGGCTTTTCTCTCAGCACAGATTTACAACTGCTCCACCACTTTACTTCCTATAAAAGGAAAACCTGCAGATGTGCACACAGAGCTCATCAGACTTTAGAGAATTGCTTGTGGGCCTACTAAATATTGATATTTACCAAGATCTACATAAATTGTACAATTAATAAAAGATATACGGCACGTGGAGACATAAGATCAATGAACATGAAACGTCAGCTGAAACGAATAGACTATGCTTTCTTATATTTGAGCTACACTACATCACTAACTGAATCATTTGTTGCTAAGGCCTCACACTAAAGCTGAAGTTTCAGCTAGTGAACAATACTTTCCATGGAAAACTGCTTGATTCCCGCTTTTTCCTCTAACAAAGCTAATGCCCAGTTCCCTGAATACATATGAATGTGATTCTAAGAAGGGCCGTCGGCCTAATTGGATGATTCAAAGCATCTGTTAGAGCGCCCAAACTTCTGCTGTTTGTCTCCATGTCAGACGTTTCATTTTTCCCCTCATTCCCCCCCCCCCCGTGTCATTTTGAACAAAACACTACAGTGTTTTACGGTGAAAATGCAGCTTTTCTGTGGTTGTGGGATACACACTTACCAGCCACTTTGTTAGTTACACCTGTTCAACTGCTTGTTACTGCAAACATCTAATTAGCCAATCACACAGCAGCAACTCAACACATTTAGGCAAGTAGACATGGTCAAGGCGACTTGATGAAGTCCAAATCAACCATCAGAATGGAGAAATGGTAAATGGTAAATGGACTGGTTCTTATATAGCGCTTTTCTACTCTTCTGAGCACTCAAAGCGCTTTACACAACAAGAAGAAAGGTGATTTAAGTAAGTACAAAAAAGACATGGTTGTTGGTGCCAGACCCACTGTCCTGGGTATTTTAGAAACTGCTGATCCACTGGGATTTTCCCCACACCGGTTTACAGAGAATAATCTGAATAAGAGAAAACATCCAGAGTGTGCCAGTTTGCTGAGCGAAAATGCCATGGTGACATCAGAGTAGAATGGTCAGACTACTTTGAGCTGATAGGAAGCCAAAAGCAAGCTACAACTTAAGCTGCACGCTGAACCTTGAAGCAGATGAGCTACGGCTGCAGAAGACCACACAGATTGCTACTCCTGTCAGCTAAGAACAGGAAACTGAGGCTGCAACTTGCATAAGCTCACAAAAATTGGACAGAAAAGTGTGAAAACATTGCCTGTTCGGATGAGTCTCGCTTTCTACTGTGACATTCAGATGGCAGGGTCAGAATTATTGTCGGGCATAAACGGGTCCGTGGTGCAAAAAAGGTTGGAGACCGCTGACATAAACCACACAAAAGCACGAATATATGCTGCCAGGCTAATGATAGTGGTCGTGTAATTGTGTGAGGGATATTTTCTTGGCACACTTTGAAGCACTGAGCACCAACTGAGCATCATTTAAACACACATTCTACCTACATATTGTTCCTGACCGTCAAAACCCCTTATGAGCACAGTGTACCCATCATCTGATGGTTACTGCACTTAAACATGCCAAGTCACAAAGCTCAAAGCATCTCAATCTGGTTTCTTGAACACATGAGCACCGTTGGGATGTGGCATAAAGGGAGATTCACAATATGGATGTGCAGCCAACAACTCGGCAGCAACTGTGTGATTCTATCGACTCAATATGGATCAAACTCCACGAGGAATGTTTCCAGCATCGTGTGGCATCTGTGCGAAGAAGAAAGGAAGGCAGTTTTGAAAAAAAAAAATGTGTGAATTGGGGGGGGAGGGGGGGGGGGTGTCTAACACAGTACTAGCCAGGGGTATCTAATAAAATGTCTATGGGAGCACAGTTGGTAAATTTATGTGCATGTACAATGATAAGGTTGGAGCAAAGTAGAGTTCTAACAGCCTGAGAGAGTACAACGTTGACTGCTCAAGCAACATGTTTGTTTAAGTCATGTATTCAAATACTACCTAAGATGAAGTAACACTATGCAGAAATTGAGAAATGAACAGGAATCACTTTTTTTCTTTTTTTTTGGCAAAGTTAGTCATCGCTATGCATCACTGCAGTTTAACAAAAACACAAATGTGACACAAATGTGAAAATTCAAATGTAAATAGGCTTTAAACTTATATATACACAATTACAATGGGTGCACGCTAACAAAACCGTAACGACAGTCGAGCCAATTAACACCAGTGGCTGATATTCCGAGTTCAGCTTAAGGTTATTCTCAACATACGGCATGTGAAGAGATTAAAGTGGAAAAGAATGGTGCGTGGGCTCAGAGAAGAAATGCTGACAATAACCGCCTCCATCATTTACATCAACAAAGCAAACTTCCAAACAAACAGAACCGCAGAAATGTTTGGTCGCCCTATTGTTCTCAAGCCCTTGTGACACTTTGTGATAGATGTCAACATTTAATGAGGCCACAGAGTTGAACTTTCTGCGCCCAAACCAGACCAAGTAGCCGATAAAGAAGGATGCAATTAACCAGGAAATGTAAGCAGATATTCATATGTGGGCCAGACCATCTTCAGTATTTATAGTGTCTGCTCCTTATCTTTTTTGAGGGCCTTAAAAAAAGAAAGCACGTTAGATGGAGAGAGATGGTGGTGGTGAAAACGGAGTGTTGTGGAAGTTTTTCCACTTGAATAAAGTCTGCAGACGAGCGGTGAGCGGTAGCTAGCATTCTTTTATTCCCATGCACACAACATATAAACAAGCTTGTGAAGCCCCTGCATGACCACGGGGCAGGGTCAGCAGAGTCTCTCTGAGCCAAAGTCAACCTCTCAGTTAAATACCTTCTCCAGGAACAAAAGGCAGTACACAGCTGTTTCACACTCCCTTGCTACTTCCCAGAGTCCTCAAGAGACAAAAGACTGGTCCTCTGGAGTTCCTGTTTTCCCCCCAACATCTTTGCTACACCCCCTACCATTTGTCTTAAGTATGAGTGTCAGACATGTTAAAACAATGAAATAATGTGATTAATACCTTAGTGAAAGAAATTCCTCTACAATCCCACCCTTTGATTCTAAAATCAAGAATCACATTAAACCAGAATTTCTTTCCTGACATTCTGCATATTACATCAACATTATTGTACACTTAAAGGAGTTTCACACTGTGTATCCTCACTTCACTGTTCTCCCATCACCCTTTGTTCATCTTTAATCTTCCCCACAATCTAAGCTCTCACATGCAAATGGAAACACCAATGATACAGAGGAAAGGTCTTCTCCAGAGTGTCAAAGTACTTTGCATGGCAAAGTGAAACAGCATTAGGTGGTCATTCTCTGTCACAGTCATGGCTCCTGGCGTCTGTGCCATTTACAGAGTCATAACTCCAACACTGATCTTCCTTGCGCTGTCACTTTTGGAGCTTGGCACGCTCTCTCCATCCCTCGATTTCTGTTCCAACGCGGCTGTAGATTTAAGGCAGAGCACGTCGTACACCTTAGTTGTCTTCCTCAGCGTCAACGTCGAAACTCTTTCATTTTATTTTAAGATTTTGCTGTTCAAAATCTCCTCATGACAATCCTTTGGAAGCCCACTGTCGTTTGTCTGTTGTCCTGCAGATGGTCCCTGCTTCTCAGTGGTCCTCTTGAAGCGTTGTCTCCCAGGCATGGTCTGCATCTGCGCCTCAGTCAATCCTTCCATATCCCTCATGTCACGGTTCCTGCAATTTAAAAATGAAAACTTCCCCGGAAAAAACCCTCTTTTGCCCTATGTTAGCTTATCACCATTAGACATACACAATAAAGTTGTGCATTGTCTCTTAAAAATTCTCAGGGCTTCTCCCCTGAAGTAGCTTCACTCCAGGCCCTGTTGTAAGGAAAAAAAACATTAGCCAGTGGTGTGTCCTGCTGTAAATCATGTGATTAGATCATATGATTAGCCCTCTGCTGTGGAAAAAGTGATATAGATGTTAGCGCAGCGCGTCTGTATGCACACTTTCTCACAGTGACCTCTGCACTGTAAACAATACAAGGTCATGAATAACACACTGCTGGTAAATTCACAAAGACACAGAAAGTGGCAATTAAAAGGTTAAGTCAGCACGGCTCAAAAGCCCATGCAACCCAGGATGTTGCTGTCACCTTTCTGCTCCTGTAACAAAGAAACATACATATATACATCCACCCTTTTGTCTCTCTGGGTGGAGGTGCAATCTTGCATATTGGTGTCAAGTCAGTCAGGTTTTTGTCAGTCCAGTCAATCCCCGTGTTTATTGCTGATAGCAGAACCTCTTGTGTCGCAATAAGTTTCTACTGCCAGCAATGACGTCATTTCAAAAAGGAAAAAAAAGAATTTAGACTGGATTACCTCGCTGAATCCTTTTTGCCAGGGACTTGTTTTCTGATTGTCCCAAATAAGTGGCTTTCTCCCGAGCCCATTTTAATTTTGGAGAAGCTCACTTGCGATTGATCAACATGTTGTGTAGCGCTTTCGATTCCGATCTTGCAGGCCTGCTTGAAAAAGAGAAAATTGCCAAACAAAATCTCAGTGCACTGTTAAAAATCAAAAAATATGAAGGCCTCTTTTTAGAAGTTGTCTAAGCATACTCCCTTAGAATGATAGATCAAAACAACTAATTGCCAGGTTCAAAGTGGTACCAAAAGAAAATGCATCAGTAAATCCAAAACTTTCATCCACCAGTCACACACACCTCACACAACAGCAATATTCTATTAGAAAATGAGTTTTTGTTTTCCCCATGTACCCAGATGTGTGTCACGATAAGACCTCCCTCACACATCAGAAACCAGAAACTCAATAATCTATTAGTCCCCACTCATCTGACCCTCCCGCAGCATTCTGTTCACCGCTGATTCAATCATCCTTCCCCAAAAATAATACTAGTTCACTAGTCTATGTATCACTTCTTAACCTACTAAGCTAACTGGACAAGATGATGGTAACAGAAATGCTTTAAAATGCTATTTGGTCTTCATGAGCTTCATTGCATGTGTGTTTGTGTTAGTAGGATTAATGCATTTTTCTGTTTGTGTTATTTTTTGTGTACCTCTCCTCTTTGCGGTGCTCCAGACACTTTTCAATTCTCCACGCAAGGCAGTCGTTTTTTCCTTCCCAGTTTTCCTAAACCCAAATTTCATTCCCACACTACAACAGCCTTCCTCCATGTTGTCCCCTTCTCCTTTGACTGTGGTCTCATCTCATCTCTCCCCCTTGCAGCAGTCCAGTGAGAGTCAGTTGTCTTTCAGCTTTGTCCTGTTTTCCACGGTCTCATTTTGCCATTTTTGCGCCGAAAGTGGCAAATGTCCAACTCAAGCAGTCTTTTCAAAATTCCATTCACACACAGTGAAGGTGCAGCTCGTTGGAAATGCACATCCATCCATCCAGTCATGATGATGCCATTTTTCTCCTTGCTGTCGCTGTCTTGCACAGCTGCTGCTGCTGGACCTTTTCTTCACTGCTCAGGATGCTGCTGTGAGCTCTTGAGATCCATCTCGTTGTTCTGGAACTGCATTTCTTGTCTTCAGGGAGAGATTCTTGGAGCTTGTGTTCTCAGGGTGACAAACACGTGGAAGTTAAGCTGTAAAACAATTTAGCCAAAAACTTGGCTTGAGTGTTTCTAATGGTGTCAACCTATAATTTTCTTCCGACTGCTGCACGTGGAAAATTGATCCAGGTCTGCTCTTCACCTGCAAGTGACACACTGAGACATTTTGATCATTAAACACAAAACCCTTGCCCTAATTTTATTGCTCATTTTCATCAACAATTCTGCTAAAAAAAAAATTTTCGTGTGTGTCCACCCTAGGGGAGCTGGTGGCCTGCAGTACCACCCTCTCCCACTAGTTGAAAACAACTTTTACACACATTTCTACACTCCTCTCTTTTTTTCTTTTTTCCTTTGTTCCCCATTTCAACATTTTGTAACCCCGTTTCTCACTGTTTTTTTTTACACACACATCAACTTTTCCCACACAACCATTCTCTGCAATCTTACACACTACACATTTACTCAATTCTTACCACAGTCACGTATTGAGTTTTGTCTCTGGCCGCCTGGTGGAAGGTCTGCCGATCTACTGGATCTAGATCCCATTTTACTACACGAGGCGTCCCCCGTGAGGCCCTTGCCTTCTACGGACCAAGGAACGAACACCGCCACTCCGTGCACTATAGTACACGGAAATGGATCCCGACAGTGTACCCGAACCGCCGTTCCTGTGACGTACTTGGACCGAACACAGGTCTGGGCCGGCTTCTCCCCAACAACGTGCGCGAGCCACTGTCCTTGTGATGAGCCGTACCCAACACAAGCCTGGGGCCTCAAACCACCAGGTTTTCCTCCCGGAGACTCGAACTCCGGGGTCGGCCAGCGTTCCCCCCCTCGGCCAGACAAAAAACTCTCCATGACTGTATACAAGTTAGCTACAACTCACCCATCTGCAGAAGTCCCCTCAAAATCGATGATCTCGGTGGTGACTGAAACACACGGCTCCGTGACTCCTCCATTTCCTTCGCTTCAACAGCTGGTAGGACAAAGGTACCTTTTCCCTCAGGGGTGATCAGCCCGTCCACGGAACCGTTGTTCAGCGACCACACGGACCACCCTGCTCGCAGCGCCATTTTGTTGTGGAAGTTTTTCCACTTGAATAAAGTCTGCAGACGAGCGGTGAGCGGTAGCTAGCATTCTTTTATTCCCATGCACACAACATATAAACAAGCTTGTGAAGCCCCTGCATGACCACGGGGCAGGGTCAGCAGAGTCTCTCTGAGCCAAAGTCAACCTCTCAGTTAAATACCTTCTCCAGGAACAAAAGGCAGTACACAGCTGTTTCACACTCCCTTGCTACTTCCCAGAGTCCTCAAGAGACAAAAGACTGGTCCTCTGGAGTTCCTGTTTTCCCCCCAACATCTTTGCTACACCCCCTACCATTTGTCTTAAGTATGAGTGTCAGACATGTTAAAACAATGAAATAATGTGATTAATACCTTAGTGAAAGAAATTCCTCTACAGGAGCAAGGCTTCGGGGTCTGACTGTGATCTAACAAAATAATGGGAAAAGGGGAAATTTTGGCAAAATTGTGATAAGAGTGCACTAGTGTTCCCAAAATGCAGATTCTTGACTGTTAGCAATCAGGGATAAGACTCTGATGTCATCAGTCCAAAAAAGGAGAAGCAGCATTCTTTTATCTCAAATCACAATGAGCTTTTAAAAAGCCAATTAAAAATAAAAACTCTTGGAATTCATCATTTCCTACACAGCTGCTTGCTTTTTCTTCCTCATTAGGCTCTTTAACAAGTCCCCACTGGAACCTGGTGTGATGCGGAAGATGCGTCTCTACGGCGGCACTGTCCTTGAGCACACAAAAGCCCAAAAGTATTAAAGATGTCAAAAAATGAAACGTCGCACATGACCTATCAGTTCTTTCTCACCTGTTTCAGCACCCAGCGACAGCCTAAAATGAGCTACATGTACTGTTCACTCTAAATGCTGGTTTCTGCCATACCCACAAAACGCGGGGTGGGGGGTATGCAGAGTAGCAGGCTGTTCTGCACCGCACCAAGCTTTGGTGCTTTGATCCATGCCTCCAAGTGGACCTTGCCACCACCCCCCGCCTCCCCCCTCCCCCCTCATCTGGGTTAGCAACATACAACTACACGTGTGCACACATGTAAACACACACTGTGCACACTTTTTGGCTCCCTCTGCTTGCAGACCTGGCGCTGGCCGTTGCTGATTGACGGGTCCTGTGATGTACAGGCTGCATTTGAACTCCACTCATTTAGAGTCCCACAAGGCCAAAGTCATTACTATTCTCCTTCAACGCACTCTGCATAGAAGGGGTGGGCAGAGGCGCTCGGCGAAATGTGTGCCAGATAAAAAATACATTTGCAGCTGCTTTGAATTCCACATCAAAAAACATGCGAAAAAGAGAGAGGGAGAGCTGGGAGGAGAGCTTCGAGTCTGATCAGACATCTTAATGAGGGCAGAGAAATCCGTTTTCCAAAAAGGTCGGACACGCGCACACATTTTTTCTATTTCATATATATTTTAATATGCATGTATACATATACACACACAAAAACCAACAGTGATAATCTATCAAACTATCACCCAATATTGTTGCAAGATCTCTGCACAATTTAATAAGCTTATTAACAAATGCAGAGGTGTGTTCTACAGTTACAAAATAGACAAACATCAGTAACAATCACCTTTTTTCTTACTGGGACTGAGTTTGTACCAAAAACCAACCCTCCCATTTCCCTCCTTCAAAGACTAAAATGGGCAGACTCTTCTAAATAAGGCAGCACCTGCCGTTTTCCAGCCATTTTTAAAAATCTATTATATTAAGGTGCCCCCTGCTGCAAGAGCCATGTATATCCGCAAAGCAGGCAGTCCCAAACCATTCAAAAAGCCCAGTGAGAATAATTACCTTGAAGGGGCTTGCTGTTGCGTGAGCCCCAACGTCAAGAGTAATACCACTCCTAATGTGTTTGCAGTCCCTCGGCGGTAGCAGCGGTAAAGCTGGCAACATGCTAGCAGGAGAATTGAGAGCGCTTGAAGACACGTTCGTGTATCTGTCTGTCAATGGCAGCTCTACCGAAACGGATTCAAATGAAATATCAATAGGCAGAATTGATTTTGGAGGAAAGTGTGGTGTATAGAAACTACTCTACAACAGAGGAAACAGCCTGAAGTGAATTTTTGATGCTATGCATTTGCATTGCATAGACTGCACTAAAGCAAGAGGTGTCTCTGGTGTCCCCCGTGTATGAAAATGAGAGTGGACAAGTATTACCAACACCTCAAAACACATGTGCCTTTAACAAGAACTTCAAAAATAAAAAAAATCCCTAAAGCAATGACAAGAAAAACATGAATCTTTTACTACAAAAACTTTGATTTACTGTAGGGTAGAGGTGGGAATCACCATACATCCCACGATACGATATTATCACAATACTTAACGCACGATACGATATTATTGCAATTTTTTTTAAATATTTTGCGATATTCAGATTCTGTACATAAAATGAATATTGATAAAGTTTACCTTTATCTAATATCAAAGTCTCACACTCAGTCTTTCTCTCATTTCAGTCAGTATTTATTGTTGACAAACTGAACGGTTTGTACAGTCTAGTCCAACTTAACTGAATGCAACCATCTGGTACAATTATAGCTATTCTAAACTATGCAATTTATGAAAACTATGCAGCCCATTCAGCAACTGAAGAATTTGAGGGTAAATTAAAACAAAATATAATTTTACATTAAATAAAAAAAGTTTTAAACTTAATTAAAATAAAACATGTCTTAAATTAAAATAAGTAAACTGTCATGTTTATTGCTGCCAAAAAAAAAAAAGTTAAACACATTTGGACAGTGAAGGAATGTCAGGATTCTTGTTCAGAAAAAGGATCAACATGCTCTGAAGTCAGAGCACAAAAACCTTTTTTGTAACAAAATATCGATTTCTGCTGTCCCTGTATCGATACAATATTAGCAAACAAAATATCACGATACTACACAGTATCGATTTTTTCCCCCACCCCTACTGTAGGGTAGGGCTGTTCGATATAACTATATATATCGGATGACGATATAAAACCGTCTATCGTTTCATTTTACGCTATCGTTTGTTTCGTGGTGTCGCAAAATAAACTGTTTACGGCAATATTTTTTCATCGTTTTGATGGTCACTGTAGTGGCTATATTAATTTCTTAAAGTTCTCTCTTTCTCTTATATTTAATATAACCACACTACGGACGGACAAGCGCCTGTTTTTATGCGTTGTGGTTAGCAACAAGGACGGTAACAGCATCGCGTGTCCGCTCGTTTATTTTCCACATAAACCTTTCACAATAAAGCTCAAGATCCTGTTGAGACTTTTCAAAAGGTGCTAAAAAATAAACCTTAGACTCAAACGTTAGAAGAGGCTTTTTCCCGCAGCACGCCGTGTAATAAATACTCACAAAGAAAACGGCGGCCGTTACAACTTATGTCTAAAAATGTATTGTTTCATGCATCGGTTAAAACACTCGACTCCAGCTACATGACGCACAGCTGGAAACACTTTCCGCAAGACGAGCTGCCCGAGATTCACAGAATTTATAGAAAATGTTACATTTTTGTGATTTATATTGTTATTGGGACGATATAATTCTTATATCGGGATATGAGATTTTGGTCATATCGCACAGCCCTACTGTAGGGTACTACACTGAACTATATTAGTGTATACAGCTGTATATGATCAATTCATAATTCGGTACAAAAAACTATGAAGAATGTGGGAGAAATGTTGCCTGCAATAATGCCAAAATAGCAGGTTGCATACTAAGTGTAGGCTTTTAAAAAAGCAGAGATCACTTTTTCAGTTCGGGGAAATTCTGTGTCCAAATGTGGCCTGTTCAGTAAGTAATAGGGTATGACTCGATGAATCCGTTGCCAGTTTGTAATGATTGTCATGCTCCTCTGCTATGCTGCTCACAAGAGCAACTGCTGAGAAATGTAAGTGCAGGGTTATTGTCAATTAGAGCTACATCAGAATTCACATGTTTACAGTTTGCAGCCACCAAGTGAGTCACGTCACATACAGGAAGAACCAAAGAGTGGCAGCGGTAAAAAAAAAAAAAAAAAAAAGTTTCATTTTGCTTATGAATAAGTTAAATACAGTCATCAGCTTACAAGCTTATTTTCCAGCATGTACTGCGGAACAAGTCAGGACAACTGCCAGACTTAGATGTACTAATATTTATCATGTATACAGGGGTGTGTCCCACAGAATACATACGATCAAAATAGGGATGGGCCAAATAACTGGGATACTGGGGTGTTGATTTAGACACACAGAGTTGGATACCTGAATTTGTTGTCAAAGACTTTTCCTTACACTTCACAAGTGCTTCTAGTAAAATCCTCAAAGCCCAGACGCTCTATTCAATATTTAACGGGAGTGTTTTTTAGGCTGACTGCATAGCTGTGCACCTACACGCATAGTAACTGTTTTTTGTTTGTTTTGTGAAGAGAAAAAAATCTAACCACCACGCCTCTAGTTATTATATGCAGTGATAATAAGGGGAACAGGGTTGTGTCTTTTAGTCATATTAGTTGCCAATTTTCAGTCAACTTGCACGCTAATTGGCTTCAAGGTGGACATGGAAAGTTTTACTAGACTGTTTGATTTGCTATTGTAAATGAGCTGCTGGCTACAGCTTGGCTCACTACTCCAAAAATGATGTCACATGTGGTCTTTAATAAGCACCAACATTTAGGAGATTTCACTGCACGACTTTTCAAGTGCTCGGAAATAGCAACACTGACTAAAAACACATTCATATTAGGGATCTAATGGAAAAAGCACTTTAATGATGAAAATATGCACACACACAACACACACAAATTAGGGGGTTCTATTCTAGCTCTTGGATTATTCTTTTGGTTGGGAGACTTGACGAGAAATGTGAGATCTTGGAGAAAAAGAAGAAAATGATTGCATCGAAGTAGTTTGTCCATAACACCTTTTAATGGTTTAAATCAGGTTTGTCAAACATGGGGCCCAGGGGACAGAAATCAGCCAGGCAAAGACTCAAATATGGATCACTGGACATCTTTGGAAAATGTGAAGGAGTACATAGATTTTAAATTTTAACTGTAGTTTAATGGGTTTTACAGTTTTTATTATCAATAAAGACACAAAACACACACACGTCAGGTTTTCATATCTTATGGGGACATCTAATTGACATGCTTTCCCTAGCCACTTACCCTAACCATCAAAAATATATGCCTAACCTTAACCCTTAGCCTAAGCCTAACCATAACCAATTGTAACCCTGACACTAAAAATACATTTTGAATCTCAAAAATGTCTTCAAACTCGTGGGGACCAGGATTTTGGTCCCCACAAATATAGTAAACCCCCCCCCCCCACAAAGATATGAATACACCCCCCCCCCCCCCCCTTTAACGGGGTGGGGTGTTGGAGATAGAAGAAAGTTATGACAGCGGCCCAGCATTTACACCTGTTAGGGTCACTTAAACAACCCCCTCCTCCTAACCTGCCTGGTGTTTAGCCCTCTCCTTCTCTAATGTGCAAACAGATATTATGATCTCAGTGAAACCACGAGACTACAAGATAAGCTTGATGTGAAGTCCCACTAGCTGATCACCGGCGCAATGTATCCTCTTGAACTGAACTGTAAATCTGCCGACAGCTTGGATAGTGAGAATTCTCCTTCAGAAAGAGGAGCTCGGTATTAACACCATGCTACCATTGATCCGTATGTTTAATTTATGAGTGCAGGTATTAGAAATTCTGCAGGATCCCCACCCACCCCCACATGATACGACTACACAGTGTAAAGCTATCCTGCGGAGTGGCCTTAAGAAAGACTTTTGGCATCGTTTTCAGCAATTCTGCAACACAAGAAAAATAAATAATAAATAAATAATAAATAGTAGTGATTCTGCCCTCCAATTTAGACACGATCAGTTGCATATGCCAGTAGAATTAAATATTAAGTCATCATTAATGAAAATGGAGCACCCTCAGCATTGAAGGTAACAATAGCCTTCATAAAACAGCACCATGAGGGTTACGGAGAAAACTGTCTCCTCTAGAAATGAAATTTGGTACAATCTTTGTTTCCATCAAGTGTCATCATCACCTCAGAGTTTTACTTCTCCGAATACTTTGGTGTATACCAAAAAGTGCAGGCTTTGTGTTGTTATACTACAGGCGCTGCTTAAGCTCTGCTCACTGATGTTTGACACACTGCTGTGATGTGGGCATACCTGAAGGCAGCAGCAGTCTTTAGGGACACACTGCCAATTTTTTATTTATTTATTTTTCATTGTTTTACCTCATAAAAGTACTTTTGAGGATCACATCCGTGGCATTTTCTTTGAACGGCTCACTTGGAGCTCATCTTTTCAAGGACTACTGGTGAAATGACACCATTAAGTGCCATGCAAGATGCTCCCGTGCACACTTCTCACTTTTACATCTGCATAGCAGTGAAACTGTTGAAATGAACACCTGGAGATTGGATGTTAAAAATACAAACATACAGGGGCTCATGCCCACCATTCCAAACGAGCAACATACATTTGCTATTTTCAGGCCGGGCTCGTCGCTGAGACCCAGTGGTGATTAAAGCATACCACTGGCTGCTAAGCGCTGCCCTTGGTGGCCTCCCTCCGCAAAACGATAGCCTGCCAGCCTGATGACTAGCAGACACCCTGTGAACAACCTGATCCCCCACTACTAAACTGGCTGACCTGACTGGAACCCCGAGAAGCAGCTGATGCCCAAGACTAGTGAAGGACACACTGAACTGGACCAATTCTGGGCTAACTCCTCTCCGCTCATATTCCACAATGTATTTTTGCCAGCATTACGTGTTTTTTGTGTGTTTTATTTTGTTTGTTTTTTTACATTCAACATAAACAAGTTTGAGAGTTTGGGAAGTACATTTATCTGTGGCGACGTAACGCAAACAGGACGGTCAGGAATAACAGGAAACTCCTAGCCTGGATTTCTCAACATAAAGGAATCACACAAACTCCTTTAAGGAGTAAAAACGGCTTCACTCTGCTCATCCAAGAGGCTTCATCAGTTCTAAAAACAAAAGCTGGAGAGCTCCAGGTATTTAACCCCTATTCAAGATCGTTCCCTTTGGAGGTGGTCGTTGACCCACTTGTAGATCATGTGTGTCCTCACATGAGCCAAGGTGTGAAAAAAGGTGTGGGTCATTATCATGTTATCAACTGAGGTCACCCTAGGCAAGTTGTGACAGTGGTTTGATGTGCCTGGGAAAGGATATGAAACTTCACTGTAGGCGGCTGAACTACCCAGGCTCAGAGGAAGCAGATGTTTTTGTCAAGAAACTGTTACACCAAAAACAGTGTTGCTTTTTCCTCCCAGTTTGCGCTTGTATCAGATACGACATGTTATGCTGCATAAGAAGAGCCAGTCTAGGCCGTGGCCATTTCCAGCGTTGAGCTATTTGCCTGCAGGCTTTTGCCGTAGCGCTCAATATATCAGGAAATGCACAACATTGTCTCGCAGAGACTTCAGTGAGAAGATTGTTAGATCCACGAGCGAGCAGCCAGTTAGGTTAGATAAGCATAAAGTCTGTAAACAGGCATAAGCAGCTATCTGCTACTGGTATGACTGAAGCCTATTAAAGTACACATACGCTGTTTGTTGAGCAAGTACACAAAGGGAATTGTAGACGAGCCGCAGTTTCGCTGGAGGTCATAAGCCAAGACGCTTTTCCTCACAACCAAGTAGAGAAACCAAATTTCCCCAAACCTCTTAACCCTCTGGCTTTGTTAAAAATCACTACCCTTTCAGCTTGTTCGTGGCCAAAAGTGGCCACCTACAGATTAGGTCTGTAATTTTTATTATTTTTATGTTTTTTTGCCATTTTTTTTGCATAAAGCTTTTAAGTAACTTCAGTTCTTTTCATAAATATAAAATTATTATTACTTTTTACATTTTTAACCCTTTAAACACCAGTTTGTTTGTCCACTGCACTAGCTGGAAGACAACCTCAAATCTCGCAATTTTATATAATTGCATTGCTACTGAAATTTATTGTATTATTAATAGTAGAGTCTGGGGCATGTAATTGATCCACATCAACATTGATTATAATGCATTGTTATTTTTGTGCAGGGAGAGCAAAAACATAAAAACTTCCTCTCAGCTTGTTCGTGGCCAAAAATGGCCACCCCTTGTTTACGTTTACAAAATGCTATAAAATTCATATATATTAAGAAAAATTCCCACTTTTTTTGACATGATTTTTTAGATTAGTACCAGTGCTGTTCATGGAAATCAAAATTTCATTCAAATTCATAATTTTAACCCTTTAAATACCAGTTAGATCACATAATCCTAGGAACTCATAAATGGAAAAAATCACAAAACCCCAATTTTTTTCCAAATAAAACATGCCATCTGATTTACTTTCTAACCATGATGGAGGTTAGATGCATAGCAATAATTAACAGTATCAATGACTTTTATACATCTTTGTTTTTTTGTGCAGTGACAGAAAAACATAAAAACTTCCTCTCAGCTTGTTTGTGGCCAAAAATGGCCACCCCCTGTTTACATTTACAAAATGCTATAAAATTCATATATATTAAGAAAAATTTCCACTTTTTTTGACATGATTCTTTAGATTAGTACCAGTGCTGTTCATCAAGACCAAAATTTCATTCAAATTCATAATTTTAACCCTTTAAATACCAGTTAAATCAAATAATCCTAGGAACTCATAAATGGAAAAAAATCACAAAACCCCAATTTTTTTCCAAATAAAACATGCCATCTGATTTACTTTCTAACCATGGTGGAGGTTAGATGTATAACAATAATTAAAAGTATCAATGAGTTTTATGCATCTTTGTTTTTTTGTGCAGTGACAGAAAAACATAAAAACTTCCAAAAATGGCCACCCCCTGTTTACATTTACAAAATGCTATAAAATTCATATATATTAAGAAAAATTTCCACTTTTTTTGACATGATTTTTTTAGATTAGTATCAGCGCTGTTCATCAAGACCAAAATTTCATTCAAATCCAGACTTTTAACCCTTTAAATCACAGTTAAATTACATAATTTTAATGATTTACAAAGGGATAAAAGCATAAAATCCCCATTTTTTTTCTAAATAATACATGCAAACTGATTTATTTTCTAACCATGATGGAGGTTAGATGCATAGCAATAATTAAAAGTATCAATGAGTTTTATGTATCTTTGGTTTTTTGTGCAGTGACAGAAAAACCAAAAAAAAATCCCTCTAATTTTGTTCGTGGCCAAAAATGGCCACCCATGTTTACGTTTTCAAAATACTATAAAATTCATATATATTAAAACATTTTTCTACTTTCATTGACTTGATGTTTTAGATTAGTATCAGCGCTGTTCATCAAGACCAAAATTTAATTCAAATCCAGACTTTTAACCCTTTAAATACCAGTTAAATTACATAATTTTAATGATTTACAAAGGGATAAAGGGATAAAGGGATAAAAGCATAAAATCCCCATTTTTTTTCTAAATAATACATGCAAACTGATTTATTTTCTAACCATGATGGAGGTTAGATGCATAGCAATAATTAAAAGTATCAATGAGTTTTATGTATCTTTGGTTTTTTGTGCTGTGACAGAAAAACAAAAAAACCCTCTCATTTTGTTCGTGGCCAAAAATGGCCACCCATGTTTACGTTTTCAAAATACTATAAAATTCATATATATTAAAACATTTTTCTACTTTCATTGACTTGATGTTTTAGATTAGTATCAGCGCTGTTCATCAAGACCAAAATTTAATTCAAATCCAGACTTTTAACCCTTTAAATACCAGTTAAATTACATAATTTTAATGATTTACAAAGGGATAAAGGGATAAAAGCATAAAATCCCCATTTTTTTTCTAAATAATACATGCAAACTGATTTATTTTCTAACCATGATGGAGGTTAGATGCATAGCAATAATTAAAAGTATCAATGAGTTTTATGTATCTTTGGTTTTTTGTGCTGTGACAGAAAAACAAAAAAACCCTCTCATTTTGTTCGTGGCCAAAAATGGCCACCCATGTTTACGTTTTCAAAATACTATAAAATTCATATATATTAAAACATTTTTCTACTTTCATTGACTTGATTTTTTAAATTAGCACCAGTCCTAGTCATGAAAACCAAAATATAATTCAAATTTAGATATTATACGCTTTGAACTGGGTGTGATTCCCAATCAGCCAGAGTTCACACCCAGTTTCACACCTTGGCTCAGGCGATTAGAGGATCATCAGGGGGTCCCTTTGTCCCTCTGGGGGGGGGGGGGGGACACTCCCACCTTCTTGCCATATTGCCAGAATAAATGGTCTGGAAGCTGTTAGGTTTACTTACAGCAGTAGCAACGTCTGCACCTGCATAAACTCCAGGACACGTTTACAAACAGTGTTTGTTGTTGTTTGCGCTGCAGCTGCAGGTTTGAACTCTGCAAAATGTCCTGTGATTGGGGTTTTTTTTGTTTTTGTTTTTGTTTCTAGAGTTAATATTTTGGGTATGGTCTCTTTTTATGAAAAATACAAGAGTAAAAGTGCTTTTCACATGTGCTTCAAAGCTAAGTTTGACTGGGAACCTCAAAGCTCAATATCCTGCATCCACAGGAATTCACTGCAGCCTATGTAATGTTTGATGCGTCATTATTTATTCCAGTCTATCTTGCAAATACATGTTTGTGCTGCAATGTCATGCACAAACACAAACTATCAGATCCTTAAGACCAAACCTATGTCAAAATTGTTTCATTATATTGGTCCATTGGAGTGTGGTAACCCATCAAACGCCCCTAGTGGAAACCAAGAATATTACATGAAATTGCTTGCTTGGCACAAAATGGGCCAAGGATGTCATATGGTGAAAAACATTAAAAACTACAATTTTCATGTGTTGAGTTTAGAATGAAAGCAATTTTACCTAAATATAGTAATATAGTACTGCCAGTAACAAGGAATCAAAAAAGGTGGTTATAATGGGTTTCAATTGGCCACAAGTGGCCACATTCAGTAAAATAGGAACAATGTGGTGTATAGTGAATATTATTGACATTATTAAGGAGCTGATGTTGAAAATTAAAAAAATTTAATAAAATACACACCTTTGGAAAGTTTCATTCCATTTGCATTAACAGAACAAAAATGGTTGAAAACCGAAAAGTGAAGTGGCCACCAGTGGCCAGGTTAGAAACCAGAGGGTTAATTCTTTCTAGAAGTTTTTAAAGAAAACTTTCATCAGCGAATAATTATTTTCCCCGCATTCAACAAACAGAGCACCCGCTATCTTTTAGAAGATAAGGCATAAGCCGTTTTAGATATTTTATTAAACTGTGCGAGCGCTCAAATATATGAAAGCAAAACAGCTCTCTGCTTTCCCCCCCCCCCCCCCCCCTCCCCCGAGGACGAGGCTTTGAAGTTAGGGATCCATCAGATTCGGCTTCAGTTTGGTATGTCCACAACCAACACCACAACCCCCCCCTGTGAACTCCCGCTGCATCATTCTATTATTCTCGTCCAGGTCTTGCATAATAATTTTTCCTCAGCATTTTTTCTTTCCTGTGTCCACAGTTTTAGAGCTGCATTTTAAGCACGCATAACGGGCTGATAATGCGGCACATTTGCGTGAACGACGGTTACATGTAAGTACAACATGTTACACACATGTTTCATCCTGAATTCAGCTACAGGTGGCAAATGGCCCTGAGCCAGGTACCACCCGCCTCCCCTCCCTCTGCATCACAGGTGGACAGACAGGTGACCTTGCAGGCTGTGGAGTCTGCGGTGCAAAGACTTCAGAGAGCAGTAACCTGTAGCGTCGGCTGATAAAGGGGAGGGAGGCGGACAAAAATGGAGAAAGGAGGGCGGACGGGAAGAGACAGCTGCTGCTCTGTAGATTAGAACTGAAAGCGGCACTTTCTCCCTTTTTCTCCGAGCTCGGCTTTGAACAGTGTTTTCCCCCTGCCCGAGCCGATGATTGGCCGAAAATCTGGTTCTACTGTACGCTGGGCCAATTTGAACCCATCTCAGTATAGGACTTAAATCTGACAGATTTAATCCAAAGCTCAGCTTTAAATATATATGTAGGCATTTTCCCCAAAAAGCTTCTCTTATTTGTGGTATATATATTATATTAACCCAGTAGAGCCCGACTGGATTTTTTGGTCATTACTGCTGTTATCATCAAAGCGATTTAAAAAAAAAAAAAGAAGCAAAAATTGAAATCGTCATTCAACCTCCAAGTTTTTTTTCTATATATGACTCCATGCCATCCTTGGCTCCAGGTCCCATAAAACTTGTAGTTGGGGTGCAGTGCAGAAGAGGTAAAACCAACCTTTTAAATTTGTTCCTTCTTATGGTTAGAGTTTTAAAAAGCTCCCATGTAATCAGAGCATGATGCTGGCTCAAGGCAGCAAATGATGCGATTTAAATACGTCTATAACTAATCCAAGGATGATCAAAAGAAGGCAGAAATGGGGATTTGTGTGTAGCTGGCCCATAAAACAATGCATAGAGAGCTTGAGTGCAGGTGCTAACAGTGGGAGGTGAGTTTACAAGCACAGAGTGAACCCTCCTGCAGAGACTTTGGTGTGCGTGTTACGAGAGACACACAAAGGAAACGAGGAAAAGTGGTAAAGTGATTGTAAAGAGAAAGCTACTCACTCCATCATTGATGCTGGTATGGCGCAGCAGTCCTGTATGGCAGTAAGCGGAGAGGTGAGGTGGGCAGTGTACGAGGCTTCCACCACCTGCTTGTTCCTGTTCACCACATCCAGGTATCTGTTAAACTTCTCCCGAATCTTCTTGGCCAGCTGCACAAAGGAAAAATGAAAACTGTGTCAATAAGACAAAAACTAATGGTGACACATAAATAACCCCCGCCCCATTCCCACATGCTTTCCAACAGACAACTTTGCATTTAAAACTACCAGCTACTTGGTCTGCGTGATTCTCAGCGGCAGTGCAAGGAGAGGCGAATTCATATTAACAGCACGTTTGTGTGGCTCAAGTTTCCCACTTAGATCTAAATCAGGGGCCAAATATGGCACCAAAGAGGGGAATGTAGCTCAGGAGTATGGTGGGATTCCATTTGCTAAAAATTCAGTCACACATTTCCTCCCCCTGGGATTACAACCCACAGATGTGAGTCAATGACCTAAGTTTTGATAGCACTCTTTGTTGATAGTTGAAAGAATTCCTTATTTAAAAAGAGCTGCTCCACAAGGTAGACATGTTTGATTAGGGAGACTTTTTACACCAGGCGCCCTTCCTGATCCCCAAAGGGGATCTTTGGCTTGTGTAAACCACTACATTTTTGTTGATAGTATGAAACATGATTAATGGTGCTAGTCCTCGGATCGCATACATTTGTTTCTTATAACCACTTCACTTTGCAACAGAGTGAAAATTGATTAGTCAGAAAAGCTATTCATCAGCCTGATAACAACAATTCACCTTTGCAGCATATGTGTGGTTTCATACTGCAATGCAAAAGTGTTCTTCAAACAGTTTGTACACCTGTGAACGTTTACCTGAAATTGTTCACATTCCTCAAGTGAAACAGTCAAACAGAACTTTGCAGTCAAAAACACCGATTGCAGAGCCTTTACAAAGACACAAGCATACACGCAATGACTTTTAATATTTGAAATAGTTTATCCGTGTTTAACAGTTTGTGGGAGGTCCAAACAGTTTACTTCCATGTGTGTTTACTTCCATGACTGATTGACTATTTCCTTTTCCCCCTGCAGTGACATATGCAAGTAAATGCTGCTAATCAAAAGGAGCCGACCTAAGCTGTCCCTTCAAGTATAAGAAACGTTTTTCTGGCTTCTTTCTCACTGAATCTTGTTATCTTTTCTCTCTCTTTGTCTTTTTGCTGCTTTGTCCTTAAAGAAGTTTCTTTGACGATCACCTCAGCTTTCCTCTCAGCCTTCTTTTAATATAAATGGATAACGTCTATGTTTGGCGCTCCTACAATTTATATATATAAAAATAAAAGAAACATCAGAAAAAGGACTGTTCTAAGGCACAAGCAAAGTACTACAAACAATGTCACCCATGTCCTCAGCTTGACACAGCTCATTTGCTTCATTCAGCCCTATTTGTAGGAAACTGCAAATATGTCGGTTGGGGGTGTGGCTGTACGCTGTTGTATAAACGTGTAAACGGGGAGTGACACCTCCAAGAATCCTGACATAAAGTGAGCCCCTAAATACACATGCGCGCAGAGGTACACAACTTAATATTCATAAAAGGAAGCTGAGTGATATCAAAGCAGCACAGATCTGGAGCTGCTTAAACCATAGCAGAATGACGGGGATCTAAGAACTCAAACGCACTCCACTTCCACTAATCACATCTTGCATAACTTAAGAAGAAAATCTACCTAAAAATACAACAGGTGTGCAACCTAGAGTGAAACGTAGGAGCTTGTGGCAGCTGCATGCAAGTATTTGTGGTAAAGAACAACTGCAACATGCATGCATTTTATTGCAACACATTTTACCTAGCACGTTTTTTCTCTCTCTCATCTCCTTATGGTGACAACTTTGCACAATCAAAATCAAACGTTTTACTATATTAAATGTTTTTGAAATATACATATAAAGATCCCCACAAATTTCCAGTCAGTTGGAATTCTGTTTTAGGGTATAATTTACTTTTAAACCAATGCACAGAAACTGAGAAGCAGAGGAGAAACATGGGGTTTCCAGACAAAGGCAGCAACAACAGCTAATTCAGCTGTGTTTACTGGAGCCCTTCGTGCTGCCCCCCTGAACAAGCATACATTATACTTTTTCTTTGAAGGACTAGGTTCTGGTTGAGCACACAAATCACAGTGCTCTTTCAAAACAGGGATCCAGCTCTTTGGGGAAACTAATAACCAGCTCTGTAGCAGCCTCCTGGGGGACATTAATAACCAGCACACCAGCAGCTCTTCACCAGTCACTCCTATTCTTGCTTTTGTTTGCCAAAAAAAAGAAAAAAAAAACTTGAAAAGATGGGGAATTGTTTGGAACTTCTATCTAACTAATGTGAGGCAAGACATGTATGTAATCTGTTATAAATTGCCCTGTTAACAAGCCTTTTTCTTTTGCTCACTCCCCCTTCAGATCGTCCATACACCTTTTTCCCTATTCTGATTGGCTGAATTTGAATGTTTATAAACAGTAACTGCGGCTTTTAGTCCCAGGCCAAGGTGAACTGATAGTCTTATGATGCTGGTGGTCATAATTTGGCATAGGATAATTTGGAATCATGTTATTAAAGAGGAACTATTGTGCTTTGTTATTGTTTTTACAGCATTTCTAGTCCACTGGTAGGTGTGGATGTTAAACCTGGCGAAATTTTCCAAAAAATAATGTCAGAGTATGTGCAAGCAATTTCTGTGAGCCAAAAGCTCAGGTTTAAGACCAATCTAATTCATCATTTTCAGTTTCTTGGCTCCATATGATGCTGAAGGAAGGGGATATTCAAACCTTTCGTTAATCAGGAGCAGCCAATCAGAAGAAAGCTGTCTTGTGGCTCGGTCACAGGGGATGGCAGTCCCCTTGTGACTAGGAGAGAAAAATTAAATTCGGTGACCAATTGCAAATAGCTGTAACAACCAACTAGTCACCCAAAGGTTTACCAGGCAACAATCTCTCAGTGAGCACTTTTGTTCACAAACAGTTTGGCTGGCAGTTGGCAACCCGTCTCCAAACATTTGTGTTTGGTTAAGGTTTACAAATAATTGCCGTCTACTCAAATTTACAAGAAGAGAGAGATTTCCAACACTCTGCAGTAGGTCTGCACCAATTCAACTGCAACACTTCTCTACAATAGGTGACTCGACTCAATGGGTCCTCAACTCCTTGTGGTCATATTTTTCTACACTATTGTTTTATATATGTTACAGTAAGGTTGTTAAGCACTCATATTGCAGTCACTGTCTTGTAGCAACTATGTCATTATTTGGCAACAGATTTACGCTTTTCCCTATTTGTCACAGTAAACCACCCTATCATCACAAAGCACTTCACCCCATTAAGTTGCAAACGTATAGCAGACTGACTTCCAAAGTCACTTCTGAGAGCAGTTGCAGGCCTGGTCAGAGTCTTCACATGCAACAAGTTGATTGTATACGCCATAATATTTCTGATTGTACCGAAGTCGCCAACCACTGTTTGCTCCAAGTGTTACAGAAGCATTAAAGGACGGCAGGGAGGGATCTACTTAATCGACTTCTTTCATCAATGGTTTGCTGCACAAAAGGCCCAGCATGGGATAAATAAGGATCATTTTTAACAATTTTGGAGAATGCCATGCAAAGTTATTAATAAAAATAATTTTACAATTACTTTCAATTCTTTTGGCTTGTCAAAAGATTTCCTTCAAAATATGAGCTTTTTAAATCTTAAGCTTAACATTTTAAATTATGGTGATATACTGGTGCAAAATTGATATCAAAAAGAAAAAAGTCTAACTGTCCAAAACCTTATAGATCTAACTAATCCACAAGTGGCATCTAATTATTTTAGTGAAAATAAAGATAAAATAATGTAAGTAACAAAATCTTCAAATAATGTTTAGTTTTCTATTATATGTAAATTTTAAGAAGGAAAAAAAAGCAAAGACAAATCAGTAAATACTTTCCAAAGTCACTTTGAGTCACCTCAGCCTTGTTAAAAACAGAAAAAGGCTTATTCCCTACAGTACGTGGATCCCTTTGTTCCCGTAATTACAGCTGCCTGAAAAATGGCTGAGATTGAATCCAGGAAAAGGGAAATACACCACGACCCACTGACCACTTGTATGCCTAATCAGCTGGCCTCTATTCCAAGGGTTTTAGGAGGGGCCTGAGGCACAGGCCGCAATTATTGACCTTCCACCGCAAGGAACACGAACACCAGCGTGACCACTCATACAGGGGCAAGAATTTAAATGCACACATGCACACACTCAGTTGTATCCATGCATGAAAATCAGTTGAAGTGAACTTTGCAAGAAAAGGAAAAATAGGCCGGTGCTCCGCTAAGAAGTGTTTCCATAGCTGGAGGAGGGAAAATCGCACAGAAACCAAAGCTCGAGTTTTAACAGAGCGACTTAAAAGAAACCAGAACCTTCTAGCTGTGCAAGTTCAAGCTCATGTTACAGTCTGCCCGGTGCAGCCAAAACCAACCTGTGCTCTGCAGATTAACCACTCTCCCCAAAACATACAACTCCTCTCTCCCATCTCTGACCCATCCAACCAGCATATGGAGGGTTTGCAGCACCCAGTGGGGCTGGTTGCGCCACAAAAGCAGACTGAGTGGAACGGATGTTCGTTGAAGTCTCATGTTGGACCTAATGAGGTTTGCCAGTCAGCCTTCAACCACAGTCGCTGGCAGCGGCATTTGTGGCAAACCAAAACTTACTTCGGAATGTTGGGGTAAAGGACTTGGTAAAAGCGGGATGCAGGTCTATTCTGCAAACCTCAGCCATTATATAGAAAGTTAACAGTGCATGCGTCGCCTCTGCTTGGATAAACGAACCTCTCATAAAAAACTTGTTGCTTATAATGAGGTTGAGAAGTTTTCCAAGGCTATTAGAGTGCTGACTCGTTCCTCCTTGACATAATGATGTAGGTATTCAGCATGACTGGAGAAAGTACATTTTATTGTGTGGTTAACAGGTCAATTGTAAAAACGGTAAAGTTGCAGCACGTTTCAGAGATGAAGTACAAAACATTTGGCGGCTTAAATCTGTTAACGTGGCGGCGTGGGTGTGGTTCAGTTTTATGCTAATGTTCCGCTCAGCTTCACTCATATATTTCCATAACATTGAAACCAGCCAGCCAACTGGGCAGCACGGTGGCACGGTGGTTAGCACTGTTGCCGCACAGCAAGAAGGTCCTGAGTTCAATTCCACCATCAGGTCTTTCTGTGTGGAGTTTGCATGTTCTCCCCGTGTTTGCGTGGGTTCCCTCCGGGTACTCTGGCTTCCTCCCACCGTCCAAAGACATGCAGCTTGTGGGGATAGGTTAATTGGTTAATCCAAATTGCCACTAGGAGTGAATGTGAGTGCGAATGGTTGTCTGTCCCTGTGTGTTGGCCCTGCGACAGACTGGCGACCTGTCCAGGGTGTACCCCGCCTCTCGCCCTATGACAGCTGGGATAGGCTCCAGCGCCCCCCGCGACCCTGAAAAGGATAAGCGGAAGCGAATGGATGGATGGATGGATGAAACCAGCCACACACAACATGTGCAATAACATGTACTAATATGCACTGCAATAGCCCTGCCATAATCTGGACTTTAGCATAGACTGAGATGCCGTGTGACAGATCACCTGTCATAGACTACGTTCACACTGCAGGCGAAAGCGCATCAAATCAGATTTTTTTTGACCCTATGCGACCCATAATCGATCATGGTGTGACAGTGTGAACGGCACAAATCCGATATTTTCAAATCCGATCTGGGTCACTTTCGTATGTGGTACTGAATCCGATACATATCCGATGTTTTAGAAAGCGACTGCTG
Organism: Neolamprologus multifasciatus; assembly: GCF_963576455.1. Lineage (NCBI taxonomy): Eukaryota > Metazoa > Chordata > Actinopteri > Cichliformes > Cichlidae > Neolamprologus > Neolamprologus multifasciatus. The sequence goes on from NC_140455.1 coordinate 5,943,413, forward strand.
TTTGAACAGTCATATCGCATTAAATCCGTCTTTTACATCACTGACAGATGCCAATTATCAGCGCCGGAGAAGCACCCGATAAGACATCGCGAACGCTTCCTGGCCATCCAGTGAAACTGTTGGGAAGACAACGTTGGAGAAACATGAACATTTTATTTGTACTGCATAATCTGCAGATTCTGACAGAAATCTGCAACTATCCTTTGAAGCACCGCTCCTCTAAAACAGCAATAAGGATCATTATTAGGTTATCTACATTATTATGTAAATAACAAAATAACTTAAAGCAAAAATTGGGAAACGTAAAGTCCAAAGTCTTTATATTAAGGGCCATCAGTCAAACAATATTGTTTGCTCTGGGTCTAAACAGAGCGCATTGTGTGTGACATCTTCTTTTGCGCATGCGGGCCGCTTTGAGCGTTCACACTAGAGCGCGTTTGCTGTTGCATTTTATTTGTAGTGTGAACAAGCAGACAAAAAAAATCGGATTGATCAAAAAATCGGAATTGAGCATTAAGACCTGCAGTGTGAACGTAGCCTTAGAGAAGTACACAATGGTAGGGTTAGAACCTGACTGATCTTGTCTGGGATAAATTACATTGAAAAGGGTCATGGATGGGTTTTGCTGCTGACTCATCAGACTAAAGAGAAGCTTTGAGGCTTCTGTCAGATTAGGTTAGGCATAGTGAGACAGTGAAACAGAAACTGAAAGGGAAGATTTACATTTTTTTTTTTAAAATCTTATTGACATTTAAGGCATTCCCCAAAACAATCATCTTTTAGTAAGCTGGGCACAACTAAAGATATTGAAGACGTGCATTACAGTCATAGTAAACTTGCCCTGTTGACTTTTAAAGAACAATCACCAACACAGTTAGCGTGAAATTAACCAATAGGGTTGCACATTTGGAACGGGCTCACAACAGTATTGCAGACTACAACTATGTACTATAAATACCATCTGATGTCAAGCTAAAGTTGTTTACATTTATCCTTATATGCCAACAGAAACCCAATCTAACTTTTCTTGTCAGTGTAGGACTATAGTGGCAAGCCAATAAAATGTTAGCAGTTCGCACCTGAAATGAGGGAATAATCCAAACCTAATTTCTCGACTTGAACAGAACCATTTTTAGCTGTCCTTTTACTTTCATTTCTTAAATGTCACATCGCGAAAAGGGCTCTGCCTGGCCTGAGTGACAGCTCCGATGCTTTGCCGAAGCCAGAGTGGCTCACTGAACGGCAATAACATTGGAAAATGTAGTGTGCACACACACTACCCATTTGAGTTCAGATATGCAGATTTAAGGTCATGAATATAGGGTAAAGTACTGATCACACACTTTTTAAGGGATCTGGTACACTTTCATTTTTCTCATTTTCAGAAAATCCAACATAGACTTTTGAGCCTTTAATTAAGCCAACAGCTACAATCTGAATCATGATCACAAAAAAACTGATTAAAGAAATTGTGGAAAACAGAAAAGGCTATGAGACACCCCACCTCAAACTTCTGCTGGTCCCCTTTTGACTGCCACAAAGCCCTGACCTGTCGAGGCATGGACTCCACTACACGTCTGAAGGTGTACTGTGGTATCTAGCAACAGCTCCTCCCTTGTGTTGTCCTCGGGTCAAAAATGACCCGTAGGTGTATGGCAAACAAGTGTATGGGAATCCCGAGGACATTACAAGGGTTAGGACCTGCAAGTTATAGGGCGGGACCTCCCTGGATCTGAATTGTCTACCCAGCACATCCAACAGATGCTCGCTAGGTGTTCCCCAGGTAAGCAACACACACATCACAGCCATCCACATTATGTTTAAGAAAAAAAAAAGTGACCCATTATTGCATGCTACCTGATGCTCATATGCACGTTGTTGGCACTTTATGCAGTGGACAAGGATCAGCATGGGCTGATGGGCAGCTCACGACCCTGTCGCTGATACACTACTGCTCCTTTCACGTATCTCTTTGGATAGGGCAACCGTGGCTCAGGGGGTTGGGAAGCTCATCTGTAACCGGAAGGTTGCCGGTTCGATCCCTGGGCTCTGTCCTGGTCGTTGTGTCCTTGGGCAAGACACAAGGACACAACGACCAGGACAGAGAGCCCTGGTCGTTGTGTCTTGCCCAGTAGGGTAAAGTGTCTTGCCCAATGACACTTTACCCTACCGCCTACTGGTGTTGGCCAGAGGGGCCGATGGCGCGATATGGCAGCCTCGCTTTTGTCAGTCTGCCCCAGGTCAGCTGTGGCTGTAGCTGCCTCCACCAGTGTGTGAATGTGAGAGTGAATGAATAGTGGAATTGTAAAGCGCTTTGGGTGCCTTGAAAAGCGCTATATAAATGCAATCTATTATTATTATTACTGAGCACTGTTGACCAGGAACACCCCACAAAAAAAAGATGCAGGTTTGGAGATGCTTGGACACAGTTGTGTAGCCATCACAATTCAGCCGCTGTCAAACTCACTCAAATTCTTACGCATGCCCATTTTTCCTGCTTTGAGGACTAAATTTGCATTTGCTCCCCAATATGTCCCCCCCACGACCAGGTGCCATGATGAGATAATAAGTGTTATTCACTGTGTATTTTGTAGTTTGTATTGTGTGTGCAGTACTTATTAGTATACCACAATGTTACACCACTCACTGCTGTGACGTCATTAAAAAGCAAATATGAATGAGATTTTTTTCCTTAGGAAATCTCGATTGAGCCCTACAGCATAAACAGCTTCCCTCAGTGAAATTTACAAGCGCAGACAATAAGCTAAATATAAGCTAAATATAATATAAATATAATATAATAATATGAACTCGATGGTAGTGGTTAATCTGCTACCTCATCAATGCGTTCTTATTCTATAGTATAACATATTTATAGACTTTTTTTTTAATTTTAGAGTCAGCATTAGACAATGTTACATTTTATAGCAAATTTCAGACAACATAGTTTTTATACCACGTTTTATATTAACAACTTTTTGTGTGTGATGGGCATTTTTTCTGTTTTTCTTTTTTGTTGTTTAAAGAAAATGCACATAAATAAGCAAACAAACAGAGAATAAACATGTATTCATATAAAACAAACAAGGGACGTCTTTGTTTTACTCAGGTTGCCCTGCTGTATATTAAAAAGTAAGAATGAGAGATCCCTGGACGAGAAAAATCCCTTTGGGGTTGTGTGAGGAAGGGCGTCCAGCATACATAAAAATCTGCCAAATCAAACACACAGTCCACTGCTGTGACCCACTGTGAATAAGACAGCAGCCGAAATCAACTTTTTAGGGCAACTAGAAAAATGTGTCATTTCTTTTGTTAAGAAAAAAAAATACATTTAGCCTCCTTTTTAGGCAGCATCTGCCACATCTGGCATAGGATAAAACATTAATGGTTGCCAGCATTTTTAATTATTGACAACCCCTCTGACAGCATGTGTTCAACATGGAGAACACACTCACAGGAAAGACTGAAAGAAAGCCAGACAGGAAGAGGGAGAACCTGTGTCATCAGAAAGGGACAGACATCTGTGTGCCTGTCTAAATAATACATTTCCAGAGGAGAAACTCGAAGCTGTTAGAGGGGACCCCTTTGCAGCTCCTTGCCTTCTGTCTTTCTTCTCGCTCTCTTCCTCTGTAGATACCATCCTAATTGAGCCCTAGCTTGGCTCGGGGACACGGACACACACAGCTATGCCAGAGCTGTCATCTGGATTAGCTGGGGCCCGACTCAAAAGGGTTTCAGTGAGAATTTTTGCCCACTCTCTTAGTCAGACACAGACATACAGCAGCTACAAATGAACCCACATTGAGGACCTTTTGTTCTGCGATCGCTTCTTGTTATAGCACACCACACGCAACGCAAGTTGGAAAGCTAAGATTTATTGTTTTTCGTTGGACTTTCTGGAAACACAGAGGCTGGAATTGTGCAACTGAAATTAGCGAGACATGTGTTAAAGACCATAATCGCGACTATCCTTAGCAAGAGGCACTCAAAGATGAGAGACTGCTGTTGGCTTGCAAGCTGTTCAGAAAGGCGGCTTTTCTATGGAGACGAAGGACGAAGAGTGCTTTAGAGCCAGTTTTAGCTGCCTGTGGAATCGTAAATACCTGCAAGGTGAGATAGTATATATTTCGCAAACACATGCATGAGATGACACACCGGAGCACAGACAGAAATATAGTCGCGGGAGAAATGCAAACAAACATCAACCTGTCTGTTCTTGCTGGTGGCTGTTTACCAGTCTGGTGTTTACTGTCACTCTTCCAAGATCCCTCGTGCAGTAGTAAAATACGCACACACACACAAAATCGTGCCTGATGTGACATAGGATGCTAGGGATTCTGTGCATACTGTTTTTTTAATTCACAACCAAAAAAAGCTCTTGGATTGGGGGAAGGTGGGGTCTTTTTTTTTTTTTTAAACAAATCATTCATTTCTCAAATGTGCTCTGTTCATCTTTCCTTCAAGGTTTTCTTTTTTTATTATTCTGTCTGACTGAAAGCTATGTGCTCACATTGTGAGCAGAGGGAGATGGGAAGACAGAGAGAGAGGGGGGAATGAGAGAGGGAGCACAGACAAGTGGAAAAACAGGCAGAGAACTTCAAAGCCAATGAGACAGCAGCCACAGAATTTTAATACAGCCCCTTTTTCCTCTGATGGCTGGTGCATGTGTTCAGCGCTGCTGGGCTCAACTCTGCACATGACAGGCCCCGTCCATGGCGCGCACAGGCACGCCACGCATGGCCAGAAAGGCACGCGCACGCACGCACGCACGCACGCACGCACGCACGCACGCACGACAGAGGAAGCTTTTGTTACTCACCTGCTGGACTTCTGTCTCTCCGTTTGATGTCTTCTCGGTGTAAACGAACGAGCTGAAAATCCTCTGTAAAGAGAAAGAACCAAGCAGAGAGAGTGACGTTAGATCACAAGGAACGCTGACCGAGATCCAATAACTCAAATCCATCAGCTTAAAGGAAACCTTTTTCATTAACAAACTGTAAAACTAGGACCTGTTCCTGCATACATGGCATTAAAGCTAATTAGGCTCTCTAGCTCTAATAAAGCCATCACCGCGGCTGGGTGAAGAACTAAATGTGTTCGCTGCAGCCAGAACTGGAAAAAGTCTCAAAAGAATTTGAGGCCAATTCTTCAATCGAAACCTCATTCCCTTTATTTTTTATAATACTTTAAATTACAGTGAGGTGAATGTTAGTCTGCATTTTCTTGCCGCCTGTATTTAGTGCTCCTTGATTGTGTTTAAAACTGAAATGAAGAAAGTACACTCTAGAGCAGAATATGCTTGCACAATTACAAAACAAAAAAGCCACGTGAGAAGATTTTTCTAAGACCAGATATTTGGATTTGTCAAACAGTGTCAGCGTTTAGTCGCTGGGCTCTGGCAGCCTGTTGCATATTTTGGCTCCTTGGCTCGTGTGAATACGGTGAAAGCATAATTAATGTTACTTCTCAGAGCTTTGCAACACCTACAAGTTGGATGAAGAAGAAGTTATATGGGGGGGTTCCCATTGTTGCATGATGATGCTGTGAGACTACGCTGAATTAATAGCATCCAGCTATCTTCATCAATCAAGAGATGAGGAGTAAAGAGAGAAAAAAGACAAGGTAAACACTGGCTGTAGTGCTGTTGCATTACTCTGTTGAGACGAGTGCGTCTGGATCCATTTTATTAGCGGCCCAGAGAGAATGATAAACCTGACTACCTGCCAAAACAACCTCAGACAGCATAGTCCTGTCAACTGCATCAGTTTCTTAGTTGAGAGGGGAAACGCCTGCCCGAGTCTAGAAGTCAGCCGTAGCATAAAAATGAAAGTTTTTATGAGCTCGAATTGCAAGATGATGTTAAATTTCCCTCCCGTCGCCTTCTAGGCTGAAACATTTTTAACAGTTCCTGATTTATATTGTTGAGCAGAGAGGATGTGGAGTGGTGCATTAAGGCATGGAGAAAATGAGTCCGGCTGTGACCTCAGCACTCAGAGCGCCCCAGAAAAACATTATATGAGCCGCCTAAATACGGACCTGCTCTGACACACAGAAACATGCAGACTTTTATTCAGATGGTCTCTCGAGTTTTGTATATTTGCTCTCTCTCTCTTTCTCTCCTACTTATTTACACATACACACTTGTTAAACACAGGCACCGGTGCCATGTGTCAGCTACAAACACAGTACAACTAATGTTTGTGTTGAGGCAGCAGGCGGGCAGGTGTTTCACGGTAAGCTGCCCCACCGTACACAAAGCCTTAAATTGTCTGGTTTCTACACTCCAACCATTTCCTGATGCCTGTCCACACCTTTTGTCAGACACATTCCAGAGGACACCAATTACCCAGATTGCAACTTAAATAAACTAAACCTGGATTTGTGTTACTATGGACTTATGCCATAGTTAGACATGTCTCTGTTTCAGGGTATATCTGGTGACAAAGTGAGCTCAGTTGTCAAGCAGTTTACGCTTTACGACATTTTACCATTGGAGATATTGTGCCTCAGCATCAGAGGAACCTTTCTTTTAACACTTGGAACATACGGTACAACAAGAAAACCATTGGGCCACCTACACACAACACCCGCATTAGCTTTTTCTAAAATTCACGCACCCTTTTGTACCTATAACAGCATTCGTTCTTCTGCTAAGGCCTTCCACAAGATTTTAGAGAGCGTGTCTATGGAAAATTTTTTGGCATTGTGACATTAAATACTCCCATTCTCCATTCTAGTTCATCCAAAAGGTGTTTGACGGGGTTAAGGTCGGGGCTTTGTGGGGGTCAGTTAAGTTCTTCCACACCAAACTCATCCAACCATGCCTTCATGGACCATGTTTTATGCACTGGGGCAAAATCATGCTGAGACAGAACTGTTCCCACAACATTGGAAGCAGAAAATCATCCAAAATGTCTTGGGAGGCACAAAGATTTCTCTTCACTGCAACTACAAGGCCCAGGCCAAAGTCCAGAAAGAAAATGATTACGCGGTATGGCCAAACACTTTTGTCTATATAATCTATGTATGCTTTCCTCCATTTCTTCCCATTGTAATTGGAACTGTGCTGGAAGTTTCGAGTTAGAAACACAACAAAGGATGATTACAGGATGGGGGGAGGGCTCCAATGCTTATGTACTAATAAAGGGTGTTGGACAGAAGAAGACCAAGAGACTTGTTTTGGGATAGGGGGATTCAAGTAATAGAAAGCAGAAAATCAACAAATATTTGCCACTCTAACTAGGAAATAATGTAATCTAATAAAAAGGACAAATATATTGTTAGCCAGTGATGGAGACGCACAAACAGATACAACTGTTCGCTGAAACCTCTGCACAATGCTCTCTTCTGATTCATAATGAGTCTTTTCAGCTTATACTGGTAGATTAAGTATGAAATGACATTTCTGACAATTCAATTATTTCCAATATGGCTTATAAACACTGGCTGGAATAAACACACAATTTTGAGTTTTGAGTGTGTAAATGGGAGTCAGTGGTCCTCGTTACTAGTGATTGCTTTTGTGCATATTCATTTCATTTTACAGAGCAAGTGACTAACACACAAAACACTTTAATTGTGTTATTACAAACACACGAGCACATTTCACTACTGAGTTATTTGCAAAGTGCAACACCAAGCCCAGACAGTCTACAGTTCCACGCCCTTCTTGGGTGGGTGTGGGGGAGACGAAGGTCCAATACATGGAACTGTCAAATAAACACGACCAAAGTACACTCAAACAGAGCTTCCGCCACTTAGCAGCAATCACTTTTAAAACTTAAAGACTGCAATAACAAAAGAGAAGGAGAAAGGGGGAGGAGTAGGCACTGTGAAGGGGAACTACGTGTTTTTCCTTTTAGCAAGCAATCTTGAGAAATTGCGAACAAATCCTGAAGAGAGCAGAGCGGTTGTTGCTGATTAGCCACAGGTTAGCCGGCTTTCCCCCCAGTGCCTAGAGTGTTTGTTGTTAGAGCTGCTTTGCGGTTTTCACAGCTATGGAGCAGCTGGAGAGGAATGCTCAGCTCTGAAACCTGAGACGCCTGAGGCTGCTCGGGCCACCACGGTCCTGTGGCCTCCTGTGACCCATAATCACACATGCACAAAACTGGAGTGCCAGGGGACACTCGGACTTCCCTACACACCTTGTAGCTTACTCTGTTGGGTAAACCTCAGCATCATGAAAGAAGACAAATTACAAATACCAGAAAATGACACAAATGTTCATTTTAGATGTCTGACGCACAAGGGGAAGGTTAAACAAGCGCTTTTTCAAACAAAGAGCATTCCAGTGGAAACTTTGGAACTGTGTTAATGTTTAACCGTGTGTGTGTGTGTTTTTTATTTTAATACTTTCATTCAATTGAGTTTTATTTATAGAGCATTAAATCACAAAAACAGATCCCTGTGTTTTAAATTGTAAGGTGAAGACACTATGATAATAGAGAGAAAAGACCAATGAAAAGATGACCCCTATGAGCAGGCACTTGGCAACAGTGGGAAGGAAAAACTCCCATTTAACAGGAAGAAACCTCTGACAAAACCAGGCTCAGGGGGGGACCACCTTTTCCAAACATGCTAGTTTTATTTTGAATGCTTACACTCTTTTTTTAATTTGCTTCAAAATTATTAGCTCCCCTGATGTCGATTTTCAGTTGGGTATCTTTTTTGCTTGATAAGTCATTTGTTTTAAGTTTCATTCACATATCCTGACAAATTCCAGGCCACTGTCTGGTAAATCTCTCAAGCTTCACCAGATTTGATGGCCTTCTTGCATCGATCTTGGTCTTCACCACACAGATTTTCAATGGGATTCAAATCAGGGCTTAATGCAGGCCAGTCAGTGACGTTCACTTTGGTCTTCTGGAGGTAGTTCTTCACCAATGTAGGTTATGGGTTGGTGTCACTTTCCAATGACCGAGACCCCGTTTTACTACTGACTTCTGATATCCATCTCTATGCTTCCTTTCACCTTGAGGAGATTGACAGTTCTACACGCACTAAGGCTTTCCCCACAGCATAATACTCCCACCCTTGTGTTTCACTGTTTTTTGGGCTGTACACTCCTCCATTCTTTCGCTATATCATCTCTTAGGTCAAAGAGCTCTAATTTTGTCACATTGGACCAAAGGATGTGCTTCCATTATGTATAATCTCTCACCAGGCTGTCTTTAACATTTCTCAATCTAACTTAAAGGGGCATCTTTTGTAGGAGTGGAGCTTTTCTTGATCTGCAACCTCACGGTCCATTCCTGCATAGGGTTCTAATGATTTTCATCATTGAGACTACAATTCCTGACATGGCAAGTCATTCAGTAGTGTCTTGGCAGTTGTTCTGAGGTCTTTAGACACATCTCTCACTACTTTTCCTTCCAGAGTCTTGGAAATCTTCTACTTTCTTCCTCTGTCAGGCTTGTTCCGCGCTGTGTGGCTCTCTTTGATGCCTCTTGATATTTCTCACTCCAGTTTGTGACACTTGGAAATGCTGTGATAACTTTGTATATCAATCTCATGTTTTGTGAGCATAAAAAAATATTTTTCTCAAGCCTTAACTGATTTATCTTGTTTTTCCATGGGTTGCCTTTTTCAAGTGACAGCTCAAACCTTTGCTGAAGTTCGTGTACTGTGTGTAAATAAAATATGCCTCAGTTTCAGCTTCATTTCACAAGCTGTGAGCACTACAACATTAAAGCACATCATTGCACAGCAATGGTCTGTGCTATAGCTCAGTAACGGTCAGTCTTTCAGGGGGCTAATATACTTCTCCTGGTCCTTTTTGGTGTTTTGTTTTCACAAAATAATTCTAATTCAAAACACTTTTTTGAATTATCCCTTGGTTAAAAAGGCTAACCCTGGTTCTACATGGGAAGCATTGCATTCAGATGACTTGTGCATTGATTGCAGAGCTCCAGCCTTCGACTCATTAGGCCAGTTTTAAAGCCGTTCACCATCGGGTTAATCCTAGACACAGATGAGTGGTTCCCAGGAATGCCCAAACCTTAGTGGAAGCTCAAACTGTGAGCTTCCACTAAATAAATATCGGGACTTGGTAGCTTTTCAGGGCTATGGTACATTTACTGTGGATAATTCATGTAGGCTGAGACATACAGGGAAATACTGCCCTCACTTATGAGAATATGTGACTCCTTTAAACTTTTTCACTGCTTTATTTTCTCAGTTGCAGGAAGAGAAAATGATTAACACGTCACAGCCTTTTGCAGTTCTGTAGCAGACTGCCTTAGGTTTCTCCTTAACTTTTGCATCCTCTTTGCACCCATCTCATAGCAACACTGGAACCATATGTATCCATTTAATTAGCTCTACCACTTCATCTCCTCAGTTAGGCCCTCTTGGGGATGTCAAACTACCATAAGAGGCTCTTCTTACTTAAAGTGAGTCTTCTGTTCCCAGGGATGCAGGGGAGAAAATCCAGACAGAAGACTGATGACACCAACCACATGATGGAGACTTAGAGAGTCATTTGTGTAGGTTTTTTTTTTTTCAAAAAGGAAAAACTAGTAGTAAAGAAAAAGACTGCGGAGAATAAAAATTACGGAAAGACAAAAACTAAGTTAGATAAGAAGCAGAAGTCGTCGGATCGGGAATGAACATATTAGCAATTCATCGATCTTCAAAGAGTGGGGCTGGAATTGCGCAAGCAAGCCTGTATACAAAGATGTGCGCACGTGCGCACACACACTCTCTCTCTAATCCTGTCTTCAGGGCTGTCTTTAGTGGTCCGTGGTTCATCGGTGAACACACTACAGGGCAAACTGGGAGCCTCACTGAGACACAAATTCATATTCACCACATGCCAGCTGAATCAAATAGGTATGACTGCTATAAAAAAGAGAAACTGCAGAGTGCCTTTGCACATGTGTGTTGCTCAACCTACTGTAAGAAATCTCCATGAAGGTGAAGGTCACATTCATCCATAGACAATCTAAATCCAGCCTGTGTAGATGTGTTGGAGCAGTAGGGCCAGAGAGACTGGTTTCCATACAGCTGACAGATAAAGGCTTAATATTAAAGCCCAAGGGACAGTAACAGCTTCTTCCTCCATGCTGCTGGTACACAGCTTCTCTCCTTTTTTTACCCTCTCCCTTGCTTCCTCCCTGCTTCCCAGCCAACTCCCAGCTCATGGCACTACAGAAGGCTGGGGGCCGAGGATGCAGCATTAGAGTTCCTCCTCTGATGTGTGTGCACGTGTGTTTGTTTTCCCCCAGACCCTTGCCATGTGTTTATCCCCATCATCGCCTCCCATATTCTTTTTTTTTTTTTCTGAATGCTACAAAGTCAGGAAACAGGCAATTGGGGGAGGAAAGGCCAGGAAGAGAGAGCAGGAGCCCAATTTTTGTATTTTCCCAAGGCAGCCAAAAAGGGCTGAAATAATTACACCTGCAGTTTGCAGCTCCACAACACACAGGTCAGAAGAGAAGTAGAAAGCCTAAGGACGTATTCATTTCCTTTGGGGGTGAACCTGGTGCACTAACAGCAATGTTTTACAAAATATGACAAAGCTCCTTTTAATTCTAACTATCTGCAGCTCAGTGAGAAGCCAAATATTAAAAGCACTTCTCTAGTCAGAGCCAAATGCCACATATTAACGCAATAAAAGCACTTTTATTTTTATTCAAATCAGTAAAATAAATGTGATTAGATGGGAATTAAAAATAAAATTACACCAAAAATGATCGAACCATGCTGCAAGTGTTACGGATTCAAATATTGGGGATGGATACAAGAGGAAAACCAAAATAACAACACTGGTCCGGCCGGGTCAAGTCAAACGATGATTTAATGAACACACGCGTGGGAGATGGACGCCATACAGCAGACAGCATCAGATCTCAAAATGGTGGAGCCTTGATCAAACTCTTATAGCCTCTAGTGGCCCCCACCTAATCATAAAAGCCTAAACATTCACATTCTTTCTCACACACAGCGCCCAAGCTACCACCTTGGCTCCCTGTTTATCTGCTCCTGCTGAGATGGGGCAGAAAACCTCTCCAGTATGTTCTGTTCTCTTCTAATCAGACAAATAAGGCGATGACTTTCTGGAACAGTATTTTCTTATAACTCAGCAGTATAATGCATCATAAAACAATATCATTCATTCACAATAAATCAGCAGTCTAATGTAATGCAAATCAGTTTACCAAATGTAATAGTTATCACCTTCTTCTAATTCAGGAGAGTAATGCAAACTAAAACTACATAATAAATCACAATCTTTAATTAGGGGTCTAACATGGCATAAAATAATATTATAATCCGACACAAGGAATTCACACCATTTACACAATCACCATCTCACCACACCTGTCTGTTAATCCACAGCCAGATCAGACCAATCCAAGTCATATAAGTAGCTCCTGACTGATAATGTCACAGCTATGGCTATCCAATCTTCTCAGGTTAAACTTTTCCAAACTGTTTACAAGGCTTGGGGTTTTTTTTATTTATTTTTTTGTTTAAAAGCATGTTAAGCCTGTCAAAGATCCAGTCTTACTTTTTTGATTCATTTCTATGCATCAATGTAAAAAAACAACAAAAATGCCTTCAACCATGAAAGAGGAGAAGAGGGAGGGAGTACAGTAAGAAAAGGCATGTCAAAGATGGATCTCTAAATGCCAGTATAATGGCCATAGAGAAACCAAACCCTCACTAATTAAGTGCGTCTCCATTTCAACCCAGTGGAGCAGGTCGGTTAATTAAATGACCGTCCGTCAGTGTCTGCCAACTGCTTGTTGCTGCATTGGGGTGGGGTGTGGGGTGTGGGGTGGGGGGTTAGGGGGCCAAATTAATTTGTGTGAATCTAACTAACAGACAACCTGAGGCGATGGCCCCAAAGCCCAAGCCCACACACTGTGTTAGTGTGGGGAGTGCAAGCTTCTTTGCAGTTCAGTCATTTCGGATTGACTGGGGTAGCATTTTCAGTTCTCTCAGCATGTATTTATTTCCTCTGAATGTTTATGTTGGAAAAGTGTGTGTGTGTGTGTGTGTGTGTGTGTGTGTGTGTGTGTGTGTGTGTGTGTGTGTGTGTGTGTGTGTGTGTGTGTGTGTGTGTGTGTGTGTGTGTGTGTGTGTGTGTGTTGGGAGGACTGCATACACCTAGATTTTATATCTCCATAAAACAGCTTTTTTAAGGAAAGCTTTCATTCCCAGGATGCACTTGGAACAGTCCTGATGTCCATTCTAAATTCTTCACATTTATTCAGCCCGGCAGCTCTCCAGGCCCAAGCACTGAAGGTTTATCTCAAGACCAAAGCTTCAGAAGTTAAGTTATCCTTTTAGCCCACTGTTCCTGTTCTACAAAAACTAAAACGAAACAAAACTATGACGAAGACCAAAGGAGAGTGCAGAAACCAACTTAATGTGGCTTTACCTGCAGAAATCCATAAATCTGTGGATTGCAGTAGAGATTAACTGTGATCTAGGTTCTGTGCTGATGAAAGCTCTTCTTTAGAAATGGCCAAATTCTTTTTTTTTCTTTTTTTTTGTGGGGGGAGGGGGGTAATTATTGTTGATATTTTGGTAAATTATATATAGGATTTCTAAGCAACTGAGAAAAATGTCGCTTTTTTGCATTAGTGAAAACTGAAACCAAAAAGTAAAACCAGAGGTATATAAAAAAATTTATCATCTAAAATAAAATACAAAATAAAAAATAAATAAAAACATTATGCACTCAAAAAAATAAGAAATAAGATCATTTTCAGTGTTTATTTAGACTTTGAGTGTCTACATGTGTCTGACATGTGAGTCAACCGCTTTTCAAAAAGTGTTGTGTTTGTACAGTAAGACTTGTTCTTAACTTCTGGAAAGAAAACCAGGGCCTGTAAAACGCCCTGTTATTGATAACATTAAAAGAAAAACTGAAACTGACACTCAACTCATAAAAAAGGCAAAACTAAACATTTTCCATCTATAAAATCAAAGACGAAATGAGCAAATCCACAAAAATGAAAATAAAAAGTACTTGGGAAACAAAAGTGTAATAAATCTGCTCTGATCTATTCCAAGAAAGGAAACATAGCAGACATATTTTCAGCTTGAATCTTTACATATAATTCACCTGACATATGCTGGGGTGTGTGAGGGAAGCCGGTGCCTGTACTGATAAATTCTGACTGGACTTTCTCCAGTGTGTCCTCCAGTCTAATGCACTGGGAGGGTGAAGCCTGTCAGCTGTAGGGTGCTGTGGTGCATTGAAAAAACAAACCCCCCTTTTTTTATCCAAACAGCATGAGGCCTGAGAGAAAGAGAGCGAGAGTCACCACCGTATAAAGCCTAACACTACCCACCACCCCTGGGCCTCCCCAAGAAGCTCTCAGTCTCAGACTGGGAAGTTTGCACTCTCTCCCTCTCTCCACCAGACAGGATATAATGCTTTCCACATGTGAGAGAAAACAAGGGAGGGAACGGAGGGCGGAGGAGTAGAGGAGGGGGAACAAGAAAAGCTAGGAAAAAGTGGGGCTGGGTCAGGCTAGAGCAGTAAAGAGAGGAGAAAGATAGAAGGGAAAGAAATGCAGATTGAAATGAGCTTCGAAAGCTAGAGGACAACATTTAAATAAAACTAAGGTCGCAAAAAAAAAGATGTCAGATATTAACATTTGATCAACTTTTTTTCCTTTAACTTTGGCAGATAATAATGAAGTGGCAGTAATGCGTAACAGAAGACTGGCATGAGGACTTGTTTGTGGAACGAAATAGTTTTGCCCTCATTTAAAAACAATAGCTAAGCTGCATTTCAGTTTTGTTACTTTATCCTCTCTTTCATCAACTTAATGTTGTGATTTCCCACAAAATCTAGAGGTTGCTATTTCAACAGAACAAACTGGGAGAGTTAAATAAACAGAAAACACAACTGCGGTGCAGCCATGTGGTGGACATTGTCTTTGCTATTTCACAATATACTTGTAAGTACAGTAGACAAAACATGGCACGGTAAAAGGTGGTAATGTGGCCTAGCACTAGTCCACACTCAAGCACACTGACAAAACCTAGCTACATTCAATTCAATGTGACTCAGTTTTATTTATACAGCACCAAATCACAACAGCAGTCGCCTCAAGGCTCTTTATATTGTAAGGTGAGACCCTACAATAATAGAGAGAAAACCCCAACAATCATATGACCCCCTTTGAGCAAGCGCTTTGGCAACAGTGGGAAGGAAAAATTCCCTTTTAACAGGAAGAAACCTCTAGCAGATCCAGGCTCAGGGAGGGGCAGCCATCTGCCACGACCGGTTGATGGTGAGGGAAAGAAGACAGGACAAAGACAATTATAATCTACATTATCTTAAAGGCAAGATCGGCTGTATCCATGTTTGTGGTATTCCAGGATCATTAATGTTGGTGGACACTAGCAGGTTTTTTTCCCCCCACAAATGTTCCAACATTATGACAATATCACAATAACCAGCCACATATAACAATGTGATTGGTCACTTTCAGCTTTGAATATCTGGGACCAACATTTATTATGATTGCCCAGAAACAACACCAACACAGGGATATTGGAAACACCTATCTTAGGTCTGCAAACAGTGTTAAAAAATTAGGACTCAGTTGTCAAGTGTATTGTGCACTAACTGTTGGCAGAAATGAGAAGGTCTCAGATACAAAAATAAATAATAATAATAATAAAAAAAGAAACACAGTTTAAAAAACTGATGCAACTACATCCTAGCAACACATCACTCAAAGGTTGCAGTTTTGTCCCATTATCCGGCTTCTTCCTCGTAGCACAAACTGTGGGGTGTGCCTGTCAAAGTACATGTGGTATGAGGCTTTGGTCACAAGTCATTACCTTATGGTTTTCACCACACGAGGTCTTTGAAGTCGAGGCAATCGAGTCATTAAAACATGGCCTCAGGCCACAGCAACCACACACTAACAGCTGACTAATTGGATATACTGAAACCTTGTGAAAAACTAATTCTTAATAAGGACGTTGCTAACTGTTAATAAAAGATTATATAGTTTTAAGGATGATGCAAAATTTACAATCTTAGAGATGCCTTTTACACCCCCCCACACAAACTATATTTTATTTTATATAAATATAATACGTGTCTGCAGTGGCATCGGGCCTGCAGTGGGTTATGGGAATAACATCTTGCTGCTAAAGTGGAGCCAATGTGAAAATGTTCCAAAGGCTGATCAAAGCTGCATACCTGAGCACCCCCATTAAGGTGATAAAATCTATGGACTAAAAGAGGGCGAAGACAAAACCACACACACTGTGGTCAAATTAGTTTGAACAAAGGAACACATGATAATGAGAAAATACTGTTTTTAGAAGTGCTTTGGTGTTTTTTTTCTCTATATCAAGACATTCAGACATGACTTTTGTTTTTTGTTAAAACAAACAAGCACTGTGCAGGGCTGCACAGTGCTTGTTTGTTTGTTTGTTTGTTTGAATGAACAGGGACCACGTTAAGAAGTATACTTGATGACAAAAACACTTGTCAGTTACTGAGTTATTGATCAGATAACCCTTTAATAACCTGATCAATACGTTCAAATAATAGTAACGGAGCTGAAAAGTGAGGGAAAGGTCGAGTCATTTCCTGTTAAGCATCAGCCACACTTACATTGTACTACATGTCTAGTATTTTTTATTTTTTTTAAGAAGTTCATCATAAGTCAAAAATAAGGTCTCGGGGATTATCCCTTTCAGAAACTACAGCTCCCAGTGAAATGACAAATGACCCACCTGGAGCCAAGAGGCGGCACAGCCATAGAAACCAAGCAGCGTCTCCAAAACACTTCACCTGTGGACCGGGCTTCAACCACCTCAGCTTGCCAGCAATGTCTGGCACCACAAGTCCCAGTCACACCCTAGTGGTAACCCTGGCAGGGCGAAAACTTCATACCGACTCTTGAGCTGAACTTGGAGATCTCAAAAGAGTGTGTGAAAATGCTGAGATTGACAAAGTGTAAGCCGCTGACCCGCATGGCTCAAAGGCCTCATCATGCAGCACTAATAAAATTAAAAACTTAGATAGGTTTCCTACTAAGAACCATCCCCCCCACCCACCTCCCTTACAAAAAGTGAAGGGACAATCAGATGGGGCGCCTGGGCTGTCTGCACAAACTATCTTGGATTATCTTCACATTCCTATGCTGTTCACTCATCTGCAGGCGCTTTCTCTTGCAGTTTTTCAGACATTGATGAATGCATTATTAAGGCACAAACGTCGACTGAAATTGTCAACATCATTTGAACCAGTACTAACTGACTCCCTAGTCACTGTACAATAAAATAAAAAAAAAAAACATGAATAAACTATAGAGAGGAAATCAAATTATGCAACGGCCCTCACTTATGAGAGTGATACAGAGATTCATACGAATAAAGATAAATTTCTAGATCATCATGCGTACCGTAGGCAGGTAAATGTGAGTGGGTAGGAGAGATGGTAAAGAGATAAAGAATAATAAGGGACAACTAGAAAAGAAAAGGTTCCTGGGGTGGTCTCCTTCTCAGGTTTCTTAGCCTGATGTGAGATCATGTCTGGACACTGTTAGAGGGTCTCTATAGTCATGGGGCTTTGTTCTAAATCATGTACTCTAAAGGCAGTTACATGGACTGATTAACCAAAGCGAGGATCGCTCTAAAGGGAAGGTTAAACAACAGGACGCTGGATTTGACTTTGCAAAGCAAAACTAGCACAGCTCCCTGCTGCTGACACTTGCTGGCATGACTGAAAGTACTGATTAACCCCAACCCGTTTGACAAAAAGCAAACAAAATGTCAAATGCACAACTTTTTGCAAAAGGTATTCATGAAATTGTAGATGCAAAGCTTGATATTGTGTTAATATGGAATTTCCTGGTATCAGAAGTGTTAAAGTGGATCTATGTCATACCTGATGTTAAAAGAGAATACACCAAATCGCAACGACAGTTGCGTCAGGCCACTTTATATCCTATGGCAAAATTCCTACAATATTAGAAACCCGAGAAATCACACAAACCACTATGAGCAAGGGAGGAAAAAAGAAATCCCTTCAAACAGGACGAAACAGTAGCATAACTGAGGGAGGTTTCAGGGTCGCCTGATCTAGCCCTAACTAGAAGGTTTTTTTAAAAAGGAAACATAATGTTACAATATGACTGTACTGTAAATTTAAACATATCACGACTCACCCATGTTGCAATGCGGGCCCCACCCGTGCATGCAGGGAGCTGAGCCTGAACAGTAAAAATGTGTCATTTCAAATATAGATCCAGAAAGCCACAACTAGCTACCACTTTCTGCACATTTTGAACCACAAAATGTTTTCAGTCTTTGCCTACTGGTAAAGCTTCATAACACATAAGAGGTCTCTGTTCTGTCAATACATTGATCTTAAATTGAATGTCGTCTGTGTTAAGCAATGAAAACTCCCTAACTTGGACAAAATAAATCACCACATACACCTTCCTAAAGATTCAGTGCATGTCAAACTAAACGTACAAAACACATTTTCCTGATAAAGCAACAGGTATCAACCGTAACATACAAATGACAACGCGGCGAATGGATGTTTTCATAAATGCACTGTTATTAACACTGGAGGTCATTACAGCCTGAATAATGAGTGCTGCAGTGTAACATAGCATTCGTCTTTATGGCATGAGATGATTAACTGGATGCAGGATTTGTGTTGGCTACTTTTGCGTGCCAAGGGAGGTAACCTGGGAGCTGTGGTGAGGAAGAAAAACAGCGAACCCATGCTTGGCCAAATTACAGAAATATATAAGGACATGCACACAGTCATATAGACGTACACATGAGGATGGAACAAATAACACAGCTTGAGACATCACACGTTGAGAAGTTTGTTCATTCTTGTTTGACACCTGAACGGTTTAAATTGGCAAACGCTCTGTGTCTGTACATGAGCGGATTATATAAAAAGGAGGACAGTTTTTGAGTTGTGACCCTCATTTGCGGCAGGAAACCTCACTGCCAAAGTACACACATAAAATGCACAAACACACAAATTTCCTCTTTTACCTGTTCAATTTGTAGGAAAACTATCTCACAGGATAGCGACCCTGCCTGACAGAAAACGGTGAAGATTAGTCTAGGCCAGAGGTCGGCAACCTGCGGCTCTTTAGTCCTTATAGTGCGGCTCCGTGTGGTTTGGGAAAATAAATTAGTTTTTTTTTTTAAGTAATTAGCTGAAGTGCAATTTATTTATGTTAGTTCTTTTTTAACTTGTACTTCTAAATTGGAAGATTATTGTGATATTAAAATACAAACATAAAATTATATTCTATTATTTTTTGATCGCTCAAAATAAGCGTCGCACTTGTGGAAGCCGGTGTACCCGCCAAAACGCCGTGCCTTTATCGAGACTTTCAACCCCAGGTAGGCCAATTATGGATCTTCAGATCCACATTATGTCAGCAGCTATTCTCCACCATGAACTATGTTAAAAACAAACACCGCTCACGCCACACAGATCACAGCTTACAGTCCTGCGTAAACATGAAAGTGACTTCGTACAGCCCCGATTTCCAGACGCTGTGCGCAGAGGTTCGGGAGCAGAAGTCCCACTGTAAACATATCACGGCAGACCCAACAATGTTTCCATGAACATGCTTTTCAGCATCTCTCTACTGACCACTTTTCACACACGGTTGCTGTACGCATACAGCCGGCTGTAGCTTTTCAGCTCACAGCCGCACAGACGTTAAGGCGGTGAGGCGTGATTGCGGGTGCCGCTCAGGTGCATCCGCCTCCACTGCAGCGCCTCTTCTTTAAGAGTTCAAAATGTGTTAATTACATAAATAAAATAAACATTTTATTTAAATAAAATCATGATAGAGAAATATAGGGAATTTTTTTCTTTTTCTTTTTTTTTGCCTGTCCCATTTGGCTCTTTTGCCATCAGAATTATTGTCTAAAGGCGAAGAAAGATACCCAACAGATTTACTTTACCAAATTGACCATCCCAGACTTGCCGTAATGGTCTATTTGATTCACCTTTTATGGTTTATTTTATTTTATTTTTTTTATTTTCACTTGCTAGATACGGGACAGACTTGAATGAGGAAAAGAAAAGGGAGAAAGGAAGAGGGGGGAAAAAAACAGTGGAGAAGAGGGACGGTGATAAAGGGCAAAAAAACAAAAACCAACTAAATAAGCAGACAAAAGAAAATATATTTATCAATGTTATCTTCATTTTAGATGTCAAAAAGTATTTGCAGCTCCCAGTGTTTTCTTTTACGTGGAAATCGCGTCCAAATGGCTCTTTGGATGTTAAAGGTTGCTGACCCCTGGTCTAGGCAGAGGAGGAAGAGAGACATAGAGAAAGAAAAAAAAATGGAAAGGAAGAGAGGATTAAAGTAGGAAGAGGAAGAAATGAACAGTGATCAAGCAGATGACGACACAAAAGTGACCCATGATAAAAGCAGGGAGAGCTGGTGTTTGAGGTTGAGAGTCTCTGAAGAGATCAAAGGCGGAGAAGGAAAAAGACAGAGGCAGAAAAAGAAATGCAAACAAAGAGAGATTAGACATGTGCACCTGTTGGTTTTGGCGCGCGTGGAGTGCAGTCGATAGGCCCAGAAACTCTTATGTAGACCTTTGGTTAGGGAAAGAAATACGACTTACAGCGAGCCCAATGATTATCTTGGACCTAACATAGACCTTGGACTTAATATGATCAAGTGGTTGGCACAGTGGCTTCAAATCAAACCCAAACACGCTGCAAATACTTGTATGTCATATGTTTTCACATCCATTACTCGTAATTAGCAATGTTACTCACCCTTGTTTCTTCAAGTTTGTCTGCTTTTAACCAAAGTTATGTTTGTAGAGTCACTGAGTCGAAATGATTCTACCTTCATAATCACGCCTTTGAGATGTAAGCTCCTTAACTGAACACTTGCACCAACTTTAGCTAAATCAAGGCAGGTGGAAGAAAGGCTTCAAATGCAACATGAGGAGCTGCTGACGGCAGAATTAAAACAGACAAGGGGAACAAACGAGAGCCAAACCGTTTTGTTTTTCTAAAACACAATAAAATTTATTAGTGAAAACAAATAGTAGTAGTCAGACTTTAACAATCCTCTCTCAAACATGTCTGACTCTTCTGATTAGAGTGTATGCAGCTCCCATTTATGTCACGTAGCTCAATCTAAAAGTAGCTTAGCTAGATGGCAGGCTAACTAATAAAAGAAATAAAAGAAATTGATGACGGTCCATTCCACTTATTCATCTGTGGTGAATAAATGTATTGTTTGGCAGTTGAGCATACATTTATTTAACTAGCACAAGTGGAATTATGCTTACAAGCCAACTAGTGCTAAATGGTTACGTTAAAATGCTTTGCTTTTTATGTGCTGAGTAATATTAAAGTACATTCAGATTTATGTTTAAGTTCTGAAAGAACTTTTTCCTTTATGAAATTTCCATTACAAACGCCGCCTCTATAAGTGTACACATTGATGGGAATAACATCCATAAATTACAGTAGGAAAAGCACTATTATATGAGTCATTTCATCTACAATCATATAATCTATGTCACAATCTCATATTTGCCTAAAAACATGGATGGATGGATGGTTTGAAAGACTGCTTAAGGGCAGTAGGTCTCAAAAATGGTAGGTGGTGAAAATCTTGGAAATGAAAAATAAGCATCTGTTTAACTAAACTGTTTTCTCGGTTGGAAATTTGGTTTAGATTACCTACTGATATTTTAGTTTTTGTGGTACTTGTCATATTGTTTCAATCCAACATGCAAGCTGAATAAAAATAGAACATTCTTAATTTTCTGTCTACAAAAATACTCAACATATTTTATTCAGAAATTGTCGGTACTAGTTTTTGCCAAGTCAGGTTTTTTTGTTGTTGTTTTTTTTAGTGTGGGCTCAAATGTGGGACTTTACAGGGCCGATTATCTAGGTAATAAGATTTGAGATGCAGCTTCATGAGAAGAAAGGGCAGTGATATGTACTATTTATTTTTCTCCCTATAACACTTCTTAACAGCAGCCAACTATGTGTTTTCTGTTTTGAATAGACACACATATGAGATTCTCTTTAGCTCAGAATTGAAACAACTAAATTCCCGGAGGGTAGGCAGAATGAGTGAGCACAGATGTCGGAAAGGGCTAATACAAAAAAAAAGAAAAACAAAGCAAGCCATCTCCCTTATTAGCCATAAATAAATGAATGAATGAATGAATGAATGATCTGGAACTGGCTGAATAAAGAGAAACTTTAGCCTCTGGCAGATTCTCCTGTCTTTTGTCAAGTCTGTGAAGCAAAGTGTTCTCACCCCAGCAAGTACAGGCCTATTTCCTGTATGGTAATTTAAAGAAACATGACTGCCAAGGTGTTTATTTGTATTTTTTAAATACCTGCAGATACAGATTACTCATATTAAATTGAGGAAAAGGAATTAAACCAATGCATCAATGTCAGTTTCAACATCACAGGACCTACAAGCCTGCAGCAACTTAAAGTACTATTAAGTAAGGGTCCAACCTAGTACACCTGAAATTTGTGCAAATACAGAATTTGAGTTAAAAACCAATATGAACTCTCCTATATGCAAAGGATATAGATATATAGTAAATCCAAGGCACGTGCGCGCACACACACACACACACACACACACACACACACACACACACACACACACTTTCATCAACATGTCAACTGTTGGGGGGTGTCAGGGGTTTTTTTGTTTTGTTTTTTTCCCTGAGCTGTCTAAACATCGAAAACCTCTCCTATTCAGATTCATGAGTCGATCGCTGCTGTGTGCAGAAGCTTGAGCATGAGTGCTTTCAAAAGGGAGAGAGAGGGAGAGAGTTCCCCAAGGACATTCACAAGTTTCTAGTATGTAAATGGAAAATGGCTTTGCTGCTGTAAAAGCCAGGAGGGGAAGAGACGTGCTTCTTTGATGATGTATGCAGGAGACATATGACGACTCCTCTCGAAAAAGATTCACCCATTTGGCATTCCTGCTGCGGGGGTCAACGTGCTCGGTTTGGCACCTCATTAAACACCGAAATAATATTCACATTCTAAGAATGGGTAGGTAGATGATATGCGTCCATGATTTTACACTTACTATAAAAGTCTGTCTCATTTTTTATTTGAGTGCCTTACTTTTTTTTTAAGTCAAAATTAGATCCACTGAGTAAGTTAATCATTTTATTTGTTCCTTCATTATCTCATACTTTACAATATACAGTCACATCACTAAAACTAACCCAGTGCAGAGGAGTGTAAATGAGCACGCCACTACAAATGTGGGCACAAACGCACGCAGACGCAGACTACGCCACCAGTGAACACAGGTACCTGTTCCCACAGAGCTCAGTATCAGCCTAACAGTGCTTTCACACATGGACCAGGTAACGCAGACAGACTAACGTTTCCGGGAAAGGTAAGAGGTGTTGGCTGCACTCCTGTGACTGGGAGCCATGAAAACAGAGCAGGATTAAAACTCCTACTTGTATCAGATCAAGGACAAAACACCATCAAACTTTCTTTATTTTGCATTTGTGTGTGTGGTTAGTGTTACAATTATTCTTCAATTTTGCTATTATTGTTTAATAAGTGTTTAACACCTCTCTGGCTTTGTGGTTGATAACAGAACATGATGACGCCCAAATTGCTAAACTCGAGCTTTGCAACGGACTATTTCCATCTTTTAAATACAGCCTATGTTTTGACTCTAAAACAGGAAGTTCCATGTAGGAAAATGGCTAAAGGAACTCGCATTTGGCAGAGAGCCGTGAAAATGCAAGCCAAAGACAGACGCCTGTATGCAAATTAGTCATGACGCTCTCAATTCAGCTTCACTGAAATCATCAATGGGAGCACGCGGGCACATTTGCATAGACTTGCAAGCATTTGAAAGCAGCAAAACCTGTGAAAAATCTCACGTTTTTGATTGGGGTAGCACGGGCAAGGCTATTTGTAAATCTGAAAGGGATGAACCTCAGACACATTCTGCCAGAGCAAATGAAACATGAGCTCTCAGCTTTGTCCAATTCCCAGGCTACACAGCCAGAGCACATTTTCTGAAAACATGCATTATTATATCACAATTGTTAAAAAAAACTAAGTCCATAACAAGTGAAGAAAAGCTGCACATTGTCACCCTGTTCGCTTGCCAGCAAGATACCAGCAGAAAACCTGGCCGGCTGACGGTACTGATGCCTGGGCTTGAGTATTTGAGAATAATTGGCATGACACCAGCCAACCAAGCCTAAAACAAACCTGGTCTACTGAAAAGTAAAGATCTGGGAAACAGAAGTGTGGAAGTCAAGAGAGGATGAGGAGGAGTGGATGAGACCGGATAAAATGAGACTGTAGTGTTCTTGTAGAAAGCGTTATAACGGGGCTTCTGCCAGAAAAAAACAAAAACTTTAAAAAGAAAGAAATGAAGGAGACAGACCAGCTTGCTTGGCTACTGACTCAACATTAAGACCTCTCAATGCCAGGACTGATTTCGAAAACACGCCGTCTGTCTGTTGGATGAGAGACGTTTTCTTTGTGAACCACAGATTTTCTAAATTCAGGAAGTAACGGGGGACACGATCTATACTGAAAAGCAGTAAAATCATTTAAAGGGATTCTCCACAGGTTACATCAAAGAAAGGATCGTGACATTAAGGACTGGCTTGCGGGTTTTGGGTGAGTACATATAAGTGACGGTATAGTCAGAAGAGATTCAGGCTGTAAATTGTACAGAAAAACATGTCAGAAACCTAAAAACAGTCTATTCATACTACACCAATACACATCATCAGTAACAGGTTTGTTGAGCCTGACCACAAGTTGACACACTCAGAAAGCAGGACATGCCAACTGTTTGTTACAACCATGTCAAACAAGAGAAGATCACATAGAGAACCCGGACAGACGCACTTAAGACAGTGTAAACAAGCATAGGATAACGGGTACGTTTCTTAAACTCAACGCCTACAACTGAAATGTGCTGCAAGAACATCTTAAGATGCAACAAGAGCAATATGACTTTATGAGTCAGACCTCATGTGAGACATTATTGGTCATCATTGAGGCACAAAGCAGAGTACACTAACAACCCAAGAGCTCAGTTACCATAGCCAACTTAAATGAGGTCCGTTCTCTGCTAGGGTGACATCTCAGCAGGACTGAAATGGTGTCGAGTGCAAATCCTGACTTGACTAAAAAACCATTATATTGTACTGGTGCAATCTATGCAAAGTGTACACAGTACGCCTGGATTTTTCATTGTTTATCCAGGGAACAAATATCATTTTGCAGTCTTTATTTCAGAGAGCTGCACTGTTTGGCGATCTTGAGTAAAGCTGGCCATCTCCGTGTCAAACACTGAGGCCTGTTTGGCTTTCCTAATGCTCATGTTCCATTACTTTTGAGTCAGCCTAAACCAAATAAACCACTCGTTTAGTAGACACATATCTGAGCTCAGAGACACTGATAGCTAAACACAGTTGTGCATGTAGCTTTTTATGAGTCTCCATGTTTATAAGACTTGTGTATGTGTGTGCATAGGCAGACATAAAGATATGGATAGCACCAGAGTGCGACAGTAGGGATTTACACGCATTTGGAACAGTTAAAGTGGTGTTTCGGAGTCTACCAGCATTTCATCTCATGCTCAAAGCTGTGACACTCCTCCTTGCCTCCTAATTAGCGAGCTGTAGCACATTTTCCCCCCTTGCCATTTTCTGTGCAAGAAAAACAACAACGCATTGCTTTTCATCTTCCAACCAGCCTTGTCTTACAGAGACAGACGAAGGCAGAGAGTCCAGAGTTCAACTCATTAGTCCAGGTCACTTCCTGATTCATCTTCAAAGCCAGCAAGCCAGCAGCGTACAAAAGGCAAAGGACATGGTTTCACATGCCACCACCGACAGACACAATTACACCATGAATCAAGAAAAGATGAAGATGTTCGAGAAGATAGACAAAGAAGAAAGTAGAAACAGTGAAAGCATTTTTAATCCACTGAAACCTGAAGGCATAAAGATCATACTTTTCTTTTTTTTTCCCCGAGGTATTTCAGCAATGCTGAAACCAGTGCCACAAAAACCCAAATGTCAAAGTATCTCTAGCATTTACAGCATTATAACCATGCACTTTACTGTCTTTTAGCTCATTATTTTTGCTTTAAAGACCAATTGTTTTCATGTTTAAAGGTCAGTCATTGAAACAAAAGGGTGTTGAGACCAAAACAGAGCCAAAGGCCCAACGTTGCTAATATTGCTCTGTGTTTGATGTATGGGATGGATTGCAGACAGACTCCAATGACGTATTTGTATTTGTGTTCTATGATCGTACTACATATTACTAGGTATGTACCACATTTTAGTTCACGTTGAGCCATTGTAGTGCAATGGCTTAAGTGGACAAAACTGTGTGGTTACTACCTGGACATCTTTAAATGGAGCTGGAGGCTTGTTGCCTCCAACTGCCCAAAAATGTAATCACTGCTGCCTTTCACAAAATAAAATCAAAGGTTTACTCGGCTACAGTACACCTTCTTCATATTGTGTTTTAGTCAAATTTAAATGGTAAATGGACTGGTTCTTATATAGCGCTTTTCTACTCTGTCCGAGCACTCAAAGCGCTTTATACAGCTAATTCATTCACCCAATCACACCCATTCACACAAGCACTTCTAACCTCAAGTGCTAAATATCTAACATTCATACACATTCACACTCCGATGGATGCATCGGAGAGCAACATGGGGTTAGTATCTTGCCCAAGGATATTTGGCATGCAGACTGGAGCAGCCTGGGATTGAACCACCGACCTTCTGGTTAGTGGCTGATCCGCTCTGCCACCTGAGCTACAGCCACCCCAAATTTACAGTTGCTTACCTGTGAATTCACACATGCACACTATACACGCTACCACAGCTTTACATCGGTGCACTGATGTTAAACTTGGGCCTCTAAATTTACACAAGGTTGCCATGTTTTACTGTCTCGCAGTATGTGAATAAAGAAGTTAGACCACCTCCATGACCCTGCGACCCTAGAGTTTGGGAGGCGTCTTACAAATCCTCAGAAACTGAGAGAAGACTGCTGCCACTGTGCTTTTGTGTGTTTGTGAGTGTGTGTGAGACTCCACAATATGAAAGCCTGCCATTTTTTGGCTGCCACCGATTCACACGATCTTTTCTACTCTAGTTTTCATTCCAACCCCCAGCACCTACTTTAGCATTTTCTGTCTAATGCTCTGAACTGCACGCTGCCTTAAAGAGGAAGCCCCAGAGCCTGCTGTTACTTATGCGCAGTCAGATCCCCATCCCCCCTCCCAAAGAAAATGCACTTACCATATACAAAAAAAAAACCCAACAAAAACAAAAAACTGCAACTAGGCATAAAAACATGGGTGAAAATTTGAGACACCCTCGGAATAAGCGCTCCTTACCAAAAGTAAAAGTTGGGAGATTATATATGCGACTCAGAGCACAGAGAAAGAAGCGTAAGCAGAGAATGAGAAACGAGGGAAAAAAGGCATGCAAAACAGTCTGATCTGCTTCTCCACAGTTGGAGCTCCAACTCTCCTCATCAAGAATGTAAAGCCTCTTCTGCAGGAGTGTGCGCATGCATGTGTGTGTGTGTGTGTGTGTGTGTGTGTGTGTGTGTGTGTGTGTGTGTGTGTGTGTGTGTGTGTGTTCTGAGGGGGATGGGGACCATGTTGTCTGGGGGGCAGGGGGAGCTGGTCCCCGTATTCTCTTTGCCCTCCCAAATGGGCATTTTGTTCACTGCCCCCCTTTGCCTTCACCACAACCCCCGCCCCTTTCCTTTCCCCTCTCTCTCTCTTATTCAGGCGGAGTTCATTTTGAGTCTCGCCCATTGTGGCGAATGAAGGGACTGACTTGCTAAAGGGTGGCCTG
Organism: Neolamprologus multifasciatus; assembly: GCF_963576455.1. Classification (NCBI taxonomy): domain Eukaryota; kingdom Metazoa; phylum Chordata; class Actinopteri; order Cichliformes; family Cichlidae; genus Neolamprologus; species Neolamprologus multifasciatus. Next base: position 5,971,291 of record NC_140455.1, read on the forward strand.
GGGTCCCCTGGCTCACACTGCCAGGTCATCCCCTGTTGGAGCTAACTAAGTAACACTGGCTGGAATCTAGAAAAAGAAAACACAAAGCTTGGATCACCAATAAAGATCCTCTCTCTCTTTCACACACGCACACACATTCATTGTGGCTTATGTGTGTGTGAGAGAATTAGTGTGTAGAAAAGAGAGGGCAGAGGGAGGGTGACGGCGAATGGGACATGAAGAGTGAGAGGGGTAACAGAGAAAGAGAGAATCATTACGAAAAAGTGAGAATGAGCCGATTAAGCACAGCCTGTTAATTAGTTCTTATCACTAATAAGCAGAGGGCCGAGTTAGCTACTTTTGCTAAAAAACCTGGAGCGCTGCGCAAGGACAGGATTTAGCTCAGCACACAGAAGATAACTGCGTGGATAATTTCAGTTGTCGGGAAAGTTGATGATGAAACTATATAAATATTATATACATTTGGACCAAAAGTTACTGCTGGATTATTGTGGTCTCAATATCTAATGTATATCTCAGTGTTTTGTCACACGTACTGTGGTTAAATCAGAATAAAAGGTTACACAATATTGTTACTATTTTCACTCAGTTTGGGAAAGCGCAGCCTTTTTAAGTGTTGCTTTAAAAAAATATAAGCCCAGTCGATGCGTTTCCTACAGTAGATGTCAGTCTGCAATCCCTCCTAACAGAAAAAAGCGCTGACTGGCACAGAAGCCAAGCACAGGATCAGCTCCAACAATTGAATCTTAGCCAACCAAAAGAAATACAGATTGAGTGTGTTCTCTGCTTAGAGATCCTTCTTTCTAACATGGGCCCAAAGCCGTTAAACTTGTGTACGCTAGAAGGCTTCGCTGACGAAAATAGTAGTTTTATCTTGCACAACACATGAGTTTCTGGTCTACCGCTGCCTCGACTGAGTGGTACGTTTGTGTTATTGTGTGCCTCAGATGTTTAGTGGGTTAGCTAGGATCCAAACTTACATTTAAAAACACTAAAGTCTGTAGCTTTAGACCTACAAGGTAAAAATTGCAAGTGCGATGGATTTGAAAAGAGTTCTTTGTTTGTTTGTAGTTTGCACAAATCAACAAAGTGTGTTAACGTGTCATAACGTGTCGTTGCCACGTGTCATTGTAGCACTAAGTTCACGTATACCCTAGGGTTGTCACGACACTAGAATTGCAAAATCAGTGCTAATACCCAGTAAAGCAGTCCATACCATCTGATACCACGGGATAGAGTTTGACCCCATCCTCCAACAACAGAAGGAACGGCAAAGAAGTTGTTTCTTGAAAAAGCCAAGTTGTTCATTTTTAACAAATTTTCCTAAATTATAAGATAGATTTAACAAAATAAGCACTTAAGATCAAGTTTAGGTTTTATTCATTTATACAAATTTCTTTTGATAAATTCACTTTAGATGATGAAGGTCAAATATAGGTCAAATGTTAGAACTTATTAATAAACAGAGTACAACAAACAAGACCATAGCTAACATCACTGTGAAAGATTGAACTGGTCACTCCCTGCACTTTAAAACAGACCTCACAGCAAAAGAAGAAACAGATTTTAAGAAATTATTGTAAACGTAGACAAATTTTCAAAACTCAGGACCATCTTCTCGGTTCAGCCACGTTCCTTCGCTGCTCTGCACAGCCAGTAACATGTCCAGTTGTCCCCATGTCCATAATCTGCTCCGTCACAGCTCAATATTCCATCCGTGACCTGTTATTAATCTTTTATCCATCTACACTGAGCTCAGCTGCTATGTTAATGGTAACAGATGGCTATTGTGTCCAATGTGACTATTGGGTAATTGCTAATAGATAAATAGTGAAACTAGTTAACATTCATATTTCAGGGCTATACTTCTTTATTTAAGAACATTTAGTTTATTGTTCTGTGAATAATGCCAGATGCTAGCTCTACCTGCAAGTGGCCCACTTAGCTCTATATCAGGTTAAACCGATAAGGACGGTATGTTTACAGCTTCCTAATCTAACTGCTTAACTTCAAAGCACTGCGACAGCAGCCAAGGAAACATTCCATCGAGATTCTTAACAGGAGCTTGGCATTTTAGGAGCAGGTCAGGAGAAGGAAAGAAAAAAAGAGTGTGCAACCAAAACAGTTACAAAAATGTACAGGCTTAAGAGGCAGTGGGGGAAAAAAACAAAACAAAACAAAAACGTCACAGCAAAACCAATTTCAGTCAAAGCCAAACTGAGAGCCCCTCCTTTAACTAAGAAATGTGGAAAACGGATCAAAAAGCAGTGAGTTAAATGATCTGGCCACGACAGTACAGACATATTTAAACCACAACAGCTGGTGGAGAAGGAGAAGAACATCAGTTTCATGCTTTGTCCTGACCGCTGTCCAACGGGAGCCAAGAGGCAGTGCAGCAGGCTGTACTTAAACTGGCTGAAAATGTAAAGGGATCTGACTGAAATGATGGAAAGCTGTATCATGTAAACGCTCTGGAAGAAAATATATTTCTTTCCATATAGCTCTTCCAACAGCCTTGCAGTCCAAAACAACTCAAACACAAAACAATCTACAGTTTGTATTTACAAGTCAAATTTTAAAACCTGACATGGATAACTTAGAAAATGTCACTTAAAACATGTGGAAAATTTTCACTTTTATCTGCTGAAGGAAGAAAGTTTTCTATGCTCAACTTTTTGATATGCCAAGTACTCTGGTAGCCCATCATTGTCTATTATGCAACTCACGCAAGTGTGATGTGGAAATGTGATGTACTAAAGCCTCTAGTGCATACACACTGAGAACAGACAGAAGATAAACTTCTGAAACCAAGAAATGTGCAAATCAGACTGTGGACACCTTTTTTTCTTTTGAGAAAAAAAAAAGTGTGAATGGGAGTTTGTATGAATCTCAAGTTGCATTAGTGATCTTTCAGCCTAGTGCTGTTATGAAGACATTTTCTTAAAACTACCACACAGTCAAATTAGCACTGATCCAAAACCACAGGCTTTCATTCTTCACAAATGCATATCTTCACAAATGTAACAACAGTCCACCCAACAATAGCTAGACAATAGGCATTCATTTAAAAGTCTGAACTACTAAACTAAAGTCAACATTCCCACCTCTGGAGCCACGTCGATTATGCAGCTAAATATTGTAAAATACAAAAAATAAAAGTAAAGATGGCCTCCTTGGTCATAATCATATTAAACAGTAGACTCTAATAAGACCAATAGATGCCCTACCCAAGCTAAGAAACAATAAGAAAAAAAAGAGAGACAAAATTATTAAAAATGACCTCCTTAAATCCAGACAGCTTCTATCTGACAGTAATACCCAACTCCTGGTTTGATCCAAGAATCCTGGGGACCTCGCAGCGTTTGGTGTGTGCTCGGTTTAGAAGCCAGACACACTGTTCTCAAAGGCAGTTGGTTATAAAGGCTGCCTGAACCCCTCAGTGGCTGGAATTAGGCCAAAACACACAAGCAGCCATTGATTTAATAAAAACTCTTTATTCTCTCCTGCATTGTAACAGAAGTAACAATCGACAGAGCTGGGCTGCTTCCCAGGATTTTGGACAGCCCAAGAATTTTGAAGACCAATGTGAAAGTCATCCCAAGTTTAAAACACTACAGACGTTGCTGTGGGACCTTGCAGCTGTTGGCAGAGAGCCCTGTTTTTTTTCCAGCAAAATGAACAAAGGAAAACAAATTCTCAGTTTCGACTGAACAGTGCAACTTTCAAATTATAGAAGAAAAAAAAAAGCACCCTTTCCAATAAATGTAGACAGCGTATAGCCTCGAATGTGCACGATGCTCATTTGCAATTCAGCAAGGATAAAAACAATAAAGAACAAAAATAAAAAACATTAAAGCTGCACACACTGCAAAACATTGCAGCTTGAAGTTATGAAGTATTCATGCATCTTCAGCAACTTGGGAGCAAGAATCTAACAACTATGTTTTAAAAGCAGGTAGTTTTAAAGCAACAGAAACTTTTCCGTGCAATAAAAGCTTGGGGGGAAAAAAAGACACTGTTAAAATGGAAAAAGAACAGATAGTCCAGCACAACCTCAGGGGGCTCATATACCAATGAGATGCATCACAATTTATGGTCAGAATGAAAAAAGAAGAAAAACTTCTGGCCTTGCTATTCAATTCAAGGTCGACTAATTCACAGCACTCCTGGTTCTATTAACCAAACACATAAAAAGAGATCGGAGGGAAAGGCAAACTGGGCATACCATTAATGGGATGAGGTTAGAATCCAATCAAGGTTAAACAAAGTAACCACATGTCACATTAACAGAGATCATTAAAAACCAGACAGGAAGACTTTTAACCCATTCCCCCATAAATCCTATGGTTGAGCCGCAAACACCCAAGAATTTTACTTTGCTTTTAACATTTGATCTTGTGCTTGTTGTTTCAATGTGGATACTTTCTTTCTGTAAAGTGTGGGAAAGCTTAAAGTTGTGGTCTTTAGATAATAAGGATATAGAACAATCTGAAGATTAGGCTGCGACAGTCCATCAATTCTCCTGAGCACTTTTCCAGTTCCACGGCCACAGGGGGACTGCAACTTATCCCAGTTGTCATGGGGCAAAAGGCAAAGCCTATCACTGGGCTAACACAAAATGACAACCATTCACATTTACTCTGCTTCCACTACTTGAAAGTCTGTCATTCGTATTTAGACCTTGGCCTACTAGGGTAGCAACAAGGCAAGACTCAATCCAAATTCGTATTCACTGTCTAGGAACCAAGAATGTACGTACCAACTCACGAACCAGTCTACATACAAGATTAGAGCTGAGCCAACGAAAGATTTTCCTAGTTGTTCCTAGTAAAATGAATTAGTTTATACATTGGTTCACCTCTGCTGGCACCAAATAAAATATTAATTACAGAATATCGGTTTAAATATGTGAACTGCATTTTAATTAAGTGAGACAACTGGGTTAGTTCACATTTGCTGTAACGACTTTACGATCTAACCCTGCTCGGACTCACTCATTTAAATGCCAGATGGAAAGAACAACAAGAATGCTCAAGAGTTCATCAGAATAAAATTTTACTGCAACATCATGCAGAGCTTCTGTTTGAATACTGGCATAATAAACATAGTAAAGATGGAGGAATTATCATCCATCAGTGACATCCAACAGTCTCATATTTTGTCATTTGCAGAAGTACACTTACTGAAAGAGAAAACTTGGTCACATTACATAACCTCTGTGCCCCGAAGAAAGGGAACTAAAAACAGCCCCATTATAGCTGCAACAAGGCAAGAGCAGAAATGTGCTGAAAAGACACTGAAAAGCTCATATTCCCATTAGATGAGGACTATTGAAAATAAAAAGTTCTATAAGACACCTCTTCTTTCATATAATCTGGGTTATAATCAGATGATAATGCTCTCAGACTACCAGGTTCCAATCTGAGCAGACAGTTGTTAATTGAATGATCTGCTTCAACGTGCACACTTAGAGAAGGCTCAAAGTCAAAAGAGAGAGAGTGTGGATGGGGAATAGTAACAGTCCCAGATGAAGCAGTGGGCCTGTGAGGCTCATAGTAACCTTGACTGAGCACACAGCCATGCAGGCAACGCAGTAAGAGGCAAGAAGGCTTTGAAGCTGTACTGCAGAGAGCCTAGCAGGAATTCTGATGTCCTGCTGTATATCCTCAAACCTTCCTCCTCCCCCACCCTGTCTCTGCAACTGATTCAATATAAAGTGAGGGAACGGGAACACAGGCCAATAAAAGAGAAAGAAGAGAAATGGGAGCAAGAAGATTAGAAAAAAGGTATATTGAGACCGAGAGAGGAGTGCATGTTAAATCAAATCAAGCCAAGTCTAGGTTAAAGAAACCAACAAAGTGTCAATCTCAGCTCTGTTACCATTGGACTGAACCCAAACCAGAAAATAGCAGAGTGAAAACATTGCCAGAGCTACCCCAACACAAACCTTCACTACGCTATCAATATTCAATTAGGGGGCCAGGGATAAATGGACAAGCCAGCCTCAGGGGTTCAGCCTCAAACCATACTTTTGTGTGAGGATTGAGGCCCTTGAAACTAACACAGTGAAACTTCCTTTATAAATAAGCAGCCAAGAGTGCATACATGCTTCTCAATGTTAAAAGCAATCAGGCTATGTACGTTTAACATCTCTCTTTACTGCATGTTTACAAGTGATCAAGCCTGTTGCTCCACTTACTGGTCAAAAGTAGCTGCAGTCGTGTGTTTTGTAAGAAAAGAGATTGAATTTCCTATCGAGATCCAAAACTAAACTTGCCATCTTCAGCCTTCTGCTTAAGCCTGCAGGAAATCGAACATGAAAAGCTCTATAGGTATCTAAGACCTTCTCCTTTCACAATAAGCAGTTGTAATGTAGAAATCTTCATCATAAATTATTCAGGAAGATATGAAACGTCTCAACAGGGAAGACTGTCATCAAGTTTCTGATTGATACGTCGCAAACCTGCAAAGTCTGACAGATGAGCCAGCCAGAGACAAATCAGTCAGACAGACACACACACACACACAATAAAATGGTGAGATACGGCTCAACAGGAGCCAAACTGGGGCTGTTTGAATGACTACCACATTAAAACCCAGAGAAAATGGTTTATATGAACATTAAACTAATGGGAAAAGAATGCAAATCACTGCTAAACAGTGGATGGCACTCATGCTAGATAATACACAGATTGAGATAAGAAATGTAAAAGGACAACATCACCACTAAGTAAACTGTTCAGAGCTACAACATCAGATTATTTTTTCTAATAGTGGTAAGAACCTACCTACAGTAGGGTTTTACCACTAAATCTAATATATATTTATATTAAGAGCAGACCTGTCAGCATAAAAGCATCAGCTGTAAGCCCTCAAGTCCCCTGACTGACTAAGTCAATGACAGAGTGAACAAGGCTAACCCAGTGACTCAGAAACACCGACGAGAGGCGAGCCTCAAATTACACATCTGCCAGAGAATGAGGGGTGGGGTGCAGAGAGGGGTAGAATTACATTTTAAATGGGCATGCTGGGATGCTCACTTGATGGCAAAATCCTCAGATCTCATCTGAAAAGGCAGCGCGTGAACTCGGCACATAGCTCAGTGGACAAAGAAACCTGAAGAACTCCTCTAAGAGATAATGAGGGCCAGCTGTGACTCAAGAAATTAAAGACTTTTAATGAAAATCAGTGATTCTGTTTGGATACAAACATATGTGGAAAAGATTTTTTTTCTTTTAAAGAGAGAAAGGGACAAAAAAATTAGCTTAACTGGCACATCTCTGAATTTCAATCAGGCACGATATGAGCACCACAGCCGATGTCCTTTCGTGGCTTGAACCAGACCCTTGCAGTTGTGTTTTCACTGGAAAACCACTCTAGCAAATCTGTGAAATGTGCCACTTCAATTGAAGTAAAAAAAATAAATAAAAAAATAAAAAAAAGCTTCACGCCAAGTCAGATTTTCAGAGCTGTGCAACATCTTCATAGCTCAAAACCGTTTTCCCCTGACACAGGGGAAGGATGCCGACTACTGAACACTGCATTTTGTACGCTGCTGTATGAATGCGAAATTAGTCACGAGAATCTAAGTGAGACCGACAATAAGCTGAGATCATTTCGTATTAATTACATCTTTGTCACTGATGGAGGCGTTTTACTCTCGTTTGAGGGGAAAACAGCTATTAATTCAAAGTATTCACACCAACAGGAGCCGAAAACAAGAATTGCACAGGGAAAGGGAAAAAAAGTCAAAGAAAGGGAGAGCGATAATGATGGAAAGAACCAGAAATGGGGCGGCGAGAGCACAAACTGGAGCTCAGGGAGGGGATGAGCGGTGACAACAGCAGATCCGGTGGGATCAGAGGAAGCCCTCAAAGCCGACTCCCAAAGCTGGGATGAAGGCAGCTCAGTGTGGAAGCAGAGAAGATGAAACACCATTTGGGGCCGAGGCCCCCCCGCTGCTGCGCCTCTGTGTTCAGGGCCTGCGAGCTCCTCTGCCTCTGAAGTGCTAAACACCTCCTTCACACCCCTGGCACTGCACCCTCCTGCCATTTGGTGATTTAATGCAGCACTGCATGGATGGACGATTATCATATAGTGCATTTACTCATCTATTGGGGCTGCAACAATGCAGTCATTCTCACTGATGACTCTGGCTTCTTTTTAGAGTCGAAGCATTTTTTGTTTGGTCACTACAACACCAAGAATGAGCCCCCAAAAATGCTCACATCACTATCACACAAGATGAACACACATCTGCTTGCAGGATGGAGTGATTGAGTTTGGAATTTTTGAATGAAATGACTTCCACTCTCCAAAGAAAGATCTGTCTCTCATGTCCACCGACTCGCTGTTGAATGGGTTCATTTCGGCTGGTATCTCATGAGATCAAAACTCCAAAACATCTGCATCTTTATTTTGACTGTGACGCTTGCTTGGCGGACAACAAACACTGATCACGACCAAACTAATCCCTTATCTTGAAAGCAGTCGGCAGGGTGTCTTTAGAAGGCAATGAAGCACACAGCTAGAAGCACAAAATTGTGACAATTGCAGATTTCCTCCTTTTGGACCTGAATATTTTTGGTGTTCTGGGGCTTTTAAATAGACAGAAGGACTAAGAAGATGTGACCACAGAAATTTAAATTTGTGTCGTTTTATTAATTAAATTATTAGACAAATCTACAAAAACAAATTCTAAAATTGCCAAAAAGATTGCTCATGAAGAAAACATGTATCAGTGGCAGCTTTAGGTGCAATCATTTGTGCTACAAATGATGCTGAGAGAGTGTTTCTATCCACGTGAAATCCAGGCTGTTTGCGTTTAATCATAAACCATCACCAGCTCTTTCTGGGGGAAATATGATTTTCTGGATGAGCCCATATGCTGCAGCAGATTGACTTGCGGGAGATTATTTATCAACCAGGTAAAAGACAAACTCGAGTGTGTGCACAATGACATGTGCTCAGGAGCACACAGCAGGACAGAGGGCACTCATTTTTAAGAAATTATGATGTGCATTATGAAGGACACTTTGTCCCGTTTTTGTTGGCATTTTCAGGTAGCGCACACAAAAAACAAACACACACAGAGAGTGTAGTAATAATTGAAGGTATTGGAATTTAAATAAATTTCATTATTACTGGGACTACTTAAGAGCTTAAAAAATAAAAAGGTAAAACGCCAGCCTTTCAGAACCTCAAACCTCCGGCGTGTTCATGTCCCAGATAAACGCGTCCCAACTTCAAAGAGCCTGTTGTTACACTGCAACATAGAAGCTTATTGTTTCGCAACACTTTTAACATCTCTGTCGACAAAGTATCTTTTCTGCGGTTATGAGAGAATTGTTGTTATTATTTTAGTTTTGCGCTGTGCAGGCCTGTTTTAGAGCTCCTGTTTGCGCCAGAAAAAAAAACATTAAAACCCGCTCCAACTCGCTCGACGTGACACGAGCGGAGGTTATCTGCTTTGCACCCAAACATATTCAGCGGTCACTTCAAACAACTTGGTGTCTTTTATTTGTTTTATTTAATTACCTGCATAGTGAAGACTCCCAGCTCCTGAGAAGACAGCTTTTTCATCTGTTCGGCCAAGACTTGCGCTTCTTCCAGGATGGAAAACTCCGTCTCGGCTCCGCAATATCCACTAGAAAGAGCCAAGCAGATTAACACGAAGCTCCCCGAAAAAGCCACGAAGCCTCCGCGCGAGCCAATGTGTTTATCCCGAAAAGCAGCGCGCGCGTTCGGTCTCAAAAACAGAGGTTTCTCCGCTGACCGCCTCGCCATGATGGTTGAGGGGGTTTACAAACTGGAGAAGCACGGAGTCAGAACGGGTGGTTTTGAGGAGGGGAACTTCAAGGGAAACTACTTTTACAACTTTGCAGCGTAGAGTACGTGTGCCCTTTCTCTCCGGTACAAGTCTCCAGAATTCCCAGCGACACAAATCATTGCACCTCCTTGAAATCCCTCCAGAGAAGAAAGCAAATCCATGCGGGGCAGGGAATATGTTTATTCTTTCTTTTCTTCCCCCTTACGTTGTCGGTGTTCCCTCTTCGATCAGTGGCTCCAACTCCTGGAAGTCTGGCAAAGTGTGTGTGAGCCGGAGAGTCACCACAAAGGGGGTGAAAGTAGTAGGCGTGGAAACACCGAGGAGTCCTGCCGGCGCCTGGATCTGACGATCAATGGATCAGGCTTTCGCGATGCCTTCAGTAGCTCCGTGAAAAAGAACACCGCCGATGTGGAATAACCCTGTTTTATAGACAAATACGATGGGAAGAGTTTTTATTTCTCAGTCCCATTCCTTCAACGTGTGACAAAACAGGTTTATATTTATATATGAGTGGTACATATAAATTACTGCTCAAAAACAGAGAAATCTCTTTAATTCGAGGTTCGTCGAAAGCACCATCACGCCTTCAAAGATTTCTTACCAGTCACCAAAAAGGGAAGCGCATCTGGGGAGTTTCACAATGATTTCTTATTTTTAACTCTGTATTTTATTTATAGACTTGAAAAAATAATTAATCTTTTAATTGTTTAATTTCAGCTAAAAGCTAATTTTATCGAAATAACCCAAATCACTGATTTAGGTTGAAAAGGCCCTGCAGTGCAGTGTGAGACAGCGACCTTGTATCCATAGGGATGAAGCAGTTTGGATAACGTGCGTCACTCTCTCTCTCTCTCTCTCTCTCTCTCTCTCGTGTGTGTGTGTGTGTGTGTGTGTGTGTGTGTGTGTGTGTGTGTTATTGAGAGTTTAAACTGTCAAAATCTGCAATGCAGGTTTGAGTTAATAAGATACTGGCTGACCAATAATCCCTCAAATTGTAGGTATTATGTATTTACTTTTATCTTCAGTCTAATATCCACCATAATAGTTTTTTTTAAGGTTAATATTCTTATTATCTTGCATTTAAAACATGATAATCGGGATGAATTAATAAATCTCATGGACTGTTTGCCTTGCTCAGATTTGCTCCTTTGTGAAACAGGCTCTTGTGATAACTTTGAAACTAAGGTACCATTAATGCAATATATATACTATCATAGGGAGGCTGAGACCTGCTTCCAAATGAGTGTTAACCTCTTGAGCAAGCAAACATAGTAAATTGGTTCCATATAATGGATTGTGCTTTTACATCTCTGTGAATGAACTGGGTATGAACTGGGTACTATAACCGCGGGAGCCTCCACTCCTACAAGAATCCAGTTCCTGTTTTCAGCACAGCTTCAACTGTACTTGGAGCTGAGTTGAATTGAGAAAAAGCAGAGGCCTGGTGTATTTGGGCAATTCATATTTTGATTGCTGACTGCAAAATAAAGTGTGACAGATAGATCATTCGTTAAAGAATGTTGTGGTCGGGTCTGATAATTTGAGGCTTTTGAAGTATAACAGCGCTCTGACTCGTTCAACAGCTGACCTCTAATCATTGCTCTCTCTCTCTTTCTCTGTCTGTCTGCCTGCCGCTCAGCTTCCTTGGACTGCAGAGCCTATTTGATTTGCAGCTGCACAACTGGCCTTTTCCCAGCCATCTCATGGCTGCTTGTAACTTTTCAGAGATTTTCTGGTTAACCAGCATTGCATTCAGGCACAAAATGCCTGCTGCATGTCTTTTTGATGAAAAACAACATCGGCTTACTTGGACTTACTTTGAGTAAACTCATTTATGGGCTTATTCCAAAGGTCAGTTTATATATTTATATATTTTCCCATGTAAATTTTAATTCAGGGGTGTTAGAGATGTAAAAAAAAATGGCCTCAGTGTGACATTTCACTTAAGCATGCCTTTCTGTGAGGTGTTTGCATGTTCTCCCTGTGCCTGTATGGTTTCTCTATGCCCCTCTCTGTCTTGGCTCATGCAACATGTCCAGGGTGTACTCTGCCTCTCACTCTGTGAGAGCTGGGAATGGCTCAAGCCTCACTGCAACCCTAAATTGGATAAGCGGTTAAGAAAATGCATGCTTTTTACATCAGTTTAAGTGTAATGTCGCTCTGGTAACACTGGCTTGGCAGCCTCTTACTGAACAGGCCTGCTGTAAGACAATAAAGTCCAGGGATCACTTCAAAGTGATCACTAGCCCTGTAATATTAGCAATTGCTGTGTGTCATTTTCCGTTAGACAACTGACTAAGGTTTTGGGTGGGTGAGATGTTCGTTGGTGTTTGATGGGATTATTTGATGAAGGAAGATTGCGTGTGTAGATACAACATGTTCATTTTTATATTTCCTCCAGGAACAATTAGGCACTTTCTGTCAAATCAGGCCATAATTTTTAGACTGGAAGCAGAGTAAGCTTGGACAGCATAAAAACATTACATCCAGCTCTTGTGGTCACGTAATAAGGTCCTCAGTGGCAGTGTACCACTTTATAACTCATTCACAAAAAGATTTTTAAAAAATCATCTCTTCTGCCTTTTTTCCTATACAAACTCCATTTTTCATTATTGTGTGTTATGACCTAATGAGAAAAAGGGGTTACAAGAATAAGCAATGACATCAGTTCTGTTACCCAAGAGTATAGAATAGAGGTGTGCAGATTGCTATGGGACTGATACTAGCACAATAGGGTCGTTACTTTGTTTCTATCTTCTAAGTTCAGTATACAAGGGCACTTTTACATTCCAGCACTCCAAAAAACCCAGTTTCAAAATATATTAGAAGCTGAAAGGTTTGTTTTGCTGTATTAACTAATTATTTTGAAAAGTGAAAATCATAGTGATTTAGTAGTCCTTAAAGTGTGTTCAGAATTTGCAAATTAATGATGATTCAGCTGCTCTTCCCAATGTAAGCTTGCTTTTATAGGTTAAAAGTATTGATATTGGTATGGGCAATACTGGTCCTGTTTTCATCACTGGTGAGAGTTTAGTTCTTTCTTTAGTGTTTTTTTTTTTTTTAGATGCGTTACTTTCTAGACAGCTGGCATCTTTAGGTGTGTGCATGCATTTTAGGATTCAGTCACTCACTCAAACGTGTTTAGTCATGGTTTTGATCACAGTGTAAAATAGACGTGCTGCCAGATGATTTCACAGGGAAGCCAAAATAACTTCAGTGCCTGTCCATATCCGTCAAGCTAAGAAGTATTTTTAGTTTGGGCTTATTTGAAGAAGCAAAATCAAGACACATTCTTACACCAAATGAAGCGAATGAAAAAGTAAAATTATTTAGGGGGGTAAAGCCAAAATATTGACACTGTGGGTACTGATGATGCTTCTGTTTGATGACTTAAGTCAAATGGGTTGCAAGTATCAGATGGTATCAGATGCAAGTGTGATTGATTCATTGGCTGAACACACAGCTTTGCAGGCTGTAGTCTGCGTTAGAAAGGTCCTCGACTCCGGACTTGGTCGCCGTGCTCCTGAATAGGTCGTCTGTCTGTATCTTTGGCTGAGGACTCCGTCAGATGTTTGTGTGGCTGTCGGATGCTTTTGGATACTTACAAACACAAGGAAGTTTGTTGAGAGGTTGTAGTGTGTGCATCGCATACATTATCACTTCCCCAGAAAATCCCAGTGTTCCAGGCTCTGTGTTTTTTCACCTTCATCAGGCAAGAGTTTTAGTTGTTCTTTGCTAGGGAGAAGATATTTAAAGATCCTTGCACAAATACTGGAAAGAATGTCAAAATTAACATAATTTGAAGCAGAACTCAGTGGCTCAGGGTAAAATAAAAAAAATGCCCAAACTATTTAAAATTATTTGGTCAGTTCTGTGCTTCTTCTTCTCCTTCTTTTTTTTAAAGCCACCAGCAGGGCTAACCTCATCAAAGCTCTAGTGGTGGTGAGAGAAGTGTTTGAGTAGTGCATGTTTTCATGTATGTACATAAGTGCACTGCTATGGCAGGCACATTTACTGCAGTGATGTAGAAATGAAGTTTGTTTGACAACTTGACTTTTATTTTTTCTAAAAAAAAAAAGAAAAGAAAAAGGAAGTGATGTCAGGTGTCTGAGCCAGCAGTTATTCAGTTGTACTGATCAGTCCTGTCACAGATTGTACACATTGTCTAGGAAGAATGCTGCAGTTTGTAGTTTGGTAGTGTGGTAATGCACTAGCTGTGTGCAGAGGTCACTCAAACGGCAATATTTTATATTATCGAACAATTTTGGTCTGGTGCACAGGATTCAGTAGCAGACAAGTTTAGCAAACATTCATAGGAGGACAGAGCAATATGACCACATTTTAGTAGTTAAACTTTAGTACAACATAGCAGACACGTGCGGGGGGGGGGGGGGGGGGGGCTGGAGGGGCTTGAGCACCCGCCCCTTTCCTGATGGGTGCCCAAAGTGCCCTTTTGTTGGGGCAACTTTTAAAAAAAAATTATTTATTTATTTATTTTTTATGTGTGTGGGCGTGCGGAGTCCTGTCTGTGCCCCTCAACAATAATATATACTATTAATCACAGTTTTGCTAAATAAAAGGATCTGGCTTGCATCAGTCACATGATCACATTTAACCAATGATCGCTCTTGACGGCAGAACGCGCTGGTTATGAGCCGGGAACGAGCTCACAAAGAGCACGCGCATTTTTTGCAGTCCGGAGCTGTAGGAGAATCACAAATTAACTCAGAGACACAGACTGATGCGACAAAACCAGTAAGTAGGTGTACAGCGTACACTGTAGTCTATAGCACACAGGAGTATTGGCTTATTACGTACACGTTGGTAAGTTGTCTTGTGGCAACTGACGAACTGAAACAAACGAGCGTGCTGTGTGTGAAACAGCACGACAAACATTACCTGTCCTTTTATTAACTTCACATGTAGTGCTGGTCATAGCTGCTAGCTCACTGGGTAAGGCTGTCATGGGTCTGTAGCTCTGTCCACCGTTTTAGGGAACATATTTAGTTTTAAAGTAAGTTACCGGGCTTTTCCTGCCTTTCTGGAGGGATTATATTTCACCAAAAAACGATCTAATATGCATGTCCACATAATTATGCATTATTATAATATTTTAAAAAACACACGCTGTATTTTAAAGAACATACATAAAGATGCAGATTATATTAGATTTATATTTTAAATAAGACAAAATTTGGATTTTACAGCAGTAAAATTATTGTATCTCTACAGTTTAAAAATGTAATAAGCTTTGCCCCTGCACAGAGTGGATAGTGAAACAAATGGAATCATCATAAATACATTATTTCATATTTATTACTTCCCCCTCCTCATTGCTTTATTATTGTAGCTCTAGTAATAAATAATAATGTAAGGATTCTGAATCAGCACCGTGATGCCCATAGTATATACAGTATTCTGAAGAAGGTCTAAAATGTCACTGTGTGTGCGTGCATGTGTGTGTTTTATTTAGATGGATTTTTTTTTAAATTATTAATCATGATATAACATTGTCCAGACATGCCTGGTAAGGACACGAGGAGGAAACAGTAGGAGCTGTGTGAGGCTACTAAAGGCAGTGCTATAACATTTTTCTGTCATCATTTTATGGTAGATTAAGTGCAAGAGTTGTTAGGTGTGGATAATTAGATTATAGTTTATTGCAGTAGCAAGTTGTGCCTTGTTCTCAGATAGACAGCAAGTGGAGAGTGATATATGAAATGATGGGATGGAAGGAAGAAGAGAAGCAAAGAGTGATTCACACGTAGAGCCTAATTTATTTCTCACAGTTTTTTGTTGCCTTATGGTTCAACCGCTGTCACCAATCTTTGCATTTTTTTATTATCTCATGATACTTGTTTAATCAGCTACCATCTCTCCTATGGACTTTTTAATATCTACAGTCTCAGATCAACACAGCCCTGCCCTCCAGCACTATCAGCAGCAGGAGCAGCAGAAACCCCTCAACAGCAACATTGTACCCATCAGGTCAAACATAGGCTACGTTTGCTTTGCCTTGTTGCCACCTCACAACAGTGATATAGTATGATGCGATCCCATATTAGATTCTTGATGAATGTGTGTTGTTGTTATTCAGCCTGGTTCAACGTTTGCTCTTTGAAACATCCCGGCAAAATGTAGAGGGAAAGCACTGAGTTTTTAAAATGGACTGATAATGAGGTGGAGTTGTTGCTGCGAGTAACACAAAAGCACAAAGTTGCAAAAGTGAGTGAGAATTAAAGAATTTAATTCTGGAGCATGAACTGACTGATATTAATCTTTAATAGGGCTGTCAAATTTGAGAGCAAAGAAAACAACTGCCGTATAATGCACTCCGCTACCTTAGTTTAATTGGTCACATGACTGCATCATATGACTAAAATGTGTCATCGTTTTCAAGGCTCCGGGTTCGATGTCCACAATGTGACACAAAAACGGTGTTTTCAAATCTATCCACTTTGGAGAGCGTTTTCCTTGACCGAAAACACAGTCTCAGGCTTCGTCCACACGTACACGGGTATTTTTGAAAACTGAGATTTTCCGTTTTCGTTTTTAAAAAAAATCCCGTCCACACGTAAAAGTCAAAAACGAAGGAAAACACTGCTCGGAACATGCCCAAGCAGCAGGTGGCACTATATTCCTATCCGTGTAGAAATGTTGGCCAATCAGAAGTCTAGAAGCCTCGGTGGGAAACAAAGTTGGGGCATAGAAGCAGAACCGAGTTGTATGTGTGGAGGGACAGTAACTGTGTGTGTATATGTAAGCATTTAAACACTGCAGAGAGTACAATTAACAGTAATAATATTGTAGAAATTCATTTCACCGAAACAATAACGTGGCGCACACTGTGACGTCAAAAAAGGCGCACATCTTTGACGCTGCGTTTTCTCCGTTTTTCTCGTCCACACGTAAAAGCAAAAACTGAGTTTTAGAAAATATCCACCCTGGACGGAGTTTTTAGAAATCTCCGTTTTCAGTGACCGAAAACGCCATTTATGTGTGGACGAAAGGTGCAAACGCATAGAAAAATCTGTGTTTTCAAAAATACCGGGGTATGTGTAGACATAGCCTCAGTGTAGACAGGGGGCCAAAATGGAGAGAAAATGTTGTTTTCAAACGAAAATGTATTAGTGTGGACATGGCCTGACTCTGACTCAAGCATCCTTTCCTTTAATGTTGGTTTAATAGCCATGAATTCCAACATGAACAATAATGATGTTGCCAATGAGATAGCATGAACTCATTAAAAAAGCATGTACTGAGGTCACAGTGTAGGTCAAGTGAGAAGTATGTTCATTTTCCTGCGAGACAATCAAACTTCTTTTTGAATCCAGAGGAGGCACCAATGCTCTCCCTGGCTTGAGTTCAATAAAGACTAAATATCAAAAGGGCCACAAATGCAGTGTCTACTGTAGAGCAGTTGCACTGGTTTGCACGAGCTGTAGTTACAGGTGTGGAATGAATCGGCAAAGCATTGTCAAAAGAAGAAGCCTAAGGGGATGGATCACTCTGAATCTATTTAATCTGGGTTTTGTCAAGCCTATCCCAAGCCCTTTCACCAACCACAACATTTTTTAATTAAAGCAAGGAAAGAAAGTTTGTATGTAACTGTAGCTGTGTCCATTTTGATGGGATGTGACACTTAAGAAATATTTGTTTTCACTCAATTCTGGTTGCTGGGGTTTGGATCTTTTGTGTCTCTGATGGTCAGTGTTTGATTTTTCAACAGGTAAAATTAAATATATGTTACAGATAGTTTTCTGCCTTTAAATATGGCAGCGTTTTGGAGCTATTACAGCAAATTGCAACCACAACTCCAGCTTGACATACAGTGGGGCAAAAAAGTATTTAGTCAGCCACCGATTGTGCAAGTTCCCCCACTTAAAATGATGACAGAGGTCAGTAATTTGCACCAGAGGTACACTTCAACTGTGAGAGACAGAATGTGAAAAAAAAATCCATGAATTCACATGGTAGGATTTGTAAAGAATTTATTCGTAAATCAGGGTGGAAAATAAGTATTTGGTCACCTCAAACAAGGAAAATCCCTGGCTCTCACAGACCTGTAACGTCTTCTGTAAGAAGCTTTTCTGTCCCCCACTCGTTACCTGTATGAATGGCACCTGTTTGACCTCATCATCTGTATAAAAGACACCTGTCCACAGCCTCAACCAGTCAGACTCCAAACGCCGCCATGGCCAAGACCAAAGAGCTTTCGAAGGACACCAGGAAAAGAACTGTAGACCTGCACCAGACTGGGAAGAGTGAATCTACAATAGGCAAGCAGCTTGGTGTGAAAAAATCAACTGTGGGAGCAATCATCAGAAAATGGAAGACATACAAGACCACTGATAATCTCCCTCGATCTGGGGCTCCACGCAAGATCTCATCCCGTGGGGTCAAAATGATCATGAGAACGGTGAGCAAAGATCCCAGAACCACACGGGGGGACCTGGTGAATGACCTGCAGAGAGCTGGGACCAAAGTAACAAAGGTCACCATCAGTAACACACTACAACGGCAGGGAATCAAATCCCGCAGTGCCAGACGTGTTCCGCTGCTGAAGCCAGTGCATGTCCAGGCCCGTCTGAAGTTTGCCAGAGAGCACATGGATGATACAGCAGAGGATTGGGAGAATGTCATGTGGTCAGATGAAACCAAAGTAGAACTTTTTGGTATAAACTCAACTCGTCGTGTTTGGAGGAAGAAGAATACTGAGTTGCATCCCAAGAACACCATACCTACTGTGAAGCATGGGGGTGGAAACATCATGCTATGGGGCTGTTTTTCTGCCAAGGGGACAGGACGACTGATCCGTGTTAAGGACAGAATGAATGGGGCCAAGTATCGTGAGATTTTGAGCCAAAACCTCCTTCCATCAGTGAGAACTTTGAAGATGAAACGAGGCTGGGTCTTCCAACATGACAATGATCCAAAACACACCGCCCGGGCAACAAAGGAGTGGCTCCGTAAGAAGCATTTGAAAGTCCTGGAGTGGCCTAGCCAGTCTCCAGACCTCAACCCCATAGAAAATCTGTGGCGGGAGTTGAAAGTCCGTGTTGCTCGGCGACAGCCCCAAAACATCACTGCTCTTGAGAAGATCTGCATGGAGGAATGGGCCAAAATACCAGCTACTGTGTGTGCAAACCTGGTAAAGACCTATAGTAAACGTTTGACCTCTGTTATTGCCAACAAAGGTTATGTTACAAAGTATTGAGTTGTATTTTTGTTATTGACCAAATACTTATTTTCCACCCTGATTTACGAATAAATTCTTTACAAATCCTACCATGTGAATTCATGGATTTTTTTTTTCACATTCTGTCTCTCACAGTTGAAGTGTACCTCTGGTGCAAATTACTGACCTCTGTCATCATTTTAAGTGGGGGAACTTGCACAATCGGTGGCTGACTAAATACTTTTTTGCCCCACTGTACATACATTGTTTCTCTTTTTTTTTAAATTTTTTTTTAACATTTATCTCTTGGATCGTTTTCAGACTGCAGCTCAGCCAAAAGTGGCCCAGTCTGTCCGTGAAACTGCTAATCCCGACTGGCTGTCTGACTGGCATGTCTCTTTGGAGAGAGCAATGCTGGTTTACTCACAGACAAATATTTCATTACACAAAAAAGCAGTTAGGGGGTCTTCATTAACAGAGACAGAAGGATTTGTTTTACAGGATTACCCCATTTGCATTTTTTTAATTACAGCACATGCCCACAGAACCACCTGGTTTGGCATGATAAAGGAGGCGAAGAGGAGAAACTGAGGCTGATTAGACCAGGATTCAGGATTTGTGAATATATTAAATTACATTTGGGGTGAGATCCAGCAAAGTCCTAATCACAACAGGAAGACTGTAGGGTTTCACATCTGGCTTCAAAGACTTTGACTGAAATTTCTGTTGGCATATAAACAGAAGGAAACATGGCTATTACCTGTGGAAGGGTTAAACCAAAACCATCTTTGAAGCCTTCTTCTGTGAGGTTACACAGCTACATATATACAAAATGGTGTTCTGGTAGAGTAGGTGCCTCGGTGCGTGGGAACTAGAAAATACAGCAAATGGATTTTGTCATGCTGTGTAAATAAAGCCAAAGCCAGATTCAGTTAATGGAGCATACACTGCAATCACTAAGCACGGGTGTTGGTAACACAAAGATATTTAGGGTGAAAGACTGAAAACAATAAAAGCTTCATATAACACTGGAGTCGTGGTCCACCAGTACAGGACGACAGCTGGACATATAAACAGATCCATCCTCAAGCGATACTCAGGCTTCCATAAGGTTATAAGGAAATCTGCTCATGTATGATGCAGAATGATTGTAGTTCATTCTTTAAGTGTAGGATCTGGATACAAGTAGAAAGGACTTGTTTGCTGGGTGACAGATGAAAGGGGAAGAAATTTGACAGCATGGCAAAGAGTTAAGGTTGCTCTGTTTTCCCACTGAAAAACAACACCGAGCGCCTCACCCTTCGAAGGAGACTGATTTCAGCTGCTTGGATCTGTGACGTGACACTAACTAGAGCTCGTGACCATAGTTGAAGGAATGTTGATAACTTTTATCCTTTCTATCTAACATTGTAATCCTGGCCGGAGTATTCTCTTTCAGGATGGGACTGGACGCAGGGTGTTGCTGGATGATTTGATGAGCATTAAAAAAATGATTTGAATAAAATGCTCTTTAAAGTCACCAGATCTGAACCCATTTGAAAACACAGCTCAACCAGAGATACATATCAGATGCTGGGCTGACATGTCAGTTGGTGCAAGGGCAAAGCAAAAGGATCAGCAGGCAAGAAGATTACACATTGATGCTGGTCTCCTGTAATCTGTGAGCTTCCTGGCAAATCACAGACAACTCTAGAAATCCACAAACTGCATTTTGTACTTTGTTTTTTTATATAATCTACTTTAGAATTCCTGCTTTTGAAGATTTTTACTTTAAAAGAGGCAAATATGTCTCTTCTGCTTGCAGTACATCTGTTTAGTAAAGCTAACCCGCTTCTATCTGTGGGTTAATTTACCATAAAAACATGAAAGTGGTGTTAATCTTTTCATCTTAATCTCCATAGGAAAGCTAATATGTATTTCCTAATATACTCCAATATTTTTGCCAGTGTTGCAGTTTTTGTTCATCCGAAGGCGGAGTCCCATTAAACTAACCAGATGACTGAAACGCAGAAGACATTAGGCAGGTAATAAATTAAATAAAATGAATTTGCATCGCGATTTTTTTCATTTTTGCTCCGGTTGGAGCAGCAGGAGACGCCTCCACAAAGATCTCTTTGATGAAGCAAGTCTAATTTAATTTTGACAGTAATTTGGCTGTAATAATAATCAGTCACTGCTGTAAGATAAGCATCCCCCACCCCTCAAAAAAATGTAATCATGAAATATGTAAATTAACACTGATGCAGCATCAACCTTATTTTACTAGTCATGGTAAGGTGACTTATGGGAGGTATGAGGCTGCATGTCAGTGGTTGTGTTACATTGCATGAGTGTCCTTACCGCAGCGCTCTTCCCAGCTGGCCCTGGGTCACCTCAAACCACTTGGAGGGAATGTTTTGGGTACAGCTGCTCCTCATACTCCTCTTTGCCTCAGACGACAGCATCATCGTGTTAAGGAAAAAAGAAATTATCTGATGTTTAGGTCTCATCAGAAAGATGAAGGGAGCGGGAGTGTTTCAGGATTGGTGCTAACTTCCAGTTGAACTTATGACATACTGTGGCTCATATTTAGGCTCATAATTTAACTGTGGAAACAGTCAGTAATTAGCACAATAGGACCATTGTAAGACAAAATGTGACACTTGATACCACTTTCTCAAGACGTCTAAGCACCAATTACATTTGATAACGTGGAAGTGCAGAGGAGAGATCCTCCACGACTAACCTGATTTTCTGTCTCGATGACCATGGCGCCGAGGTGATTACTCAATTGTAAAAACAGAAGTAATTTTAGACATAAATAACCTCTGAGTTCCAGCTGACATGAACTCATTGGCAGCTTCTGAGCTTGAGCCTCGGAGTCTCTGGGCAGCCATCCATCAGCAGACAGGAAACGCTCCAGGGACAAACTAGCTAGACCCAGTTCTTTTTTTAATGCATGACAGACCCCTGCGCTTCACGAGGCCATGGAAGGAGGCCGGAGCAGAGAGTAATGAGTCAAACAAGCAGAAAGGATCACATTGTTCTGGGGGGTCTCAGAAGGACATTATGTTTGTATGACCTCGAAACCTGGGTGTATTATAACCATTGACCTTTATGATAGAAACGCTGATTTTTTTCCCCCTCACCTTTAAGATATCTATTTAGAAAAACCCTCTGAAAAGACAACAAGAAACACAGAACAAAAAAAAAAGAAAAATAGAGAAATCTCTACTGTTGGATAATTTTCATATTGAACTGAGAATATAAACAGCAAGTGAAACATGATTAAAAGCTCATATGAACAATGCCTGGCACACAAAAAAAGACCCAATGTAAATGTTTAGCTCAGGAAATCTTTATTTGATTGTCGTTTATAGCTCTTAATTGACAGATGGATTCACACAAGTTTTGGTTTGCACAATCTAGGGTCATAACTTTGATTAAACTGCAATAAAACTGCAGTTTAAAGCGATCAACAATCAATATTTCTAAACATTCCAAAATTTAAAAACAAAAGTGGAACTACTGAAGACCTGAAGGAAGGTCGTGGGTTTGAATCCACTGGCTTCCAGGGGCTTTTTTTGTGTGAAGGTTAGTCGTAAAGGTGTTTACAAGTTCTCTGCCTGGTCCTCCGGTTTCCTCCCACAGTCCAAAGACGTTTGTGTTTGGTTAACTGGTGATTCTAAATTGGTCGTAGGTGTGAATGTGAGCATGAATGGTTGCCTGTCCCTCTGAGTTAGACTGGTGGACCGCCTCTCGCCCCATGAAAGCTGGGATGGGCTCCAGCCACCATATGATCCTCAGTTGGATAAGTGGAAGAAAACTGACAGATGGCCAAGTCTGCTTTTACCTTGAGCCTTACATCTTTGATCGACTGCACCAGAGCTGGCCAGAGGTGGTTAGATGGTTAGATTTGCACAAAGGTATGAAAAGTTGTTGCCATAGTACTTGTTTTTAGGTACCACAAATACTATTGATAAAGGAAATACTGGACAATAACTGCAATATTAGGTATGTGCGGGGGAAAACAGCCTGCTGTGACTTGTGAAAATAAAAAGTAAATGTAGATATTCTTTGTGCTTGAGTCAGAGAAGCAGGGAAAAGTTGGAAAACAACAAAAACACCCATTTAAATGGGAAATTTAGAGGTGAGCAAGTTTTCACCGTTAACTTCATACCAACACAAAATCCCAAGATACCAATAATATTACCATTATTGTAATATGTTACTAACTGTTACAAAGCTGTATATTAGTTGGGTGGGGGGTTAGTTGTATATTACTGCAGTTACTTTGATAAAAGGTGTATTTGATTAAAAGCTAAATTACTGGAGAAATTAAGTGCTTGTGACTGCTATGCAAGCAAATTCATGGCAGTTTAATCCCACCATTCAGATATTGCTATCTGAATCAATAAGTCGGACCAACTATTTCACAGAGCAACAAATAAAAATCAGGTTATTACAAATTTATAAAACACTAGTATGTGAAAATAACATCATCAAAGCAGATCACGTAAACAGAAATTAAAATGGAAGGTCTCGTAGCGCTTTATCCGTGAAAGGATGAAGATGTAGCCTGTGCCTAAAAACCTGCCTGACAGTCAATGGAAAACCAGCAAGACCACAAAACTTCATCTGACAAACACGAAAAAGGAAAACAGCCCGACTGGGAGATGGATCTGATTACGAATGGAATTTAAGATCCAGCGGCTATGAAGTGATGGCACGTCAAATTATAGGGAACAAGCCCCAAACATCAATCCAGAGAGACATGAAGAGGCCAACTCCACTACCATCAGATAAGACTAAACCAATCATTTCACACAGTGAAACTGAAGCGTTGGCTGCTAACCCTATCGGGTTTTAATTAGCTGCAGTGGTGCCCGTCACTGAACACATCAATGTGATCTCGGCCGGACAGCAGCAGCGTCCACGGACAAAAAGTGAGGGATGGAGCAGAAAGAGGAATGATTAGGATGTGAGTCTGCACCCACTCCTCCTCGGCTGACATCAATTTTTATGAATACATTTATTACATTTCTCTGTGTGTATGTATGTGTGTGTGTGTTTGAGGATGGGGGCGCTGGGTGGGTGGGGTGGGGCTTTAAAGCAGGCACCATGCTGTTACCATGGCAACATGAGTCTTTGAAGTTTTTGCCCCCCCCTCTTTTTTTTCTTTTTTTTTACAGCTGGATATAACAACCAGATCTGCTCTGTTCTCCTCTCAGCTTCTATCCCCTCGCTCACCCCTCTCCCACCGTCACTCCTATTGCACCATCAAAAATTTTTCTCTTTGAAGACTTAAGCCGATTCCAAGTCAAACCCAATGCTATTTCTGGCTCTATTCAAGACCGAGGCTGTGGCTTTGTGCAGTGCAGTTTTTGACATGTGAGTGCGCGAAAGATGGCAAGAAAAAGAAAAGGAAAAAAAAGAAATGAAAGACAAACATGACTCGGTGTGCTGGTGTAAGAGAGAAAACCCTGAAGACAGAGACGTATGAATGTGTGCAGAACAACAAACAAAAACAAATAGTTTAATTACAAAGCTGCCAGCTGGTCGGGACCGATAATGAGACATGTTGTTTCACTGAATGTATGACTGTGAGTGTGCGTGCTGCATGCAAGTACAGACACAGACCTTTAAAAAAAGGATATCAAAAGAAAAGGAGGGGAGAGAGAGAGCAGAAAGAAGACGGCAGGAGCAGAGGGAGAGGAGAAGAGATGAAAGGAGGACAGGAAGAGGCGAGAGACAGGAAGAGGAAGACAGGAGGAGGCAGTAAAAACATGGCATGTTGCCTCATCATTATTTCAGATCTGTGTCGTACATAGGTAAGGATAAAATATTAATTACAACTTTTACTTTCTGCTTATACCAAACTCCATGCATGCAAGTCAGTATTCACCCCTGGATCAGTTTTATGCTAAAAACAGCTTTTTGTGGGTTTTGAGGCTTGAGTGGCCAGTGAGGGAAAAAAAAGCCCATATGGCTTTGATTTAACAGACTCTGTTCCATTTTTTTCAAAACATGCTCTTATGTAGATTATTACACAAGAATTTTTGTTAAATATGAACGCTGACATCAGTGGTTATCAGTGCAGATGTACAGTGTATAACAAATTTATTAGACCACCTGTTACAAGAACAGGAAAACAAATATTTTTGAAATATGTCAAAAG
The DNA here is from genome assembly GCF_963576455.1 of Neolamprologus multifasciatus. Classification (NCBI taxonomy): domain Eukaryota; kingdom Metazoa; phylum Chordata; class Actinopteri; order Cichliformes; family Cichlidae; genus Neolamprologus; species Neolamprologus multifasciatus. The sequence continues at coordinate 5,996,455 of NC_140455.1, forward strand.
CTTGTTTAAAATTACAAAAATATATTGTGAGGGAATACATAATAATACATTTAGCACAGGCAAAAAAGTATTTTAAGGACATAAAATTTGGGCAAACAGCTGGGGTGCGGGGGAGGGAGAGGCTCTACAGCCCCCCTGTAGATCTGCTCCTGATTTAGCAACAAAAGTAAGGAAATTTGTGTTTGATCAATTATTTCTTTGTTGCTTATTGGCAATAAACCTTGGAAAGGAAAACAAAGTTTGTGGGTTGCACCTATGAAAAACTTGCCGAATCTTCTATTGACTCTTGTTTTGAGCTTCTGGTGCCCCAGGTGCTGACAATTAGGGGTCTGATTGTGAGCCTGTACCCTCCTATCTCACCCCATCCCCTGCAAAAAAGTAAGTCCCAAATAAATTCAGCAAATAAACCGCAGTCTTGTTTTCATACCTATACTTGAGCTGGTACACTCGACTTGTCTGTTAGAAATTAATATTCAAATTAACATTTGAAATAACATCAAATGCCATTGATAATAAAATATCATTCAACCAATGAAATTAATTTATCTGTTAATGAATGCATGTCAATAGCTAATTTGGCATATTCATGGAAAAATAATAATTTGTGTTATTATTTAGTTTTAGTGTTTTTTTAAAATAGCAAATTAATAACAAATCTATCTATCTATCTATCTATCTGTAGATTAACTATTAAAGAAACATGATTACTAAAAAATGATTTAAACATGAATGGATGGGCATTGGGTAGAAGTCTTTAAATTTGTTAGGCTCTGTGGTTTTCATATATTTATTTAAACATTCAAAAATTAATTAAAATTAATTTAAAAAATACATGTAAAATTTCCTTGTAATTTTGTTACACAAGTACATATACAAGATTAAGTCTGCTCAAATGACATTTACTTGTTTTTTCTTTTGTACATTCAGTTCATAGCAAGCACATTGCAAGTAAAAACGAATTACTTGAATGAATCAGCCTTATGCAAATATATTAGTTGCATTTTACTCAAAATAATTTCTTTCTTTTTTGAGGGGACAGGAATCTTTTTTAAATGACATTGTATAAAACAAAAACATGGAAACAATTGCTGTTTTCACTGCTGCCTGCATCTAAATGATACATTTACAGATTGGTGGCCAGCTTACAAAATGCATTAACGATGTTAATGATAAATATATATTTCACTGTGATGCAGTGGTTAGAACTGTCACACCACAGCAAGAAAATCCTGGGTTTGAATCTAGTGGCCGCCTGGGCTCCCTCTGTGTGAAGCGTGCATGTTCTCCCTGTGTCTGCATTTTGACCTTTTAATGTTAAGTTTATCATAGCTTTTTTCAGGCTTCATGAACTGTAGGTGTTTAAGTAAACTGCATATATTTACTTACATATGTTTGATGTACATGCCAGACAGAATTACACTATGACTTTACGGTCGCTGCCAAATATGATCATATCCAGTTTAAAAGACAAATCCCTCCCAAAATTGTTTAGCATTTTGACCAAAATGCCAAACTAGAGGCTTTAAACTTCCATCATTTATATACAGTATACGGTACAGCCATCCCATCACTTACATAACTCGGGTTGCGGGGGAGCCTATTCCCCTATTCATCGCTAACAGGCCCCTACTGTGCAGACACAATTTCCCAAAATGTCAAACTGTTTCTTTTAGAATCAAGAAAAAAAAGAGGACAGACATCCATTCAAGCCTTTATCTCCAGGAAAAGGGAGACCTATCATAATCACACATCTGATCTCCACGGTGATCCTGCACATTCGGCTCAAGGTCCCTTTCAAGTCCAATGTACCCAAAACGCACTCGTTGCTTTTAAACCAAACCAAGGCTTTTCCACAAAGTGGTTTTGTTGGGACTGCAGTAATGCGTTTGTCACTGATGCAAGAACAGATAAAAAAAGGAGCGTTTTCCAGAACACTGAGCTGTACAGTTGTATCAATTCAATTCAATTCAATTCAATTTTATTTATATAGCGCCAAATCACAACAAATGTCGCCTCAAGGCGCTTCATAGATACAGAGAAAAGCCCAACAATCATATGACCCCCTATGAGCAAGCACTTTGGCGACAGTGGGAAGGAAAAACTCCCTTTTAACAGGAAGAAACCTCCGGCAGAACCAGGCTCAGGGAGGGGCGGCCATCTGCTGCGACCGGTTGGGGTGAGAGAAGGAAGACAGGATAAAGACATGCTGTGGAAGAGAGACAGAGATTAATAACAGATACGATTCAATACAGAGAGGTCTGTTAATACATAGTGAGTGAGAAAGGTGACTGGAAAGGAAAAACTCAATGCATCATGGGAATCCCCCGGCAGCCTACATCTATTGCAGCATAACTAAGGGAGGATTCAGGGTCACCTGGTCCAGCCCTAACTATATGCTTTAGCAAAAAGGAAGGTTTTAAGCCTAATCTTAAAAGTAGAGATAGTGTCTGTCTCCTGAATCCAAACTGGAAGCTGGTTCCACAGAAGAGGGGCCTGAAAACTGAAGGCTCTCCCTCCCATTCTACTTTTAAATACTCTAGGAACAACAAGTAGGCCTGCAGAGCGAGAGCGAAGTGCTCTAATAGGGTAATATGGTACTACAAGGTCATTAAGATAAGATGGGGCCTGATTATTTAAGACCTTGTATGTGAGGAGCAGGATTTTGAATTCAATTCTGGATTTAACAGGAAGCCAATGAAGGGAAGCCAAAACAGGAGAAATATGCTCTTTCTTTCTAGTCCCTGTCAGTACTCTTGCTGCAGCATTTTGGATTAACTGAAGGCTTTTCAGTGAGTTTTTTGGACATCCTGATAATAATGAATTGCAGTAGTCTAGCCTGGAAGTAATAAATGCATGAACTAGTTTTTCAGCGTCACTCTGAGACAGGATATTTCTAATTTTAGAGATGTTGCGCAAATGGAAGAACGCAGTCTTACATATTTGTTTAATATGTGCGTTGAAGGACATATCCTGGTCAAAAATGACTCCAAGGTTCCTCACAGTGTTACTGGAGGCCAAGGTAATGCCATCCAGAGTAAGAATCTGGTTAGATACCATATTTCTAAGCTTTTCAGCGCCGAGTACAATGACCTCAGTTTTATCTGAGTTAAGAAGCAGAAAGTTAGTGGCCATCCAAGTCTTTATGTCTTTAAGACATTCCTGCAGTTTAACTAATTGGTGTGTGTTATCTGGCTTCATGGACAGATAGAGCTGGGTGTCATCTGCATAGCAGTGAAAATGTATGCTATGTCTTCTAATGATGCTGCCTAGGGGAAGCATGTATAATGTAAACAGAATTGGTCCTAGCACCGAACCCTGTGGAACTCCATAATTAACCTCAGTGTGTGAAGAGGACTCTCCATTTACATGCACAAATTGGAGTCTATTAGATAGATATGATACAAACCACTGCAGTGCAATACCTGTAATACCTACAGCATGTTCTAATCGCTCTAATAGAATATTATGGTCAACAGTATCGAATGCTGCACTAAGGTCAAGAAGGACAAGCACAGATGTGAGTCCACTGTCAGAGGCCATAAGAAGATCATTTGTAACCTTCAATAAAGCTGTTTCTGTGCTGTGATGAACTCTGAAACCTGACTGAAACTCTTCAAATAAACCATTCCTCTGCAGATGATCTGTTAGCTGTTTGACAACTACTCTTTCAAGGATTTTTGATATGAAAGGAAGGTTGGAGATTGGCCTATAATTAGCTAAGACTGCTGGGTCTAGAGATGGCTTTTTGAGTAAAGGTTTAACTGCAGCCACCTTGAAGGCCTGTGGTACATAGCCGATTATTAGAGATAGGTTGATCATATATAAGATCGAAGAATTAATCAATGGCAGGACTTCTTTGAGCAGTTTTGTAGGAATGGGGTCTAAAAGACACGTTGATGGTTTGGAGGAAGTAATTATTGAAGTTAACTCAGAAAGATCGATTGGAAAAAAAGAGTCTAACTTAACATCAATGGAACTAAGAGTAGCTGTAGATAATATTAGATCTGTGGGATGATTATTGGTAATTTTTTCTCTAATGATAAAAATTTTATTTGTGAAGAAGTTCATGAAGTCATCACTAGTTAACGTTAAAGGGATGGTTGGCTCAACAGAGCTCTGACTTTTTGTCAGCCTGGCTACAGTGCTGAAGAGAAACCTGGGGTTGTTCTTATTTTCTTCAATCAGTGATGAGTAGTAAGCTGTTCTGGCTTTGCGGAGGGCTTTCTTATAAAGCAACAAACTATTTCTCCAGGCTAAATGATGATCCTCTAAATTTGTGACACGCCATTTCCTCTCCAGATTACGAGTCATCTGCTTTAGGGTACGTGTTTGAGAATTATACCACGGGGTCAGGTACTTCTGATTAGAGACCTTAGTTTTCACTGGAGCTACAGTATCCAGAGTCGTACGTAGTGAGGAGGTGAAATTATTAACAAGATAATCGACCTCTGTTGGGGTAGCGTTCAGATAGCTGCTCTGCTCTGTGTTGGTACAGGGCATTGACGATGATAACAGTGGCTGGATTATATTCTTAAACTTAGTTACAGCGCTTTCAGAAAGACATCTACTTTGATAAAGTCCACTCTCCACTGCTGCGTAATCAATTATTGTAAATGTAAATGTTATCAAGAAATGATCAGACAGGAGAGGGTTTTCAGGAAACACTGTTAAATGTTCAGTTTCTATGCCATATGTTAAAACAAGATCTAGAGTGTGATTAAAGTGGTGGGTGGGTTCTTTTACATTTTGAGAGAAACCAATTGAGTCTAACAACAGATTAAATGCCATGTTGAGGCTGTCATTTTTAGCATCTACATGGATGTTAAAATCACCCACAATAATTATTTTATCTGAGCTCAGAACTAAATTAGATATAAAGTCTGAGAAATCAGACAGAAACTCTGTGTAAGGCCCAGGTGGACGATAGATGATAACAAGTAAGACTGGTTTCTGAGTTTCACAGCTGGGGTGGACAATGTTAAGCATCAGGCTTTCAAATGAATTAAAAGTCTGTCTTGGTCTTTCATTAATTAATAGACTGGTGTGAAAAATTGCTGCCACACCGCCCCCTCGACCTGTGCTTCGAGATTTCTGGTAGTTAGAATGACTCGGGGGTGTTGATTCATTTAAACTAACATAATCATCCTGCTGCAACCAGGTTTCTGTAAGGCAGAGTAAATCAATTTGTTGATCAATTATTAAGTCATGTACTAACAGAGACTTGGAGGAGAGAGACCTAATATTTAATAATCCACATTTCACTGTTTTACTCTTTGGTTCAGATGTGGATACTGTATTGTTCTTTCTTTGTGATTGTTTAAGTTGTTTGTTGCTGGTTTTTAGTTTGTTTTTTGTCTTTTTGGAAGCAGACACAGTCTCTATGGAGATGGGTTTTTGGGGGGGTAGCAGGAGGAGAGAAGCTGCAGAGAGGCGTGTAAGACTGCAACTCTGCTTCCTGGTCCCAACTCTGGATAGTCATGTTTTGAGGGGTTTAATAAATTTGTCGATATTTCTAGAAATGAGAGCTGCTCCATCCAAAGTGGGATGGATGCCATCTCTCCTAACAAGACCAGGTTTCCTCCAGAAGGTTTGCCAATTATCTATGAAGCCCACATCGTTTCTGGGACACCACTCAGACAGCCAGCAATTTAAGGAGAACATGCGGCTAAACATGTCACTCCTGGTCTGATTGGGGAGGGGACCAGAGAAAACTACAGAGTCCGACATTGTTTTGGCAAAGTTACACACCGATTCAATATTGATTTTAGTGACCTCCGATTGGCGTAACCGGGTGTCATTACTGCCGACGTGAATTATGATTTTATTGAATTTACGTTTACCCTTAGCCAGCAGTTTTAAATTTCCTTCAATGTCGCCTGCTCTGGCCCCTGGAAGACAATTGACTATGGTTGCCGGTGTCTCTAGCTTCACATGTCTGAGAACAGAATCACCAATTACCAGAGTTTGACCCCCGGCGGGTGTGTCACCGAGTGGGGAAAAACGGTTAGACACATGAACGGGTTGGTGGTGTACCTGGGGCTTCTGTTTAGGACTACGCTTCCTTCTCACCGTTACCCAGCCTTTCCCCAGCTGCTTGGGGTCTGCCGGGGAACAGCTAGCGGGGCCTACGCTATCTTCGGCTGCACCAGCTACAGGGGCCTGGCTAGCTAAGGGTGAGAGCAGGGTGCAAAGCCGAGTCTCCAATTCAGTAATCCTGGCCTCCAGAGCTGCAAATATGCTACATTTGTTACAGATATCATTACTGCTAAAGGAGGCCGAGGAGTAACTAAACATCTGACACAATGAGCAAGAAAGTGCAGAAGGGACAGGTGAAGTAGCCATGGTGCTAACGGGTCGGCTACGAGCTAAGCTAGCGAAACAGTACAGAGACAGTGAGTGAATACTATAAATTAGGTAGTGAGTACACAGAAAGTGTGCTTCGGATGAAGCACGTGAAGATTATACTGTGAAAAAAGAATGTATTTAAAAGTTGTTAATTAAACTGCTAAGCAAATAAGCTACTCAGAAACACCACTGTGTTTGAGCAGGAACAGGAAGCGATACTATACCACAGAGCGAGCGAGCGAACACCAAGTGACAGCGCCACCGACAGGACAGACAGGTCACACCCACACCCAGACATGCTAACCATACAAACATGCATATTGTTTGTTGCCACACATTTTCACCTGACATAAAAACACCTACTGCCCACTGTTTTTCTTTTGAAATGAAGGCTAATGTTGCAGCCCAGACAATGGTGTTGCAAATAACAACATTTGCAGTCTCTGACTGAAGTTTTGCTACACAGCTAGAAATCTGAGGAAGAGCTAAAACTGCTTTCAGTATTATGGTGAGTGTTCCCTTTTATGGCACTTGCATTGCTCCACCATGATTACATGCTGCTGAAGCATAAAATATCCCCACAGAGAGTGGATTGATTTCTGTGCAATCAGACTTTAAGAAAAATACTGGGTGGTCTATCCCATAGTCAAATGATTCATTGCACATGTCAGGGGTATCACAAATAAGAATCGGAATCAGCCTGGCAAAAACTCTAATCCGGCTCACTGGTTGGCTTTGGAAAATGGGAAGGAAGACATGAATTTTGGACATTTAACTGTATTTTCAAAACAGGTTTTACAGTTTTTCGTACTGATAAAGACCTCCTCTATAGCCATCTTTACTACACCAAAGTAATTAAAGTAATAGATACACAATTAAACGACAGAACTGTTCATGGCTTTTAATTGTATACTATAGAAATTTCTGTTTTGTTTAGTTTTTTTTACAAAGAAATATATTTTCTGTGAATATAATCAAAACTTTGTGTTGTGTAGGATTTCTTTATCATGTTGACAAACTGAAATGTACTGCAGAAATTGTGCTCCTTTATTGCCGAGATAACATGCGTAGTTAAACTTCTTTACGCCGACAAAAATTCGAAATCTCACTGGTCCAGCCCACTAGAGATCAAAGTGTCTGGACCTACGATGTCAAACGGGTTTTACATCCCTGGTATGTGTCAATTTAAGACAGTTTTAGTCCAGATATAAATGAACATTAAAAAGTGGTTTTCAGATGGTCCCTGTGATAGATGGGTCACCCATGCAGGGCTTAACCCGCTTTTTTTTGAATGACAGCGGGATGAGTCGATGAGGAAACAATGGTGGAATGGGTTTTCAGATGCTGTTCATTGTATTATAAATCATTCATTTTTTAATTCTAACATTATGGCTGATGGATTATTTAATCATTAAAACGTCATATAATAGAAGAAATAAATCTCATCACATCTCTCAAAGTCTATGCTGACATCTTCAAATTGTCTAACCAAAATGTCAGAGGTGCTGTAGTGAAAACTCATGACTATGATACAAAATGACAGCAAATCAGTACCTTTTGAAGTGCTGGAAATAGAGTTTGTTTAAATTTTTTTACTTTTTACAGTAAACCCTTTCATGCATGAATTATGACAACCTCAATCAGGATTTTCTCTTAAGTATTCGTACTCATCTTCAGGCATGAAAAAAAGATTTTTGAACTTCATTTTTTTAAACATGTGCTTTTCAAAGAGTTTGTTACAACAGACATTTTGACAATTTGACACACAAATAAATAATATGCACAGTGTAAAAACTATAAAATAACCAAAATATATATATTTTTAAATATGACAATATAATAGTCTCTGACTATATAAACTATAACACACTGATGTTATAGTTTAAAACCCACTGGCTGTCCAGTGGGTGGCAGTGACACATCAGTGTCCAATGTAGTAGTTTATGTGCAAGTATACCATCAACACTGAGACAAAGACAAGAAAACAGCCTTTGAATACCTGTCCACTGCAGTGACCACTATGCATGACAAGGTTAAAGTTACAACAACTGATTAATTATTTTGTTCATGCACGTTTGTAAAAATATTCTGAGAACACAACGTTCTGTTCCCTCAATAAGAGCACAGTCAAAATAACATCTGACACATTCACAATCACAGAGACACAAAGCCCAGAAGAAGACAGAAAAAGTGTGATTTAGACAAAAAAACGCTGTCATTTCTTCCTGTAGACATGCAGCACCTGTGGACAGTACTGTTTTTGGATCATCTGTTTTATACATTTTACATATATGTATAAAATACGTTTTATATATAGAATTTGATGCCCAGCAAAATGCATTTTTTCTTTTCCTATTAGGGTGATTTAAAACAAGTTGGACAATCTCTTTACCAAATTAACCTCTATGCCTTTGCCTTATGTAAATATGTAAATATGTAAATGTTATTTTGTTTTCTTTTCCCAGTCTGCAAAAGCAGAAAAGGTGCAGCATTAAGTTGAATATGTAGCTTGTGCTCTACAGATAGTTTGGTGTTGTTTTTTTTTAAAGCTCTTATTTTGCTTCTCATCAGCCTATTAATAGTCGTGTATGTTTATGCAGGTTTGGAAAGAAATGAATCGTTTCACAGTGACCCAGAATCTGCAGGATCCAGGGGCCCGACCAGCCTCCCCCTGCTGCCTCAGGCCAGGAGGGGCCCCAGCGTGGAGTGGGATCTTAGACTTCAGGGCTGAGTGGAACCAGACAGGGTTTTGTCAGAAAGGAGTTGAAGTGGAGATGGGAGGGGTGGGCGGGGTGAATAGGCAAAGAGTGGCAGGCCTTACCCTTGGAGCCCCACAACTGATACACACAGATGGAAAGCATTAGCCCTCCATTCGAGCACAAAGATGGATGGATTATTAGATAGAAAGTCTGAGTGGAGTTGGAGAGGAGAGAAGGAGAAGAAGGGGGGAAAGGGGTGGGAGTGTAGGCCAAGAGACTGAGAGGAGATGAGATGTGCATTCACATGTAAAAATGTTGAAGAACTCTGACATGTAAACATGATAATTAAAAAATCCAACACATATGAGGAAGGAGGAAGACCATATAGAGACCGGATCTTAGTAGAAAAGGTTTGTGCTGATTCAGTTTAGACACGCTTTGATCAAGTCAACATATACAATGCATTTGTCCAGGATATTTATTCAGTAATCAAAGTCCACATATGTAACACAGGTGATGGAGTGCTTTTCCACTGATACTGAATTTTTATAGGTGAGGCGCCTTTCCCCACCAAAGTGGATCAGTTTTATTCCAGCCTTTCTTGCAGTGTCACCTACAATCTGGAATCTGTATCATCCTTTTCCAACCTTTTATTAAAGCTACGACCAGTTACGAGATATTCAAGTCTGAGACGCCACAAATGATTTTTTTAAATGAACATAACTTTCTAAAATATCTCTTAGTTAAAAATGCTTTGTTGATTGAAGTCTTTACCATCACTTTCGTCACGGAGGACTTACAGCCAGATCTTCTAAGCAAGTACAGTATGTGGCTTAAAAAAGATCTTTCACAGAAACATGCATGCATAAATCTGTCTTTGTGTGCATTTGTATACATTATAAGTGAGTCACTCGCTAAAGGCTGTGACCTTAATCCCAGAGCTATTTATGCACTCTATCTCTGCACATAAACATAGGCGTTCTCTTTACTTTTACATGCTGTGTGTGTGAAGATACCAATCTCTTAACCTCTAACAGATGTTTCTTCACTTAATCTGAGCGTAGCATTTAATACACACCTAGTTTAATTATCCACTTGGTCTACCTTAGTCATTTAAATCTCATTATATTTTATTTTTTATTTATTTTTTTGGTTTGACCAAACAATCATACTTACTCAAAACATTTTAAGTGTAAACTAAAGGTGTAGAGATGATTATCATGTCATTACTAGAACAAATAAGTGAAAAAACAGCATGAAATGGTTTTTGCTACAAAAAATAAATTAATTAATTAATTAAAAAAACTGGGTCCTGCGTAAGCCCTGCGTAAGTCCTGCCTCAATCATCGTCTTGATTAGCAAGGAGGGACATAGCAAGATTGTGTGATTAAAACTAAATAACATTACATTTGGACTGTGAACAATCTTTGATATAAGTACACACGATGGGGAGGACCCAAGCCCTAAAATGCTGAGGCAGGCGAGGTAATACAATTTAAACTTTAAACAGGAATCCAGAAGCCAAGCATGGGGAACAACACACAGGGAGCACAAACAGAAAAACAGCTTGGAGCAGGGCAAAGGTGACGAGACAACAAAGATTGAATAAAAAAGGAGGGGTAAAAGCCAGAAGTGAAACTAAAACAAGGCACAGGAGGAAAAAGTAAAGCGGGACTAGTACGCCAAGACTAGTACTAAACCGGATAGGGGAACATGGATTGACAAATCTACTTATGCACGGAGGAACTGAAGACAGGGAATAACGAGGAGAGCAGAAACACCAGAAGCATCATCAGAAGAGGAACCAACATTTAAAAAAAGAAAGCACACTTTGAAGCAGAAAACAGTATCTGGAGACTGGCTGATTTATTTAAGTGCCCAGTCACCCAGACTGCATCAATGACCAGACTGTTATGTTTATAACTTGTAAACTTTTATTGATTTTGACAATCATTTCTCACAGAGCAAACTGTTCTTTCATTCAAGATACAGTTAGTTGTTTCTTGAGATTATATGATAGATGAAAGAGTGTTGTACCTACAGATATACTTCATCCTACAGATTGATTAGTGTGTAATTATATCATACAACAAATTATTAATTATATATTCTCATAAACTATGAGAACATAAACTGTATCTATGAAGCGCCTTGAGGCGACTTTTGTTGTGATTTGGCGCTATACAAATAAAATTGAATTGAATTGAATAAACTTAGAGTTAAACCAATAAAAATACATAGTGGGAGGTTTCTGTAAGCTCCCACATTGCTCCCTTCTCCATTCTGCCTAATCACACTTTATGTATGTGGCTGAAGATCAAACACAGACATAGCACGCCAAAGGCGAAGGATATAAAAAGTCTTTGGCATTCATGTGCAGCAGAGGCAAATTTTAATTAATGCCTGCACCTTCAATCTCAAGATACAGTCCTGATCAAAAGTTTAAAATGTTTTGTCTCACTCCCATTTCTACTTGTGGCACGTTGAAGCTCTACTTGGAACCTTGTTAACCTCTTAAGCCCCAAGCCTAACTGATCTCCTGCCTTTTGCCCCCGTATCAGGGGGCGTTGGGGCTTAAGAGGTTAAGATCCATCAATGCAAAATATGATTTTTTAAATTTTTTTTTTTTTTACCATTTTTCAAGTGGTCTTAAACTTTTGATCGGGACTATATATGAGTATCTGTATCACAATAAGGACTGTTTATTTTTAAAATGACTGAATCATTTTAACCTGAACAGTGAGTGCTTCAGATGATGTTACTAACAGCAAGGTAGATAGCTTCATGGACATACAATTGCAGTAGTGGTTAAATTAATAGTTTGAACACACCTATCCCTTTACTCTCTCATCTTGACCCTCCCAGTGCGATGAGATGATGCTAGATTCCATCCTGGAAAACCAAAAGAAAAATAAAAGGCCCTCTTGACTCACTGTTCACATGCTGTCTCCATAGTATCCTGTATCCCTTGCTTCCCTACCCCTTCTATTCATCTTGCTTTTCTTCTAAGACTAATACACACCTCTTCTCTTCTTTATCTTCAAAGCCCATTGCAGCCCATTTCATTCTGAAATAAAGGGCTTCTTTAGCTGAAAACACCCTCAGGGCTCACCTTTCTTTGGTAACGAAGGGAGTGGTCATCCTTAGTTACACGGCCCGGCTGCAGGAAGCTGTTTCTCTGGCTTTGAACCAAGGAGATTTAAGCATCAGGGCGAGTCGCACGCATCAGCTACACTTGTTTGTGTTTATTTAGACATGTTCTTGTCTGCATAGCTGTGGCAGATAATAGCTATAAGTCAAACATCTGTTTTTTTTAACTGAATTTTGAGGTTTGTTGCACTTCTACTCTGCTACATGTCAGATAAAAATATTATACTCTTTATATTGTCTTTTAGGTCTGTCGCCATACTGGATTTACTTGTCGCTTTTAAGATTCTGATTACATCAAACTATGGGAAAAAAGATGTTGAAATAAAATAAAATAAAAGTTTAAAACTATTTCCCTAAACTATTCAAAATATTTTCCATCCATCGTCTTCACTTCAACAGAAACCATAGTTCCTAGAAAAGCCACTTGAGGCTGGCTCCAATCTCACTTCCCAGAGATTCCAAAGGAACCTCCAGAGCTGAAAACTTTAGCCAGTACAGAAGGGTCAAAAATGGCAGTTTCTCTACAGTCGGTGCCACTACAGCAGTTTCGCACCAAAAGGGTGTCAGTCCCAGTTCATACAATAGATTAGAGCCCTGCACTGGGACCAGACAGTTAAAAATAGACAGCATGTCCCGAGATTGTCAGCTGGGTAGTCAGAGTATAACTGATCTTACTAATTATGTGATATTACTATGTGTTAATATGTAAGAGGTCCGCCCCCTAGTGTCAGATCTCTCATATGACTCTGCGGCTCAGCTCATCTTATAGCAGTGTTTTTGCCAAAGCATGCTGCTGTTTGCAATTAAAATGCTTCTTACGTTCACCAAACAGCAGCTTCCTTATAGAAAAGCTAATGAAGATGTGGAATATTTAGCACCTAAATATCCAGATGTTTTCCTCAAGAATCACAAAGAAGCTTGAAAAATAGTGAATAATAGACTGAATTCAACAGATGGCCAGAAATCTGGCTGAAGATTTCTCATATTTTGAGATTGTTTTTGCTTCCCACAAATGGCCAAAATAAAATTCATTCAGACACAATATTAAACAGCTTTTTAGAATTTAAGGAAAGAAAAGACGGTGAAAAGATTCAAATTGAAGGTTGACTGATTAGGTTTTTTTTTTCCTAATCAGCTTGTGAGATAAAATTCAACACTCCATAAGAAGATTACATTTGCGTATTAGGTAGGAAAAGTCTGCCCAATAGAACATTATTTTTATTTTGATATTTTATGTTTCTTAACCATGATTCTAAATCACCCATGAACGGTCACATGTCCACATGGTACTCTGCCCTACGGCAAATGTTGATTGAACTTCCTGACAATTCTGCATTAGCTGCAAACTTCCCCAAAAAACGAATGGATGGAAAATAACCATTGCTTGCACCTATAATATAGTCACCCAGAAGCTATTAAACTGGATTTTATTAAAGGACTAGGAATTAAAAAGGGTGCATTTGATACCAACATCAGTTGCTCAGTCAGCAAGCACATGGTGTATCAGTACTGGATGTACAAATTGGTTTTCTGGATGACACGATGCTGGCATCTCCCATCAGCGCAGATGTTGGTTTCTATCAAATACAGATGCCTCCTTTCTTCTCTTCTGTTTCCTGTGCACTCCTCTCTTTGGTTGCACTTGCATGCGTAGCAAACGGTTTTGGTTGATGCCTTGGGAGAAATTACATTAAATGGTGTCAGAGTCTCTGATGTAGGAGTCGTGAGGGTTTACTGCTGTGCTACCGCTGCTCACAGAACACAATCACAAAACAAACTGTTCCAGACCGGCAGCAGAAAATGTTTTGAGCAGTCTGAAAGTCTGCATTGCTGCTAATGACCGACTGTCTTCTCCTCTTTTCCTGCGAACACTCGCAGGCTCATGCTTAAAGGGGTGAAGAAAGGACACCTGCACTGCAAAATGGAGCTTCAGTTTTGTTTTGTTTTTTTGCATGACTAGTTCATTCAAATGACGGAATACTTATTTAGTTTGTTGGTAACTATATCTTATCTCTGCAAAAGGGAAGAAAAACATTACTAAATATTCTGATAGCATTTTCTGGTCCATGAGTTCATTAACCCTTTCAGGCCTTTAAAGGCAATGAAGCAAAACACCTAGATCAGAGCTGAGCTCCTGGACAGTCTGAGGTTCAACCTGGCAGCGTATAATGGACCGAAACATAAAGTCCTAGAGGTGTTCTAAAACATTTAGGTTGGGTAAGTGTGAAGTGTCAATGATATCAATTGATCCTGGTACCTAATGGCATTCAGAGTCCTGTTGTCTAGGTTGAGCCTGTTGAGGTCATGGATATGCCTCCACAGACCATCACTGACCCACCAGCAAACCGGTTATGCTGAACAATGTTACAGGCAGCATAACATTCTCCACAACTTCTCCAAGCTCTTTCATGTATGTCACATGTGCTCAGGGTGAACCTGCTCTCATCTGTAAAAAGCAATAGATGTGGACCTGCCAATTCAGGTATTCTGTGGCAAATGCTAATCAGACTCCTCTGTGCCAGCAGTGAGCAAAGGGCCCACTAGATGATGTCTGGGCTTCAGATGTCTGTTTCTGATGTCTGGTCAGAGACATCAACACCAGCGGCCTGCTGGAGGTCAGTTTGTAGCTCTGGCAGTTCTCTTCCCTCCTTAAACAAAGGAGCAGATACTGCGCCTGCTGATGGAATAACGATCTTGTGCAGGTCTCATAGAGTAGCCTCCTTTCTCCTGGAATGTCCTCCATGCTCGTATGACTTTACTGGCAGACACAGTCTGTATGTCTGTATATGTAGAACATTACATCTGTTATGACATTCATATGCTGGATGACAGTCACTCTGGTTCACTTTTTTTTTTCTCCCCCAATTCAAGGTGAAAGATCTGAATTTGAGCCTGAAAGAAATGAAGTGAAGCAGACAAACACACACCCGGAAAGGCTACACAGGAGCCATTTTTTCATCTTTGCCTATTATTTCCAACTGTTTCCAGTTGTGACTACAGTAATCAAACAGCTAAAGGGCCCCACCACTTGGCCAACAGTGGTCACTGCAATTACAAGGCAAAGACATTCAAAACTGTTCTCAGAAATGGTGATTTGGTGGCCCCCAGTGGATTCACATTGCTATTACAAATCTGTATTCTTAAAACACATCGATCGTAGAACAGAAGCAGCGGGATTTACCAAACATTATTTAATAAATGATTTTGCAATACAAAACATCTGTGCAAAAATATTCAGACAAAATACAAAGCCAAGGCCTCTCTTGATCAATATGCATGTAAACCTGTTATGGGTACACTGACATTGAAATATACATATACTTTTGTTTCTTCTTACCAAAAGACAAAAAAAAAGGCACTATAATGAATTTTTGCCAAATACAAAAATACCTAAACTTGATTAAGATTCACAGTCTTGTGTACAAGTGGTTTGTGCACTGCTATATTAGTACATAGACTACATAAAAAAAGATGACTGTAGCCACAATGACGGCACCCATTGGTTGAAACCTTCACTTGAGCATTTTCACTTTTATTATTTTATTCTATTAGACTCTGTACACTCATACAGTAGCCATGCCTTATACTATTCTCCGCCTTATTAGCAATTTTGCTGTCAGTGACAGCATCCTTAACAAAATGAGAAACGTCCTGTATTAAATAAGACTTCACTGATGTCAAAAATCAAGTGAGAAGTGGACTGGCCTGGAGGAGTCGCCCCCTGTTGGCCATCAGTGCAGACTGCGTTGGCCTTGCTTTTTTAAATCTGGAAGCAAAGTCCAGCTTATATATACAGTCTATGTTAGTATTCGTACATCATTTACATTGCTGGGGCTCATGGGTAAAGATGCCTAGGTAGCTCACTCTGCTTCAGAAAAATAGAATCACAAAAACACACAGAGAGGAAAGGCATTTGAAAAATACACCCTCAAATGATTTCAAATAGCATGGAAACAAGAGCACACCCTTCATGTTGCTAATAACAGCCAACCGGCTTCACTACTGACCTCTACTCACTTGAATGCTGAGGAAAACTAAAGAGCAGTAGAATTTATAAAGACAACTGAATTTGATTTTGATGCCATTTTTGCAGCTATTTTTTTCTTGTTGCTACATTTCACATGTGTCCACTTACTTTACAACTCAGAAATGCACTTTATTCTCTGCATGTCCTCAGTAAAAACAACCCGGATGTGTTATTGCTGTAGTTAAAACATGCACTCAGGAACATTCGCACGATGTCACCCATAGATTGTTGACTTGACACATTACTGCTGGTTTTTTGACTTTTGCTTTGAGGGAATGAAAGAAGCTTCATATTTGGCCTCTCATAAACCATCGTGGATGGCTGAGGCATAGTTTGTGCGGCTACGAAACTGAGACTCACCAAACACACACTTCGTCCTCCTTCACTGGGAAACAGACAAAACTGGGAAACAGTTTTTTTTCAGGTTGTACTTTTTCTGTTAAAAGCTGCACGTGCTGAGCTACTTGTCAGAATCCCATACATGTTAATACAGTCGCCACTTGGTGTGTTAAAAACAAGTTGCAATAATATCGCAGCACACCTAATTTGCAGTATCCTTATTTAGATGCAACATTCTTCTGTCTATGTACATGGCTGAGATCTCATAAGCACCTAACTACTATAAGCATTATGCATTTTAACCCTTTTACTTTTATTATTCTTCCATGTTTTCTTTTGCTTCTTTTTTCTTTTCTTTTTGCACAATACAGATGTATAAATACAAAGAAGGGAACAGAACAGGACGAGGTATCCAAATTAAATTTTGACTTTTTTTTTCCCATCTCCAAAATGAAATCCGTAAAAACTTTCGGAAAAAACATAAAAGACTGTATCCAATCAATTATGCGGCGAATGAAGTGTTTGCCCTGAGAACGGTGTGGGTTAGCTGTGGAAGGAAGCGAGTGCTTTGTGATGTCTTTTGTTCATCTGCAGGCGGCCCTCTTGCCAGCTCTGAAGTTAGATGCGATGTCTCCCGGAGAAACAAAACTGGGGGGGGGGGGGGGGGGGGGGGGGGAGGGGGGGATGATGAAAGAGATGATACTTAAAGGGAGGCCGATCAGATAAACTTCCAGCTTCACTGTGTCCGGTGTTCTTGTTGCAGACGTCTCAGCTAGCGTGATGAAGTCGGAAAATAAAAAAACAAAACAAACAAAAATAAAACACACATTCAGCTGTCATTCTCAAAGGGACTTCTTAGCGCCTGCATTAGTACTGTCATAGCTGTTGGCAGCATGGGTATTATGCATGCTAACATAAATGTTACTGATTAGTTTATGAGGGCCAAGGAGGCATCATTTATTGGAGCAGGCCACTGTTGATTGTTTTTATAAAGTTACTCGCCGTTTCAATTCGCGCTCCCTTGGATATTTGATTTTTTTGTGTTGACAAGCAAGCCAATGAACTAGTTTAGACAAAAAGGCACCTGAAAGTCATCACACGAATATCCATGTCTGCCTGACATCCTATAGGAAAAAAGTCCATCGAGTGGGAATTGTTTCGTTTTTTTTTTTTGTCTGATTGGAACACAAACCGTTGAATAAGGCCACGGGAAGAATGTTTTCACCTTTAAAGTGTTTTACTTAATAAAAAGTTCATTTGAATATATATCTTTGTATTTCATTCATTCATTCAGGACCTATGTACTGTATTTACACAGAGGTTAAAATAACATTTTCAAACCATGATAGTAAGTACGCCTCCTGTAAACAGTAAGGCACGAGTCAGACAGCTGCTTATATAGCCTGCTTAGTGTTTCTTGGATACCCAGATGTGTGGCACGCTCCATCTCTGTTGGGTCTCGGTAAGACCAGAGAAGAACTGTGATGCTGCGCCACTGGCTGAAGCGCTAAACGTCTCATATCTGGGATCTAAGCTCAAAGAGGTTGAATATTTACAGGTCTGCAGTGATGACTGAGTCGTTGTACATCAGCACATCAGAGTCAGGGGTAAGCAGTGCTGACGTCTGAGACACGTGGTCCACCATCCCCTTCTGGGAGATTTGTCCGTACACCTGAGCCGACCCTCCGCCGCTCCCCGGCATGATGCAGTGGGACAGCAGCGGCGTGTTGGCGTCATGGTTGGAGCCCGTAGTGGAGGGCACGCCGCTGACGTGACCCGTGCTGGTGGAGCCGCTAGCGCTGCTGGGGGAGCGGCTTTTGGGAGGGGGCAGGTGGTGCTGGATTACCCTAGTAGGCGGAGCTGGGGGTGCAAAGTGAGCTGGGAATGCTGCGTATCCTGGCGGGATTGGGTATCCGTTGACTGGGATAAAGCGCTGGTGGGTTTGGGTCACGGCCATGGGTGTCCATGCTGGAACTGCACCCATTTGTCCCGGCGCGGGAATAGCCTGGGCTGGGTAGAGGTACCCCGCGGCGGCGGCAGCAGCGGCAGCATAGCGTGGGTTGCTAAGGTTGCTGACGGGGCTGGCGCTGAGCGAGGTGGTCTGAGTGGTGGCGTTGCCACCTCCAGAGGGCGTGCTGGAGCTGGCGTGGGACGACAACCCCTCCCAAGCTCGCAGGCGGGCGTGAATATCCTTGAAGCGCGGCCGACGTGCTGGTCCTTCCTGCCAGCACTCAGTCATCAGACCATAAAACCTAAAAGCCAACAGAGTTATTTCATTACCACAAACAGCAACAATCAGACTGCTTCTAAAACTATTTGAATCGAATACACTAAACTAACCCTAATACCAGAGTCCAATAAAGACACTTGCACACTTGGGTTTCACCATTAGCTGGATGCACTATCTTCTTGTATGCTTCTCATATTGCACCGGTAATTGCAACATACCTTGGTGGGCAGTCTTCGGGGCAGGGCAGCAGCTGCCTCTTTCTCACCATCTCCATCACTTCCTGGTTCGAGAAACCATAGTAGGGCTGTAGCCCGTAGCTGAAGACCTCCCACAGCACAACTCCAAACGACCAGATGTCCGAGTCTGTGGTGAACTTTCCCGAAGCGATGGCCTCAGGGGGCATCCAGCGGATGGGCAGCACAATTTTAGGCTGGAGGCAGTAGTAGTCTGAGGAGTAGATCTCTCTGGAGAGACCCAGGTCAGAAATCTTGACGTGGAGCTGCTCGCCTACCAAAATGTTCCGAGCTGCGAGGTCCTTGTGAACATAGAAGTGGCTGGCCAAGTACTCCATCCCAGCAGCCACCTGGTTCACAATATTTAGAAGACGTTTGAAGGAGCAGTGAAAGGTAGACATTAAAACACTGATTTTAATTCAGAGCTTCTACATGAGCGATTGAGATCCGTACATCAACATTTCGTGTAAATGGTTCGTGTTTAAATGGAAGGCACAACAGTACTTCTTCCACTACGCTTGTAGCCAACGACGAGGATGTTTTTAGATCATACCTGCATGGCCATATGCAGAAAATCTCCATGATCCAGGCTGGATTTCACCGTGCCGTCCTCGTCGCTGCTACAGCCGACGTCTGAGTGTGGCGAACGCATGATGAGGAACTCGTGGAGGTCGCCTTGGGGCAGAAACTCAAACAGCATGCAGACCGGCTGCTCCTGGGTAACCACACCCACCAGGCACACCAAGTTGGGGTGCTGAAGCTCGGTCAGCACTGCGGCCTCCTTTGATGAAGTCGGATAAATAATAGTGAATTTCAAAGAAACAAACAAACAAAAAAAAGTGGCTGGCAGGTTGATTTCAAAATTTACTGGAAAAGTGGATATTTACAAAAGACGTGGGAGTTTAATGGAGAAACTGAGTCTGAAACTGTGTGGCTTTGAATTATAAGAAGATCACCCAAGCTGATTTCACAACGGCTCATTGATCACTTTTGAAATTGAGTCGATGGCAGTACCGCTTTAAAACGTGGGCACAGTTCAGGTCTGCCTCACTTTCTGTAAATGGAAAGTGAGGATTACA
Organism: Neolamprologus multifasciatus; assembly: GCF_963576455.1. NCBI lineage: Eukaryota > Metazoa > Chordata > Actinopteri > Cichliformes > Cichlidae > Neolamprologus > Neolamprologus multifasciatus. The sequence goes on from NC_140455.1 coordinate 6,016,557, forward strand.
TCTTACACATGCCGACTGCCTCAATCCTCCGTCACATCTAAATTTATCTGGACAACCTTCCACCAAGTTACAGTTTATTTTGGGAGCTATTTCCAGAGAACTCATCTACAGTTGAGCGGTTCAGCCGTCTCCAATCTTTCACCGCGTCTACCTTCTATAGACATACAACAAGCTGTGCTTGAAATCTTGTGGGCCTAGACGCCTTTCCTCTAAGAAAGCAGCCACATGTAGTTTTTAGCAATAGGATATTTTAGTGGTACATTTTATTTTCCAACTCTACACAAAGACGACTGATGTGGCTTCATTATTGTATATATATATATATATTTTTTTTATGTCTGTTGTAAAAACGGTTAATTTTGAAACATTTCTTACTTGCTGGAAGTCAGCCCACTGCTGGGCATTGGAAATGTCTTTGAGGGTCTTTATGGCCACAAGCTGGGCCTGGTCCATGCCCGGCAGATACAGATGACCTTTGTAGATCTTCCCTAGTGTACATTCTCCTAGCTCCTCCATGAAACGGACAGCTGATAAGGGAAGCTCCTTGGCCTTGCTCTACAGAAAGAAGAAGGAGGAAAAAATGGTAAAGTGACATCAATAGGTTGAAAACACATTCAACAAAAATGAAATCATTACTTTCTTTGTCGGGTCAGCAGCCTTTCATCACCACTGTCCTTGTAGGGAAAAGAAAACATGATGTCGCTGCTTTCAATCTGATGTAGGCAAACTGCCTAATATAACACCAAATCCGTGTTTGAATTGTAGAAGAAAAATAAAACTATAGCTCAGAGCTGATAATTCCCGCAATCAGACTCGGCCCATTACATCAGCCCCCTAATCGCCCCCTTCACGCCTCTGGAAAGCGATGTGGGAAAATTGCGAAATCTGGCAACATGTCGCAGCTTAAAAATGTCATGTGGCTGACAGGTTAAGCAAAATTTGGGAAGATGAGGCAATTAATTCTCTTGCCAGTAAACCATAGAATCCGCTGCAACAATAGCAGAAAACAACGTAGCGCTCCCTGTGAGGGATGACTTTGCTTTTTCATCTTTTGGAACTCACTGAGGAGTGCTCTGACTGGAATGCTGGGTTACAGCACATCTAAATCCAACAGGAATGAGCTGGGCTGTGGGGTTAGGAGAGGGTCAGGCACGTTTTGGAATTCATTTAAAGTAAATTGCAGTCAATTAAATCCATTTCCTCATTAAGATAAAGAAAACGAATGATTCAAATGGAGAAAATGCGGTTCAGCAGTTTCCCACAAACACCACAGCAGATACACTGTGTAAAGGCCATCTGTTAGAAATTAGTCACCTTAATAAGTATATTTAGTGTCAGATTTCTGTGTAAAATAGTTGAGGGGAAAGCAGATCACTTGTTTAAGAATTCATGAGGACTGTTCATCAGATGCCCCCCCACCTTACCATCTCTAAAAAATAACCCTAAATCCAGAGTAAATGGCCTTCTTCAAAGGAAAGTTTATAAGAATTTATTTTTTATATTTTATGAGTGATTATTTTTTAATTTTTTAGGGGGCAAAGTCCGTGAGCTACACTTCTGAAAGTGTGAGCACAGACTTTCAAACTTCAGCTCAAGTTAATCCAATTTGGATGTCCGATCTCCACCAGCAGCTTGGGAGGACTGTAGAGGAGATGGGACCCACATTTTGTTTACAGCTTCACATGTGCAAAGCACGTAATAGACTTTAAAATGGAGCAAATCAGCTGAACACTTCACAGATATTAAAGCCTGATTATGGGGGAAAAACACATTTTCATCCATCTTCAGTGCGATAAGTCCCAGGTATGATGCCATAACTTTTTTTGAGTCTCTTATCCAAAATTTGTGACGGTGTTTTGTGGGGTGGCTGTAGCTCAGGTGGCAGAGCAGGTCAGCCACTAATCAGAAGGTTGGTGGTTTGATCCCAGGCTGCCTCCTGGCTGCATGCCAAATATCCTTGGGCAAGATACTAACCCCATGTTTGCCTACTGGTGGTGGTCAGAGGGCCCGGTGGCGCCAGTGTCCGGCAGCCTCGCCTCTGTCAGTGTGCCCCAGGGCAGCTGTGGCTACAATGTAGCTTGCCATCACCTGTGTGTGAATGGGTGAATGACTGAATGTAGTGTAAAGCGCTTTGGGGTCCTTAGGGACTGAGTAAAGCGCTATACAAATGCAGGCCATTTACCATATTTTCATTTCTCAGTATGTTTTTTTTTTTTTACATAACATCTTATTACAATGTGTATCTTTCCCCTGATTTTTTCTTCAGGCAAGTTTTCTGTGTGTGTCTTCTTTTTTTTTCATTAAGATTAGTCTTCTTTGCAACCAGAGCATGACCACGGTTGATAATCATACCGACCAAACTCATTAGAACAGCACCAACAGATGACGGTGGGGATGTTGGGGACCGAATAATTTTTATATAAAGTCGATGGTGCCAAACTGCCACTCGTGTCTATGCTTGGGAAGAGATAAAAGGTGCAGAAAGGTTGGCAGAGATTTCCAGATTCCAGGAACTTTGAAATGAATAATGAAATTCCTCTGTGAGGACACATGCGCTCACACACTCACACATGCACACTGTCTGTACGAGCTCTGAGGGGGGTGGTGAGAGTGTGTGTGTTGTGCATGATGTGAGACACAGATGTTTTTAGTTATGGGTTTTTTTCCCCCTGTCTTTCCTCCCCACACCCAAACCCTCAGATCCTCCTCGCACCACCACAGATTTCTATGTGTGTGTCTAAATGGGCTGTCATAGGCAGTAACCTTTGGGTGACCCCCTGCAAGCAAAGCCTGTTAGGTAGCAGCTTAATCCAAGTTAAAGCTGCAGATAATGAAAACAGGAAAGAAAGACATTTAACTTAGTAAAACGTCTAAAAGTCGGAATATTTAGCCCATATAAAAAAGTTTTTAAAAGAAAGAAATCACACAGCTGCTCCCTTTTATTAAAAATTTCTTGTAGATCTGTAAAATTTAGCTACAAGGTTGAATGGACGTATGAGGGCGGGGCTTTGGTAATCTTTCAGCTGATGGTTATGCAGTCTGCTATATTTCAGAACCAAGTTGGCAACAAAGACCATTTAAAATCAACTGTATAATCCCATGACTGCATGGCTGTCACTCTCCTGTAAACGTAAGTCTTTGCAGACACAAGGTCTTCATGTAAACAGCAAGGAGAGACTCCCTTTTTAGGTCAGTGAAACATTTATTCCAGTCCCCCTCCCAAAAAACCCTCAGAAACAAAATAAAGCAAAGATATTAATGGATTCTGACGCTTCTGTGACATCTGCGATTCTCTCCGCGGCTCTTCGCTGTAATACTACACGCCTTACCTTGAGCATCAGCTCAAGTGTGCCCAGCAATACATACTGTCTAGATAAACCCCCAACCCTCCGCACTCAACCACCAAAATTATGTGGGAAAAAAGATGCGCTTACATGATATGACAGAGTGTGCAACCTTGAAAGCAACATGATACTCATGCTGATGTGAGCTGTGTGTTTTACTGGGAGACCATGATATACATTACAAAAAAGAAAAAAGCTCCAGTGGTATTAGGATGGACAGAAGCATAGCAATGCAAAAAAAGATGGATTAAGTGAGAGGAGCAAGGATAAGGAGAAGTGTAAGGGAAGGGTGCGGAAAAAGAGACAGTGAGAGATAAACAGGAGGGAGGTGGTGGGCTGTAGTTGAACATTCCTGAACCTGCTGAGCTCTGATGACAGATCTGATGCTTTGTCTGAGACAGGTCGTTTCCACACACACTCAAGCCAGTAACTCCGGCATGCCGTGACATATCCCTAATGACACACAGAGGGCTGTGCCAGTGTTTTGACTCCTTCTGCAGTCTGTTTGCATGCCAAACGACGGCCTCTTTACAGTCATTACACAACAGTGTAATGATGCACTTAGTGTCCACTTCAAAATCGTGAAGGCCACTTCCCCTACCAGTGGCAGACGTCCTCAGACATCGGTGCGGTGGTGGGTCTTTGTGTCCGGGGGTGGGCGCCCAGGTACACACCGGGGCTTGCTCGGGCCACTTCGGGGGTGGGGTGCCCTCGGCCTCTCGGCCTGGGGCTCGGTCACTCTGGTGCATTGTAACTCCCCCTGGCTTCTGCTCCACGGCTGCTAAGTGACCCCTCACCTGGGGCTCTCCTCAGCTCTTTCTGGGATAGTGGCACGGCTGCCCCTCTGTTGGTCTTCCTTGGTCTCTTGTGTTCTGAGGGCCTCTGGATGTCTGGAGTTTTGATCTCCTCCATTCCTGCTTCATGCCCTGGAGGACGGAGCTGTGGCTCCCCCACACCCTCTAGCAGATCATTACATGAAGGAACCTTTTAAATACAAGCGCGTCCATGCTCACAGGTGTACACACGGGTGCTCACACACACAAACGACACCCTTTTTGGCTCCTACCTCAAAGCACACTGTGCGCTGTCGATCTTACGTGCTGCACAATAATGTTTAATATTTAGTATTTACTGTCATATTCCCATATATCATCGTGATGTTGTTTATTCTATTGCTCTCGTTTTCTTCTGCTTGTTTTCTTTTTTCTTTCTCAACAGGTGATCGATATATGTATTTTTTTTTGTCTGCTTATTTAGTTGGTTCTTGTTTTTTTGCCCTTTATCACCGTCTCTCTTCTCCGCTGTTTTTTTCCCCCTCTTCCTTTCTCCCTTTTCTTTTCCTCATTCAAGTCTGTCCCGTATCTAGCAAGTGAAAATAAATATAAAAAAATAAAAAACAATAAAAGGTGAATCAAATAGACCATTACGGCAAGGCTGGAATGGTCAATTTGGTAAAGTAAATCCGTTGGGCATCTTTCCTCGCCTTTAGACAATAATTCTGATGGCAAAAGAACCAAACGGGACAGGCGCAAAAAAAAAAAACAAACAAAAAAAACAAAATCATGAAGGTTACAGTGTTTAATTTTTGCGTTGATATTACATGTAAAAAGTGTTCTATATCTGCAGAAATAAATAATCTGCAGGATTGCCAGGAAGGCCCTCCGTCATTTATTCCCCACCCTGAGTGCCATCTGCTGCGACTGTAACGCTCCCTACCTTAGGCTTGTATGCAGTTGCGAGCATGGACATCTCAACGTTCTGGCCGCGGACGGGTTTGGGTTGGCGCGTCACGGGAGGCCTGGAGGACTTCTGGTTGTTGCGGCACACGCAGATGAAGAAGAAGAGCAACGCGATGGCTAAGGGGATTACCACGCTGGGAACCAGGATGTACAGGATCTCAATGCCAGACTCCTTATGGTCTACAAAGATGGAACATCGAGAGAGGGGAATCATGTCATTTCACACGTCACACATGTGTCACAAAGGCAACATCGCAAACTACGATTTAAAACTAGCGTCTCACCACAGAGGGGTATGTCGCAGAGCTCCATTCTGACCCCCTCATCTAGTGTGAAGCACCAGGGGGCCTCGTGTTTGTTCCCTGGGTTGCGGCAGTACGAGTGTCCTCCGTTAAGCTCCGGGTAGCGCACAGCCTGGTAGTTGTGGCTGTGAGGATACTGGGAGTTCCACGGCTGACACTGACGCCCTGACTTGGTTATGCTTACTGTCCCTCTGTAATCTACCCCACTGTTGTTATAACATTTGTGATCTGGTGGAATATGACAGACAATGATGTTTTAGCAGCGTCAACACAGTAAATCATTACAATTGCCACATGAACATGTCTCACTCTTGTTAATAGGCTCTGTCATAGGGATCCCGATCCTCAGACAGTTGGCGGCCTCGGGGCTGTCGGAAGCAGCCAGGTCATCGCAGTTTGGCAGTTTCAGTCTCTTCAGTATTATCGGGTTGGAGCGGGCGATGATGTACTCGGTTTTACACAAGTCGTTCTCCAGGATCTCGCATTCGTCCTTACAGAGGTCACGGGGTTTGTCGGACCCCGAGCTGCGGTCGCACGTCGGGAAGGCAAAGTGGCAGAGGGAAGGGATGGCGAACTGCGAGCAGCGGTCAGACAAATGGTTGGACGTCCCGATCATGGTGAAGGCCGCTGGGAACGAGAGGATTCAATTTCAGTTGCTTGAAAGTTGCTAAATAACGAAGAATTAGGAGACTGAATAAAAACAGAGAATTTCATACTTTAATTGCACGACTCGCGCACAGCGATGCTGTTCACTTATTGCAAACGTGTGCATTGCTGCGGCTGTCATTATCACTACGGCGACTACGATGAAGAGGAGACGCGAATAAAAAGCGGCCAAGTGAACCTGACAACCATCCAAATGTTTCTCCAGCACATGTTGCTTGAGTAAAAAGGATCATAAAGATCAGTGAGTGTGACATTAAATTCAAGATGCTGAATCTGGACTGATATGATTTACAGTCCTACTGTTGGCCTGTTACGACTCTGTGGCGCCATAAATCTCAATTATCACTCGTCCTTGATGTTTCAGATCAGGCTCTGGATTCATGGCCTGCGTCATTCCCTGAACTGTTGCACGGATATAATCAATAATGACCTCTGAGGACGAACGCACGCATACGCATAAAACAAAAAGCACACACGCTGAGACACAGACGTGAAACAACACTGGAAACAGTGTGTCGGCCACATGTGATTCATACTGAGTCAAACTCCCTTTGAACTCTCTAAGTGACGTCCTGCTTCCTTCCTGGAGCATATTAATTATGATTACCTTCTGAAAAATCTGAATTTACACAAAGTTTTTATTGAATTACTAAATCTTTTTTTATTTTTAGCAGCAAATTATGTCTCTAAAAGACATAATTTGCTCCCATTTAATTGACTCTATCAAAAATGCAGGTGCCATCTGCCATCAAGAGCAAGGACAGAAGAAGAAGCGGCACTTATGCCAATTTTTCAAACAAAGCATAAAGAAATGACTTTTGGCTCAAGACTTTTGCACAGTACTGTATGCCCTTTGGTCATTAATTGTGTTCAGTTTTCTTTCTTGAATCTGCAGGAACTAAATATTTAGTAACATGGAATCATCTTCATCAAGTTAAGCCTGTACACACTAAGAAAAATCAGTGTATTTTAAATCAAATGTTTCTCATGAATGAATATGTATTTATGATGGATGTAAAAGTAAATTTAATCTATTCTCAAAACATCAATTAGATTTGTGTTGCCTCAAAGGAGGTTTAGCCCGCTCAAACTCACCTGTGATCTGGGTCTCAATCTCCCCCTGCATCTGCAGCGAGTCGACAAAAATGCTGCGGTTGCCGATGAAGCGGGCGCAGGCTATGCCTCTGTACGGCTGGCAGAATCCATCTTCAGGAAACCCGTTGCTGAGAGGTCAGAGAGGCGAGAAAGAGAGGGTGCTTTTAAAGTTCGTCTGAACAACACGAATCAATTTCATCGACTCTTTCACAGGAAAACCACTAGAGGTCAGTCTACATTAGCATATCCCACAAGACCAACTAGTTCCACTTCTGTGGAGGGAAAGGCTGCTCCTTGCTGCCTTTGCTTGGCTACAGATCAGGCAAACTGAAAGGCAGATATCTAATACACATAAATGTCCTTATTCACAGTAAACTGCTTTAAGAATTAATTTCTCACGTCAGACTTTATTCGTGTTGCGTCAGAGAGTCGTCACTCTGAGCCACAATTTAAAACATATGAAAGGAGAAAGAGAGCAACCTTGTTTTTACAGCTATGCAACTCCACTCAGTGAGCTTCTTTTGGGGCATTTCTTTTAATTTCCTCATTAATGTAACGATTCTTAACTCGCTTAACACAGTCATCACCATCCTCTCCCCTTTCTGTCTCACTCTCTGTGCTTTTTTATTCTTTCTCCATGCACACTAACACACACACACACACACACACACACACACAAAGCCCACGCTCACCGGCAGACCACTCGCTCAGTGTGAGATCACTTTGTCATGCGCTTTAAGTCATACCATATGGGACGTTAAGACCAGGCACAACCGCAATATGTGGTATAGGCGCGTCCATGATGCCACTGCATATATGAAGTATATCCTCATGGTGCAGACCTGCTGCCTGAGTAATGGCGAACAGAAGCAGCTAGACTATGACATTTTTAATATATTCAACTTAAAGTGCAGCCAATCACAGCTAAGACACAGGCCTCAGCTGTGATTGGCTCAACAATAACACCAATAGTCAAACATTTCGACTCTGATAGGTAAGGTGGCCCCGAGAGGTCGATCGGACTGCAGCTTATGAAAACACCAGCAAATAGAAAAATGCTGAAAAAGCACACAAAATAAAACTGAATAAAAACCCCAATAGAAATAGAAAAAAGTTGCTAATAATCACAAAACAACACACAAATGTTTTTGGGGAGACAATAATGTGACGGAAGAGTTGCACAAATGACAAGCCAACAGTAGGTGGCCAATAGCAAACTACCTACAGTATTATATGAAGTGTGCAATTAAAACAATATACACATAACACTGATGAATCATGAACTGTTTTTAATGACGCCTCCGTATTTTCTGATTTCTTTCCGTTCTGTGGCTGGTCCGTCACATTATTGTGTCCCCAGAAACATTTCTGGATTTTGTTTTTTCTACTTCTGTGTTTTATTCAACTCCCGTTGTGTTTTCTACGCTTTTGCTGCATTTTTCTATTTACTTAGTGTTTCCTTAACTTGCAGTCTGTTTGACCTTTCAGGGCCACCATATATGGGGGTTTAAAAAACACTATTGTGTAGCAGCCTAGTGAGAATTTAACTGCTTCTCTACTTCTTTTGCACATCATTCTTTTATTACAGCTTCACAGAAACGTCACTTTTGCTAATGAGAGTTGGATGGTTTACAAGAGATGGTACAAAGTGCGAAAAGCACTAATTTTACTCCACAAGCTGTAAAAATCGCACACACATTCCCCCATCCTGGTTTGGTGTGAGTGTGAGGTCAGTAGGTTACCTCTCTCTGTGGAGTGTTAAGTGACTGAAGGGCCAAGGTCAGTTAACCCCCTTTCCCTGTCTGTGCAGATCTTAAATGGGCTTTCCAGACATGGACACACACACACACACTCACACACACACACACACACACGACTACCAGGGCAGCGGTCTGCATACTGCCGATTCCTCAGAGATAGGGTAACTTTACAACTTAATGCAGGTTTAAACAGATTTTATCCCCGGAATATGTAATTTCCTACTAAAATATGCGGTAATAATGACTTCATGCTTAGCACCCCTTCAACAAGCCTCAAATGCACAAACTGATACTCCTTTGGATGTTTTTCACCCTTTTGGGGAAGAGCTGCCTGTGTTTAGGTGAAAGCAATAAAGGGAGTGTCTGGTAATTGTAAGCAGTGATAATTGAATAATTTGAGAGACTTAAAATTGGTTAGGTTCCTGCCATTTTTGAACGTAATGAAGTGGAACATAAAAAAAAGGTAGCTCTGGCATGAGAAAACATACACAAACGGGATAAAGAGCGAGGGCTGGAGTGTGTCCAGGCAACCCAGAGGTTAGTTTGGTTGTGCGTCACAGAGAACGGTGGACACAAACATCCACACTAGCATGAAGCCACACACAGACAAGCAAATGACAAGGGAGAGGAGACGATCCACCGCAGTGCAGCCAGATCCCCGCGGGCAAATTATAACTACTGCAAGTCAGAACGCCCTAAACCAAAGCGGCACAGCTCAAATCCCAAGTCGCCCTCACTGGGCTTCCTGTATTTTAGCTTCTTTCACTGGTTTCCAAATCAACGTAGCTTCCAAGACCATGTCTAAGAAGATGATTAAAGCATCTCGTCTGGTAGGGAAGGAATGGAGCATGTTCGAAGAGCGATAGACACATCTACAAAAACCTAATCACTGTGAGACATCTGAGGTTTTCCGAAAACCTCTCTCGGTGTTTTCGTGTCCATTTATTTTCTCATGTGTTTGTGTGTGTCAGTGTAAGCTATCCTGAGCAGGGGAAAGCTAAGCGCGGTTGCTATTTGTATAAACAGTGAATAACTGTTCAGGCCTTTGATTTTACACACTAACGCCACGGGCCCTCTGTATAATGTTTTATAACAGTTAATAACAAAGGAAGCCTTCTCCGTTCCAGACTCGATCTATAATCCAGATATAAACAGAAAGACGAGCCTCACCACAGAGCCTAAACAAGGTGCTGAAAACACTGATGCATTGTCCAATTACATTTTTTCCGACCTCATTATTTATTCAGGGAAGAGCTTGCTGAGCAGCCATGGTCTTTTTCCACCCAACACCCAGGTTGACATCCACAGTATTAAATAGAGACTAGTATTTACCACACCTGTGTGGGTGATAGGGAGATGGATATAAATGGAACATCTAGCTCATGTGACCCTGAATTGGACAAATGGAAGACGTTGGATGGATGGATGGTTGTTGAAGAATGAAAGTACAAAAACACCTACGTACATGTTGTTATTACCTGGTTGGACCCCATTATAACCGTCCTTTCAAAACAGCTTTAATTCTTGGTGGCACAGATTCAGCAAGGTGCTGAAAAAAATCCCCTGAGATTTTATCCATACTTGCGTGAGAGCATGAAGCAGTTGGTGCAGATTTTTCTCCCCTTCCACCGCATGCCAAATTGGACTGAGATCTGACAGTGTTGTGTGTCAAAATCCCAGTATATCAGCAGTTTCAGCACATCTAGCACCAACAACCATGCCACAAGTCTTCGTTCAGCTTTCTTTTCCATTCCAATGCTTGGTTTGAATTTCTGCAGCTCATCTTGATCATGTCTGCATGGATAAGGGTTACTGTCATGTCATTAGCTGATTAGTTATTTGTTAATGACCGGTTGAGCAAGTGTACCTAATAAAGCGGGAGGTGAGTTTTATATAAATTTGAAAGCATCCAATAAGAGAACAAGACTGATCCTATCCATACGAACTATTTTGGCACTGTTATAAAAACCAAGCTAACACTGCTTTATGTTTTCAGGACATCTCGCTCGAAATCCCAAATGTAAATCCACACCGTGGTGCTAGGAGATTGTCAAATACATAAGGTAACATAATCCAACATCTGCATATTATTGCATGGTAATCCATCTAATAGGTGTTGAGATGTTTTCATTTGAACCAATGTGGTAAACCATCCCTCAGACTCAAACGGCAGCTCTGGAGTCAGTCAACTAAAATTACGATTGTATCCTCATATGATCAGAAAGTATGACTGTACAAACACTACAAGGAAAAGAACATGGACATATTTACAATATTGTGTCTTGAGCCACTTCAAATTTCTTTATGTTTTGCTAGCAAAATTGGAAATAGGTGCAGGGATATATTAAAACATGTGCAAACCTACATGGAAATAAAGTATAGAAAGCAAAAACAGAGTTTGTACAATTGTAGTGTGAGAGTCAATATTTGGTATTTGGCCATCTTTATTTTTCCTCACTGCCTGAATTCCCTTTGGCATCTTTCTTATAATTTCTTTAAGTAGTCTTCAGGAATAGTTTTCCTTGAAGGCCATTTAAGCTTTTTGTTTGATGTTGCTTCAACTAAATAAATGGGAACAATTGCTGCTAGCCCAAAGTTGCAATTTCAAATTGGTACCTTGCTAAGTTTTCGATTATGTTTTGACACGACACTGATTCATCATTTGAGTAAGGTGCCTTTTTATGCTTGAACAAGCCATAGGTCAGCAGTCAGTTGCTTGAACTGGTCAGGTGCACGGACTTCATTGTGAAAAAGCACCGAGATTCATTGCTCAAAACCGATTTAATAAACATCACAACAAAGTCTGGCTCCTAGAAGCAAATTCTAAGAAATTAGGAGCGGCTCGAAACCTTTGCACTGTACATTTTCAGTTTTTCATAGGCAGAAACACACGTGCTTGGACAATGAAACATATAAACCACAAACTGATGATAGGATGGAGTGGGCTTGTTCTGATGTCTTCTCTCTGATCTGTTGACTAATACCGTGTCAGAACATCAGTACAATGACACAGACACGTTCCGGGATTTAAGGGCTGTGGTTTAACACAAACATAGAATTATCAGGAAAGGGAGAGTTTTCAGTTAAGGAAGAATGTCAAAAATGTTGAGTCAACTCTGAATATCTCTAATAAGTTGTTCAATCTGGCAAAACAGCTGGATTTTTTAAACCATATTCATCAAAACGTCCAAAGTTCTCAGTATTTCCACAGATCCTGCAAATTCTCCCAGTTCCACTTTCCAATGCGATGACTCGTCTTCACTCTTATCTGCTTTAACTTTTCCGTGACGATTTTTATTCATTAGTGGGACACATGGCAGTGAAAATGTCCGACCAATGAACACAGAACATGAACATAGCTCAATAAGGCTGTGACACGAATGAGCACACACTTTCTTTACTCCAGAATATGACAAGCGGCCTCGTCCTAGTCTCATTTGAGGATTAAACTTTGGTGTAGGGTTCTGATAATGAAAGAAACCTTTAAGCCTTGAGGATATAAGCTCGAGTGTTTCCCCATAAGAAGTCTGTGATGATGGGTTTGTGCTGAGTTGTGGGGTTAAAGAGATGAGAATCTCAATGCTCTTTGTTGGAGCATGCTATGGAAAGGAAAGGATTTGAGGATGATGAGAAGGGGGAGGGGAAATCCTGATGACACTTTAGATTTTAGGGTTTTGTTTCCATTAGCTGCTCCGGGTGCTGAGTGAAGAGGAGATGAGCTGCTAGCAACATGAGGTCACAGCTGTTGTATCCTGATTAGGGATGCCCCTAAACTAGTTTTTATTTAATCACCCTCATCCTGGTTTGACAGGAATAATAAATGCTTTGACAGAATCAGGAGGTCTAACATGACCAATAACTTTTTGCTGCTCTAAACCTGCAAATTTAGTTGATAATGTACCTTTTTGTTACCAGCCCATTATACATATTACATTGCATAAATTCATAATTGTCATCTTATTGTGTAAAATGTAAAAGAAGCCAAAGTGCAATGATCATCTAAAGCCAAGTTTAAAAAAGTACATATCAAATTTTTGAGAGTCAGAAAAGAAGGTGACTGGTTGGATAGGCCCAGTAAAGCTCATGAGTTATATTGTATCACTTGAATACAACTGTTTGCAAATTTATGTATGTGTTAGACGCTATGTATGTTTGCAACAGATTAAAGATGCCCAACAACGAATCAGACAGCACTTGTGCATCTGGAGAGAGAGCTCTAAGTCTCCGTTTTTCAATTTGTCTGTGCAGCAGGTGGAATATACACGCATTCGTCAGCAACGGCTGCAAGCTGGCGATTCACATGTTGGGCTCTCTCCATTGGTGTGCACTCGTGATTTCATTAACACAGTAGAGCTGTGTAATGATCTCTTACTGACAGGGAGCCAAAATGGCCACCAGAGGCTGAGGCTGACTGGGATCTGTGGCTGCCAGTGGCCTGTGACCACACTGGGAATGAACAGCAAGTGAGGGCAAACTGAGGCACTGCATCAGGATACAATGGAGAAAGAAGGCCCTCTTGGTCATCATGTTACTGCTGCTCGCTGACTGCAACAATAGAGGCTTCTGTCAGAGAGAAGGAAACTAACAGAGCGCTAAGAGAAGAAGGATGTAAGAACAAACATGAGGCATTAATTTGAGCTGCTGTGCATTTTTTTAAAAAAGGGAAAAAAATAAGGAGGCTTCTCTGAAAACAAAATCAAAATCACAGTTTTTTTCCATCCAGCATAGCAAAACTTTGGTAGTATGGTCGAAACTGCCTGAATGCTAAGCTTGATTAATATAGCCATCAGTATGAGGGTTTATTGGGTGCCAAAACCATGAATGAAGCTTTATAATACTAGGAGGAAGAAGGTTTCTTCTTCTGTGGTTTTGTATCACAGTATTAATATAAACAGTAACGGGGTAAACAGTACAAATGGGGAATTCAGTGTCTGCCGTTTACAGATGATCCAGCTGTTATTTTACTGCCTGCCTGGCTACCCACTCAGTCTGGTATCATTTAAATAAATGGGGAGGCTGCACACAGACAGTGGGTCTAAGGCAAAGTGTATAAAACATGGATGTGTCACTGGTTTGGTTTGTGGACTACTGTTTTGGAGCCTCTATGGCCTTTTAAGAGACAAGTAAACAAACACTGGAGTGACCATATAAGCTATGAGCTAATGCTAGCTAGGTTAAACAGGATGATGCAGTGGAAACAGACACCAGCTAATTATGTGCTAACATACAAAAAAAATCTCTCTCTCTCGATATTTATCTCACTGCGACTGTAACCAGGGTTTAGACATTAGAATTTCTCTCCTAATGAGTCATATTTAAGGTGTAGCATCTGTGCTCCACTGACCAGCAGAAAAGGCTACACTTCTGAAGAGACCAGGTGCCAAAGAATCAAACCACTTCACTTTGAAAAAATTTCCTCTTTTACAAGACCAACTTTGTGTCAATAAATATGGAAGATGAGTGTTGTTTATATAAAACAATGAAATAAGACGACAAAATAGAGAATTATTCCTAAACAAAGTTACTTACTCAGTGGCTTTGACCCTTTGAATATTTTTACTCTGGCTTCATTTTTCAGTCTCATTGCTTATCGCTTGGTCTGAACATAGTCTACAATCGCAGTCTTTGTTTTTCTGCTAATGCCAAATATAGAATTCTTGCACATACTTCAACAGATTTTTACTGAAAAGCCAGTGCAGTGATTAGTGACTTTGAAAAATAAAAGCTAAAGCTTTCATTAAACTGTCCGTTTGAATAACTCTTGAATTGAGATAAAACCTAGAAAATTATTTTTGTAAACACTTCACTGAATGCAACTTAGATACTTATCTTATCTATAATAATGCAAAAATGACTCCCAGATATAGATGCTGGTGTTGCACTGCACTCTGCTATAAGACCCAGAAACGTTACAAGAGTTCAACATGCAGGAAAGGAACCGACATCAATCCCATCACTCCTCACAAAACTCCTGACGTGGTGACATCACTTTCCCAGAGGGCAGAAGGGACTCAGAGGTCCTGGAGGGTGGAGGGTTTGGGCAGTGAAGGTGTCAATCTGTCTGTCAATTAGGAATATAGGAGGCAATATGTCTGCTTAAGCCTGACAATAAACCCAGAGTTTTTCGGCAGACGCATACATACAAACAAACAGAGCTCAGGGGTCACAGAGTTGAATTTGCTGCCTGAGGAGGAGAGGGCTGGAGGGTTTTCGCTTG
This sequence comes from Neolamprologus multifasciatus, assembly GCF_963576455.1. NCBI lineage: Eukaryota > Metazoa > Chordata > Actinopteri > Cichliformes > Cichlidae > Neolamprologus > Neolamprologus multifasciatus. The sequence continues at coordinate 6,031,680 of NC_140455.1, forward strand.
AATAGCCACTTGAATGCCTTAGCAAAAACTATAACCCAAAGCAAAGGAAAGTAAAGAAAAAAGTGTGATGAAGAACATTAAAAGGAGGGTCAAAGATTAATAAAATACAAAATACAAAGAACCTGGCAGCTTTGATATCTGAAAAATAGAAATGTTGATAATTTCCAGAACATCTAAAGTCGTTTAAGCAGGAAGGACCAGCAAAATGGGAAAAACAGCCTTATAATGTTTGACTTCCATGTAACAAAAAATTAGGGCTCTGAATTCCAAACTGTCAGTTGAGTATAACAAATACATCAGTTCGAAATTTATTTTCGTAAGAAGTCTTCTCCCCCCGGAGAGCTATTACAAATTTTAGTCTTGTTTTCCATATCTCTGTTGCAAATAGATTCCTGACTTTATTTTTTTTCTTAATAGCATTCCTTGAATTGACTCCAGGCTGCCGGCAAACATCCGTGTGGAAACAATAATGACGAGAGAAGTAAGGAAAGCAGGAAATAAAGAAGAGTGAAACAAGACTGCCAAGAGCAAACCTGCTTCTACCCCCCCCACCCCCCCCCCCCCCCCCCCACCCCCAACACACAGATATATACACACACACACTTTTGTGCATGATTTACGACAGCTTGTAGCCTAGATCACAGATCCCAATCTGAACACACAGAGACAGACACTTAAAAAAGACAGGAGGACACATGTTTTGGCTAACTGGCTACTGACGGTGCTTAAGGAACAAGAATGTGCATGTTTGAACACAAGCACGGCTTCCTGAGGAAACTGAAATAATCCTTGATGAGAGCGAGTAAGAATCACAAAAGACACGGAGAAAGGTAACGCTGTTGTGAAGCTCATAAATAATCCGTCTTTAAACACACTGGGGACTGTATGACAGAGAAAACACCCAAAAAGACTTATGTTCAGTTTAAGGACATCCACCTTAAACGACATTCCTGTAACTAAACAAAACTTCAAATGAACTGCTGACAGTATGTTCTGTATGCCTTTGTCCACTGGATACATTTTCTGCAATTCCCACGGAAAAAAAGCATTACAAATGATAATACACTTTATTTATATAGCACCTTTAAAAGCAGTTTACACAGTGATTTGCCAAAAGTGCAAAGCACTTTAGAAAGGTAGAAAGGTTTCAGGTGAAAAGGAAGGTGAAATCTATCTACTGCAATGTAAAAAAAACCAAACAAACCCTAACATCATTAACCCTTTCAAAAAGACATTCAAAAACATATCACATGGCTCTTGGGATGTACTAGCGAAATGAAAATGTCAGGGAGCTATAACTGAGCCTGTGACTTTAAACACTGTTCTGGGGGTTAGAAAGATAGTCTAAGATAGTCCAACCTTTTTTGCGCCACGGACCGGTTTATGCCCGACAATATTTTCATAGACCGGCCTTTAAGGTGTCGCGGATAAATACAACAAAATAAAACTAGTACCGGTACCGAAAAAAAGAAAATTTATTCATAACACACGTGAAAAGACCAAGGAAAACCGAGTTAACAATAAAAACGATAACAAAATAACTTTGAAAACCGATAAAAACCCTGAAAACTATACATTTCACACACACGGTACCAAATGACTCACAGACCGGTACCGGTCCGTGGCCCAGGGGTTGGGGACCGCTGGTCTACGAAATAAATTTGAGAAAAGGGATACTCTTTAACTGCATGTTGATAACAGATGTCATAAAATACATGTAGATTTTTTCTTTATTTTCTTTTACAGCCTCTTTTTAATTTACTGCTGGATATATTCAGTCCGGGTGCGGTGTTGAATTTGGCTCTTTGTCCTTGTAGGAGGTGATAGAGTGAACAAAGCTGTAGCATGTTTGATTAACAATGAAGACCAGATCCTCTGTGCTAAAGTTTGCAGTAAGAGCAGTTAAAAGGAAACAACAGTAAAAAGTGTCAGAAATCAATATGCAAAATACTGGATTTTGATCCCAGTCACTGAAAATATATCTTTTGGTTTACTTTGTAAATTCCTTTTTAGGATGAATGAACAATTATTACCCAGTGTGATCGGGTGGAAACCCCTTTCCTTTGCTATACACATCAGTCGTGTTGCTGTTTCTCGGCAGAGGCATTTTGTCTGGAGTTCCTGGGAACTACAGGCAAGTACTAATATGTTGATGAAACTGAAGCACACAACCAAACTTAAGGAATGCGAGTACAACAGAAAATATTTATTGGAATGCTCCAGAAATCACTGGCAGCTATAATAGTACAACATTCACCTGCTGTGTGACAACTGGTGTAAAGCACAAATCTCGACACGGACATAAGAACTTACAGGCATACTCAAAAATGGTTTTGCTGAAGGTATTTTAAGGGATATGACTTGTCCTCAAGGTCCAACCTTCCAATAATAAGATAAGTTAAGGCTCCTGCACTCGTGGAAACAAACACAACTATTCATTTGGTGAAAGCGCCAGGATAACCCTCTCTCAGCTGTCGTATATATTTACAATGTGCTTGATATATGTGTACGTATGTGCAACTTTGTGTATGTTCACAGAACCTTTTTGTGATGGAGGAAACATTATAGTATTTCAACAAACCAAAAAGTTTCTGTGCATGCACGAACCTCGCCAACTCACATGAACTGCTTATCAGCCGAACTGCTTAAAACCCTCCTTGCTGTTTGGGGGATTTCCCCATTAATTTAAAATAGGAATTCTTTGAGTTCTGTGTTTATACCAAGAGACATGAAGTCAAAATGATCTCCTAATAGCAAAGAATTTCACTTTAGCTCTTATTGAGGCGGTCGAGTCCTCAAGATTTTCTGATTAACAAATGCAACATTTTTTTAGATTCTAACATTTTATAAAAAAAAATGGATATCCTGTTATATCTCTGCTTTTCCACATATTACTACATAGTGTATATAAAAAAAATCACTTAACACACTTAAAATAAATGTATTGAGTGGGTTAACTTTTGGAGGCTTTGTTTATTTTTATTTTTTTGGACTGACGATGATGTGAAAGTGTCAAAGTGTATCATTAGAATGCATCAAAGTGCTACAGAAAGCATTATCAGTGGTCAGACAAAGCAATGGCAATAGGGAAGGGTGAAATCAAAAAAGGTATGCGATCCCAGTTGTAATGCTTTTGGCAAATTCCTTTGTGACTCATAAGACTCAGTTATGAACATGGGTGTCTGTGTGTCAAACAGACTAAGAGTTTTCATGCTGAGACTGGGTCAGCAGCATTTTATAAACTCCACTTTAAAATTGCTAAAGTGCAGGAGCAGTGTAAACTCTAAGCATGCAATATATCTCTTACAGTCTTTACAAAAACAGAGCTGAACACAGGCTGGAAAAAGAAACATAATTTAATCAGTTTTGTCACCGGGCTCCAGCAGCCCAAATTTGCTCATACTTGAGCTCACCCTATCCTGGCTCACCTAAGATGATTTTGACATCATTTCACAGAAGTGAATGAATCTGATCAAAACAGAAAAACATACGTAATCTGGGCTCTCTGCCTCACACTGACACTAATAAAACTGTATAATTGGTTCATCTAGCTTTTCAAGAAAATCCAGAAAAGGAGACTTTATCAAAACCCTGAATGCCCTTTGGTCACATGCATGCAATTTGGTGGGCGCCAGGACTAATAAATGCTTAGCTGATTGATAAACTGACCTGAACTGATGGAAGATAATAACACTCTCAGCGCAAACTGCATTGATCACATTAAGTGCTGCATGCCATCTGGCTTTTGCTGGAAGGACAGCGATCTAAACTGCTAACAAAAGCCTCTATATAACCTCGAAATAGACACAACGTACACTGTGCCCATTTGTTTCTCTCACACACCACCAAGGCCAAAGAAAGAGCACTTTCTCTGCATACAGTTCCCTTTTTTTCCTGGGCAAAAGTGTATATGTGTGTGTGTGTTCATGGGAGGTTTAGGGCAGAGTTCAGGGAAAACCCAAATACCCTGTGTAGACCTTCTAACCCTCAGGGAGAAACTGTGATTCACAAAATCTCTCTCTCACACACACACACACACCTTAAAACACAGACTTTACCAGATCTGACCTTGACCAGACCTGCCAACGGGATCACCAACACACATACACAAGGAAACCTGGGAAACAGGAAACAGGAAGTGGGCCTTGTCCAAGCATGTGTGCGAAAGCTCCGTTAATAAAGAGTGGTGTATGAAAACTCATAATGTGTGTAAAGACAGACGTGTGTCGCGTCTAATGCCTAATAATGTAAATTGCTTTAATTGCTAAGGCCGTCTCCAATTTATGCCCCCCCCCCCGTGTGTGTCGGGCAGCATTTAGGTGGGGCTTGTGGGAGGGAGGCTGTGGTGGGATCTCTGATTTCAAACAGCCGCTGGTGCTCTGGGACCAGGGCATGTCAAAAGGGCCCGTCCCTGATGAGCCATATTAGGGCCCTGATCCCCAATCAATCAGCACCACGCTAAAAAGAATCCCAAACAAGACGGCAATTAAGCCCCGCCGAGGACTTAACTAAACATGTGAGAGAGATAGGCTTTGTAAGAGTAACTCTGTGGGCACTTCTTTGACTCGGTTTGTGAGTGTGCATTTTTGCATTCCTACTTGTGGGAAAAAAGGCCCCAATCTATGCAAAGTACAGAGGTTCAAAATGTCCCTGCAGAACAACCTTTGTTTTTCAAAGTGGAACAGTAAACACACTCATATTTGAACACGAAGCATCAGAGCGCCTACTGATTATGTTTTGACGACTAGACTAGAAGCTGAGTCTGATATGCAAATGCAGGTAAAAAGGAGACCTTTAATATGCTAACTTGCTTTTTCACCTGGTGAAGTGACCATTGAACCTTTAACTATAATGCCCTTTTTTGAAAATTTCACCAGTGAATTATCAGAAAACACATATAACCATTATCTGGACCAGTGTTTGCTACAGTTATTCTCTGTTAGGGATCCCCGTGCCCTGTTTTACACCCCTGCTCTATGTCATAGACACTAAACTGAATGATAGAGTTCATGACTTTAATAGTCAAAGTTTGTGAGAAATAAAAGCAGTTCTGAACAAATTTGGGATTTTGGTGCTGGTGTTTTTTAAGAAACCTAAAATGTGTTTGTGGCCTTGAAAAATTAACACAACCATCTGTATTTATAAAGCGTGGGAGCACAAATGCTGGATAAAAGGACACAATTTTTTTAGATGAGCTTAAAAGTTTAAGCTACTCCCTGAAGGCCTGTAACTCGGAAAAAATTAAACTAAACTAAATTCACTGTGTGCAAACACACACACGCACCCTCCTACACACACCAGCTTATTTTAATGGGGTCAGGCTGGAGGATTTGATTGGCTTTCATGGAATGACCCAAACATGGACAGAATACCTTTTTATAAATTTATAAAGTTTCCCCACTTCATGTTCCAAGTTTTGCAGATAAACATACGCAATATGAGGACTGTCCACCAGCTACGGCTCTTACCCCAATTAAACTGCAAGCAGGTTGAGAAAACTCACAGAGCCATTTGCGTGCAAGTCCAAATGGCAAGAAAAAAGACTTTCAGTGTGACAGATGTGCTCCCCCTACTCCTAAAATTAAAACAGAGAGAAGAGCCCCATGTGTTAGTCTGAAGCGCTGAAGAAAATCAGCATGTGGTCGAGAAGAAATGCATCCAAAAATTGAGAGGGCCTGTCATCCCCTCAGTCTGAATGGGTGCGATGCTTGTGGTGTAGAGCAAATCATAATCAGTCCTGGCCAGCATCAGAGAACCGCAGCCGTGTTGACACTGGCACCGAGGTGCGAAGAAGTGAAACCAAAATCCAGGGTTTCTCAATACAGCACACAAGTTCACAGTCTCAGTAAGAGTCTATTGTGACCAAAAACAGCACATGCACTATGCTGCGGGCTGGGGGGGGGTTAATGGGCGAGTGGAGGAGAGGTTTTGAAATGGCGGGCCTGCATATGTCTCTGAACTAACAAGACACTTTTTTGCGCCTCGTTTCAGAGTTAGCATGCATTTGGGGGGTTTGTTAATATGAAATAAGGCAACCGGTTAGCCAAACAGCATGTTCACCTTCTTCCTGAAGTTAAGAAATAACGTTTGTATCCTGAATGCAACTCTATCGCCAGGGGTTGCTAGCATAATGACATAAATAAAGGAAGCAGCTACCCTGGCTTTGTCCAACACCACAGATTCACACTTTATATGTTGATTGTGTTATCTGTAAAACAGCTAAAGTGATTTAAAAAAACAAAACAAAACCCAGATTCTAGGGTTGCAGGAGGTTATATGTGGTGCTTTCTGGGAGTCCTGAAGGCAGTTGATGCATTTCAGTGTTTTCAATGGACTAAACAAACAGTTTGGATTTTGTTTACTTTGGACAGCAGCAGGCTGGCTCATTCCCTGTTCTCAGTTTTGATGCTAAGCTATGTTAACCAGCTGGTGCAGATTCACATTCAGCAGGCTGGTCTACTCATTGTAAGGCACCTTAGTAGCTGTGCAATAACAAGAGAGAGTTTTAAGGAAACTTGCCATATGTGGAAAAATTTAATTACCCAGAGTTTCACTGGAAGGCAGCAGATAAATTGTGAATGCACCACATAAAATACTGCAGTCAGTGTAAAAAAAAGAAGCTAGTAACCACAAAGACAATAGGTGAGCCTAAACTCAAAAGAAATGCTTACTGAGAAGATAACACCCTACAGAAACGGCCCTCTACTGATTAAACTATGTGACTGCGGTCTCTTGTTGCCTAAGAGCTGGAAGATCTTGAGAGGGAAATACAAGATACAGCCTTGAGCTGAAAATCTGTAATAGATTCCCTAAATAATTATTCAATTTAAAAGCTTAATTGTGGTTTAATTTTGCATGCTTTGCTGATCGTTGCCAGATTAAAAAACCCTCGACGGCATCGCTTTAGCCTCCCCCCTGCTTGCAGAACACACCTAGAAGGCAGTTCCGCACATCAAGTGTGCAATTACAAGCCGTATTAATAAATTGGTGCCAATTACACAGATATTGCAAGCACAAACATTTCATAACAGCTGCTCTACATGAGGAAGAAAAGTCTTTTCAGGGTCTCGATCAGTCTGTTTTGATTACTGCAGGCGCACGAGCCTCGTCAAGCTACAGCGTCAACTTTGTGTGGCATCTTCAAGTCGTTACACGTTATGAAAACGACTTCCTCAAACTAATTTGTCAATCAGCCCCGGCACCGTGCAGGGCGGGACACACACACGCCACGGTCCCATCTATACAAAGTCAAATTGTTCCTGGATTTTTTTTTTAACCCTTTGATGCTTTGAGTGTACAACAGGATTGCCAGCAGGCTAAAAGGCGGAGCACGCCTCCGGGCCGTTGTCTCCTCAGCTCCAAGGTCGATTTAATCTAGTGTGTTGACAGCTGGCTAATTACAGAGCCTTATACAGTGTGTTGGTTGGTTTCTTGCCACACAGCCACATGCACACTGAGATACAGAGGACATATGTATATACACACATACACACACATACAGGAAAAGTTAAGACTGAATGTGCGTTTACACTATATTACAGTTAAACACACCTGATTGGAGCAATCACTCCAAGTCATCAAGTTACATGTAAACGAGAGATCGACCGGCAAATTAATCGCAAGCTTACAAAAAGTAAATAAAGATATTACACACACACATATATACACACTCACTACAACAGAAATTTTGATACAATAAAGACTTTCAGCTCTTGATGGACACTAATGATGAGTAAACCAGCACAGCGCGTCCTTCATTGAGCGCATTCAACCGCTCACTTCCTAAAAAAGGGGATACGTCGAAGCGAGTGAAAGGAAGATTAAGTGTAAGCAATGAGCAGAAAGGTTAGAGCTCTGACCAAATAAAAAAAAGGAGCCAGAGAAAACAGAGCTGAGAGAATCTGTTCTCTGTTAAACCTGCCTCTCTTTTATTCTTCGGCACAGAGTGGACTGAGGAGAAAGGAGGCACAGGAGAGGGAAAGGAGGAAATAAGAAAAAAAGAAAACAGCCATTTTTGTGATTTTCTTAACTTTTTTTTTTTTTTTTTTTACCAGCGCCGAGAGAAAAGCAGCGGGGGAAAGTTTTGCGAAATTTAAACAGCCTCGACAGCCGGGGTGCGGTGTTATTAATCTTTTCAAACAGCGAGAAAACCCCTGTATTATAAACACAGACAGAGACTCGGGGATCGGCGGCTGTGTTGCGTAAAGTGTGTTTATTGCTTCTGTCAGATTAAAAATGTGTATATCCAGTAAGTCAACATCTTTATTTTGAGGGGGGGAAACATATATAAGCTGCTGTTTCTGAAAATCTGAAAAGGAACTAGGAAATAACCAATCTGTAGGAAGATGGAAAACACAGCAGACACAAAACACTGCCGGCATTTAACTTACGTTAGTTGTGTTTCTTGTCATCTAGTAAACGTATGATCAATATTATTATGGCTCTGCTTTTGGTCTCCACCAGTATTGAGGAAAAATATCTGTTGCTAGTTGCTAATCGCACCTGTGTGCCTTTCACTTCCATGCAGAAACTGTATTGTGGGTTTTGGGTCAAAGCTCTGCAGAACTAAAAGGAAATGTAGAGTTGGGTGATACCTCTGTGGGTTTGGCACCAACACAAAAATCTTTCAGGTTTTATATTTTACAGCTGCTTTAACCAAATGAATGATGCAAACTTCCAAGTCATGCATTCAGTGCCTCCCTTTAGTGTTTTAACATTATAATTCAAGTTAAAAAAAAGGCATTTAAAGATCAGGTTCAGCCTAATGTGAGTCTCGTTCGAATGCAGACAGAAAAAGAGAGTAAATAACTGCATCTTCCACTGTTTTAGGCTGCTTTATCACAGCGTGGGGACTTTAGATGCTAGCTTTTGTTGGGAGTATTTAACTGCCTCTGACGTGAGCTTACATCGGAATCTCACGCCGGCTCACGCGGCTAATCACACCTGAGCGCCCCCGACCCCGACCGGACTCGGGCATCACAGAAAAACATGCCTCCCAAATGTTAATGGTGCCATCATCCTCCTACTCTGCTAACAGTATTTGTCTTTCACTCCCTTCACCCCACTCGCTGTGCATAGGCAGAAAAAAAGGGAATGAATAAAGTTGGGGCGCTCTAAATTTGGCAGGCGAGACTTTCCCCCCCTCTCCCTGTGTTTGTGCAGGCTCTGTGAAAACATCTCCAAGGTGGAGAGAAGATGGAGGAGAATGTCAAGCAGGAGCCCTGACACAGTAATCTGCTTCTTAATTATGGTAACTGCTGATATAATAGTGGACTGTGGACTGAATCAGCGCTTTAGATTTGATGCGAGTCAAAAGTAAGTCACAGCAATTAGGCGTTGAAGCTTAACTTGGACAGATGACAGATGGACCTGAAGGCATATTTTCAGATATTAGAGGAAAATACACCATGCATGGCTGTAAATATAAAGCTACAATGTTTGTACAAGTGAAATGGCTTCGGTCAAAGGCTGGAAACACGGACATAGGAAGCCTCAAAAATAACACTTTCAGCTTATCACTATAAAACAATTAAAAATACAGTTCATATTGTTGCGTTGCAATTTTATTGTTGGACAATAGCACTCGGACAAGTTAGGCCCACGCATGTCTGTTGCACCACAGGAGTCGCCCCCTGCTGGCCACCTGCACTGGCTGCATTGGCCGCAAGCTACGTCGACGTTTTACACCTAATTTCTAAAATTTAGAGCAGCGGCGCTTGCTTGCTTCGCTGGTGTATGAAAACACAACTGATTCGTGCAACATATCCATCACATAAGACAAAATAACATTACAGGCACTACCAATGAACACTAATTTACAGTAAGTTAATATTAAAAATGTACGTATACACTGTGGTGGGGTGTGGTATGTGGCTCAGCTGTAGGCGAGGGGTGGTGTCAGGGGAAGGCTGACCGACACAGCTGATTTTCATTGTATAATTATGCCTTCCCTATTTGAGTGGGATGCTGGGACCTGACAGGAGAGCTGTGTGTACTACACTGGAGAGAGGCGGCTGTAAAGCTGCCTAACCGGAGTGGCTGCAAAGCAGTGTGCCGTGGGTCCTCCACATCATGTACACATAACTCATCTCATCCAACTCTTAGCAAAAGTATCCTAAAATGACAACATTTGCGATTAAGAGGGTTGCAATACTGGTATAATGTTTCGGCTGTAACCTGAAAATTAAAAAAAATTTCAGGTTTCCACTGTTCAATGCCTGGAACAACAGAAACAGAAAGAATAAGTAAACAGACATGCCACGCATAGCCACATATCCATATTTAATTACTGACCATCTATTGGTGCTGCTCATTTTTAGCTGTTGGCATCTGGAAAGACAGAAGCCCTGAAATATCTTCATTTCACCAAACCTTTAACATTCCAAAATGCCATCCTTTAAACTTTAAGATGTCTCTTTTCCTCTTTCAATCATCTACGTGTCTTTACCCCCCCTAATTTCAGACCTGCTTTACTGCACTTCCTTCCTCTGGTCTCAGGCAGCTCCATTCAACACAAACTGCTTGGATTGTGAGCTGAAACCTCGAGGCTCTCCGCACTAAAAACCAAACCCTCGGGACACACACTGTAATCCTTTGCACACCACAGAGTGTATACTTTTTAGTTCGGCTCAGAGGGGATGGAAATCTCAGCCCAGGCTGAAGCAAAGACAGCACAGAGGACCTGAAGTTTACGTTCAGGTTCAACAAGGTGGGTGGCGAGAAATTTTCCCCAAAATTTATGAGCAATACTTGCGGATAATTCTTCCCTACAACACCGCTGTCACTTTCAGCTTCTTAGGAGCAGGAGGTGAAAGAAAAAAAAAAAACAGTGCAGGGTAAATGAATACAATTCACACAAACTGACAAGCTTCTAAACCAGATGTCTTTCAGAAAACTCTAAAGGAGCAGACGTTTTGATTGTTGAACAGCTGTGGTATGAGGTAAGTGGCCAAAGGTCACCAAAGTGTCATCATTAGGTGAACTTGTCTTCTTGATGGCTGCCACCCTAACTTTACAGCTAATAAGCTGGCCGTGACACTAATGATGAGCAGCAGCCCGCCGCCGCCGCACCTCCACTGTTGTCAAAGGAGGCACCTGTCTATTTAAATGAAGGCTGTAATGACTGTAATGACTCGAGCTCGCGCTGCTTCCGCTTGACTGCAACCCTTTCCTTTAAAAGTCGACAGAAAAGAAAACAAGGTGAGGAGAAGGTAATTTCTTCCACACCCACGGCGTACAATGTGTCTAGTTTGTTAAAGGGCTATCTCGATGAGCTTTTCAAGGTTCAGGCTGATCACTGTGTTCTGCTGGATCAAAGTTTTCTTTGTGCCAACTTTTATCACTAGTATAAAGCCTTTGAAAGCAGTTTATAAACGTTAACAAACATTACCATAAAATGATGTGTGACTATGATGCAAGAGCAGAAACCTCATGGTTTAAAATGATACTTTGACAGTGAAAATAAATGTTTTATAGATAGCATATGGATGTATTTTAACTAGAATGCTTGAAAATTGTGGTTTTGTGTGACAACTGGAATGTTTGGCAATGTCCCAGTTATAATAACATACACTTGTTCAAGTGATAGTTTCAAACCAAGCATCCAAAAGGGGAAGAACGGTGACTTGAACATGATTGAAAGAGTTGATCAGCTGGTGTTTTTGCACGCAACCATCTCTAGGGTTTACAGAGAATGGTCTGAAAATGACACACAAAAAAAGAAAATGCCTTATTGGTGTTAGAGGGCAGTGGAGAATGAGCTAATGGGAAGGGAGAAGTAACACAAATAAGAAAAGATACTTACTTTGTGACTATAAGGTGACAATCAACCGACAACAAGGAATAAAAGTAGGTTTTAAAAAATAAATAGAACTATTTAAACAAAACACTTGTTATACCCAAGATATACAGAAGAGCATCTCTGATCACACAACACAAACCTTGAAGGGCTACAGCAGCAGAAGACCACAAAAGGTGCCACTGCTGTCAACTAAAACCACAACTCACCAAAATGGGATGACAGGAGATTGGAAAAATGTTTGAAGGTCTGATGAGTCGCAATTTCTAAGTACAACACTCAGACTGCATGGTCAGAATTTTCTATCCCGCCTTGTACTAATAGTTCAAACTGCTGGTGGTGTTCTGGTTTTTCTTGGCACAAATTGGGTACCTTACCTTATCACTAATTAAGTATTGTTTAAATATCTCAGCCTGCCTTAGTTTTCCCCTCATAGCATAGTTTTAGGAAGGCCATGGAAACATTCCTCAGAGATTTTTGTCCATATTGACGTGACAGCATCGTATAATCGACCATACTTTGCTCATCAAGAATTAAAGCAGTTCTGAAAGCAAAAGAGAGTCCGATCAAACTCTAGTAAGGTGTATCTAATGAAGTGGCTGGTGATTAAATGTCAGTATGTAGCAGCAGGAGGCTAAAATCACTTCCTCCTACTTGAAATCTCATTCAATTTTCCATTTCGGTTTATTTCCAGCACGACCGTACTGCGAAGCCAAAAGTCTCTTTGAAATTTCTTCGTTTTATTGATGTTTCCCTTGAGAAAGTGCGTTGTGATTCTTTTGTGAACCAACTGCATCATCTGTGAAAGCTGTAATTTGGCTGCACAGGAAGACATCAAAAAAACATGTAAACAAAAAGAAATGGCAGAAACAGATGTTTTAAGAGGGAGCGGGGCGCGTGTGCACGAGGCCGTGCACGAGGCCGCACTCATGCCAGCGTGTGACTGGATATACTAAGTGTCTGACATGCGTTTTGTGCCAGCAGTTTTGATTCACAGGACGCCGCATGGAACATGGCAGCGAGCCTCGCCATAATGTCATTGGGGAAAATCATCCAGCTTCGTCTCTTTTGATCCTGCAAGAATCAAACGAACTGAAAAAAACTTCATAGAGGTTTTATCCAATAACCGGGGAGACGTTAAAACAAAACGAAGGAAGCATGCCAGACACAAAGAAAATTTTGATTCATGCCAGACACAAAGAAAATTTTGATTTGGGCAGCGTTAGAGTGCCAAGAACATGAAAATGTTTTATGGAACGTATTTTGATGCTGTCTAAAAGAATTTTGTAGAACTTGGTTTTTATTTGCCACTTAAGGCCTCCTTTAATTTTATTTGCATGTTCATATTAGAGGATTGGCATTGTGGGTGCTTTTGCTGCTGGTATCGAATTAGGTGACTTTAAAATATCATTTAACAAAAACCACTTACAAAATATGCAAGTCTTTTTGGACAGCATTATTTAAGGGAGAGTTCAAGTAATCGACTAAGGTCACGAGAAGACAGAATTCATTCACGCTTTATACTCCTGGATCTGCTCTTTTCTGAACTCAGCTGTTTCTGTCAAATTTTAAGGCCCACTTACAGGACAGAATGACTGTAATCAGAAGTTAGTGAAGGTGGGCTCTGATTATGCAGCTACCATCCATCCATCTTCATCCGCTTTATCCGAGGCCGGGTCGCGGGGGCAGCAGCCTAAGCAGAGAGGCCCAGACCTCCCTCTCCCCAGCCACCTCCTCCAGCTTATCCAGGGGAACACCAAGGCGTTCCCAGGCCAGCTGAGAGATATAATCTCTCCAGTGTGTCCTGGGTCTGCCCCGGGGCCTCCTCCCGGTGGGACATGCCCGGAACACCTCACCCAGGGGGCATCCTTGTCAGATGCCCGAACCACCTCAGCTGGCTCCTTTCGATGTGGAGCAGCAGCGGCTCTACTCTGAGCCCCTCCCGGATGGCCGAACTTCTCACCCTCTCTCTAAGGGAGAGGCCAGCCACCCTTCGGAGGAAGCTCATTTCTGCCGCTTGTATCCGCGATCTCGTTCTTTCGGTCACTACCCACAGCTCGTGGCCATAGGTGAGGGTAGGGACGTAGATCGACCGGTAAATTGAGAGCTTCGCTTTTACACTCAGCTCCCTCTTCACCACGACGGACCGGTGCAGCGTCCACATTACTGCAGCTGCAGCCCCAATCCGTCTGTCGATCTCCGGCTCCCTTCTCCCATCACTCGCGAACAAGACCCCGAGATACTTGAACTCCTCCACTTGGGGCAGGAACTCATCCCTGACCCGGAGTGGGCACTCCACCCTTTTCCGGCTGAGAACCATGGCCTCAGATTTGGAGGTGCTGATCCTCATTCCCGCTGCTTCACACTCGGCTGCGAACCGCTCCAGAGATGTATGGAGCTACCTTGTGGAAACTATTCTAATAGTTGTCAAACACCATTGTTATTGATGTATATACTGAGGGGGGAGGTCCAATTTCATGAAACTGGTGGAGTGATGCACTGTGGGCATTCTGTTATGGATCTGGATCATTTTTATTCGCTTTCCTCTAAAACACATTTGTTAACATTATGAACCAAACCCTGTTTGCTGATTAAAGTTGTTGTGTGTGTAAGTAAAGTAACCCAATTTCTCCAATATGAGCATCAGTGTATTAGATGCTATATAGAGACAAAGCACTGTGTGCGTCAGTGTCTGCTTTGGGCCCCAAACTGTGCGCGCATGTTTGTGTGTGTGTGTGAGACGGCCCAACAGTCCACATTCCACACCGTGGACTGAAATATTCAAATATGGACCATGTGCGTGTCTACAGTTGGGTGGAAAAGCTTTCTAGAACAAGAGAGATCTGAGCTTTAAAGGCTCATATTAAATATTCATTTAGTTCCCCATGAGACCTGTACCAATAAAATGGAAAATTACAGACCAGGCCTTGTTATAAAGTGAGTGATTACTCAATGAATATGCTTTATAGGACGTCTTAGGGTAGCTCTTTGCAAACCAGCATTGAATTGCTGTAGCTGGACACACAAATCATCGCCGTGTTTTCCACTTTGAAAACTGCATGTGCAGACTTCAGTATAAAGTAGGAATGCTCCATACACTAATATGTGTCTTTAGTTAAAATCAGAGTATCAGAGTATCATTAAACAGAGTAAATATTAAAGAAAATTACAGTGTATATTATCTCTTTGGTTCATAAGACCTGCAAGTTGCATGTTTTACTAACCTAAACCGATGAGGTGCTTGCGACCCATGCACGAGCAGGTCTTCCTTTAGTTTTAAAGCTCCAGTAATATGTAAAATGCAATTCTCTCATAATCTGCCATTTGTGTGTGGGATCTGCTCACAAATGAACTTATCTGAAGCTGTCCCTTGTATTGTGGTAATGAATAGACTGACAGAGAGAAAAATGGTTAGAGGAAAAGCGACTTACGTGGGCTCTTTTGGCAGAGACGTGGGGAGCGGATCTGGATCTGGAAAAGAAGACAAGGGGATTTTTTACTACAGGATAAACAATATTGTTTCCAGATTTTTCTCTGTGGAAGCTGCCAGCTACAAGAGGAATCAGCTGAGATGAGTGCTGCTATGAGGAGCCAGATCTCTAGGAAAAGAAATAGAAATAGGTGGGGGGGAAATGGACGGCAGTAAGTTTTGGCTAAAGTTTGGCAGTTTTATCAGTTTGAGATGCACAGATGCTTAGATGCTACTGGTAACAAAGTCTTCTCACCGAACTTGACAAACAGCACGCCCGTGGTGGAAACAGAGCCCTGGATGTTGGTGGCCACACACTGGAAGTATCCCGTGTCAGTAGTGTCCAGGCTGCGGATGCGGAGGCGTGATCCAAACAGCATGGACCTGTAGGAGACCCGTCGCGGCTCCTGTACCACAGGAGCGTCGTTCTTAAACCAGCGCACAGTGGGCGGCGGGTTTCCGGAGACACGACACAAAAGCTCGGCCGTCTGGCCCACGGAGGTGGTTATGTTGTTCATGGGAGCGTCAAGGCGGATGAAGTGAGGTCCTGGTAGGCAGTGTAGGTAGGATAAAAGAAAAGAATACAAGAGAGAGAAAGAAGAGACAGATGGTGATCATGTGGAGGTGACTAGAAGAAAAATGCCCTTTGCATGCATTCTTTACAGATTATGAAATGTATGTATTTTAAATGGATTAATTTAGTTTTCTTTGTTCTTTTTAAATGTACTTAAAGATGTTTGTAGTGCAGTAAAAACAACTACAAAGTGCAGGTTTTTGATTTTTTGCCCTGTTGTAACCAAAACCAATTTATTATACCTGATACACACGTACACACACACACACACACATATATATACATATACACACACACATATATAAATATATATACACATATATATATCCATATATATGTGTATGTATATATACATACATGTATATATACATACACATATATATGTATATATATATAAATATATATACATATATACATATATGTATATATATTTATATATATGTATATATACATATATATATATACACACACACACATATATATATATATATATATATATATATATACATATATATAAATATATATATATATATGTATACATATATATAAATATATATATATATGTATATATGTATATATAAATATATATACATATATGTGTGTATGTATATATACATGTATGTATGTATATATGTATGTACGAACTAGACCGTGAATGAAGAAAATCAAGAAAACTGTACTACACAGCCCAAGAACGATGACATAAATCAAACAACACTTTCTATACTACCTCAGAGCCAGATATTAAATAAAACATGCTGCTGTGTGAAAAAGAAATGCGGTAAAACAAACTCCGTGTTTTCAGACACACATATTCAGAGCCTGGTTTCACAAGTTATTTTGCGGTTGCCACTGTTGTGACACCTAATTTCTCTTTTCATCATGGCTGTATGATGCCAGAGGGTTTTCCCCTCAGATTTATGTGTCTGAGCTCATGAGGCAATATCACCTGCGTTGCGGTCTTCGAAAAAAAGAAGAATCAAATTTAAAATGACTGGTTCCCAGTGTTTCGTGCCTGTTTTCAAACAGTCAAAACAAACAGCTCTTGATTACTGTTATGAATGAGAGGAATGATTACGGCGAGCAAAAAGTGCCTCGCCATCGAAACCAATTCATGAAGGGTAATGCTATTAGAACACACTGCAATACAAAGATCAACTAAATCGTGATTCCCTCCAGAACCGTATTTTTCCCCTTAAGCTGGTCAGTAAAAAAAAAACTATCTGGAGGGCCACCTAAGAGTTTGATGTGCAGGAAAAACATTGGTCTTAATGTCATGAAAAACCTCTGGAAAGTTCTCTCAACCCCAAAACCTGTGTTAGGTATGCAGAAATGTTCCTGGTTACACAAACTGGCCAAGACAAACAAATGAGGAAAAGCACATACAGAAGAATCTCAAATACCAGTCAAATGAAAAATGAATGTGTGTGAATAGAGAGGTTGATGGGTATAAATAGAGGCGCACCCTTTTTACTACTGTATTCCATGCAAGATTAACTTCAAGGTTTTCCAAGGAATTGTTAACAGAAAATTAACCGTATCAACATCGACATCTATGGAGGTGAACATGCTGATGATAGAAGAACTGCATAAAACAGCGCTCATTCGTATTACAGCCTCGTTTGAATAAACTTTCCTTGGTTTGGAGTGCGGGCCAGCTTTCTTTCACTGTGAGCATCCCATGTTGTGGTTGGTGGAATGATTCATGCAGTGTCTGTACAAAAGTTGGAGGGGCAGTCGGGCAGAAGAATGTGTAGTGTAACTTAGTAAAACGTCTACAATGTAAGACGAAAAACTGCAATCAAGCAAAAGGTGTCCACCTACATATTGAGCTTCATCGTGGGCAGTCTTTGTTTAAGGCTTTTGTAAAGAAGAGAGAAGTCATCGGAAAAAATGGAACATGTGTGTACTTTATGTTCTTTGAGTGTATGGTGTAAAGACTTGAGCACGTGGCCTCTATCTCAGTGCATGTGCTTGGCAGGTTGTAGAACACACACTCACTCTTCTTCCATAAAGACTGAGGGCTTAACACAGCACTGTGGTACTAACAAGTACCACCCCACCACCGTCTCCTCTCCCCATTTTTCACCAACCTTAATATGACCTCTTTTCTCCGTGTGCTCTACACAGTCCTGTATCTCAACATTACAGCAGCGAGATCAAACCCTTCAGGAGGTCGATGCTTTTAAAGTCAGCTGGAACAATGACTGTAAACCTTCATCCAATTTTCCTTTTTATTTACTCCTCCACTCCACCGCTGATGTGTGCACTTCGTTTCCACACATAAAAACTGGAAATGCTTTAGCATGACATCACGTAGACACAATGTATGCGTCACAGGGCTTTGCCGAAAGCTGTGAACCTGTTTCACATTTATCTATGACAACGACACACACAAACAGAAAATATTCCCCGAGCGAAGCCGTCTCCGCGTGCCACTTGTTGGTTTTCATAACTTGTTTATCCAGCCGTTTTGCTACTTTGTGTTTTGTTTTACTTTTAAATTGAATTTGTCCAATCCGATTATGTTACTGTTTCTAACGATCTTAAAAGTCATGAGACGACCATAAACATACCGAGATCGGTGGCGAGATTACGTTCCGTGTCTGTTAAGTCCAGTTTCACGCACATTAGGCAATGATATTTTCTTATTTAACTTCACTGTGGAGCGCTGTGTATACTCAATTTGTCGCATTAACCCTCTCGCGGCTGCAAAAGGTAAAAAATGTGCTCTGACCTCAAGTGTGGTGCAATCTATCACTGCCGGTCAGTCAAAATGCTCTGGAAGTCCAGAAATCAGTTAAAGAGAAGAAAACGCTCTGGAATTTGTTGCTGATTTGTTTCTCAAAAGTAATTATGAGTCTGAAAGCATTCATTAAAGCAGTTAGACAGCTTTTAAGCTTAAGGAGTAATAACTACGCTATTGGCATAATGTGCCTATTTCTTGATACTTGGTTTGCTTCGGGCTCTGTTTCTCTCCGTAGTTTACATTTTACTGCAATTTTTATGATTTCTGTCTGTACTGAATGTTGGAATGTCAGTAATCTGGTACTTCACGGATGTCAAATCCCGGGTCTCATACAACCCACTTAGATCTCAAGTGGGCTGGGCCACTCAATTTTCCCTTTCAGTCAGTGTGAACAAGTTTAACATCTCAGATATCTTAATATAAGACAAAGAAGTATAATTTTAACAGCTAGAAAATATTCTGGTAGCTCACTGCTCAGCTTTACTGTTCAAAGAAAATGCCCAATATTTTTCCATTTTAATTTTAAATTGAAATTGGAACTTTTCTGTCATTTAATTTTTTATCTATAACTTTATTACTTAGTTGTTGTATGAAAGCCTTTGGAGAGGAAATACCTTCAAATGTACGAAAACACAGTTAAAAGTCAAAAATTTATGCCCTCCTTCAAAATGTCCAAAGGTATCCATTGGGCCCGATCAGAGTCTTTGGTGGGCCGATTCTGGCACCCGGGCCTTATGCTTGGCAACCCTGTTTTAGTGAGTGGACTACGTCGTATTACTGCTTTTCCATTGACAAGAGGCTGGTGCCTAATGTACAACTGCTTCCATGACTTTTTTATTAGTTGAGTTGATGGAAAACAAAAATGCTCTTTGGAGCGGCGTGCCTGCACACTTCATTAGCCGTTCTAATAACTCATAATAAAGCAGCGGGGAGCAGAACGAAGAGCGAAAAAAGAAAAAGAGACAAGAGGAGAAGACAAAAGAAGAGAGGTCAAGACGAAAAAAGAGAAGGAGGAGAAAGATGTCCCGCCAATGCCTGTGTAACAAAGCCACTCTGTATGTAATTGTCCCGTGGTGAGTGTTGTGGTATTTGGCACAAGGAGGATGCTGAAACTCAAACCCTTTCTGCGGACTGTCCCTTTAATGTGGCAGGAGAGCTAAACGGTGTCCTGTCATCAGCCTGCATTTTCCTTGCAGTAGTTTTTGCACAATCAAACGCTCACATGCAGGCACATATATGTAAACACCCGCACACCCACACAACCGCCAAGGAGACAAACTATACGTGCTCGAAAACTGCACACATTACTCAATACCTTTTTCACGACATTGTATTCTATATGGTTTCAGTGAATATACATACAGTAAGGGTGTGACCGTCGGGGCTCCTATCAACAAAACGCAGGTTCAGAAACACGAGTGGCTGCAAAGCCAACTAAACATATTCAACAGATACACTGAGGGCCTCGCACTATAGTGCTTCCAGCTTCCAGCTGTGGGTAAAGGTGAAGTTAATTAAAGCTGGGTCACTATCCAGCAAAGCAACAGAGGAAAGGAATTAAGTAAAGAAAAAAATAGGTACAGAATGAAACAAAGAAACAGAGAGCAATAATGAAAAAAAGCCTGCAGGGAAATGAGTTCAGTAAACTATCATCACCCCTGATTTCAGCCCAGTAATGAGCCTCTTTCAGCACGATAACTTCCTGCTACTGATGCATACTGATAGAGCCACGCTACCTGAATTGTGTCTGTTTGGTCAATCAAAACCATCCCCGCCTGCAGACAAAACAAGGGGTGCAATCACCCTCCATCCATCAGATAAGAAACAGATGTAAGCACAGGAGGGCCGAGCACTAAATGACAAACACATACACATATACTTTACGTTTATAGGTTTTCATATTTGATGGTGTGGAAAAATAAAGCTCTCTGGATGATTTGTTTGGATCTCATTATATTTATGACTGTTTTTGAAAAATCCTTGATTGGTCAACATAATCATAATATCTTCACTAAACTGCTCAGTCTTGTCCAGAAACTGGTGTGTGTCTGCTTTTGTGTACACAGAATTTTCTGTGGGAACGATGCTGTGGGAGAGTTGGAGTTTCAAGAGATGAATTAAGCAAACCAGACAAAATGAGAGAGCCAAACTAAGGTTCGAGTTAAATACAAACTTTAAGTTGAGCATTTTCCAGTCAGTGTTTCTTTGTGAGAGGCAGATGTTTGCTCTTTTAGCCAAAGATAAACTGTGGAGAGGGGGTGCAATTTAACGGATACATATGGGCAATGACGTTGAGAAAGTAACCCAGAAACGTATCGCATCCCACATACATCATACTTACTGATTAGTTTGTTCTCTTGCAAAAGCATTGGACTTGTCATTGAACACATGAATCCAGGGCAGCAATTCACCAGCGTCTTTACCAGCACATGTCTAGAGACCAGTTTGTGACTGCCTGGAAATTCATTCTCAGGTGAAAAATGAGTATTCCCTTATGGGTTGTAAGTGATTGCTGGAGATTTCTTGCGGGAGGTTGCTTGCTGTTGCTAGGTGAAATTAGTTCCCAAGAGGTAGACGGTGCGAAAGCGTTCTTGCGATGGCTTTGGTTGCTAGTAAATTACAGGGTCCTTACAGTGGAGCACAATGACTTCAAGTCAAAATGGGAAAAGTGAAAGTTGTGCATTCTGATATGTGTTAGCTTCAGATGGGAAATGTTCTCCATTTCTGGTTTGCGATGCAGTTTTTCAAGCATTGCTTTAGTTCAGAGAGCAAAATGATTGTAGACAAGTCAGCACCTTCCATGCTATCTGCAAGCAGCTAAAGCAATCATGTGGAGGTTTGTTTTCTGGGAGTTACGAGGAGACCTTTTATTTTAAAATGTTCTTCGTATCAGCAGTACAGGAATCAGAATAATGGAAATGGAAATAAAGGAATAATGTTTATTTGGGAAAAAAATCAAAGTAACCAAGGAAGGAAGACATTCTGGTGAAGCTCAGTTCCATGCTTAAGACGATTGCTTAGAAAGAAAAATCAGAGACAAGTGAGGGAATCAGAGTCCAACTCTGTTTATATAATGTCAATAATCTGCGTTTATGAAATGAAAACTGTGCAAATCAAACACGAGAGGACTGTGGAGTACACTGATTATGCAGTGCAGAACCACAAGAGTTACTGTGCTGTTCCTCTGTGAAGCCAAGTGTTTTGGCCAGCTCTAACAAACAAGCCCACCCAGGGCTCCATATATGCTTGAAGCTAAAGACGCAACAAAGAATAAAATGGATGCTGTGCAAAGAGAAATTAAGTAATATGTTGTCCTTAACTCCATCCCTATATTTTGGAGAAAAAACAAACACAGGCATTTTTTCCACAAAAAAACTGAATAGATTTGATGCATGTCATTTGGGCTGATTGTTCTCTTTGTTCCCAGATTGCCAAGACTTTGTGGAACAATTTAATATAAAGGAAAAAAAAACATATTCTAATTGTTGAGGGTTAGGGTTAGGACTGGGCTCATTGCGATGGAAACTTAAGACCTCAGAAGTACTCAAGTGCATGTCCAGAGCCCACAAATGTTGGTAAAAACATCAGGTCAAAATGCAAAGTTTAAGAAGATGTACTAAAAGCAGCAGCACCTTGGAGACTACACTGGTATTTTCCACTTAAGAAAGAGCAGATGTAGATATAAAGAAATACAATTCTCCTGTGGCTGTATTTCCATATGTTGAGTAGATCAATGTGCAATTTGTTCTGTCAATTATCTGCTCTAGTGCCTTACACTACAGTGGGCGTCTGGGTTGCTGAAGTCAACCATGTGGAGGATGTGTAATTTTTAACACTTCATTTAAGGTAATTTCAACAGCACATGTGGGGTTACAGTTCAACACTGCGTGTGTTAATTTGAACTATGAACATGTCATCATCATGTTGTCTCTAACAGATGTGCTCATAGTTTTGCCAGAGTGAGCTTTGTTAAGAACGTCATGCATGGGTTATCTGTGGTGTGTGTGTGTGTGTGTGTGTGTGTGTGTGTGTGTGTGTGTGTGTGTGTGTGGTGTGCATTTACCATCGCTAGAGGTGTTCCACAAAGTGGCAGCTTGCATACTGGGATCTTGGGGGAACTCAGATCCTGTGAAGAGAGGAAATGAAAAGTAGAAAAGCAAAACTTTTATTTTTAAATGCTTAAACATTAAATGCTTTAAAAGGTTGAAAAATTGATGTCTTGCATATATTTTCCACTAGCAAAATGATGATGATGTTGATGTTAATGCTAACTACCAGTTAGCATTAACATGGGTTGTATCTGATGCTTTTGTGTGTTTTTAGTATTTATGACATAGACAATTTATTTATGGTCAGAGACTCAACAAACTGCAGTGGAGTCCACCTACTCCACTGATAAAACCACTGGTTGCAAGCAAAATGTTTGTATTCCCCAACTGGTGGGTGAGTCCTTATTGGAGGTTCCTGACTGTTGCTAGGTGATATTGGTCACAAAGAGGGTGCTACACTAAAAACTTCCTTAAGCTTGCTTTGGTTGCTAGCAAATAGTGTGGAAGAGGCTGATTTGCCTGCAAACACTACTGTTTTGCTGTATGTAGCGATACTCAAAAAGTAAATCACAAAGTGGAAGTAGAGGACATCTACCCAAATCAGAAATGGCACATGCCTTCTTTTAGAGTGAAAACTGGGCTTCAAAACTGCAGCCAACATGTTTCAAAAAAACTTTTATTTTGAAAGCGAGTCTCTCAGTTTCCAGTTTGTGCCACACTTTTTACAATTTCCCTCCTTTTTCATGTTTCATGCAAACCACAATTTCCTAGTGACCAAAGCTATTACAACGATGTTTTTGCCAGCCGGTTGGGGGTTGCACTTTTTTCTCTATCAACCTGTGGTTGCCACTGGATGACTGACCATTCTCTAGGCATATGTCACTGGGGCTTTATCAATGGATTTCCCAGAGACTGTCATCAACCTTCAGCAACCACTCACCAATAGTCGGGGAACACACGACTGGTGGTCAGCAGATGGTCATGGACGAGTCTCTAGGCCTGTGTGGCTGGGCCTTATTCACTTGACCCTACATTGTCACCATTATTATCATGTTCCTGCAAAACATCAAGGTAACTTGACTTGTGTTTACAACAGCTAGTTTAAAACAACAAAAACAATCAGCTTTACAGCCACATTCTTTACACCTGAAAGCTATATCCAAATGTGATCCACATGGTTGTGACAAAGTAAAAAGAGGGTGACAGACTCTAACTTTCTGAGCCAGTGGCATGGACCTACATTTAAACAATGCTTAACCACAATTCTGGAAAAACTTTTCTATGTAAAATACTGTGTACAGACACAAACACACTGCTTCTTAAATGTAAAATAACAGTGGTGATAACGCTGTACATTTGCTAGTGCAGATCAAAGGTTTGTGTGTACAACAGGGAGCCTATCAACAAGCCTAATGCGCTCTTATTACCAGCTGAAGACAGAGCTGCTCTCTGCTTTTCATTACTGGGGAGAAGAGACAGAAGATCGGCTTCAGAGTTCAGTGCTGCAGGTCATAGGTGATTCCTAACAAATTAAACAGCCAAAAATGAAGGATTGGCGAAAAACTCTAAGCTGTTTTACCTTCACTGATTCTCAGGGCACCAGACTGCTGACAAACTTTCAGTTCACATACAACATCCCACGGTTCTAGCCGACTACAACAGTGTGTGAGTCTGTGTGTTTTGGTGCAGGCTGGGATAGTTTAGCATGATGAATAGGCAAATGGTTGCCATCCAACTTTGGGAAAGTAACCTAAAGTCACAAACGGATGTGAAAATGCAAGCATGTGCATGGACACAGCTGAGAATTGGCTGCAAACTTAACTATGCACATGTTGCATTTGTTTCACACATACACACAAAAAATACAGAATTCCTAAACACATGTCATAAATATTTTTGAATTAACAACTTGAAAACTGACAGTGCGTGGCATGCAGGGTGACAGTCGAGGAGAGAAAGTCTGCAGACAAACGGCACCAGGAGCCTGGTGACACAGGGTCACGCTAATTGGGTGATAATGTGTCAGGATGGTAACGACTATGTGGTGGTGCTTGTGAAATGAACTGTGTTAATGAGCAGCGCTTTGGGCCTCAGCACCTGTTAGTGAGGAGTCTGGAAGCTTGGCTCACAACAACAGGCTCACAGTTATGGGTGTTATGTTCATGACTGTTAGAGATATGTAGCAAACCCAGAGGGCAGACATAGAATCAAAATGTTTCTCTTCACTAAATTAGTAGTTCTTCTGTAATGCTACCTGATTCCACAAGCTATTCTGCACTTTTGACTTGCTGAATTCTTCCAGGAGGCTACTAACAGTGTCTTATGGCATGTCCCGGCCCCACGGTGAGTCTAAATTTACTCTGTGTTCTCTACTGTTAGACTTAGAAGTCTGGAGCTCTGTGCTTTACAAAGGACAGAGGAGAGTGGACGTCGCAGCTCACTAGCTTCACCGACACAAAGCTAGCCAAGGGCAGCCAGGTGAGAGTTCAATAGAAGTGGATGGTCGTGGGAATATAGTGAGGGAAGGGGGAGGAGGACGAAGTGCTCGTTTATGAAA
Source organism: Neolamprologus multifasciatus (assembly GCF_963576455.1). Lineage (NCBI taxonomy): Eukaryota > Metazoa > Chordata > Actinopteri > Cichliformes > Cichlidae > Neolamprologus > Neolamprologus multifasciatus. The sequence continues at coordinate 6,056,875 of NC_140455.1, forward strand.
AAGGGGGCACAACTGTGTACTTCTGAGAAAAAAAAATGTTATCATTCCAGAAAGATTAGAAGTTTATAATTTTGTTCAAAAACAAACACTTGTGCACAGCGATTTTGCTGTTATGTCTAAGGTCTGCTTACTTCCTGTGTTTCATTTTTTTCCCACATTGTGCGCCCTTTAAAGAGAACACATCTGTTCTCTTTCATTAAGACAATCATCTGAAATATCTAGGAGAAAATGCAGAGCAATTTTGAGATTAGCTTTCTAATGTTTCTCAGCAGTGGAGGGGAGCTGTTGTATTAGACCTGTTTGTTAAAAAGGACCTAAAAATAGATCCCAGGTTTCATCAGCTGTGGTTCTGGCCATTGATTGAATCACGATATGGATACTGACTGCAAGACCCATATGTACCTCTGTACTGAATCCCTGTCTGTCAATATGAATAACCAAAAAAGAACAAAAGCATTGCTTGCATTATAATATAGGGAGGAAGAAATTGTGCACATATGTGTACCAGTCAAGTCTTTCAACCATGAACAGGCTGTTTCCAGTAACATTGTCTCAGAGTTGCCAAAATTTTAAATTACTGAGGTGGCAGATCAGAAAATAGTGATGAGAAGGGAAACAGAAATAAGGAGTTTCAACAAATTCAACCTATATTTTGCATCAGGAAATATCACATGAACATATCAGGTAAAGGTACCTGTGTTAGCACAAATATATAATCAGCCAATCACATGACAGAAAACTCCACCCACATTTAGGCATGTACACATGCCCAAGACAACCTGCTGAAGTTCAAACCGAGCATCAGAATGGGGAAGAAAGGTGATTTAAATGACTTTGAATGCAGCATGGTTGTTGGTGCCAGACAGGCTGATCTGACTATTTTTGAAATTGCTGATCTATTGGGATTTTTCCACAGAACCATCTCTAGGATTTACAGAGAATGGTCAGAAAAAGAGAAAATATCCAGTGAGCAGCAGTTCTCTGGTTGGCGCAGATAGGAAAGCAACAGTAACTTGTAACAAACAAGGTATTTAGACGAATCTATCTGAGTGCCTGCGTCAAACTTTGACTCTGATGGAAGCAGCTGGAGTACAGCCAGGTGCTCCTGTTATCAGCTAAGAGCAAGAAACTGAGGCTACAGTTCACATGGATTCAGCATAACTGGAAAAATGTTGTCCGTCTAATGAGTCTTGATTTCTGCTACAAAATTCAGATGGTATGATGAGAATTTGGAATATCCTATCCTATCCTGCCTTCTATCAAGAGTTAAAGCTCATCTTCCCAGTTTCTGATTGCTGCTTCTAGTAGAACAAAATGCTGTTTCACAACACTCAAATTATCTAAAACTGCTTTCTTGAACGTGACAGTGAGTTTGCTGTACTCAAATGGCCTCTACAGTCATCAGATTTCAGTCCAACAGAGATTCATATCATAGATGTGCACCACGCAAATCTGCAGCAAATGTGTGACGCTATCATGTAAATATGAACCAAAATCTTGGAGAAATGTTTCCAGCAGCAGATTGAATCTATGCCTTGAAGAATTTTCAAAGTCAAAAACAGGTTCAACCCAGACCTAGCAATGTGTACCTATCAACGTGATCTAAGAAACAAAACTGGACTTCTTTAAGTTTCTCAAAAATACCTCACCTCTCGTCTGAGAAGCTTGGTGGAGAGTCCAAGGTATTTAAGGCTCAGTTGAAGTTGTCCCTTAAGTGGGAAATTGACCTAGTATTGATCATGTGCCTCTTTAAACTGAGCTAATTATCATCTGCTCATTATCAGCAGAGGTTTTGTGTGAAGCCGTTGCGTTTATGAAGTGGCTCAGCCACTCCAAAAATGCATGGCACAACACAGAAGAGACACCTCGACAGGATAAAGGTCACATTTTGATAATATTTTACCGTTCACATTTAGGTATCTGAAATAGGGATAAGATCAGGAAGTTTTGTACTACAAGAGTCCAGCTAACTTTGAGCTGTGCTTCTGCAGTTTCAAATAATTTCCATTTCAAAAGTCACAAGTTACTTTTCCAGATTTTCCAGATTTCCATATCTTCCCATTGGTTTTTATTATAGTGATGATTATCACAACAGTTAAAACATTTTTACCTCTAAGTACTGTCGAAGGCAAGCAATTGGACTTCACTTGGAAAAATAAAACTGTGAACATATTTTCCATAGCATGTCAGAAGTGACACTTTTAAAAATTCAATTCTGGTATGGCAGTGAACGCCCATCAAAATTCTGGATATGTGACAATCTTTATAAGAGTATCATGTTCCCTTCTTGGCTGCTTTGTCATACTTTATTCCCGTTAAAGCTTTGGAATGTCCTCTTTCATTTGCAGCTGAGTGCCACTCCTAGTAGCAAAATATGCAGTAAATGGTTAACGTGAAGGTGCCTCTGAGAAGTCCAGACATCAAATCTCCACACAGAAAATTCCATGAGAGCAGCCTCTGATCCCCGTCCAGCTGTATTTGGCTTACGATGATAAAAATCAGGCAGGGACACGAGCTTAACCCCCATAAAGCTCTCCGAAATTGGTGTGACTTTACTGTCGCAGCAGTGTATGGCAATTAGTGCAAATCTTTAAACTCGAAGGCTTGGGAATAAGGAAAAGGAAGGAGTTAACAGAGAGCTAAGAAGAAAATGAGACACTAGGTTCCTCACAGGGTAAAGCTTAACCAAATCAGAAATGTTCAATTTGAGCAGTTATGCATAGCAACTAATATGCTGTTATATGGTCTGGGGGGCTGTGTTTGGAGCCAGGGTGGTTGGTGTGGTGAGTGAGACTGATGTATGAGCTCTCCCACTCTGTTATTAGGGCCTCTCCCAAGGCCCCCTTCCATCCCTATTAGCTGGAAAACTGACCTAACTCAGGGGTTAACTGGAAGAATGGGAAACCAACCATTTTCACAGTGCAACTATGAAATATTTCTGCCTTTAAGAGATGAAAGCTACAGATGAGGAATTATAATTATTTCTTTCTACAATTTGTCTTCATCAAGTCTCTGTTTCCATTCAGCAAGTTTCTATTCCTGTTCTGTCTCTGTGATGTCAAAGAGAGAGGATGTCCTTAATGTGGTCTTCTTGAACACACCGCTACAGCTGTGGAAACAGAAGCCCCACCAACCTGCCGGTCAAGCCTCCTGTTTAAGAGGCAACAAAAAGAAGGAAGGAAAGCAGCTAGTCTCAGATACTGAATCAACGTGTAATGTAACCCCAGTTACAAAAAAGCACAATGCAATGATGCAATGCAATGCAAATCTCACAAACCTATGTTTTATTCATACTAAACATATATGTGAATTGTTGAAAATGAGACATTTTAGTATTTCGTGAAAAATATAAATACCCGTCTCTAAGAAAATTAGGATGAAGGCAACAGAAGGCTGGAAATGTAAGTTATACTGAAACAAAAAAAGTGGAGGTTAACTAGAAACAGATCGGTAACATGCTTGGGTATAAAAAGAGCTTCATAGAGAGTTTCTCAGAATTAAAGATGGGAAAGGTTCACCATCATCTATAAAAACTGTATCTTTATAGTAAGATGATGCAGAAATACGGTGATCTCTGACCTAAAGATCATTTGGATGGAATCATTTGGAATCATTTGGAATTGAGAGATTAGTTTGATATGTTTTCTATGTTCTAAAATATGGGCAGATGACTGGGATTTGTTTTTATCTGTATTTAACACAGAATTGGGGTTTTAGATTAGTTGAATTCTGAATTGTGCAAAGTTTCTCTCTTAGGAAAAAACAAACACAAAGCTAGTACTGAGCACGACTCCTTTAAATGGTAAATGGCCTGTATTTATATAGCGCTTTACTAGTCCCTAAGGACCCCAAAGCGCTTTACACATCCAGTCATCCACCCATTCACGCACACATTCACACACACTGGCGATGGCAAGCTACATTGTAGCCACAGCCACCCTGGGGCACACTGACAGAGGCGAGGCTGCCGGACACTGGCGCCACCGGGCCCTCTGAACATCACCAGTGGGCAACGGGTGAAGTGTCTTGCCCAAGGACACAACGACCGAGACTGTCCAAGCCGGCGGTCGAACCGGCAACCTTCCAATTACAAGGCGAACTCCCAACTCTTGAGCCACGATCGCCCCCATTCCTGCATACTTACATGAAGGAAGTAGCTGTGAATTTTTTATGTCATCTACTCTTCAAAAATGTGAAGTTTTAGACAATGTAAAGTTTGAATAAAACAGTTAATATTCCAGTAATCCTTAATGAATTATTAGCCTCATACTCTCAGACTGGAAAATGAATGAAAAGTTACAATCACTAAATGGCAACAGGCAGTGAAGAAAAAGAGTGGTGAGAAGTGAGGGAGAGAGGAAAAGTGAGGGACTACAAGGCAATTACGGATAAAGTGAGTGAAGATGATTTGGAAAATGTGAGTGCAGAGAAACGACAGAAAGAGAGGAAATAAAAAAGGAGAACCCTAAAAAAAATTTAAAAAAAAACCTCAGTAAAAGAGCGGCTCGTAAAATCGACTTTTTAAGAAGTGGGCTTCTGTCCCACTGAGCAGAGTGAGGGTTTATGTTGGCTGGAGAGTTTAGAAACCACAGTGAAAAACTGTTGACATCTAAGAATCTGGTAACCTGAGCAAAGAAAGCAAAAGGCAACACAAACAAGTAGTGGGTAATGGTAACTCAAGTGGACACGTTTCAGGTTAAGCCCTCAGTTACTTACAGCAGGTTTGTACTCAAAGTACACAACACTGTGCAAAACATCCAGGCGCTTATGTGGTCTGCATTGTGTTGAACTTGTCCTCTACCAATTTAAGAGAAGAGTAAAGTAATCCTTCATGCAGATTTGAATTTGCAGACATTTATATGCAATGTAAAGTTTATAAAAGCTGGAATACATGATGTTGGTAAAGTCATTTTAGAATTTTTATTACAAATGGAAGTAACGGTATGACCAAAATCATAATAATCCTAAAATAAGGTGAAACTGATTCCATTAGTTTCACCTTTTTCAGACATCCTCTCCTGGTTTGGTGGCGCTGTCACTTGGTGTTCGCTCGCTCGCTCTGTGGTATAGTATCGCTTCCTGTTCCTGCTCAAACACAGTGGTGTTTCTGAGTAGCTTATTTGCTTAGCAGTTTAATTAACAACTTTTAAATACATTCTTTTTTCACAGTATAATCTTCACGTGCTTCATCCGAAGCACACTTTCTGTGTACTCACTACCTAATTTATAGTATTCACTCACTGTCTCTGTACTGTTTCGCTAGCTTAGCTCGTAGCCGACCCGTTAGCACCATGGCTACTTCACCTGTCCCTTCTGCACTTTCTTGCTCATTGTGTCAGATGTTTAGTTACTCCTCGGCCTCCTTTAGCAGTAATGATATCTGTAACAAATGTAGCATATTTGCAGCTCTGGAGGCCAGGATTACTGAATTGGAGACTCGGCTTTGCACCCTGCTCTCACCCTTAGCTAGCCAGGCCCCTGTAGCTGGTGCAGCCGAAGATAGCGTAGGCCCCGCTAGCTGTTCCCCGGCAGACCCCAAGCAGCTGGGGAAAGGCTGGGTAACGGTGAGGAGGAAGCGTAGTCCTAAACAGAAGCCCCAGGTACACCACCAACCCGTTCATGTGTCTAACCGTTTTTCCCCACTCGGTGACACACCCGCCGGGGGTCAAACTCTGGTAATTGGTGATTCTGTTCTCAGACATGTGAAGCTAGAGACACCGGCAACCATAGTCAATTGTCTTCCAGGGGCCAGAGCAGGCGACATTGAAGGAAATTTAAAACTGCTGGCTAAGGGTAAACGTAAATTCAATAAAATCATAATTCACGTCGGCAGTAATGACACCCGGTTACGCCAATCGGAGGTCACTAAAATCAATATTGAATCGGTGTGTAATTTTGCCAAAACAATGTCGGACTCTGTAGTTTTCTCTGGTCCCCTCCCCAATCAGACCAGGAGTGACATGTTTAGCCGCATGTTCTCCTTAAATTGCTGGCTGTCTGAGTGGTGTCCCAGAAACGATGTGGGCTTCATAGATAATTGGCAAACCTTCTGGAGGAAACCTGGTCTTGTTAGGAGAGATGGCATCCATCCCACTTTGGATGGAGCAGCTCTCATTTCTAGAAATATCGACAAATTTATTAAACCCCTCAAAACATGACTATCCAGAGTTGGGACCAGGAAGCAGAGTTGCAGTCTTACACGCCTCTCTGCAGCTTCTCTCCTCCTGCTACCCCCCCAAAAACCCATCTCCATAGAGACTGTGTCTGCTTCCAAAAAGACAAAAAACAAACTAAAAACCAGCAACAAACAACTTAAACAATCACAAAGAAAGAACAATACAGTATCCACATCTGAACCAAAGAGTAAAACAGTGAAATGTGGATTATTAAATATTAGGTCTCTCTCCTCCAAGTCTCTGTTAGTACATGACTTAATAATTGATCAACAAATTGATTTACTCTGCCTTACAGAAACCTGGTTGCAGCAGGATGATTATGTTAGTTTAAATGAATCAACACCCCCGAGTCATTCTAACTACCAGAAATCTCGAAGCACAGGTCGAGGGGGCGGTGTGGCAGCAATTTTTCACACCAGTCTATTAATTAATGAAAGACCAAGACAGACTTTTAATTCATTTGAAAGCCTGATGCTTAACATTGTCCACCCCAGCTGTGAAACTCAGAAACCAGTCTTACTTGTTATCATCTATCGTCCACCTGGGCCTTACACAGAGTTTCTGTCTGATTTCTCAGACTTTATATCTAATTTAGTTCTGAGCTCAGATAAAATAATTATTGTGGGTGATTTTAACATCCATGTAGATGCTAAAAATGACAGCCTCAACATGGCATTTAATCTGTTGTTAGACTCAATTGGTTTCTCTCAAAATGTAAAAGAACCCACCCACCACTTTAATCACACTCTAGATCTTGTTTTAACATATGGCATAGAAACTGAACATTTAACAGTGTTTCCTGAAAACCCTCTCCTGTCTGATCATTTCTTGATAACATTTACATTTACAATAATTGATTACGCAGCAGTGGAGAGTGGACTTTATCAAAGTAGATGTCTTTCTGAAAGCGCTGTAACTAAGTTTAAGAATATAATCCAGCCACTGTTATCATCGTCAATGCCCTGTACCAACACAGAGCAGAGCAGCTATCTGAACGCTACCCCAACAGAGGTCGATTATCTTGTTAATAATTTCACCTCCTCACTACGTACGACTCTGGATACTGTAGCTCCAGTGAAAACTAAGGTCTCTAATCAGAAGTACCTGACCCCGTGGTATAATTCTCAAACACGTACCCTAAAGCAGATGACTCGTAATCTGGAGAGGAAATGGCGTGTCACAAATTTAGAGGATCATCATTTAGCCTGGAGAAATAGTTTGTTGCTTTATAAGAAAGCCCTCCGCAAAGCCAGAACAGCTTACTACTCATCACTGATTGAAGAAAATAAGAACAACCCCAGGTTTCTCTTCAGCACTGTAGCCAGGCTGACAAAAAGTCAGAGCTCTTTTGAGCCAACCATCCCTTTAACGTTAACTAGTGATGACTTCATGAACTTCTTCACAAATAAAATTTTTATCATTAGAGAAAAAATTACCAATAATCATCCCACAGATGTAATATTATCTACAGCTACTCTTAGTTCCATTGATGTTAAGTTAGACTCTTTTTTTCCAATCGATCTTTCTGAGTTAACTTCAATAATTACTTCCTCCAAACCATCAACGTGTCTTTTAGACCCCATTCCTACAAAACTGCTCAAAGAAGTCCTGCCATTGATTAATTCTTCGATCTTATATATGATCAACCTATCTCTAATAATCGGCTATGTACCACAGGCCTTCAAGGTGGCTGCAGTTAAACCTTTACTCAAAAAGCCATCTCTAGACCCAGCAGTCTTAGCTAATTATAGGCCAATCTCCAACCTTCCTTTCATATCAAAAATCCTTGAAAGAGTAGTTGTCAAACAGCTAACAGATCATCTGCAGAGGAATGGTTTATTTGAAGAGTTTCAGTCAGGTTTCAGAGTGAATCACAGCACAGAAACAGCTTTATTGAAGGTTACAAATGATCTTCTTATGGCCTCTGACAGTGGACTCATCTCTGTGCTTGTCCTTCTTGACCTTAGTGCAGCATTCGATACTGTTGACCATAATATTCTATTAGAGCGATTAGAACATGCTGTAGGTATTACAGGTATTGCACTGCAGTGGTTTGTATCATATCTATCTAATAGACTCCAATTTGTGCATGTAAATGGAGAGTCCTCTTCACACACTGAGGTTAATTATGGAGTTCCACAGGGTTCGGTGCTAGGACCAATTCTGTTTACATTATACATGCTTCCCCTAGGCAGCATCATTAGAAGACATAGCATACATTTTCACTGCTATGCAGATGACACCCAGCTCTATCTGTCCATGAAGCCAGATAACACACACCAATTAGTTAAACTGCAGGAATGTCTTAAAGACATAAAGACTTGGATGGCCACTAACTTTCTGCTTCTTAACTCAGATAAAACTGAGGTCATTGTACTCGGCGCTGAAAAGCTTAGAAATATGGTATCTAACCAGATTCTTACTCTGGATGGCATTACCTTGGCCTCCAGTAACACTGTGAGGAACCTTGGAGTCATTTTTGACCAGGATATGTCCTTCAACGCACATATTAAACAAATATGTAAGACTGCGTTCTTCCATTTGCGCAACATCTCTAAAATTAGAAATATCCTGTCTCAGAGTGACGCTGAAAAACTAGTTCATGCATTTATTACTTCCAGGCTAGACTACTGCAATTCATTATTATCAGGATGTCCAAAAAACTCACTGAAAAGCCTTCAGTTAATCCAAAATGCTGCAGCAAGAGTACTGACAGGGACTAGAAAGAGAGAGCATATTTCTCCTGTTTTGGCTTCCCTTCATTGGCTTCCTGTTAAATCCAGAATTGAATTCAAAATCCTGCTCCTCACATACAAGGTCTTAAATAATCAGGCCCCATCTTATCTTAATGACCTTGTAGTACCATATCACCCTATTAGAGCACTTCGCTCTCGCTCTGCAGGCCTACTTGTTGTTCCTAGAGTATTTAAAAGTAGAATGGGAGGCAGAGCCTTCAGTTTTCAGGCCCCTCTTCTGTGGAACCAGCTTCCAGTTTGGATTCAGGAGACAGACACTATCTCTACTTTTAAGATTAGGCTTAAAACCTTCCTTTTTGCTAAAGCATATAGTTAGGGCTGGACCAGGTGACCCTGAATCCTCCCTTAGTTATGCTGCAATAGATGTAGGCTGCCGGGGGATTCCCATGATGCATTGAGTTTTTCCTTTCCAGTCACCTTTCTCACTCACTATGTATTAACAGACCTCTCTGTATTGAATCGTATCTGTTATTAATCTCTGTCTCTCTTCCACAGCATGTCTTTATCCTGTCTTCCTTCTCTCACCCCAACCGGTCGCAGCAGATGGCCGCCCCTCCCTGAGCCTGGTTCTGCCGGAGGTTTCTTCCTGTTAAAAGGGAGTTTTTCCTTCCCACTGTCGCCAAAGTGCTTGCTCATAGGGGGTCATATGATTGTTGGGCTTTTCTCTGTATCTATGAAGCGCCTTCAGGCGACATTTGTTGTGATTTGGCGCTATATAAATAAAATTGAATTGAATTGAATTGAATTAGAAAGAGATGGGGAGGGAGTGTGTGTGTGTGTGTGTGAACGTGTGTGTGTGTGTGTGTGTGTGTGTGTGCTTGTATAGCTGCACCTGGGTGCTTGTGTGCAGGTGTTTGTTCCCAAGCTCGACTAAAGTGTACAAAGATATAAAAGCAGGCCTGTTTAGGAAGCATTTACTGAAGACATTATGGGGCAGAGAGCACAGGAACTACTTACTGTACTCTCTCTCTCTCTCTCTCTCTCTCTCTCTCTCTCTCTCTCTCTCACACACACACACACACACACACCTGCATTGCATTTGAAAGTACTGCGCTGTAACCTTATATGAGCAAAGACAGGGGTGAGACACACAAGAGAGAGGAAAAGCAAGCTAGGCTTGGGAAGGGAGGTTTTGAGGAGGTAGATGACAGGAGGCAGCATGACAGAGGCCTTTTTGGATCAGAACAATAGGCAACAACAGGAAGGGCTCATGTTGCAGCAGACATTTGCTCCAACATGTAAAAAATTGTGGAGAAAAAAAAGGCACATTGCTTCCCATCAAAAAAAGACAAAGTGCTAAACAGGGAAAATGGTTTAATTCAAGTTAAGAATCCTAAAAGTGGAATTACTGCTTTGGCTGATAGGACATTCATAATAAAGTTTGGGTAAAGGTTAATTTCTTCGTTTATTTGGGTGAATTATAAATAATTTCTGAGATCATGTACAATTTACTTCACTTATTTCAAGTGAGAGTAATGTGATCACTTCTCCAGGGCCAAGATGTATTTGTATTTGCACACATAACAGTCACCAGCTCTGATTTGTACGTTATTAAAATAACATCAAATTTGCAGGCAGCACAGTAGTGCACTGCCTCCTAGAAGCTAAAAGATTCTGGTTGAGGCCTCTCTGCCCCAAAACCTGTATTTGAGGTTAACTGATGATTCAACACTGGTCTTACATGTGAACATGAGTGTAAATCATAGTTTGTCTCTCTGTGTGTTGACCATGTGATAGATTGGTATGTCTCACTTATGACCAATTTCAAGCACACCGTAAAGAAGCTGAAGGTTACACACATGAACAAGTAAAAGTGCTCAAGATGTCAGTTCTACAAAAAATGATCTGGCAGTGTGAAGCTCACATCAACAGTTGTCACTTGGTAGAAAAAAGCTTGTGGATGAAGCTGAGTAAACTGTGATGCAACATTCTTAAGACAGATGCTCTTTTGAACCTGCTGGAGAAACTGAACTTTGAACTCTCTGCAGGTGAAAAGCAAAACAGGAATTTAAACCGTTAGCTGGAATAATCTAGTTGTGGTTTTAATCTAAACCAGCGATCCAACATGATTAAGTTCTTCAGGACTCCTCTGTCTAACCCCACAAAAGTTAGGCAGACTACACTGCATGCAGCTTCCCTCCAAGAATAAAAAAAAGCAAAACAACCAAGTGCAAGAAGACCATATAATGTATACTGATAGTGTTTTGCAGTAATATTAAGGGCAGGATATACAGGAAAGCTGGAGGCATGGTGGCAGCTTGCAAATGTGCATTTTCGCCATAACTAGCACTTGTGACTAAGTACGTTATTGGAATTATATTTTTTTGACAGTAATATACTTTTTATGTGGTAATTCTGCAATCAGTGTACATATTTGACACGGAGCAACATCAAAAAAGTACTAATCTCTTAAAGTGTTCAGAATTGTGACCCAACACACCAGACTACTGCTGCCAGTCTTTGAAATAGGATAGGCAACTCAAAAAGGTCGAGGAAAAACCCGCAACATGTAAACTTGACACAGAAAGGTCATCTCAATTGCAAGGCCAGCTGCGCAAAGCATCTTTTATATTCTACTGTTTTGTCATAAAAGAAACCTTTTAAGTAGCGCCGTGCTGTGCTGATGGTTCTGCAGAGGTCCTTCCCCACGGATTAAACAGGCCGACGCGAGAGCCCCCGCTGTCCCTGTAACGGAAACCATGCTGATCTTTAAGGCCCGGTTAGTCCATTTTGGGCGAGGCTCCCCCAAGCTCCTGTTACCAGCGATGTAAGCAGACTAGCGAGGAATGTGCATGAGCATGTTACCACCTACTGTGAGGCTCATCTGTTTTCACCTGGCAGAGCTGACACAAGTGTGTGCACAAGAGCTCAGCTTTCTGGAAAAAGTGATCGCCTTCAAGCAGATAGACAGAGCGCTGCGACCCTGACGTAATCCGTCTGCTCATCTCTTCGCGGAATGTGAACAGAGACATCACACGCTGTGCAGAAAGAGCACCGAAATGCAGATATGAAACATAAATGGATGGACATAAAGCACAAATGCTCATGTATGTTTTATATCCATTTTTGAAGCGTCAGTTAAGGGTCATGAGCGGAATCTAAGATTTAAGACCTAAAGCCAAAGCCAGTCGGGCTGTCTGCATGCAGGACATGAATACAGACGTCTCACTTGGCTTTTGAATGTGACTTTCCTGCTAAAAGTGCATCATGTGTGCCAACAGTCTGAATGGTGTGAATAATAGCCATGCCATTTTACATGCCAGCCTCTACAAATGGGTGGAGGCTGGGGGTGATTCGTATGAGTGCTCAGGTGAAGCCAGGCAAACACACACACACACACACTCCATGAGATCACTGACAGCAGTCCTAAATTCCTTCAGGATGACAAATTTGAAAGGAGAGGCCAGCGCAGATGGAATCTGGGAAGAACAGGATGATGCTGTCAGATTTCAAACGTGACTCAGATTTAGACATCATGTGACAACAGTTGGGCCGGGCGCCATTCCAAAAAACTGTTCTTCATGTCTGTCTGTAACTCCTCACTCGTGTTTTAGTCATCATTTCAAAAACTCTGGGACCCGAATAGTGCACTTATTTCCATTTCTTAGTTTGTAACTACTCACATCATTGTATGTGCTTTTTAAAAGGAAACCACCAATTTTACACACCGGATTCTTTCAGGCATGTTTTCCCTTTCCAGAATCTGAAAGCTCTGTTACTTTTCGTAAAAGTCGCAACACCTCTCATCCAAGAAGCCTTTTCAGTTCTAAAATAACTAGCAGAGCGTCCCAAATATTTAACCCCTAGTTTACACGTGGTTGTGAGGGTCGTTGACTCAATTGAGCGAGAGGCAAAACGTCTTCATAAACCTAAAGACGGCCGTTTATCTTCTTTTTAAGCACAGCCAGACAGCAATCCTGCTTGCTGCAGTCGTGTGGACAGGCAAGTACAAGACTACAATTTCCGCTTTTGAATGACAGTCTGTGACTCCGCATGTCTATCTGCTACAAGTGCAGACAGACACACCGGCACAAGCAAAACATCTCCAGCACATGCTGATATATCAATTCAGCGAGGGCACATCAGATTAAAGATGAAAGCTGAAGTTTTGGTTTATTCAAGCTGTTTTTACTTTTCCCTTTTCCTGCAGTTTACACCTATTATTACAAACATGCTGCATCAGTTCCATCTGCAAGTGTCTCCAAAACAAAAAGGGCCATACATCTTCAGTTACGTTACAAAAAATGTATTAGCAGCACAAAGCTGCAATTGATTTTTATTTTATGGTGAGTCAAGTGTGTACGAATGCATTGCCATACCTGCATATTCAACGCAACTTAAAACTACCCAAATTACGCTGTTTGTTGTCATGCTTGTATGCATGTATTGATTTTCAGTGTTGTGCATATGGAAATATTACTTGGCTTCTACTGTCACTGCTGTGGGTATGAATGAAAGGTGAGGTACTTAAAATTAAAACTGGCCCACGTGAATGCCAGAATGCTGGCAGTGTTACAGATCCCACATCTGAAAGGGGCTGAAAAAAACCCGTCTGATTATATTACGTAGAATGATTTCTTTATGGTTGCATATGCCCCATAATGTTAAATATCATGCTAGGCTTCATTTCTGTACTCTAGTCATCTACCTGTGGCCTGTGAATTTTCTTTTTAACACTACTGTGCTCAATATGGACTGTGAGATACACAGGCCACTGCGTGCCTGCTTCTGACTCCACAGATAAACTGTGCTTAGTAATTCTTGGATGCCTGTGGGAAAATGGGTGTGAGGCTTGTCTCCACCAACTTATAACTGAGTCAGCTCCCAGTAACTGACGCTCGAGGAGATACTCTGCCGCAAAAAACCTGACTGCAAGCCAGAAACAAAGTATGACAAGGAAAGGAGGGAAAATGAAAACAACAAGTAGTGGCAAAGAGGCGGCAAGAGATGAAAGTGTGAGGAAAAACATCAAGCGCACAAGAAATATTCATTCCAGTGAAAATGTCCAGTGTTATTCTTATTTCTTGGTTTTCCAGCCCTATATTAAAGACCGACTTTTGGCAGCCAACAGTGAGAGTCTGAGGCAAACAGAGAACCTCTGAGCGTTTCCAGCACGCTTCTCTGTCAATCACGCAGAACCTCTATAGGAACTCTCTGCTTGTTGTAGGTTACAAAAATAAACACCAGCATTCTTCCACTTGTTTAGATGAAAAGGTAGCCAGCTAATGAGGAAGACACGAGGACGGAAAGGAGAAAAAAAGGGACAGCATAAAAAGATGAGTGGTGAAAAGGAGATGGGGAAAGATCTGAAGAAAGAAAGAACTGAAAGCATGCTGGAGAGACAAACGCTCCGCTACTGTGGTAAAATCATTTTGAACTGGGGGACTAAACTGCAAACCATAACATAAAAAACAGATTACACATACATCTAAGATGTAAAACAACAAGCCTCGACTGTCCTACCATGGTAACTGGACACTTATAATATTCAATTCAGTCTATTCAGTTCAATTTATGGCATAACAAATCACAGCAACAGTTGCCCCAGGATGCTTTGTGGTACTAATAAATAAATCGTATCTTATCTTATCTTATCTTATCTTATCTTATCTTATCTTATCGTTGCACTGGCATGCCCCAAATTGATGCAATCCTGTAAAAGTTTCTGGCTTATTTTCACATAGTGACTGCCAGCAACCACCAGCAACCAGTTGCCAACCAGTCAAGGAATGCTTGTATTTTGTGGTTTTCCATAACTTTCATGCAAAACTTATTATATAAAAATAGAGAAAAAAATTGGATCATCAAAAGTTCTTAACATTTTCTTAAATTAGACTAAATAAATAATCCTTATCATTGCAAATACAGGAAACTAAAAGCTGGGATTGAAATAAAACCAGAATGTCAATGACATAGTAGTTCGTCCTGCTCAGATTATTGTCCATAAAAATACAAATGTGGCTCTGAACTTGAGCACAGTCGAGATAAAGACCCATTATGTAACCCATTATGGTCCTTTTTCCAAACCCATGGTTTCCAAACCATAAGGTATCACTAGAATCCAATTTCAGCTAAAAACTAGTATTTGATTTTAATTTTCACAACTGTGACATGAAACTAAATTACCAAACATGTAAAAGAGAAAAAAAAAAAGACATTTTAAAAGAGAGGATTTAGGTAGGGGGCTTTAACGGGGAGGATTTGTCAAAATGGATTCTTCTGTGATGAAATCTACCATCATGCACACACGTACAAAAAAAACAGATGGACAAAGTGTGTGTTTATGTGATCATACACTATGTGTTAGAGAAAGAGAGACCCTGTTTTTTGATTCCCTTTTGTCTCATTTCTGATGTCAGACAGAGAGGTGAAGACACCTGCTCCGGATTTGCTCAGATCCGGTGGGGGTGGGGAAGGGGGGGGGGGGGGGGCAACAAAATGTGAAGAAGAAGAACAAAGCAGAAATTTCAAGCAGATGTAAGTGACGAAAACTATAAAGATGGTATAAGGTACAGCTGACAATGTGGAAAACTCATGGAATTGGAAACGTATACCGGAAGATCTTTCAAAAGCAAGTAGCAATTGGGGGGAAAAGAAGGAGAGGCTTTATAAGGTAACATAGCAGAGACAGTTGTGGGGTAGACGGTGCCAAATGCAGCATGGAAAAGTACGATTTATGCAATGATAATGGATAATGCACGGGGCCTCGAAGACACAACTGACACAACTGAAAAACAGCAACTGATGCTGGGTGGAATCTTGATGTAGTATTTTTATTGGATGCAACTGTGCACTGACTAAAAAAACGCTTCCACTCAAGTAATCCTTGTGGATGAAACACAGGGTTTAAATAAAATCCAGGCTTTCCAAATCCATTCCCATACCTACCACCTACATTTTTTTCTTTAAAAAAAATCAGAAGAGAAGCTAAAGTGCCAAAGAAAGACACACAAAATCTGCCACAAGAGACAAAGATGAGCATTAACTCCGACATTTCCAAAGCTTGTCATAATTTCCATCTCGTTCCACTAAATGACTGGTGCGGGGGCTGACTAAGCACATCTCGTAAAGCATCCCAGTTTGCTTCTCCAAAGACAGTCTCACCCCACCTCCCATAAACTGTTTTCTCAAACAAACACACTTCATAAGTGATCCACCTCCACCCCAGACGACGGCAAGGAATATAGGGAGATGGCGGCACTGGGGAAAAAGGTGTTTAAGGAGCACTACGGGCATAAAGATGTCTTTTGTATTACACCATTTCCTGTTCAGATCTCCCAGGCTACAAAGACTAAATTCTTCTTCATCTGAGAAATGGGCCGAGCTGATTGCTATGTACCTTATTTCCAACACAGACTCAGCGCAGTTCCTAAAACTGTCACAAAATGTATTCTTTTGCTGTTTGTTCAGGGACATGAATGGAAACGAATCATTTTTGTGTGGTTGTGTCTATGCGTGTTTAAGTACATGGGCACAAAAACATCTGGAACACAATATGATGGCACATAATTTGTTCCCATGTCTTCAGCCGAATCTATCAAAAAATGTCAAAGATAGTGCATTTTAAAATGCAGAAGCTAGTATTTTTACACCAACAAGGTGAAAAGAAAAATAATCCAGCAAAGATTTGACACAGGAGATTCAATTTCAATTTTCAATTATACATCACAACAACAGTCGCCTCAAGGCGCTTTATATTGTAAGGTAGACCCTACAATAATACATACAGAGGAAAAACCCAACAATCATATGACCCCCTATGAGCAAGCACTTTGGCGACAGTGGGAAGGAAAAACTCCCTTTTAACAGGAAGAAACCTCCGGCAGAACCAGGCTCAGGGAGGGGTGGGGCCAAGACAGGATAAAAGACATGCTGTGGAAGATTAATGACAGGTATAATTCAATGCAGAGATGTCTATTAACAAATAGTGAGTGAAAAAGGTGGCTGAAGAAGAAACACTCAGTGCATCATGGGAATCCCCCAGCAGTCTACGCCCATTGCAGCATAACTAAGGGAGGATTCAGGGTCACCTGATTTAGCCCTAAATATATACTTTAGCGTCCATCAGACGCGCATTTCTATATAATCAGATTTGCAGTACCATCTGTTAAGCTTCCAAGTGGCAACAACTTCATTTTTCACCACGATAATGATCCCAAACACAGTCCCAATGCATTATGCATTAGGGGTGGCTGTAGCTCAGGTGGTAGAGCAGGTCATCTACTGATCGGAAGGTTGGTGGTTCGATTCCTGGCTTCCCCTAGTCTGCATGCCAAATATCCTTGGGCAAGATACTAACCCCAAATTGCTCTCCGATGCATCCATCGGAGTATGAATGTGTGTGAATGTTATCTAGAAAGCACTTAGAAAGATGTGCTTGTGCGAATGGGTCTGAATGGGTGAATGCACAAGTTGTGTAAAGTGCTTTGAGTGCTCAGATGAGTAGAAAAGCGCTATATAAGAACCAGTCCATTTACCATTTACCATCTATCAGAAATTATACTACTGAAGCAGTGTGGGATGATCTTGACAGAGAATGAAAAGGCAGCCAGCATCCAAAGAAGAGCTTCTTGATGTCCTTCAAGAAGCCTGGAGAACTATTCCTAAAGACGACTTTAAATGACAAGAAAGTTTGCCTCATGACATCAACAGCACTGGACAGTTCTCATTAGAAAAGTTAGGAAATTATAGCATTTGAAGATAATTCCAGAAAATAACAGCAACAGGAACTTTCATCAATGTGTAAAAGGATGTGGGTTCCTATTGGTTATTACTGCTGTGTTGACATGAGAGAATATAGTTAAGTAGCTAATTAAGTTCAACAGGAATGCACCATTAAATAAAGAAGCAAGAGATGCCAAAGTTGGTGATCTACTTATAACAACTTAATAAAAATGGGCACTCAAGTAAAATTAATGGACTTTGGAAAGATGGTGCTTTTACTCAATCTTTCCATAGTCTCATATGTCTGCTCTACATTTCCCTGCAACTTCTTGGAGAGGACAGTAATCAACTTAATCAACTGTGCTATTATATGAGACTGCTATTTATTTGTAGCCCTTTCATACAGATTCAGTCGTTATCCAACTAAAGCAGAGAGGAAAGACCTGATTTTACTTATTTATGAAACCTAGTAGAACATTGCGTTTGAATTGAATGCACTTAGGTTGATGGATTAAAGTAAAAGGTTACCCTTTAAAGGCAGAATAACAAAGATGGAAGTCTTCATCCCACACCATTTGGAGTATTTAATGGCTTTTGTGATACTCCTGAAGAGGCAAGAAGAAAATATGTACAATATAAAGAGGAACTGTGTGACGGCTCTTGTCATCTGCACACTCATGTGCGCCTGAGAAAGTTCTTGCATGTGCAGTGTCCGTGTGTTAGAATTGGCAGCAGGTTGGTGTATTCTGGCCTTGATTACGCGTCTCTTTTCCGTCCACCAGTCGCCAAGTGGAGCAGTGAATTACCCTGCCATCTCCGCGGTGTAATTGGGGACACATGCAGCCTTAAACCTTTCATCCCTCCCTACCCTCCCTCCATCCATTCGTAGGTCAAAGTAGCAATGAGATCAAATGCTCTCCTTGGTGGAGAATTCCTCAATAAAACAACAAGTGGGCAGGAAGGGCTGAGAAGAGTAAGATGGGAAATCAAAAGAGACAGAAAGGGTAAAAGAAGGAAAAAAATGCAGAGATATTGAGAGCATATGGAACATGTTTTGAGTAAAATCGCTGGCCCCGATGTTGTTGTGGTGCTTCATTTAACGGACAAAAACATCTTTTTGCTTTTTTGCTTTTGTTTCTCACTTTTCCACACTTTTCAGGAGAAACACTCCTGCACTTTCTGAATTTATTCCCTTTTAAAGGATCTCATTTTTTTCAAGGATGTCCCACAAGAACTCGGTCTGTGACTAAGGGCGTAATACCCCTGTAATAAAATGGAATTCCAAAGTATTAGAAATAACAATTGAATTATATTTGCATAGAAATAACTAAACATATGTACGCTAGTACAGGTAATTTTAAATAGTTATTAATTCTGGGTATTTTGCAAAAAATAAAACACAAAGTATATTGTAAATAATTTTAAGTGTTGTGTAATTTTTCTTGCATATTTTGTGGAAACAGAAACAACATTACCCCAACTTACATAGTAGACTTTGGGCATGTGCCGTATTATGGCGTGGCTTAACATTCCCCAACTTCCAGGTATTTTACAAGAAAGGCAACAATCCTTTCCTCTACACTCTTTTTGAGAATTATGTTTGAATAGTAATGCAAATGTGCAAATGTTTATGCCATTTCTTTTTTTTTCTTGTAACTTGATGAAAGGGAACAGTCCTTATCACATATATATTGGTAAAATTGAATAATACAACCTCTATCGTGTACTAAATGAACATGTAATGAAAATAAGTTGAATTGATCCACTCCATATTATGGGAGATTTTAATGGGGATTTTTATTTTTCAATTAATTACATGAAATTTCAACTAAAATAAAATATTACAGAGGATTTACATCCGTAGTCAGAGGTTGTATTATAAAGTGTTAACAAGCAGCCAATATACTGTCCTCATTGTCTCTCTTGTATATACATTACACAGTGTCCAGGGTCCTTTTTAAAGAAATAGAGCCATGATGGGCTCAGGTTTGGTTCACACTAGCATAAACAATCCTCCCTCCTCTTCCAACAGCAAGGAGCAACAGAGTCTGAGAAATGAGAAAAGAAATACCAAGTGTCGACTCATTTGTGATCTGCGGTGACAAATGTAGGCACAAAAATAGTCTGGATCAAAGCAAATGCATAGCTAGCTTTTAAGACTACAAAACAGTTTATCATCAGTTTCGGACAGAGATGAAGGAATTTTTCCCAGCGCTCTCCAAGTCTTTGATGATACAGTGTAGAGCACAATGACGCACACAGTCCTACGCTGTCAGAATGATTTCACTAGTTACTAAGCTGTTTTATGAAAGGCGTAAAACTGATGTGTGGGATTGAAAAGAACCGTTTAGGGGATAAACTGAACGCAGGCTGAGACGTGCTTGGATGGGTAGTTAAAGCAGGAACAAAAAAAAAGAGAGAAGACGTGAAAGCAATAAAGTTTTAATGCTGTCTTTACTAGGCCACTATTATAAATAAAAATTAGTTCATAATTGCTTGGCTGGTTAAATACAATTTAAGCTCCCCATGATGAAGTGCAGCCTTGTGTCTGAGTGTATATACATGTAGTGTATTGTATAGCTGCAGGCTGCAGACAGACAGCACAGACACTGGAGTGTGTCATGCTTCACATCTGGTGGATGGGCTCTGTCAGCTCCGTTCGTCTGCCTATTATTATATAGGCATGAAGCCTTTGAACTGAGCAGCCACTGCTGACAATCACCAGACTCCAAAAAGGCACGGGTGCGTTTCTTTCTCAGTAAGTGTTTTTCATGCTGTAAAGAGATCATACAGTAGAGTCCTTTTCCTCAGACAACGTGACAGCCAGGTGTTTGGGCAAAGGAAGAGGCACAGAAACCTTGAAGGAGGAAATTCTCATACTGTATTGCACCATTTAAGGTAATGCACAGCTTGCGGATGTTAGAGATTTAACTGATGGAGAAATGACTAATGATTCCTTATCCTTCGATCAAAACAGGCTACAACATTCAGCTCGAGTGTTTCCTAAAAAGTGGAGCTCCTGAGACAAAAAGAAAAAGTCCCAATTTTTTTTTCTGCACAAAAATCTGCAGTCCTGTTTTTTAACGTGCAGATGTCATCACCTTTTATGGACTGGTCTTGATATAGATGAAGTGCCTGAACACATGCAAAAGACCTCCATAAGTCTTCCACAATAGGGAAGTAAATTTTGGTAGCTTGGTGTTTCCTGAAGTTGTGGGCAGTATGCTGAAAGGTAAGCTTCTTCAGTTGTCTTCAATAGCCTATCTTCAATAGGCAACTGTGGGGCGATCGTGGCTCAAGAGTTGCGCGTTCGCCATGTAATCGGAAGGTTGCCGGTTCGAGCCCCGGCTTGGGCAGTCCCGGTCATTGTGTCCTTGGGCAAGACGCTTCACCCGTTGACTACTGGTGGTGGTCAGAGGGCCTGGTGGCGCCAGTGTCCGGCAGCCTCGCCTCTGTCAGTGCACCCCAGGGTGGCTGTGGCTACAATGTAGCTTGCCATCGCCAGTGTGTGAATGGGTGGATGACTGGATATCTAAAGCGCTTTGGAGTCCTTAGGGACTAGTAAAGCGCTATATAAATAAGGCCATTTACCAATGTTGTAGTGATTTGAACCCCAAGCACCATATTTTAAATACACCATTCTGCTAAAAAAGAATTATTTTAAAGATTTGTGCTAGGGAAACCTAGCTGAGTCTATGTCATTACAAAGATAACTTCAGCTTTAATCCTAGGTTTGCAAGGTTGGAACGGTGGCTGACTTCTTACTGGGGTGCTTTATCCAAACTGAAGCAAACCCACCCCCTGTTTTAGTTTAACTCAAGCCAACATAGTGAAACTGGTCGACCCTCTGATGCGTTCCTTTTTGCCTCCACATCTGCACCTGCAAACTTAATAGAGGCTCCAGCTGGAGGACACGAACGCTTGTCATTTTGAAATGGCCTCCATGGTGAACAAACACCAGCTCTCAGGTGACCATCCTTCACCATCACCTCAGCAGAGTGAGCCCAGAGTGAAGGGAAGATGGTGTTCTGCAAAGCATCAGACTTTTTTAACTGCCTGTTCTTCAACTAAATGAGGCCATTATAAGCTAACATGGAAGTTTGTAACATTTGTACTGGACAAAGAAAAAGTAAAAAAACAAAACAGCTGTTTTAGCACTTTTACACTCCGCTTTTGGGTACAGCTGAGCTTTATATGCTACGTTACCATCCTGACACAGTGTATATGGATTAACATGAACTCAAATACACAAACAAGGCGCAATAACAAAAGATTTGGAAAAACTTTTCCATTCAGCGTGTCATTTGCATACAACATAGGAGCGGGAATAAACTGTATTATTTCCACATGTGAAGGGAAGAGTCTGAACAGAATTAAACTGAAATCTGAAAACAGTTTTCTTGTCACATATCACCAGCTGCAATTTTGCACAGTTCGTTGCAAGGCGGCGTGTGTGCGTGTGTTTATTTGTGCATGAGCGCATTCACACACGTGCGCATACACACAGTTACCCGACCCAATCTAAGAAACCACATGTTGCAAGTGAAACGAGCACATGCAAAGACACAACCACACACACGCTCGATCATACAAATTTCTCTCATATGACTGATTCAGCCTCCGCTTGCATTTTACTGCTTACCCCGTGCATGTCTACGAGCACCGACGCATGTATTCGAACAAATAACGCACTGTATTGTTAGGCCCCTGATTTTAAATCACTTGCAGGCTAGGTTTTCTCCAAAATTGTCTTCCTTTTGTTTGACTGAAACGTGATTTAAGCTCGAGCCTTTTAAATTCTTTCATTACTCTCCAGTCAGCACACAAGCATGCCAGACTGACTCTATCATCCACACTCCACTTACTTTGATTGTTTTTGGTAGAAATTTCAGTTCTGGCTGGCACTCTGCAGCACATGCCTGGGGCTGGCTAAGTGGGAGCGTCTGCACATGTGGTGCCCCCCCCCCCCACACACACACATACATACATACATCACAGTTGCCTGATGAAAACCACCTCAGATTGGTCTCATTTACAAAAAAAAACAATCTTAAAAATGTCGCGCTTCTCTTATTCAACAATATTTAATCAAATTGTTAACTGTAAAACTGACATGCTGTGCTTTTTAAGCTACACGGCGATGACACAGGGAAGCAGTTTGGCACACCCCTTTTGGTCCAGACTCATTTATGAATGACTGAACTGAATTTCTACAAAGCTTTGTGCATTCAGTTATCCAGCGAAATAATACATCTACTGGATAATCTACTGCATAGCCTCGGATCGACTGAGAGCCTCCTCAGCTTAAGCGATCCTTTCTGTTTCTATCTGGTGACGTAATCTGTTTGAGTCGTGTCCAATACTTTGACAGGAGCACAGAAGGAGTAAAGAACGGCTTCCAGATTGTACAATCCTTTAAATCCTATGAATCCAACCTTATTGCATGTGTTTATCAACCCTGCCATGTATATTTGTGTTTGGAAATGCACAACAATGACATCAACATCACAGCAGTGGAGCTTCTGCATATCTGAGCCACATCAAAGTGTTTTTTTCTCAACTCTGTTTCTTCAATAGACTTTCGGCCAGTGTTCTACAAGCCCAGCGGCATGCCTGGTGTAAGCTGAACTCCCGCCAGACCCAAGTACTAAGTATGAATCTGTGGACTTTTCAATCCACCCAGATCGGAAATCAATAAGGGAACTAAGAGCCTAAATGCGAGCAGAATCCATAGAGGTACTGCTAACAATAAAATCTCAAAAACTAGTGCTTCAGTCTGCCCCAGGGCAGCTGTGGCTACAACTGTAGCTTGCCTCGACCAGTGTGTGAATGTGTGTGTGAATGGGTGGATGACTGGGTGTGTAAAGCGCTTTGGGGTCCCTAGTGGGGACTAGTAAAAGCGCTATACAAATACAGGCCATTTACCATTTACCATAGTATTTGACTAAATCAGTCTCAGCTGTGCTCTGTGTTCTGAAATGAGCTGGCTCCGTATCACGTCCTGAAACAGAACATTTCTGATAAATAATTGGGGCTAATAAGCTATTTCCAAACATATGTGGCAAATGGCTCTTACATAGTGCTTTTCTATTCTATGTGAGCACTCAGAGCGTTAACATCCCTTGCAACTTGGCGATCAGTATCTTGCCCAAGTATTCCTGGCACGCAAACTAGAGCAGTCAAGCATTGCACCACCAACCTTCTAAATAGTGCTCTACCTCCTGAGCTACAACCACCCCAATATTAGTGTGTTTGTCATGGTGTAAATGATAACAAATCCAAAGGAAAAAAAAGACACCACACAAAAAAAAATCATGTTTAATATCTACCAATATAATCATTTTCAGATTTTTTAAAGATATGAATCAATGACCAATATCTTTAGTAAAGCTCTTTGTAAGCATGCTATATCAGCTGCACTCACGCTCATATTAATGAGAAAGGCTTGTGGAAATTTTTAGATCTAAATTTCTCATTGAAAGATCAAAGCCAGGCTAATTCTTGCACCACAGCAGTAATATTGAGCATATGTGCAATAAAAGTATTCACCTCGTTCTTCATTTAGATGGCGGGCCCTCACCGTAACCTTTATGACGTCCAGCTGGACTGGAAGTCACCGCAAGGACAAGCCGCTAGATATTAAGATCTGATGATCTGTTTTCGCTTGCAGAGCAGATGGCATAGCAGGCGATAGAGCTGTTGCCCGTAAAGTTACAATAGAAGCGACTGTACCGTCCGTGACTAGCTGACCTTTCATTAGAACTGGAGTGACAGTGAGACAAGGCTAGGCAGGAATGAGAAAATGAGCAGTCACTCAGGCTATGAATAGACCTTTGTGTCATCTTCTCTGTCTAGAAGAGAGGAGAGGAAAATAAGGTTGATGATGACTGGGGGGGAAAATGGAAAAAAAAAAAACAGAGAGGAGGAAAAGGAAGAGTATTAAAAAAAAGAGTGGATAGTGTGGAAAAGCAGAAAAGTGAACAAAAAGCACAGAGGATGGTGTTAGCAGGTACCAAAGAAAGCTCTCAAGGGTAACAGTTAGCCAGTTGGGATCTGAGGAATCCTCACTGCTATAAATCCACTAGAATTCTGAGCGTGCCCGCTGCCTGGAAAACAAAGCTCATGTTTTCTTTTGGTCCTGTTGTTTAATCACTTGCACATGAGGGGAGGAACAACAAAGCTGGAACAGCGGAGGCTAAAAGACAGAAAAAGAAGGGAAGCGCTGGGATGAGTGGAGGCGGCCACTCGGGGCCAAAGCCTTTGATGCCCTCGCTTGTCTTTGAAGCTTTCCAACAGTTGTGGAAGACTGAGAAGACAAGCAGAGCAGGCGCATAGCAAGAACAGAAGGACCAAACAAGGAAAGGATTGTGCAAAGAGACAATAAGGGATAACAATAAGAAAGTGAGGAAAACAAGAGGCGAGATTGGCATTGATTCTGTTTCTTGGATTGGAAAAGACCTCTGATCAGAAGCTTGAGAGATACTCTATAGAGACTACTCTATATGTCTATGAAACCCCCTCCACATGCTGCATGTTGCCCAAACCGATCATACTCTCACTCTGTCCTTATAATTCAGCTTTAAAAAAAATAATAAATTCAGCTTGAGTATGTTACAGGATTGTGAAACCCAATCCTTCCTCATGCCCTTCCTTTACTCATCTGCAATCAATCTGACAACAGTCCCTGTGCAAGGGTTAAACACAGCAAGCAATAAATCCATTTCCCCACAAGAGCTCTTTTTCTGTCCACCACATACAACTGCTGCTTCAAATGTACAAATAACTCCTCTCTCCTAACGGTAATGGTGCAAAAAAGTATAAACTGAAAGGCAAAGCTGAGGCACTGTCACAAAAATTAGCATCATATTTCAAACTTTAAACTTCATTTCATCACATATTTAAAAACACATTATCTTGTTGTGCTTGTGGGCCATTTTTATCTCATGGTAGTTTGCTGTCTTTCAACGCGTTTACTTAAAACATTTTAATCCGAAGCCAAATTTCTTTCTTTCGTCTTTTTTTAAGATCTTCGCCGTGACAAAGTGGATTCATTTCATGAGAAACGTCTCAGAAGGATTGCGCTGTTTCTTTTGCGTTATTTTTAACTGCAGTTGAAGATGGGTCCACATTAGTTCAGATGTCTTTTCAGACCCGACAGTTGAGTTGACTCAAGTGAACTTGCAAACAGGAAACAACTGCTTCCAGCTATGAGCAGTGCTGAAAGCAGTGTGTATGAAATGGATATTTTAAAACCCTAAACGAGTGAGTAAAAGTATGCGCTACTGTAGTGTGAAATGAGTTTATAATACTGCAGTTAAAGGCCACTGATGTTGGAATGAGTTGAATATGACTGAGAATATTATATAGACTATATCAGCAAAAGTATTTACTTGTCTGCTTTCTAGTGCGTATGAATGTTGAGTGACATCCTGTTCTTAATCCATAGGATTTAATATGGTGTTGGCCCATCCTTTACAGCTATGACAACTTCAACTCTCTGGAAAGGCTGTGAGTGTGCTTATGCGAATTTTTGACCATTCTTCCAAAAGTACATTTGTGAGGTCACATGTTGAAGTTGGACAAGAAGGCCTGGCTCACTCTAGTTCCCACTCTAATTCATCCCAAAGGAGTTCAGTCAGGTTGAGGTGCAGGCCAGTCAAGTTCTTCCACACCAAACTTGCTCATCCATGTCTTTATGGACGTTGCTTTGTGGACTGATGCACAGTCATGTTGGAACTAAGGGGCACTGAAAATAAGTGCTTTGCACCATTGCATCCACTGCTTTGCATCATGGTTGGTGATATATGCTTGGATGCAGCTCTTCAGCCATTGAAACCTATTCAATGAAGCTTTCTTTGCAGTGTTCTTGAGCTAATCTGAAGGCCATATGAATTTTGGAGTTCTGTAAAGACTGCAGAAAGGTGCCAACCTCACGTACTATGTGCTTCAGTATCTGCTGACCCCAATCTGTGATTTTACGTGACCTACCACTTCGTGGTTAAGTTGCTGTCATTCCCAATTGCTTTCACTTTGTTTTAATACCCAACAGTTGAGTGTGATATATTTAGTAGCAAGGAAATTTCATAAATGACCTTGTTGCACAGGTGGCATGCTACCATGTTGAAATTTACTGAGCTCACCTTTCATGCTTCATTTCACATTTTATGTGTGTGTCTGCTGCGCTTCCTCCCATCTCAGCACACCAACCCATGTATAAGAAATCTGTTCTGTTTCATTTTTGTTATTCTTATTTTTTCATTAAACTGAACATTTCACTCGACACTCGAGCAACCTCAGTTCATCACCTCAATTCAAATTCTACAAATGCAAAACTATAACTCATGATAGGCAATCAAACGTCAAGGCAGGAGCCAGGGTTATGCCCCCCGCATGGTGGAAGTGGGCGGGTGAAAAACCAAACACATTGGCCGAGGCCCTGAAAATGATTTTCATCTTCTCCACACACAATATACACACACAATATCCGAGACATTCAGCCCGAGCTTTCCACTGCGCACACACACACACACACACACACACACACACACACACACACACACACACACACACACACACACACACACACACACACACACAAACGAACACACACACGCACACTTTATTACTTTTCATTATCTTTGATGGCTATCTCTGCTGCCAAATCCAGTTCTGTGTTGTTCTTTTGGCAGTGCGGCTAACACTAATCCAGCATCTTGAAAGACAATTCTCCTGTGATTCAGCTGATACTTCAGCTTTTATTTCATTTTAAACTAAATGTTTATGCTCAGAAATACAGGCCAAAATTAAACTTAGAAAGAGAGCCTGGCTTTTCCCCCTGCTCTTAACTTAACACTGGTGTTGGGGGGAGGGGGGGGGGGGACCTTCTGAAATAATTAAAGCCTTGCTGCTCATTTTTCTTACCCCTGAAAGATGGCTTAATGGCAGTAAAATTTATCACCAGCACAGATTAATAAGAATCATTACATACGACTGAAACTGCAGAACGTCTTTTCCAACATTTAAAAGCGAATAAAAATTACCTATGCATTTAATGCCCAGCTGAAACAAAAGTAGAGGTTTCCCAGCCAAGAGAAGTACAAGGCAGCCAAACAGCTCGCTTTGACCCCAATAGGAAAGTCTGACATCCCCGTTTCTTATGATAAGGAATTTTCATGAGAATCACTGAATAGGCATTGTGTTCCTCATGTTTGTCCTGGCATTTCTAAGCCTTGTGTTTATTTGGGTCTACTGTCTTTAAACCTGTAGGGGAATAAAAGCTATTCCTGTAACGCTGGCCACCTGTAATGATTCCCATCATACCCACCAAGGGGCCAAACCAGGCAACCCTCTAGTGCTGAGAACACCAGCCATAAAAATGGCGGACTCGCGCAATTAAAAGTCATCAAATGCAAAATGATGGCATGATGAATAAAACAAACCTGTCGTGGAGTTTAGCCAGTGTTATTAGAAAGCAGTCATCCTTCACCTCTGCCCTGTGGATCCTCTGTACTCTAGTCCACAGCTCTATTTATTCACTTTGGTGTGCTTGACCACAAGGCCTCGTTGTTCCCACTGCATTGTTCCATATCGCATTTGCTAAATTGCTCGCTTCCAAAACAAAACATCCATCCAAATTTGTCCTACGGAGAAAATAATAAACACACATCTTCATACAGTTTGTGCTGACAATGAATGTGCATTATGGGTCTCTGACTGGACTGATGTGCATTTAATGACGCTTTATTTTGTTACATAAGTAAAAAGCTGGGGTCAAAGGTCAACAGAAAATTAGAAGTAAAAGATGTTTGGGAAAAATTTGGGGATGGGGTTGGGGTGTTATATCTTTTTCAGTGTTTATGTTAACAGTAACACTTGAAAGCTGAGCACTGATCTCACCGTTTATGTATCTCTGCCAGTGCCAGATGTTATATGGTCCTAAAGAAAATGCTTCAGCTCCCTATATGTTAGATAATATAGATTTGTGGCAGGCAAATGCAGGTAGTTGGGTCATTAAAATAGTGCACACTCTTTCAGAGTCTGGAACTGTAGAGCACACTATGGGCTGTTAATGCAGCTCAAAGGAGCTTTCAACCCTCCTGCTACCTCTTGAAGAGGCCCGGGATATTTCCTGGTGTTGCTGGCAGGAGTATTAAAATTCATACACATTTGTCTTTGTTTGTGTGTAAGTGTCTGCCTTTATGATTTACTGCATCATATACTTCTTTCTTTACTTTAAATACAGAGTATGTGTGCATAAATATCACGAAGCTTTTCCAAGCTTTGGGGCACACCAGCTTTCTCATTTTTCCATTTCTCCCCCCTTACACAGAGAGGTGTGACAGCAACAAGCCCTGACGGCTGCTTCCAACAAGGACAGTCCCAGCTCTCAGTGCGAGTCCCATAAAGAGCAGGCTCCTAAATTTTTACAGGCTGACAACAGCCTGGCTTCCACTACCTGCAGAAATAATCCCAATCACTTTTCTGTGTGACAGTTTTAGCAGTAACTCGACCAAAATGCTGAAAATAAAGTTAAATTCTCAACAGGTTAAGTACCAGCAAGCATACTGCAATTGACATGGTGCTCTTAAGAAAAGCAAAGCATGGAACTATTCCTGCTTTCAGAATACCAGCTTAGCTACAGAAGTAAGTAGCAATTCAAAAGTACATCCAAGCATTGATGCATTCCTGAGCCTCTACTTTAACCGTCACTATTAAGTCCCGAGCACCAACAGTAACTTGGACCAAATTAAAACTTTAACCTCCAAATAAGTCTTAACCCTCAAAAAGACCCTTCAAGGGTGTGAAAAATAATGAGAGTGAAATCTAAAGTCCAGCATCTGGATGACTTAAAATGCTGACAAAACTAGCCAGACAAGACCATACAGATATAGAATTATAACTATTTAGTTACTATTTGTGAGATCCTGGCCACATGCCACGGAAGTGACCCTTCCTCGGAAGGGTGGTTGGCTGTCTGACCTGCCGAAGAGTGCCCGTTCTCTACCTTAGAGACAAGGTGCAGAGTGCAGTCATTCGAGAGGTCAGAATAGAGATGCTACTCATCAGGCAGTTGGGATGGTTTGGTGGATCCTGCAAGTATGAGGATCCACCCAGGATATAAATGAGACATATCTCTTGGCTTGGATAAGCGGAAGGTGGATGGATGGCTTTTGTAATTGTTTTGTATTTTTTGTAACTTTTTGGGCTTTTTTTGTAATTTTACTTAGCATTGACAGTTGCAGAAAGCTGCAATCTACAACCTGCCCATTCTGCACAGCTACAGCTAAGCATAATCACTCACTCACACACACACACACACACACACACACACGCACGCACACACACACACACACATTAGATCCTTACAGCGTTCCTCTTATCAAAACAGCAACTTTATGATTGCTAGCATTCATCTGCAAATGTGAAGCATTTAGAGTACAGTTGTAAATTGTAGCCATCTAAAAATAATCAGGGTTAATCTCTCTTTGAACGGGTTCTGCACTAGTATAAAGAAGATGCTCTTGGCATGTGAGTGTTGTACATGACAGACTTCATTCGTCAAACCGAATCATACTGTTTGGATAACCTGCTAATTCAGTTTCATAACACTGCACAAACTGTGAAATTACCATTGAGAGAGCATTAAGTGAAACCAGGCATCTGAGGCACCCACTGGAGTTAGACTGCAATGCACATAGAATACATATTAATTTGAATGCCACTGCATGAAAGGCTACTTTACACTTTACACAGCCCTTGCTGAAAGGTAGTAATGATTGAAAATGTGTCATTCAAGTGCAAGAGTTATAAACACCTCTCTGTAGCCTAACTTACAGAAAAGAAACGTCCTTCACGCTGCTGTGTACCAGATTTGGCATCGCTCTCCACTCATCAGCTCATACATATAGTCTGGCAGAGCCGGGCAACATGAAGCCAGATCCGATTGCAGGGTTTAAGCATGTTACTAATATTGTCATTATCCCCGGAGACCTTCAGATCTGCTGTGCCCAGGAATAAGTGAAAATAATAGGCAAGAATAACTGAGAGCGGCTGGTCATTCCTGTGATGATTTATGAAGAGGGGTTGACAGTAAGCGTCATCTGATGGCGATTGTATGTCCGTATTTATGACTCTATTTTTCTTGCTGATCCGACACATGGGCTGTCTCTATCTCTCTCATCCTCTGGGGTAAAATCAAACTTGGCGTAACGCTTTGATGGGAGCTTTTCACATCATTTCAAGGAGCTTGTGACACGATCACTTTTAGTCCAGGCTGAGTGAATCATCTTGGCTTAATGGACCATCGAAAATAGGATCAGAGAGTGGAGGCGATGGGAGGGGGTTCCCCCTAAACTGTAAAGCATATCAGGGGGTGGGTGTGGGGAGATAATGGAGGAGTTGAGGGATGAGAGAGTGGAGAGGGTAAAAGAAGAACAGAGGGTTATAATGATTAATCCAACCAAAACTACAGAGTGTGTCACAAAGTGCTTTCACTAGCACAGCAGGAGCAAAGTAAGGAGAGAGTACAGCAACGGGGGGACCAACGAGAGAGAGGAAAACAGTTCAAGAAAGCTCATAAAAACAGCGTGCATCTTTTTTATTTTAGCACTCGCTGTGACTTTTACAAGCTACTGTGGCAGAGCTGGGGAAGCGGGTTAGCAGACAGGCGGCGGGGGGGGGGGGGGGGGGGGGGGGGGGGGGGGACCGGAGCGAGGCCCCCAGGCACTGGCGCTCTCTCTGCAGCACACGACCTCCGGCTCTCGCTGCGATGAGATCACGGGTGCGGGCAGGCCCGTTCTTGAGCAAGAAGGATCCGATGGCAGCACCAGCATAAAAAGTGTGTGTCGTGTTGGTAAAAGAAAAAAAAAGGGCGACAGTGCTCTGACAACCTGAAGCACTACAAATGAAAGGGCACAATGAAGAAAAGAAAATCTGCTGTTATCTACGAACAGGACACGCTTCTCCAATAAGCAGGCATCTGGGAGCTGAGTGTGCCGATGCTTGCAGCTGCGTGTGAGCAATGAGAGACAACACCTGTGGCGAGCTGTGTGGTATTTAAGGAGTTGGCATTATTACTTGATGAGCTGAAGTGCATTTGCACTCAGGTGTGTGTGTGTGTGTGTGTGTGCTCCTAGAAAATTGTGCCCTTTGTTATGGTGCTATTCATTTTTTTTTAATGCTGACTCAGGAGTTCTTTTTCTTGCCTAACCCATAATTTCATGCTCCAATGATGAGATTAAGGAAGGGGTAATATTTCTTGATGGATGTGGAGTGTAAATACTTAAGAGAATAACAGCAAAATCTAACAGCAGTGTTTTTGGATAGCTACAAGTGTGAGAGTACCCTTTTTGTGTGTGTGTGTGTGTGTGTGTGTGAGACAAGAGCCCCTTTAAGAAAAGAAGCCTTGAGGCTATTCAGAGCTAATAAATCTAAGCGTGTGTGTCTGTTGGTGGTGTGTGTTGATCCGAGGGCCCTTTGGTGGGTGGAGGACAAGAGACTGATGTCAAACATGATATGGTAACAGCTGGAAAGTTCACTTTACCTCCGCCCTCTGCACGCTTTCTCCCTCTCGCTCTTTCCCTTTACTCCTCCCTCAGGCAGTTGTTCTGGTTGGCATGTGGCTCATTTGGCTAAGTTCTACCCTCCGTCTGCTATTCTAGGAGTATACTCTGCATATTTCTGTATGTTTTTATTGTTGTTTTTGCATAAATTTATATTTATCATCCTAGTTTCTTTTGGCCCGGATCAGTGTGCATCTACCATCGGTAATAACCATTAAAACAGGTTCAAAGTGATGTTTTATGGAGTTGGCTGCATTGCGCTTTCACCAGGCTCCGGTCCAACATCCAAAATACAGTTTTTCTTAACAATGTATTCGGGCAGGTCAGGCATGATTTACAAGATAATTATCTCTTCTACACGAGATAACTTTGGATCTCCATTACCTCCCCGTGTTGCTTGTGCTCTGAACCTCCTGAGAGTAGTACGGGGAGATGCAACAAGTATGACACAAGGCACGAAAAATGTTGGTCAGCTTGTGAAAACTGAGCTTTTTTATTTGATATGCGTATGATAAAACCAAAGACAACCAATAAAAAAGCAAATAAAAAGAAAACCTTTGAGTTCATCCAGCAATATCTAGATACTTCTAGCATCCTTTGTTTGGTCAGTGAGCCTCTGAGCCAGGGGCCAGTGAAACTGTTACTTTGCCATCCTGCTGCTTCCTCTTACCACTTCCTGCTGCTACTTTGGTAAGTGTTGCAAAGGAAGTATCACCTGATTCCTTCCCATCTAAAACTGTCTTAGTGGGTCTTGTTTTTCACTTGTTTTGTTTTGTTTTTTTTGGGCATCCTGTTGTAAGAAAGTTTAGATGATCCTCTTCTCTCATCCCATAAACTATTCTTCTTTTGCATAAACTCAAACCAAATCTTACAGGCTGTTGCTTAACTATGTCCAACCTCCCTCTACACACGGAGCCATTATTCTGCTCCTCTTCACATCTTCCCCATCACTCCTCCTCTCTGTTTTCCCTTGGGGGGAACCCCGTCATTGTCATTACACCTCCCAGCCTGATGAAAACTTCCCAGGCTGGGATCCAACTGCACAGCGCAAAAAATTCCTTCTTTTACAGCCTTCACTCGACTAATAGCTCAAGCATTCAGCTGCCTTCAAATAAAGCCTCTGTCATTTTCACTCTGCCTGCCGCCGCCCTGAGAGCACATACACGGTGCAAATATAAGATGAATCGCACACCCCTTGCATTATCTGTCTGTTTACCCCCCCCCCCCCCTTCCATCTTTTTCTTGGCAATGCAAGCTTGTTATTAATTGTCGATCTGGGGTTTCTGTTTCTTCTAGACGCAAGAAGAATGTACAAAAACAAGATGGTGTTTCACATCTGGGAGGTGGAGGGGTAATTCATAATGAAAAAAAACAATGGGCCTTCTTTACCAGCACACACACACACAGGCTGGTGACGGCACGACTGGAGACTGATGTTGCTGAATGCAGTTTTTGTGATGTCATCTTAACTAATTGCATTAAGCTGATGGTCCAGCTAATGGATCATCAGATTCCAAGAACCTCAGTCTGTCCACTCACCCCGTCTGAACAATCTGTTCTTTAGCCTCTTCTTCATTGTCTGTTACTGGTGTGTCTCCAGTTTGTATTAAACACAGATGGAGGAACCATTTTGATACTTCTACATAGCTGCAACTGCCAACACCACCATATCTATGCCAATACTACCCTTACTAGGGTCCAGACAGATATTTATTACAGTCATTACACTTGGTGTTACTAATTATTTCTTTTCCACTAGTAACAGTCTGTTATGTTGTGACAAAGACGGGAGCCCACAAAAACAGACAATAAAGCTAAACCACTAACCAACCCCAGTCACAGTGATTTCAGACTAGCAGACTCTGTCTAAATGGCAGGTTATAAGACGATTGTATCTGGATCATTTTGTTCTTTCCAGATGGCACGTACTGAGATCAGGTAAGCTCAGGCCACGCAGATGGCTTCGTCTCCCTGAAGTTTCTTCCTTCACACTGTCACCAAGTACTTGCTAATAATGGATCATTTGATTGGTGCAGTTTTATCTTCTTTCTCTCATCCTTCTCTCACCCAACCGGTCGCTCCCTGAGCCTGGTTCTGCCGGAGGTTTCCTCCTGTTAAAATGTCTGCGAAGGTTCTCAGTCATCCAGGTCATCGTAGTCAAAGGAGCTTGCAAAGAAAAGCGTCTGGACTTCTTTAAGTTACTTGAAGACGTTTCACCTCTCATCCGAGAGGCTTCTTCAGTTCTAAGGTCAAATGGTGGAGAGTCCCAGATATAAACCTGGTGGGAGTGTCCCCCCACAGAGGGACAAAAGGACCCC
This sequence comes from Neolamprologus multifasciatus, assembly GCF_963576455.1. Taxonomy (NCBI): domain Eukaryota; kingdom Metazoa; phylum Chordata; class Actinopteri; order Cichliformes; family Cichlidae; genus Neolamprologus; species Neolamprologus multifasciatus. The sequence goes on from NC_140455.1 coordinate 6,091,350, forward strand.
CTGATGATCCTCTAATTGCCTGAGCCAAGGTGTGGAACTGGGTGTGGGTCCCAATCAGCCAGAGTTTCGGGTGAGTTCATTGTGAAACCTGGCCCCACCTTATCATGCGAATTCCTGAGGTCAGATGGCCCAGGGTGTGAGTGGGCGTTAAGGCGTCTGGGAAGGGATCTCAAAACTGGATTATAGATGGCAGAGAGTTGGTGTCGTAAACCACCGCCTCTGTTCAAAGATGGTCGCTCACAGTGGACATAGATGGCTTCTTTCACTCCTCTTTCAAACCATCTGTCCTCTCTGTCCAAAATGTGAACATTGGCATCCTCGAAAGAGTGTCCTTTATCCTTAAGATGCAGATGGACAGCTGAGTCTTGTCCTGTGGAGGTGGCTCTTCTGTGTTGTGCCATGCGCTTGTGAAGTGGCTGTTTGGTCTCTCCAATGTAGAGGTCTGGGCATTCCTCGCTGCACTGTACGGCATACACCACATTGTTAAGTCTGTGTTTTGGCGTTTTGTCTTTCGGGTGAACCAGTTTTTGTCTGAGTGTGTTGCTGGGTCTGAAATGCACCGGGATGTCATGCTTGGAGAAAACCCTCCTGTTAAAAGGAAGTTTTTTTCTTTCCCACTGTCGCCAAAGTGCTTGATCATATGATTGTTGGGGTTTTCTCTGTATGTTTTATTGTAGGGTCTACCTTACATTATAAGGCACCTTGAGGCGACTGCTGTTGTGATTTGGCGCTATATAAATAAAATTGAATTGAATTGAAAATTGAGTTGAATTATCTGTATTGTACGATCTTTATTATTCAGCTTTGCAATGGCCCTTAACACACTCCCAATCCAGTAAAATCATACCTTGTTAGAAAAAACACCATGGCCTCCTCGGAGCCTGAACTTCAACATTACTGAGGCAGCGTGGGATCATCTTGACAAAGAGTGAAACAAAGTTCAGAGTTCAGGTTTTGTTGACGAATAAATGTGGCCGTACCAAATATTGACTTTCAAGCTCATTAGAATTGTACAAACTCTGTTTATGCCTTATATGCTTTTACATGCTTTCCTTCCGTGAGACGGACTACATGCACAAGATATCTTTTTACACTGATAACCTTTTTTATGGTGATAAAGCCAACATTTAGAGGTTGGTTGCTAGTAAGGTTAATGACTGGTTAGGTTTGGGAAAATATCACAGTATAGCTCAGAATATAATATAATTGATGCACATTGAAAAATGACACTTAGGAGTACAAGCCAGGTTTAAAGGTAATGCCATGGTGTCCCATATAAGCATCCATATGTGGCAAGTTAGGACTGTGAGAAGCGTCTCACGGTGGCCTCCATTTTTGAGCCAACTGGAACCTTACCGATAATAAATGATTGGTTACAGGCAAACTCTCAGTGATGGACAATTACTTTACCCACACTCTTATATGTGCTCTAGTTTAACAAATATATAATCTACCAACACTAAGTACAAAAACAAAACCTAACCACACTTTGAACAGTGAAAGAACTGCCACCCAGCTTTTAATCAGTACAGCATATACAAGAACCGCTCTTGGTCAAAGGAGCTTGCAAAGACTGAGAACCTTCACAGACAAGAACCGCTCTTATTTACACTTACACCACTGCTGAATCACACATATCCTTGCATTACGCATTATCCTTAAGACAGCCACCAAAGTGATTTTCTATTTCCTGGGTCACAAGCATACTGTAGTGCAAATGACAATGTTTCATTCTATAAAACACACTAATGCACACATTCATGCAAGACAAAGGGGCTTATTGAATGCAGAATGGTAACAGCCCTTCATAAGAAAGGCAAGCTGGAGCAGACTGAAGGAGAAAGCACATAACCGGGTCCAAAGTCTTCATCAAAGTGGACATTTGATAGCTGCTTGTGAGGCTGTTTGCATGAGATTCTGACATTGATACCTTCTAATAAAACAGCCGACTGCATCCGTGCATCCAGGCAGTCGAAAGGTCACTCCTAATAGGTCAACCTCGGACAGATGGGCAAGGACAGAGCGGGTGGTGTTTGTAGGTGCTTATTCCCAAAGAGCTATTTGGTTCCCTACACACTACATTACTGTCTTACTCTTTTGACTGATAATGCACAATAATATTAAAGGTCAAGCAAGAAGAGAATGGGTACAGAAACCACAGGTCCTTTCATCTGTGGAAAACAATAATGATATCAGCCTGTTAGGCTGAATACTGATGTTTGTGGCATGAAGAGGAGTTGTGTCTGTGAACATTTACTGCACATATGTGTTAGTTTCAGGACTTCTCTTGGCTCCCAAACACTCCTTTTACAGCATAACAAGTGCATGCATTATGCTCATCCACTTCTCTTCTCCAAGTCCTGACAGCGAGGATCTATTATTCTGGATGAATATTCCTGTAATCCTTTCACCAAAAACTCTTCAAAATGAGTTGAGATGTTGCTTTGATCCAAGAATCACACATCAAAAAAACTGCAACTCCTACATCAAAACATACATAACTAAAAGCCCGTGGCATATCTTTTACTTACGTCAAGGAAGAATGTACATTACCGAGAGAAGAAAAGGAGCAGCAGCTTTACATTCTTGCTGGAAAGGATGTTGATGGATCTAAGCTACAACTCAAAAACCAAACGGAGGACTGAGGTTATCGTGCAACATGGTTCAAGGGCCAAATCTAAGCACACCTGAACCACGTTATTTGCTTTGGCTAGAAAGACAGGGTGCCCTGCCTCTCCCTCTCATCCTTTTCTTCCATTTGCCTTCTCCATCCAACTGAAGCAAGAATGAATGATATTGTAGTGGAAGCACAAGGGAGCGCATAGCAAATCTAAGTTTAGGTGAAAAATCTGTCTGGAGTTTGGAAAGCGAAAGGCAATTTTCACATGTAGAGAAACGGGGCCGATGTGAGGGAGTGTGTGATAGGTCAATATAATAAAAAGAAGGGAGGTAAAGAACGAGGAAGTAGAAAGCAATTTGTTTTTCCTTGGTAAATTAATCTAGAACTAGCAACCTGTGGCTGTATACTGGGCAGTCAGGTTGGAGTATTTGTTTCTGTTCATAAACATATGAAATGTGAGACTTTGAAGGAACTCAATAAAATTGGTATTTAGAGTTATTTTCTATAAAGTGAAGGTTCAAAACTAAATGCTGCTGTATAGAAGATACAAATACTAATACTTTCAAGGTGGTCAGCATCCAGACCAAACCATCAGAAAATGTTTCTGAAGAATGTGAACATGTAACAATCAAGTTTACCTTTGACCTTATTGATATACCACGTCATCAATACAGATTGACATCCTATCCGTGAAATTTTGCCTGGAAATTTTTTATTTGTGGCACAAAACAAGATTTTTGACCCCTCAAAATCTAACCAGTTCATCCTTGAGTCCAAGTGAACGTGAATTTTTGTGGCATATTTGAAGAAATCCCTGTGCTCAGTTAACAAGAACCGGATGGGAATCCTAAAAACATAATTCCTCTTTCTTAGAGGCATGAAACAGCTACACAGTTGCTCTCTTACATTTTCCTTCCAGAGTTCTCTTTTTCTCAGGGTAAATGTTTAAGACACAAGCTTTTCTGAATACTATCTTTCATTTTATAGAAAAGTTATATAAAAAAGGTCAACACTTCTATCCATACTCCCGATCCTCCCTACTCCTGTAGAGGGTCATTAAAGCATTTCCCTAGGACAGATGTGGCGAGACAACGCTTTATCTTAAGGTTCATTGTGAGCAAAGATGGCTACGAAGATTAACACACATGCTTACTCTCCAGCTTTTGCTTCCTTACCTCAACCAGTCCAAGACTTTAGAGCCTGATTACCTCCGAGGTACGTCTAGAGGGATTATAAGGAAGCAGATAAGCAGAGGTTTGAACACAGCCACAGAGGTCAGGCCTATATTATTTGGCTATCAAGACCTACAGCACTGTACTCGTGCAGCAAACCTTTATTTAATCAGTGTAATTAAAACAAATCAGAAATTGCTGACAAGCCCTGATTCGTGCCAAAATACTGTATCCTCACAATTACATTACTAGGTTGGGTCATCCTAAAGTTCTTAAAAGAATACAGACTGAACGTTAGGATCTATTAAAGCGTGTAACAAGTTCAAGCACGGGCCACTTACAGCATCATTTGGCTGGACAAAGCAGATGAGGAAATGAGTTCTTTTCTGTGCAGCTGGCTCTGCTCAGCAAGCATCTGGTTGCAAGGAGGCAGAAAAACAAGCCCTCTGAGAACTTGAATGAAGAAACTGTGTCCAATTAATTAAAGGATAATCGTCACCGGATCTCTCTCTCCCTCTCTCAGGCCAACATGTTTGGTGGTGAGGAAAAGCAAGAGAGCATGCAGCCAGGGGGCCGAATGAAGATGAGAGAAGAGTCAGTCAAGTTGTGAATGAAGTCAGTTGAAAGGGTTTTAGTAGGTTTCTAAACATTAATGGGGGAGCTTCCATATAAGTGCAGGACCACCAGCCGTGACAGAACTTCTCTCACATGTCCGGCTGCTTTAGTCCAGGTCAGGGCTTTAAAGCAGAGGTCAAACGTTTCCTTTAAAGACCTTGTGGAGAGCAAACTTGTACTTAAGCTTAAGCTACTTTATAGTGGATGGTGAAACCTCTTACTTACTGCTTCTTTATGTTTGATTGTCAGTCTTAAATGGAAAGCTTATATAATGCCATAACTGCGACACTGACTAGCAATAACCAAAAAAAAAGTCACTAAAGTGCTATCATCGAGAGGTCAAAGCATGACAGAAAAGACATAACACCATGCCATTTATTCACATGAGAGTCACGACAAACATTTTCAGCACACTGCTGGAGAGGAAAATAGGAACAAAGACTTGTAGACTAAGTACAAGCACAGGAGATAAAGAAATTTCAAAGCTTTCATCTAGCAGGGCTGTTATCTGCCCCTCATATCACAGCCCAGAGCAGCAGGACAACTTCAATCACACACACAGCTCTTCTTCCCTGCCTTGCATTCCTGTGTGTGTGTGTGTTGAGGTGAGATGTCTAGAAGTGAAAAGTGCCGTACTTTGCTTTTTGTCCAACTGCTACATCAACTGTAAAGGCACCACACTTACAAATATTAAACACAGAAAGGCTGACAAATTTTACGTATATTGGCTAGTGTGCGCATTTTCTAGATGAACAATTACACGAGCAATAGGGAAAAGTGAAATTTGTGAGGAACACGTAGGAGGAAGCTGTGTGTGGAAGCCAGAGAGGGATATACGCAGAGACTTGTCTGGTCCGCCTGTGAGATGGCACCTCGGGGTCGGATATGATTTCTTACTAACGCACAGGAGAACCTTTGATTTACTGCTCCGAGACAACTTTTACAGATTACACGAGCGATATATAAATCTTCCCTTAAGGTTTTTAAATAGGCCGACTTCAGTGAGTGGGAGGTGAAGACAACGTTGCAGCACTAAAAACCAAACATGAGAAACTAGAAGCTATGCAGGCGCCCCGGGAGAGGAACACATGTCAGAGATCTTAGAGAGAGAGAGAAAGTCAATGAACAAACAGGTCATCGATTGGCACGTTGCATGTTGTCTCTTTATTAACTAATTTAGTTGCAATGTACTGAGTGCAGCCTGCATGATGGGCTTACTGGCCTAAAATACAAATATTTAAAAAGTAGAACTGGCCCAAAAAAAAGCCTCAATATTATCACTAAAACACACACATTGGTAATACCAACACAGTGCAAGTAAATTAATAATTCTCCACTACCTATGGAGAATTATAGGGAGCAGGGACAGGGAAACGTGTGGAGAATTTTTTTTATATAGTGCCAAATCACAGCCTCAAAGCGCTTTATATTGTAAGGTAAAGTCCTACAATAACAGAGAGAAAACCAAACAGGAAAGAATGAAGCAGCAAAAATGAGGTGAAAGACGAAGGGAGATAAATTGTGGGGCTTTTGCTTAAAATAAAGTTTTTCCAGGCTACTTTTTTTCTTTTCTTTTTTCTTTCTTTCTTTGCAACAGCAGTGTAAGGCATCCCTCTGTATAATCCTCTGGCGGTGACAGATGCTGAAAGATGGAGGGAGTGAGGGATGGCGGTGGAGGTTACGTGGCGGTACGCACACAATTCCACACTGTCAGTAGGGTCCATATGTCACTGTGTGCCTACTGCATGTCGATACTCTGCGTGCGTGCACGTTCATAATTTGGCAAGCCACGTATCCACCTCTGAGAGCAAAAATGTCCTTGTTCGCCTTCTTGCTGTCTTTCCATTACGCTGTAAAAGCCATTTGCTCTTCCTGTAAAACCTTCTGGGTCACCTTCAAGTTGTGCAGCTGCACAAATAGTTTAAATCACTTGCGACCATCAGCTTATTAAGTGAATTTTGGACATCTGAGGACGTCGTGGCAGGACGGACAAGGCTATTATATTCCAATGAATCTTCGAGACAGTTATAACTGCACCTTTTCAACCTTTGACAGACGAAATGGCGATGACCAGTTCGGATTCCAAGTGCTCATCAGAATCCAGTTTATTATATCACTATTTATTCTGAATGGTCTCTTGTCTTCTAACAATAACACAACAGTGAAAGTGTTTCCATCCACCTGCTTTTCTTCCCAAAAGTTTGCACAAATGTGGAAAACAGCACGCTGGAGTGCATTGTGGTGACGCAATTAGGAAAAAGGGTATATTTATGTAATTAGTTTCACTTGACACTAAACTTTTACCAATTAATTAGTAAGTAAGTTAGAAGTAGCTTCCCCTAACCCTGGCACAAGAACCACGAGTTTAATTTTGTCTATCCCTTGATCTTTCCGTTTCCCACAATTTATCAAGTAGTGCCAAAGTCTATTTTGTCTATCTCTGTCCTCTCCCTCGGGATACGTCAATCCCACAAAACAAAAAGTCCCCATTCACACACACGCACAAACAAACACACACACACACACACACACACACACACACACACACACACACACACACACACACACAGGCAGTCCTTATTCATAGATTCTTTGCTGACTGTGACATGCAGCCTTGGTGGGTGAAAGATGCAACTGGCTTGCTGGAGGGAGCGCTTAGAGCAGGTTAGCCGGGGTCGTCGAGACAAAATGTGAAAGAATTCTGTTTTTCAGGCCCTGGGGCATCTCGTCCCTCATGTGAAAGCTCCACATCTTCTCAGGGCCAGAGTGTTTCAGCAGGTGACAGGTACCTGTGGATGCTTGGGAAATTTCCATTTTTCCAACTCCTCCTACACTTAAGTTGAAAAAACAATTGAATGCTATTGGCGGGCAAACTAATTAATTTTGCTAGTTAACCCTTTAAGATCTACCATAGAACCAAGTCCACCAGAGCTTATATTATATTTTTACATGCTGTGGAGCCATTTTTGGGAGCATTTCAAGTTGATATACATCAATACAACCATTACAGCCTAAATTTTAAAAATATGTGTGCATTAAGTGCATAGTAATTACATAAATTGCAAAAAAGTGCAATAAACTACAAAAAAATTGAAAATCGTTTTTGTTTTTTTAACATATATTTCTAGTTAGAGAATTTTAAGAGGCTTATCCCTCAAAACTGTAAATACAAAAAAGTTGCACAAAATAGTTTCCCACCACAGGAAATTTATTTTGAGTGTCTTCATCGTTTTATTTTTGAAATACACCAATTTTTATATACTGCAGGAAAAACGAAAATAAATATTATAATGCAAATTTGTAAAAAAGCAGCATATGCATCAAAATAAACTATTTCCAGCAGTGCAATATGAGTCCTAAGCATCCCAGAAACCACACAGAAAGTCATGAAGTCAAACATAACTTTTAAAAACACCAGTATAGGCTCATAAGGTCCCGATGGTAAAAAACTACATTTCCGCAAAATGACGTCACTTCCGGTTTCGGGCAGGTCATGGCAGACATGTGATAGTTCACGCTGATGGATGTAGGAAGTGTTACAAACAGCTGATCGGATCGGCAAAGCGTGTTTCTGGAATATTATGTTTTTGTTGCTGCAAGCGCTTTTTATGCAGTTTTTGTAAAGCTATATGTGGAAGGAAACTGTGACCGAGGACAAGCTGATGGCATAAGATGTAAGTACAACTCCTCCGGTTTCATATGCAAAAAAAATTATTGCGCTAGCTCACGTGGTTGCAGAGCTACCGGGATTTAAAAATAGTTAGGCAAAACAGAGCGCGCCCGCTCCGACCGGCTTTAAAGGGTTAACTATTGTCACCTGCTTTTTTACGGTGTGTGTGTGTGTGTGCGTGTGTGTGTGTGTGTGTGTGTAAGCGATTGAAAAGAAACCCTATTAATTGAAGACCTAGTAGTGTCGTTAATACAGTCATTGCATGTGCATGAATGACATATCAACAGCCTTTATTAATCCATACATAAATACACTTTTTATACATGGACATTAAAAGAAAGAATAAATGACTGTGGAGACAGATGCTGGACTTCAGGTTCTCGGGTAACAGGATCATGGGAAAAGTCTCCATACCATATGTTTGTTTTTAAGTGTGTGCATGCGTGTCTACCTATTGGCAGCCTCTGTCTCCGTGTTTGAAGTCTAGCCAACAGGTGGTCTGGTATTCTTTAACATCAACAATGGTCAAGGAAAAGACAAAGAGCATAGACAAAGACCAGGGCAAGTGAAGGATTGGGAAATGTAAATTCAGGCAAACTGAATCCAAAAATGATTTGGAATCATCTACAGAACAAATAATGATACGTAATGGTAACTGTGTACTCGGGGTATTACACTGTCAGTAGCATTTCTGGTCTCTTTTCCCTCCTGTGTCTCTCAGCAGGTGTGGAGAAAACTGCATCTCCATTAAGATCAGGATTTTTTTTTCTGAATGGGATGAGGAGCTGTACAGGAGAGCAACATCAATCACTGACATGAGTGTGGAGGTCAGCGACAGTTCACCGGTTAGAGAAGACTGAGCAAGAGAAAAGGATGAGATAAAGAATGAGAGAGGGTGGGGGCATGAGACAGAGAGGATTAGAGTCTGAGTGTGTCAGAAAGAGACATGGTCTAAATACAGAAAGTAACATAATTAACATGACAGGACACGGAGGGCCATGAACCTACTTTAGACTTCTAAAGAGTACAATTGTTGAAAACTGATAAATTAAGTCGGCCTAAACCCCGAACACTGCCATCCTTGTACATCGCCCCTTCTCCTATTTACTGATTCATTTACTTCCCATGTGCACTATTCCCACCATCCTAAATGTACTTCACTCGCTGTGTGTGTGTGTGTGTTCGTGCATGTATGCATGTGGCACCCTGCAAGTATTAAAACTTGAACGTGTTTGGTAACATTATACTTATATCCTGCATTGGAGCAAAGGCTACACACGTGCATGTGTTTAAGTGCACATAGATGCGTGTCTGTATTTACTTTACATGTCCAATATGTAAGAAATGCTCTAAACCACATGGAGTCCTATACACCATGTAGCTCAGAAAGTCCTGAGCTACAGGTCTCCCCCTCCCTGGTTTGTGATGAATTATCTCCCCACTGAGGTGTATTTATTTGTTGGTTTGTTCCCAGAGTTTTTTGTTTGTGGAGGTGGAATTGCACTCCCAGAGCAGGACTAAGGGTGTATTTACACAGCCTACAGTGATTTAAGGCAGGATAACAGGATGAAGTCCCCTTGTTAGCATAATTTACTATTTTCCAGAAACCTCTCCCTACTACTTTGCACCTTATTAAATGTGAGAGCAGAGCAGCGTCTGGCTTCGGGTGTTACTGTACAATGAAGGTCACTTGGGAGAACTTACGGGCTTGTGAGGAAAAGTTTTGTTTCCATTCTACTGTACAGTGCTCAAAGGTTACTGCCGGAGAAAAACCAGCCTGTACCTGGACCTTGTTTTAAACTTTGCATGAATTGAAACGCGTACAATTCGGCCAATAGCTAGGTTCCCGCTCTTTGGCAATCCTCCCCTGAGTGTGACTGGATCAGTGGCCATAGCAGACTTCGTGAGGCCAAAACGAGCAGACTATAACTTAAAACGGCACACTGGGAATTCTCTGTTCAGTCTGAAAAATGGCAGGGATAAATAAAAGTGGATTTTGACATGTACGCCCACGTACACATGCACCGTGTAGTGGGCTGCACGGTCCATTGGTCTGTGCTGGATCAAATTAGGCTTTGAGCACATAGATTTATCAATGTACGAATCTTAAGGCATTTAAAGGAAAACTCTGAGAGCTATGTTCATCAACTGTTCCAGATCCAGGTTCAACTGTGAGAGGAGGAGCTTTCAGTAAAGGAAATGTCATAAATTATTTCCAGTGCAGAGGTAAGGTGGGAAAACATAGAAAAGACTCAAAAGGAAGGTGGAAAAAGCTAAATGCTTCACACTGGTTACCAAAGCACAGCCTCAAAACACACCCAAAATATCTGTATTTGAAAAGGCATATCCCTATGAGTGAAGTATCAAAAGTAGAAATACTAATATATGGAAATCAATCCTTGTCAAATTTATTGTTTCTACATCGATCGACTGACCAGAGGCTGGATTTCGCCAATTCAACTCTTCTTGACCCAGACCAGCTAGTCAGGCTTGCAAGTGAAGATGGTCCATTTTATGCATGAGTAACAAGCAAAAACACCAGTGCAGGCAAGCAGTTGCACGCATATTCACAGCCTAATGTTAATGTTGGGTGGCTTTGGCTGTTAGCAAGTTCTTCAGAATGAGTGAAGAAGACCAAAGTAACACACAGGGGCAACATTTGTAACAACAGACCTAACAGAGACTTTAAAATCACCCACCCAGGTTAACATGCTCAGTTTGAAAAAACTAACAAAAGAGAAAGCGGCTAAAGCTATACAGAGCTGAAAGCCCGCTACAAGCCAGCAGCCTTGGTATGATCAACAAAAAGAATGAAAAGAAAATCACAGAGACAAAAATACAGATTGCATATAAGCCTATAAGAACAGAGCTTCATTTGATCTCTTACTTCAATAAGAGATGTTCTTTTGGTAAATTATGGCCCTGTGTAGTCTTAAACAGTATCCTCTAGGGCAAGGCTACTTTGTAACTGACACTGTGCTACTGTTTAAACTTCCACCATCCTTGGTTTTTTAGTCAGATTGTTTGTGACAGCAGATTTTAAAATGTGAGATTTAAGAATGGTGGTCCACAAATCAATGGACATCGCGATGGTCATCTTTTATATACAGTCTATGGCTGTATTTATGCAAGATGATCTCTCTCAAACATGTCAGAGTAAGGATAGGCTGTAGCCCAAACACAAATGTCCAAGCCCAGCTACCTTACATTTCATAATAAAGTACAGTTCTTGGATAAATGTACTCGGCCGCTTTGCACCGCTGTATCACAGCGAGCCAAAAATGTCCGGAATAATGGATGAAGACAAAAATTTGACTGCACAAAAGAGGTTAACGATGACATGTCTTTAATTACAACAGTATAAATTAAGTAATCCAGCCATATTCGTTCACAGAATGTAAGACACACCTGCTCTTTGTTAATGGACCGAGTTCTGATAAATGACTGTGTGAAAAAGGGTGTTGCAGATGCTTCCTTAAAATAATGAAGAAATGGGGAAAGGATCACATATTTGATCTGGAGTGAATTAGTGGGAAATCAGGAAGGATGGGTGAGTGGTATTGTGTGTGTGTGTGTACGTGTGTGTGTGTGTGTGTGTGTGGAGGGGGGGGGGGCAGTGTTAGAGGCCAGTTGAGCCTGTTTGAGGCTTGGAGCATGGGGTTGACGAAGTGAGCAGAGCCCTGGAGAAGAGAATCTGGACGGCTGCAGTATGCAAAAGGCTGTAAAAGAGCCATAAAACGGGGTCGTGCAGAGGGGACACAGAGAGGTCTGGGAAAACACCCCCCGACACTCTCAGCATCCCTCACTCCCTTCTCCGCTCGTCCACTCATTCACGCACATTCCTGCAGCGTCTCTCAGTGTGTCTGTCTCGCTTTTCTCAAACCACCAAATCTATCATCATCTCATCCTTCTGCTCCAAAGCTGTATTCTTCTACACTCATTACTTCTGTTTTGCGATGCCAGAAGCCATATTAGTGTTTCCTTTATAGCTATTTAGATTTACTGTTTCCATGCAGATTTTTTTTCTCCTTTAAAAAAGTGTCTTCAATAAATACTGAATGCAAGAAATTGCGGTTTAGCAGTTTAGATGCCAATTTTCTCTCTCTTTGCAAATTACAAAGTAAGCTGGACAGAATACTATCAAGCATATGTGAAAACACTACTATTGTTCCTCTGGGAATTGTGATTGACTTTTTTTTAAAGAGCACACCAGATAAATGATTCTATGTGTAATCAACTAGTCTAAAGCTTAAAACATATGTCATTTGATTAGCTGATCAAATTAAAATTTGTGGACAAATTCAGCTGAAAATGGATGAATGAGTTCAATGTCCTAGCAAAACAACAGAGCATCTGTAGCCTCTAGGTTTCAAACGTGAGAATCTGATGCTCTGGTTGTTCTAACATTAGCTCAGGATTAACTCACTGCTGAAGTTAAACATTTTTTCACAAAACACTCCCAGAAAAAATGCTTCTGTAAAAAGGCCAAGCTTTATGGACTTGATGATTAATTACATAAATAAATAATCCGCAGGTGAATAATGACAAGCATCCTCTGCTGGAGTATTCACACTTCTAACACGTTTATATATAAATCTCAGGGAGATGCAGCAAAGTTTTCGTTGGCTTGTTAAAACTGAGAAACAGCTCAGTGCGCTGAACCCTGACCTGTGTGTTGCAATGCTCACTCACCCATCATATTAGATGCCATCCCTCTTTCCCTGTATCCATCTCTCTGTCCTGTCCTCCCTCTCTCTCGTTCTCTGTCCTTCCATCCCATATGTAGATCCACAGACTGATAAATGCTGCTACTCTATTATCCTTGACAGCCCTTTCCCCCCCTTTCATCCCTCCCCTCCCTCCCTCCTGCATTCCTTTCCTGCACATCTTCGGTCTCTGTCTTGAGGCCTGCTCTGATTACCCATAATCCATCCCATTCCCTCCGCCTTCCAGATGATGTGTGGGCTGTGTTCAGCCAAGCGCTGTCTCAACTTTATGTTGATGAATGGTGATTTGACATCATATCAAGATAAGCAGGTAAAGAGATGCCAAAGGAGGGGTACAGTGGCTGACTCGAGCTTGTCTGACTGTCATCGGTAGTTCTTGGTTAACAGCAAAAGGCTTGGGTGTACGTTTTCGAGAACAATTTACTGTATATGGTTAAATCATTCACCTGAGCAGCTTGCCATTGTATTTTTTTTTTCTTTGCTGGCTCATCTCTGTTTTACATTCCATTACACCACGCAGCCAATATAAAGAGATCCCACATCATTAATAAACATTTATGATTCACCGTATCCACCTTTAGGAGCTCATGTTTCAAAGATAAAAAAAGTGTGGAGCTGTCCTTTCAGTAAAGACATTTTTACAGTCAAAAAGAAAACCTCCTAGTTCAGTTAAAAAAAAGGAAAAGAGTTTTGAACAGTAGAGTTAAATTGCATCGTAAGCCCTTATACAAACCCTAAAACACAGGGTGGTCACACCATCAAATTGACAAGTGACAGATTGAAATTTAAAGACTTTTCTTCACATATTTTGGGGTCTTTAAAAAATAGCACTAGTTGCTCCTTTAGGCAGTTCTGGGCCCACCTGAAATGACTGAAAAGTGGCAACATAAAGCTTTAGATGAACCAATTTTAGATAAGTTTTAAAAAGTACCAGTAGCGGAAAAAGGCTACAACACTCGATGGCTGTACTATACTACAATAGATACAGTGGGGCAAAAAAGTATTTAGTCAGCCACCGATTGTGCAAGTTCCCCCACTTAAAATGATGACAGAGGTCAGTAATTTGCACCAGAGGTACACTTCAACTGTGAGAGACAGAATGTGAAAAAGAAATCCATGAATTCACATGGTAGGATTTGTAAAGAATTTATTCGTAAATCAGGGTGGAAAATAAGTATTTGGTCACCTCAAACAAGGAAAATCCCTGGCTCTCACAGACCTGTAACGTCTTCTGTAAGAAGCTTTTCTGTCCCCCACTCGTTACCTGTATGAATGGCACCTGTTTGACCTCATCATCTGTATAAAAGACACCTGTCCACAGCCTCAACCAGTCAGACTCCAAACTCCGCCATGGCCAAGACCAAGACCAAAGAGCTTTCGAAGGACACCAGGAAAAGAATTGTAGACCTGCACCAGACTGGGAAGAGTGAATCTACAATAGGCAAGCAGCTTGGTGTGAAAAAATCAACTGTGGGAGCAATCATCAGAAAATGGAAGACATACAAGACCACTGATAATCTCCCTCGATCTGGGGCTCCACGCAAGATCTCATCCCGTGGGGTCAAAATGATCATGAGAACGGTGAGCAAAGATCCCAGAACCACACGGGGGGACCTGGTGAATGACCTGCAGAGAGCTGGGACCAAAGTAACAAAGGTCACCATCAGTAACACACTACAACGGCAGGGAATCAAATCCCGCAGTGCCAGACGTGTTCCGCTGCTGAAGCCAGTGCATGTCCAGGCCCGTCTGAAGTTTGCCAGAGAGCACATGGATGATACAGCAGAGGATTGGGAGAATGTCATGTGGTCAGATGAAACCAAAGTAGAACTTTTTGGTATAAAATCAACTCGTCGTGTTTGGAGGAAGAAGACTACTGAGTTGCATCCCAAGAACACCATACCTACTGTGAAGCATGGGCGTGGAAACATCATGCTATGGGGCTGTTTTTCTGCCAAGGGGACAGGACGACTGATCCGTGTTAAGGACAGAATGAATGGGGCCAAGTATCGTGAGATTTTGAGCCAAAACCTCCTTCCATCAGTGAGAACTTTGAAGATGAAACGAGGCTGGGTCTTCCAACATGACAATGATCCAAAACACACCGCCCGGGCAACAAAGGAGTGGCTCCGTAAGAAGCATTTGAAAGTCCTGGAGTGGCCTAGCCAGTCTCCAGACCTCAACCCCATAGAAAATCTGTGGCGGGAGTTGAAAGTCCGTGTTGCTCGGCGACAGCCCCAAAACATCACTGCTCTTGAGAAGATCTGCATGGAGGAATGGGCCAAAATACCAGCTACTGTGTGTGCAAACCTGGTAAAGACCTATAGTAAACGTTTGACCTCTGTTATTGCCAACAAAGGTTATGTTACAAAGTATTGAGTTGTATTTTTGTTATTGACCAAATACTTATTTTCCACCCTGATTTACGAATAAATTCTTTACAAATCCTACCATGTGAATTCATGGATTTTTTTTTTCACATTCTGTCTCTCACAGTTGAAGTGTACCTCTGGTGCAAATTACTGACCTCTGTCATCATTTTAAGTGGGGGAACTTGCACAATCGGTGGCTGACTAAATACTTTTTTGCCCCACTGTACATGCTGATTTAGATTCAGTGTTAAATCAAAGTGGAAAATAAGAGGAAAAACACAGCGATACTGCCACTCTGCGCTTTCACACTCATTTTGTTATTGCTTGCAGTTTCACTGTAATGTCAAAATACATTAGTCAACTCATTGCATTCTAAGCTAAGCCTGAACAGAAGCTTACCGACTGATGGATTGCTACTGGTTATTTTTACCCCCTGACAAACCACGAGTAGGGTCTGGGATTACACGGGCAGTATGAAAATACTGGAGCCCCCTAAAGACAACAAAAACCTACCCATGCAAGCTCACACAGGACACAGGTAGTGTCCTTATTTCATCGTGTCATACATTCACACAGTGGGGTTTAAAAACTGCTACTAAGACATGTGCAGGCAAACTTTCAGAGAGACATGAACGTAAAGCTGAAAGCACACTGTAGCAGCAGAGGAAAGGTCTTAGAGGGACAAGATACTGTGACCATGTACGCTCACTTCCCACTTAACACTGAGGCCCAATACTCCCACGCAGCAACTCCCCAACCTTCGCCAGCTGGTCTTGACCGAGGCATGGCGTGTTCAGCGCACAGTCTTTCTCTTTGCCACCTGCTTGTGGAATGTTCCATGTGTGCAGCTGTGTATGTATGAAGCTCTCTAATGCGCCAGCAGCAGCAGCTCAGGTTGGCTCGTTGAGAACTCTAATTGACTGCTGTACTGTCTCTGGCAGGGGTGACTGAAAAGCTCATTAGTCCCTGAGCACCGCTGGCCCGTGACCTGGCAGGGCCTCTCTGTCTGAACCACTGAGGTCTGAACACAACAGAAAAGAAAGTAAAAGTAAAAAATGTCAAAGTAAAATAGAGCACATCCCAAATGTTACTGAATTTCAGTCAGTTTTGAAACTCGCCATCCAACTTCCTGTTTCATAAAAATGTTTGACATGCTATAAGTCGTCTAAGAGCTCAAACAACCCACAATAGGATGCGATATTATTGAGATTGAGATTATTGAGTATTTCAGTAAAAGTAACCGCAATAAAAGCAACAATAAACTTTGTCAAATATGTTTTATCCAAAAGATAAAGTTACCTCACTTCAGTTATTGTTTTGCTGCAAAATGAGATTTAACATTATACATGAATATAACCAATCCCATTGTGCTCATTAACAAAGAATCATTCACATTGATGGCAACATTTTGGCAATCTGTCTGCACTGATAAATTAGACAGCAGTTATTTACAATCTGTCTGAGAGTGAAATATTACAATGCTGTGCTGGATTGACACCCTAGTTTCTGATGAATTTGGCAAAGGAAAAGCATTTAGATTCAAGCTTCACCCAGAACCCAATGGCTATGAAAAGTCGCCTATAAGCACTGACACATATATTGGCGTTTTAATATACAACTCCTCAGATGTCAGTCTGACTTGTGTTAATCATAAAGTGCTGAAGTATTGCATCTGCACCGAGCCTAGCTCTGCTAAATGGCCGAGAGTGTGAATGAGCCAACCATCGAGGAATGTGGGTCACACATGATGCAAGTCAGCATGCAGGCCTGGGCTCTCTCTCTCTCTCTCTCTCTCACACACACACACACACACACACACACACACACACACTTACATATTCACTTTATAGTCTTTTCACCAATCCCACAAACCCACAAGTGCTGTCAACCGCTTGATATACATGCGACTGTCTTCAGCTTATTTGTATTTGTTCTAAGCAGTTTGACATTTGTTTAGGACCCAATTTTTAAGCCATCCTGTTTTCAGCACTTTAAGTCTGACATGCTAACTAGATACTCTTACTGTCACTCTCCCTGCCAACAGGCAGTTGTAGAGAAGGACCAACCCACTGCCCGATTTAGACTCATTAATGACAGCTGTTATGTGCACCATCAGCCGGGAAGAAGGAGGGAAGCGAAGTTGGTGTAAGAAAAGAAATGTGAAAGATGAATCACTGGTTATTGTAGAGCATTTTGAATATCAACACTGTCCAGAGTCTGTTTCTTTATACCTTAGCATATAAAAAAAACACTCAAAAATTCATGTGTCTCCAGTGATTTAAGACAGGAAATTCTCATAATCTAATCCTGCGGAATACAAGCGGATAACTTAAAAAGCCAATTGCCTTTGGGCCTGGCGGTTTAGGTGTTGTGGGGCTTAAAGGAAGGTAGCGGTGTAGGAAGGTAACATTGGAGCACAGAGAGGGACAGCAAGCATGAATGAACACTTTGTGGAGCGTAGAGGAATGCAAATACAAGGTCCAGGCCACAAAATGAGAAAACAAATATCCTCCTTTTGCCGTGCTCCTACTTTAGCTGTCTGTCAATGTGTGTCTGTCCTGTTCCCTTAATAATCTATCACTGGACATGTCACATGGCAGGTAAGATGCCACTTGTAATCAAAGGAATGCCTGATGTCCCGTGGTTTAAAAGAAGTATCAAACAGGTTTAACGTTAAATGTGTTTTAAATTTGCACTTAAATTAATCAACTACGCCCTAAATTACTGATTGATCTTTCGCTACAGCCTCCTTCCATGAAGTCCTTCCAGAAAATGATCGATCAAGTGCCCAACCCTATTCAACACGGGCCATTTCTGTGGCACACTAACAATTTGAATTTGTTTTTAATGGACATTCTCGCTGACAGACAGCGGTTAAGAGCTTCTTATGGGGCTTCTGTTGGACAACGAGGGCATCTGTGTCCAACAGCGAGGAGGCCTCCGAAGGGCAGGAGGACAGATGACACCCCTGTCAACGCTACCGCCGCAAACACCGTGAAAACATACAGCCGACTGTCCCGACCTCCGACAGCCTTTCCCCTCCTTTGCTCTGTGTTCAACATATGTGCTGTTTTGTGCCACGTTGAGCAAATACCATAAAAACAGATATGGAAGCGATTAAGAGCATTGAAACTGGATCTTGGGACTGTATTTTTTTCCACTGCAAAAAGGGCAAAACTTATCACAGCTCTACGTTTTACGATTTTATATTACACAGCGAGAGCAGCTGGGTCCAGAAACCTTTGCCAATGGTCTTTTTCGAACTATTTATTGAGGAACTGGAAAAGTGAGAGGAGGGGTGAATTAGTGGATTGTAAGAGCACCCAAGGGGGCCCCGTGGTTGCATTCAGTAAGAGACATGCAAGGATAGACAGGGTAACAGTAGCTTTTAACTCCAGCAATAGTGGATAGATGGCCTGTGCTGACAAACTGGTATCTGCACAATTATAAGATCACTGACACAATATGACTCACAAGAGGTTTTTTTCTTGAACCAATTATTTATTGATTTTTTTAATATTAAAAGAAAAAGGCAGTACAAATAAACTCTATGAATCTATTACTAAACTTCACACACAGCAATTTATTTTGCTGATAAATCTTTCAATACAGAACTTAAGAAGTTAGAGTTCTTAAACATAATAGAGTGAATAAGCACTTCTATCGAAATATGATTAGTGGTGTTGAGTTCCTGCCAGGTTCTCACCATGCTAAAGCAGTTTTTATCCTGTAATATGAGGGCTATTAAATTTTTTTTCAGTTCAAGACCAAGAGGAGACACTTAGTCTCTTGCCTCCGATCCAGAACCATGAAAGCATATTTCTGAGGGCAAAGGGTCCCGAAACAGGTAGGCCTGTGGCCAAATGTGGCTCCCTAGCTCATAGTTTCAAACAACAACATTGAATACAATCCTGCATTTGTGAAGGGTTGAAGGAGAGCTTATAAAAACAAAGAGGTCCACTTTTGAGGCTTTATTTAAAAACATATTAGACTAACATGTCCAGATTTATTTAGAATTTCTTTGTCTTTATGATGAAAAATAAACTAGAAGAACTGTCTTGAGGCGACTTTTGTTGTGATTTGGCGCTATATAAATAAAATTGAATTGAATTGAATTGTCTGTGAAGGTTCTCAGTCATCCAGGTCATCGTAGTCAAAGGAGCTTGCAAAGAAAAGCGTCTGGATTTCTTTAAGTTGCTTGAAGACGTTTCACCTCTCATCCGAGAAGCTTCTTCAGTTCTAAGGTCAAATGGTGGAGAGTCCCAGATTTAAACCTAGTGGGAGTATCCCCCCACAGAGGGTCAAAAGGGTCAGATGATGATCCCCCTGATAATCCTCTAAACGCCTGAGCCAAGGTGTGAAAATGGGTGTGGGTCCCAATCAGCCAGGGTTTCGGGTGAACACATTGTGGCTCTTCTATTCTAGATGGCTCTTCTATTCTAGAAGAGCCACCTCCACAGGACAAGACTCAGCAGTCCATCTGCATCTTAAGGATAAAGGTCACTCTTTCGAGGATGCCAATGTTCACATTTTGGACAGAGAGGAAAGAGGAGTGAAAGAAGCCATTTATGTCCACTGTGAGCGACCATCTTTGAACAGAGGCGGTGGTTTACGACACCAACTCTCTGCCATCTATAATCCAGTTTTGAGTTCCCTCCCCAGACGCCTTAACGCCCACTCACATCCTGGGTCATCTGACCTCACGAAATCACATGATAAGGTGGGGCCAGGTCTCACAATGAGCTCACCCGAAACCCTGGCTGATTGGGACCCACGCCCAGTTTCACACCTTGGCTCAGGCGATTAGAGGATCATCAGGGGGTCCTTTGGTCCCTCTGTGGGGGGATACTCCCACTAGGTTTAAATCTGGGAGTCCCCACCATTTGACTTTAGAACTGAAGAAGCTTCTCGGATGAGAGGTGAAACGTCTTCAAGCAACTTAAATAAGTCCAGACGCTTTTCTTTGCAAGCTCCTTTGACTAGAAGAACTGCTCTATACTGTGCAGCAATCCATGTCAACAGATGTTGTGTTTTATGCTGGATGATCTGGATTTTCATTACTTCTTTCAAGCTCTTGTTGTTGATAAGTGGCAAAAAACTGCCATTATTCAATGTTATTATTGTTAGTCCCACCTGTGTGGTTTGAATTTGTTGGGAAAAGAGAAGCGACACTGATGTGTTTCATAGGATTTGTACAAAAACTAGACACTTTAAGTGCAAGAAACACTGCTATGGACATGGTATGCCATATTCTTACTAAATTATTTCTTTTAAAAAAATCAGGAGATTAAAAACTTAAAAACATACACTACTGTGACAAAGTAATTAAAAAACAAATACCAGCATGATCTTGTGGGTTGGTGTGAAGTTAAGCTATAATAAGCTTTCCCTACTGTGGCTTGCCACAAAGGTATAATAATAATAATAATAAAAAAAAAAATATTACAGTTACACTGGGAAAACCAGTGCAATGAACTTGCATTTGTTTACTTTTCACATGGGAACTGGTTCTTGTAGTCAGTTGCCTTCTTCAAAGCGACTTTGGTGTGTCAAGGCTGTTGCTGCCTGCTATTAGTTTGGGACTGAATGGGGTCAAGTTGGTAATTATGTGCAATCTGTTTGTGACATTACGGCAATTAACTGGGATAAATTGGGAAAAATTGCAAATCTGGTAGCATCTATTAAAACTCTGCTGGTATCTACATACGCAGAAATTTACATTACTTACATTCAGAGTCCAACCAGAACCCCAAGGAACTGAAACACAAATTCAGAAATTCCTCCACAAATAGTGACGCAGTTGCTGCAGGACAATGGTTTAACTGCAAAATAACACTCGATACTTGGCAACCTAGTTTTATATAGGAATATAACCAGAATACAAGTAGTTGGCAAGTCCACTATTATACAATAAAGAGAACATTGAACAAAGATAAAACCATTCACAACCCAGGGTTAGCATTTGGATTTTACTGCTCGGTTTGACTAACTTGATATAGAAAAAAAATAAATAAATAAACAAAAAATAGTATCTTAAAGGTAAAGTGTGAACATTTTCACCACTAGAATTCAGTAGATTGCACAATGTAGTCAACTGAAGTCTGTTTTCCTGTTTCTCGGCTCGTAATGCTCTGTGTCCTTTATGAAATTTTAAATTGTGCCGTTGTTTCGAGCTGTAGTTCCCACAGGCAGAAGAGATTTCCAAACGTTCTGTTCTCTCATGTGAGGATAGCATTAGAGGTTAGTTTCCCAGCATCCTGCACTCCTCTCATTAACAACCCATCCATCAAATGGGCCGCTGTCATCCTGTGCTGCCACCCTGTCATTTAGCTCGCTGCAGAGAAACAACACACTCACATTACTTATTACTTTCCTTACCAAAGTCTGAAAAGTGAACATGCATTTTTGGACAGGGGTTGTTTTTTTTTTTCTTCTTCTTTCAAATCACAGCTTGTGAATGTATCCATGTGGAATTTGTGTACGTGTGGTTTCTAAAACATACATTCGTTCGCGTTACAAACCCTTGCAATGATAATCTAAATGTTGGGGGGGGGGGCTTAACCAAAAACAATGGAATGGGAAAGGAAACACACACATTATTTTAAAACTACCGCTTGTATGTAGCACAAATCATAACATCAAATCCCTGGAGAATGTGAGCAATTTTGAAGTGGCTTGTGAAAGTGGTCATGTGTAGTTTTATGTGAGCGAGGCTGCTTTCCCCTGCAAAGGTTAACGTTTGAGGGGGAAAAGATGCCGAGGTCAAATCCATGTTTTAATCTCTATCACATTCCTGTGTCAAATTTGTTACTCTCCATCACACTAAATCTGATGAAACACAACAAAAAACACACTTTTCTCTGACTAATGCCTTGCAGAACCTTCGGCCCTGCACAGCATGTAGGCCCCATGTGAGCATGAGGGTGTCTCCATGACTAAGCTGTGAGTGAAATGAAACAGAATGCTACAGTGATAAATTAATGCCGGTCTCATTTTTCTACAGCAACAAGCAAGTGAAAGTATCACCAGTGGGAGACCCCGATATGCTTTCTAACTGAGATAGGACCGGGTATCTGGGAAATCACACGGACAAATGCATACTCTCTCAACCCCTCTCCCAAACAATACTCAGGGGCACAATGCACCTGGTCTCTCGCCATGGCCGGAATGACACTCTGCAGGTCCCAGATTCCAGAGTCCAAGAAAAACAGCAGAGTGTGTTTGCAGTACACTGCGCTCTGAGAGGCATGCACAGAAATGTCAATAAACTGAGACCATGCGAAGCGAAACAGAGAGAGCTCAGACTGAATCTGCAGATTGGTGCGTCGCCTACTTTAAGAAAAAAAAATGTCACAGGACTGGGTTTCTTCATAATGTCAATCCTCAGGCCACAACACCCACTATCACATTTTCTGACGCCAGAACAGTAGGAAGGCTAGTGACACATTACATGACGCAGTGTTTATGAAAAATACTGCATGCAGGCTATGTTTTAGTTGGGGTTAAACATTCTCTACTGTTTTGTTTTTCTTTACGTAATATGTGTAGGAGGCAGGAATACTGCGCTCTTATTCTGAAAGGCCCAAGCTTTATTATGTGTTATATGTTATGTGCTCTAACCCTTTAATGTTAAAGCGCATATCATGAAATAATGTTGCCCATTTTCTTCCTGGGTGTTCATGGGGAATAATGCCAAACATATATTGCAGAAAGTGAAACTTTGGTTGGCAATCAGCTACATGCAGCTACATGCAGGTACATGCTGGTACATGCTGGTACATGTCATGTATGCATTGCTGAGAGTAACACAGTCACACGTTCTTCCAAAGTCCCAATAAAACCTGACTTGACCTGTCCTTAAATGGCCCTCCACATACACGTCAGTGGGCAAGCCATAATTACTTTTGCGATATTCATTCATTGGCATCCACTCTTAACCACTTGAAAGTCTTAAGAGGAGTAACAGTATGAGTAACACTCTTTTCTAAAGACAAAATACACACTATGTATATTTATGAGTACAATAATTCTTTTTCTCTGTCGTACTTTTATAAAAAATGCAAAGCACAGTTCTGTGAGTTCCTGTAGCACCCTGTACGATAAAATCATCACCGATACAGAAAACAAATCATCAAAATATTTGAGGGAATGGATCCGACCTTTAAAAAAACAACAAAAGAAAGCACAACTATATACTAGATTAGGATTAATGAGGCTGATACAACATGTTGAATGGTGTTTAAAATGGACTTATTCCACTACTTTGAAGAAGTTCCTGAAATAGTAAAACCACGGAGAAAAGAACAACGAACTTTAGTCTAGGGACTGAAGTCACCGCATGCTGTCAACATGAATTATTTCATTTGATTACAAAAACAGAGGGGAGAGAGAGAAAAAGAGAAATTCATTTAGCCATGTGTGAAACATCTGCAAATTAACACAGTTTTCTGTAATGTGAAAAATCCTTTGTTTCCCTTTTTCGCTGGGATAGTTTGACAGTTCTCTCCCACAGGTCTCAACAAATGTTCAGCTTGATGGAGGGAATAACTTCCTTCTGAAACACGAACATGACGCCTCTCCAATTGGAAACAGCAATGTATTTGGAATACACTTGACCAGCTTGTGTTGAAAATCTTTTTATTCCTTTTAATGCCAAAGCCAAACCCCCCAGTCTTTTTCTCCCCATCCCCATCCCTTCCCTCATGGTTTAAGTTAGCCAAAGATGCCTGCATTTGATTAGGGCTTCAACGTCAATAACGCCTGTTTGGAAAAACACCCTCAAAGGGCCCTAGAACGAGGATCAAGAGGAGGGCGACTGGTTGATAGGGCCGACCGAAGGAGGGATTATTTGGAAGCAAGAGGAAACATGATAAGGTATTGTGACTTCATGTGCAGTCCACATGTTACTGTATCGTGTTTGTGTGCTCATCAGTGCGATGATATGACAGCTCCGCTTGACTGCTTAAAACACAAATCTTTAATAAGTGTAACCGTGGAAACAGGAGGAGACAGAAAGAACAAAGCAGAACCGATAATTCGAGTGAAGGAAGGACATCGATGATGGATGAATAGGAGACGTACAAAGCACCTCAGTTTACAGATGTGGTGCAAAAGCTGTACGGACAGAAGAAGCTGAATTTCACTGCTCTTCTCTCTTCCCTCTGGTGATTTTTTTTCCTTTTCCTTCCACAGGAACCTAATTGTGGCTAATTTGGGGTTTTTGTGATACTAACTGTGAGGTCAAATAAATGTTTGCTCATGTGTGTAAGGGAGACAATAACGCTACAAGCCCTTTCCATTCTTCCACTGGAGATACAGAGCAACTGGGGAGCAGCTGGAAGCCAGGATGGCAGTAAAATTAATTAAAACCTTTTATATATCTTGTACGCTGCACAAGGCCAAGGTTAATATTCCACATTTTTATGAAGTAATTCTACGAAAGTGCAAAATTTATTTAAAATTAGTTAAGGTATGTCACTTATGTGACCTGAAGCTTTGTTTGAATCAAGTTAAAAGTGCACCAGGGTGATGATGGGTAGATCACAAAAGGTGCGTGAGCCGATTACGTGACAGTTATGCAGTATACTTCAACATATATTCTATATATAAAGTATAATCAGTGTATATGAATAATTAGCATTTTTTAGTCATGTTAAAAGTAGCTCACTAGCCGAAGAAATGTATGCACCCCTGCCTTAGCGGGTTAAATCTATTTTATTTGGTGAGCGTTGAAATACAAAAAAGTAACCAGCTCAACTAAATTATAATGAACATGGGGGGAAAAGGCCACACACGATTAAAGGATAGAGAAAATACTGGGTGGATTAATCAATGATGGAAAAACTTAGTAGCTGCACAGCTCCATTCAAAATCCAAAGAGAAAAAAATGGTAATCCTGATTTGGCAGCACTGCTTTGTGATATTAGAACATTTGCTTTTTACTTCTTTTTTTTCTAGCAGTGAAATAATTACGACATCACAGCACACCCTCACACAAAACACCCTCTGTGTTTTTGTGAGATTCAAGTGAAATTTTGGTGATGGCTGAATGCTCAGTGGTTAATATGCACGGGAAACCGCATGCATGCGTGTAGGGTCATGCTGCAGCACCGTGTACTTGGTGCTTGCCCTGCCAACAGTGGGTAAGCCAAGCAGTCGCTAGGAATCACCAGTCGAATGGTTGACAAACATGGAACAAAGTGCTTATATAATATTGTATATGTGAGCATATTTGGGTTTAACGTGTCGTGTACGTGTGAAAAGACACGCTGCGTGTGTTTCCGCATACACAGGATACACTGCCTGCCTTTTCGGGGCATGAATGCTTGCCTAAATTAATGCCACAGTGGAGGTGTGTGTGTACATTAGCGCCAGAAGAGAAAATCCTTTGCATGGCCCCTTATGAGTGGCTAAGATAGACAGAGTGTAGGACTAGACTATGGGTGGTCCTTTTCCTCCCTCCAATTACTTTGAGAAAATCAAAACTTCTCTAAACCAGTTGGAAAACCTCGAGAAAAATCATATGATGCAGCCATCAAACTGTTTTTTCTTTGCTGTTCAAAGAAAAAGACAAACCTGCTTGTTCTTTACATGTTGCGGACGTTCCTTGCACGCATGTGTTTGGAACTTTAACGCACCTTTGTGGATTCAGTTTATTATTTTCTCAGTGCTAGAAAAAAAAACATGCAGTGCATGGACCTCCACTTTAAGTTCAGCACACGTCATGACAGGCGTTCACCCTCGAACTAAACATCTGCAAACATGCGGCACTCTAAACCAAGCCCGCAACCTCCAAATACACTCGTGGCTGGCTTTGAGTTTGGTTTTTTTTTTTCATACCACTACTAAAAAAATACTTTCTGAGGAGCCGGGCAGCAGCTACACAGCCATCCACATCTTAGCACCGCAATTAATTGAAATTAGAGCTAAACAACGAAAAGTAACAGTGTTATTGGTTCAAAGGAGCGAGATTTGGAATAATATTCCCAGCTATAATAAGAGTACGCACTCCCTTCAACGCATTTAAGACTCATTTCAAGTGGTGTCTATTTAATGCTTTTAATGCTGTGTGCTTTCATATTTATTTGTTGTCTTGTGTTTTCTTATTACACTGTCGGATTGTATTATTTATATTTCTTAATTAGCATAAGTGGAGTTTCGATTAGTCCTTTAACCAGATGCAAAAACAACTTAGCAGCCCCAAGCTGATATTGGAAACTGCTTTATATGTTAAAAATGTGGCACATTAGGATGGATTAGAGATATGTAATAAGAAAAGTAAGATTTATTTAATGAAAGGCAACAAACTTCTGCTGGATCTTTGCAAACAGAAACCATCCCCTCGCTCCATTTCACAGCACCAAGCATTAAATATAGCAGCGAGAACTCATGGCCTTATATACACAAATATATAAGCACTCACGCAAACATATATATGCAGTGGCGGGAGAGGTAGAGGTGTAACACCCCGTGTCACCTCCAATAACATACCAAATCCATCAAAGCGCCCCAGCGTGCAGAACTGAAGGCTGCAACTGCTGGAAGCACAGATGGTTTAATAAAACAGCACAGGGGCAAATGAAGGCTTTGTAGATTACGGCACATAGTGTGCCATTCACGTCATGGGCTTGACCCGTGATTATCATATATAATCCCATTACTGCCACATACTCTTTCATCCAAATATTTAGTACAAGTGCCAGCCTCTCTGACAGTCGGTGTACATTTGAAATGGAAAGCATGGAAAGTTCACAGGCAAGTTTTGCATCATGGAAAAGCATTTCATATTCCAACTACAAGATATGATGGAGGAAAACTTCAGTTGATGCAATAAAAACAACTTTGCCCACTGCTTGAGGATCAATAGTCACAGCCATCATTGTGCAGAAGAGACATTTTACTTAATATAATCTTCTGCCTATAATGATTGTAAAATTTGTATGTATATATGTCTCTAAGTACCCTATCTCCTCCTTAATGGGTGGTTCAGTCTTTTCAAAACGTTGCACAAACATCGTCACATACTGTATACGGTGATTATTAACATCTGCATTATAAATCTCAGA
This sequence comes from Neolamprologus multifasciatus, assembly GCF_963576455.1. Lineage (NCBI taxonomy): Eukaryota > Metazoa > Chordata > Actinopteri > Cichliformes > Cichlidae > Neolamprologus > Neolamprologus multifasciatus. The sequence goes on from NC_140455.1 coordinate 6,118,591, forward strand.
TCTTTTGATTTTCATATTTGTTATTTTAATTTCATCATCTCCCTGCAAATGCCATGTTACACTGTCCATTCGCACGCGCCATATGCATCCGAAAAATTAAAGGTCACAAAAATTTGCACCTGTAACGCAATTTCATTTAATTCCGCATGAAAGCCTGGCAAAAACAAAAAGCACACCCACTGATTAAAAACAAACTACTAAATGTCAGCTCAGTTCTTGTAATGTGACTTAAATCTGCAGTTTCAGGCCTACTGAACACAGAACTGCAAAACAATGGGCTCCGATTGGAATTAGTCTTTGGACTAATTCATGTAAGGTAAGGTTGAGTGTCTTTTTAGAATGTGGAAATATATGAGGACAATGATTCCTTGTCAAGAATTCCTTTGTAATAATTCAGCTATCATCACACGCCCAGACAGTCTCATACTGACTGCACTAGTCCAAGAAAAAAACGGATTCTCTTTGTATCATAATCATCTTTTCTTTGTTTTTTCATAATAGACTAACATTCAATAACATTCAACAGCTGCAGCTGGCCTTTTGTTCTCTCTGGAAAAAGGAAATAGTTAGATGACTGTAAAAGCTTCCAGTAAACATTTCAACACACTGGATTAGATTTGTTTTTCTTTCAATTTATTCTGGTTGCCAGTGAGGAAAAAGAAGTCTGCTTTAACATTTCCTACAGTCACCTTGATCACACCCTGGATCTGACTTGTGCTCCACTATGACGCTCGGACACATGCAGCAATTCTAACACCCCCCCATGTGCCAATCAGCCCACTGTCCATCAACAGTCTCATACACAAACTCACCCAACTACTGTGAAAAAAACCTTTTAGACCACAAAGGAGAAGGGCTAGTTTGCCAAAGCACAAACCCAGACATTACACACACATGCACGCACACACTCGTGCACACACCACAGTGTCCGACCTGCCCGCCTGTCAGCACACCAAAAGGCTTCTTTGTCCTTTGATAACCCTCGTCCAGCCGTCTCTACAGGAGGCTGTCTTTCTAACAAGTCTGCCCATGCAGGAGCTCTGAGCCGGGGGCAGAGAGCAGAACAATGCCCTCTCTCGTGGAGGACGGCTGCTCACGCGGGGAAGTATAATGAAATCCATGTCCCACCAGCCTTTCCCAAACTAACAACAAATTCCTCCAAAGAATTCACTGATTTAAAAAAAAAACCCCAAAAAACTATATCTAGAGCCGTGGCCAAGGCACCCTCAAAGGTCTCTCCAAACTCTCTCTATTATTTTTAGTAGCTGCAAGCAATAAAAGTACATTATCCCAAACAAGCATCAGGACTAAAGTGGGGACAGGAATCTGATGTTCTGGATTTGGGTACAGACACGTTAGCCAAAACAGAAGCCTGGAACTAATAAGAGTGGGAGAAATCAAAAAAGGTGCAAACAAAAGAGGAAAAAGTAAAGCAGAGGCAGCAGGGACATGGAAATGCTGACCTCTGTTGTGTGTGAGATGGGCTGTGAGGAGTGAAAAGTGGTGGGGCTCATAAAAATCCTGTCTTCAGTTTGCAGTCGCTGTGGAAATCCCGTCTGGACCAGTCACCACAACAAACACTGAACTGTCCATGAATCACATCTCTCTACTTTCCCCTCTCAGTTTCCCCTTTTAAACATCTCGTCTTGCAGTCAGTGGGAGCTAAATGGGGGGGATAAATGTTAAATTGTAAAATGCTCTGCCATACAGACCATGTTATCATTAATGGATTATTGTTAGTGGCATTGACACATCTCCCCTTTAAACAGGCCAATATGTCTTACAGATGTTACCTCATCCCAAACAGAACTTTTCCCCATTTTTACCTTTTGAAGACTTTTCTTGATTTTGTTTTGTTTTTTCGCTGATATGAACTCACCTTTGTCCCAAAACTACTTGTCTGAGCCTTTTGTGTTTAATGTTTCTGTCAACACTTTAAAGGAGTTGGCGGCTTTGTGAAAAATGAGCCAGAGCACATAGTAAAGGGAGGTGATTTCCCCTGAGCCGCTTGTAATTGCTTCAAGCTTGGACCAGACAGGACAAAACCAGGAGGCCTGGTGCAGGAAGTAGGACAGGAAATGGTTTGTATTCAGCCACCGAGGCAGCACGTTGGCTCCTCCTAAGAAGTGGACTGGGCATATGTGTCGTGACGTCGTCATCATTCATGGTTTCTGTAAGATTGTACTGGTTTTAGACATATGCAAGGCTGAAATGCAAACTAAATTGCACGTCTTCTGACGTCCAATCAGACTTAACCACCAGCATCTTTGTCCCAGTGTTGGCATGCCATTGATTTTTCTAGGCCATTTTAAGTCTTAGCCCATGTTCCCTAAGCTCTCGTGGTCTGGTTCCTATCTGGGGGGTCAATCTGATGCTGCAGTCTTTGCCAACATTCATACAGAGGCTTTGAAGATCTGCTTTAAATCAAAAGGCTCAGACTGTCTCTTCTCATGCTCAGATTGAAAACATAACTTGCTTGCGCGCCTTTACTGTGTCAGCAGTATAACTTACTACAAATGAGTTCAGAAAATCTTTCTGTGCCCACAGCAGGAAAAATGGGCAAAGATTTCCAGAGAAGGACAAACATGAATCTGAGATCTGGACAGTATGTGGAATTCTGAGCACACTTCACTAAATACGCACAGGGAGCCTTTATTGATTTAATGACTAAAGAGGTCTGATCTAATCTAAAAATCATCCAAGTGGCCATAAACAAAAGCAGGCCATGGTAGGCGTTTGTTTCTATATAAATGGCCCTTGAGGGTGAGAGTGGCATTACTCACTCCCCTCGGGACTAAAAGGACCAGTGAGCGCTGGGCCATGCAGACTGAGCAGAGCTGATCTAAAGGACTTCACCTCTAAAATAGTACAGCTGTCTCATTAACTCCAAATGCCTCGATAACTGAACAGAGACCAGTTGGACCACCAGCAGTAAAGAGAACACCCCGGAGCAATGGAGAGAAAGCAGGTGAAAGTTAGAATGAAACTGGTGAATGGGAAGAGGATTTTTTTCTCTCTTTTCTCAAGCGATCCTTTTCCATTTCTGCCTCCCAAAGAAAAACCCTGGAACCTTCCTTTGCCATCTTTTCATCTCCTCCCTCTCTCTCTCCCTCGCTTTCCACATTTTATTCTTTCTTCGAGCTAGGATTAGCTCAGCAGGACACCGGCATTCCATCCCCACTGGCAGCCTTTGTCTTGACATTCCCACTCCTCCCAGTGTCCTCTGCAGCCCTGCGCCTTACCAAGGAAACCAATATACTGGCAACAGCTTTCACTTTTTTTTCTCCCCCCTCTGAAAATGGCAACCAGTTTTACATCAATGTAATACAAGTATTAAAGGGCAAAGTGATTCCGTAAGGAACCACAGGTCAAAGTGTTGGATAGGTCTACAAACAAAAATATACTGTACACTAACATTTAGACAGGGTCGTGCCTATGGTGTTGCACTCCACTTCTGACTCGAGGTTGGGGGTGGCCTTGCAGTGACTTTGATCTGGGGTCAGTTATGCACTCGTCGACTACCTGGTGTGAGGTTTTGTACGGGGGTGGGGGCGGGAGGGGTTGAGATAACGGATACGCAGTCAGAAACAGGGCGTAGCTGTGCCATGCACTGCTGCGCCCCTCCAGGAAAGGTCAGTATACTGTTGCAGACATGTGTTAATCCTATTACTCCAATTTCTGTGTTTGAGAATCAAAACGTAGGTAACGTGGTGCTTCTTTTGCAAAGTTTCAACCCACTGCTATCTTCGATAGCCACCAACCAGAGGAGCTCTGTGGTTTTTAATAAAACTACAGCATCTGCATGCAACAATATTAATAAGCAATAAAAGCCGGTTTCATAGTCCAACAACATTCCCTCCTGACAATCTTATCTGACCTAGGAAATAAACACTGATGGCCTCTAAAAAACATACCCTGCTCAGTGAGCTGCCAGAAGATATCATTTTACTTCCCATTATTTTCATCGTAGATTTAGACCTTTCTGCATTTTGGCTGCAATGAAGCCATCAAATGTTTTCCTTTTCACCTTGGCAAAGAGGCTGTCTAAGCTAGCCAAACTGTGTAATATTTGAGGTCTTTGTAAGTCCGAGGCTGAGAGCCGAGACCCAAGAAAACTTTATTTCAGGGATATCTGGTTTTCTACATGCATAATACGGTGATATTTTCCAGATTTTTGAATGGTTAGACTACTGTAACCCAGCTTTTCTTCACTTTCATTCTATTGGCTGGTTGTTGTACACAGTTCAATCGATCACAAAAAGATTCACGCTATGCGCAAATCTGTCAACTAGTTAAAAAATAAATAAAAAATGAGTATTAATGATTTGTCAGTGTTAAGGTCAGTGCATCTAAGCTACTTGACCTTAGCACACAAACCTTTTATACCTGTATATTGCCTGTACAGATACAGGTGTCAAGCAACCAGCAGATGCTACCTAGACACAACTAGCGAGGTTCGGATGAGGCAGGATTTATTACTGCACGGGGAATATGGGGAGACCAGGGGTTTAAGAACCGGCTGCTTTCAAGGAAGAAGCTGCATTATAACAATATGACAGCTGTCAGCAATGATTTACCAACCAAGATACTCACACACAAACCTGAAAAGCACATGTTGGGTTTTGGTTTTATATTCTGATCCAGGTTGAAATCAGCGCATGCAAGATACTTGACCTTAACACATAAAACAGACAAGGACAGCAGGAGAAAGGAAACTAGAGTTACTGCCTCGTGGTTGAATGCCAGCGAGGCAAGCTGCAGTTTGAATGACATGCCTTTTCAAACCTGAAAATGTGTATTTTTTTTATTATAATATTGCTGTGGTTGCCCATAAATTGAAAGATGGCAACTTGTCTGCAAACAACCGCCAACTACTCTCTGACCAGTAGTGAAATGGTGACACCAACTGGAACGTTTGCTTTCGAAGTAAAAGCTGAACCTTTTGCAATGTGTTATCTTCAGTGCTTTTACTTTGAAGGCAAACCGTCCGCATCTCTGGTTTGTGTCACACTTTTTCTACCACTCAGCCAGTAGTTTGCAAGCATCTACACCAAGTCTGACAAGACTTCAACCAATACGAAGCGGTTGCTGACCAGTCCCTTGGCCTGTGTAACTGAGCCCTTAGACTCAATTTGAATGAGTTCATCGTTGAATTTGTGGCAGAATTCCATCTAGGCACACATAGTATTACATTCACAAAATGGCACAGAAGTGAGATCACAGTAACTTTGTCTATGTGGCCCCCAAAACCCATTCATCCTTGAGTCTCTCTTCATGTTTGTGCCAAATCTTAAGTCAAGAATGGGACAGAGTAACAAAAAACCAGTTTGCATAAAGATGGTCACGATGAGAAAAGATAGAAAGATAAACATCCTGTGAAGACAACAGGAAACCTGTGATTACATGCTCTGGAAAACACACAAACCTCTATACTGCTGATAAAGATAAGCCTGGTGCACTGTTAGTATACATACAAAAGTAGACGTGTTTTATTGTTAGTTAGCTCACTAGTTTTATTAGCAATGCTCATGTCTTCCCTTTTAATTTCTATAATGAGTGAATCAGTGAGAACACAGTGCCCTCAGTGTGTTTGTTAATTACACAGATGGGATTTTTCATACGATGTCCAGGTCCCAAAAGGTCCCGTGTGTGTGTGTGAGAGAGCACTGCTCTCAAGCCGCTAGCTTAGTTTACACAAAAAGGTCATTTTAATCAGGTGAATACCAGGACGCCAAATCATTGCCTGAGCATAAACAGAGGATATCCCTGGGCTCAGCCGGGATCACATACCTGGAGTCATGGAAAAGTCATTTCTGGAACAGACTGGAGCAATCCAGTAACCTCCTGCCCTCCTGCTCAGCTTTCTCTCCCTTCAGACTCTGTATCTGAATCATCTCGGGTACGAGCATTCATCCTCACGTCTCCTCACGACTCCCCCTCTCTCTCTCGCTTGCTTCCCTTAGCTCCCAGATCCTTTTGACTAGTATTATTGTATGGCTTAGCAGCCGGCCCACGAGACCACGGGGTCAAATTGACACAAATGTACAAAAATAAAAACATCATTACTTACACAAGCATGTTCACATGCTTGAAGTTACACATTTGCACAAGTGCATCGCATTCAGGATCACAAAGACATGCACAAAAGATACACCGGTCAGGCCAAAAACCTCTTAAAAACAACCCTCATCAGGCTTATGATAGTAAATACATGACGTCTGTTTGTTGAATGAAAACTCACTCCTGGTGTCTACGTCTCCTTTGTCTCTCGTTACTGTCAACAAGCCATTATTATTTCTTAGGCATATATTTTGTTTCCAATCACAAAAAATAAAGAAAATAAATATGAATTACGACTCATCGCATCACTATTTCGGTTTTAAACATGGGAATTTTGCCACACACAAGTAAAAGCCTAACAATGTAATAAAAAAGTCTTATTTTAATCAACTTTAATGCTAAACAGTGATTAGATATATTACTTTGGTTGTGCAGTTCAACATACACCCTGGGCTCTGGGCAAATATGGGGGTCTCAAGCCAAAGTCAATTCAAACTTTTTGGATAACTCGGGCCTTTATTAGTGGTGGGTGAAACGATGAAATATCTAACTGAATCCGAGGTAGCTGCTTGTAATGTGTACAGGAATTTGCAGCCTCCCCTTTCCTCTCTCTGCTGCCGTCTGGCATTGCCTCTCTTCCTGTGGGTGATAACGTACCGATAAGGTCTGGCTCTTTATCGTAAATGGACACCAGTTAAGGTAATGCGGCAGCCATAAAGTGGTGACCTTGTTATCGCAGTCTGATTTGTGTTAGAGTAGATAGACATTTTGTCTTGACTGTGTGTGTGTGTGTGTGTGTGAAAGAAAGCCCTGCAAAAATTCACAGCATGATAGGAAGCTCTATATCTCTCAGATAATTATCACACGGTAATAGAGTAATCAATATTAAATCAGCTGGTAATCACGGCTTTGAACCACTTATCAGATATAGCTTTACAGCGTCAGCACATTAACACAACAACAGCACACGCTTGCAGCAGACAGACCTTGCTGACTATGGGAAACTCTACACTGGTACTGATTAAAGACTTAAAAAAAGAACAGTGAATTGTTGTGGTCGCTTCTATTCTGAGGCTGCCTCTTATCCATTTGCCTCTATCAGTAGTGCTCACTTGTGGAGGGCACTGGAGCCTCTGAAAGGCCTGGATCATTAAGAAACCACTCATTCACTTGACATGTGTTTCTCTAAGTGGTTGTTGCTTGAGCACATTCTTAACTGACTGAAAAGCATCTGAACAGAAACATCAGTTGATGTCTCGTAAGATTCAATTCATTTTAATTTATACAGCTCCAAATCACAACAACAGTCACCTCAATGCTTTAAACTACATTGCATAAATATAGGAAGAAGCACAACAATCAGATGACCCCATGTGAGCAAGCACTTGGCAACAGTGGGAAGGAAAAACTACCCATTAACAGGAAGAATCCTCCAGCAAAACCAGGGTGAAGTTAAAATAATGCGTACCATCATGGCATGGAGGTTATAAGAGAAAGTGAGAGAACGAGATCCAGAAATGCGACTCATCCTCAAGTCATTCATTGTGGGAGGTGAAGTGTGAGACGATGATCGTACTGATTCACACATTCAGACCAAAGAGAAAAAATAAAAGCAGCAGCAGGTTTTTTCTTCCAGATGTTTTACCAAAACTGACTGCTGTCTGAATTTGCTCAAGGCCACAACAATAAGAATCACTCAGCGTGGGATAAGAGCCAACGGTTTATTAAAGAATAAAACATCATCCTTCTGTCTGCACTGACAGACACGCACATTATGTTTTAACATGAACAAAAAGATGCACACAACTTCTAGGCGTTCCAGTTCCACTAAATGCGCCTGCACAATATTCACACAATGGAGGCACTGTGAGTCATGCTTTAAAGGGGTCAAATGGGTGGCTTCTGCTATTAAAACTCCCTCCTGGATCGTCTGTGCTGACTTTATATGTCACCTTAGTACAGGACTTTGTTGTTAGAAACCTCCACACAAGCTTTTAAAATCTTATGAGTAGGGGAATAAATTATTATAATACTGAAATCCACATGATAGAATTATGCATAATTTAGGTTTCCAGCAGGTAATGGCAGAGGTATTATCTGATTTGAGTAAGCGTAAAACCTTTTGCCAACCCCTTTGAAAGCAACACACATCATTCATACACCGTTTCCTCTAAATCCAGTCACTGAAGTCCAAAGTATTGTGTGTGACAGGTGAAGCAAGGCCACTCTCGGAAAAACCAGAAAACGGGTCACCTTAATCATGAAGCACTCCAAGGAAATGGCACAACCAACCCAAGAAACTGTGATAGCGCCATGCCAAAAAACCTGAAAGCCACTGGAAGGGATGCTGACTGCATTACACTCAAAACGGGAAAAATGTATAATCGCAGACTGATTTAATTCCATTTAACAAAATTACAAAATGACATCAATCATGCACTCCCTGTTTTTCCAGCAATCAAAACGGGATTTGTGTACTATTCTGCTCAAATCCTGAGCTGGATTTTAATAACCTCTGGAACATGATGAGAGAATGAGAGAAAGAGCATGATCCAATCTAAATTAATTTACCAGCTGGGTCGGGCAGTGCGGAGCAGTGGGAAAGCTGTCTATCTCCTTAAAGAAACAGGAGTTTTATGCGATTTCAAACCACAGAGCCAGGTGGTCCTGGAGCAATGGGCAAAAAGCACACAGGGGAGCACGGAAAGAAACATGGGATAAAAGGAGAAGGGTGCAATTTGGTGGAAAAGATTAGATCAGAAGGATAAGGTGGTTGGATAAGGGCAAACAAAAGAAGGTAAAAGAGAGAGAGAGAGGGAAGTGACTAACAAGTGTCTGTTCTTGGGCTAGTTTTCTGAACTCTCAGTGGACCACTGTTGGAGGAGTGGGCTGGGGCAAAAGAAAGAAGAGGTGGGGGTTGTAAGGTTTGTCACTGAACACCTGCCTCCACTTAACCCCTTTCCCTCTCTTTCTGCTTGAGCTGCCTCTTTCAGCCATCTCCTTTCCACCTACCCGGGCACCCCCTTCTTCCCCGTCATTCATGCGCAGGGCATCCTACGGGCTCACAGGCCAAAGGCTCCTTCTTTTCCCAAACATGGGAGGTCCCTCACAGCAAGGCAGGGGGACTTAGCCAGCCATGCATTCAGCTAGTAAGCAGAGATTTCTTAAAGCTCTAGAAAGCAGTATTGATATTACCACTGACTTGAATATACTGTTGTACAGTGAAAGGAAGTCTGTTACTTTCACATGTATTTTTCTAGCTTTATGCTCGTTCCTCTGGTTCACAAGTCTGTGTGCTTTTATCCTAGTGGCGCTTCATTTAGCACAGACTGATTGTATGCAACCTTTGCATTTACAATAAATTAGCTGTGGAAGAAAAGTGTGAGGGCCTTTTCCTGAGGAGCTGATTAGCAGAATCAGGGCTTAAACCATTTGATTTCAATTGATGCTATGTTGGTTGCGAAGTAAGGAATTATATTCTTATATATTCTACACTCATTGGAAACTGTGTTAGGTACACCTGTTCAATTGCTCCTTAAGCAAATATCTAATTGCCCAATGTTGACTTGGTCAAGTCGATCTGGTGAAGTTCAAACAGAGCATCAGAACTGGGAAGAGAGGTGATTCAAGTGTGGCATGGCTATGGTAAATAAAGGGCTGTCTAAATATTTCGTAAACTGCTGATCTGCTGACATTCTCCCACGCAACCATCTCTAGGGTTTACAGAGGATGCTCCAAAAAGGAGAAAATATCGAGTGAATGGCAGTTCTCTGGGTGAAAATACCTTGATGATGGTAGAGGTCAGAGGAGAATGGCCACATCGTTTCAAGCTAACTGGAAGGCAACTCAAATAACCACTTGTTGCAAACAAAATACGCAGAAGAGCATCTCTGAACTCAAAACACATCCTATCTTGACCACACTAAATGCCAACAGAAGATTGGAGTCTTGATTTTCTGCTGAATATAACACTGAGTTCGCTGAACCCACATTGCCTCCACAGTCAATCCAGTGAAGCACCTCTAGGTACATGATGGTCGACACCTCTGCAGTAACTGCATGATGCTATCACGTCAATAATAGCATCATGCAGTCTCTTTCCAAAATCTCTGAGGAAAGTTTCCAGTAACTTTCTGAATCTATGCCACGGAGCAATAGGGCACAGAAGGTCAAAGGTCATTGAATCCAGCACTAGTACTACGTACCTATTGAAGTGTCCAGTGAGTGTACATTGGAGCATACCAATTCAGATTTCAGACTCTCTGCACTAAGAACTTAACAATTGCAATCATTTATTCTACCCCGATCACCATTAAGAAGTATATATACTTTTAATTACACTGGCCTTACTTGAATTATGTTGGGCTAAACATCTAAAGCGGCTAAAATTTCAACACCATACTATAAACACACGTTCAAGAGCACTTTACACCACCACGACAGAATGTGCGCATTTTCTCACTTTCCCACGATGCAACCAACCCGGCACTCCATCCCAACTGGTGGTTACACCAATTAAAAGCCTGTGTCAGGTCAGGAGTTATTCATTTAACATTAAAGAGAACACGGGGTCCTTCTATTCAGACCCACCACAGGCATCAACTCCCCCTCTCTCCTCCTTTCACCCCGTTTTCCATGCCTCATAAAAGATCTGCCCTTCTCTCTTTCACTCTCTTGTTTGCCCAGTGTCCCTCCTTCATTCACTCGGTCCTTTCCTCTCTTTAGCTCTTCAATTAACCACCTCTCAACAGCCATCCGTCCCTAATCTGGTGGGCATCGGTGAAGGTTATGGTCAACAACAGATAAAACAATCCAGGTTTTAAATGATTACCAATAATCGTCTTGTTTGTTTTTTTGTTTTTAGCTTGCTGACCTAGCCTGGACACATCATCGTTACTCCAATAACACACGAGGCAGACATGACACGAGCTGCAGGGGTCACTAAGCTTAAAGAGTGTGTTATACAGTAGGTATCCCAAAGGTGCTTTATTCAGAAACAAGAAGATGCTTTGCTGTTTGAATGCGTCACTGCCTGCCTGACGGTCCAGCAGCTTTTTAATGTCCTGTGAACCTCACATTAAACACACGCAGACAAAAATCGCAGCTGTGCAGACAAAATTTAGTGGGAGCCGGGAGAGCCGTAAATAAATGTTGGAAATAGAGACGCCAAGTCAAGTCAGATCAAGACATTTTCACATGAAAATACAGCAGATAAACGTGGTCAGCTCACTCAAAGAGCAACACAATATGCACTTTTTCAAAAATTTCAATACATCTAAAGAATATAACATATCAAAAACCACTATACGATAAGTCAAATGGAAATTTCTGTGTCCAACAGAGATCATGAGAATTGAAAATTAACTGGAATTTAAAAAAACAAAACAAAAAAGCGGACTGTTTATTTTTAATGGAAACCTAGTCTGACGGCAGGTCTGACTGCATTCTTGGGACTAGGCTGAGTCTGATTTTTGAGGAAGTGTACTGATTTGCATGAGTTACTTTGCAGATCCTTCCCCTTTTCATTTCTCCGACTGTACTGAAGCATCAGGGTTCAGGGTCACTTAATGAAGAGCTCTCCGAGGGCTTGCAAGTGCTGTTCATGGGTACACTTGAAGGGCATGGCTGCTACTATAATTGACTTCAAACTCCAACCAGGCAGCTCAAAAACATATTTAAAGCAGAAGACTTGCAGAAGCCTTTTGGTAACAGCTGTGACATTTAAATCAAAGTCGAGAGCAGCTCTTCACACAGCTTTTTGCAAACAGTGCGAATAAATCCTTTAAATCTGAAATATTAAATGCGATGACTGTAAATAAGAATTGCATACTGTAAGCAAGATGTCGGTTTATGTGCTGTATATACAAGGAGCTCGTGGGATTACATTGTTGTCCAAATCCTGTCTACCTCTTGGTGTAGCTGTAATTTGTCTGCTGCAACTTTGTGTCCTTGTTTACCCAAAGTCTAACTAGTGTGAAACCTGAAAATCCTGAAATGACGGGTTAAGAGTGAAAGGCAGCAATCCCACTAAATCTCAGCTGTGAGCCTCGCTTTGATAGACACTGTGCTTAGAACGACTGAGCTCCCTGCCTGGGTAAGAGAAAGAGGGGTGAAGGGAAAACACGACAGTTGTGGTAAATAGAAAAAAAAAGAGCAGTGAGATGATGAAAACAAGTGGACAGATCAAATACAACTAAACCCCCCCCCCCCCCCCCCCCCCCCCCCCAAAAAAGGAAGAAAAAGAACAAAGAATGAGTATGACAGTCAGGAAGAGTACGCACTGTGAATTTAAGAAGATCCACTTTCAATTAAACTTATACCAAGATGCTCCACTGAGGTGATGGCACTTCTCTAGTGGTCAAAGAGACAGCTAAGCTAGGTGAAAATAACGTAGCTAGCAAGAAAGTGTCATTTCTTGGCCGCTGAAGAAGAAGCTCTGAAGACTGATGTTTTTGTGGCTACAAGCAGTGTCCAAAAAGATCTATGGAGGAAGTGAAGTCTAAGCATGTCTGGGTGCTACTTATTATCATTCAGTTAAAAGGAAATGGATATTTAGAGCAACTAACTGTGTGGCTAATGTGAGCGGTGCTAACAGCTTTCTTCCCCAGCGTGTACCACACATGTGCATAGCTGCTACATCCGTTACTGTAATCACTCGTCTCGTCAGTCAATGCACCATTAATCCACAATGTAAAATGTGTGCAGATTTATATGACAGCTAAAGCTAGAGTAAGTATTTCTACTTTTCATTTCAGGTCTTTGATCTTGCCGATTTTCTTTCCCCTCCCTTCACATGCTCGCCTGTGTTTCTAGTTACGAGGTATAGTTTATGATTTGCTGATAGAGCGGGCAGGCGGAGGTCTTCGGTGGGTCGCTCGAGACAAAAGCTGCTTTTTAGCTCTCGAGGCTGATATCTCCCAGCTCCGCTCCCTTCTGATAGCCGAAGTATGCCGGCTGGGGTGTGGGAGTGGTGGAGTGGTGGTGTTTGAGGTAAAGGGTGGGTGGGGTGAATGCTTCTCCTGGCCTCCTCTCCCTGCGGAGGCTGCAGTGAAAATGACTTTACCATGTGATGTGCTGTGGTCGCTCCCACCACGCATGTAACACAGTCAAACTGTTCTCGTCTTAATCTGATTACTTGGGTTATGCTAGGACGCCATGTACAGAATATCTTATGTAAAAAGCATATTCATGTTTCTGGCCAAATTGTGCACAAGATTTCATGCTTGTACCCCAACCCAATCTCCAACCCCCTTGAGGTGGGCTAGAACCCCCCCCCCCCCCAAAAAAAAAAAAAAAAAAAATAGAGAAGGCATATTCAGATAGTTTCTGTAAAAGAAAGAGAGGAAAAGAAGGCAAACTACTCAAAGCGCTTTTAGTAACGTATCCATATCTACGTGCATGTTTTGCATGGAGCGATGGGAAAAACAAAGTGTGAGAGAGTAAACAAGGACACCAACACCAGGTGAGCTTTCCTGAGGGCAGCTGGGAGTATTTTTCTCCTCATTTAGCAGTTCATGAAAAAAAACCACAGGCTGCCAGATGTGACAGAGGGCATGCACCCTGCTCGCACACACCATAGAGACATGCAGTTACACACACACACCAAAAAAAAGGGAAAATCTGACAGAGAAACAGGCCTCAGTCTAACCCAAAGTAAATGTGTGTGGCACAGATTTACTGTATTTCTAACTAAAGTTAGCGGCAGATCTCTATCGCGAGAATCTCCGTCTCATTAAAAGAAATGTCAGATGAAGGAAACCGAGGGTGAAGACATCAAAGGGGTCTGCAGGGAGCTGAAGAAATCTGGCTTTTAACTCGTTATAAACCCACTGACGGCAGGAATTCTCACTATGAATTCCTACGAGAATCCGCCGTCATGCATCCTCATGCACGTGCACTGAAGTATAACACCTATCGATTTATTTACATACGTGACCTCTTAACTCACCAAGCAGTTCCTAATTGTTACTGACCAACAGGCCACTGTAGTTTGACGTGCATACTCACGGGTCCACACTGAGTACCTGTGGCTCAGTGGTGACCTACATTCCCCTTTTGTTATTCCACGCATATCGGCACTGTGTAAAACCGCTGGCTGCTAATTGCTTTCACATTACAGAGCAGCCGGGTGATCTTGGTGGCTTTCCAAGACCACCAACACTGGGACGGGGGTGTGCACGTTTGCAAAGGCATACCACCAATCACGCAAAGGCTGCATTACTGTGCAAGCACAGGGTAAAAAACACGTGGGCTGCTATCTGCCGGCAGTAAAACACCTTTCGTCTATTGTCTTGGAAACTCTTTAACTACTGTTTTTCTTCTAGTTTTATAAGACTTGAGCCAGGAAAGCTTTTAAAAAAATCAGAATGACTAACGGTCGCATTTAAAGGGAGGAGTCTTCTCTGCAAATTTCTGGAGACATTTTTTTGCACACTGAGTGATGGTATTTGACAATCAACCAGAGTCCTAGGACGTCCGAAACATGTTTACAAGCTTACAGTAAATTCATTAGCAATGAGCTATTTGTCCCAATTAAACATGGAAGGGCAGCTGGCAGGAAAATTACAGCTTCCTTAAATAAACTCACAGGTCTACAGCAAGCACAGAGGCCATTTCTAAATATATCACCTCGCCATAGTCCTACCCTTCAACTCGGTCCAAGTGCACTCCTGCTTATCTCGTTTTAATGTGCCTAACATGTTTCAGCCTAATGCAGTTCAGCAAAAGTATCAAACAGAAATCAAAGAGCCCATTTATCAAGTGCAGGGACATCGGCTTTTTGCACTTGTGAGCAACAGTAAGGACTCTGAGGCACTAAATCTTCTGTTTGTCACGACTCGGGGAAGCATAATCACACAGACGTCATTTGGCCGTCAGTGGAACGCTGTTTTTTATGACCAAAATGAGTGGAAGAGTGTCGGCTGTTTGCAGCGATCATAAAGGGGCGCTCAGTTGCCTGGAAATTCAATGTTTGGAGGGGCCATGTGCCCTCCATGCACGCAAGAACACATATCGAGACAAAACCCCAATGTCCACTCCTGCTCAGGGCCATCATGAGTGTTGGTTGGGGGGGGGGTTAAGCTAGCCAGCTGGCTGGAGTTAAATCAGATTTGAATTAAAGGGTAAATGGACTAACAAATCCCAGGGAGTGCAAAGCGAGGGCAGTGAGGAGGAGGGAGGGGGGCAGTGGGTCACCGCCGTCTGACTGAGGACACAGAGGATTGAAAAGAAATGAAAATAAAAAGTGAGGAGAGCAGAACACATTCCAGATCTGAAATAACTATATCTTAGATCAGTTTTCACAGCAAACTGTCTGCTTTGGAAATCTTTTTTTTTTTTAACTCAATTTTTATTATAATTTACAACATTGCAATGCTTTGGAAATCTTAATAAGTATCGGGGGGCTGGGGGCATTAAGATGCTGACAAAGAGTAGGAGAAAACTGAAGGAGGAGAAGGAGGGTTTAGACAAGACGTTGCTCTGCCAAACTCCATCGCAAGTCCCTGCCATGAGTCCAAACTGTTGAATGGTACCAGGAGGGGAAACTTCTAAACCGAATCCATTACTGTTTAAAACTCCCACTCAAACAGTCGTGAATCACCGCTGCGGCAATCTGTCTCGATGCAAATTATCAGCCCTGGCCCGTTTAAGATCAGCACGCCAGCCGGGCACGTCAGAAATAATAAGCTCCAATGTCCACAGCAGAGATGTCTTAATATATCTTTCCCCTGTTTAACTATAGAGGTCTGCATACATCTACAGCGACGGGCCGAGAGCCTCGTTGCAAAACATCATTACACAATGCATGCACGGTATAAACAGCTGTACATTTCAACGAAAAGGCCAATAAATATTCTATTTAAGCACACCGGGGGCCGCGGGTAAACGTCTGGAAAGATGCTGACGCTGTGCCATCTCTTCTTTGCTCCAATTATGGTTGCAACGACATGACAGGTTTTATGTGCCATTAGAGCTTGCTGCGGGACGGTGAAATGCTGGGAATCTGTTTTTTGCTCTGTTAGGAAATAATGCCGCCTCCATGCATTGCTCAACAATTCCAAATTTAATCCTCGGTTGGCTTTTTGTTTTTTGTTTTTTTAAGACACAAGTGCTGACATGGCATGAGATCACATCATATTTTAGTGTAAAGGGTTTAACGACGTTCATAATCAGGAGCACTTAAACCTGTGTTCCAACTGCTACAATGGCTCAATGAAGTCGAGATAGAGAGCTGAGAGGTAATGAGCTCTTTGCGGGCAAAGCTTAGTGCTGCTGAGGCAGCCACGCAGAGGTTAGACAAACAGGCAGTGGGATCACAAGGGCCTAAGCCTCTTATATAGGCCCCTCTTGTGGAGAAGATCACTGACTTCTGGTGGAGGGATGAAGGTCAGGAGTTTTCAAAGATTGCGAAGGCCTCTGCTCCTCTTTCTACGAAGGCCCCTACCCCTTCCGACATTGCTGCTCGGAGGCTGTTTGTTTCAGTTTAACGGGTCGGATCATTCAGATTCTTGACTGATAGGACTTAGCTGGGAGTTAATTTAAGCCTGCTGTCACTCAAACACCTCTAGGAAAATATTTTCCCATCTCAATAACATTCGTAGCCTGCTCAGATTTCTCCGTGCCGAGACAGTTCCATCCCGATCCTCACTCACCTCCTCGTGCTTTAAATCTTTTAATCCCTTTCTGCAGAGAGAAAAAAAAAAACCTCCACTAGTTTTGGACTCCTTTTGCTTCATGAACCTCTTCCTCTTTCCCTCCCCAGGTCCCTTCTCTCCTGCTGGGAGTCACAGGGCAATGTAGTTTCATTTCCTGCCCTGCTGAAATCAATGCTCTCTGAAGACAAGCAGGGGTTAGAGACTTAGAGGGAAGACGGAGACAGATGTATAGAGAGACAGGAAAAGAGAGCAGAGCTAGGTGTGAGAAGACTGCTGGCATGCGGGACGCAGCTTTACCAGCACATAACCTTAAAGTGGGGTTGCTTCCAAGTCGGCGTCAGCTTTGATAAACATCTACCGGGAAGTAAAACAACCGTTCAAAGCAGAAATATGAAAAACAGGAGGGCAGCTTTAATGGGTAAACTCAATTTTCCCCTCAACACTCCCCATCATTTTTTATTCCCCCAAAAGACGGATGGGGGAAAAAAGAAAAGCATTCGGCGTCCCACAGGATAAATGTATGAATTCCTGGTCAGGAGCGAGCCAGCTGACGAGATCCCTCTCCAGCTTATGCCAGGTTCGATACAAACACGAGTTGAGCGAACACAAAAGGAAGAGAAGTGGAGGAGATAACATACATTTTGTCACTTTTAAAGCAAAGAGATTCCTGCTCCATGACTGTACCGGATTTTCTTTCATAAGCATTCCTGCAGATCTGACCACGAAACCCACGGGCCGCTCAGACTTCAAACACAGGACTGCCTCCATCATTCTAAACTCTGGTTAATGCATCCGGACAGTCAGAAGCACATAACCTTTGGTCCTGCTGTTATTTTCACTCATTTGCTACAAAACAGAGACACACTCTGGATAGTTAGGCAACAAAGGAATCAATAACTTTTCACCTTGGTGGGAAAAAACGTTGCCTTATAGTGAGGCCATCAAGCCAAAAGGGATATGAGTATGGTAACAGCTATTCCTCACCACAATAAAAGGATCTTTGAAGGCTTGCCCAAACTCTTAAGAGTTAAGCATGCCATAATCTGCTAAAATCATGCTACCACCATGTTTCTTGAGCAAAAGACAAAGTGGAAAATTAGAATCTTAAAGTGAGATTTTTTTTTAAATATGCATCGTCGAACATTTTTCCTCTTTCACCAAATCCGATCGATGACAGAAGACTTGACCGCACAGGGACAGCAGTTTCCTGGTGGTGCTAAATCAGCCAGATGCCTGGGCAGCAGTGGTTTGGTAGATGGACATTTAACTGCAGTGACTGCATTTCAGACTCACATCCAAATGAGACCTTTAACTCCAGATTCCTCGGTGAATGCGGTCGACACAGGATTAGAATGGATAGAAAGGGGATTTCCATTTAAGTCAAATTTCTTATGGTCATTTGTGCCTTTTTTCCCCTCTCTTCATGCTAAGTCACTGTTAGATTTATAGTTGCGTGCTTGCATCTAAATTTTGCCCCTTAAATCTGGTGTCACAATTCACAGGCCGCACATGCAAACAGACCTGTTTTTACCACAAAATGCTGACTTGGCGCCGTTTGTCAGCCTAATGGAAAAAAATGTGCGAGATCAGTCGGACAACGGGACTGTGCTGCCACTTCAAGGCGCAGCCTCGCTCGAGTCTTTTTGTGTGAATCAAGTGGCTGGGTAAACACTGGCTGCTGGTTAAACAGGGCGCCTGCACGGAGAACAAGGTGACGAGGCTTTGGTTAAACAAACACACTAAGGCCATGTCTCCACTAATGCTAATACAAAGACATTTGCTGAAGGTGACTACGTTGCACTGAAAACACGCTGGATTTTGTAATATTACCCCCTACTTGTTTTGTTATGTTGGATTGTATTTCTTTAATATATGTATGGACCAAAAGTCTTCACGCTAGAGCCAGATGGATGTTTTGGGTGTAAAAAATTCAAATGCTGATATTTTGGCACTTTCCGCCAATGTGTTTCACACACTCTGCCAGATGTGCTGCCGACAGCGCTCAGAGTCGATCCTCTGCTGAACCAACCAGGTGCTGACAATGTTTCTAAATGACTGACTTTCCTTTCCTTCTGTACTGTATTGTTTTTATATATATTGCATTACTTGAGTTACATTGTAATACCAATATATCCATAGAATATAGACTCTGCTTATGAATGCACAATGCACAGCCACGACCCACAGCAAACCAGATCCTTTGATGGGAAAAAGTGGGTGAGCTTAATCTGCGATTTTGAAAATAATTTGTCAGATATGCAGGTTTCTGTTTGTTTATTTAGTTTTTATTGTTTTTTTTATTGTCATTTATTACTCAAATTCATTGACTAAATCAGCAGATGTTGTGAAATAAAATGGAAATAGTTCAATTCAATTTAGTTTTATTTGTATAGTTCCAAATCTCAATAATAATTGCTTCAAGGAACTTGACATTGTATGGTTAAGACCCTGCAATACTAGAATGAAACCTATGAGCAAGCATTTGGCGACAGTGGGAAGGAAAACTCCCTTTTAACATGAATAAACCTCAAACAGAAAAAGGCTCAGGGAGGTGATATGCGAGAGGTCTTTAAGATACGATGGGGCTTGATTCAAGACCTTGTTTGTAAGGAGAAGGCTTTTGAATTAAATTCTGCAATTAACAGGGAGCCAATAAAGAGAAGCCAATATGGCAGAAATGTGTGTCTCTTTCAGTCAGTTTGAGAGCTCAAAGCCTGCTGATTGGAGCATTTTTATTCCCCAATAACAAACACAACACATAAATAAAGTGAAAGGAGCTGGTGTTGTTTTAGCAGATCCTTAAACCTGTTTAGTGGCCAAATCGACTTGTTAAACTGGCAGCTTTACACTAAAAACCTGTTTAATCCCCAAAAAGGAAAAATGCCTCAGCTTCTGGCAACGACAAGATTACAGTTTCTGTGGCCACTAAATGTAATCACAAATCAATGACAGGCCAAAGACACAGGAAAACACTTCTCTCTGCATCTTATACAAACATAAAAACCTCCTGAGTGGCTGCACGAGAGCCTAAACAGACACGCACACATTCAACAAGGAAGCGCACAGTTTATTCAAGCCGAACACAAATCATACGATGCAGCGTAAAATCAAATTTCCCGAAGCCCAAACGTGTCTGGTTTAAGTATTTCGCAAGCAGGCTGAAGTCTATATGCCGAGCACTTTCGGCGTGTGCTACGGCTTCGCTCCAGAGGCATGAAATAAAATCAGAGAGAGAGAAAAAGTAAGAAAAACAAAGATTTGAGCGAAGGATCTGCTGGGAATGATTTTGGAAATTGTGAGAAAAACGCATGTGATACGGTTCTATTAATAACTGCGGAGTGATAAGTTTACACAAATGCCACTGTGGAGCTGATGGTCCAGTGCTTTTTTTGCCGCGTAACCACTGCGTTCTGAAAAGATTACCCACAGAGCCTCAAAGACGCATCAAGAGTTGCGTTGATCACAGAAAAATCTGGCTAAACATCCCTCTCATGATCCCGCCATGGCTGCAGTGAATCAATTGAAAGAATGAAGTGTTTTTGCGTCAGCCGGCAGCACAAGATGCCGCTCCATCTCAGCTCTAGTATGAGAAGCCGCGTACTGGCAAACAATCCTGCCAGAAAGCCTGCACGAGTCGTTATCTTTGTTTCCCTGAAGAGCGTAGGAACTGCTGTGGAGCCACCCTGCTCTCAGTTATTGTTGAGTAAACACAAGCAGCTCAGCCAAGAGCAGCATGTCAGTCAGCCAGGCAAAGAAAGGAGAAAAAGTTGAGGAGCCACTCAGAAACTGAAGAGAAGGAGAGGGAGCAAAAGAGACAGTGTGTGTTTGAGAGAGAGAGAGGACGCAGCCAGGAAAGTGAGAAAGTACAGAAAAGAAAATTAAAAGGGAAAGAATGCCAGCATTAGCATGTGATTGCTAGCCAGATAGGAACAGTGCCAATGAGTTTTGATGTCATGCTGATGGTTTTGAAGGGTAGCAAAGGGGTTGACTATTTTCTGATTCTCATCATGCGGGCAAAAAACGTCTGTGTGTCCCCGTGAAAACATGCAATGACAGGCACGGCTTTTCTAAAGAATGCAAATCATCTGCAACCACGAACACTGTATACTTGTTTAATGCTTTCGACCATTCCTCCAGTGTCACCTATCAAAGTGAACACTCCTCCTCAGGCTGGGTAACCCTAACACACAGAGAGAAAAAGATCACGGCAATCAACCTACACAGAGGCTTGTGTGCAGTCCTCCAAGCAGCTAAACAGACATTATGCTGTGCGTAAGTCAAGCGCTCAACAAGTAGGCCTAAACAGGAAAGGGAATTATCCAAGTTGTGTCCACCACGAAGAGGAAGAATGAAAAAACGAAACAAATAAAGGTCGTAGAACCACCGAGGAGAAATCAGTGAAAAAGTCTGCGTATGTGGCATCTGTCTTCTCTGAGACACAAGTTAAATGTTAAAGGACCCACATCGACACAAATATGGACAACTGTGTCACCCATAATCAGTTGTTCCACATATTTTTGACACTGCCCCCAAGTGGAAGTATGCAGCTACCACAGATGTGTGTCTGAGGCCTTCAGTCCAGCTGCTGTGAACAGCTGATGAGTTGATTTAGTGCAAAATGCTGCAAATTGTGTGGTTAAAGCATCACAACTCTGATGACTTTCTGCATTTCTCTCTTTTAGATCTTTGTATTCTTTGGATTTTGAAGCTTTAGCCATAGAAAGCTTATCTCAGACTCAAGTGTTATGGACTAACATATAACAAAATAGCAGATTAAAAGAGAATGCCAAACCCTATACTTAAACAGCTGTGAAGAAAGGACACGCATATTTCTAGTTTTGCACACAAATATGACAGTGCCATCTCTCGTAATAATCCATAAAGTGAACATATCTTTCATGGAAAACAAATATTGATTTTTTTTGGCAGTGACGCCCATTAAATTGGGGGTATTTCATCCCCTTGGTGGGAGCGTGGTGTTGTACAAAGATTTAATTGTGGCTGAACTGAGATCTGCCCGTCTGCTTCCAGTAGGAGTTTCTGAAGTCCTTAATGCTAGGCAAACAGGGCTTAAAAAGATTTACTCTGGCACATACAGGAGAATTTAAAAAGCCATGTTTCATCCGAACCCCTTATTAGATGAAATGTAGCATGATCTCCACATATTAAGCACGGGCTGTGAAGGACACTTGCAAAGCAGTAATTTGATGAAACTCGAACAAGGAGTGGGGCTTCAGTGACATTTAGAGCTCTTTAAAGCAGCGCCCTTTCCCCACGGTCCACAACGCGAAACCGTGCCAAGTCCGTATGGAAAGTTGATATGCAGTATGTGTGGCTCATTCCATTAGACTCATTAAAGTGTCACTTTGTCATCAGCACGGTCTCTCTCTTAAAGCCTACCTTACAACTGCAGCAAAGGACTCATTGTGTTGTGTGTATAAAATACAGCACAGAGCTTTTTTTTTTCCTTTTCTTTTTTTAATGTGGCAGGAGTAATTTGTCTTCCAGGCAGCAGCCAAAAGACATCAACACAGAAAGTATCAAATGGAAGGTATAGAAAGCAAGTTCATTTGCGGTTGGACGTATACGGTACAGGTCAGTCGGCGGGAGCGGGAAAATATGGCCAATTAATGCTCTGCTCTGGAGAACGCCACCATAATGCAGCTTATTTCCCCGCTCAGTCTAGACTCTCACTCTGCTAAAATCATTCAAGTGCCATCTACACACTGGCTCCTCAACTGCAGCACCAAAGCCTGAACCGATGTTGTTTCTCCTTTTTTCTTAATCCAGACCGCAGTTCCCTGAACCCTGTAGAGCTTTTTTCCTTTCTAACAGGCTGACCTCCTGTGCAGACAGTAAATTGCAGGAAAAAGGTTTTCACGCTTGGCTACAGTTTGTAGTGGCAGAAACTTTATCAAACGTCTCCAAAGAGGATCCGAGTGCAGCGCTTTTAGCCTCTGATTAAACGCAGCCTCTCCAAGGAAAACCTTGCCACTAAAACACCACGCTCCACTGAGCCCGATTTGTGGAAATGGGAGCATTTTTCTTTCTCTCTTTTTTTTTTTTTTGGTCTCTGCCAGTATTGAGCAAATGCAGGAAATTTACACTTCTCGTCGCTCACAAAAAAAAGGCTTTTGCCTCACTGCAGAGCAGATATACAAAAGAAAGGAAACTCAAATCTGGCTCTCCTTTTTAAAAAATTCCTTTGACAACCCAACTACTGACGGCATATTATCAGGACATTCCAGCCAAGCAACATAAGGAAAGTTCTTCTGAATCTCCTATTATGTGAATACTGTAATTGTGGGTCTTATTAGGGGGGAAAAACAACCAAAAAAGTTGCACTCAAAGAGTCATTTGATATCTTGAAACTTTTTATTATCATTTGGAAGCAAATTACCTGCTGTCTCTACATCATTTAAACAATTATCACACAATATTCTCCAAAACAGTTTGCCCCGTGGCAGCACTGAGGCACGCCGAGCCTCGGCAAACACATGTGCCTAATAACGAGTGGGAAGTAGGTAATTGCCAGTGCACGACATAGTTTACACACCGGCGCTTTAAATCAGTGACATAAAACAGAGTTTGAGCTTATGATTTACAGCCGTGTGCTGATTAAATTAACGTCTATGCTTTTTCTCCCGGTTTCGCAAACTCAGAACTGAGTCAAGCTGTCTCAAAATATGTAGATGTGTGTGTGTTTAAAAAAAAAGACATACATCTCTTTCACACACACGCTTCCTGCCACATTCTTTTGCGTCTGCCAAAAGCTTTTAGAGATGCTCGGCAGTTGATACCTGACTTAGTGTAATGTGCAATGTCAAGAGCGGAGGAGTGGAGTTTTAGACGCAGCCGGGTCATCGATCTTAAAGAGATGCACCACTCGAGACAGAGCCAAACATTTCCCAGAGCATCTGGATAAAACGCTGAATAATTTGAAATAGGCACTCTCAAAGTGAGAAACTGCAGCAAGTAGCCATCACATGCACTGCGCAGCTTAAAAAATACAAAATAAAAATCAGCAGAAGGAGTGGCTGATATGTAAAATGTTTAACAAGTCCCCATAAAAGAAACGAAACCACAAATTCTGAGCTTTCTTTTTCACTTCATGTGGTCTGTTCCCCCAAATAAGAGTCTAAGAAAACACCAGGAGACATAAAACAGTCCAGATAGGCATGTCAGTGGCAGACGCACCAGGACAAGCTCCTACACACTCAGCCTGTAAGACCAATTGGATTTTCCAGGGGTGAAGTGCCTTTATTGTCAACAGTGTGTCCCGCTGAAAACTGTACCGCGTCAGTTCCACCCGGCATGATTTATAGCCTTCCCAAGTGTTATTAAACGGCTAAAGGCAATTCTAAACACATTTCCCATAGTCCCTGCCCTGCACTGGACCTTTTCATGCCCAGAGGTGAATGTCCCACATTCAGGAACATTTACACAGTTTACATGGATTTAAAACATTTTTTGTCCATTCGGTTTTAGGAATTTGTCATAAGATTATCACTGAGCTGACAGATGAACATGCAGTGCTTATCTCGATGTTTAAATAAAAAGGCGGGGCTTTTTAGCATGGCTGCTTTTAGCTGAAATCTGATTTCCACGCGGTTCAACCCGGGTTCAAACTCAGGTGATTCAAACAAAAAAAAGCCCTGCTGGCACAGCAAAAATAAATAAATAAAATAAAATCATGTTTGGACAAAAAATAAAAAGCCCTGTTAAACTTTAGGTGGGCTTTTTTTTTTGTCCCCCACTCTGCACAAATGCATGGCAGTAACATTTGTGATTTACAAGTGAAGCAGTGCCTATAAGAATAAAATCTCACGATCTGTTGGTTTTAGCACCCTGAGGGCTGATAGTGATGCCTAAACTGCTTTTGGCAAGTAGAGGGAATCCACGGAAAAAATCATCAAATTTCCTACAATCAGCCAATGGTGTACATTAACTGACATTTTCTAATCCTGCAAATGAAGGAAGTATTCCCTTACGTTTAAAATGTTTTCTGAAAGGGTGCACAGATTTTTAACCGCTAATTTGCACACCCTTTTGCATGTCCACCCTATAAAACAAAATCCTTCCCTGCGGCCGGGGAAACGCCTGACCTTTCCTGGAAATGCTCGCATTTAAACTACAGTGACAGACTTGTGACCTCCGACCTCTTCAATGGAAGCACACAGCCTGCCCAGCGCACCAGACGGCGCAAATAAAGACAACAACGACCACACTTTAAAGATTCCTCTTTGTCCTGTTTGCTCAGTTGCAACCACAGTAAAGCTTGTAAATGAGTGTCATTAATGTGCAGCACACCAGTAAGTTTCATCATAAAGTGACATTCATTTAAATGGAGAGAAAATCAGAATGAAAGTCACTGGAAGCAGCAGCTGCCGATTATCTCTGGGAGAAAAGGAGACTGAAACTTTTTTGTTTATAGATGATATTAGTTGAAGAGGGTGCCATGGGAGTATTAGTATTTGAAACTTAATTATCAGAGTATTTTCCCCTCTGGATCGTATGTGGGTGGGTGGGAAACACAGTCATTTCCACTTGTCTCTTTACAGATATGAAGTATCTAAAGGACCAGGGGGTTTGGCTCCTCTCCACTTCATATTCAACCATTAAACTCCATTTGAGGAATAATTTATAGCTAACTCATCCACTTAAGTAATGTGAATTAACATTCCTCCCTGCCTCAGAACAAAAACAAGAGAGGACGGAGGATACAGAGAGGAAAGAGAGAGAGAGAAAAAAGACAGGCCTTGGTGAAATGCTTGATGCCCAATACAGGAAATGCTGCACACCTTCACTGTAAATAACAGTTGAAAAGGCATTTATGGAGGATGGGGATAATCCAAGCAAACCCCGGAGACAATTCATCACCACTGGTCTGGATGGGGAGGATTGTTTCATATACTATAAACAAATAAAAGCCAGGACAAAGGAGGAAAATGCCTTCCAGGAGCAGCTTCGTAAACAATTCAAACTCAGTTCAATCACACTTATGTGAATCAGCCACAGGCCACTCGCATTTGCTATCAGGTCGTCTTTAACTTTAAGGCACAGATGGCTCTGTGCAGTGCAAACAGCAGCGAGGGAGTCTGGACACACAAATCAACTATAATAAAGATTTATTTAAATGTCTGTGTTGCAGGATACACGTATACGTAAACTGAATCCTGTTTCCAAGAGGCCACAGGCTTCTGGAGCCCACGCATGCATCCCCATCTTACTGCCTTAATCAGCGATAACCCCTCCCGCCATCAACCTAACCTAACACTACATGCAGTGGCTGTTTGCCTTTTAAATAAGCCTTCACACATTCCTTATCTTTAACTCTCAGATTTTTGAGGGGCGTGGTTAGAGTGGGCACAATGGGCATCCAGCTGACTCGTTAAGAGCCCCCCTATTGTCCGCCACTGGAGTGGAGTATTTCCCCGTGCCGAGCCTTCAGAATGACAATGGGACGATAATCTAAAAAACCAAAGATCATTTGCATGAGAAGAGAGGCTGAACGATGGCCGGCAGTATGGGGTCACTTAACAGATGATTTCAGGAGCCACAGACAAAAAGTCGGCCTAAAATATACAAGCAAAATGTAAACATGGGGATGGATGGCTTGAACCGTCTTTACATCCGTTAAAATAAAAGAAGCGCAACGCCGCAGCGGAGCGCGTTGGGAACATGTTGGAAGCCCTTGCAGGAGTTTTTCGTCAAGGCTGACAGATTAGAAAGTTGAATGTGAGGAGAGGAGAGTGGGAAAATAGATGATTTTAGAAGTGAAGGCTAAGGAAAAAAAGTTTTGGGAGACTCACCAGACGCGCTCAGGTCCAGGACACTTTGGAGGAGCAGGGCGATCCAGAGCGCGCATGGTGGACATCTCCAGAGTCGCTGGTTCGCCGCTGCCCGGTTTAGATACATTCCTTCGGTTGTGTGTTAAACCTTTCCACGCTTTTCACATCCACCACACACAATAATCAATTTCGAGTCCGTCCCCCTACAAAAAACAGTAATATAACCCCAACAATAATAATAATAACCACTCTAAGCTCAGCGTTTTGATCAGTTCTAAGTCGTTTCGGCAGTTTTTTCAAAGCCCACCAAAACTCTCCCTAGGATGAAAACAAATTGGTGCTTCTTGAAGAAAGCTGTCTCCGTCTGTCCGGGCTTCTGCGCCTTTCCTCTTCGCTCGAGCCCAGCTCCGCTTTGCCTCCTCTCAGTCTCTCTCTCTCTCCCTCTCCGACTGAGCGCAATCCTTCCAGCAAACTTCATCGGGAGAAGTTGTGCCCACAGAAGCCACATGGCTCTGATTAGCCAAGTGTCGCCATCGTGCGTGCACTACAGGAACTGTCCGGAGGGCGGTCAGTCTACCTCGTGTGTTTTTTTCATCTGTGAGTGAAATATTTGAGTATTCAGTTTTTAGATGGAGACGAGACCCCGCATTTGTGCTTCCTGCTTTAATTCAGTCACCAAGACGCTTAATAGAAGAGATCAATGATTCAAATTTCTGCCGTAAAATTCACGACAACTGAATTTGTGCATCCTATAAACTTAAAAAACCAACTATTTGTTATTCTTTTTTAAAATTTGCATATTGGTTGCATAGTTTTATATATTGACCCATTTTATATTTGTTATGTACAATTTGGGGCTTTTCCAGATAAATAAAGTATAGCAATTAATAAAAAAATATCAACAATTAAAAGAAGACAGCATTCCCTCTAAGCCACGTGTAAACAGATTCCCTGGATCCAGAAGTCCTTTTTTTTTTTTTTCCTTTTTAATCTGACATGTGATTGTAAAGATACTGCGAGATCTGTGCATCTTTGTACCCAATTTCATCATGGTGAAGAGTCCTTTCAAAAGTTCCTGGAACAAGATTCAGATCGGCTGCACCTTTGTTAAAAAAATGTTCATGCAAATCCTTTTTTTTTTTTTAGTGCAACCAAACCAAACCAATCCCATAACTTCCTTGGTGGAGGTAATTAAATAACCAAAGAAAGCTTCTCAGTTCCCTGCAGGCTGAAAGGCACTAAACAGCCTTTTTGTTCGAGCTGTCACTGGTACACATGATTTATAAGGTCCAGTGGTTACAAGAAGGAAAATATTCTCTAATGAAAAAAAAAAAAAATACACTTATAAGAAATTCAAGGAGTGTGAACTGAAGTTACCCTTATGATTGTGCTTTATTGCACTAATGATGTTTAAGGGAACGGTTAGGTTTTCCAACAAAGTGTAGAACCTTCACAATTTTTGTTTTTCTTTACTATTTTTAATTAGATGAATAATGTAACGTACTAAAAAAACATATGCAAATGTTTAACTCATTTTACATGCATTAAGTGTATAAAACAGATGAAAGCTGGAAAGTTACAAAAAGAAAGAAAAGACAGAAAAGTTCTCTTGTGCCTGGCTGCACACACACACACACACACACACACACACACACACACACACACACACACACACACACACACACACACACACCTCAGTATAACTATTCAGACGTTTACAATACGACTGACCAAATTCACTTCTCCTGTGTAAATCCACATCCTGTTTAATTTCACTCTGCTGACTTCTGGATTCTGACACATGCATTGTCTCTGCAGGTGTGTGTGTGTACATGGAGGATTTTGCAAGCCATTTTGGGGAGCAGTTTTGATTTTTTGATTTAGCTATTACAGAATAAAGGAACAGTGTGCATAAATAATGCTCGACATTGAATTATTTGCCAGACTCGAGAGACGAACATGAAGTGAGTTGCTCGCAAGCAGCAGTACTTTACCCTGCACAGTTATCCCTGCTCTTTGTCAGCCCCAAGAGTCCAGAACATGTCATGCCTGTCTCATGATCCTCTTTCCCTTTCTTAAACCCATATGGACTCAAAGTCATCCCAGAGTACAGGGATAACACTCTTCTAACCCACTGTAAACCCTGGTGCATTCAGTGGTCTGTACAGTGGCCCTAAGAGGTCAGTGCACTGCAACATAGAAAACACACAAATAAACAGAAACAGACACAAGAAAATTAACTAAAGTCCTTAAAGCTGACTTGGTCTGCTTTTATTATTATTATTATTGAATCTGTTATAGTAATAGATGGATCACATTAAACATGAACAAAGTTTCAATAATAATCTCATCATATGTGCAAAGTAACCCATATGAGCCAAACGTTCTCAGGGGTTCAGACTTCCCTAAATGCTCATCTTCAGGTCGATATCCCTAATATGGCCATCTCAGGCTCACAGCACTGGTTGTGGGAACAGAAGCCCCACCCACATGCTTTTCAAACCTTCTGTCTACAAGAGGCAGCCAGTCAAATTTAAAGGTGAAATGGAGCTAAAAAAAGGTCTGTTTCTGTCAGTGGGCGAACTGAGTGGCTGCACAGAGGCCCAGTGTGACAAATAAGGATTGTTTGGAATTGTTAAGCACACAAAGATACTCCAGCAGAACCTGACAATTAAAAACATGGAGCTGGCAGTTTAGAGTCATTATTCTCCATGGTGTGACTCTGTTCACTCTGTAGCCAAAACTTTAATTGCTGATAAGTACCTGGGGATTTCATTTGACTGACTTATACTGAACACCTTTAAATAAACAAGATTCTTGTCTCGAAAGATTGCTGTCTTTTTCCAACTACAAAACCAGTCTTCATGTTTTCCTGAGATATCCCCTGACATTGTCAGTTACCTTAAACTTGAAATGGGATGAATTGTAAGCTGTCCTAAAATGAATTACACCCCCTTGGAGTTCTCAAAGCGTCATTGTTGCACGCTTTATGATTCCTGCAACTGTTTTTATTCATTTCTCGTATTGTTTATTTATGTTATTTCCATCTGCTAGCTGCATTCTTGTAATTGTTATTGTTCTCAAGTCTCTCTTGAAATGACAGATTAAATGAAGTTTCAGTTAAAACCATCAAATACTCACAAACAAGCAAATCCAGAAACTTTAAGCTCTCTCAAGACTGTTCTGCATTAAATTTCTTTAATGCTGTGGATTGTTTATCAGCACACTTTTGCAGTGTCCTTGATCTGCAACTACTGGAGTAGCTGAGGAAATTAGGAATACATTGATTACGATGGTTGAGAGATATAAAGCAGCCGACTGAAACAGCTGCCTGATCCTCTGATCGAAACCAGGGCTGCGGTCAGTTCATGTAAATAAATATGGCAATTCATGACAAATGAGTGTTCAGCTGCACTTTAACACGTTATATGTAAGAAGTCTTTCATACCTGAGTTTAAAGCTGGCAAGAGGGAATTTTCTTTTAAAGATATACTTCTGCTTAAGGAAATTTATGGTGGAGGAGTGGTGAATTTCGGACACTGAAATATGTCAGGTTGCCACTTTGAGAACTTCTGGTGGAGTGTCTTGGGGACCCAAGACCTTTATTGCATCTGCATGATTTCACATAAGCAACAAAGGGCTTTTGTTCTCCAGCGATATCACACGGAGAGCAAATTCAAACTAAATAACCCTAAATAACTGTCAAACCAGAAGAAATTGGGCATGACTGATTGCAGTCTGCAGAAAAGTGTGAGGTGACGTGCACCATCTGTAAACCCCGTTTCCCCCTCTGCGAAGCACCTTTTGAGATTTTCAGTTTAAGCAGCCGGATGAGTGTTTAGGTTTTCTCCACAGTAGGGAGACTCAGCAGGGTGGAGGAGGCTTTGGAGGGGGGAAGACCTCACTATTGCACTGACCAAGTAGTGAGTTTACATCTGATATTGGCATGTTTTTCTTTTTCCCTGATGTCTGTCGACTTCATTTTGACCAAAGCAGGACAAGATTATTAAAATTGCAACCATGCATGCTGAAATCCTCGAACTTTCATGTCGGAGTGGAGCGGGGTTCTAAAGGGCTCTTTGAAGAGCAGATCCCTTGGGCTTTCTGCTGTGGCCACAGCAGTCGGACAGGGAGGCTCTTTGTTAAAAACCAGGCGATGATGTCTCAGTCAATAAAAGAGCATGAAAGTTGATGATGTCAATAATGATAGGCCTTAAAAATGGCCTTCCTACATCTTCTCACTATGTTCTCTCTTTCTTTATATCCTAATAATGCTAACAGCATGCACTTTTACTTGACGTTCCTTGCAATAACGCTGAAAATGTGTTAGCACTTCGAGCGGCGGATAACTGAGGACAGTTTTCACCACAGTTTAGACATCTTTAGACAGCTGACAGACTGTCTGGCCTCACTGCGTCGTCTGTGTTCACCGCCCAAAACAAAATATAACTTCATAAGGAACACACAAAAATCTGTGCTGATACAACAGCATGCATCATGCAGAACTGCAGGGGCCTCTTTCCCTCTGTCAGTTCTTCACTGTGAGCAGGCAGCACCTTTGTGATATACAATTAGGAACTGCAAAGATATCAAATTTCCTACAAGAGAAACTCAAGGAAATAGGTCAGTGTATGCAACGGTGCCAAGGCAACGCTTTATTGTCCTTTTCCTGTCTCTACAAGGTCCTAAATCATGTGAAGTTTCAGTGAGCAGGCCAGTAAAGGGCTGCAGTTGATTGTTGTGTACATCTTCTTTGTTTTGTTTGTATTTGTATATGGAGTGGGAATAAATGGAGCGATGCGAGAATGACTTTTTTTTGTCTCGTCTGCAACGGTAAATTTTAGCTTGTTGATTTGTGGTAAGGCCTCAGCACCCACGTTTCTTTCATCTTAAATTCTGACATGGTTCCCCCATAGCCCCTTCATCAAACACACACTCCACAGGACAATGGGCCGCATAAGTGTGGTGTCTCCAGGAGTATTTGTTGACTTATTGCCTGCAGAGCCAGAGGAAGAGTTGGAAGGGATTCTAACTGGACCAAATCCAGGCTCCGTGCAATGTTTGGTAAGACTGTGTGGTCAGAACTCATCTTGTCCCAGTTTTTATAGCCTCACACATCATCCTGTACACTTCAGCTCCACACCCGGAAAGTTGAGAGTGTAAAGATGGCGATGACTCATGCGGTGCCTCTACATCCATCAATGCCATTTTTTTAGGGTGCCTAAGACATTTTTAAAATCACACACTGAGCTCAAACTTGTTCACATCTAGAAAATGAACTAGAACATCAAATAAAAACACACTCTATGTTTTTCCAGTCTTTAGATTAAAAATATATAATATACAATATAGTGTCATTTACATTATAAGTAGAGCAAAGACTTTTCATTGGGACTGTGGAACCAATGGAACAGCATGAGCAAAAGACAGATCAAAGTGCCCATCCTAACCTCTGCTCATTGCTTAAAGGGCCTATAACGGGCAGATGTGGTTCAAAACTGGGTCATCTGTTTCAGTGGTCTTGGATCCTGAGACCACAGAATACCTTCAAAGGTCTCTTGAACCACGCCTATTCTGAGCTGGGGGGCTTTGTGCTGATTTTTTGTTTTTTGGCTTATTGCTGTACAATGAGTAAATGGCCTGTATTTATATAGCACTTTACAAGTCCCTAAGGACCCCAAAGGGCTTTACATATCCAGTCATCCACCCATTCACGCACACATTCACACACTGGTGATGGCAAGCTACATTGTAGCCACAGCCACCCTGGGGCGCACTGACAGAGGCGAGGCTGCCGGACACTGGCGCCACCGGGCCCTCTGACCACCACCAGTAGGCAACGGGTGAAGTGTCTTGCCCAACGACACAATGACCGAGACTGTCCAAGCCGGGGCTCGAACCGGCAACCTTCCGATTACAAGGCAAACTTCCAACTCTTGAGCCACGATCGCTCCGAGTAATCGAGTAATTAAAAAGAAGGCCAGCACATGAGAGATGCTCCACAGCAGCCATGGAAGGACGTGTTTTTATGAGAAGTAACATTCATCTGCTCTTTGTACCAAATGAAAACAAAAGCAAGATGCACAATGCAGGTACAGAGAGTGCACACAAATCCACCTTAAAATGCATATAAACAGAGCACACAGAATGCAAATGCAGTTCATATGCAATGAGCCATACATTAACTTGTACACAGACACAGACATGGAAGGATTGGTGTTGAAAACGTCTTGAAATTTTACATTTCTTCAGTTGTTGTATTCAGTGTAATGGGTATTAAATTTTTAGATAAAGCATCAGCAGACTTAAAATATAATAACGACAATCAGCTTTATTGACCAAGTATGTCTACACATACACAAGGAACTGAGCTGGATGGATAAGATAAGATAAGATAAGATAAAACAAAACAGTATATACAGTACACTTTGATGGTGGATATTTTAGGTACAGATGCTGTGTGAGTGTCATTAGTGTCCATCAGAGTGACTACCTGTGGAAAAACACTGTACAGATATCTGCTTGCTGTGCTGTACAGTGCTCTGCAGTGGCTACCAGAGGGGAGGACTTGGAACGGGGTGTGATGGGTCTTGCACTGATGTTGCCTGCTTGTTTCTGTATTCTGTATTTATACAAATCCTGAATTGATGGGAAGTCGGCACCAGTGAATTTTTTCTCCCGACCTCACTGTTCATGGTCGTCTGTTCTTGTCCTGTTTGGTGGCTGATCTGAACCATACAGTGATGGATGAGCAGAGAACAGGCTGGATTGTTGAAGATCTCCTGAGGCAGGTTGAACGTCCTCTGCTGGGCCTTTTTGACGATTGTGTCTATATTGGGTGACCACTTCTGGATGGAGGAAGGTTCCTCCTGAAATCCATTGTCATCTCTACAGTGTTGAGCGTATTGAGCTCTAGGTTGTTCCGATTGCACCACAGGACCAGCTGTTCAACCCCATGTTTGTATGCAGACTCATCGCCATCCTTGATGAGTTTGATAACCGTCACGTCATCTGCTTCCTGTCTGTCAGTAAGTTTGTGATCCACAGACAGATGGATGCTAGGAGTGGAAGACTTCAGGGATGATGGTGTTAAGAGCTGAAGTGAAGTCTATAAACAGAATTCTAGCATTTGTGCCAGGGCAGTCATGGTGTTGCAGGATGTAGTGCAACACTATGTTGACATAATCCACCGAACCGTTGGACTGGCAGGTAAATTGCAGGGGGTCCAGCAGGGGACATGTGATGTCCTGCATCTAGGTCACAACCTATCTCTCAAAAGATTTCATGACTGGAGACATCCGGGCAACAGGCCTGCGGTCTTTTAACCCAGTGATAGAGGGTTTGAGCTGTAGCTGTAGCTACAGGTGGTAGAGCAGGTCAGCTACTAACCGGAAGGTTGGTGGTTCGATCCCAGTCTGCATGCCAAATATCCTTGGGCAAGATACTAACCCCATGTTGATCTCCGATGCAACCATCAGAGTGTGAATGTGTATGAATGTTAGATAGGCACTAACAGTTTAGAAAAAAAAAAGTGCTTGTGTGAATGGATTAGTTGTATAAAGCGCTTTGAGTGCTCAGATAGCGTAGAAAAGCGCCATATAAGAACCAGTCCATTTCTTGGGGACTGGGATAATTGTATATGACAGCCATCCTTCCACTGAGACCAATTCTGATGATGCTTTAATAAATTGATCAACTGAAGGGTCAGATGCCTCTCTCAGGTCCCATCAGACTTTTGCTGGATGTTTTTCCCTGATTTTTAAAGCCATTACTTTCAGATACTATTCATCTACTGTAATGTCTGTGTTATCTTTGGCATTTTTTGAAGACTCAACAAAAAAATAGGAAGAAATGTGTTTTTTGTTACAGGGTGGTAGCAAAAAAAGAGACAATTTAAAACAAAAGGCAGATTTCACAATCAGATCTCCAACAAATGCTTCATCTTAAGGAGGAGAGAGCTCACGTAGGCACAAGGAGAAGATGCAAAGTCCACACAGAACGGTCCCAATCACCCTGAGGATTCAAACCCATGATCCTCTTGTTGTGAGGTGATAGTGCTAACCGAAGCATCACCATGCCATGTATGCATTGCACAGAGTGCAGCAGAAGAGCTGCTTATTTTTGCACATAACAGTCAAAACTACCTCAGAATCTGATTACATTCAGCATACTAACCTTCAGCATTCTCAAACTACCTAGAAAATGAAGGTCAGTCCTTGAATTGTGATACAGATGACTGAGTAAAAGGATCTCATGTATTTAAGTGTTACTAAAACTATTTTTTACTTTACTTCAAATACTTTATATTAACATTACTAGAGAGCAAAAAGCCTTTGAGAATAGTGTCTTTGTCTGCCACATCGCCCTCTTCTTGTATGAAAGCAATGAACAGGCTGCTCTTAAAAAAAAAAAAAAAAAAAAAAAAAAACCCACACGGCACCATGCCAGCTCCAGAGAAAGCCATTTGGATATCTAATAGCTTTGGACCAGGTCAGCTTAATGTAAGCCTTATTGCGATTACCTGATGTAATGACAGCCAATCCAAATAGAGCCTGTAAGCCATTATGAGCCAAACAAGGGGAACACATTATGCTTTGCGCTATGTCAGCCTGACAGGGTCTGAACAATGCAGCATGAAAACGTTTCCACCCAGTTACTGCGACTCCTAAGGGGATGGAGAGGAACTGTTTAGGGCAGTTATACGTCCCAAACGTACCTTTGAAGACTAGCAATCAGCCTTAAAACCCCCTATCTGCAATCTTAACGTAAACAAGAGATGAAAGATTTGAAACATTTATTCAGAAATGGCTCTTAACAGAAAACAGCGCCACGCGAAATGTTTTAAAGTTGTTTTAAAAAATAACATTAAAAAAAAAGAAAGAAAAACCAATCACAGGAAATGTGTATTAACAGTCAGTTGTAACATAATGTCATCAAACAAGAAACTCTTTAGACAGCCGCGAGAAAATACAACTTGATTGGACAGTTAAGTGCAGCTCAGGAACTTTAATTACTTGCTATAGGCTTTGGAGGCATTTGTGCAAACAGTTAGAGCTGTTTGTGTTTAGAGTGAAGAGGAATGCCACCAACTTCAAATGTGTATCATGTA
This sequence comes from Neolamprologus multifasciatus, assembly GCF_963576455.1. Classification (NCBI taxonomy): domain Eukaryota; kingdom Metazoa; phylum Chordata; class Actinopteri; order Cichliformes; family Cichlidae; genus Neolamprologus; species Neolamprologus multifasciatus. Next base: position 6,154,206 of record NC_140455.1, read on the forward strand.
AAGAGGACAAAGTTCCCACTAATACACTACCTAACTTCTCCTGATCTACACCCCCCCTAAAAAAAAATAAATAAAAAAAATAAAAAATCCATTTGCCGTTACATAGTTTTGGATCCTTTAACTTCCTGACACTATAACTAATTGGCAGGATTACAGAGACCATTGCTAAAACAAGAAGACTTGCGAGGGAGGGAGAGAACGCATCAGTTTATACTTCGCTTTCCTCAGGAATGTCTTTGGAGAGGCATCGTCGTCTTGGAAGCACTTCAGGCTCGTCCTACAGTTTGGCAGGCGCTCTGCTGGAAAAGATCTCAGCGTTTACATAGAATAACTTTCAAACTGAACAAAAAGCAATCACTAAACAACCCTACACACACGCACATACACTTTCACATTTGCCTTTTGAATGCTTTGTTTTCTTAATGTTTCTGTGCAGTTACCACTTCTCTACATACCTGCTGTTTTCAAGAAGAAAAGGTACAGTGCCGCTCCATATTTGTGAGAATATGACAGACTAAAATGACAAGAATTTATTAGACAAACATTTTTTTAAAAAAACGGAACAAAGAAACAGGACGACAGTCCTTTTATGTAAGGTTCTTTTATTCACTGGTGGACGTGTTGGTTTAACAGTAACTGTGGTTTTGGTGTATCCCATTAGGCTAATGTGGTGGTTTTGGAGATCAGGAGGAGGAGAAGGCACCAGGTCAGTATGGGGGTGGGGAGTGGAGGGAAAGGGGTGAGGTTTCCCCTAACTGCTCAACTATGGTCAGTTTGGCACTTTTTCAGTTTTATGATATACAGTTTAGGAACAGAGCAGGACAACAACATTATTATTCCTGACATTACATTAAGCACATTTTTTCTTGAAATGAACACAGAGCATGTTACTGAAGCAAACTTGTTTCTAAAGTCCAATCTTTTCTTCATAACGTCGGAACATAAGCTAATGCATTTATGTCATTTTAAGCTTACAGGACAAGATCAGAACCCTCAGGCATTAAAGCTCACTGGGTACTAGCACTAGAGAAAGGAAATGGATGACTTTAAGCAAAAATTAAGAGCTGCTCATGTATTCACCCTGCATGTTATTGTCCAGCTCTATTTCATTAAAAAGAGCCAGGAACTGAAGCCAAGACAGCATTCAAGGGCAGCGTCACCCCAGACAGAGTGTCAGTATCCTGTTGCTGAGCATGAGCGGAGGCAGTGTGGCAACGGAATCATGTGATCACAGTCGGGCCGGTGCGTCCAGTCCTCTCGTGGAGCTGGGAGAGCTTGAGGGCGATGTCTACCAGAGGAGCCAGGATCGCCTAGATGAGATACATAAAGAACAATGAACGTCGGACTTCCTGTTGAGGTCAGTTTATAGAAGTCCTTCAGTACAAAGCAGCTTCTTCTGGTTCTGTATTGCTAAGCTGCTGTTAACGCCGCCAGTATCAGAGCTATGAGCAGAAACCTCAACTAGCAAGGCCCAACTGAAGAGCTGCCAAAATAAAACTAGTTTGGTCTAAAATATGCTAAGCCCCCTTTTTAAGAAGCTCAGTTTTAAGTGGACAAATTCTTTGCTTTGAGAAACTTGTGTTGTTTTTGCAGTACGCTTTGGGCGGTTATCCATTTGCACTGCAAAGCTCTGTCTGTTTGCAGCTTTTAAATGAATCTGAGCAGAGACTACAGTCATCCTGCTACTTCTATCAGCAGTCACATCATCAATAAGCACTAGTAATCCAGTTCCAATGGCAGCCACAACATCGGAATTATGAGTCGTTTCTTACTTTTCTCTTCCCATCATTGTAAAAGTTCATCTTGATTTCATCTCTCCACTTTTTTCCCCCCAAACTGTGCAGACTTTCTGACCTTCATGGTCCTCGATCCAAATCTAATTTAAAAACAACAACCACCAGTGGTTTGCAGCTACTTGTAAACCTGCATTTCCATTCATTAAGGTGTCTCTCAATTATTATGATTACCAACTTCTTAACAGGCCTCACCTGGCCCTCAAACTGCTTGTCAATATAGTTATTTGTGAGTTGGAAATCTGCACTTCTATCACAGAGTGATGACTGATTGATGTCAAATCCACTTCGGTGGTCTACAGAGGCAAAACTACAAAAAGTGTGGCCTTGCCCAACAACCTATAGGCTCAAATCTATATTCTTACATCTACTATATTTTAAGAACGATTAAATTAGAAGAATCTATAAAACATGACCAACATCGAACACGATTAACTGTGACAAAACACGACGCAGCGGATTCATAAAATAAGCGCTTTTTGTATCACAGTTTTGTGTGAGGTACTTTCTTTTCTCCATTAAATCCACACAGAAAGGAGGTCACCCCATGGGTGTGTAAATCAAACCTACCCAAAGTCAGCCAACTGAACCATTAACCTGCTGGCCATTTATCTGTCAAGCTCTGATTCTGAAGCAGTATGTTTCTGCTTATCTGTTCATTCATAGTGTCCAAGTGCTGAAAAGGATAAGGAGCTGGAGCAGAACTTTTTTCTTTCTTGTACTACATCACCTCCCTGTCTGCACCATTCAAAATTATTTTATGAAGTGTGTGTAGTTGGAACTTGCACTCTTCACTTTTTCTTACCAGTCCAGATAAGGTGCCATAAGTCAAAACTTGGCCAAACATCTCCATCATCTCATCTCCCATGTTGAATAAAATCTCTCAAACTGTGTTTTTGTTTTTTGAGGCCTCCACCCAGTGCTAGCTGGCCATCGTACACATTACTGATCATTCCAGGCAACCCAAAAGGTTGAGAAGCCCATGTGAATATTAAACTGCTGTGATGTAGATGGATAATGGGGTGACAACCTTTATAAATATCTTTCTTTTTTCCCCTCCCTCCTAAACGATTATTCACACGCACGCAAAAAAAAAAGATTCGTGAAAAAAGAAAAAACTTTGTAACTGTTTATTTTCCTATCTGATGACTTCATTGTCTAATCTTTTTCCTCCCTGGATCCAACCAGCTGGGATTACTCCTCTCTGTCCTCACCTGTGGATCCTGGTATATTTTCTGCACATCCTTCTCGTAGCTGTCTATGTAGAGCCTGATGGTTGCTCCAGCACTGCCTGTACCGCTGAGACGGAAAATGACCCTCGAACCATCGGAGAAGATGATTCGGAGGCCCTGGGAGAGCGAAAGAGAAACAAAGATGTAAGCGATGGTGACAAATTCAAATATCGACTGAGCAGTAACATGTGGTTATATAATGTACGAGGTGGGAGTTATTCCATGTGTGTATGCACAGGGGTATGACCTCATCAGGTATTTTGCCAGCTTTTGAAACGCATCATTAGCAGGTCTGATTTTAATACGGAATCTCTGTTTTAAATTGGATACAGACTCTTAGTAGCATCTGAAGTGGAAAAAAACAACAACAACAACTCTAAAACATGAGGCAAGCGGAGCACTGTTGCAGGATATTGTGTAAATTGTGGACTGCAAATATTAATGGGGTCTGTCTTGCAGGGTGCTCACCTGGTTTTTGGAAACACTCCCATCGACAGGGTCTGTATAGGCAAAATTGTCAGCGATGGCCACCTCGTAGGTCTTATCGCCCGATGAGAACTTCTTTCCTTTAAAGGACGGCTCGAACATTGCCGCCTCCAGATCCTTCATCATCTTATTGGCAGCATCTGAGTCAACTTCCTCATAGTCGTACCTGGAAGTGAAGTTAGACCAAGATTTTAAAAATATACATAGGAACTCATTTTCAACTACTTTCGATAATGACACATTTTTAATCTGAAGAGACAAAAGTAAAGAAAGTTAAATTTTAACTGTTGCACTCCACTTGTGCTGCATTTCTCCAATTTGCCACTGAAAGGCGCCATTCCTGCATAGTCTTAAGTAGAGTTTTTTTTTAATGTTTTGACAGTGGTGTTTAAAAATTCTTAACACTGTCAACAGTGTTTAAAAAACCCTCATCTTTTAGGATTCAAACTCTCATTTCATAAATCGTAATGCAGGCATCTCCTCTGACCTGGTGAAAAAGTTCCTGCCAAACTTCTGCCAGTGATCTTTCATTATCTCCTCCACGCTCTGTTTCCTGGTGGCTAAGATTGACAGCCACGCAAGCACCGCCCACAAGCCGTCCTTCTCACGGATATGATCCGAGCCTGTTTATTAGCATAGAGAGATGTGATTGGGTGAGGGGCAATTCTTACTGGTGTCACAGCTAAAAAAAAAAAAATATGAGGACCGAGTCTCACCAGTGCCAAAGCTCTCCTCTCCACACAGAGAGAGTTTACCAGCATCCATCAAATTCCCAAAGAACTTCCAGCCAGTTGGAGTCTCATACAGGTCCATCTGCAGCGTTTTAGCCACACTGAAACACACATATTACATCATATGATGAAAAAAAAAAAGATTCTTGATTTGCACTTTTTCCAATTTACCCAAAAATATAAAAACTGTTTTGGTTTTTACTTGTCCAAGGCTCCACTGGTAGGCATGCTACGGGCCAGTCCTTTGACGCCGGTTTTCTGGAAGTACGGGATGCTTTTGATGTTGGCAGCAATGACAGCCACAGAGTCCGAGGGGTTCACAAAGAAGCCATGTTTACCCAGCACCATGTTGCGATCCTGAAGAGGGGACAAAAAGATGGCAATCCTGAGCTGTGACATTACTTTATTCATTTGCACTGTAAACACTGCAATAGTTACATCCGTTTTGCACACACCCTTTTTCTAATGTTGCTGTCAATTTTCTTGATTTTTTTTTTTTTTTTTTTTTAAATAATCACACCTGTCAACCCTGGATATTTATTATTTGGTGATTTGTATATATTGTGCTATTCCTTATATCTTAACATATTGTACTGTTAAATAGTCTAGTCTGTTTATGTTAATGTTACTGTACTGGAGTAATAATTTCCCTAGGGATTAATAAAGTATGCTGATTTGGTAATCGGCAGCAGATAGGTTTAGTGTCAGTACTTCCTGAAAAAAGCTTTTAAACCCTTCAAATCCCAAAGTATATAATTTTTGTAAAACATTTTAGATTATATTGATAATTTTGAAGACAAGTTGACCAAATATTTCTTGTGATTTCTTTCTGTTAAGCATTTGGTCTGTTCCTTTCATGAAACACGATAGCTGTCAGGAGGAAGGGCGAGGAAAACGGCTAACTAAAAACATTCCACATTAAGTGCTGTTCCAAAATTCAATCTCACTCTGGGAAGTAGGCCTAAAATTTTGATTGACTCTCATGTAACAAAGAAAATATAAACTTTGAATGAAAACTTATTAGATTAAATACATTCTGAGTGATTTAATATCACAGATTGATATCCAGGTCCAGACTTCATAACTCTGCCGCCCAGCTCTTGCCAATGCAGCTGTTAAATGATCCTTTATTAGGGGAATGCTGAAGAACTTACACCATCACCATCAAATGCAGCTCCAAAGTCATATTCTCCACCTTTCATGGTTTTGACCAGGTCAGCAGCATAGGTCAAGTTGGGGTCAGGGTGGTGACCACCAAAGTCTTCCTGGGGGATACAATTGACTGCAGAGTTTGCTGGAGACCCCAGCTCTTCGCACACTATCTTCTTCACATAAGGACCAACCACTAGAGGGAGTAAGAGCGCCATTAATAAAGGACATCACATGCTGCCATGGTCATTAACGGAACAAACTTTCCTTTACACTGTGACGCACAAAGATTATTTCCGTTTGTGTTGCCTGTTGGTAATTTATTCAATTTAGGAACTAGCATCCACTGTTGAATGAATGACCGATTTAATACATGCTCATCCCTACCTCCATGCATGGCATCCAGTCTGACATTAATGTGATTGGCTCCTGAAAGAAGCTCCTTCAATGCAGCAAAGTCAAAGATCCCCCTTAACATCTCTGCATAGTCATCAACTGAGTCCACAATCTCCACTGAGATAAATCAAGAGGGAAAAGCAAAGTTGGCACACAAGTCCTGGTACAAATCACAGCAGTACATGAAAGTACAAAGCAACATGTATTCAAGATTTGAATTGACTAGAACATGTGTTTACAAAGAGAAGAGAGTTCAAGACGTTGGTATTAATTTAACACATTTTTCATCTTTCAGTTAAAGATAGGATTCTGCATCCATGGGTCTGTTACCTGTGAAGGGCTTGAAAGTGTCCACTTCAAAGGTCTGTTTGCCAATCTTAGACAAATCCACTTTGAGGTCTGGGCAGATGTGATACTCCTGCAGGCTTTTGCTGATCTCAAATATTTTATTTGTGATGCCCTCTGGAGCAGGTCCTAAGGACAAAGTTAAACACTGGTTAGAAACCAGGCAATGCCCAAATATGGAACATTGAGCAAACTATGACTTGGACTGTAGTGATTAGAGAAACAGTGGGTCTGTGCACTTGTCTCACCTCCGCTGGAAATGTTGTACTTGATGCCAAAGTCTCCATTGGGGCCTCCAGGGTTGTGACTGGCTGTGAGGATGATGCCACCCACTGCTTTCCTCTTGCGGATCACACAGGAGACTGCTGGGGTGGACATGATGCCATTGTGACCAATCACTAGGTGATTTATCTGCAGGCAGGAACAGATGCACATGCGCAAATTAATGGACACAGGCAAAAGTGTGTGTTTGTTCACACCTCCAACCATAATGTAGAAGTAATAATGGTACTGATGCTCCATGCAAAAGACTAAATTAAACACCTTTTCCATTGACTAACCTTGAGAAGGTTATCCACACATTTCTCCAACATCCATCCTGAATTATTCCAGTTTTTGTTGTTGTTGTTGTTGTTGTTTTTCTTTTTTTTTTTTTAAATATGTCAGATTTTGCAAATCATTATTGGAGCTAACCCAAAACACTGCTGCTGGATGACAGCTTGAACTTATTTCACCCATCTTTGCACCATTATACTGGGTAGCTGTGCATTTTATATTTCATTATAAATTTTGTTTACATGCAAGAGCTTGCATATGCTCGCCCCTGACTATGTTATTAAACTTTTTACAATAGTATTGCCCAATACCAAGTGGTTAGATCAGCTGAACAGCAGCTGTGAGTAGCACCAGACTGGCTCTTACAGCCAATATTAGGTCCTCTAACACGCTAAGGGTATTCAAATCTGAAATCCGGAGCCGTGTACCAGTTTATTAATGAGTGATGAGTCTACCCTATAATGAAACTCAGGTTTGACAAAACTGCAAGATGAGCTGACGAGTTCTATTTGCTTCTTTCAGCTGGCTGTAAAAGTTTGTCCCTGTAAGACCCTCAAAGTGAGAGATATGTGTGCATTTATATATGTTTTAAATCCAGTAAGTGCAAATCTACAGTGGCCCTGAGAGGTCAAACACACTGCAACTTGAGAAAATATCAGCAAATAGGAAAAAACACTGCAAAAGTTCACAAAACACCACAGGAGTGATTAAGAGGAGACAATAATGTGCATGACAAGTTGCTCTAAACACCTAACAGAAAACATATATGCAGTATTAAATGAATCATGCGATTGAAAGACATTAGCTCGAGTCTTTTTTCCAAAGCACAACATAGATGAATCCTCAACTTCTTTTAAGTTCATCTCGGTACATTCCTTCACATGTTTCAGTTTTCTGTCACCTCCGTCGTTTTTTTATTCAACTTCTATTGTGTTTTGTGTACTTTTGCAGCATTTTTTTTTTTTTTAGATTTGTATTGTGTTTATAAGCTGCAGTGCATTTGACCTCTCAGGGCCACCATACAAATCACATTTGTTGATAGCCAGCTATATTATGACCTGAGCTGTCCCTGCTGCCCAGTGCTTTACAAGTGCTGCAGAATAGGTTATATTTTGACTCCTTTTATAGTTTTGAAATCATGGCATTATCGCGGTCTATTTAACCACACAATGGTTTGCTTTGTGCAATCACATGGGCAGTAGTGCATCTCTCTGTAACTTATGATACAATTTCACCCAGATTTCCTAATATAGACCCAAAATTACAAATGCCCACCAAGATTTGCCATCTTTGTGCAACTTACACCTACTTTCATTAGAGGAACCCTCCATTTAGCAATGCTTCTTTGCATTAGCTACAAGAAGGACAGAGGCCATCTAATGAGAAGGAAGGTCACAGATCGAGGCTAGACTACAATGAATATGTCCTCTCAGAGAGTGATGAGGTTATCTTGCAAATAAATAAGAAGGTAATAGGGTTTGATAATATTATGTTGATGCATTCTCACTGTGCATTTCTCATTTATGCACAAGACATATGCAGAGCAACGTGACCGGCTGCAGACCACGCCCCCCGATGGCCTAAAATCGTTTGAGTAACATCAGAGTGGAGGCAGCCAGTAACCACACATTCAATGAAACACCACAACGTTGGCTTATCGTGCCTTCTTTCCCAACATCTAAACCCGTTTTGTTCCCTTTTAGAGAGTTGGGCAAGACGGACCAAGAGCCTAAAAAAAATATCCAATGATTGAAAAACGCCGAGTCAGGGTGTAAATGTCAGAGGTAAGGGTCTGACATGCAAGCGACCTCCTTCGTGCACTTTATCCAAAAGATCACCACGGTCAAGCAGGCTACCGGAGACAGCGCATGGAAATCCAGAGGGGGGATGGCGATACGTGCCAAAGGTTCACTGACTGCTTTGGACCTTATGGAACAGTCAAGTAGTTTTCCATAAACACAGTTTGAATGAACTGGGGCCAATATCAAGGCGCAGATACAGGCAGGAATGTCATTCAGGATTCAGCGCTGGTTAGGAGAGCTTGGAAGAGCACGTATGGCTGATTAGCCACCCCAACTGTAGTCATTGACTTTAAAGCATTGCATAACTTTACATGAACCCATTTAATATAGAACTGAACAGCACCAACATTTTAACATGCAGAACGTAACCCACGTTTAAATACGTATATTTATGCTAGCAAGTTAATAATACATGACCTGACAGTAAATATTTTGAGCATTTGGTCGTTCTCTCGGTTAGCATTAAGCTACTTAAGTTACTCTAGCTTTCTAGGTAGCAAGCTTTTATTTTTTTAAACTAACCAAATAATGTCAAACTAGTCAACAGACTAGTTATTTAGGAATACATCTGATATACTTGACAGCTAGCTTGATGTGAGCTTGCTAGCTTACAAGCTATTCTATAGGAACCGACTCAGTGAGCTACACACACACATACAGCAAGGACAGCAAAGGTGAACAACATGTCGTTCTGCTACTGACCCCGTTGGCAGCTGAAATCTGGACGATCAGCTGAATAGCGTCTTTCATGAAAAACCTGCCATCCCCTCCCACCACCAGAGTGGCCGTCTGGCGCTCGGCAGGCTCGATGACAGAGATAATGCTCTGGATGAAGTTTTCCGCATAGTGCTGGTTCTGCTGAAACACCGTCACCCTCTTCCTCAGACCGCTAGTCCCGGGCTTCTGGTCCGTGTACGGCTTGGTCTTCACTGTCGTAATTTTCACCATTTTTGACCCCCAGCGAGCACCAATGGTCACCCCCGTGTAATCCGCAGTCCGGTCCGACAAGCAGGCGACTGCAGTGTCGGAGCAGCCACACGTACACACCGGGCAACTCCCCCCTTCAAACACCCGCCCTCCCGGTTTAAAGAGAAAGGAGGGATCAAGGAAGAGATCTTCACTCTCAACACCAGCGCAAACAGAAGGTAGAAAAGTCAAAATTCATACAGATTTTCAGCCATTCTTGGATATTGCTTAAAAATTAATTTATATAACTGCAATATGTGGGAAAATGTCCACAGGGCTGTTGGCAAAATTCTAGAAACCGTAGGGACACGCCCCCCACCAACATTAAGATAAAGTTACTGATGAAACGCTCTAATCACAACTCAGGAGCTCATGCTGGATATTAAATAATACAAAAATATGTTATTTGTGTTGTTTTATTTGCACCATATTTTTAAAAGTCACACACCCAGCTTTTTGATCAATGGTCTGATTTATTGAAATCTCATCCATCCCCTAAGTGTCTGAGCTCTATTAGCCACTAACACCAAAAACAATAGTATTTGCATTTTTTAAAAGATCGAAATAGTGTTATACATATATTTTCATAACATTATTGAATACAGAATTATGGTAGACTCTTTATTTGTAAAGTGATCACTTTCGGTGGTTTAAAGTGGTCAAATTTAAACACTGAGTGAGAATACAAATCTTCCCTACAGTTTATCCACTATATGAAACAAGTAGTTTCTATTGTGTGAGAACAAAGTTACACCTGCAATACTCATAGAAAAAGATGTATCGGTTTATTTGCAGGGTAACGCTTGCGACATAGCCAGTTTCGACCCATTGCTGTTTGCCTTTTGCTTCACAGTGTTTGATCAACATAAGTAGAACAAAGTTTACCATCAGATCTGTTAAAACAGAAGGTTGTCCTTATGTAAGTACAGAAGTACTGTGCAAAATCTTTAAACTGCCCCTTATTTCTTCATATCGTGCTGAGAAATGGAAAATAGGTGCAACAATTTATGGAAACTTGTGCAAACTTAAACATAAATACAGCACTGCTACAATAATGTTGAGGTCCAGTCTATGACTGATAGTATTCCATTGTGCCTTCTTCTATCTAGGTATGCTTTCACTGAATTGTGTTTGGGATCAGACTACAAAAACAGAGGCTCCATATGTTTTGCATATGGCTGTGGGCTCACTGTTGCACCTCTCTCCTGATCTTTTCTGTAAATACTGATGATGATTTGAACTAAAAATCTCAGATTTGGATTAATTGCTCAGTCAGACCTGTTGCCACTGATTTTCATTCATTTTCTTGTGTAATTTGGCATACCTCAGCCTTTTCTCCCCATTTCCATTGATTACTGAGACCATTTCTGATGAGGCTTCAGTGAACAGTAGATGAATCAACTGAAGGTTAATCATTTCTCTGGTGCCGTGTCTGGATTTTTTTTTTTTCCATTTCTTAAGAATTTCAGATACTGTTCATCTGCTGTAGTCTGTTTTTTCAGGACTGACATTTCTTCTTTTGTCCTCCACTTTCCCAATTTCCTTTAAGGACATTGCACACCATGCTGAGATATTCCAAGTTTTCAACTATTAGCTATTTCAGAGTTATATTGTTGGTGCATACATACTATTTAAAGCCCGTCAAACTGTTAAATTTTTGGGATTTCATAGACTTAACAAAACAAAAATGGAACAAATTGGGTTTTTCCAACAAGCTGCTAGTTTTTTGCTGTGTTGTCTGTTATGTGCAAACACAACACTGGGTCATCTCTTGAGTTAGGTACCTTCTTATACTTAAACTGTTCACGTCAGTGTTAACTGACATGAACAGCATTGACTAATGCTATATATAAAAAAAAGAGCGGTAACACTTTTGTACACTACTATATACACATTTATAATATGCATATTAACAGTTGCAGGAAAAACGTTTCAGACTATAACATTAGAACACAAATCTGAACCCAATTAATTTCATTGAGAAAAACAAACCAGTATTACAACAAATATGAACTTCTGGGATTAGCAGTAAATATCAATGTGTGAGTGGGTTCCTGGTTTTAAAGAACAGGGCTCTGTTCTTCACAAGAAATGTTTCTGGAAGTGTATCAAGGGATGAACAAAAGTATGTGAAGAAAAATAATTAATGATGTTAATCAGACTGTTACAAAAACAATTTCTAAAGAGTTTGCAACCCACGAATCGCACAGATTGCATGCAAGTGAAGGATTTCCATTATTGTAACTAGCAACACACAAAAAAAGAAACTAAATCTCTTGTAAAACACACATAACGGAGAAGTCGTTTGGCAAAACCACTGTCCAACTGCAAGCAGCTGAATGACACCAAACCCCTATGTTGGGAAAAGAAGAGCAGACAGGGGCCTGAAACATTAAATACATCTCACATGTCATGTGACATTTAGTGAGCTGGCTCTACTGTTTCAGTAGAGAAAGTCAAAGGTCAAATAATGGCCTGAGAGATATAAATAGAAGGTCAACACTGTACTCGACTAGAAAGGCCAAGGACAAATAAAGTTTAGACCCGAGTGCAATGCAAAGGAATGCATTTCACTGCCAACCCCCAAATCCCCAACCCCTCCATACCCTGTAAAGAGTATGGATGAAAAGCTGCACGGTTGTATAGTCTGCAAAGCTTGAATGAAAGTTTAGGCACAATTCTTGGTTACATTCAATAAACATCCACAGCATTTAAACTGCTGCAGTTCAGTGTGAACAACTTCTAAGTGCATGCTAGGATCAGTTTCTGTCTTCTTCACAACTGGAATTGAAAATCTGCTTTTCACAACTGTTATCTGAACTGTTATCTGTGCCTAAAATCATTCTGATTCTTTATAAATATTCTTGAACTGCAAGAATATGTAACAAAATTAACGACTTCAGTGATGGCCACAATCAGCTAAACATGTACTTACAAGTGTCTCTAATTCCAGGAGACAATGTTGGAGCCAGAATGACATTCCTGTGTTTATGGAAAACTTGCTGATAATTCTCTAAGGTCAAATTTAATTAATCCTTGACAGGAATTTTCAATATTGCTGTAAGAGATTTTTTTCAAATAATTAGTATTACTAATTTTCAAACACATTTATGTGAACAGAAGGACTTTTGTTCTTTTCCTTTAATTTTCTTATCTGTTCTGTCGAAACAAGATGGTAATGACATTCAGCAATATTAACATAAGTAAAATCCACCGTTATATGACAAGAGTGATAAAACAAACAAACAAACATAATAAATTGTTGTCTTAGCCTTAATAATGACATAACACTCTATTGTGACATGATAATAATGACATGATTTTCTAAATGTTAGAAATTTAAAACCCTTAATCTTCAATCCTTGATTCCATGTATCACAGTAATAAAAAGTAACAAAGTAACAAAGACAAATTCAACAGAGAGAAATAATAAAGATAATAACAATAATAATAAAACAACAGAAGGAAAAAGAAAACAACTTAAAAACAGCAGGAAAATTGTTAACCGTCTCCATTACAACCAGATGTTACACAAAACTCATCGACTACCTACAAATTCAATATTACAGGCCAGGCAACAAGTCAGGCAGCTGAAATGATTAGGCGCTCATCCATTTCTCACAGTAAAAAAAATACACATAATCATTAAAGCAGAGCTAGAACAACTTATGATAATTCACATTCATGATATAATGCCAGTGGATATAGAACAAATCGCTCTTTAGTGCCCACATTTAAAACCTCGACAAATACATTTTAGCCAGAATATAAAGAGCTGTCCATTCAGGCTGGACTTTACATTCCGGGTAGTATGGTCTCCACACAGCTGTAGATCCAGTCCTGTTTTTCATTGATTGGTAGAACATGTTGGCACACCTAAAGGAAATCATCAATATCCTGCATCATGCTTTTTACATGAAGTGAATAACTTAAATGTTAAAGTGTCTTTTTTCTTCTAATAAAATAATAATGATTATAAATTCATTATAATATTAGCAAAGCAGCATTGTTACCATGCCTACTTACCATTTTAGTCCTGGCTGGCACTTCTACAGCAAACACTGTCATGCCTCTGCTACTGCAGCAGTTCCTGCTCTGTTCGTTGTTCACATGCACAGTCACTCTCTGGTTTGTCTGCAATCAAAGCAGTCAGTGTGCAACTGATTATTACACAGAATAAAGCTAAACATTCTCATGATAACCAGGTGCACTCTTATAAAGTAGCTGCTTTGCTTCACTGGATCATTCTTTTAGAGTCGCTCTCGTTGCTATGAGAATGGACACTGCTGCTGCATGACAATTACAAATGAATAGTGCATCTCTATAGCAGTTGACTGTATTAAGACAGTAAGGTTTGGATAGTGCTATCCACTGCAGATGTTTGGCAAATACAAGTATCAATCACGTCGATGCTCTAAATGAACACCATTTTTATTTAAGGGATCATCTGTGACTTTCTTATAATTCCTCCTACACAAATTTTGTACTCCACCTTGTTGGTAATGAGGGAGGAAATCCTGTGCTCCCCTTTGTAGGTGTAGATGAACACATTGTCGTGTCCCCTCAGTGCTTTGGCCCCTGTTCTAGCTGTGATGGACTTCTGGAGCGCCTGGTTCAGAAGCTTGGGCCCTGAATCCATGCTGAGGGGCTGGATGGATGGCTGAGTGCTTTCACAGTATACGTCTATCTGAAATGGGCAGGCCTGGTGGAGCGGGAGGGAGGGTTTATGTAGTAAGTAGTCATGATGTGTGCCTGATATCAGGCTATTGCATGTATGCCAAGGATGTATGTTTATGTATTCTGACTAAAACCATATATGCAAACCTCTACTAGCTCCAGCATACGGTTGTAACCCATAGCTTCCAGCGTGACCCACATGTCTGCAGGGTCTCCATCTTTCTCAGTGGCCTCCATCAGGTTCAGCTCCATGAATCCCTGTCGTGTCAGCTGGTTCTTTCTCATATCAAAGTTTTCTGTTCCCACAAGGAGGTAGAAGACAGCTTTAATATCACCGTAATATCAATATAATACCGTAATAGCGCCTTCTCCTCCAATTAATTTCATATTAATTTCATAATTTTTACCTTTGCAGACGGCCCAGGCATCCTTGTCACACTTCTCTCCGCTGGTCCTGAGCTCAAAGAAATTGTACTCCTCCAGGCTGAGCAAACCATTGCCGTCAAGGTCTATAATCTCAAAAATGTCAGACAGCACCTCCCTGTGGCAGAAACAGAGCAACACAGAAATATCAGCAGGACTGCAGGCAGCCAACTTCAACTTTTTCAGATGTCCTCACTCATTCAGGTCCTGTGAGAAGAACAGAGGTAGCAAAGCACGGCACATTTTTATCCCGGTGTGGATCCACTGAGCTTTATAAACATTTTATAGATTAGTAAACACTGAAATTCTCACCAGTCAAACACTGTAAAACTGAGGCAGCCTCACCTGAACTCCCTGGTCAGGTCTAGTTCTTCTGTGTCAGTCCTGTAGACCAACTCCACGGGTTTACTAGAAGGGCTCTTTCTGCTCCTTTTCTTTAACCTGCAGCCACTGGTGAAGGGAAGCAGGTGGTATGTCCCAGCATTCAGTTCCCCTTTCCAAATATACTTCTACAGAGATTGAAAAAAAAGAGGTTGCACAGTAAACAAACAACACCAAAAATATCCTGGCATACAATATTATCACATTTCAGCTTCCCAAATGATTCCAGCTTTTATGACCACAGTGGATCTGGGTCTGGCTTTTATATCAATCAAGTCCCAATGGGACTGATTTAATAATACTGACCTGTTAAGACAGCCAAACTTACTTCTTTGTCTTTTGACTCAGTGAAACACACTAAATTTGTGTCTTCTTTAGTTTCACCCGCTGACATGACAAAAAGTGCTGTGTCCACTGTCATCCATGCTGAGGACTTGTCTGAAAACATGAATGCATAAAGATTTTACACAGGACTTTAACATTTTAGCTCTACAGACTATTTAATTCAGCACAGATTTTTACCCTACAAGCAATAAGGGAGGGTTCAAAGAAGATCAACTTACCCAAGATTTTCAAAGTTTTTTTCTGATTGTACAAAATGAAAAAGGACCGATGAAATTTTACATTCCTTGAAGACTTTTTGCAGCCCACATTAATCTAGTCAGTCTACTAGAGGCGGGAATCACCATACATCCCACGATACGATATTATCACAATACTTAACGCACGATACGATATTATTGCAATTTTTTAAAAATATTTTGCGATATTCAGATTCTGTACATAAAGGTAAACTTTATCAATATTCATTTTATCTAATATCAAAGTCTCACACTCAGTCTTTCTCTCATTTCAGTTTTATTGTTGACAAACTGAACGGTTTGTATTACAGTCTAGTCCAACTTAACTGAATGCAACCATCTGGTACAATTATAGCTATTCTGAACTATGCAATTTATGAAAACTATGGAGCCCATTCAGCAACTGAAGAATTTGAAAGTAAATTAAAACAAAATATAATTTTACATTAAATAAAAAAGTTTTAAACTTAATTAAAATAAAACATGTCTTAAATTAAAATAAGTAAACTGTCATGTTTATTGCTGCCAAAAAAAGTTAAACACATTTGGACAGTGAAGGAATGTCAGGATTCTTGCTCAGAAAAAGGATCAACATGCTCTGAAGTCAGAGCACAAAAACCTTTTTTTTTTAACAAAATATTGATTTCTGCTGTCCCTGTATCGATACATTATTAGCAAACAAAATATCACGATACTACACAGTATCGATTTTCCCCCCACCCCTACAGTCTACTGATTGAGCCAAAACAAATAAACTGATGTGCGCCTTCCTAATAAATGATCTTCCACTGAGCTGAAATTCAGTCTGACCTGATGCTACACCATGTAACAGATTGTTAAACAGCAAAAGGAAAGTAAATCTTTGTGATTTCTATTCTAAAATACTTTATGTTACAGCATCACAGGGAACATCTAAAACCACTCAGCTCAAACAGTGGTTCTCAAACACTGTTCAGTAATGTACACCCCCTTTGAAATGTTTCTTCACCCAGTTAAAGTCGTCTGAAAAATAAAGTACAACCTCTTTCAGTCCTAAGCTTTTATATATCGGGATAATAAAAATAACCTCACCAGCAGGTCTAAAAAATGAGGTAAAAACAACCTCAGATGAACTACAAAACATGACATTATGTCGTTATCCCCTGCATTACTCCAAAATACCATCGGGGTATTCCAGTGAGAGATTAAATATGGCCCTGTCTCTTTCTTATAGTAATATACACAACCCCAACTCAAAAGAAAAGAGACGGGACACTATGTAAATTCTAAATGAAAACAGAATGCAATGATTAGTAAATCCCATAAACCTATATTTTATTCACAGTAGAAATGTTTAAAGTGACAAAATGGACCATTTTAAGAAAAATATCAGCTCATTTTGAATTTGACGGCAGCAGCATGTCTCAAAAATGTTGTGACAGGGGAACAAAAGGCTAGAGATGTAACCGGTCCTAAGTTGGAGGAACAACTAATTATGTTAACTGACAACAGGCCAGTAATATGACTGCGTATAAAAAGAGCATCTTAGAGTTTCTCAGAAGAAAAGATGAACAGAAGTTCACGTCTACAAATAGTGGATGAATTTCAGGATAATGTTCCTCAACATAAAATTGAAATGGTTTTGAATATGTCATAATCTGTCTTTCATAATATCATCAAAAGATTAAGAGAATTAGAGATTAAGATTAGAGATTAAGATCAGCATTCAATGTCTGTGAACTTCAGGTCTCCACTGGTGTGGAAATCAGGAACCCTTTCAGAAATCACTGCGAACATAGTTCACTATGCCATCTACAAACACAGGTTAAACTCGCACCATCGATGCTGAAAAGCTGATTTTAGAGCAACGCATGCGCCCATCCTGACATCTTTTTCAGAGAAAGCATTGCATAATTAACAAAATGGTAATCCACAAACTGCTTCTCTTACAACAGCACGGCTAGTACACAGTAGAAGAACCCGGGTGTGGAACTGGCCTGTCTGCAGTCCAGACTTTTCACCAAGTGAAAACATTTGGGGCATCATGAAAGAAAAAAAACATTTCTACAAAAAGACTCAGGACTGTTGCACAGCTAGAATCCTAAATCAGAGAAGATTGGACGACATCCTCTCCTAAAAGTCCAGCAGCTGCTCTGCTCAGTTCCCGCATGTTTACAGCCTGTTGTTAAAAGAAGAGGTGATGCTACACAGTGGTAAACAGATCCCTGCTCCAGCTTTTTGAGATCAAATTCAAAATGAGCCAATATTTTCTCTAAAAAGATACATTTCCTCTGTATCTGCAGTTTAAGTACCGACCAGGTCTGTGGCTGAGGCCGAGTGGTTGGATGGTCAGGTAGACGGTTGTCGTGTGGGGGATGTGGAGCTGGTACTGCATAGCGCTGATACTCCCGTCATCTTCCAAAAAGAAGCAGCCTTTCATAAAACTGTGATTCCAACCCTAGAAAAATGGAAAATATTCCTGTTCTGACTCAGACATTAATATAATATTGAGGAAACAGTGAGGAATAACAGTTGTTACAGTTGCATAAATACTATGTGTACAGTTTTCCTTAGTTACTTGTATGCTATTAAGTTTTACTATGTGTGACCCCATCTTAGATCTCAACACAATCTGTACACAGTTTTCCTGTTTGACAAGAAAACACATTCATTCAGCAGAAACCAATACTAATGTGCAGCTCCTGTTTAAAAGGAGGACTGATCTCGTGGTAGGGACATAGTGAATAAAGCAGTCAGTCATAACAGTTAAGCAGCTCGCTTGATTAACAGAAAGTGCCATTGAGATAATTACTACTCCAATCTTCATGGGGGCATATTCATTATTACCCAGCTAATGTCAGCTCGGCAGCATGAAAACACACATTATACACGCGCTGGTCCAGAGGAGGGCAGCAGAGTCCCACTGCCTTTCTGCCGCAGCCTCAACTAAATCTTCCTCTAGGACTTGATATGGCAAATTGGAGTCCATTTAACTTTGATAAATACAGACTTTTCAATCTTGGGCCAGCGGTCATTCAAAACTATCAAGAGGCT
Organism: Neolamprologus multifasciatus; assembly: GCF_963576455.1. Taxonomy (NCBI): domain Eukaryota; kingdom Metazoa; phylum Chordata; class Actinopteri; order Cichliformes; family Cichlidae; genus Neolamprologus; species Neolamprologus multifasciatus. The sequence continues at coordinate 6,172,756 of NC_140455.1, forward strand.
ACTTTGGCAAAATTTATGAATCCTAATATTTCTCTCCTTTTGAAATCCTGTTGTTCTTATTTCTGGCAGCACAACCGAAATGAGGTCATAATTTGAAATTGAACAGGAACATCAGCGCAAGGAAGTTTTCATTCCACTCATTGGAGACACATTAAATGAAAACACAGTTGGTGTGGACACACGGTAAGAGGGCATTGAGGGCCAACCGCGTCTGGAATAGGCTATATATCCTTTTAGTGGACAAATAAATCACCAAGTTAAACAAAGAAAGTACCATAAAGACGGAGCGTGTCACTCCTTTAGAGAAAAGCTATTTTCTCAAAGTATTTATCTTGGGCTGAGAGGCATAAAAGATCAAACCATAACACTTCAGAGGTTTGTCCAGACAATATTAAATGAGGGGAAATGCCACAGGCTCCCATCCACTGCTTAAAGACATCAGAATTAATGCCCCCATAGAGAGAGGGTCAGCCTGCAGACTAATACAGGCGCTGTCACCTGCTCCGGCCACAGGGCTGATTTACTGTTTCACACAGGGTCACAGGACACCGAACCAGCCACAAACACAACCACACACACATACACACACGAGCATTTAAACTGCAGCCTTCTCATTTTGTTACATTTGTAACCTGTACATAAACACAAACACTCAGAATAAGTAAGAATAATCCTTACTGGCTGGGTTTCTATTCATGAAGACATATTTGCATCCCACACACACATCCACACACACATCCACACAGTTACAAAAACACATCCTACCCTCCACCCACCACCTCCCAGTCATCAGCCTGTGGCAATATAAAAGCCAATATGGCGAGCAGAACTTCCCCTCAGAGGTAATCTCTGGACAACCATTCTTTTACCTCGAGGTTGTCTGGCCCTTTCCAATCTCAACACCGCGCTCGCACCTGAGAGATGGAGCAGGGGGTTGTTAGTTTTATTTATATATTTACTCCCCACCCCCACCGCCCCTTTTGCTGTAAAGCAAACCAGCTGAGGTTAAGCCAGAAAGAGTGAAAACAAAGAGTGTGAGATCAATACAGTGTATATCTGTCTGCCCTGGGCTAAATTTGCCCATCAAAAATACTGCATGACACCAGGCAACGCTGTAGAGCTTCTTATAATGGGGTCCCTCGCACAAGGGCTCCACGCACTTAAAATTTCCAGTTTGGTCTGTGATTCAAACTTAACAGCAATGCATAAACTCAAATCATCTATAGATATTGTTCATTTTCTCATTAAATTAAGTTTTCTCTAATCAAATGCTGGTAAAAATGTTAGCAAAAAAAGCTCAGGTGTGATCCTTGAACAGTGATGATTTCATTTAAGATATGAATGTGGTTTTAAAACAGTGATATCAATGGGTGGACTCTTATTTAAAGCACAAACCGATTGATGATGACTTTCATTATCACTTAATTATTTCATTTGGTTAAATTAAACACAAATGTACGCTCTTCTCTGGTTCCAAGTGTACAAGCCAGTGTAATAGACTGAGAGGCTCTGGGAAAAACTGACAGGTTAACCAATAATGAAGTTATTCATTAGATGTAGCTATGAAGTCAAAACGACTGAAGGGGGTTACCTGTAAACCTGAAGGCTCTGGGAATTTGTTGGCTTTAGTGCTGCTGGATGTCATCGTGATTGAGCTTGACAGAGACGAACGTCTGCTGCGAGCTGAAGAAGGCCGGGAGGATGAGCGGTTGTCTGCAACACACACAGGCCAGACACGTAAAAATTCTCATGGACAAACACACACACACACACACACACACACACACAAACAGCATCTTTTACTGACAAGTAAATTAAGCCAGCCTGTGCCTTCCCTAATTCTTATCCAAAATCTATTTCCAAGTTCATGCGAACATGGCTACCTTGGATTTGGCTTCTTGCAAAGTGTGGTCTTGAGTTCAAGCTCAGTTGAATTAATTACAGACCCATTTGAAAGCACAAGTGGTGTAACGGCTCCTTTTCAAATCTATTTCTCTCGCAACTTTTTTTTTTTCCTCGAGGACTAATTGAAGCTCGAAAATGTCAATTTGCTAATAAGTGGTCTGATTGTTTCGAAGTCTGGGAAATCGAGATGTGAAGGAATGAGACGGACTTATGAGCAAATTACCGTAGCAAAGAAATAAACAGACCCACTGTCATGGTGTTTGTCACAGATCTATTTCGCTGGGACTATTCTAGGCGGTCTACAGATGCACTAAAATGTAACCCCCCAACAAAAGCTTCCGTGTGAGCGCATATTGAATGTTAGGGTAGTTTTTTCTTCAGCAGAGTGAACAGATAATCATCTCTCAGCAGTTCTTGGTAAAGAGAAAAAAAATATGTCAAAATGACCCATGTCTGATATGATTAAAATGTATATCTTGGGGCAGTTCTGGTTTCTACTGACAAATCTAAGACCAAATGAGCAGTCCAAATTGTTTTCGAGCTGGAAGAATAACCCATTCAACATGTGTGATCACGTAGCATCTTGTGTCAGAGCCTTGTTAAAATGTAACGCGTATAAATCAATACATGGGAGAGGCGCAATAATGTGATAATCCCGACTACTATCTGGAAGCTCATTTGTTTTTGCAGCAGTGGTGGACCGGGCCTCCTCTCTAATCCCTCATCATCTCCCCAGTGAGAAGTGGTGGAATCCTCCAAATCAATAACATGAACATGGACTGACCACTTAAATCAACCCCATCTATCTTCCCACTGTGAGCCTGTCCTTGGCTCGCTCATCCTGGACCTCGGTTCTTTTCGACACAGTGCTTCCAAAGTGAAAAAGTGAGCGTTTAACATCCACTTAATAAAAAAAAAGTGGCTGGAGAAGCACACATTTCTCATGTTTGTAAGAAATAGTAGTTTAGCAAGTTGGAAATTACCAACTTCGAAAAAAAGAAAAGAAAAAAAAAAATCACGTAGGATTTCAAAAGTGATTGAACGCCTGGAGTTTTCCTCAGAGTTGACAGAGCCAATGTCAATCTCTTAATGGCAGAAATGATTACTCAAATCAAAACACTTTACAGTCTCCTCCCTCCAAACAGGCCAGCCTAATTGTGTGGCTATTATGATGTATGGACTGTCTTAATGAGGTGATTTGTCATGGAGTGAGTGAAAAATCGATCAGTAACAGAGCAAATGGGAAATCTGTGTGTATGGGTGTGCATCCAAATATATGATGGTTTTTTTTTTTTAAACCAAGATTTTGATATCCCTTTTTTCTTTTAGCTCTCGCTAGAAGGTCAAATCCTGCACCTTTCTTTTGTGTCGTGTCCGAGTCCACCCGCTGAGTTGCTGATGATGCTGATGACACGGAGCTCTTTGGCGGGCTGTATGATTGACTGCCAAAGTTCAGTCTCTTCAGCTTGGCATCAGCCTCAAGTCTCTCCAAAGCAGCTGTTTGACACTGCTCTACTGTAGACGCAAACAATCTGCAGAACTGACAGCAGCAGGAAAGCAAGAGTAAGAGGATGATGCATGAGCGATACTTTGAAGCAACAAGCAGCGGCATGAATGTTTACAGTCTGGTGTTAGGCAATGTTAAGAATGAGTAGAAGACGTATTAAATAAACATGAATGTGGAACAAATATGAGGAAGAATTAGAATTTTGTGTTACTCATCAATGTTCTGAGTAAATGGCATATTAAGATATAGCGTATCCATAACAAAAGTCCAGTGTAAGCAAGCAATAAGAATAATGATGGAAGACTGAAAATTCAGTATAAACCTGATAACTTCAATGTTTTGTTAAGGCTGCACGACTGCACTGTACAGTATGTGTGTACAATATGTGATACAGGAAACACGGACAAGGGCTTTTAAGATAAGCTGTTTATAAAGTATAATTACATAAAAACCAGCAAAAGTCATTTCATATGTCTACACTTACTTCTGCGTAGTGCAGTTTGCCATCCTTGCTGATGTCAGCCAGTGAGAAGATAGCATTCACCTCCTCTTTTGTCATTTTCTCTCCTCTCTAGAAGAGCAAGCAAATATGCTTCAGTTCGTTTGCCATGTGATTTGCTAGTAAGATATTTGAGGTAACGAGTAGCTGAACAGTTGTACCTAATGTCTTGATGCATCCTCAACCATCCAGGTAAGTAAATCCCAAAAGGCTGATTCTGTTCAGTCTCTAGAAGTCACTTGGATGAGTGACGAAACATTTCTCCCACTGAAAACACTACTTCCAGGTGAACAGAATCAACCTTTTGGGAGTTGTACCTAATGAAGTGGCCAGTTAGCTCAAAAATGACATCTATAACAAACTTATATAACCATATACCATACCATATTTACTTTATATAACTAAAGTATAACCACTCGATGAAAATCTAATCCAAAGTGTTAGGCTACTCACAGTGATTAAGGCCTTCTCCAGTTCACTGTGTGTGATGTAGCCGTCACCGTTCACATCCATCTTTTTAAAAAGTCTCATCAGCTCACTCTCCTCAGTTTTCTCCTCGTGCTTGAGAATCTCACAAAAGTCATCAAAGTTCAGCTTAGATGTTGTAGCAGTCCAGTATTTATTAAGAGTGGCACTGGATGGATTTCTACCAGCCTGTTGAAGAACTGAATGGAGGAATAGGAAACAAATGTTTACATAAATAAATGAATCCCCCCCCCCCCCCCCAGCATCCACAGATGAACAGTAAGTTATTTACAGTAAGACATGCAACCTTTTACCTCAAAAAATTTGATGCCGACTCAACTTCAATAGAAATTATAATTAAATTCAACACTTAAGGTGAATTTTCTTTTCAAATTTGGCCATCCCTCCAAATAGGATGAGCAGATGTCCTTCTTTAAGTGGAAATGCCACAGCATTTCTGTTCCCTGACCCCTTGTCCCATATTTTAACTGGTTATACAGGACATGCACTTTTCTCCATACTGGATTTTACCAAAAGAGTTGTTTTTTTATAGTCAGAAGGTTAGCCAGTATAATGCCATACTCATGAAAGAGTTACAAGTTTCAATTCACCAAAAATAATAAAAACATTAAAAAAAAATAAAATAAAAAAATCACAGCTTTGGTTGAATTTTAAGTTTGAAAAGAGGGAGAAATATGGTGTGAAGTCACAGAGAATATGTGTGTCATAATTGGTAATTATTGCTAAAAAACTGGGCAGCACGGTGGCACAGTGGATAGCACCTGAATTCAATTCCATCATTAGGCCAGGGTCTCTCTGTGTGGCATTTGCATGATTTCCTGTTGTTTGCATGGGATCTCTCCAGTTACTCCGACTTCCTCCCATAGTCCAAAGACATGCAGTACCCTGCCTCTTACCCCAAGACAGCTGGGATAGGCTTCAGCCCCCCCACCCCCCGCAACAGAAGAGAATGAATATAATTGCTAAAATTTGTCTAAAGAAATAAGTGTGCCAGTTTATAGATGCTTCCCTAATAAAACATTAGAGTGTATATAAAGACTGTCGAATGAGGCTATAAGAGCAAATTTTACTTAAGAGAACTGCAAACACAATTGGCCTTCATATGGCAAACACCAATCCTGCATTTTTTTTATCTTTAAATTAGAGATGAAAAACCTCCCGTTTTTCATCTCTAATGTTTGCCCCACATTTAGGTGGTTGGGATCTTGTCACCCTGGTCTCAGAGTTTGGGGGAAATTCCCATTTTCTACTTTCAATCATTTCTGTTCATAGTATAAGTATAGAACACAGAGAAAAGTGGCCCATTATAGTGAAACTCAGCGATAAATACTTATTACTTACTACACATCACAATCACAATGAACTGCTTACAAAGGTTTATTTGTTGCTAGCTAACAATCAGTGAGATGTCTTCGCTTACCACGGCATAAGTGCTGTTTCGAAGTGATATTTGTCAAACTAGATCTGAACACAGCCAGGTACGCGGCTCTGCACTGCATGTAGAAAGCCTCATCCTCTTCAGAAGGACGGGGTGACTCCTGAAAAGACATCTTTCGAAGAACAGATCGACCTGCTTACCCTTCGCTAAGTCTCGCCAGCTTAGAAAAAAAACGGTAGCCGGATATGACAGCTTTTACCTCATTATCAAGCTGTGACCGTCATGTTTAACCAGCTAAATGCAGTGTATTGAATAAGATTACTATGAAACAACGACACTTATCGTCACACATCATTACTGGTACATCTAGGCTGTTGCTATGTAAACAAAAAAATCCAACGGTACGCATGAAAACGGACACGGAAGAAACACAAGTTAAACGTTCCGGTTGCTTTTAAAACGGACGTGAAGCGGTGCTTGACCTGCCGAGGTGATTAAAAACAATATGTATAATTAAAAACATCGCATTTAAAACGTTGTTTGAGTCTTTGTATTAAAAAATATATATTTTAGGAAGTTCGTATATAGCAAAACATAAAAACTACAAATGCGATCGCATAATAAGCTGTTCCTGAAGGCTTTAAACTTAAAAAGACAAAAAAGCTCAAGTATTCTTCCGTTAAAATTTGGTAGCTCTTTATTACTTTAGGTCGTTCATTTATGATTAACATCAAAGAATATGTACATAACAACAATTCAGGCTGTGAACACTCATTAAAGTCATTAGTATCACCTGTTTAAGTAACTGTGGGCAATGCAGCCCTACATGAACTACACCAATAGTTTTTTGCTGCATTATAGTTAACTTAAGTTGCAACAAGTTTTAAAATAAACAAAGATATTTTAGAGGTTTTAAATATACTTGTAATTTACGTTCACATTTTTCACAAGACCTTTTCACATATATAGAAGTTCTTAAAGGTCTGCTGATAATGTATTCACAGCTACAGTCCCCCATTCTCAGAGGTCAAATAAGTTGACAAACAATCATAATTTTAAATATAAGTATTCTTTCAATACTTAAATGAAACCCCTTTCCTCTCAGTGAGTGCCTGAAGTTTAGACATTACCAGAGAGCGTTCTTCATTTGCTGCTTTTCAGTGGGTGTCTCTGCATTCATTTTCATAAACTGACAATTTTGAATGTACAATTGAAAAGTTGCTCTGTTGGCTCGGTGAATACCCGAAAAAAACCCAAGAAAGAGGAGTCAAAATGGAAGGACAGGCCCCTGCACTGTATGTACCTCTGGCAGATAGAGGAGGTTGTTGACATGCAGAAATCCTGCCATCCTACTAGTGGCTGGACTGAAAGACAGGATAGAAACAAGCTTTAAATGCAAGATCCATAGAGACAGGGGTCTACCACTCCAGGAAAGACCCCAGGTGCAGACTGTGTAAAGATGCCCCTGAGACAATCCAGCACATAACAGCAGGGTGCAAGATGCTAGGAGGCAGGGGAAACATGGAACGCTATAATCAAGTGGCCGGCACCGTATACAGACACATCTGTGCCGAATATGGACCGGAAGTCCCGAGGTCATAATGGGAGACGCCCTCCAGGGTGGTCGAGAATGACCGAGCTAAGATCCTGTGGGACTTCCAGATAAAGGCGGACAAAATGGTGATGGACCGGACATGGTGGTGGTGGACAAGCAGAGGAAAATGACTGTAGTGATAGACATGGCTTTACCGAATGACAGCAACATCAGGAAGGAGGAACAAGAAAAGTTGGAGAAGTACCAGGGGCTAAGAGACAAGCTTGAGAAGATGTGGAGAATGATGGTAACAGTGGGTGGTCCCAGTGGTAATCTGGGCGCTAGGTGCAGTGACTCCCAAGCTAGTAGCTCCAGCGGATCCCAGGAAAAACATCTGAGATCTCTGTCCAGAAGATCGTAGTCCTAGGAACAGCTAAGATACTGCGCAGGACCCTTAAGCTCCCAGGCTGTTAGGATGCCTGGGTTGTTGACCCAGAGTTTTGAGTTTATTATATTATTTATCATTTCTAGTCTTTGGTTTCTTTGTTAGAGTTCTGTCTTATGGTTTAAGTCTCTGTTCCCTCTGTTGCAGTGCCTGCCTGTGAGTCTGTGTCTTTAAGTTCAGTCTGTGTTATGTTTCCTGTTTTACTTTGGAGGTGCATGTCTTATGTTAATGTATCTGGTTTTGATTCCCCTGTTTTGTTAGGCCTGATTTGCCCCAGCTGTGTTTCCCTCCCGTTGCCCATTCCCTGATTGCTCCCTCTATAATTTAAGCCCTGTGTTTCAGTTTGTCGGTGTTGCAATCTACCTTTATCTTGCTGTGTGTTCTGTCTTTGTAAGTTTACCTTGGAGTCTCAGTTTTGTTTTGTTACTTCTTTGGAGTTCAGCATTAAAGCTGTATTTAAGTTCACCTTTTGTCTCCGAGTGTCTTTTGGGTCCTTTTCCTGCCTGCACACAGCCGTTTCATAACAAGCTTGAAGGATAGACCTCCCACAGGGCGAGGTGAGAATTAAAACATAATCAATATATTGTGGCATGCAGAGGAATCTTTACAAAGAAGCTCACAGAGAGAGATTGAGCTTGTTATTCAACCCTAAGTGGGTAGGGGGAGCTCTTTATTAAAACACTTGCTGGTGCTACAATGTGCCTCAAGGTTCAACAACAGCACAACAGAAGTCACTCATGGTACAGCACTCTCTCTACAAAACAACAACTGTCTGTGACTTTGCACCACAGCATAAACACAACATTCAAGATAACAGTTAAAAGTAACGTAACCATAAACAATAAAAAAAGAACATCTAAACAGCAGCACATGTCCCAAGGCATGATGGGAGAGAACTAGCTGTTCCCCCAACAGCCACAATATATTCAATATCTTATTTAATTGCCTCGAGAAATTCTTGGGATGCTTTCGCAGTATGATTTGTGTCATTACCCATTTGCACTGTGAAGCACTGTGTGATCAGTTTTGGAGTTTCAAGCAGACAAGCAGATTCATGGCCAAGTGAGATCCGTTTTCTTGTTATTTTATGACAAATCGGGCATGTATAATATCTGTAGCTGATTTCAAATTAATTTCAAATTAAATGTGATGCTCAAAGAGATGCCAATGAGGAACCCCATCATTAAACTGCAAAAACAAAATAAACCTATTAGAGAAAAAGGAGAAACTTCAGGAGTGGCCAAATCCACAATCTGGTGCGTTCTTGAAAGGAATGAATGTTATGACAAACTATGACACAACACCAAAAAGCCTGACAGAGAACAATAGACAACTAAAGTGGATGATGACAGAATTATTTCCATGGTTAAGAAAATCAACTTCACAACATTTAACCAAGTCATAAATACTATCAAGGAGGCAAAAGACACCTTTGTGAATGGAGATACAGAGGGTAGAAAAGAGAGTTCATGATCTGATGCATACCACATCATTGAATGACAGAATATCATCAGTATGTTTACAGGACTGTATGCTCTGTTCAGATTCTGCTAAATGCTGCGAAACTGATCAGACAGCGTTTCACAGTGAAAATGGATAATGACCCAAAGCATGAGCAACCCAAGAGCTCTCAAGGCAAAGAAGTTGGGTATTCCAAAAGCGGCCAAGACTGTCACCTGATCTCAACCCAACAGAGTGTGCTTTTCAGTTATTAAATACAAGACTGAATTCAGAGAGACCCACAAACAAGAAGTAACTGACGTTGGCTCCAGTAAAGGCAAGGAGAGAATATCAAAGCAGGAAACAGCATTTGGTGAAGTTCATGGGTTCCAGATGTCAGGCAGTCAAAACAATCTTTATTTTTTAAATTATGTTACTTTGTCCAGTCATGATTGAGCTTCTAACAATTGTGAACTATGTATAAAAATGTCTGTAAACAGTTTCTGCAAAGGTTTTGTTAAACCCCCTAAATTAAAGCTGAAAGTCTGCACTTCAATCACATATTGATTAATACAGGTTTTTTTTTTTTAACTTATGGACCAAGTTATAACGAACAATTCTTTCCTGAGAAAGAGAGAAATAGATTCCAGCTTCTTTCATTGTACAAAACCTGCCATCCTTGACTGGGACTGCAAGTTCTTAAGCCGATGTGTTGACAATGGTCCACGCATTGCTCTGCAGAGACACCAACAATACTCACAGGTGTCTCTGCAGAGACACTTTAAGCATGAACTATGCGTGCAAAATTCTTATCAGCCCATTAGCCCACATTTTGTTAATTCTGTCCAGACAAATGTAGGGGTTCCACCGATTGTATCAAAGATAGCACCAATATATGTCTCCTTTTTTAACACACAGACAGAGCCATCTTAGAAGGTCTGTTTTGGACTGAGGAGTGTATAATCTGGGTGTAGAATGATTGGAATCACTGCCTGCATGTACTTACAAGATATATCTGTATATTTGTGACTTTGTTCTGCATAAACAATCACTTAGTAATCTCTATGTGGGCAGCATTTACTGGACTATATTGCGCATGTCAGTGCAATCGAGATTGTGTTATTAAGTATGTGGGGCTTACTTATACAGCAAGTGTAGAGTTAGTTTATCTTGGAAAAAGTTGGAAAAGTGACTACCTAATTCACAGCTTTTGCCATATTTTTTAAGATTTTTTTTTATTAATCAGTCAATAAAAATTGTAGGCAGCAAATTATGATTTTTTTCACTGCTTTCACATTAAGTACTAAAGTCTGTACAAAGCTACAGAGAACTCGGTTTTATGAGTTGCTATATTTCAGTTGTCACAGTTGCCTGATGGTCATAATGACATATCAGAATTTAATGACAGGAGGCACAGAATGACGGAGATCCATCACTGGCCAAATTATCGGTGATTTACATAGCACTAAAAATAGTTGTATAAGAGTCACTTAACACAAGGGCCATTTCCTTTGCCAAGGCAGACATTTGGTATTGGGCCCATCCATCAAGACAAGCATTAGTTTTTAATTTTATATTGCTGTCACTAATGTGTTACACGAGCTCAGTTTACAGTACATTCATAACACTCACTTGATTATGTCACATGGGGTTTGGGGGGGGGGGGGGGGGGGGGGGGTCACCGGTTACTTAACTTATTATAAATTATTATTTTGTAAAGCTGATATTACATTACCAAATGTAATATCATTTGGGGAAATAAAACCCACATTCCCAGATAAAACCAGTTACACTTTTAAGCCAATAAAACAGTACAGTAAATCACAATAAAGTGAATTTAAATAGCCAAATAAAGATTAAATCAACGGCTGATTGACAGCAGGGTTTTAAGATGATCAACTGTTTACAGTTACAGACAATTTTTTAGCTCATAGACAATCAACAAATTGAAAAAATATATAATTTTTGCGAGTTTTCTATAAGTGTTCTGATCTATTGTTCTGTTGCAGTGCACCATAGTGCTGAATAATCCTAGCCTAGTCAGTATACTGTATGATAGATGTATACACAGTAGGAGGATTGTGATATAAAGACTTTGTTGTCTCTCTCTCTCTCTCTTGCAGGACTCCATGCAGTCTAAACCAGAAAAATCAGTGGACGCATTCATCAGAACCAGCAAAGAGCTGGAGGAAATATTCGTGAGAGAGAGACTTTTTCTTTGGTCCTAAATCTTTAGAACAGGCGGAAATGGCTCAGCTTCCATCATATCTTCAGATTGAGAGATGATGCTTTTTATTACTTACTGAATATTCACTCCTGACATGGCTTTTCCTTTCAGATTCGCCGCTTGCGTGGGCCGCGCGGTATTTCTTTGCTCATTCACTTCCAGTGGGGGCTTTTCCTCCTTTATCTGCTATCTGTGTTTGTGTTGTTTGTTTGTTTTCTGTGTTTTAATTAGTCAGCAGAGGGCAGCAATGAACAATGCTCATTTGAAGGCTTTACTCAAGAGAAATATAGAAAGTCGAGTAAGGACACAAAGAGTTTTGTTTTCAGAAAGTCACTGACCCAACTTAATGTGCAATAGCTTGAAATACTTGGTTTATATCTACAATATATTTGAGCCAGAAGCTGCATAAAATAAGAGTAAAGATTTTACGTCCCGTGTTTGAAGTCATACTCATGACATTTTATTCCCATTTACGTAGTGCAACAATAATTAAATGGAACACACTGTATTAGATCAAAAAGCTTTTTACTGCTTAGCATTCGTGTGCAATTAGGCTTTTATGCCGTCAATTACTGTATATCACTGGAGTTTTGTAACGCTAATTATCAAAAAGACTTTATGGCCACGTGGTAATCAAGGCTAAAGGTTAAATAATATCACAAGATTTACTGGAGATTAAATCTGCCACATGTTCAAAGATAAATATAGAAAGCAACACTTATTTTCTTAAAGGCAACATTTAGTTTGAACTGTTTGACAACTTGTATATTTATTACTTTCTTGGTTCTTCCTGACCCAAAAAGCTCTGTGCCGGTTACATACTTTGTCAGAATAACTGATCAAAGTATAACTGAAGTACTTTACTGTTATATTTTCTAGTGACCGCTTTGGCCAAATGACTCCATTCAGATTGTTTTGATTGTATTTTTTGGTCTTTAAATGACTCAAAGAAAACATTTTGGCTCCAATTGTTTGGTTGACTTTGCAATGATAAGGAAAACAAACATAGTCACAAGGCTGTTTGATTCCCAAGGTCATGCCCATTCTGGGTACTTCACTATTTGATTCGCTCCCCCTGGATCTTCTTTGCTGTTCAACATTAACAGCATCAATTGATCCTTGTTTAAGATGCTCACACAATTGTGTGCTCTGTGACCTTTGGAGAAAAACAACATTTTGTTATGGTTACACAAACAAGTCAATAAGCAGCTTTCCGAGGGAAAGAATTAATTTGATTATTTTAGGCACATATTGTGCCTGCAGCAGAGCAATTCTTGTGATTCAATCGCACAATGAGCATTTGTGGAAAATGAATAGCAGGCATTGTCAGGAAGCAAGCTTGTTTTCCGATAAGGTTGTTAGAAATTATTTTAATTAGTTCCGGTGAGCGAGCTGAACATACATGATACATTGTGGATCCACACCTCAGGAATGTCACATTTTTTGTCACATGGTGGTGCCGTGAAATTTATCAGCTTTGCATAAACCTCCTTACAACAACAGACTTCACAATGTCAAGGCAGATAGCTGTAGGAGAGAATTGGCCCTCTATGTGCACCGAGACACACATTTTTAAGCAAACAAACTGTTATTCAAAGATACTAAAAAGCTTCGTCTACATCTGCTGGGAGCATGAAATCCAGACAGATGATGCTGACGGTATCTCGAGCATGATTCAGCTCTGGTGTAAAATGTTTGTTCAGATACACTGATATGACATTTACATCCTATTGGCTCCTGTGCTGAATACAAAGGTGCAAAGCGTCCCACACACACTGTAAAAGGCTGAGTGTTTAGCAGATGTAGGATTATTATGTAGGATTATCTAGCCTATGCATTTTTATTTGCCCTGTTGTGCATTATTATGTAAGTATTTATTAGCACGTAGTCAGCATATGGAGTAAATACTGGTTCAGGGACAGTTGTAATAGACTGTTTTCCACTAACAGACTCAGTACCTATTGTATCCAGATACAGATTTTAAATTGGACTGCACTATCATCACTGGAAAATAAGGGATTTGACTTAAGTGAACGATCATTAGTTCATTCATTGTACGTGCTTTATTCAAGTCTTTAGACAACAGAGATTGGAGATTTTTTCTGTCTGTAAAGATGAAAGCTCAAAAAGTTTTGAATGAAATCTGATTAAACTTTGCAGGGGTGTAGAGTGGGGTCATGTTAGCAATCCATTAATTTTGGCTTAAATTCATTAAAGTCTTCAAGGTCAGCTCAATGATTTATTATTCAAAAATGGGCAAAAAGCCTTATAATTCAATAGATTAATCTATTGAATTATAAGAGCAATTCAAAACTCTGTTTTAACTGCTGTTGTTTGTATTGAAGACATATAGGCATATAGGGAATGATACATGGGGAGTCTAAATATCACTTTACTTTGGACCTCTGACCTCTTCTTTGAGGTAAAATCAGGTCAAACTTTAATAAAATCTTCTTTGTCTTTAAAACTTTCGCCACACGTGATCACATTTGACCTCTGACATTTACATTTCATATCTGATTTTCTTTCAAGTCGACCCAAAACTGCGTTTTATCTTTAAAGAAAGTGCCATCAAGAGAAAGAGAATAAGCTGCCTCGTCAGTATAATGTTATATAATAAGCTTAAGATACTCATGGTGAGTTATATACAAATCATTACTTATCATTCATTATCTGCTTTTACAGAATGTTTGTGTAATAAAAGTAAACAGGGACAAAGGAAACAAAATGACTATATACTATTCAGTTAATACAGTCCAGAGAGTGAGCTGCCTTGGTGGAGGTTTTACTTTGGTTCTTGTCTTTGCCTTTTTGAAAGCGCACTTTTTTTTCCTTTGCCAGTTAAGAGTTTGTTGTTTCAGTGTTTCACAATTTCAGAAAACTGGAGAAAGCTACTATATTATTAGAAAGAAAAGATGTCATCTTGCTGCATTTGTTGCAACACTTGTTGTTGGAAAAAATTGACTGTTTTAAGCTAAACTTTGCAAATTTTGCTAAAGTATAGGCACTGTAGCTATAAGAGTTATGAGATAATGGTACACAAAACACAAGCAAAGGAGAGTCAGAAAGCCTGCAGCTATCTTGGTAAGGTCAGGAACACAGTGAGGTCTGACTTAGTAAAGGTAGTAAAGATATGCATGGACTTTTCTTATCTATTTCTTAAAAGTTACATATTCCTACTTTTACAACTGCCTGTTAGTAGCTTTGTTTAATGTCTGCATGTCAGAGTATTGCATGGCATAGCAAACATATTAAAACCAGCCCTTTCTTCATGGTTAGACTCTGCACCCATGCACACTTACCTTGTTCCCAGCTCAAGCCCGTAGCACCTCCACCACCTATATTTAAACCTTTGTTTCTTCCCTTCCTTTGGCTACTTGTTTCTTTCTTTTGGCCCTTTTGTCATTTCCTGCCTGACTGCAGTGATAAACTACTTTGTTCCTCACACAAAAAGTACAGCACTAAGAAGCGCTTACGACTGTCCTTTAAGGTTAACAAAAGTTTCAGTAAGCATTCTAAAGAAGTCACATTCGGTAAGCAATCAGGCTTGAGGCGGGCATAAATCCTCTGGGCCCAGTCGCGGCATTACAAATACCCGCAGCGCCTGTATGTGCTGATGACTACAAAATTGAAAAAGAAAGGCCCTAATAATTCTGAGGCAAGTTTCCCTCTGCAGTAGGTATTGATTATTTGTGTGTGGTGAGAGATTTGGAAAATTCAATTAAAGGAGTTGTGCAAAGGATTCATAAATTCAGCCCCTCCAACCCGTATCGAGACACGGTTATGTTCTAAATCAATGCTGCACTTCACAATATATTTTCTTAGCCACATAAAAATAAATAACATTTAAACAGTTCTGCTTACTGCAGAAACAAATTTTATTTTCTCCCAAGATTTTCAGTAACAGTCAGGTACTGACTTGTGCACATCTTCGGTGTGGTGACGTATTTTTATTGCACTTTTTCCCCATAAGGAAGTCCTATATAATATGAATTTTGAGATGACAAAATGAGGGGGAAAGGGTGCAGCTCAGCAGTGTAAAAATTGATCAGACCGTAGATGGGGCCACACCGGGTGGGGGGGGGTGGGGGGGGGGGGGTGGGGGGAAGATTTGTATGTCGGCAGTAATGGGCTGTATTAAAAAGAAGATTCCTTAAGATGTCATAAAAACGATGGGGGCTGTGTCGCAGGTCGCGGGCCGCTCCCAAGCTGTGGCACATCAGTCAGCTCATGGACAGATGCCACCTACCCACCAGGAGTTTTATGCTTTCTGATTGAACACATACTTGCAATCAAAGAGGGAGAGTTGTATATTAGACTGTTTTGGCCCAACCGAAGCCGGTGGTCTTCGATCGACACCTTGGATTGCAGAGTATGCAATTTTATCCGATGCGATTCCTGATTTAGTAAGTGCCATTGCCATTTTATCTCAGGAAGCAAAAAGCAAAAATACACTTCCATGCTTCTGTGAAATATATAAAGGCCGAGGAAGCGGTCCTTTTCATCATCATAGATGAGTATAATGCTCAGGGGATGGCAAGTTACCATCAATTAACGACTTCCAGTTATGGTTTTCTTGAGGTTATTTTTGTGTTTGCTCTTTCAGATCTTCACACCGGTGGTATAGCCTCAGTTACAGCTCAGATTACTGAAAAATTGGCATCTAATTGTAAACTTTTACCCATCTGTAAATGTTTGATTTCAGATTTAATCACTTCTCCTTTCAGTTTTATGACAAGATGAGAGATTGCTCCTACATTTTTAGGAAATCAGCTATGTCCCAGCATACACTAATCCCCCTTCAACTCTAATTTTGGATGTAATGTAAAAGCTGACAGAACCACGGCCATGTGTACATCTTGGTTTGTTAACCGATAGCATTGGGAATGCAAAACACACCACCTGGTAAACTCTCTTCTTTGTGAACATTCAGTTTTGACAGCGACTGTTACATTGTGTGCAATATCACTGAGTGCCAGAGGGGTTACAATCATGTTTTCCTCTCCCATACTCCCCAGGTTTTTGTTAGCGAGGCATCTCGGCTGTTGACAGCTAATGGAATTGCTCTTCACCTCTTGTGCGTATGATCCCACGGAGATAAGGCAGGAGATGAATGTGGAATCTGCGCTGTCAGTTGTGTGGCTGAGATGTCTTGGAAGCCGTCATTCATTTGTGGGAGAGTGTCTGGAACGGTAGGAGCGAATCCTTTGACATGTTAGACCACCACCACCCCCCCAAACCCCCACCCCGTCTCTCCTCCGGAGCCTCTGTCTGGCAGCTGACAAATGTTGATCCTACATTAACCACAATGCTGCAACGCTGTGCAAATAATGTTCTTCAGATGGCAACCCTCATCCCCTTTATGGGTAAAACTATGTATGCAATCCTCCACACCTGCGCAGTTTAACACCTTTGAAAAGTAAATGTGGCGAGGGGGGGTAGAGGGTGGAGGAGGGCAAACTGTCTTACACAGCACAGTAGTCTCTTTATTTGGCAGTGCCTGGGAAGGCCGAGGCCTCTCGCTGCCCGAGCCGACCTAAGCAACAGCTGGTGCTCGCAGCAACATTTCCTATTTCTGCCTAAAGTGGATCGTGTAACTCTCACTTTATCACCCATAGAGGCCACGTGAAGGACAAAGCCAGCACACCCATAAACAAAACTAATGTTTTCACACAGGCCCCTTTGGAGATTGGTAGAAGGATCTGTGGTGCTTTGAATACCCCCCCCAGTCCTGACACATTACAAACAATCTCATACCTGTACTATTTCTCACTGAAGGTGGGGCACTTGAAACTGTGAGCTCCTCTTTTGACAAGGTTAAAAAATTGATGTTAGATCTAAAGGGAGATATTTTTTTAAATTTCACAACACAAAGCTTGACATCTATTGCATGCCACACTAAAAGTCAAAGCCACAGTAAAAGGGTAAAGAGTATTCTGGATACGTATTCAATAACATGATGATGATAGAGCCTTATTTTTTTTACTGTGGCTTGAAAATACTTACTACTGTGTATTTTAACTTTTTGAAACGCTGGGAGAACCTGAACTTAAATCCCGTCTCGCAGTCTGAAATTGTCGAATGCGATATTTGTGCGTGACTTTACAAGCGCAAACTAAATCTGTCTCAAAGGAGTTGCAAGAGTCGCACAAGACAGCCGGTTGATGCAGTGAGAGTTATATTTCATTATTACCGCTTGTTACTGGGAATACGATCACCCATAGTGCAGTGTGTTTACAAGAGCAAATCTGCGAATGATAGATGGCTGGATCTCCAAAACAGAAAGTACTGTGTGGTGTTCTCGGCATGCAGCGGTCAGTAATGCTGAACTGGACCATGAAACAATGTGAGAAGATGTATTTCATTTTACAGCATGTGGACAGCTCTGTGTGTGTCATCTACCTGGGTAAGACTGCAATATCGAGCCGGGACATTTTAGGTCCTGGCATGTATGACAGTGGCCTCTCTCAGCTTGTTACACTGCAAAATCTGTAAAGGAATTGTCTGAGGAACGTATCAAAGAAGCTCAGTGTTGCTTTGGCCTCCGCTTCCCCTTTATCACAGTCCAAGTAAGCATCTGTAAAAGAAAGTGCAACCCAAGAAGGCAACGCTTCAAAACTTTCAGTAATTAAAATATCTGGGTAACCACAGGACACCCAAAGACAATTTGTGGAGACTTTCCGGGCTAGAGCTCGTTAAGCATGAGGTGGACAATATTTAGCAGGTGGTTTTATTTTTGTCTTTTTTTCCACAGAGAAGCAAGAATTTTAGGTTTAGGTTTTTGCTTGGTGAATGAGCTAATCATTTAAATGAAATATCAGAGTTATCACAACAAAATGAAGTCACTCTATTTGATTAAAGTCAATTCATCTTAATAAATGAAACTGAAACGGTTCTGAATGAGCTGTTTTGTTGAAATGTATTTTACTGTTTTATCTTACTTACAATTCTGTTTATCTGTTATGATAATATTAACTTACTTATCCAATATTCTTCATATCTACTCTGCCAGACTCCATCAATACCAGAATATTTTTTTTGTGCCAAGCTTTTATTTGGTTTTCTTTGTCTTATTGTTATTGTGAGTGTTTGAATGTTTGTTTCTTTGTTTCTTATTCTTTGGGCTTTGGGGGAAAGAAGAATGATTCTTTTTAAATAATTTAAAAAAATAAGCAAATGTTATAAAAAAGAGCAAGCCAACACCTTTCACACCACCACTAATTGGCCCCTTGTGTTCACGCCCCATTGTAGTAACTATTAACTCAGATCTTGGGCTCCTATTTGTCCCTTTATTGGCCGCCAGCCCGGAGCCTCAGATGCACAGGCAACCCTGGCTGACCTGATAACATTTATAGTTGTAATGGATTTTTTTATGCCCGTCATTAACTGGCAGAGAGATTGGATATAGAAATTGCTTGTACCTTTTTCTGTGGTATTTCAACTTTATAGCATTATGTTCAGATATGTCACCTTCCATCATCCTTATTTTAAGGCCTCTCCCGTCACTGGTTTTGTTTTAAATGTACGGGTCTTTTGTGCAGGACACTTGTAGTATCAAGGGCTCGTAATGAATATTTAATGATGTTGAGTAAAGGCTCAGAAAGATATAATTTCTGTCCAATAATTGGTTCTCTCTCTGCCAGACCTTTAGGGGTGATTTAGCACGCAACATGCTTAATGTAGACAGTTTATACGAAGCTGCTTTGAATCAAGTCATTGAACACTGTGGCAATAAAGCGGATGTTCATTTTTAGGATGCTGGTAAATCTGATTTATTTTCGCAAAAACTACATTTGTACAAAACAGCTTTAATGTTAGGCAAAAATGTACAGTGAAAACACAGTTCGATGAACTTCAATAAAAAGTTCACATGAATGGGTGGATACCAGCATTGGCAGGCCTGAGTGCAGCACATCAGGTGCATCTTTACCACCACCTCAAGGACATAATGTGGATAAAATAACAGAAACTGTTCATAATATGATTACACATGACCACAAACTTTGGTGTCAATAGTTGCCATAAAATTAGACCAACACTTCTGGTCCCCATGTAAAGGAAACATTACAACAGGTGTTTATGTTATTGTGTCTACCTCCTGTGGCCAAGGCATACAGGCCTATAAGTCAGTATAGGCCATACAATGCCAGGTTAGCCAGGAATTGTGTATTTTTTTTGTAATTTATGAGTAGTCTGAGCAAATAATTCAACAAGGTAGGTTAATTTCACATGAACCTACATCATTTTTAGCCAAATTACATTTCGTGACCTTGACAACAAGGAAGATTTGTCTTTGAATTGCACTAAATTCATTGGTCCACATTGAAAAATACCACAATTTCCTTTCATTTCATGTCACAATTCTTCTGAAATGCCATTTATCCAATTCTTTAATAAGCACTTGTGTTATTTTGTATTTTGTACACAAAGGCATGGGTAAAAGGCCTCATGCACTTTAAAAGCAGATATACCTCAGTGGGTAAGGTTGACTTCACTTGTGTAAAATCAGATCAACGCCTTCACCTGTGGTGTGACTTAGTTGCTCTTCTTCTGGCTCTTTCTGCTGGGAGGCTCACTGAACTGAACCACGTTGAAATGTATAAAAGTTCCCAAAAAATGCAGGAAAGCTGTAGTAGATACTAAGACTGGGAACAAGTCGGGCAGATGGGGCGGAGCGATCAGAACTGCGGCCGCGATGCTCAGGCCAACCATGGCTGCAATGCTGATGTAGAACTGTAAGAGATAAAGGCAGTGTGATTGTTGGCTCATTGAAATGAGACTGGGAGTCACAAGACCATGCAAAATGCTGATATCATAATAAACAGCACAGAGGCTCAGAAAAAACTGTGGATTACGTACTGCTTTACAACATAAAAGGAAGCATCTCATGCTAGTCTAACAAAACAAGTTCACCTACTAAGTTAGTTACTTAGCCAGTGCCTTCATTTACCCTGAAAACCTCTTTCAAGGTCCTTTATATTGTAAGGTAAAGACCCTACAATATTAGAGTAAAAGATGAGTCTCTGTGAGCAAGCATTTGGAGACAGTGGGAAGGAAAAACTCCCTTTTAACAGGAAGAAACCTCCAGCAGAACCAAGCAGGAGCAGCCACGTGTTGGGACCAGTTGGGGGGCCGGGGGAGGGAAACAGGACAAAAGACACTTATGTGAGGAAACAAGCGTAACTTTGTGCCTTTGGTCAAAGATGGGATCTCCGTGGCAAAAATTTAAGAACTGATCAAAATATTTGGAAAACATTTGTGGAGCTTGGCTTAAAAATATATCGCTGTGACACAAATATCTTTTACAACTGTATTCATCAAAATAACAGCCTTTAGTCAAAAATTTTTATGCCGAGAACTCTTAAAATAAATTTAATGAATGAATTTTTTCATTTAGAAACTTGTAAAAACTGATTACCCCGGGCTATAAACTGTTGACTTTACCCTTAACACTAACTATGCACATAACATCAAACTAGTAATTTAATTTAAAATAGAGCTCATATGACATTGAATATTTATAACTAAGTGACAGACATCAAATTAGTCACTTGAGAGGTGCTATAAAGAAACGAGGCCTGCAATATCATATTACAGCAAATTCAATTTTTTTTCTTCAAGGTACGGTCACTGCTTTTTATCTCGTTACAGATTTGCAAACAGATGTGATGGTGAGCGTCACATCATTCATCTATCTGCTTGCGGTTTATGACCCAAAGATCAGTCTGTGAGGTGCAGGAAGCACCTCGTGCCTGCCAACCGCCCAAAACCCATGAAACCTTATCCCCATCATTGGGGCTCGCTATTTATGCTGCTTGTGTAAATAAATATATCTAGGCAAACCTGTGTTAATGACACGTGCTATAAAAAGACACCTTCTCCTAATCTCTGACACCCCACCAGTGCCCCTGTCGCTAAGGGGTCGGCAGAGAAGCCACTTCAGACGCTATGGAAACTTAAATAAGCGATAAATAATTCTTTGGTTGGCAGCAGCGTTCATCCCTGGACAGCTTACACAGCTTACACCAGCACATGATATTTATTTATACAGTCGGGCATGTCTTCTCACACAGTTGCAATTTAGTGCAATTTAATGGTGTAGTGCCACTGGGACCCTGATATCAGCACTCTTCTTACTACAAATGTATCATCTGTACATCCTCCACCCACTATGTAACAGAGAAAACGTGTCTTTGTCTTTGTTTGCCAGCTGCAAAGCCGAGCCCTTATTATAAGCAAGCACACAACATTAACGAAACCACACTTAAAAGATAAAGCGTGCTGGAGTTATACCTGCTTTTTCTTGTGCGAAGTCTGTATTTGGGTCAAAGTCTAATTTAATCTGAATGACCTTTAATAACCTTTATTAGCAACAAACTAAAACAGCAGCCATAATTATAAATGTTAACCCCTTCTGTGGGACAGCACCACACACAGCCAAAATCAATGCTGTTTGACTTAACAAACTGACATTTACTAACTTTGATTTAATATCTGGATTTTAATTCTTCACACTACTATTTAGTACAACTGGTAACAGTGAATCATATTTTAATGAAATAAGTGCATTCAAGCAATTTGTAACTATAACTGAAATGTGTGAGTGTGAAATATGTAGTGAACTAGAAGGTCGAAGAATCTTATTGGGATTTATGCTTCAGTGAGAAATCTGCACTGTAGCTACGTTACTGCAAACCGCTCTGAAACCCTCAGTGTAACCTGACATGCACCTGATATGGAAATGTAACTACACGCCACGTCGATGGAGCAGGCAACTATTTTGATTGACCTGTTCAGTACGATCAATTCCTCCTGTGCATTTTCGCATACGCAGTTTTTTAAAAAATTAGCGAAAGCATAACAATCATCGTCTCAATATAAGGAATAAGGACTGTCGCCATAGATGTGAGGGAATGTAGAAAGAAATGGAAAAACCTGAAAGAAAAATATGTCTACCTATGAAAAAAAAATGGCCATAACAAAAAGTCGAGACCCAGGAGGGGAAAAAGCTCCAGCAGTTCATTTCTTTCTATTGGCTGGTAGAAACAAATGGACTGGGCAAGCTCACATGCTAATTAACACGTCACATTGCACAAACATAAATGCTGCCAACAATGTCAGTTACATTGTAGACTGCTTCGCATGCTTTACAAAGATTCCCTACAGAGGCCATCTAAATCAGGCCTTACACTGGAAGAACCCCTAAGCGTACTCAAAAACAGTTCTTGAGTAAATGTGAAACAGTTACAAGATTTCATAGATGCATGGTTTCTTTTGATGTGCAAACAAACAAATCAGTGAATATTTGGAACTATAATGTGTATTATTATAACTGCACTTCAATACCGACCTTCCATCTCACTATAAAGGCCAGGTCCATCTTCGGTACCCAATAAAACAGCTTGTTGTAAGCTCCCAGTCTCAGTTTATCCTCTGAACAGTGATCCAGTGCAGACAGTAAATAAATGCTGAAGAAGAGGAAGCCCAAAGAGGTCACAATGTAGGGCACCAGCAGGCCGTCCTTCAGGAACAAAGGAAGCATGCTGCACACAGAGACAGGAAAAGGACAAGCATAGCAGATTTTATTACATTTTAAGCCTGTCTGTGTGCTGTCATGGCAGAATCAGTTTCAACTACTGTAGCAGGACCTACTGCACACATAGCAATAGCAAAATCTAGCTATGAAAATTCACAGGTGTGTAGTTCAGACCAAAATGAGCATCATGTCTCTCGATGGTCCTGCTCCAATACACGAATACAAAGTGAAGAGCACCAAAAGCACCCCCCAGTCTCACATTCTTTTTCATTCTTGGCATCTTTGTATCTCTACAAAGAAAAATATTTGCACCTGTATAAAGACAGAAAAGTTCTGAGGATGGGCATGAACTCACGCTGATGTCTTTGGTTAGTTCAATGTAATATAGCCCCAAAAGCAAGAATCACATGTGATTCTTATATCATGAAGATATTACAGCTATTGCAGTATTGCCTTTACATGCAAGGTACAGCTGGACATTTATACACATTGGTACAGTGTGTCTTTTGTCCCGTCTTCCTCCTCTCACCCCGAACCAGTCGTGGCAGATGCTTGGCCCTCCCTGAGCCTGGTTCTGCTGGAGGTTCCTTCCTGTTAAAAGGGAGCTTTTCCTTCCCACAGTCACCAAGCGCTTGCTCGTAGCGTTCATCTGAGTCTTGGGGTTTTCTCTGTATTATGGTGACCTTACAATACAAAGCAACTGTTCTTGTAAATTTGGTGCTATAGAAATAAAATGCAATTAAATTAAAGTAAATGAAATTAAACTGAACTGAAATGAAAAGGGACAACATCAGATTTTTAAACGATTGTTGGAAATATATCAAGTTTGATCCTACAGCTGATGGAGAGCACGATAGAGTTTCACACCCATAAACATCATTAAGTTGAGTGCAAAGTTTGTTAAGTGCAGCAGTAAGCCAAACAGTTTTTATCCTGCAGGCCTGTATGTGCATGCATCTCCCAGGGAGAGATGGCTCTGTAATTCACGAGGAGCTTATCTTAGTTTAGTAGAGGAGCATGGGCAAGAACAACAGTTGACTCACAGTGAATCACACAACGCCCCAGCTTATAAAAACCTTTCCCCAGACAAAAAACTACTTATTCAGATTTGGACTCAAACAAAAAAACTTCTATTCAGTAGATAAATGTTTAACACTTCCTCCATTTACACTGACTGGCTGCATTCAGTGGCCGTAAAGTGGTCATGCTTGACCATCCATTCAGCCAATTCTGCTAACAAAAGATGTATTTTCTTTCTTTTTTAAATTAGTCTGGAGAGGATGCAGATAATGTGAAAGTCCAAGGCAGACTGTACAGGGGAGCAGCTACAGAATGACCTCCTGTCCCTACACAACACACACTTAGACAGCAGGCATGCAGACTATGCAGTGTAATCCCCAGATATCCTTATACTAAACCACACGCACAACAATTAGTGCTGCCGGAAGAATTTAACAACAGCTGGTGAAAGTTAGATGGAGCATTTGCAGCACTACTTGTGTTTTCCATTCATGGTGCTTAGCTCCAACCCACACAGCACACCGTTTAACTTTTCAGGTTCATTTTTTTATGTTTCTCATTAAATAAGAGATAGAAAACAAAGTAAAAGAAATGAAGGAGACACAGCACCCAACAGCGGGACACCAGATTTAAATGCAAGCAAATCAAACGGGACATTTTAAAGCAATTATAATTGCTGAACTTTTTCCCATCATAAAAATAACTATAATTACATAACTCTATTATTCTATTATCCAAGTTGCAGTAAATAAGATTTAGAAACAAATCTAACAACAGATAGCCTGTTTTTATTTGTTAATCTTCCAACTTTTGTGTGTTGTCAGTAATTTCAAAAGACTTTCCTTCTTACCTGAATGTCGAGGCCTGTAGGAACCAAAGGGCCATCAAAGGGAGGTCATTCAGCAGGAGACAGGCAGGCCTAGAAAAAGAAATTCAGATGTACTCAATATTAAATAGACTGCCGTGACTTTTGCGATTAGACAAGACTAGAGTGAAAAGAATATTAAAGCTACTGAGCTGATCAAACATCCACTTACAAGTATTTACAAGCCTTTGCTGTACCACATTATTTCATTCGAGAATACATCTTTTACACTTTAGCTAAGTTATCTATTTTCATTTGAAGAACTGCCAATGTTTTGCCAAGAAGTTGCAATGATAAATTTATGACCGCATGCGTCACATGCGCGTGCATCTGTGTTCATATGCGTTTAAGCCTGCTGCTAATTGAACTTGCTAGCTCGCTTCAGTGCAAATTGTACACGCTGCTCAAAGTGGGGCACTTTCCATCAGTCCCCGATCCCATAATTACAGTCAGTGCTCTTCGGTGATCCTGTTACAGCCCAATAATTGATCCTGCGCAAACAACACCCCGAGCTGCCGCCTACCATTCTTTCCTAATCCCTGGACATGTATTACTGATTGATTCAGGAGGACAGGTGGGAGATATAACTCAATAGTTAATAAAGCAACAATCTACCCTAATCTAGATTAATAGATGAGCCCAGATCTAGGAACCAAATCCCTCGCTGTCAAATCTATCCCAGGCTTTTCACCCCACCAACAGCTTTCTACATATGGAGGTAAATGATAATGAAGCACGCACACACACACACACACACACACACACACACACACACACACACACATCTCACTTCTTTTAGTGCTGCTTTCACCCTGTTAAATATGACCCAGCTCTGACACAGCACAAATCATGGCAGTGGAAGCAGGGTTCCTATCTGTGATGACAGAGGTGAATAACTTCTCGGTACTTAAAAAGAAATCTGGGGGTACAGCAGGAGGATGACGTCATTTTTACAAAGCGAACATGATTTGAAACCATTAGAATTCTGTACGACATAATCTGAGATTTGACAAGGCGAATGGCTCCTTTGTGAGTAGAAATTAAATCTATACTCATGAATATTTCAGATATCGCTACAAGACAGAGAAAGTACCATTTACATTTGTCACCCAATGAGACAAACCTCAAGAAGTTACAATTATCTTCTTTGTACTTACAAGGCAGCCAAAAGGATGGACTTCTCATGGACTTGAAAGGAGAAGAGGAAGAACGCCAGGGATGAATTGACCTTAAAGTGACATTGGGGCTATCAGTAAAACTGCTATATTTAATGTTATACTTTTTATTACAAAGGGAAAGAAGAGAAACATATTCGAGATCGTCTTCTCAAAAAAGAAACTGGGTTTGTTAAATTAAACATGATACTTATGTATGATAAATCTCACTGGCTTAAAAATGCTGAATGCCAAAAACACTCACCAAAGCCAGTTTAAAGTGCCAGAAGGTTGGTTTTGTTAATAGCCTGATACAGGAAGGTAGAACCGCCAGAAGAGTGCAGGTAAGACTGAAAAACAAATGAAGATGGAAGATGAAGTTACTGAAGGAAAAAACAAAACAGTATCACCTGTGCTATGTAGGCAATGTTATTCTCAATTGCACTTGCATGACATTTCAAGGTTTGTATGCAAGTCTTATGAACTGAGTGGACATGGATGCATGGAAAAGTTTTTCATAAAGACTTTCCTAATATATTATTTTACCAAGGCAACAAAATACATAAAAACAGCACGATTTGTTTTCATTAATTGGCACTGTATGAATATCAGCATTTAACACTCAGTTCATGCCACAGTTCTTTTTAGACAGCCCTCTGATCTGTAACCAAGTTGTGTGCAGTGCCGTAAGGGACCAAAATAATGGCCCCTGCTTAGGGTTACCAGGCAGTAACCCTCAATTGTCACCTTCTGGGGGTAGAAGCGTGAGAAAAAAACGTGTTGGAGTCAGTGTGTATAAATGTGCTGAATGGTCAGGCTGCGAGTTAGTTTGAGGTGTCAACTAACTAAACTACAAATCATAGAAGACAGAAAGAAGTGTACATGTACAATATACACAAGAGTAATGGCAGACCTGTAAGTGGATATTTATCGTGTATGAAAGCAAGTGTGCTACTCGTGTGTTATGTGTAGGGCATTTGCTGTCTGGATGGAGCTGTAGGACTTTACACTGCTGATTCATTTTATGTACACCCACAGCAGAGCATTTAGCAATCCACCCAGTGCGCCATAAAGACAGCACTGTTTTTCATTTGTTTCAAATGCACGACAGTAAAAGAAGTCTAACTTGATCCCCAGACTTAGCAGTCTGGCAGAAACGTGTCCATGCTGCAAACGCAGGACTCCTAAATTTAGCGTGCTGGGTTATTTAAGCAGGCTCCACCACGACGCAACTGTTGCAAAAGGTTTTTCTAAGCGTGGCTGCACAGGACCCCAACTTTTGGTCAAGATAACTTCTAATGTATGCGGAGAATCAGCTTCTCTTTCATACCTACATTAGAATTACATTTGCAGACAAGATCCATAATTATGCTTCAACAAAAAAAAAAAACAAAACACCTCGCTGTCACATCGATTGAGTCGGACATTTTTCTTTTCAATATTTCTCGGCTGTTTGTCACCACACAAAGAGATCAATAACTTTATGTTCAAAAGTTCCCGTGAGATGTAAGTGATGACCTTACTTCCAACCACTGGATCACTGTCTTTAAGCTTGGTTTTTTTCAGGAAATGAAAGGAGTGAGGAAAAAAATCAAACAAAGGGAGAGAGAGAGGAACTGTGTGTGTGTGTGTGGGGGGGGGGGGGTATAGCACAGTACAACAGAGAAAAGAAAACAAAGTGAAACTTGTTAAACAGATAGAGGGATCACCTGAGGTAGAGCTGAGAGTCACCTGACAAAATGGATCTGATCTTTATCAGGGTGTTCAGGCTGCACCATGTGTTGGCCACTTTATCCTGTACACACACACACACACACCTTGGTCAAATAGAAAATGGCAGGAAACACAAAGAATTAATTACTCTAAGGAATTATTCCTTCTCAGAAAGTGTAACAAAATTCCTCTGTGGGATGACGTTTATTCATAACCCTCCATCATACATTTTCTCTCCTGTCAGGAAAAGCATGGGGCTTATTTGTAACCTTGGGGTTTTGGGATCAAGTTTGATGAAGTCGATATATTGGGGAAAAAAGCCAATACCTTTCTTTGAATTCTATTTTCTGACAATAGCTGTTATCTTTTTGATTTGTTGCTTTGCTGATAAATGTCAGGCATTGGTAAAGTGAAGACATAATTTCGATCATGAATGGATGTTTTTAAACTATAATCCAAAATACAGCTATCAAATGTAATATATATATATATATATATATATATATATATATATATGAAACAAAAAAGAAGTAGCAAATTCTCATTGTTGGGAGGCTGAATCCAGAGGAAGTTATGGAAAAAATAAGCATGTAAACATTTATATTATTTACTATTATCATTATTAATCAAAAGTCGTGCAATTTCTCATATTAGTGTCACTTTTGTATTGTTAATAATGTGCCTCATTTCTAAGATGACTGAAATTAGATATACGATACAGTACACGGTATGCGTGAAGCTTCCTCTTTAATACCAGCTGAAAAGTACTTGCGGTTTAAAGCTGATATCAGATGAGGAGCTCATTGTGTGTGCTTCAGCTGATTTAAGTGCTTAAG
This sequence comes from Neolamprologus multifasciatus, assembly GCF_963576455.1. Lineage (NCBI taxonomy): Eukaryota > Metazoa > Chordata > Actinopteri > Cichliformes > Cichlidae > Neolamprologus > Neolamprologus multifasciatus. Next base: position 6,201,301 of record NC_140455.1, read on the forward strand.
CAGTTGTGCAGGGATATCGAGGCCAAAGCCACCAGTGTGCGCCATGATATCACACATCATAGAGGCTGTGGATGTTTTCACTGTGTGATTCTATCTAGAAAATCTATTTCTGGCCTCTTCCCTCTCTTCTGTTCTACAGCTGCTGGCTGCACAGCTGTGCCGATCTTAATGGCAACGTAGTCAGCAGCACAGGGCCGTCCAGTGCTGTGTTTTCTCAGCCCAATCCCTCTGTCCTTCCTTTCTGGCTCATTGCTCCAAATAACTGTTACAGCAGTGCAGCAGGCAACACATGAATGTCAGGGTGGGCTGAGCGAGAGCGGTGCAGCCCCCTTCACCTATAAACTAGCATGGAATTTCACAGGGAGAAGCATTTGGTGCCATTTTTGTGTGCAGGCAGCAATGTGAGACGCCAGAATGCAGCTCAGTGGGTAAACTTACAACTGCTCCCTCCCAGAAGCCACCGGGACCACCAGTCACCAGCCCTCTTCTTCCCCACCGCCCCTTCTCGCCCCGTCCCCTTGTCCGAGGCGTCTGCTTACGTGCACAATTTCACAATTAGTTCAGGACAACTTGCCCCCAGCAGCCCCCTTCGTGCTGTCGTCACAGGCGAGCATAGTGTCTCTCACACCCTGTGTATTATGTTTGAACCATTTCGTTGAACAAATACTGCCGCGGTGCTCGATGCCAGCCGCTCCCCCGGCAGAATTTTCAATTACTTCTCACATCCGTGACACCTTGTGGTGGGTTCCACCTCAGGAACCGGGACAAGAGGGGGTTACAGGGTTTCAGAAACGAGAGCCGCAAAGCTTGGCCTCCGAGCTGTCAGTCACACGCACGCAGTTACTTCAACTCAGCAGCTTTCATCACTGTGACTGTGGAGGTGTTTCAAGTATTCTTGTTTGCCATCATCACTTTACTTTTTTAATTAATATCATATTCCAGTGACCAGGCTATAAGTGGGTGACCACGGTATATCAAACATGTACGTTAGTTCTTGCAAAACAGTCAAACATACGCTTATGTGTCTGTTTTCCGAAGACGTAGTCAGTAGGTGAAAGCAGCTGTCCGACGTGCTCTGATATGCCTTCAAGTGTTGCGTCCACCAGACTCCTTGGTTCGTATGGCTAGAACATGGCTGTGCTACGAGGTGGCGAAAACAACCGGGTCATAAATTAGTGAGATTTATCTCTATCCTCCTACTGTACACCCCAAACCCCAACACCTCCCGGAGATAGACTGAAACTGATCTCCTGACCTTTCACAGTTTTATTCCACTGTTTTCTTTGATCCTGCAGGGTATCTGTTTCCAAGCGGCTAAGCGCTAGTGGATGGAAGGGTATTTCGCCATGCTGTGAGTATGGAACCAGTGCAATAGCAGAGTAGTGCCGTGTGTGTTGTTTCTAACATTGGTAACAGCTTAATGCTCAAAACAGTAGAACACCATGAAATTAGGTTTCTTAGAAAAGATGTCACTCCTTAGAAAACGCAGAATCTTGACTGATCGCACTCAAGCAGGGATACACAAAACATCTGACCAGTAAATCCTTTAATAGGAAACAAAGAGAAGTCGTTTACCAGTGATCATAAGATGTGAAGTTGCTGATATTGATCACAGTAATTTGATTTGATAAAACAGAAACATATCTGCATCCACGCTGGCTTAACCCACAATGGAAATTTTTAAAGTCAAAATACATCCCTTCTTATTACATGTCACTGGTTGTACTTGGAATTGTATTATACTTGATTAAATTAATTGCTGTCTTCCCATTTTCAGTTAAAAAACTCAATTCAAGATTAACACGGCTCGTATTAGTTTCAGCTCTATATTATTTATATAGTGCAAAATCATAACAACAGTAACCTCCCTACAATAATACTATTTTGGATAAATGTTTAAGGGATTTTTTTAGAACCAACCAATAATAAATGCATAAACTACGTTTTCAGCATCACCCTGTGACAGGATGTTTAGAATTTTAGAGATATTTTTGCAAAAATGCAAGAAAGCAGTCCTAAATATTTTTTAGTATGCACATTGAAGGATATATCCGGGTGAAAAACAGCTCCAAGATTCCTCATAGTGTCATTTCAGACCAAGGTAATACCGTCCACACTAGTTAGAAACCAAGTCTCTAAGATTTTTAGTAAAATAACCTCAGTTTTATCTGAATTTATAAGCAGAAATCTTTATGGATTTAAGATGTTCCTGCAGTTTAACTAATTAATGTGAGTTCTGGCTTGGATAGATAAAGTCAGGTATCATCTGCATAGCAATGAAAATGTATACTATCATTTCTAATAACACTGCTTAAGAGAAGCAGGTATAGTGTAAATAGAATGCAGATGTTGTTATGACAAAAGCATACATGTTTTCTTTTTAATATTATGCTTGTCAGATGTGTTTTTTTGGTAAACCTTTTATTTAAGGAACCACACATTACCTCAAACAGACCCCGAGCCACGGGAAAAATCCTCCTGACCACCTGCATGGCCTGGCTGGGTTCAGCCAGGAAGGGCAACCAGCAGAGGGCAAAAGTCGCCAACACTGTTACACCAACCCTCACCAGCAAGAAAAGCCTACATGAAAGGAGAGTAAATAAACATATGTCATAAATAATGAACTAATGAAAACAAGCAATTACTAATACTTTCCCCACTTCCTATAATCACTTTCCCCCAGATGCTTTAGTATTTACTTTAAAATTTTCTGTGAAAACAGTTCACACATACTGTGTGCAAGTCCTAAATTTGGGCTTTGACCCTTGTGTTGAGGAATGCAGTGAAAGCCATGCATCAGCTGAAAGTGTTCAGTGTAGGTCAGGATATCTTGTCAGCTGTAACTGTGAAGCTGCTGGTTAAGTTGCACACACAGGCATAGCTGAGGAGTTTGGGCATGGCCAGAGTGTCATCTGGACATATCTTCCCCCCGGGCCTTCTAATCCAGCTCTCCATTTGCTACTAAATGCCCTTGGTACATTGTTACTAGATAAACAGACACTGGACACACTAGTAACAGCATCCAATCTGATTACCTCAGTCATTCTGTGACACTCCTGAGGACACTGCTATCTTATACACTGACATTACATATCTAGTGTGGGCATTCTGTTGAAACATGTGTGCACAGTGATCACAGAGTACAAGCAACAAATGTAGACTTGAACATTCAGGATTTCACAGTCATCACTATAAGTCCTCCTGAGACATTTTGCATTCGGCTCTAGTGAAGGGCATCACTGATCGCAGCGTGTGGGGGAAAGGCAAGTATGCACACATATATATAAATGTGATCCATCTGTAAACTGGAAAGCCAAAGAGTCTTCTGTGTTACCTTATTTGATTGCTTTTTAAGTTTAATGAACAAAAGTACAGTGCTCAACAAATTTATTAAATCACCTGTTTAAAACTAAAATAAATATATTGTTACTTATTAGGAAAACAACAAACTACATACAGGTTTTTATACCCAAATTTGAGTCGGCACATTGAACTTCTCTAAGAATTTAGAAATTAATCAAGTGTAACATTCAAAAACTGAAACTTATCTTTCTCGTGAGTAATGTCAATGAGTAAGTGCAATTTGGCATATTAATCAAAAAACAATAATGTGCTTTTTTTTGTTAAACAGTAAATTTTAAAAATTCATGGATAAAAACACTAATTATAGCATAATATAGCATTTAAAATATAATTTCGTTTAAAGGGCTTGCACGTGTTCTAGCGAAAAAAAAAAATGTTTTGGTAATTACCAATACTGTTAATTTTGGGCAGCTATGACATAAACCTTACATCTAAAAAATTGTTAAGCACCGTAAATACAATCCCAGTAAACAATATTGGTTTTTTTTGTTTGTTTGTTTTTAAATGCTGTTGCTTTTCTTTCACATAGTAGCACTGTGAACTTTATGTTACCACCAGCACGCTAAAATGCTTACCAGTGTTGTGCTTAAAATTGATTGTCTTCCAAAAAGTAATTTACGATATTTGACATAAAACAATTCCCCATAACTGCTGTAAATAACTTGTTGGGCTATGATCTGTCAAACATATCACTTATTAATGATATCAAGCCATTTTGAGCCAGAAAGAACAGTCTCGTTACAAGATAGAAGCTAAAATCAGTTTCACCCTTAAATATTTTTTAAGAGAGATCTGGCCAAGAGGGCAGCAGATACTGCAACAAAAATAACACCACAGCTCTACCGAGACATTTTAAGTGGCCCAAAAAGACTGGACTGATTATAATACAGGTACAAAAATTAAAAGTCATAAGTATACCCGTACAAAACAGAACATTTCTTTATTCTATATGTAACCCTTTCAGAAAATCCTGTTGATAACAGGCTGTTTACCAACATAAGGAAATGTATTACACATAGAAAACACCTAAAATATTGGAAATTGCTTTAATGCACAACATTGGGATTTGTTAAGTAACTATTCTCATCATTTTAGCTTACAGTATTTGAATCATACTATTATCTTCTTCTTTTTTTTGCCTGTCCTGTCTGGCAATCAGAATTATTGTCTGAAGGCCAAGAAAAATGGACCCCAAGTAGACCCTTGAATCATACTAAGAATCACACTATTATCTAATTAGTGCTAAAATTGTGGGTGAGGTTGGAGATGAACATCTGGACTATGCGTCAATGCAAAAAACAATCATCTTCATTATGGAAGGAAATAATAAGACTCACCCTCGGCCCATCAGGCCCGTTTTGATGCACTTTCCCAGAAGGTAACAGAAGAAAGGCAAAGCATGGTACAGCTCCATCTGTTTGTAGTTGAGAGCCAGAGAGAAAGCCATGGAGCCCAACACATCCCAGCCCAGACCCAAAGCCAGAATCCCCCACAGGGCAAAACCCAGGCTCACTCCGTTGTACCTGATACTGTTAAGGTTAATTTTGGTCTGGAAGGGCAAGTTTTCTGGAGCTAAACAACTTAATGTTGCGGATGTATAACAAGCGATCCAGAAAATAGCTGCTGATCCTAAGGTCAGTTCTGCTGCATAGTGTGCACATTGTCAGCTTTTCATTGTTGTATTTAGCGGTGGCTGAATAACAATAATAACAGCCTGGTTAGCTGGTGCGCTCTTCATCTCTTCAAACTGTTTTTGTAAATCTATTGTTATAAGACAGAACAACAAATGTTTTTAATCCTATTGAACCTACTGTATGTAGGAAATCGGAATAGTAAAGAATGCAGAAATTCCACATCCATCCTAGGATCAGCTGTTAAGTGTTTCCATAGATATGCTGTGGTGCTAAATCTGCCCTATGGGACAAGCTGGGTTTTGTTGTCTTTTTTTTTTTAAGTTGTGTTACATAAGTCAGTGAAATAAATTTATATTTTTATGTTGTTAAAATATTTTAAATGCTTACATCTCTGCTTCTCAGTGAACTAAACTCAAAAGATGCTGCAAATATATACAGTGCTGAAAAATGAAAGAAACACTTTTTAATCAGAGTACAGCATCAAATCAGTTAAACTTCTGGGATATTGATTTGGTCAGTTAAGTAGAAGAGGGGTTGTTAATTCAGTTGCTTTAGTGTTAATGAAATTAACAACAGGTGCACTAGAGGGGCAACAATGAGACAACCCCCAAAACAGGAAAGGTTTTACAGGTCACTGAGATTATTTTTTCCCCCTAGTTTTGTATGTGCCTAGGGACAGTATCACTACTCGCGGGTGAGGTGATACCTGGACCCTACAGAGGTTGCACAAGTAATCCAAGTCCTGCAGGACAGCACATCAATATGCCATAAAGTTTGCTGTCTCCCAGCACAGTCTCAAGAGCATGGAGGAGATTCCAGGAGACAAGCAGATACTCTAGGAGAGCTGGACAGCACCGTAGGTCCTTAACCGACCAGCAGGGCCAGTGTCTGCTCCTTTGTGCAAGGAGCACAAATTTCACTCCTAACACATGACCCAGTCCATATCAGTTATAGATATCCAGCATGATTTTTTCCCACTGAGATTTGATCTGTTTTAGTGTTCCTTTAATTGTTTTGAGCAATGCATTTAAATATAACTCACTACACTTTATTATGATTGGAGCTTTTAAGTGTGAATCCTTTGTAGGTCATTATTTCATATTACATTCAATTTAATTACATTCAGAACAACCTTAATGGTACTTATAAATTACAAGAATACAATTTATAATAGGAATGCACGTGTGCATAAAGGATACTGGAAATGTCCGTAGTCAATGAGAATTAATCCTGGGTACAGTAGAAAGCAGAACATAACGGAAACCTAAAAAGGGAAAAGGGCAGACATTTTAATTCAACGCAGCAGTAAAAACACAACCTTTTAAAATCAAATCCTGTGAGAAGCTTGTTTAACTACTATTCCTCTTTCACTGTTTGATAATATAAGACACCGTCAAAACATTAGAAATGATCCCTTCAAATTGACTGCACTGTAAATGTATGAAGACCAGCTGAACTGTAATAACTTCTTGGAAATGTAATAACATCATATAACCAGATTAACTTACAATAATGACGCCATAATTTCCCAATTTGGAGGTCTAGTGCTGTAATCTGTTTTAATAAGGGTGGGTTCCCAGACTGAGAGAAAATGGGCTGGTCTGGGTCTTTAACTGAAAACTAATCATTTCATGCTCAGCTCGTCTCTGACCTTTTTCTTAGAGGATCCATCAGTCAGGTATAAACAGTATAAAACCACCGCAGGGATGTATATCAACAAATCTGCAACTAACACTGAAACAAAAAGAAAAAAATACAGACTGCATGATCTCAAATTTACATTGTACAAAATAACAGAAAAGGTCCATGGGTATACAATGATGTGAATGATTACAGTGATTTGGGCATAATATCTAAGCAGGTATAACCACAAACGTTGCTGTAAATATGAAGTAGACATGGATTATGAATGCTTTTCTTTTTCTTCCACCTCTCATAGTTACAGTACCTGTAGTTCTCATGAATAGCTTGTGCTGTGTACTTTCATAACCTCTGGACTTGTGGAGTTCCACCCATTCAGGGTTTATTGTTTTGGCTCTGCAGAAACAACAAAGCATATATTTAGATTTTTTTTTCTTTTTCCTCACAGAAAATGTACAAATACTTAACTTTATTAGTTCCTAAAAGTGGGCAGCTGTGTTATTACATCACTATACCTTAACATTTCTCCCATGGTATGCTCACTCTTGTTCTGTCTCTCTCCTAAATTAACATTCAAATATTATGTGAAAGATCCTTTTTAAATAATCCAAATGGCTTACATATAAGCACAGATCCAGCTGTGGTAAGCAGTGAGGGGAGGATAGTCAAGACCCCAGTAGTTCAAGTCATTGTTTGTAGTATTGAAGTACCTGGGGAGCAGAAAGGTCACATAGTTTCATCAACAAAACTGTTTCATACAACATAAGCAATGTAGCGTGTACTGTATATAGGAAAAACTGTTGTTGATGTTATCCGTATTTAACATTTCGCACATCAATCCATCTCAAACTTGTAGTAAGCTGGACACAAGAGCAGGGACAACACATGTCAGTAATGTGCGTCTTGAGTGTCACAGTACATTTCTCAAATCCATGACCTGTAATAAGACCCAGTTACTACAAACAGGTCCTGTGAATAAACACGTGGAGGTGCTAGACTGACCATTCCTGAATGGGGAGGTTGTAGGTCACTTCTTGCCAGTGCCTCTGAGCTTCATAATCGCCGAACATGGGAGGTTTCCCCGCCCCTGGTGGAAAATCATTGAGCCGTCAGAGTGAATACCATGAAGCTTGCATCATGAACGAATGGCCACCACACAACACACCCGCGCTAACACGTTTTTAAATCACTGAGCGGACGCTAACTACCGAAAGAGTCACTCTAATAAGGTTAAAACAAATTGAGAGCATTGTTTTGACTAGTATAAACAGCACTGTACCAAGGGAAAGTAGTGTTTAAACGCCGACCTCCACAATTTTCCTACCTGAATATGAATTTAGCGAAACTCCCCATCTCGCAATAATGGCAAGCAACACGCAAATTGATACGAGACTCCACGTCTGCATAGCTTTACTCGGTAAAATGAGGATTTGTGGAAGAAATAAACAATAAAAATCGGTACATTGAAACACTTTTGAAATCTGTTTCGCTTCCTGTATACGTCACTCACCAAGTCTTCGTTTCAACTACTCATTGGTCGCTGGATTTCTGACGTTGCGACCGACAAGTATGATGCATTCATGAATACTACGGAAATAATTGACATCTTCACTTTTCTCGATCATTCGTTCAGTTGTTGCAGTAATCAAACGCGTTTTAATAATCCGGTTGCAGATCATCCAAGACCTTTTTAAACATGTGACAGGAGGTTTTTTTGGTATATTACTCTCACAGTTTGTGCTCACTTGTTAGTGAGCCGAAGTCAAATAATGTAATCTAAATTTCCCAGGCACAGTGAAGGCATCTCTGGTTGAAATAAGATTTATGATGGGTATTATGCATTATTAAAGGTTTATTTCTTCCGTATTTTCGCTTTTTTTTTTGCAGCTGATGCTGAATTTGGAGGTTAGAGGCCGCCTGGTAATAAATTAACATTCCTAAGATTGCTTAATAATATGGGTGGGGGGGTGGGGGCAAGCTGGGTCCAGACCGGGGGTAGGAAACTCCAGGCCTTGAGTGCTGGTGTCCTGCAGGTTTTAGATGTGTCCATTATCCAATACAGCTGATTCAAATTGCTAAACATGTCTTGAAGTTCTCCAGAGGCCTGGTAATGATCTGGTAATCATCTCTTTTCTATGTGTTTTCCCGTTTCTTTTCATTTCAGGAATAACAATGATAATCAGGAATATGAATTTGTCAATTCCAATAGTCTACAATATCCACATAACATGATTACATTTATAATGAAAAACATTTTAAAATTTCTTATCAATATAAATATGACTATGAAACATTTTTGAAATCTCAAATTATATCCAAGAAAGTAAAAACATTATAATACTATACAGTTTATAATATATTTTAGTTGTTTTCTGCAAATTTGGAGGTACGTGGAAGCAGAACAAACAAATTGGCAGATAAAATGGATGCACATGGAATCAATAAGTCTGGACATTAAAGAAGCAAGCATCCATGCCAAACTGGAAATTGTTGCTGTGATAACAAATGCTTAATTCTAAGTCTTTGCAAATAGCTCAGGAACAGCTGATTTCACAAAATTTATATCAAAGTGACAGAAAAAAATCCACTATATAATCAGCAGCAGAGGGGCGGCAGTCTAACTAGTGTATTAGTTTGTGTTAATCTTCTGTACACAGATGTAGATATGGGTATCACATCCTTTCCTTGTCTTCCCTGTACACTGTGGGCTAGCCACAGCGAGCCAGAGGGCGTTTTTCTCTTTGTGACCTTTTCTTTTGTTGACACCATCATCTTTGTTCTCAAGGTGTTAGGGTTTGTTGGATGAGACATATTCCTTGTGGTTCTGACATCAATTATGCATAAATAATAATAACCTCGGACAACTGCTGATTTGCAATGACACTTTCATTACAACAGCAGCAGCCTATAACTCACTGGTACCCATTAGTTATTAATGCCCAGCCACGCCAGCTTTACTTTGTCATTTATTGCTTCATCTCTATGCCTTTTTAAATATTCAGCAACTGCTGTACCTACATTTACTGTCTGTAATCTCCGCCCAGGAGAAGGCTATAGCTTGTGGTGCAGGATGACCTAGTTATTATTAAAGGCCTAGGCCTTGCTTCCCAATGTCACTAAAGTCTATCATGTCAACAGTCATGTTTGCTACAGCAAGTCAAGCCGGATCAATAAATCCAGAACTTCATAGAGATTTCTCCTATTATGTCTTATTTGGGAATTGTGATTTCAGATTCATTCTTGAGTGCATAATTAATTGGCATTTGGAAAAATCCTGCACTATTTGTGTGCACTTAATAGCATTTCATTTCTGTGCTAGGCTTTGAAAGCCTACGTCCAGAGGGTGTTGTGTCACTCTGGTTCAGTCTTTCAGTTATACTTGGCATCCACTCTCTGAAACAAAGGTCAAGATCAGCTTACTTTGAACAATATCATCACCCAGATGTTTAATGTTCTGTATGGATCAGAGACTTCTCTGGTTTGTTAAAGACACACTATCCACCCTCATAGGGTCCTGCAAAATGTGGAATTTTGGCTTCTGAGATTGCAGCATCATTACACTCTCAAACACTAAATTTGTGTACTTGGACAAGACAGATAAAAACTAAATGCAAATGAAGTTCAACAGCCATTTTTGCCTTTCGATGGGACAGAAAGGAGGATTTAAATGGGCTCATGAGCTCTACCAAGCCTCACTGCAAGTGGACAAATCACTATTATATATTCCTGTGCAACTGTTTACTTGGGTTTCAGTGAATGGACAAATTGAGATATTTTTCATGCATCATTGTTTGCAGTGATGTCATTTCCCAACCTGCTACAGGATGTTTTTGTTTTACTTTAGCGGGCCACAGTTTGTGCGTGGGCTTGAGTCCCAAACCTGAAAGCTAAAACTCATACGGAGTTACAGATACACTGCTCTAGCAGCTAATATTGATCACGCATACTAAGCAGCATAGTGTAACATCAGTCATTGTAAGTTTTTGGTTTTAAAGGTTGTACTGTGAAAAATAAAGTGCATTATGTTGGATATTAATTCAATTTCTCTATAAAATATTCCTTCTTAATCTACCTCACGCACTTTGAATTTAAGAGTTGTAGCAACTTCAATGGGCAGTGATAATTTCTCCCTTTCAGTTTTCTGTGTATAGCTCTTCAGAAATTTCCCTTTCACTTTTACGTTTTTTTTCTTCACACAGGACAGCACAAACGTATGTCTAACACAAAAGAGATCCAAGTAAAAATAAAAATACACACAGTTAGAATAAAGTAGGGAATGACTATGTTTGACACTGAATCCCTGGAATATTTCCACTTTAAAGTTGGAAACTTGCAGGTTTTGTGTGTTATGTTTCGTTTTTTGTTTTTCCCAATAATCTAATTTTAGGTTCAAAAAGAGCTGTGACCTCTTTTTATATCACGAATGCTGACTGGACACATTTATGCATTGATAATATACTAAAAAGGATTTGTTACCTATCATAGCCACAAGCACAATCAGCACTAAAAAACAAAACAAAACAAAAATACAAAAAAAAACTTTACATAAACTCTTTCCGCTCAGGAGGTTATATGGAGGTAAAACAAGTCAGAAATCACAGAGAGAGAGAGAGAGGGGGGGGGGGGGGGGGGGGGGGGGGAGCAAGCTGTATTTACAGATTGTGCTTGGAGACTAATATAGCCTGTCTGGTGGAGCTGTGGGAACTACAACCCAGGCTTTTCTCCACCTGTGCACAAGCACGTGCAGCTGCATGGCTCATTATCGCACGGGCGCGCGAGCGTCTATAAATGAGCGTCTTCGTTCGTTCAGCAAATTGTGCGCCATAATTTGCACCATAATTACACGAAACTGCGCTTGGTTTTGATGAAACAACAAGTAACAAGCTAACGCAGCATAATTTTAATAATAGTAATAATAATATTAATAATATTCATTAACTCTGTTATTGTTATTATTGCACTAGCTTACCCTTTAAGTAGGCCCGTGCTGCTAAAGCAGCTGTTTTAGCCCATGTTAAAATCTTGTTCATGCCTGTAGTTTCAGCACTGCAGCTTCGGTTCAGGAATTTAGTGCTCTGTCGTTAACAAAAGCTTTGCTTTCGGTGTTTCCTCTCTGTGTTGTATCTTAAATATGAACACAATTAACGTTACCAATTTTAGCTTAAAGGAAAAAAAAACACTACTATCTGCTACTAACATTGTAGCAGATACTCTGCTACAATGTTACTACAAACTTTAAAAAAATAATGGTAAAACATCACTTATGATCTAAAATCAAATTTGCAGTTAGATTACTCAGATAAATTTGTTCAGCAGGAAGTGTGTGCAAAGAAGAAAGAGAATTAGGTGGAAAATGTTGATGTATTATTTCAGGTTTTCACAAATATTTATTTTATTTATGATCACCCTAATTAAGAGCCGCAGGTGTATGTTGACGCCCCCTAGCGGCATGGATGTCACGGCCTCGATGTGTTGTCAGCCTGCAACGTCGCTCCTGTTGCAAGATCTCACACCGGGGCTTCACACTGCAACACTGCAAGTGTAATTATAGATGTTAGCATCCTATAAGACAGACACGCGAGGCTGGTTTAATGATGCTTTGTGGAGTCTGAATCCCCGCTCGTAGCCATGTACACACCTCACACAAGAAATAAATTAGAGGTTTAAATAAACAGGTTCAACAAGTGCAAGTTTGAGTCTTTTTGGTATCTAGAATTTGAGGCTTTCTCTGAGTATTTGTGCATCCCCCAAAATTTCACTCACCTTTCTCTAACTGTACTCTTTAGCCATCACTTCATTTTAGAGCCTGCTATATTTAATGCCTTGTCATTTTAGAATCGTATGATCGAATGGCAAGGAAAAAATGGCAGAAATGATCAGAAATCTATTACGGGCAGTGCAATGCAGACAATGTCTCACATTTTAATTTATATATTATTTTTATGTTTCAGTAGACAAATAATCAAAGACTGGTCTTTAAAATAATAACATCACAGTCACTGCTGTAGGTAATTTGAATAATATCAATAGTCTGAATAATAATGAATTTAGTAAGTAGAAATGTCACGGTGACATTGGAGAAGACTTTTGCATCATCAGCACCTTCTTCGGTGTCTGAAAGTGAATTGGAGCGGAGAGAGAGGCCTCTTTCTCTTTCCCATGGGGATCAGATAAATATAGCCCCTAAAACCCCTCGCGCTCACCCTCTTTCTCTCTGTCTCTGTCTCTCTCTCTCACACACACACACACACACACACACACACACACACATTTACACATTCACACTCTCGCTTTCATATGCACACACGCACACCACTTGCTGTTTGTGTAAAAGTGATTAGCCAGACACAACTGCGAAATTGTTACCTTTATAGGAGCCAAGCCGCAGAATATCGCGCAAAAGCATACAGCGTGTGATGTGATGGTGAACCTGTGGTCTAAACTGTAACCTCCTGTCAGGGAGCATTGTCAGGAAATTCCAGGGTAAATACTTTAATAAACAGCTACACTGATTTGTGCTCAATATTCACCTCTTTATGCCACATCCCATCATCTGAAATATGATACAAATTAGATTTATGCCTTCCTGCAAAAAGCCTAAATATAAGGTAGGCTATACGCGCAAATTTTCAGGATTGAATTTACTCTATAGCAAGCTAATCTCAAAGCTTTTACAAGTTTTTTTTTATTTTTATTTTAAAATTTACGATTACATATTATTCATACACCTTTGTCAGTATTTTTAGTTATTCTTATTAGCATACTATTGTTAAATTGTAACTTTAAATATGTTTTTAAACGCTACCACGTCAATCGCAACAGCAGTAAAAAAAGAATAATTTTTTTAATTCTAATCCTTAGGAAGTGTTGCCCTAAAGTATAACTCATTTTTTTCTATTTCAATTTCTAAATAATGAAATAGTTTGAATTATGCTGATAAAATGAAAAATTGAAAGTAATGTTAAAAACATATATGTTATATTATTATTATTAATATTTTATATATTCGATATTTTTCAGCCTGAAAATAGACAACAAAATAAGACAGTTTCGATTTTTTTATGTAGGAATATTAATAATGTATGCTTTACACGAACTGTAAAGTTATTCAAATTAAATGTACTATTTTTATTTTTACCCTGAAAAATGTTCCCTGGAAATAATGCGATTTTTTTTCTCAAATCACGTGTCAAAAATGTTAAGAATGTTAATAATGAAAATTGATTTTTAATTCTTTCTTAGATTTATTTACAAATAAATTCAGTTTACAACACAATATAGCTACATAGAATTACATATATTTGTATTTTTTAAAATTATTATTATAAACAGTCTCTTTTTTTTTCCAGAGGTTTTGTGTCTTGTATGAAAAAGAAGCCAAAGTAACTATGTCCAGTTGAGCTTCTGTTACAAAAAGAAAGGAGAAAAAAACGTAAAATAATTACCACAGATCTCAAACAGGAACAAAGGGGAGAAAGGAACAGGTAAAAGTCAAACTGGCAAAATCATTTGTCTTTTTTTATACAAATATTTACAAATATTACCTGTACAGAAAAAATCTTCTTTTTCGTTTTTTGTTCTCTGTTTTTCAACAGTCTTTACATGGCTTTACAGTCCAGTGCTGCCTATAAATTTGTGCTTTTCACACTTCCCGGTAATAATGTCTCTATATAAAAAATAAGAGTTTGCTTTCTCTTCGGTTTGAAGTCATTGTGAAGGCCATTTGGACACTGCCGCCGCCGTCGCTGAGGGTAAAACGTGTCCAGAAATAATATTTGAAGGTACACTGAGGATGGGCGCGATAGCGGCTGAGGTCCGGGTCAGAGAGAGGGACTGCGCGCTCAGCAGGGCCGACTGAACGGTCACAGGAGGCCGCAGGAAAGCCTGAGCTGCGCCCGGCGAGGAAGAGGAGGCACTGGACACCCCGATTATATTTTCTATACTGAATGAAGGTCTGTTTGAAGGCTCTGATTTGATCATAGACGCCGTGCTGAGACTACTGAGTTGAAGCTGAAGGCTCGGGCTGAGCTGAGTGTTGAACGCTTTTCTGTTTAGCTCCGCCGAGGGCAGGAGAGGGACGCCCGGGGGCAGCATGGGACCTACAGGGGGGATGTACGGGTACTGCAAAGCAGCCGGATGGGAATACGCCGCCGGGTGGATACCGTAGTGTCTCCCGTAGGGCCCTCCAAGACTGTACGCCCCGAAACTTTGCATCATGAGAGCAGTCTGGTCCCTGAGCACATCTGGCTGAACTCTCTTGAACCTTTTCCTCCTCCTGAGGAAGCTGCCGTTGTCGAACATGTCCTCTGAAGCGGGGTCCATGGTCCAGTAGTTGCCCTTGCCGGGGTTACCAGGTTCCCGGGGGATTTTTATGAAGCAGTCGTTGAGAGACAAGTTGTGACGGATGGAGTTTTGCCACGCCGGGAACTTCTCACGGTAATAAGGGAAGCGGTTGCTGATGAACTCGCAGATCCCGCTGAGGGTGAGCTTTTTCTGCGGGCTCTGCAGGATAGCCATGGTGATAAGTGCGATGTAGGAGTAAGGCGGCTTTACCAGGCTACTCTTGGGCTTCTGGATCGCACCTGGCGCTGCGCTCTGGTCGTGACCCTCTCCTTTTCCGGTGCCTGATTCTGCCTCCCCTGCGCTCTCGCAGCACGGACTCCCTACCCCGGACCTCATCTCCTCTTTCTCCACCTCGATCTCGTCTTCCACCTCCTCGTCTCCCGTTTCCCCCCGGAGGTCGTGCAAGATGCCGTCTCCTGGGCTGTCGCAGTCGCTGTCCACCCTCTCCATGCCCTCCTCATCTCCCTCGCCCACTACGTCAATATCCACGTCCTCGGCTGTGAGCACAGTTTGGCCGGACATGTCGCTGGCTCGTTCGCTGCCTCCAGACAGGGTCATCTCACGTCTTACTGACACCGTTTTATTTTTTTTATTATTAAAAAAAGTCTCACTGCAGCCGAAAAAGACAGAGCAGCCGCGCGATCAGTGCGCTCGCGCTGCTGATTGTCAACAGATCGGATGCTTTCCCCTCCCCAAAAATCTAAATGTGATCGAACCGGACGCCTGCCAGTCCAGCCGACAAGGAACTTCAAACTTCTACAAATATTTCTCCACTCGGTCAGTGAGCAGGCCCGCGGAGCAGCGCGTCTCGCCTCGAAGTTGTTTTGCAGACAGCGCGACTTTTGCGCTCCGACGTCCCTTCTCGGTGCTTAGATTTCCTGGACGAGCGATATTTGGAGAACCGAGCCGAGATGACACATGCTGCTCTTAAAAAGGCCGGGGCTTTTAACAAGACTGTCTGATAGATTACTTTCCCTCCCCACTATAAGATATACTATCAGCGCTGGACACGTGGTTTGGTGACGACAGACGCCCCCCTGTCCTCTCTCCACTCTCCTCTCCTCTCCTCCCTCCACCCACCTCTCCTCTCCTCTCTGTTAAACCATGCAAACTGGAGTTGTTTCATGGATTTGTCAACAATGGGACATCAGCAGTGCTGCTTTCCGCTTATTTTTGTGTTCGTCCGTCATAGACCATTTAACGGTGGCAGAGGGAGGAGGAAGAGGAGGAGGGGGAGAAAATTGGCTCGCGTGATTGAAAGATCTGACGCGCAATAATGTGACCGCGTTAAAAAACAAACCAAAGCTTTAACTTTGCTAACGCGAACTCTGCTGACAGCTGCAGAATGAAAACGACAACAGCTAAGTTAACGGAATCTTCCTTCAAGTTCATGAATGTCTTGACTTCTATATATTTATAGAAACTGTTTAATTGTGCATGCGTAGTTTATTTTTAATCTCCACACTTTATTTCAGCGTAGAGTCCGTGCATGTAACTCTCCTTGAAAGGATACGTTAGACATGTTTTTTATTATTGATATTTTTGCTTGCTCTGTTCATTCGGTGCTGGAATTGCATGCCTCGGTGCTCCCAGCTTTAAAGCCCGGTCGCGTAAATCCAAGCAGCGAATGCAAAGCATGAATTCCAGTCTATTTATTCCCGCAGGATTTAGCCGAGGTGGGAAGAATATTGAAGAAGCGGCAGCAGCGACGATGAATGGGACAATGCAGAATTTCCTTCAGAGTTTGGAAGAGGTGCTAACGACCCCCCCCCCCCCCCCCCCTTGTCCGAGTCACCCCGAGTTTTTGCATTTGAAAAAAAAGTAGGAAATGCGGGCAGCGGGTGAGTGCAAAGAGAACGTTTATTCACAAAAGCGTGAAGGTGAGCGGTGCAGGCTGAGCTCTGACAGAGGGGGCACGTCAGGTCCTTTACACAAGGCTTCCTGCGTCGCGTGCGAAAATCTGGGACTGATTGGAAAGCACGAGCTGCTGTATTTAGGCCGTTTGTCAAAGCGGCTTATCTTACCGTTTGTGTGTTAAAATAAAAACAGCAATTTAGACATTTTCGAGCTTGACATAGGCGCCTTGAACGTACACCCGGTTTCTGGAACCTCTCAGGAGGAAATACCTAAAAATCAGCACGAGCCAGGTACTTAATGTCAGGGCTTTATTCAAATAAAATTAACGATACAACACTGAATTATTATTATTATTATTATTATTATTATTATTATTATTATTATTATTATTATTATTATTATTATTATTATTATTGTACTTAATTTGTATAATTTCGGGGGGTAAATTTGATCCCTTAAGTGCCTTCTGCAGTTCACAGCGCCTCTTCTCCGGCACCTGAGCTGGCGAAGCTAAAAGTGGGATTAAATTAAAACACTATCATTAATAATGCGTGTGTGTTCGGGTCAAAAGGACGGAATCGTGGATTCCGATCGGACTGGCTCCGCGTTAATCTCTCGTTGACCCGCGCGATCTGGAGGTCCGTCAATACCGGGGCTACTTAGGAGATGAATCCAGAGGCTCGCGTCAACTTTCATCCTGTTCATCCGCGCGGCGAGAGTGTATTTAAGGAATCGCTTATTTGCTTTGTGGATTTGTCAGATTAAAAACAATTTTTTAAAAGATATATAGTTGCGTTTTAATTGACAGATTTTTTTCACTATATTTTTTTTCTTTTTAAAAGGAAAACTTTCTCCATCAAAGTTCGTTTTCTTTCTTTCTTTACATTCGGGCGTTTAACAGCGGAATAACTCATGTTGGGCCCAATCAAGAATCCTCCTTTTCTTTGTCTTCTACGGAAGAAATCTTTTACAGGAGCAAAATAAGAGACACGTGGGTATAGCAGATGTTTGAGTTTATTTATTTATTTATTTTTACAGTTTTCTTATATTTTTGTTTTACTTTAAAGAATCAGATGATCGCAGAACAGCTGTCCTAATCCCCCTCTTTTAGGAAAGGCAGGTGCAGCAAGCCTTCATTAAAAATAAAAAATAAAAAATCCCGGAGTTGCAGTGTTGTGTGAAAGGCGGCGTAACTGCTGATATAACCTGACTGCAAAAGCACCGAGAGGGGGTTTCAAACCCGTCCTTCCTGTGATCTTTTGAAGCCTCATAAATCCGCTTTTATACCTCCGCAGTTTGTTAATGAAAAGTACGTTTTAAGCACGCATGCACGGCTTAGCGCGACAAAACCTTTTAGTGTAATAAGCCATCTCGTTCCTGCATGAAACCAACGAGTGCAAGCAGGAGTGTGGGGGTGGCTGGGTGGAGGTGGGAAGAGGAGATGGCGGTGGAGCAGCAGAAGCAGAAGCGGCGGCGGTTGAGGCAGCACAGGTGATGGAAAGGAAAGAGCCAGCACATGTGATGAGTGCACGCTGTACCAGCAAGGTCACCGAACAAATAATTGTCATCATAATAAGGCATTATGCTCCCGCGATTCCTGCTTTCTGCCCCGTCCTCGTGCGTCTATCCCTGGGTTCAGAGGTCACCTGCAGAAGCTGGGAGGTTGGAGGAGTGCGTTGCTCAGAGACACTCTGGCGAGGCTAACGCCTCAGACTGCTACAGAGCTGATTTTGTCTGAATGAATAAAGGTGACAGGAGACGCTTATTATCAAAATTTGGTGGCGAGTGGAAAAAAAAGGTGAAGATACGTGACTTATAATTTATTTTTATTTAGTCTACCAGATTGGACAACATGCTTATTTTGTGATGGATAATACTAATACTAATATTACTACTACTACTAATAATAATAAAAATTATGAAGGGGTGAATTATTTTAAAATAGTTGTAATTTTCTGGTATACAAAGTACTTGTAAGTTGTATAAATATATACAAATTATATGTTTATATAAATGTATTAATATAAATATTTAAAAGTATTATATTTTTAATTTTCGATCATTTTCGCCTGTGTCAGGGCTTTTTAGAGTAGAAAACCACTGGAGGTTTTTTGGAAGTGCTGTCCTAATAACATCCCAATTGGCACACAAAAACATTCGGAGTGCAAACAGTTTTGTAACAGCTTTTCCTGTAAAACTCTCAAAAGTAACTTTGGCGTAAAACCTCGCGTGCGCACTGGTGAAACCAGGATCTTTATTTCCCTGCAAAATATGCTTAAGACATCTATACACTTGTAAAATGTTATTTTATATAATTATTCATTTGCATGTCTTGAGGGCGTCTTTGGAAGAATAAAACGTTGTGCATGACGCAAACATGACAATAGTAATGCTCAAAAATGCAACTTTACATTGAAGCGGGCTAAATAATTCACATTCTTGCACGGATTTACCGCAAAACCAGATCTTTAAAGGCAGCTCACTGATCAGGTGACAGAGTGCATCTCTAGGGGCAGCATGCGACCCCCAATGTGACGATAAACTGATACATTCTTATTGCGACCATTATGTTAATTATTTCACAGCAGTCAGTCAGATCTTTGGATTGTCACATTAAATAAAAAACGAAATAGCTCAATATTAGAATATCACAACAAAACTTTACACATTCTTCTTCCCCAGAACTGGATTTTTTTTCACATTTTAGTCGTAAAATCCAGAAGGCAGGTATGACAGCTTTTCACCTCCCCTCCTCTTTTTTGTGTTCGTTTCTTCCTCTTCTCTTTTGGAAATCACCATTTTCAGCCCTTCTCAGAATCCACTCTATCAACCTACGAGTTTCTGTCAAACAATATGATGGAGCTCATTTTTTAACCCTCCCTCCTGCTGGATCGGCCGCAGCCAAATCTCTCACATGTCACGTCAAAAGCAAGAAAAAAGGACCTAGAATGGAAGCCAAAGATCCGAGCGTGTATGCTGTCTCTCTCTCACTGTGTGTGTGTTTGTGTTTTGTTGGACGTCCCATCTGTTTGACGCGTCTGTATAAAGACACATTTCAACAGGTCAGGCTGCGCAGTTGCAGCAGGTGATCCATGAAACGTCATGCCTTTACTCACTTTACCATTTACAGCTCATTCACCGGCCGTTTTTGGATGCTAATGCGATTTTATATTTTTAATGGGGATCGATTGAGCGATAATATCACGTTTAAGGTGACACACCCCACGCCTTTCTATTGATTTCCCAGTCTCAAGTTTAGGTCTCCTTCTTACAGCCACTGTTTTCCATCTTCCCTTTAATAGTTTCCCCCTAGATCAGCTGCTTGTGTTTCAGGTAGGAAAAGAAAAAAAAATGTTTCAACTCATTTCTTTCATTCTTTGAAATTTTTTTGGGGGGGATTGCACTCTTAGTGGACACTGGGGCGATATCTGGGTCAAGCGGAGAGCAGAAATAAACTCATGCACAGCTTAAACAACGGTTTGTCACTAGAATAAGTCGATGATTTTCGTGTTGTGACGTAAAAGATAATTTGAAATAAATCAAGAAAACATGAGAAACAACAATAAAATATGAAAAATCGGAAACGTGGAAAAAAAATCAAAATATTGTATTCCCGTAAGAGATGTGTCTGGTTACAAAGAAACACACGTTACTTTATTGTCGCTTTGAATTAATATTGACGGATCATTTTCACGCCCTTTAATGTACACAAACCACATTTTTTCCATTTGTTTTTACATAAATTTGTATTACAATCTAATATCAAATATTTTAACTCGTAAACACGCCGGCCTGCGCCCCTGTCCCACCCCTACGGCTGCCCGTGAGTGAGAAGCCCCCAGGAGGAGGCTGGTTGCGTGGAAACTCGCAGGTGCTGGTGGGAAAGTGACACCTTCAAATGCAGCCGGATTACCATGCCATTGTGTGCTTGTTAAATACGCGCGGTGTCACCCTATTTGTAGGTTCATTGTCATTCAGATTAAGGACTGAATCGGAATATCACTGTGTCGCGAGAGCGCAGCGATTCAAGCCGTAAACAGTGCAAATTGGCCCAATTGCGGGCATTTAGCGCGGTGCCAAAACACGCGCACCTCGTCTTTGAACTGAATCACTGAAAGAACAGTAAACGATGTGCTAATAGTCACAGCCAAAGATGTCAAATGATAAAGAAAGCAGCTCAGAAATACCTATAAATATAGCGCTCACAGGCTCATCTCCACGTTTTTAACCAGTGTGTAAGTTTCAGAATAAAAAGTGAGGAAATCAGTGCATTTAATAAACGTTTAACTGGATACTGATTGTATTTGTACACTTGATTTGAGGTTATTTGTCATTGCAAAAATTCTTGAAATGCAGAACAATAAAACAAAACCCTTATCTCACATTCCTTTGATTTCACAATGAAAATCTTCACGCGCCAGTATTAATGTTTGCACGCAAAGCACCTTTTCCCCATAAGCATGAAAGAGAACTCTCATTCAGCTCGACCCCTGAACTCAATATCCTCCTGCCTATTGATGCATATATATAAATAAATGTAACATCACAGTAAATTACCTCCTACATCCCGCCTGCCCTACACATAATAATACACCTTCACATAATCTGTCAAGTTCTTCACAGAGACACTTTACCTCTTCACGAACCCAATTATTGTGGGAGAAAAAAAAAATGAGATAATGAGACAAAAGCTTTCGGTCGGAGAGGAATGGTGTTTTCATTGTATGATTGACCGAAATGTGTGTTTGTGTTTAAAACGTATGTGTGGTGTGACTTACAAAGATGTTTAAAAATGATCTATAAAAAGGTCTAAGATCACATTAGTATCACTTGTCTATAACGTGCTTGTTCTCTTGCAGGCTTAATATCATTCCTTTCATCTCCAAACATAATATTTTACATTTAATGTATGGCTTCCCCTATTTGCTTTATTTTAAAAAAAATGTCCTTGCCTGTTATTCCTGCGGGGAAGTGCATATCACACATCCTAATCAAAGTCCTGGTTCTGTCTGTTGAAATTAAGGACTGCACCTTTAAATTGTCAATTACTCTGAGGTTAAGTGGACTGAATAGACCCAGTGATTCAAATCAGGTGTTCCACCTGATCGCACATTGCTATCTGACTTCGTTTCATTTTTACCCCAGATGGCGAAGTGCATTTCACACACAAAGAAAACATGAACTTACTTCGTTTCAGCAAACCTATTTTTACCCCCCCTCCCAGTATCCATTTAAATACATTTAAACTGGTCATGAACACCTAAAGAGTGCCTGAGTAGATGTTGCAGCCTTTAAGCTATGCTTCAGTTCTCTTTCACACTAAATGCAGAAACAGAACTATAGCAGTAAAAATACACAAAACCTTTATATAAAACACAAGATAAAACCATCTAAAATTATTGCAACAGTGTTGCATTACAATATTTGCTTTTAGGTAGAATGTCTGCAGATAATAAAGCAAACAGCATAGCGGGGTTAACGACAAAGTTATCTCCCTTGCATCCATGCAGGGAGTCCAAAGTAAGCATCAATATTTTACAATCCCTCCAGAATCCTCTTCAAAGATGTAATCAATGCCTCCTATTCATTATCCATGTGTATGTCTTCTAGGTATGGCCTTTGTCATTAAGCAATAATTCTCTTCGCCACAGTCCCACATTACTCTGCAGCTCCATACTTTTACAAATGCCTCGGGGCTATAAATACTAATGAAATCTCTTTGCTTAATTTGATTTTGCTGGTACACTTGCAGTTATGGCTGAACTTTCCCACGAGAGAGGCTGATTGAACACTTTCAAGTCCTTATGGAAGCAGGAAAACATTCCAAAGAGCTGGGGAGATCATTTCCATAATTACCCCGATTGGCAGCCTAATGACCTTCTGTGACAATAAAAAGATCTCTTGTTAATTCCATTTCTGTCGCTGACATTCAAGAGATTCCTATCTTACATGTTTGAGGGTTCACAAGATAACAAGTGTACTTTTTTTTTCTCCCTGTCATTTTTCAGCGAGCAAAAGAGCAGCCCCATTCAGTTTGGCTCCCCCCAACACACTGCAGCGATGTGCCTCCGCCTAGCTCTGAAAGGGATCTGCTTGTGCCTGCATGGCTCGTCCACCCTGCCCAAAAGTTGGATAATTTATGGGCCTGGGGGAGATTATAAAGATGGATCTTTGAGGCAATCAATTCTCATGTTGCGTTTTGAATGGTGGGATAGAAATGAAGTGCAGAATAATTAAAAAGATCACAAGTCCCCCCTCGCATGTAATAATGAGTAGCTCCAGAGGCAGTGGGCTCTGCCACAGTGCCGGAGGAAGCGCCTTTGATTTGACTAAGAGGACACCCGGCCTGGTCCAACACTCTGCTGCACAAAAGGGGGGATTTCACCCACCGCCACACACTGAGGCAGCCTTGAGGACTGTGTGCTTGTCCACCAGCGAGATCATAAGCAGATACTGTTGTCACAGGAAGCGGTGGGGGGGGGGGGGGGGGGGGGGTGTTGTTGCTTGGATGTCAGAGTGACTCCGAGCTGGCATGAAAAGTGACGGAGGCGGCAGTTTGGAATATGTTTCACAATGCTCAGTGTTATGGGATTTTAAAATAAAATCCATGCGCCCTTTGCATATGAATTCGTGTCAAAATGTACCATCAGCCCTCTGCATGCACAACTGTGAGTTGTTGTGTCCTGATGTAGTCAAATACAGCCTTTTTTATACTTCTGAATGCATTAGGCCAAATGTGAGACTTGTGTTTGTTGGTTGGCTTTTGGAAAATAACAAGTTTCTGAGGAAATGTCTAGGTCCAGTCAGGCTTTGTTGCATGAGTACACTCAAAGATTGATAGAGGTTCAATTTTTACACGCACACACCACAGCTTCTCAATATGATCACAAAATAAGGAAAAAAAAAGGACACTGTTATGAGCTTGGGAGGGTATCTCAGAAACAGATGTCTGCGTGTGTGGCTGCTTTTCTCTGCTGGATAGGGGGGAAATGTAATGACACCTGGCAGCAGGCTCACACTGAATATAATTTTTCTGGTCACTTGGTCAACTCAATGTTGGCGAACTGCACACACTTTGAGAGTAGAACACAGCTGCAGGCAGCAGTTAGAGTAGATTTTCCTTGTAAAAAGGTGTTAACATGTGTTAAGTGATAACCTTGCATAGTTCTTTTATGTAGTCGTAATCAAGTGTACGTGCAGGACTCGTGATTCATCCTCCTGATGGTTCTGAAAAATGCATTTTTGGCGTGGAGTTTTCTAATGCACTGAACAAATAGAATACCAGTGTTGCAAATCTCAACGAATGAGCTAGGGCATGATGATAAAGTTGCAATGTTAATATCTGGAAGCATTGGGGATGATTGAGTGTTGCTGGGCAGCTACAGTTGTTTACTTAAAAAGATCAATGGACACAGTTTTGTTCTTGAGACAATATAAAAAGTGACAGAATGTAACAGAAAATGTGAAAAATTACGACAACGTTTAGGAGATGTAGGTCAAAACTGTTTTTTGTTTTTTTTACATTTCTTTTTGACACATTGAGAGTCCAGATTCAAAATTTTAAAGCTTTTGATCAGTACTTGTGCAGTATTGGTGGTATTACCATAATGATAAATGATGTACGTAGCTTCAAAATCACATGTTTGAGTGTTTGTGCAATTTGTGCATAATGCTGAGATTTGATGTTTTTGTGTCATGTGAAACCAAAATCTATGCGCTTTTGAAATTGAAAGGATGATTTAAAAACCAGTGAAGAAGGACCTAAGATTCAGCACATTATATGATTCTCTTTGAGAGGCAGCTTTTGCTCTAAATATGACTTTACGTAGTCCTTTTATTCAATTGGGACCATATGCAATGGCAGCCTCTGAAGAAAACAACTTTATGCCTGTTACTCTGTGCACATACCATCGTCCTGTTGAGGGCACAGTTTCATGCCATCTGTTGGCTAGAACAACATAAGAGCAGTAGTGAGTTTATGCACAGGATGTGTGCCTTGGTGTAAACTGTACTCTACCCACTAACTTAATGGATGTGATAAGCTGTGTAACAAGTCCTTAGAGCTCACCCTTAAGTTGCTTCAAAAAGAGAAAAAAACAGCCGAGTGAAGCTTTTGTACCTCTTAATCTGCTTGTTAATAATCCAGGCATTCATTTTTATATGTTTTCCCTCTAATTCTAAACAAAAACATCTGGTTTCTCACTATTCTTTATTCCCCCTCAAGCCGTTTCTGGTTCAGGAACTTTTGGAAAATCAGATCAACCAGTTCATTTAAACATGTTACAGAATCATCAAAGATCTGCAGTTAATAGTGATTTGGCTGGCTTCTTCTTGGCCTGCAATGTTACAACTCAAGAACCAAAGGAGAAGCTAAATGGCTAATGGGGCCATGTGACTGGACTTGAGAAAGCAACTCAGAACAGAAAATCCAATTATCATGTTAGAATTCTGCATGAAAACAGTCTATACTAGAAATTAGAGGTATTCCAGTCAGATGACTCCTGTTAGTGTTGCTAATGTCATTTGAAAGCGCCTTACGCCTTCTTTGAATGTTATTAAATGTTTACAAATGAGTATAATGTGCTAAAATGCGATCAGAAAAGGGTCTGGTTATTCAGTGTAGACATTCAGTTTGAGCAGTCACTTCCTAAGATGGTTTAGTGATGCATTATGGGTAACAAACATTGAGTTGAAGCCCCACAGAAACACGAGAAATATAAATGAAATATTAAACAGATTTTTAGGGATCCAGCAGTGTCCTTTTATGTTTATTGGAGAGCAAGCATGTCAGTTAGGACTGGGGACCGAGAGAAATGAGTGGTCCCCAGCTGAACCTGAAACTTAACCACCAGGACTAAATGATTCTGCAGCGTGCAATCCTACTGAAACATTGCTAAAACAGTGTTTTGCAAAGTTACTTGAAATTATGGGCTCCAAAGAGGATGCTTTGTGCTTAAAAAAAATTGCTTCTCCATCCCAGATGTTTGATTAGATGGAAGATCATGAAACATCTCTTTGTTTTATTTCACCCAGATGGAATCTCTGCAGCAGACTTCATTGTGCTGCTACAGCAGAAATGACAAATGACCTTCATTTCTCTATTCAGCTGTAAAAGATAATATCATGGACATTAAATAATAATGATGATATATATGTAAAATCCCAAACACATATATGTGTTCCGCACCCTCATATAAGAATCCCCTTGCTGAGAAAGTGACCCGAGTCACTCAGAGCTCGAGCGTATGTACATTCTACCAGTCGCACTTTAGTTTGCACTTCTTTTGTTCCCTAGATATTAACAGTTTGTGGCACTTATGTAATGATTACCCATTTTATTTCCCCTACAGGGACTTGTCGTCTTGGGTCAGGTTTTGCTGCATCCTGCGAGGGGCTTTCAAACTTTCTCACAAAGGCCCCATTCTCCTCTGTGTTGCTCTTCTTCATCACCCAGCTCCAGGGCATGGCAGAGCTGCTCAAACCCCTGTATTGTCTGGGCAAAACCACATATTAAATTTGCCCTGCATAAGCCATTTCATTGAGCTGCTGCAGGAATTCCTTTGCTGGGTCATCTATCTGTGTACATGGTTTGGACACACATTTGAAACAAAGCGAGCCAGTCAAGGATAATATTGAGGAAGCTACATACATTTCAAGTTTTGCAGCATATGTCATTTCTGTTTCATGCTCTTTTGGCATTAGAGCGGTTGGTGCAGATCCATGCAACGGGAACACTGCAAAGCTGTAGCTGCGAGCGATCCAAAATTTCTCCTTGCATATGTAATGTTTTGAACTTCATTATGAATTCTGGATTTTCCCCCCATCAGGAATGTCAACGGAATAGAAAAAGAAAGACGCTAAGAGAGCTCTCTATGCACAGCTAACAATTCACAATGAATAATAAAGAGAAGGAAATCTGATTCAACGCGACCAGTTGCACTGTGGATAAATTATCCACTCTGTTTTGGAACCATACATGAACGTATCCCGCCTTTTCTTTCTCATTTGTGTTGAGAAGTTGCAGATTCCATATTTGTAGCGTCATCTCCAGAGCAGCACAGCAAGTATTAGCTTAACACTTTATGACCACATTAATGATTTATTTTGGACTGCTTATCGTTAACATAATCACGAGTATAGATTTATTAGTCATGAAAAACGCAATGTTATCAAGCACAAAATGGAAAGCCTGTCTCGGTAAAAACACAGAAAACAAACAAACTTGTGATGGTGATAAGATATGGGTCTAAGAGCCTGATATGTAGTGAATTTCAGTTTTATGATTTTGTGGTCTTATGGGACATTACTCTGTATTACTCTGTTAAAAAGAGAAAAAAAGCAGAACAAGAAAGTCTCTTTTTGTTTTTCCGTGCACATAAACCAACAATGGTTCAATTCTGGATCAACCGTTAATCTCTGTGTATGTGCAGCTTTTCATGCCTATCTTGAGAGACATTAATCTGACATAGTATAAACTCAGTGGGTGTTCTGCAGGTGATCTGAGTGACTGCGTTATTATATTGGGGCCAATTCAGATGACTGGTAATCTCATTTTTGGGATCTTTTCTGTGAATGTTCCTTAGCAAATTAAAAACATCAACCAGATGTTTTTGTTAGACATAAAAAAAATCTCCTGGCATAATTCTGGCTGGATATTTGACCACGCTTCTTTTCAGAACTTCATCAAAATTGGTTGGTTTCCTGGCAGAGATCGGCTCCACAAGTTTTCAATGGGGTTGCAGTCAGGAAAGATCACTGCAGAAACTTGATGTCAGCCGGCTTTATCTCTTTATCTCTACAGAAGGAGGTAGTCCTCCTTCTGTATTATTAGATCTACTTCGTAAAGTACCAGTACCACTGGTAGCAAAACTGCTGCAGAGCATGATGCTACCACCTCCATGCTTGGCAGCTGATACAGTGTTCTAAGGATTGAAAATGTATATATTATATATACTCTAAATACCATATATTCTGTTTCTGTCATTAAAGATGTATTCTGTACAATCATTCCACCCTGAGAAAAGAAGAGTTCAAAGAAATAATTAAACTCACCAAATTACCATGATATTCTTGCCCATATTGAGGTTAGGTAAACTTCTGAACACAACTGTGTATTACTGTAGTGATCACTGTTTAAATAAAACACACAAGAGTGAAGATTTAGAAGATTCTCATCAATGTTGTAACCAAGTAAGAGTGATTGTGGTGCAGCTGAAACAACTTTAAGAATTTTAAATCAGACAAAATATAGTTTAAAACTATTAAAAAACAAAACAAAGGCTGCAAATCATCAGACAGACTTAAAACTGAGGTTCTGATCTTTACTTTTTGGTTACACTGGTGAATTTTGGAGCTGGAGCAAACCAGTTTCCCATCTCAAGGTTAATCAGGAACAGACTCAAACTTTGTTAAAGCGTCTTTCTGGGACAGACCTTTATTCTCTGCCTAAGTAGGCTGATTAGTAGTTGGGATCACAGGTTATGCTGGCTGGCTGTTTTTGTTGTTTTCTCATTGAGGTTTTCTTGGATGGTAATTAACTGGCAATCTTCAGAGTAGAATGTGACATGGCGCACAGGAAAGGCGAGATCTGCTTCATTGGATCCACATGGTACTGCAAAAATAAACAAACCAATATACCAAAAAAAAAAAAAAAAAAAAAAAAAAAAATCAAGATCTCTAAAACTCTAAAACCAATTTTTCTTCACACTGGTAATATAAAAATATGATATAAAATATGACAGGATCTCTTAAGTGTAACATCATTTTTGATTATTTACTTTTCCATACTGACTTTTATTTGCATGTCATCGCTATCATACTGTACAATCTACAGGCTGTCAGGTAAGGGGCGGTTGTTGCCAGCAGGAAAAACACTATTGTATATGTGGAGTGGAACACAAACTTGGAAGTTAGAAAACTATGTGTTTGGCTAAAGCCAGATTCACGATCCTAAATTTGTGTCTGTCAGAGTAACCCTTTGGCTACACAAGGAGAAGGTTTATGGGAATTCAACTAAGAAGTCATCCCTCAACAGCAGTGGTGCTAGGCGCAGGCCAATGGAGAATTGTGCAAACATGAACAACAATAGTCAACATTGCAAGTTGTTCCACATATCTTTGACAACATGTGTGTCTGACAAATCAGAGCTTTGCAGAACTTGGAGTACCATTATTGTACTACAGGGTGCACTTCGTTAGTTCAGTTGGCAATTTAGAGGTCAAATATCCAGTTCTTACAGTGTATAGACACACATTTGCATGTACTCATCAAGTGTTGGCGTAAATCTTGCCTAATCGCTAACTTTCTAAAACAAATTGATGTAGATGGTGCACAGATAACACCCCAAATTCCTCAGACAACCAGTAAAAGTGCAAGACTTCAATGTTGTTAATTTATCTGTCCAAATGAAAATAGTGGTATAAAACATCAGCCGGCTAAATCAAAAACCTTCGCTGTGCTGCTCACAGCGAACCCAGTGTGCTTACACTTACATGACCCTTTGTTATTGTCCCAAGATTCCCTCAATTTAGCAGATGAATTGCTCTGTAAACATCCGATTTATTTCAAAGACGCTTCCAGTTACCTTAAATTGTGTTTGTCGGAAACTTAAGTCATCTGACAGGAATTCCTCTATATGCTACTGCTGCAGTCCAAGCACAACTCCGGTTCAATCTAATTATCTTAGCAGCATAACATCTGAGAGGTGAGCTGCTCTGGCGGATCATTATCATCTCAAATGATGGGCAACCTGTTGTGTTTGTAGATCAGTAGCATGTTACAATAATGCATTAATACATTCAAGACCCAATTTATTTATAACTGTCCAAGAAGTAAAGGAAATGCAATTACACTGGCTGAGGCTAAACTTAGAGAAATCAAATAAGAGCTGTTACAGGCTACAAAAACCCTACAGTTTCAGAGGCCAGCTTTATTTCTCTGTGCTGTGTTGACAGACTATTTTTTGACCAAAGCATTTTAAGTTAAATTAAATCTAAAGAAGTCTTTTCCAGACCAAAACTTACAGACCAGCTGCTAAATTTACCAGTAAAGAGATAAGAAACTTACCCTAACACAAACTCCTAATTAATAGTGTGTGTTACACACATTGTGAAATTAGCAGAATGTATGTCTAATTCCTGGTTAAACTGCCAAGTGTTGATAAACCGGCTGTGTGGACGTCTGACAGGAACCAAGGAGCATACACGGTCTACCTGCACTCACAATCTTACACGCCAATATGGCAACCACATTTGTAGCTTTCATTTGAGTGTTCAGGTAAAAACTTTAGACTTTCTGAACGAAAGTTCTTTGTTGATGCCTGATATCAAAGGAGAATGGCCAGAGTGCTTCATGCTAACAGGAAGGTAACAGTAGATCAAACCAACCACCAAGATATGCAACGAAACATCTCTGAATGCACGTGTTTAACCTTAAAGAAGATGTTCATTAGCAGCAGAGAACAGGAAACAGAGGTTACAGTTCATACCTGTGGCTCACCAAAACTGGATAGCGGAAGATCGGGAAATCATTGCCTGTTCCTGATGAGTCTCAACTTC
This sequence comes from Neolamprologus multifasciatus, assembly GCF_963576455.1. Classification (NCBI taxonomy): domain Eukaryota; kingdom Metazoa; phylum Chordata; class Actinopteri; order Cichliformes; family Cichlidae; genus Neolamprologus; species Neolamprologus multifasciatus. The sequence goes on from NC_140455.1 coordinate 6,231,695, forward strand.
TGCTGCGACATTTGCTTGCCTGTAAATAACAGGCAAGCATGGGTTCATTGTACCTGGTTTAGGCTACTGCTGGTGGTGGTGTAATGGTGGGGAAGATATTTTATTGGCACAGCGTGGGTCCCTTAGTGCCAACTGAGTATCATTTAAAAACCACAGCTACCTGAATACTGCTGTTAATCATGGCTATATTTTTATCGGTACACTGTGCCTCAAAACTCAAATCATCTCACAATAATTGTTTGAACATGTTAATGAGTTCGCTGTACTCAAATGACCTGATCTCAACAGTCACCAGAATTAAATCCAATAGAGCAGGGATGTGGTGGAACGGTAGATTCTTATTGTGGGTGTGTAGACGGCATGTCTGTCATATGTCATCAAGTCAATATGAACTAAAATCTCTGAGGAATGTTTCCAGCACTTTGTTGAATTTGAGCCACAAAGAATTAAACCAGTTCTCAAGGCAAAGGGACCCAAGCCAGTATTAGCATAAAGTGGCCAGTGAGTTGGTTTTTTTGTAGTGTGCCACATTTTACAGGCAACTAGTTGTATAGATTTTTAAACAGTGGACCAATGAAGCACATGTTGTACATTTCTGTCGGCTTCTATCTAGATCATAATTTCCAGGGGGCTTAGGGTTGTTATGACCCCCCCAATAATCAGACCCAGCCAGTATACCCCCACCCCCCCCGATAAAATTATGAATCATCTTGCATAAATAGGCTGTTGATTTTCTTTACTCATTTCAGGTATTACCAACAAAATAGTTGCATGTTTAACCATCTGGAAATTAACCCAGATTTATTTACTTATTTAGACAGAGATCTTGACCCCACAATGTTCAACACAAAGTTACGCCGATGGCTTCTATAGTCCCTTAAAAAATACTGAGAGTGATATCTTATTTGAGCAACACTTCTAAAGAACAGAGCTGGAGCTAGTGACCAGTAGCTATCTGCCACCTTGTGTCAATGCCCTGTTCTCTTGTAGTATCCACTGGGGACTCATATGTCCTCCCACTAGTCACACCAACACGGTCGATTCAGTTGGCATCTGCCCCATGATCCCTCAGAGCCACTAAGTTCAGCCTCTGCTTGTGTCTGTCAGGTGTATGCCATCATCCACACCACTATTATACATTTATAAATACCTGTCACGGTGTGTGTTTGTACACATCATGTAGTTATCGTTCCATTTACACGCACAAATTTCAGTGTTTTTTTTTTTTCATTTTCCTTTTTGCATGTGTGCGTATATGCGTGCGTGCGTGTGTTGTGTGTGTGCGATATCATCTCCCCAGTGTATTCTAGGCCTCTTACTCAACTCTCACATGAGGATGACACGGGGCTTCTGGTTTCACAGTAAAATTAGGTTGACATCGATAGAGTCACAAATGTCACCATGTGGCTACTCTGCTCTTCACTACAATACACTGAAGTTACTGTAAAAAGACTTGACTGAAGCCTTTCTCCTCTCTTCTTTTTGTCTTTCAGCCTGTGTCATCTGCCAAAATATGTGAGGTTTACCACATTAAAACCTCCTTTCATATTAATCATAAATTTGAATGATTTACTTGAACTTTATTTGACAGTTAAAGCTGCCATTCAAAGATTTCTGTCGCTGCTCCAACCCGAGGTCATATGTCACTAAGGGAAAACTCAGTATTTGGTCACAGAAGTCTAAAAGATGTTCTACACATGAATATCTTGTAGATGTTTTCTTAGGGCTTGCTTTAAGACAGCGGTCCCCAACCTTTTTTGCGCCATGGACCGGTTTATGCCCGACAATATTTTCATGGACCGGCCTTTAAGGTGTCGCAGATAAATACAACAAAATAAAACTAGTACCGGTACCGAAAACAAGAAGATTTATTCATAACACATGTGAAAAGACCCAGGAAAACCGAGTAAACGATAAAAACGATAACAAAAATAACGCTGAAAACCGATAAAAACCCTGAAAACTATACATTTCACACCTGAGCCTCTACTCTTGCGGCCCGGTAGCAAACGACTCACGGACCAGTACCGGTCCGAGGCCCGGGGGTTGGGGACCGCGGCTTTAAGACACGTAAAGTTATGTTTATAAATTTGTCTGGGTCATGTGAACGCTGTTTCACAGTTTCTCTCAGTGGTCAGTTTATAGTGTCTATCCTACTTTATCTTTTAAATATTCATAATTCCACTAATTTGAGGTGTCTGGTACTGGTAACCGGGGTATTTAGCACTGACTTCTGCCTCGTATACTGTTAAGTTACGTTAAATATGACACATGAAACAAATGGTAATGGAGTATGTAATGTCTCATTTGCAGAGGGAAGATTGATATAAAAATCAAGAGTTTCATTCATATTGGGCAAATGTTAAGGGGGGAGATAGGGTGCATACACATATATCCTACAAAATTTAACGTGAGAAGACTTTTACTCCTAACTTAAAGAATGTATTTGATGGCCTTGCCTGTATGTTTGCGTGGCCATGCAGGTTATACACCTGCATGTGTTGGAAATCTTTATCATCTTCTGATGAGATTTTGAATTAATTGCTTTCTTAATCTTAATGCATTGCATCAGATTTTGCTACTAGCTAATTTTCATCCACAATCCCTGGGCAGGTAAGTCCAGTCCTGCACATTTATTTCTACTAGATAGTTTATTGGCATCAGGTACCTACATAAGACTCAGCAGGTCAACTGGAAAGTTGATTCAGTAGCCTGTCTTTGAATGCTAGCTAGCTTAGCATATATGCTAGTCACAACTTTTAATTTATCTTTCGAAATTGGCAGTTGCCAGCTACACATTTATCTCTGATTTCTGTGATTTAAAGCATTTCAGTGTAAGGCTGGGCCAACCTTTGACAATAATATGATTGTAAAGCGCACTTGGGTGTTGAGCTAATCTTTTTTTGACCTGCAAGTCTTCTAGTGTAGTCCTAGTCATGGATTAGCAGATGGACTTCTAAAAACTGGTATACTAACAGGTTTCAAATCCACTCCAATGCAAAGTAAACCCCAGAAGCTGAGTAGTTTTGCAGTGCTGGCTGTGAGTTGTTGCCCCTCCCCAGCCAGACCATTTGTTTCCAATGGCTGAAGGTCTCTGTTGCCCAGTCTGTGGCAGGACCAAATTAAGAGGTGCATCCAGGATGGATGAGAGCAGAGCGAATGAAAGATTGGCGGGCAGACTGAGATTTCTTCTATTTTCTCTCCCTTTTCTTCTTTTTCTTTTGCTGCCTTCTGTCAGATAGATGATGTGAGAGGGAAATATTATTTGTTCAGTTTTCACTGTTGATTCTCTTGTCCTCCTCAGTATCGCTATCTCAATTTTGATGACAGAACTGAGAGATGAAGCCAAAATAAAAGACCTGCTTAAACGCTTTCTGTACTCCTACGGCGTTACGCTCCAGAGGAAATATTTACAGTTTCATTTTAGGGTGATGACATTATTCCCCTTGATTAGGTTCAGATTCCCTTAATGTATGTCTGACCAAGTCTATTTCTATATTACTTGCTTTATTCATGAGTGCATGAATTACATAGTTTCCTTAGGGATTAATAAAGTATTCAGATTCTAAGTGAGTGACCTATGCATGAATGATCTGCCTAATTTATCCTTATTTGATTTGTTGAATATCCAGTGTTTGACTGCTGTTGCACATCCACAACAAGTCTGATATACTTCAAGCTACAAAGCTAACACTTCAGCAATTAAGCTGAAAGTCTGCTTCTTTATAATTTGTCAAAAAAAAAAAAAGGAAAGAAAAAAATCTCCTGAAATTCCTAAATTACCTGCAAGTTCCAGCCTCTGGCAACATAGACACTGTGTTTGCACTCTACCACTGCAAAAGGCAAAGAACAACAGAGAAAAGCAGTAGGCGTCAGCTCCCAGCAACCTTGTGACAAGTGCAACAACTTCCAGTTAGTGTTTACTGCTCTGGAGCTCTGGGCACTGTGGAGTGAAGATGCCTTTGCCGCACTCAAGGTCAGAGGTTACACTTCGGTCCAGATGAGCTGCTTCATAGCTTTTAGATTTCCTGCTTGGACAGGCAGAGAGGTTAGGTCAGCAAACATATATCGATCTGACTGTTGTGCGCTATGAAGAAAAGAAAAAAAAAGTGTTTTAGACTATTTTGAGTGCTGTCCTGATATAAGACTCATAATTTCACATTTATTGAAAGTACACAGACTTTAAACCTGAGAAACAAAACACCTTGATGATATTGCAGGTAACAGTTTTACATTATTAAATCATTAAAATGTTCTGCACCAATTAAAATGCTGTTGTTAATTGTAAATATATAATGGAAACTACTCACCCCACAAGCAAGTAGATGATCTGCAGGTTTTAACCACAATACATGATGCCAACATGAACCCAAAATGAGGCAGCAAAGCAGGGAGCTATCACAGACAAACTGACAAAGAAGAAGAGGAGGACAGGACCGGATTTACTTTAGTTGGGGATCAGAAACAGGAGGGGGAGGAGACACAGGTACACAGACAGGAGGTAAACACTATTAAGTTAAAACAGGAAATTACAAACAAGCAAATACTAAACATTCTTAATTCTTACACTAAACATGGCATAAAAAGTAACCCTGCTAATTCAATAATATGGTTTTTCTGAACAGCTCTTTCAAAAGTAAAGAAAGTAAAAATGAATCCAAAATTTAAGCAAATACAGAAAAAGTCTTTGGGCACCCGAAATATGAACATGAATGTTGGAAAAACCACAATCAGTTTGGGAGAATTGTGTGAAATGCATGAATGAAAACTGCAGAACAGCTAATAAATGGACATGGATGTGATTATTTGGTCAGTCAATCCAAATGACTGATAACGTCTGTCATGAATCAAAACATTTTATAGTTATAGCTAAAATAATGAAAATGTGGTATATAAAATTTACCGTTCTTGTTAACAACGGAAAATATTGAAGATGAATGGGAATGAAATCATCTCAAATTTCCCAGAAGGTGTGAGCTGTATATAAAGCCTGGCATGTTCTTCTGAGAAATAGTGACAGAAACAGTCACTTGACTGTGTTGTTGATGGTGGACTGAGTCAGTTGCTGACTATGAGATCATCCTATAGTGAATGACTGTACCGTGAATGGGATATGTGTTGTATTTACTGCTATACAGCCACTGAATTTGTGTGTTTCTTCTCAGTGTGTAGTCTACTTTTTCAATCATCTACTACTATCATTATCCTCCCCTCTACCACTAACCTTAACAGTGAGAAGCATACCTCTTAACGACCAATTAAATGCCTCGATTTTAGCCAAAATGGCATGGCGAGGAATTACTTAACAGTGCTGGCTGGGTTACTTATCTGTAAATGGGGGTTTCTTAGCATTTGGTGGCATTTGGGGGGCCTAATAACAGGATAACTGCAGGTCATTTGTATGTTAATGATAATGTAGTTAAGTTACGTGTTTAGCTGAATGCCTGGCTCGAGCAGAGAGTAGCAGTGATACAGTCAGAGCAATAGAATAGAATAGAATACTGGTTGATAAAATAATCTCTCTTTAAGGTTCATTTAGCGAGTCTTCTGGATCTTTCAGACATATCCTACGGACATCATCAGCTGATGGATTTAACATTTGATGCTAATTCAACACTGTTGAAACAAATTCTACCCGCTGAGAATTGTGTGACATTGCCAGAGCTCCTAAAAAACATTCAACATAGAGAAAACTTCATCTGAGACATTAAAGAATTGCTTGTTGATATGTTGTTTCATGGCTGGGCAACATGTTTGTCTGTGGATTTAACAATGTAGGGCAACATTAGAGGACACGCAAAGGTCATGCATTTCGCAAGTATAAATCCATGGTACTTTCAATTGCATATTTTGAAAGAAAAGGAGAAATATCAATTGTGGGATATTTTAATATTCTTTAATAAACATGTGATTTTAGCAGCAGTATAGATTTCCTACTACTAACCACAAAGGTCGTGGTGGAGGTCAGAAGGTCAAATAGGGATAGTAAGATCTGAATTTTGACAACTGTATTTCATATTTGATTCAATTCCAATACAAACCTGATTTCATCAAAACTGGATGAATGGTTTAGAAAGAATGGCCATCTGAAAATTTGGACCTAGCCCCTTCAGAATGCATTTCGGTCATTTTGAGTTTCAGTGAAGAGCTTTATGTCTCATGAAAACTGGAGCCAACGGACACTTTTAACATGTCTCAGTGAACTGAAATGATTAAAGTTTGACTACATTCATTACCAAAGCATTACAGATGTAGCATGGTGGCTACCCAGATTGTTTTTGTTTTTTTTTTTTTAGTCTCTCGCTAGTTTTAGGCACCTTCTTTGTGGTATATTCTTCAAGTTTCTCTGTTATGGGTTCAGGAAAGTATCACGGTTTGGATTGAATTATTTCCTTTTAGGACATTAACTTTCAGCTGCTCCCTTTTTTCCCAAATGGTCGCCTCAGCGGATAGATCCACATTTTGATTCCGGACACGTTTTAAGCCGGATGCTCCTCCTGAGGTGACCCTTCCGTTATCCGGGCTTGCGACTCCCAGTTCTTGTGAACTGGGAATCTTTAAAATGTAAGTTGAATGGGTTAACAACTGCTCCCTGGAGCCTCTCATGACATTAACACCATGGTAAAAATACCAAGTCTACACTAAACTTTTTCCCCCATTGTCGCCCAATACTAGCAAAAAAAACTTAATATCCCCTTTAAAATTAAATATGTTCAAAATCTCCTAAAAAAAACAGGTTCTGTTTGGGATGCTATACCTCTTCATTTCTTTACCTTTTTGCTTTAATAGGATGTAACTTCAGTTTATCTAACTTTACAAGTTTATCTATCTTTTCCATTCTCTTTTTCACAAACAGATATTATTAAGCTAAGTAACATTTCTACAAACACAATCTATCACCCTATAAATGTTATACAGCAATGATAACAAATATAAAAATAAGTCACTTTTTTGTCCAAAACTGTCTCAATAAAGAAATATACCTTGTTAGCCAACTCCTTAATTCAGATGAGTTGTTACTGTCAAATTCAGAGTTTATATCTGCTCCCAGACTGCACACCATTGTTCGATTCAAATACCTTTTATACTGAGTCTGACAAAAAGCACCTAACAAAATGATCAGAAACATCATTCTCAGAAACTCTATCACCTCTCCATTCTGTGTCTGCTTGTAGAACAATACATTTGGAAACAATAACTGGAAATGGTCATCTGGAAAGTTCCTAAAGATCAACAAAGTAAGACGTTGGTTTATAGCTGTTACTTTACTATTATGATACTATTTTGCATAGACAAAAGTGTTCTTAAGAGTTCTTAATTTATTCTTGATTCATGGTAAATATCGCATCGATCCCAGCAAGTTTTGTGTGTTTTACATATGTTGCACTAACAAGTAAGCATTTTGTAATTCAAGTTTTAGGGCATAAATATAGGCTGTCTGCACTATATGACTTAAACTGTCATATTTGTATGTTTCCTGTTTTCTTCCTCTGCATATTAATTGTGAACAAATAAAGGCAGCAGAGAACATCTGACTAATAGCAGCTATTTCTGCCAAGCAGACTTTAACTGGATGTTGCAGAGCGACACTAAAGGGTTAATTACGGCTTTAAAACGTGACACCATTCAGGAAATTGCAATTATGTGTTTGTTTGTTTTTCACGACGCAGACTAGTGTCATCCCGCTGCAGAAATGTTTTAATGCAGGGAGAGTAATTTGTGAAAACAACATCACACACATTTGTCAAGAGCGTTTTAAAATTGTTTTTATTACTGCAAAATGCAATACAGTGTTTTCCGCTTAAGGAATAAATTGACACCTAATTTTGTAATCAGTCCGACTTTGTTTGCTGTTACCTAACAATATAAGATAAACAGTTTGTCGGGGAGAACTGTGGCACTGTTTTTTATTCCAAACAATTCCCATACGTAATTTAACACAGTGCGGGCCTCTTTCAATAAGCGCCGCTACTTTTGCTCTCTCCTTGCTTCTGCAGCGCTCGCTCGCTCCCGAACAGAAAGCAGAAAGTTGTGTGAATGTTCTATGCAAATGTTTAGTGTATTAGCATACACAGTTGTAATTAAAGCATAATTAGAGAAACAAATGGTGCTGTGAAGCTCTGCGCCTTGGCTCCAGAGTCTGTTTATCAGCAACCTCTTGTTCAGTCGGCTAAAACAGGTTTATATGAAACAAGCGCCGCCAACTGCTGCATTAATTGTTATCATTGCCTTGGAAAGCAAATAGGTGCCATAGCGCTGCGGACTGTGAGAGCAGAGAGCTGGAGAGGGACCGGGACAAATTAGTGTGGAAAATGAGAGTGTCGAAATTGGAGAGGGATTAGCACAGACGATAATGAAGCAATTAAAGAGTAAGCGCTCAGCACTCAGGTGCCTTTACTGAGCTGGTTCACTCCAGCTGCTTTCAGACGCTCCAATGCAAATATATCCCCAACGGTGAGGGGAGGTAACACTCTGTCCTAATACATCACCGATATGGACTGAGACGAGAGAGCACAACACGACATGCTGTAGTATAATGCTGCGCGACAAAGTGCAACCCAGTCTGACACAATAGGACATGACATGATAGACAACGGGAAATTACATTATACACCTCATACAAAGCAGCACACGAACATGTGACAGGGCCACATCGCCAGGTAATGAAAAACTACTCATGTTGTTATGCAGCATCGTAATGAATTACACATGTTTAATACGACCGTGCACCCAAAGATCTTCTTGTAGGGTCGCTTCTTGTATTTATTGTGTGAGAACTTTGTGTGGTTTTAGCTCTAAAATTGCAAAGATACGTCATTTTGCAGTTTTGTGTAGTCAGTTAATGACATGGCGATAGAAACCATTGTTGCTATGTTGCAGCACATTAGCCATATTCACACACAACAAAACAAATGTCTTAAAGCTTTCCAGAGAACTGAAGGTTACTTTAGCCCTACATCTCCAAGACTAAAGGCTGACAAATGTTTGGCAAAAGGGGGCAGTCACTTGTTTTAAAAAGCAACAGCTAAATTATTACTATACGCAGTCACTTGATTGCTAGGATTTTCTGTAATACTGTAGTGTCTTTGCCTTACAGTATAAATTGTAACTGTTGTTGTGAATTGTTGCTTTGTAAATAAAGTTTAATTGAATTGGATTGAAACATAACATAAAAAAAAATAATGAAATTTTGTGGTAGGTCTCATTGTAGTTTTACCATCTTAAATTATCCTGGATTTCCTTTTCTCTGGAAGGCTGAGGTTTCAGCTATCGCTGTACAGGACGCTGTCCCCTTTTCACATGTACACACAACATGAGTTGTCCTGACTACTGGTTGAAAAAGGCCTCCTTGATCTGTAGAACAGTGGTGGTGCTTGGATGGTGTAGTACATATAGTCTCGATAATTGTCCCTAAATTTACCTGTAAGTTACATAGATTTTGTTTATGCTACACCTTGTAATGCCATTTAACAATAACGTGTGTTCTTTTATACCTATCACGTACATGCTCATACTGTGATGCTTTGATTTCAGGGTCTTACCCAGAGTCACTCTGACACGTGGACTGGAGGAGCTGGAGTTTGTGAACCAACAATCTGCCAAGTGGTAGCCATACGCAAAGAGAGTAAAGTAAGTAAGTAAGTAAAGCGTGTTAGAGATGAGAACATATAACTGAGAACATCTGCAGGGCATTGTATGAAGCACAATGAAGGAAAACAAGAGAAAATAGTGTCAGGTTTTTCTTTAATAGCAAAACAAGGAGGCACAGCTAGCTAGCTAGCTAGCTAGCATACCTGACATACCTATAAATATACCCTGCCAAAAAAATTCAGAAAAAAGACCTTCCAGGTATGGACTTTTTCTTTTCTTTTTCTTTCTTTCTTTTTTCTTTTTCTTTTTACAATAAAACAATCTCCATGGACCTTCAGTTATATGCTGAGAAATTCCTTACAACTAAAAGGCTGTTAAAGTCCAGGCAAGGTTTCTGCAATAGACACTGTCTTTTGATAGTTTACTGTGCATTCTCATAACAATTCAGAGGGTTTTTAAAAACACTGGATGAGAAAACATCCTCAAAGAATGGAACGACAACCTATCATATGAAAGAGAAACAGGACACACCAGAGGGTGACTGAAGACTGCATCGTGGTAGCCATGAGCTGTTATTTTACGTCAGGATAAAAAAATCTTGCTAATATACGGACAGTCAACTCACTGCCGCCTAACCACTGGAGGAAAAAGCAGCAGCAGCCATAGGAAGAAGAAAAAAGTGAGCGAAGAGAAGAAGGGAAGGGGCTGTCTATAGCAATGCTAGACATCCATGGTTAGAGGTTATAAAGCCCCTCTCAAAGTCAACAGTTCAGAAACTCCTTTGTCCTCCTAAAAGAGCGTTTAATTTTTAACGTAAACTTGCACTTAGGTATGCATGAACTTTGGTAAAATCCTGAGACATGTGTATAAAAGGGTTTAATAGATGACGGTCATGTGCTCTGCTGCCGGGTAATGATGTCAGCCCCTCGATCTCATTCCCTCTCTGCTTCTCTTTTGGCTTCTTTGATAGAGGAGGGCCTAATGTAAATTTAATTTGGAGTGATGTATGGCAAGGATGGGTGAGTGAGTGAGAGTGGGGTTTTGGGTTTTGGGTGGTGCGAGGGGGTGGCGGGCGGTGGCGGAGGGGAGTGATGGAAAATTAAGCCTGCGAGCAAAGGTGGAGAAGGCTGAACTGATGGTTACGGAGGGGTGAGGAGGTGGGTTGAATGAGCGGGTGACTAGCAGGAAGGGAGGGAGCGTGCTCGGGTGGGGGTCATATAGGGTGTCTGATGTGTCTCTGCGGGGGGAGCAGCTGTATTGGGGTGCTGCCACTCTGCCAACACTGTCTTCTTTAAGCAGGATTAATGACGGTGTACGCATCCATGAATGTGCCGGCCTCCTCATAGTGCACACACACATGCACACGCTCCCATCGCCTCACACAATCTCCATGTCTGATTTATACAGACGTGCTCAGCCCCTGCTATGCCACATTTACCCTCAACAATGTGGAGGGGAGGGACGGTTGCTTTTGGTTTCCAACAAGAGGGTGACATCTGAATGGGAGGAGGCTAAACACTCCCTGATCTCGCCTCTTCAAAGACCCCTCTGGTCCTTGTCGCCCCCTTGTCTCACTTTAAATGAAGTGGACAAATGCTAAATCAATGTTTTTAGTGTTTCTCATCACCATCTTTACCCCCCTTTCTTTCACTGTTTCCCGGCAGATTGAGAGGGTATTGATGACCATGACTGTCACGACTGTGGCTATCAAGGTTTTTCGCCTCTTCCCTTAATGTCCCCTGGGAGTTTTCCACACTCACGCCAACAAGGACTCACATTTAAATAGAAGGGATCCTTGAAGGTGTAGTGTTTGCAGAAATGCCCCCACCCTCCATCTATACTGTGTTAATGTTGCAGGAATTTTTCCCAAACATGTTCCTCATGTGCAGCCATCGTGAAGATGAAATCCAGATACTTTCTGTGGACTTAATGAGTTTCTGCAAACGATTGCATAGGAAATTGTCACAGGGTTATTAAACAAAACATGGAAATTGCAATAATTGCATGTTGAGCACAGGTATCGCTTCAGCAATGAAATCCTTGTTCATTAAGTTAAAATTCATTTAGGAATACTCAGAGTGAGAAAAAAGTCTATCTACTCCTTTTCTCAGTTTTACCAGATCACTTGCGATGTCATTTTCACATCTGACCTATATTTCCACATTGACCGAAACAATGAAAAAAGCACAACTTGTCCAGAAACCCCCAAATTATTATTATTATTTTTTAAATATACTTTTCATTAAATCATTCAAACATTCAAAGAACACACAGATAATTTCAATTTCCCACTGTTGACAGCATGATGATGATGATGATCACCATCATCATCTACAGCTCCACAGACTGCTGTAATGGAGGCAGAGTTGAGGAGGATACGCAGGGGCTGAATGAATAGTGAGTAGTATTCATCAGACCAGAGGGAAGCGGCGGCCAAGATCCAATTATATATATTCATTAAGTGATAATGATATCATGGTCTTTTAACTGAGAAGAAAAGGGAGCGTAATTGAATAATAACAGTTGTACAATCCCAGAGGATTGTAGCCCCCTTCCCTCCCTCCTCACACTCTCACCGCAGCCACACAGACATGGTGACCCCCCTCTAAGGGTTGGGGAGCAGGAGGGAGGGCAGAAAGACTGAGGAGCAAGGATTGATGGAATTCTATTACTCCCTGATAGATTTATTATGAAGGCCCAAGTGGACTCTCTGCACCACTTTGTCACTCACACTAATCAGCTGAAGGGAGGGGCAGTGGCAACTCATGCCCCCCCCCCCCCCACCACCACCTTTTTGTGTGTCTCCACCCTAACGCGCCCCCTCCTTCCCCTCTCCTGCCCTCCTGCCCGTCACCAAAGACAAGGTTAGCAGCCGTCTGACAGGCAGACACGGCGGGTGGCCATTCTGGATCCCAGTGAGCCGAGAGAGATCTGTGGCAAATGGGCCAGCTGAGCTCCTCTGACCTCCAGAGTGAGCCCCTCATTTGTTTATTAATGGACGGCCATGTGCAACACCATAAGGTTGGCGTGTCATGCAGAGATCAACAGCCTTTGCATGGCAGCCCATTCTGACCGCTTGCTACCTCCCTGCAGCCCCCCACAAGTAGACCCAGAACAATTTGTAAACACTTAGCATGGTGATGAGCCACTAGGTCACGTTCCCTTCCTATTTAGCCTCATATGAGACGACAGAAGGCAGGTGAAGGAGCTTTGGTGCACGTTGGTCATCGTGATTAAATGCTCTTGTAGTAAAAACCTAAACAGTTAAAGGATACATAGTGTTCTTTTGTTTGTTTGTTTTTTTACCCCAGACTCCAAATTATTTTGGACCTGTAAATAATTTTGTAAGGATTTTTTATTGCAAGGACTTTAACAGGGTGACTGCACAATTTCTCGATCCCAGTATGGGACAAACTAGAGAAAGTCGCTATCAGTAGACCTTCAGTATGCTTCTTCTGCTTTCTGTTTACTCTCCTTTTGTCCTAAACCACTTACTTCAACAGCTTAAGTCCATGTTTGTGTTCCCAGGAGAGTCCTGTGTGACATAATAAGTCCTTCAGAGACTTGGAGAGTACCTTGTGTGTGTGTGTAAAGTTTGCACATTAGCATGGAGGACGTGAAGCAGAGGGTGTTAAGAACACAGCTGATGTTGTGTTGAAAAAATCAAAGAATACACATGTTTAATATGAAAGTGTGTGTCAGATGACGTGTTTTTATTGTGACTGGCTTTTTAGCATGACTCTTGCCCTCTTACTCTCTATAAAGGTGTATTCCTCAGATAGAGTCACTAATACATTTAATAGTTATTAATGTACTCTCTCTTTCTCTCTCTCTCTCTTTATGTATATATATATATATATATATATATATATATATATATATATATATACACATATATATATAAAGTTGCAAACTATATATAGTTTGTTTTCATGTACTGTTACTCTAGATGAGGAGGTGTAGCAATGCTGCAGTAAAAGCAGTGAAATGATTTTATGTACCGTGAAAATGTCTAATGACATCTATGATAATCATTAAAAAGCCGTATTTTATATTTTATACTTTTAAATACTGGCAGCAAACAGCAGTGGTTTCCAGTCTTTCTCATACAAGGACGTCAGGGGGATTTATGAACTCCCTTCATCAACCCCACCTGTCATGTTCACCTGTGTTCACTTGTATTTGTTTTAAGACAGACCTGAACTTCTCAGATTGGCATTTACCTGTAATTATAATATTAATCTGAACCATTTATACTATTTTATTGCTATTTAAACCCTTTATTCACCGCTTTAAATAGTTGCTACGCCAATCAGTAGGGAATCATTAGGGTTGGGGGCCAACTGTTATCTAAAAAAACACATATGTGCACAAAAAGACATAAAAACACCAACAACAACAGAAAATAGTAAATCTATGTTTTAGTTAGGGTTATTCATTCAGCCACTTCAATTTATTATTATGATAAATGATCATTACTCTGTTTTACCATTTTCTATTCCCTTTGGCTATATTTATATTGTTTGTCCATAACTTTTATTGAACTTGTGACTTTACACCAGTTACTTTCAGTTAAAGTTGTGGAAGGAGCAGTTGGTGGTAACTGGTGGGATTTACCAGGTGGGGAAAGCCCAAGATGGGGTATAGTGATGCTGCGTGGGGAAAATAATCACTTAGAAATAAGTCACAATAATTTTCATTGTGCACGGCAGGAGTTTTTTTTCTTTGTGTACAGACTGTAATCAGCTGGAATGTGCTGCTACTCTGAGAGTCACTGCTTTCTGATTTAGCTAACTGAATTTAGCAAGATATATGCAGATGCTAAAATGCTGTAAATCTAGTATAAAAGATTTGTCGAGTGAATCTAATCAGCATCTTAAATTGATGTCTGCTACACTTGTTGTAACCTTACATTGACAATGAACACCACAGCTTGTTCCAGCACAGCACAGTACATTACTGTAAACTTCACCCAAAAGCTGCAAACTAACCTCTGCTAAACGGCACTAAACTATGTAGTATTTTCATACAGCCTTTCAATAATAAAAGATTAGTATAATTGAATTTAATTTGCAAGACATTTCACATCATGAAAAAAAACATGTAACTTCAGAAACTGTATAGAACCTATATCAGTTAGAAACTGGGACATTTTTATAACTTACTGTTTACCACATGTGACTTTCTGACTAGTCCTCACTTTTGAAATAATCTCTCATCTCATCTCATCTCATCTCATCTCATCTCTTCCTTTCTGTTCTTCTAATATTTGTTGAGATGTTTGAAAAGCATGTATTAAAAATTACTCAATTTATGCTTGGTCCTCTTTAGTAGGAGTACCTAGATGCTTAAGTACAGAGACTACAACTTTATTGACATCTGTACGATGAACACGTCACAGTGATGAGAAGGAAAAAGGATTTGCTCAGGGTGGAAAAAGGATTTGCTGAGGATGTAAGTGTGCCCTGGGATGCCAGTACTTCCTAAGCAAGTATCTTGATGCTGCCAGCTGGAAGCAACACCGAACCACTGCACACAGAAAAATTTACTCCCTCGACAGCATTATGCATATCAGATTCAATGATTAACTAAAGGTGCCGAAGGCATTTCCAGATCCTTTCTTACCACTTTAACCCCTGGTGCTAACAGGCTAATTCACAACTGAAACTTTGCAATTCCATCTTCTTAAGATAGTGTTCATTTACAGCTCAAAAGACTGCGTGTGAAGGCAGCGATATGGCATGACTGGGGAGCTTTAAATGTATCTCCCATGCAGCAAATGGTCTTTTCACCCCTTTTTAGCCACACGGTTTGTCTGCTTCACCTGAATCACGCAATCAGGCAAAGAGAAAAAAATATTTCCACTCTCAAATTTTTCCCCCAGATGTATTTCGAATCTATTTTGCAGCTTGCAAACAGTTTGATTTGTGTGTGTTTTCCATAACTGAATATTTACAAAGAATTATTACTGTTTACATAGTTGATCCATATGGGCTTGAGACATTTCTCATCTATCATTTGTATTAATGTAACCATGTGTGTTTCAGACCACCCCAGTCCTGTACTGGGTGATCATAGCTTGTTTACGCTTCCACTTTATGTGTTTTTGTCTTGCGTAATTATAACCTGACCACAATAGTAGGATCTCCCATGTATTATCAACATTTAACCATCATCTATGTTTAATATCAGTGCTAAAAACATTTTTTTTACGAGCCTATAGGAACTTTGTTAATGTGCCGTTTGTTTGATGTGCATTTGTCAGTTGGCTTTTCCCGAACTTCTCTCGCCGAGCGTCACCGCCTCCCTCGGGTGGTCGTACATTGTCTTTCCACTCGGCTGTTTACACCCGTGTGCCTTTGATATAAACGTCTATTTGTTTTCAGAGGCCTCAGCCTTGTATACCGTGAGGCAAGATAAATATTTTGGAGCTTCATAGGCATAAATAATTGATTTGTGTCACACAGCAAAGCACGGCATCCCCACTTCACACAGCTTATGCAAGGCTTTGTTTTGGGCTGGAATATAACTCATAGGACAATAATGTTTACCCTGGTGGTATTGCAATTAACAGAAGAAAACAGCTGCATACATGCATCCGAGGCTGTGTCAAATTAAAGAGCTATTGCGAACAAGTACAACTCTGGCTTTTGTTTACTTGTGGCGAGAGAGAGTAAACAGAACTGTGGGTGAGGTGGGTGAATGATAAGAGCCCTCTGATGGGAGAGCTGCAAATTGATTCGCACACACGCCAGGATGACTCAGTAAAGTCTTTTCTTCTAAATCAGCTCATTATTACTATTATTATTATTTTGTACAGATTTTTAATCTGTTAATGTCTGTGTCTTTTGTCTCAGTGCTTTTTTCGCTCTTTCATCCTCTCTCTCTCTCTCTCTCACACACACACACACACACACACACACACACACACACACACACACATAGAAATTCTCATTACCTCATTAGCAAAGGCAGCTCTCATTTAGCTCTTTAATGACGGTTCTAGATGAATGGGCCTGGTGCTGATCCCTGCGCTGTGACTGGATTAGTGATAATGACTGATCTATAGGAAGTGTGACAGCCTCATCTCAACTCTCCCCAGGTTCTCATCCTCTAGCCCGGGGCCAGCCAAAGGGAGATCCACAGGCCAAGTCTGGACCTTCACACAGATCAGGCCTTCAAGAAATTACCCCTGCTGGCTATGTTTCAGAAAAGATTAGTCTGTGGTTCGCTCCTTTTAATGTGCTTTTGTATAGAGATGATTTTCAGATCCAGAGTTGGAACTCACATGCTGTCATCAAGCATGGAATGAATTCCCATTTAAAACTTTAAAGATAGCATTATGGATTAAGTTTGTTACTTTTATTGCACCACAGTGTTTGGAGCATTATACCCTCTGTTTTGAAGGTTTAACCTTAGGTAAAAAATGCTATGACATCTGGTACTGGTTCCTAATATATATAATTTTTTAAAACTCAAAAAACGCCTAAAAACTTTTTTTTTTAACTAAAACGATTGCAGTTATTTGCAAATCATTAGGGATACGGACCATATTAACTGTTAAAATTGTTGAAATAGTTTTTCATCATGAGCGCTTTTAAATTTGACATCAACAAAATGTTGTATTAAATAAATCGAGATGTTTAACAAAAAAATGTAAAGTTTTTTAATGCTTACATTACCTGGTGGTACGCATCACACATAATTATCTTAGTAACATGATAACATGTAAAAATATGAGCTGAGAGAGGCTGAGACTTTCACAGAGTAAAGATGTGGAGGGGCTTACCTCTTTATGAAAGACCGTGTGCGCAGACAAACAATTTAAGAATTTAACGTTTCTCAGTGCAAAATTGCAAAGAATCTGGGGATTTCAGCTGCAGCCCATAATATCATTAAAGGATTAGTGAATCTACAGAAGTCTCTTTGCAAAAGGATGAGGATAAAAAATAATATTAAATGGCCATGATCTTCAGGCCCTCAGGCAACACTGCATTAAAAACAGACGTGATTCTGCATGAAAATCCTTGCATGAACTCAGACACACTTCCAGGAAGTGGGTGAATAAGTATAATTGCTGGATTCACAAATACAAGTTAAAGCTCCATGCAAAGAAAAAGACATATAAACAACATCTACACACACCACCGACTGCTCTGGGCACAAAGTTGTTTGTGAGGTGGGAAGGAAAACTGTCTTTTGGGGATAAAGAGGAGAAAGACCATTTGGCTTTTTATCAGTTTACCAATCAAAAGCCAGCATCCATGATGGCCTTGAAGTGCATTAGGGCAGCGGCCCCCAACCTTTTTTGCGCCACAGACAATATTTTCATGGACCGGCCTTTAAGGTGTCGCGGATAAATACAACAAAATGAAACTAGTACCGGTACCGAAAAAAAGAAGATTTATTCATAACATACGTGAAAAGACCAAGGAAAACTGAGTTAACGATAAAAACGATAACAAAATAACGCTGAAAACCGATAAAAACCCTGAAAACTATACATTTCACACCTGAGCCTCAACTCTCACGGCCCGGTAGCAAACGACTCACGGACCTTTACTGGTCCGAGGCCCGGGGGTTGGGGACCGCTGCATTAGGGCACATGGCAAAGTAAGCCAGAAACACTAAACAGTATATACAGAAACATATATTTAGTCGATACCCTTCCTTTTCTTTTTTCGATACCTTGTTAAAATGTTATGGCATTTTTAATTTAAAGAAATCTATTTCTGGCTAATTTAAGCCAAAGTAACAGTTCATGACACAAGGGGAACTGAAAGGAAATCCATATTAATACAGGTGTGAATTAGTCTTGTTGGTCATCATATGCCCACATACCCACTCCAGTTGGCTTCCTACATATGCATGTTTGAAACAACCAGGTGAACAGTCTGGACCATCAGGCCTTGTTCTTTACATTTATAATATGTGTCTGCATGTTTCCCTTCATAGTACTGTGCGCTGAATAAAACACTGCGTATGAGTCCATCTTAACTGAGTCTTATCTGAGCTTAGTGTCAATCCCACCAACATGATGCATTTTCAACCCTGAGGCCCCATCTCAGTGTCAGCTGATCCATCAGGGCTGCTGGTCAGCTCCTGGCCTTTGCAAACCCTGGGCGTTCAGTTTGAAACCACAGGGGACTGAGATCTCTGTCTGGAATACCCAGCAAGACCACTAAGCTCTACTAAGGCTGAATTAGTTAGGCCTATTACATTCTTTAAGGCAAGTATTAAGACATTATTGAGTCTGACTGGTTAGGTACCACTTTATTTCAGCTGCACTGATTTACTTAGATTGCTCATATTAACCCTTTTGTCTGGAAGCCTTTGCTTTTATTTGTTTTGCCGTTTAACAATATGTCAAAATACAATTTGAAAACAGGTGATTCAAAAGAGCATTGTGCCATTTCATCCGCAAAACATTTTAAGAGCTCAGATGACATGAAGTCAAAATGTAGAAACAGTGCCAGCAGCTCTGAATTACAGCTTTATGAAATTCTATGTTTTAAAGATTTTTCAGTTTTATCATGAAGCCCAGCGACTGCTGCAGCGCAACACTGTATTAAGTATACGTAACAGGAGACTGTCAGCGTGGATGGAAGAATTCATGAAATGATGGACTTTGGACTAGCTGTGGCAGTGACTTCTACTTCTGATTTAACTCCTTGTTTCCCTGCGCCACTAATCACTGCCACCTCTTTTACTTGCTACCTCACCCAGCTCCACAATTCCCCTGCCTAAAGCAACCGTGTAGCCTGTTGCATTTTCAGATTCGCACCATCAGCTCTTCTGACCAAACTGGCAAACATGAATCACCTGGAACCAGCTCTGGTCTTTAGTTAGCAACAGCTCTGCAGTACACAGACTCTCAGGCAAAAATCACAATAAATTTACACTTTCTGGTAAAACCATCAGTGGCAATTCTCTCTCTCTCTCTCTCTCTCTCTATATATATATATATATATATATATATATATATATAGAGAGAGAGAGAGAGAGAGAGAGAAATAAGCTACCTTTTGTATTCATGCTAATTTCCAGTCATACACCTTTCTCAAATGATCTCTCTTCATCTGCATAGGAATATTGCATTAGTGAAGGATGGTCCTAACTGTCTCGGTGTCTGTATCCGAGTGGGGTGAAATCTTGAGAACTAGATAATGTGATACCCCCCTACTCCCCTCCCTCTTCCTCCTCCTCCTCCTTCTCCCCTCCACGTTACCCCACGGTGTGTGTGCCCAAGGCAGTGGGCGCCCTGGCTCCTGTGACTAGTGGGTTTGCTCCCTTCAGCGGCACCACTCATCTCTCTCTTTAATGTCATTTAGCTGCGGGGTGGCCAGCGCCTTGCTCGCCCATTAATCCCATTCCAAATGCCATAACATTTCCCAAAAAGCCCCTGCTTCTTAAAGCCGATAATTAGAATGTCTATTTAAAGTTCACCACTCTCCCTTGCCGTTATCAATTAAAAGCCGTTTAAAGGAGATTGGTGGCAATAGTCAACAAATTAAATCTCGTCTTCGCTCTTTGACGTTCAGTCTGGAATGCATAATAGGGGTCAAAAACGGCCCTCTGAACATGGAGCAAAATTTGAAATTTCCAAACAGTTCTTGGTGAAGAAGGGCAAAAGCTGCTGTAAGTCACTGTTACTGGCTATAGATGCACTCTTTTGTGAGATTTTTTGGAGTGGCTCTATCATCATGTGATATAATTTGATAAATGGAAAAACAGATCCGTAACGGAGCCAAGCAACGTTATGATTGAGATTATCAAAGCTTGGGCGAGAAGCTGAGGTCAACACTGAGACACTGAGGTCAACGAACAATAACGCAGTACACAGACAGGACAACTTTTGTAATGGGATCAAATGCTTTGCATTCTTCTCCCTTCTCATTTCCCCCAACAATTGGTACAGAAAAAAACATTATATTTGAGCCAATATCACCCTGTATTCAGTGATCACGTATACTACATTTATTACATTTATGTAATTGAGTATGTGCCCATTTTGCTTCTGTTCCACTCCTTATTTCTTCATCCCACTTTGTCAAAGTCTTGAGAAAAATCTTTAACAATCACGCGGTTTGTCACACAATTCACCCGACAGCAAAGGCAAAAATATTGCTTTTAATTCAAACCAAGATAAAGAAACACCGGCGGCAGACTCTCAGAAATGCATTTCATTGAGACTTTCATCCGCGGCCGTCACCTCATTACCGTCTGACGATGACACATTAGCGTTTCGCACACGCAGGAAAAGGATCATTTTCCAGTGGAAGCCCAAACCTTATTGTTGGGAATGTACCATCTGGAGCTCAAAGGGCTTCGCTCCCACATCTATCTTCTCTGGGATATAGCAGGAGTCGGCACGGGGGAGACAAGACTGATTGTTGATGAATTATGTATACGTTTAGCAAATTTTGTTGTTTGTCTGGCATTGCAATGCAGCGTAATCATCAGCGTCAGCATGAAGCAAGTGATCAATTTCAGGCACGCTCTTATTACTAGCGGATTTGACTTTTAGCATTTTGTATTAATAGAGTTATTTTGACATTAAGCCTGCATTTTGCGTCTCCCTTCAATTAACCCTGCAAGATATTTGTTAGAAAAATAAGTTCCCTGCTCATGTGGTAGAATGACAGTCCAGATGAACAGGTGTAAAAAAAACCAAAACATATTATAGTGTTTAATAAATAACATTTTCTTGGCTGTGTGCAGGGATGCAAAGACCATTATGTTTAATGCTGCTCTCTGGGGCACACAGTGTCCCCTTGTTCCTCCTACCTCCAACAGTGATGTGTTGAGCCTGAGGAGGTGTATCCTCTAATAAAACATTTATATCCAGGGGAAACAGCATGTTCAGCTTCAGTCACAACACAGGCATTGACACCAGGGGCTCTTTTGAAGTGAGCCACCAAGATCTGGAAGCTTTACTAAGGGGGGCCCATTGTTCAAAGGCTTTCCTCCCTACCCATTCCCTCCCCTTGATGCCTAAGTCTCACAATAGTCTGTGGACACTTCAAAAGATGCCCTGCAAAGAAAGAGCTCAGTTTGACCCCCTGCCCACCAAGTGGCAGCTAAATTGAGTGGATCAAAATTTGGGGGTAATTTGTATCATCACAGTAAGTTACTACGCAGCCAAACAGGAAGGTCATGCCTTTATGCTGTGACCTCAGCTCCAGCCCCATAGCAACAAGACATCACTGTAACATCAGTTTCCTCCCAAACATCATTTTGCACTTTCTCAAAATGTTGCCCGGCTGCGACAAAATGATGAGCCTCTCATTGTAGCACGTGGGCGTGCAAAAGGAAGCAAAGTGAGTAAAAGAAGTGTGTGTATTGCTCGTTTTTTCCCCCCAAGTCGGCTATCCTGCTTAGCCTCAGAGATAATGTCTGATAATGGTGGTCTAATGATGCCGGGCTGATTGAATTAGGCCAGAGGTCCAGTGGGTCAGAGCCCTGGAGCCTACGAGTGACTCACCTTCCCCCCGCAGCTCCGCGCACACACACACCCTCCTGGGAATGGCAGAGATCGGTGTTTCCCCCCCGGTCCCAGTTTTTACAGCTCAACCAAAATTCTCATGGCGCTAAAATCAATGTTGCCATTGTTGGGGCCAAACGGCACATCCTGACCATGGCCAATGCAAAGAATTCCAAGTGGCAGGGCCTGCTGGCCTGTTGGGCCCTGCAGATTTGATTAGAAGGAGGGCTAACGTTGTTTTTCAAGCCTGTCACATAAAGGGGGTCTTGTTCAGCATCAGGACAATGGAACCTCTAAGTGGCATGTGAAACTGACCCGACTATGTGCAATAATTCAAGCCTTTGATTTGACAAATGTTGTTGTGCCTTCCTCCACATCTGCAAATACCTCCACTTTTCTCTAAATGCTCCTTCCCCCCCGTCTCTTTCTCTCTCTCGTCTCTTTCTCAGCAACAACTGGCTTACACAAGATTTACCTCACCCAATGAAGGGGCAGAAAATCAAAAGAGCAAAAAAAAAAAAAGGACTTTGGTGGAAAAAAGGACTCATTGTGTTGAAGGCAAAATGTTGGGAACGCAGATAAGTTTGGCTGTTTGGCTTTTGTTGTTTGAATTAAAATAAAGGTTTCCTTCTCCGCTGTCACATTACATTAGCGGCAGCTGCGATGGCTGCTATCAGCCCCGCTTCTGGCTGCAGCTCTGTGTGGAGCGAAGCTGACGGTGTGTGGAAACTAACACAGGCACTGTGCTGTGACCGCGTCACCTGCAATCAGGCCCAGCAGCCAGCTAGATTAATCATGACAGTAGGCAATATTTCCAACATTATTAGAAGAGAAACCTAATATTTTGGGACATCAGGGATCCCGGTGCCGGTGTCCATCAAAGTGAGAGCCTTCATTTAATGCTCCTTGGATGGGTAACCCTGGCACTTAACCCCTTTTAGATATTCCATCTCTCTCCTCTCTTCCTCTGCACACACACACACACACACAGACACACACACATGCACAGACACACACACAAACACATATACAGGCTTATGGCTTATGATGAGGCATCCCTCCCAAACAGAAGTGATGCATTTATTCCCAACACAATTTCTCACTGCCATTACACCATGTTTTTACAAAGCCAAACAAGAAACTGTACACCTATATCTGCCCCGTAACATCAGTCCTATTTGCTGGGGATTGTGCAAAGGGTATGGGGGTTAGTGAAAACAAAATGGACCTGCCACACCTGTGTACATGTGTTATTGTGTTTGCAAGCGAGGGTGTTCG
This sequence comes from Neolamprologus multifasciatus, assembly GCF_963576455.1. Classification (NCBI taxonomy): domain Eukaryota; kingdom Metazoa; phylum Chordata; class Actinopteri; order Cichliformes; family Cichlidae; genus Neolamprologus; species Neolamprologus multifasciatus. Next base: position 6,255,048 of record NC_140455.1, read on the forward strand.
TGCGGCGTGTGCATGTGTGTTTCAGTATCCACTCTGTATTCTTTTCAGGTGTGTGTGTTGTAAGGATTTTTTTTTTTTTAGCGGTGTGTCTAGAGGTCCTTATTGCACTTTTTTTGTACACCCTTATTCTTTTGTGTGCGTGTGTGTGCGTCCAATTGAGTTTGATTTGATGTGATTACGTGTGGCATGTAGTGTGTGCAGGTGCTGTGAATCGTAGAGTTCCTAATCGTGACTCATCCCTGCTCCTTTCCCCCATTCCCGGGATTTTTCACCCCTCAGAAGGTCTGTCGATGGACAAGGTGTTTGCATATGGATTAACAAATGCTCGGACTCAGATACACACACATGCGCACACACTTGTGTGAGATACAAACAAGTCGAAGCGCGATGTGTATCTATATGATGTGGCGTATACACTCGTGTGAGTGTAAGATGTGCTCATACATACATGCATCTGGACCTTTTTGGATTTCTTCTTAGAGAACTCAAAACATCACTGAATTAAAGAATAGTGTTTTTCTAAAAGTTGGTACACAAAATGCATACACCCCTCCACCCTCCCACCTCCACCACCCATCTTATTAGATGCTTCAATCACATTACACGCTTATGTACTCCCGTTGAGCAGACGGGGGTTTCTAAGCTGTCATGGGTTTGTAGATGTTCAAATCTAATTTTTCTGAGCACTTTAAGGTCTTCTTACGTGTGTCTGCTTTAAAACTCATTGATAACCTTGGAAGCAGCAGTTAACATGTAGAATCTGCCCTGATTTGTTTTGTTTTTTTTCACAATGGTCCTGGTCCTCTATATTGGTGGTTCAGTCCTGAGGTCCTTTAGTTTGCATTTCTAGTTTCTTTAGTAGTTTCTAGTCCATTGGTGCATAAGTGTGTGTGTGTGTGTGTGTGTGTGTGTGTGTGTGTGTGTGTGTGTGTGTGTGTGCTTGTGTGATAAGAAAAAATAGTATTAGAAAGTCCTGTGTGAATGTGTGGATCAATGGGTAAATGCACTCAAAACATAACGCCGAGTCCTCATCCATAATTACTGTATATAACAGTAAATATGACTTATATAATAATACTCAGTTTAGATGTATTGAGCAGGTATTATGACTTTTATTACATCTATTTTTATCATTAAATGCACTACATTGCATTCAGGGCTGTATATGTTTTCTTCCAGCTTGGCGATGCCTGAGCATTTGACCCAAAATAACTTTTCTGTGGTTTCGGTGCACCGGCCAAAACATTCATTCTGGCTAGTTAGGCAAATTGTCCAATCTCATTTCATCCACACCCAAACGCCAACTGCTGGCAGCATGAAGATAACATTATTTTCCCAAGCAAAAATTGGCACTCATGAATATCCCTACATTGATGAATCATATTTCAATCGTACTTTGTTTGCCTCTAAATATCTTTGCAATAGTTAGGATTAGTTTAAAAATAATAAAAACACAAATTTTTCATCGATATGAGCAATGCTGCTGAGCCCTTCTACTGGCAGCAGTGCTCCCTCACTGACATCCATCCTTTGACCTGCTGTGCTTTCACAGTCTGTATACATACAGTACAGCGAGATGCCGCATCAACAACTGAATGACATATCAATCACATTGATCCAGAGAATCGGTGCTGTTTATTTGCTTGTCAAAGGACTTAATTGGCAATCAATGCATGGTTAGTTTCATTTTCTTCATTGAATGACCACAGCATGTATTTGTGTGTGTGTGTGTGTGTGCATCACACATGGCATTGTCCCCCTCATTTTCAGAGCCTTGTTTAGGGGAGAAGAGGAGAGGGACACAATGTTGTCCTGCTGGCGTGTGCCTGGTCTGTGTTCATCAGGGGGTTTGGGGTGCCTAATACACCATGGCGGTCCTCCATTTGTTTAATTTGTAAGGCTCTGACATCAATTGTTGAGCTTCATTTGCCCTGTCGAAACGTCACACGTCACAGCTAATGGGCCAAGCTGTGCATGTGCAACGTACACATGTGAAGAGTGTGGCTGCATGTGTGTGTGTGTGCATAAACACAGCAGGATGAAAATGTGTGCGAGGGCTGCTGGAGGTGGTTTTCAAATTTATGTGTTAGTTTAGAGCTGCAAATGTCCTTTCAACCTGTGCTCATTTACTGTAAGAGGGCATTCAGTCTAGTACACAATTTTCAGTTCTAAGGTTTTACGTACGTAATCTGATCCTCAACAGGTCTTAAAATCAGGTAACTGCAACTTCACATAAACTGCAAATTCTATCTTACACCATGTCACTTTTTATTTATTTAACAAAAAGTAAGATTAAAAAAATGGAGTAGCACTGTATGAAATGTGCACCCCACAATTCAATAGTCGTAAACCATTTTCAGCAGCACTAACTCGAGGTAATCATTTTCTGTATGGCTTTATAAGTCTCTTGCATTGTTGTGGAGGAAATTTGGCCCACTTTTCTTTACAATGTTGCTTCACTTCATTGAGGTTTGCGGGCATTTGTTTACTGCTCTCTTAAGCTCCCACCACAGCATTTCAATCAGTTTGAGGTCAAGACAACGACTGAGCCACTGCAACACTTTGATTCTTGCCTTTTTAAGACATTCGGTTGTAGATTTGCTGCTGTTGCTTGGAATCTTTGTCCTTTTGCGTGGTTCAATTTTGGTGGCTGTAGCTCAGGAGGTAGAGCAGGTCACCTACTGATCGGAAGGTTGGTGCTTCGATCCTTGGCTCCTCCAGTCTGCATGTCAAGTATCCTTGGGCAAGATACTAACCCCAAGTTGCTCTCCGATGCGTCCATCGGAGTATGAATGTGTGTGAATGTAGTTAGATAGCACTAAGTATAGATAAAGTGCTTGTGAGAATGGGTGTGATTGGGTGAATGTGGCATGTTGTATAGAGCGCTTTGAGTGCTCCGAGAGAGTAGAAAAGCGCTATATAAGAATCAGTCCATTTACCATTTTGACCGAGCTTTAGCTGTCAGACAGATGGTCTCACATTTGGATCTAAAAAAACTTTGGCATACAGAGGAGCTCATGGTCAACTCAATATATGCAAGGTGCCCAGGTCCGACAGCCCAAACAAGCCCACAACATCAACTCTCAGGGTGGCGTGAGGTGCCGATATGCTTTGTTTGGTTTTCCCTAAGTTTGTTCAGATGCAGCACTGCAAATCTAAGCCATGCTCCCATATTTTTTTAGAGAGATTTAATTTTTTTTAAGTTTCTCTGGGCATTGTTTGCGCTGACATTGGGGTAAATTTCCTGAGGCATCCACTTCTGGGAAGATTGGCATCTGTGTTGAATGTTTTCCATTTGTGAATAATTGTTCTCACTGTAGAATGAAGCACAGTGTGTAGAAATGCCCTTACCAGAAACAATTTCTTCTTCAAGATCATTGTTGATGTCTTTCCTCCTAAATGTTCAAGACCTGCAAAACTGATCTGAAGAAGGAATTTGTGCTTTTTGAAGACGATGTGGCATCACGAACACAATTTTTGGACAGCTGCTTCTACAAACAAGCATGTTAGCTAAACCTTTAAAGACTGTGGTTATGGTGAGAATTACAGTAACTCCATCATACTGTAAATCTGTCTGGCAATGATACAAGAGTCCAGTTTTGATTGTGATGACTATGATGCACTTACATGGATTTCACAGGGAAATCTTCTATCAGTCTTTACATTGACAGCATCCCTACACAGAATACATCCTCCACAGTAAATTCCTTTGATTAAAACATTATGCCCAGGTTGGCAAATACAAGAATTTTCCTTTGAAAAGCATGCATCGACATGATTTGAACGATGCAGATTTATTTTGTATATGACTTACAGGGGTTCTGGGTTATATTGGCCAAAAGAACAGATTGTTTGGTCCTGCTGGCTGTTCTGGATGAATTAATTGTGTTTAGCAGGGCTACTCAATGGACCTTCATGAGAACTCACATTTGCACAGATGCTGCGTGTGTGTGCTAATGACCAGTGGTCTGCTTGTTGTTGGAAAAGATGACTTCAGAGTGGTCTGCCACTGTGTGAGTGTTCGTCTGCTGGTCCATTCCTCTCCCCAGGCTGCGGTGACACACACACAAACGCACAAACACACACAGACTCTATATTGTCACAAATGAGCATATGCATGCCAGTATTAACACCCACACATACATATACACGCTCACGCACAGGCACACACATATAAATCCATTAGTCAGACAGTTAAAAGGAAAGCGCAGAGATGGACAAACAGTGCGACTGAATGCCCACGCACCATGGCGATAACCCTGTCGCATGACTCAATTCAGGGAATATGCTCAGTCACATCAAAACACACTCTTTGTCACCAGACCCCGAAAAACATGTTTGTCATGTTGCCCTCTGAGGGTTATGTGTTCCCCAACTTGCAGGTCCAAGTATAATTATTCGGGACTGAATGATCACCATTCATCCTTCTCTTATGGCACAGCATCGCCCGGAAGTGATCTAAACATGACCGCGGGAACCTATCGCAGAATATTTGAAAGCAAAGCGGGGGAGTTCAGGGGCATAATTCTGTTGAGAACGGCTAATGCATTCACACCCACACAGATTGACTCACCCCAACAATAGAGGCTGTGTTGTCTATTCTAGGCAGCTGGGCAGGATGGTCAAACTTGGAATCCTTTGTAGGATGGAAGAAAAGTCAGTCTTTGTCGCACTTTTACAGAGTGTATTTTACCATACGCCTTTGCATGGCTGGTCAGGCATTCAGCGTTGCAACAAGGCTAAAGAAAGTTTGCATAGATTAGCAGTGTTATTGCAAATGTTGAGCCCACTTACGTGTTAATCAAGCCTTTTTGAACTGAAGGCCCTGTCTGTTTGAAGCAACCTTTTGAGAACTGCGAACAGGCACGAATCACAGTGATGATAGAACCATAATCAAAGAATGACCAATTTGCTTGAAAGGTAGGTTTTACTTCTAGAAATTCAGATCAACCAAACATTACATACATATGCATTTTGAGCTTCTGCAAAGTTTTCAACAGCATTTTGAAACATAGCTGTCACCCAGGAATACCAGGTGCTCAGATCTTATTTGCAGTCATCTTTTCAGTTTTTCTCAAAGGTGTTGGAACAACTAAAGGCCTATCAACTTTTTGCACACCATGCTGGGAAAATAATCTCTTGATGGTCTTGGCTTTGTGCAATGTTAAAAGTATTATCGTACAGCCTGAGTCACACAGTTGGCTGTAGCATTAAGATTCTGTGTAATTAAAACCTGCCCAGCTCATTAAAAACCACCCCAAACCATAAACATGGAACGCTTTCATGTGAGTGAACATAAACTCGTGGCCATATATCATGTAACATTCAGCAGATGTGAGTACCTGAAAATCCCAGATGTGCTATCATCCCACAAAATGTTAAGTGTTTGCAAAGGGACGTATGAGAAGCTTCTGACCTAAGGAGAGGACAAGGTCATGGGAGCCAGTAGTGCAGCTCACTGCAAGTGTTCAGCTTCCTGTACTTGTCTTCTTTACAACACTGTTCTGTCTGTGCTCTTACTTATTCCTTGTAGGTCAGAAACTCGCCATTTCCTGCTTGTCTTCAATGCAGTAATAGATAGGGAGTATCCTCGCTGCCAATCAAAATGAGCCTTTTGCCCTCGGCTGGGTGGAGATTGTTGCAGTAGCACTGAAGCATCCTGTTTAGTTATTCAATTACCATAAAGGCCTGTTACCTCAAAACAAGTTTATTGAGTTATAAAAAAAAAGAAAAAAAAGAAAAGAACGACCTATTTTACACAAAGAATGCAAAGATTTGTAAAAGTTGAAACCCTGCTTGGTTTGTGACCTTTGAAATATCTTTTTGAACTGTACTGTAGATGTGCTGTTTGTCTGCTTTTGTTTCTTAGTACGCAGGGAAACAGCTTGAACAGTACAACATGGCCTTCGCTGAGAAGACAGAGATGAAGAGGAAAAAGGGAAAATGAAAGAAAAGCAGAGAGTAAAGGCTCAGATAAATTAAATGCTAATATGTCTCTGTAATAGATATGTTTTCCCATGATGTTCATGCTACAATTTTTCTTCAAATTCGATTAACTTAATCTAATCTTACTCTGAATACCTTACATTTTTCATTGTCTTCTCTGTAATTTCTTCCCACACAAGAAAAGGCCCATGAGGAATGTGTGATTTGAGACTATCTGCACAGGTGTGTGTGAGCGTGGACCACAGGTGTCTATGCACGCGTTGCAGCAAGCGTCTTGATTATGTGTGCGTCTGTTTTCTTCTGTGTGCTTTGTGTTTTGTAAGAGACACAACTGGCTGTCACAATACATTTAGAAGCTCTCATCCAGTAGGAAATGTTTAGTTACTCTGTCAAACCTCTTTGGCACGGGGCCCAAGTTTCAAATTAATGTATAGCTCCTATGCACCTTGGTGATTTGTTTTCCAATGGGCTGTTTAAACAAGGACTTAACCAGTGGTATCAATCTGCTAACCAGGCTCACCCGTTTTTAGCATTTACAGCGTCTACCAAGAGTCTCAGCTCGACTCGCATCCGTTCACGCCTAACTTAGTAACATCATTTTCCACTTCCTGCCCCCCGCACGTACAGAGCAACAACAGTTTGACTTTTCTGAAACATGATAATTGTGAAGACTTTATGTGAGTTTGGATTTGGAATAACAGTCTTGAATTAAGTTCGACAAAATGTGTGAGAGAAAGTTGTGTGTGGTCTGCTGCATAGTGTGTACCCGAATAACCCACAAAATATATACACTGACTTCATTCTATAATTATTTCTCTGCCTGCTTACAGATGAGAAGCACATGGCTTTTCCCTGATGTTCTGAAATATTCCTTGCTCCCTTTCAGCATTATTAAGTTAGAAGTATATGATTTACTATAATATTTTTGGTGCAATACTTCACTGCTCTTGTGACTTTTATTTATGTGACAGAGTGTGGTGCTCCTGATTTTACAGTTACACATTTTCATGAATAAAGTCGATGCTGTAGTTACCGTACAAATGGATTGCATTACTCATAACGTTGGTGATGCAACTCAAAAACGTTGGTGTACAGTACTGTTCAAAGGTCTTGAGCTGCACCTCATTTCTTTACATTTTTTTAGGAAAATGCAAAATAAGTACAGTGATACATTGAAACATGAATGGAAATGGAGTATATAAGGGGAAAAAAACAGTTTTTACAGTTCTGAAAAGCTTGTTGAGGCCCGGACTTTCTTTTACTGCATTGGCAGTGTGTTTAAGATCACTGTCATTGCCAATCAGATGTTTTCTGGATGGTATTTCATGGTGGACTTAAATCTGATGATACTTTTCTGTGTTTATAACTTCATAATTTTGAAAAGATTGAAACGCCCCAAACTATGACAGAGTCTCATTGTCAATCATTGTCAATTAGCCTTTGTTCAGTCCTTTCTTTAAGCACCTTTAGCAAGAAATATAGCCTCAAGTCTTTTTGGGAATGAATCAAACCTATATTTTTTTTTAGCTCCCACTTTTCTTAGCAGAACCTGTCAAGCTTCATCATATTGGATGGGTAGCATCAGTGCAAAGCCATTTTCCGGTCAAGTTCAATCAGGTCCAAGTCTGGGCTCTAGCTGGTCCACTCAAGGACCACTCCTTTGTTGGCTAGGTTCTTAGGGTCATTTTCCTTTTAGAAGATGAACTTTTGCAGCAGTCAGAGGTCCAGAGTGTGTCCTGTTCCTGCTGCTAAAACATATTCCCACAGCATGATGCTGCCACCACCATGCTCACCATAGATGGCATTGGCCAGCTGATGAGCGGTGTTTCCCCCAGACACGATGTTTGACATTCAGGCTAAATAGTTCATCTTTGTTTCATTAGCTCATTGTGACCTTTAATGCTGCAGAAGTTTTTCCACATCCTTTCCGGATCTGTGCCTCGATAAAATCCTGTAAAAGAGTCCTTCAGACTTAACGGCTTGGTTTGTTCTCTGATGTGCACTGTCCACTCTGGGACCTTTGCCTTTCCAAATCATGTCCAATCATGAATTTACCACAGATGAATTTCACTTAAGTTGTAGAAACATTTCACAGATGCTCATTGGGAAAAGGATGCAACTGAGCTCAACTCTGAACATCATAGCAGGAGCTGTGAATATTTGTGTAGATGTAATATTTCTGTTTTAATTAACTGCAAGAACTTCAAACTTTTTTTCACTTTGTCACCGTGTGTAGAATTTGATGTGAAAAATGAACTGAATCCAATTTCGAATAAGGTTGTAACATGATAAAATGTTGAACAAGTGTTGTGAATACTGATCATTTGCAGAGGTTTTCAGGACCAGGCACCTCATCTTTGGTGTAAAAGGAAAGCAGCTAACATCAAAAGACCTTCAGAAAACCTACAGAATTATTACTTAAGACATCTTTAAAAAATAACAAGAAAGATGGGAAGCAAAATATGAAGAAATAGAGTTGGCTTAAGACTTTTGCACAGTACTAGAGTTTGGTCAAACATTTGCCGAAATAGAAAAGCTGTACATACACAAGTATAGGAAGGCATTTAATGTAATTGTAGAATAACTGTTTATCCAGCTGATTATCATTATACAACATCAGCATGTGACCACATCACATCAGCAATTGATGTGATCTTTTATCATGCTGTCATTGCCAATTCTGGTAGTATCTGAATAAAGATTTCCAACTTGACCACAGGCTCCAGTGTGGCACATAACATTTTGTGACATTCACAAAGTGAAATGTTGGAACATTATGATTTACTGAAATGCCACACCCACTTTAATTAAATCACCACCCTTCACCTCCAATTTTTATTAATCAGCTGAGCCATGACCCTTGATCATGCAAAGCAAACGTAATTGAAAACCATGCAGTCATTTACAAGCCTTTTCTTGTCTGTGGCGTCCCCTAGAGATGAAGCACAAGGGCTTTTGTGAAGGTACCCAGAAATGAGAAAATAATACCTTTACACGTTCAAGAGGTAGGGAAAATTACACTGAAATACCCCTTCTCCTTGTATATTTAAACAGACTTACTTTCCAAAACAGTTAAGTTGGTGAATGACACTTGAAGAACAAGTTTCCAGGCAGGATGAATCTGTGGCGATGAAAAAATGTGAAACTTCTTTTTTTTTTAATGGATGAACTAAGCTGCCCAAACAGATGCTAATAACAAATGCAACTTTTTGTGTTGCTCAAAGCAATTGCCTTGCCTGATCTGACATCAGCATGCTTCGTGTTCTCCGGAAATTTCTCCCTAAAATGACTTTTGGCTGCTCATCAGCTCCCCTTTGCCCAAAATTGGCCAGCATGAGACTGCAAGCCTCTCTGTCGTCTCCAGAGATTTCTGCTTCCTGAATTGGTAGCACTTAAAGATGTGATTTCACTTTGAACAGACTTATTTCTTGAGAAAATACCACATATATTGAATTTAATCTTGTATTAAATTTGGCCACATGGGCTGTATAATGATAATCAATTGGATTAGTGTTTGCCTTGTCTCTGATGCTGAAGAAACTGAGAGACATAGGCCTGATTTAATGCGAGCCTGAAACCCTTGCGGGTTTGTCACATGTCCTACAAAGTATATGAATCAACTTAAATAATTAAATAAGTTCAAGATTAAATTAGTGCTTAGAAATTGAAGAGAAAAGCCTCAATTGTGACACTGCATTTCAGAGCTGGTACACTCAGACTGGAGCCACCAAGACAAATTTAACATCTGAAGCCATTCACATTTGTATCTTTAGAAGTTTTTGCAATGTGCAACTTTTAAACTGCACACACAGTATTTTCACCATGCAGCTCCGATGTATCCCAGTGCTCTCTCTTTGTGCTAATGAAATTGGCTTTTTGCTCTTGAAACCTTCCTCCACTGCGCTTTAGTTATATACTTTTTTCCGTTCCTGAGCATGCAGCAAATCACCAGCCACCTGTTGCAATCACAGTATAGTCCCACCTGGTTGTATTCCAGTCCTCATGTTAACTAATGATGTTTCCACTCCGTTTCCCCATCTAAGTGATTAAGGCTGTCGCCTTTTTAACGTGTGATAATGCTTTGTGTTTTACTTTATTTAGTAAAAACATGTCCCACAGAAATAATCATTGGCCATTGTTTGGCCAGCTTTTGATTAGGAGTATTAATGTGGCACACATCTTTAAGCAAAGTTTTTAAAAAGTCACTCTGTTCACTACATCCCATCTTGGTGACCCAGACACCAAATATTTGAAGAGTTTTCAGAAAAGAATCACCCTCGGGCTGACTAGGATTTCGGTGTGGACATTAAACTTAGGATCAGGCTTTTTTTATAACGAGTAATCCAAACCACGCAGCAGCGTATTAATGACTAACCTCATGTTGTAGATGGTCTCAGCTCAGACATTGTCTTGGATAAAGTTTGGTTTGCTTTCAGTGTTTCTTCGTGCAATGTGATGGTGTTTGTCTCTGTTCATCTGGGACCCTCAACATGACCTTTTATTGAGAACAATTTAAACCTCATCCTATGGCTTCAATATGCTAATACATTATTATTAGTCTATCCACTGTTCTGTAGCTAACCACCAGATAGCACATCATTATCTCTCAACTAGCAGTAACCCTCCAACCATCACTGCTATTTAGTTTTCTGTCTTTGCCTATGCAAGTACGCAGCTGTATATTTACTTTATTAGAAATATTTAAGTCAGAACATAGTATTTTATATTTAAGAAGAAACTAGCTAGCTAGCTTCCTGCTAACTTCTAACCTAACCGCTAAACCTTGCAAACCCTCTTTTGCATGGATGCTTTGATGTTAAACTTTATTGTCACACCCGGGAAAACAGCTGTGCTCCTCATTGTACTAATGCAGAAGGATTCTGGGCCGTTTCACATTTTGTTTGCAGAGTGTTTGGATAAGGAAATTGCTAATGAAGTCAGACTTGAAAAGAGGATTAGAATAGATTCTTTCACATTTTCTCTTACCAAGTTATTAATATCAGTTTTATCACATCAGGTTAAAAATATTGAAAAATGTTGATTTTAGTGTTTGATCAGGCTTGATAAATGGGTTTGGAAATAAGCATGTTTTAAACTGACTTTCGAAACGACCTTCGTTAGCAAACCACAAATTTACCATGAATGTGAAATTTTAATAGAAATGATTGTTTTACCCACTGATATATTTAATGAATAAAAATTAAGGGGCATTTATATTACTAGAATTATATTGGCAGTCGAGATAAAAATCAGCATTTTTGTTGTTTTCCTGCTATAATAGGTTAGATTTTTCATATTTCTATAAACTGTTTTGTATATTATATATTTAAGAAAAACTGATTGAAAAATTGATCTAAGAACTCCACATATCTTAGTTTCAGAGAGAAGAGAACATTCACGTTACCTCGTTACCCCCTTTGTAACAAACCCTACCCATCCAGCTGTGCAGCAAAGTTCAAAAAAAGACCCTAACCTAACCTCAAAACAATAAAGGATGTGTGTCTTGTACACCATTGCCATCTTGGTGTGGGTCAAAGTGCTAGCCATCTTTGCTCCCTCTCCTGCAAACAGTTGACACATCATGATGAGTGAAAGGTGTGCAGAGAACCAGGGAGCGGGGGCGGCATGGTGTGAGTGAGGGTACGTGACAGAGAGGTGAAGAGAGAGCTTTGTTTGGGCCTGAGTGTGTTTCGGGGCAGCTTAATTGAAGGATGTTTTAATGCTGTCGCAGGATGGCAGGTTGGAATAATCATAGCTATTTGTTTACGCAGCAGACACCCCAATTGACTTTTAATGGCTGCAGCCTGTGTAGTGTTTCCAAGTGCCCTGGTGGATTTGACTTTCATTATGGGGTGGAACATTCACTCGTCTCTTCTGCTTTTCTCTTTTGGTTTACATGAAGATGTTGGATTCTGCATAACTGATGAGGGAGCTTTGAGGTTTGCTGGTTTGAGAGTTTTCCTCTCACACTGCAAGGATGCACACCAAATGCTGTGTGCCTTTCCAAATTCCTACCTTCTGTACATTTTAGAAACTTAAAGATAGCCTTTGTCCTGAGTTTCAGAAACACTGATCACAGAACGGGTGTTAGCATAATTTAAAAAAGGTTTTCTGAGCTTTGTTTTAGGCTTACTTTCTTTTAATAGATTTTAAACTTCAAAAGGATTTTGCTAAAACAAAATTCTATTACCTGGAAGATCTTCTCTCCATATGTCTACCACCAGTGTTTCCTCCTGTTAATTAAAAAATCAAGACATGTACCACTTTGCTAGAGAATGCCGAAGCGCTGACTGTAGGCGATTATTAACATAGCGACTTTAAAAGGGGCCAGTTTGTTCATTGAGGGATAAGTTTTGTCTGACCTTCTCTGTGGCAGGGTCAGGGGTCACATCACTAAATAGGATTTAAAGATGGCCGCTGCTCCTGCTGCTGTCCGTCTTCACTTTAGCCTCCAGGGCAGAAGCTTCCTGTTAGCCAAATTAACAACAAAAGCATCCTTGTTGTCATGCATTATTAGGACATTCTGAAGTCACTGTGACTAGGGCAGGACCTGTAATCTGTGGGGAGTCAGTTTAGCTGGAATTGACCCTCTTTTTTTAATCTTACCAATCTCATCCTCAGTTTCTAATGGAGCATTGATCAGCTGTTGGGCGTGAGAGGTGTAAAACAGTACTGTTATCTACTTAATGACCTTATATAGAGGATGCACTTTAAGGCTTTTAATGTACACAACACTGACGGGAGTGTGGATGGGAACAAGACACAATGAGTGTGCGTATTTCTGCAAATTTATCAGCACCCTATGAAACATGCATGCATTGATTGTTGATTGATTGCAATGAAAACAATAGCCATAATATATGTATATTGTTTAAATTCAACTACAACTGTCGCCACACACAACAGCGACCTTTCAGACACAGTCATGCACACACACACACACACACACACACAAAGAGAGAGAGAGAGAGTACTGGATGTTTAATTACATTAATATGCAATATCAGCCATTAGTAGCTCTTTAATTATGAATGGAGATGGAATGACACTACCATTAATATTTAATTAAAGGGCAATAAAGTGTTATTTGGCAGCATTACAAAACTAGACACTAATAAAGGAATCTCCTTAGCCAGTAATCACTGGAGACAGAAGAGCCCCGTCCCTCTTAAAAATTGACTGTGTGAAACAGTAAAAAACACAAAGGGCACGTCAAGGTCAAACGTGTGACACTTGATCCAAAACAAAGAAGCGTGTCACTGGTTCTTCACATCTTTCCACTGACAAAACACAACAAACAGACATAAATAGCGGAAGGAAAAAGGAAGCAAATTAGGCACCATAATAATGCTAACATCTCCCACCGCATCCCCAAGAATATTCAGACACCCCCCTCCCATCCACAGCTAAAGCCAGGTCAATAAAGTCATTGAATTGACAGCTTCCTTGGACAACACGAGGTCAGTACACTTTGCTGTTGCATTTTTGCTTTGAACAAGAGCAAGTTTTAATATGTAGGCTACAGAATAATTCTGACAATATAATTATAAAGCCTCACATGAAGTCCCACTACAGGCAGATTTGTGTCCAAAGTTTGCCCAGGCAGGAATGTGTGATGCCAGCAGGAACAACGCATTACTTAGCAGCAGACACCCATGCAGTGACATTGAGATGCTAAAGCTGTAGCTTGTTTACACAAGTTTCCCCCTTTTTTCCTTTGAGAAGCCACCATTTAGCCAGACAATAGGCACAATGTGGCCCTCATCTGTGAGTGGGCCGGTCTGACAAGGCAAACAGTCAGCTGGGGCACTCTGGTTTGCTCTGGAGTGGATGTTTAGATCAGTGGGACGAAGCATTGTTTTAACCTAGAGGGCCATGATACACATACAAATTTCTGAGGCAATAAAGTGCTAAATCTTGTTTTCCACCATAAAGAACAATGTTGTCATATGTGTCATCATTTAAAGCTTCTGTTATAGTTTTTAATTTCTCAAATTTGCACACTTATATTTGCAAATTTGAATCAAAATAAAAAGCAAATTTCATAATTTGGATTTCCTTTGTTTTCTTTGTGATTTCTAGCTTCACTTTGTCACAGTAAAAGAAACCCACAAGAATTTGAACAGCACTGTAAAACCTTTTGCTGTCATAGTCTGGGCAGGTTTTATATTCTGTTTTTTTCTTGTCTCTCTTTTGTTCTCTCTCTGAGTCTCAGGTGGAGGGCTGCGCAGGCTTGTCCATTGGGCGGAGTCATCACTATTGAGTGCTCGGTCAAATTTGGTGGTCACTGAAATTTTTTTTATTTTGCTACCATATACAGGTAAATGTTAAGGAAGATTGACTAGCAAAGCAGAGCAGGATATACATCAGTTCAACTTGAATAAGTTTTATTTATAATATAAAAAAAGATAATGTAAAATGAAATCTGCGGATGATATCATATATTTCCCTTGCTCGTTAGTGCACCTATAAGAGGCTGTGTACATCTCTGAGCTAACTTCTTACAGAGTGCGAGACTGACAAGCAGGCCTCAGCACTCCCTCGGCGTATATTAAGTCCACCTAATGAGCTGGTCAATGTGACAAGAGGCGGCTGTGATCGATGTCCCCTCTAAATTGATGGGCTCTGCCAACGAAGGACACTGACCCACCGAGAAATGTTGATGAAGTAACCGACTGGAAACTCACACTTCCTCTCGGGCTGCGAGAAGCCTGTGCACAGAATTAGCAGGACATGCGGTTATTTTCACTGCACATGTGCAACATATCATCATCGCTTGCACTTTCATTAACAATTTCCAAAACCTAATGAAAGAGTTAACTATGACACGCAGTGACCATATGATAGAAACAAATCTTTTTAAATGGGTTTGATGTGCATTGGAGAATGATGTAAAATGTTATTACATGTCACATCCAAAAATCTGCTGACGTCTGATGTGTATTGCAGATTTCACTGTGTTAGCATTTCACATTTAGGGGTATTAAAATTTGCACTCATAAGCTTATGCTACAAAGCAGATATATTTATTCTTTTGTGACTATCAAATAAAGGTTAGATTATGTTTCTTTAATGGTGTGACACCTGATATGCACTTCAGCTTCTTTCAGCTTCAACTAATTGTGAGCAATGTATGGGTATCTCTGTTTTTGCCCATTTCAGGCCCAGTGAAAGAGACCGGGACCTGAATCTGCATATAGTAATCATCAGAACATTTCCCAGCAGAATATATTTGCATAAGATTATTACTCATTGGCAGTGACCCCGATTAAGGATGAGCCACATTACTAATAGGCTTCTCTTAATGCTAAAATATAAATCCTGGGATATATATCCACTTTGACATTAATGACTAAATGTTACTTCTCAGCCTTGTCGCAGCGATGATCAAAAGTACTTCACTTCGCTTTTTTTTTTAACCCCTCCTCTCTTTAAAATTTCAGTTCTGTCTTCCTTTTCCGACTAATATTGTGGATAAAAGATTTCTGTGTGTCAGGCTTAAAGAGGGGAGATTTTTCAGCTATTCTGGCAGAGAAAGTTTTGATGGCATGAGAGGGAAAGTTGTGCATGAACTTGGAGGAAATGCAATGAATCAAGTATAAAGTATAAAAGCTTCTCTACTACCAACTCAGCACATGCAGGACAACAAGATATTGCAATTGTTTGCTGCGTGTACATTTATACATGCATGCATTAATGCCTGAGGAGTCTATCGCTTTCTTCCTGTCTCTGTCTTCTGGCACATTCTCTGTCTCAACGTTAACCAATAGAGATGAAATGTCTTCAAAAAAACAGCCAGTGTCCCAACAGACTTTTTCAGCCGTCCGCAGGTCCTGTTCAGTATGCAGCACGGGCAACAACTCAATTAACCAAAAGCCCCTAGCCATCACAGCAGCAGGCTGCCTCATAATATTTCCTATAATGTTTCATCCAATTTGGAGAGTTTGACGTTTACCCCCTGCAGGACTGCAGCAAGAGACAGTGACTGAAGGCAAGGGGGCACTGAGGTGGTGGTGTGTGCGAATGGTAATGTGGCCTGGAAATCATTGCCCGGGCCTGCAGGTGAGAATGCATCATCACCATTTTTTTAAAATCAACTCTTTCAAAACTTTGCAAGCACTAGAATCTATTTTTCAATTTTTTCGGCATAAACTTAACAGTCCTCAAAAGAAAAAAAGAAAAAGTAGAAACAGTGTGGATAGTGTATGCATGAGAGAGTGTGTAAAAAATTATTTTGTGAAATATTGCACACGCTGCAGAAGTTATAGACTGCCGAGAATGGGTGAGGGGGGGTGTTTATAGCACTGTGCCATTGGATAAAGATAATGTTTTAGGAGAGTTTCGCAGGGCTAGGAGCCGTAAGATCGTCTGCTCTAAAGCGAGATTATTTTTTTTCGAGAAGCCTGTGAGCCACTTTAAGACGTCCTATCATTGGCATGACCCTGCTTTTACCTCTCTACCCTCTCCAACAGCCCTCCCCATCTTTCCATCTCTCCTTCTCTCGGACAGAAGAGGACTCTGCGGCTCCTAAGTGACGACAGGAGAGTCACCCCGGTGGAACTGATGCCCCCGATCAGTGATGGGCTGGAAAAGCATAAAGGCAGAAAAGGAAGGTGAAGGAGGGTTTGGTGGGGGGAGGGGGGGGGGAGAATGAGGATAACGCTGATACAGCAATTTCCCTTACCCACAGAGGGAGAGAGAGAGGGCAGTGGGGTAGAGTGAGGGAGGTTGATAGAGAGAGGTGAGGATGGAGAGAAAGACAAGGAAGGGGAGGGGTGGGGAGGGGGTCTCATTTATGATTAAAAGATAGGCCAGATAACCCTGCGAGCCTGGCCCATCACTCTCCTTTAAAATGAGGTTCTAATGGCACCTGGGGAGGAAAGGGAGGCTTGGGCATCATTAACCAGAATCTCTGAATCCTTATACCAGGGTGGGATATCTCTTGGAAAAAAAGCGCACCTAAGATAGCTTGGAGCACTGGGTATGTGAGAAGCATTTGCACTGCATGCTCACTGTCGAGTGTTCAAATTGTGTACATGGTTCACATTGACAAAATCAGCAAAATGCCTCAGAGCCATCAAGATAAGATGAGGATATATGTGTGTGTATGCAACTGGTTAGATGTATATATGTGACACTGCATGTCTGATCTTACTGTCTCTCTCTGGAACGTGTCGCTCCTAATGAGAAGGTGATTAACGGTAATGTATCTCATTACTTAAAACAGGTTTCATCACGGCACAAAGTGCTGCTGAAGTCGCCACTCTGTTCAAATATGGTTTCTTACAGCTGGCGGGCTCAAGTCTGGTCTGCGATTTTCATCCACAAATCGAAAGATTGATTTGAGCCTATGTTCTTCTTTTTTTCTTTCTTCTTTTTTTATTCACAAAATGTGTGAATTAATAGTCTTAAGATGAAATACATCACACAGCTTTTGTTAGTTTTCCATTCTTAATGAAAAAAAAGATTTCCTCTTGGACTTCTGCTGCAACAGCATATTTGGATCTCCTAAGGCACGGGTGTCAAATATAAGGCCCAGGAGCCAAAATCGGCTTGGCAAAAAGACCAGTCTGGCCCACTGGATGGCTTTGTAAAATGTGGAGGACAAGATACATTTTCGGACTTTTGGACTTGGAGTTTTTCTGTGTTTTTCCTGCTGATATAACATCTACAGCTGTTCATATAAGAGCAGAGTCATGAAGTACAGTAACAGATTTACTACCGTGTGGAAAATCTGGAACAGACTGTTGGAATTGCACATCTTTTTTTTTTACATCAGGGATTAAATGTGTAGTTAAACTTCTATAGATGGATAGAAAGAGGAGTTTTACTGGTCCAGCCTGCTTAAGGAAAGTGCTAAAAAATGTGTTTGACTTCCCGTTCTAATGTTACAGTAAGCAAAGCCCGCTTTTAGCCATTGAAGGTGATGATAATATTGAGGACACAAACACCACAATTTTTTATGTCTTCTGAACTCTCAGTTGAAGTTAACTCTTTTTATAAAGTTCCAGTTTGCAGAAACATTCACCTCAAGATGCTTCACATTGTAAGGTAAACACTATATTAGAAAGAAACCCAACAATCACACAACCCTCTATGAGCAAGCATTTGGTGACATTGGAAAGGAAAAACCCTGCATTCTCTACATTTTTCAACCCATCTTCTCCAGCATTAGCGTCTACCCTGTGTTCTCCACCCTGGTCTAATTATCTTTGGTCCCTCTCCTGCCTGTTAAAAGACAAAAGTGCAGTAGACAGCCCATCTTATGGTCTCTCTTCATAGGAATGCTAACAGTTTGCAACCTGACCCAGTGTCTCTCTGGTGCTACCCAAACAGGGCTGTCCGACTATCCTGAAACCAACACCATGTGTGTTTCCATCACTCATATTGAGATATCAGTGTCTTTATAGTTAGAAATCCTCCATATATTATCAGTGCTTCTCCAGCTGCCATCATAACTCTTGCTTTCCTGGACAACATATCTATCTTATTTTGGAGCACATATCCACAGAGTGTTTCAGTCTGAAAGAAGACACGGTGCCACAGGAGGGGGCATACTGGATAGATGATGTGCAAGACTTTTCATTTCAGCAGCTTGGGAACTTACCGATAAGTCCAATCCCTTTCAGTCCAAACCCACATAGTAATGACCCTATGTGAAGCCAAATTTGATCAACATAGTTTATTTGCTGTCTTGACATCTGTCACCAAACATTGTTCTTTTACTGGATGCCTATCATGGTACTCTGCATCTTAATATAAGCTTTTTTTTTCTCAGAAAATGACTTTTTGCTCCTCTTTTGAAATATTTCACGTAACTTTAATTCTAAACAAATTATACAAAATTATGAACGATATGAAACTGTCTGCAAACAGAAAATAGATTTTACCAACACCCCAATAACTGATTTCACAAAAGCTAAAGAACATCAGTGTTTTGTTGTTCCAGGGTTTGGGAATACTGCGATGTGTATATACAATAGCACAGTGTGGTTAGGTGCCTTGAGAAACATTTGCCTTTGGCAATTACACCAAATTAGCATGACTGCAAAATGTCTACCTAACATCAGGCTCAGTAAACATTATGTGGCATGAGTTGTACAAAGTATATGTTAGTAAAACAAAGCAGGTTTGCACCTACTCTGAAGAAGCCAGTATTAAAAAACAAAAATGCTGACAGAGAATAGAAAGCTGTCAAAATGTTCAAAAATATTGTGTTTAGTGACTTCTGTGCTCAGGTTTGCATTAAAACACGGTTTATAAAGCATGTTTGCCATGTTAGACAGTATTTCACATTATCCAAATGAGGGGCAATAGACAGCTTTTTGCTGTCTGCAACATTGTGTGAAATGCTGCAAGTAGCAAAAAGACACAAGCCAACCTTTTAACCTTCCACTGTACTGGGAATAATCATTTCCATTTTTTTGTTCATGCAAATAGTGAGATAATTTGTTCAGCAGTGGCTGGATTAAGACGTTCAGTTGAGCGTAATATTCTAGGGAATCATCAAAGTCTATTTTTTTTTTCCTGATATCACACAAGACCACTGTGTGTATAACTTTAGGGTGGATGAAAACCAAATTCAGAAGTGATAAATAACAGAATCTGTATTGGAAAGGACAAGGAGGACAAACAGTTGCAGAGTAGCAAGGGTTGTTTACCCCTCATTGTGTGTTTCCATAATGCCCCTCTGGACAGTCTGGTTGTGTGCCTGTTGGGAGGGGAGATGTTGACAGTGGGCAGTGGGGTTGGTGGGGTCCCTTTTAGCACATTCATAAAAGCAGCATTTAGCATTGTCACAACAACTGCTTAGGAAAAGCCAAGCCTCCATTAAACAAGGGCAATGATGCACTACAAAGTTACAGCCCCTCAGCCCCCCCCCCCCCCCCCCACCACCACCACCCGCCCCAATCCGAGTAACTTTCTGCCTGTTGTATACAGCTTGGTACACGGCAGGATGAGAGAGTTTTTCTGAGTGATTTCCAGTGTGAAGTTATGGTGTTGATTAGCGCAGTGACAGCTGCCATGATTAAAATGGCTGATAGTAATAGTGCAGCATTCATGCATTGACAACTTTGCTCTGCATGGCTTTGTGAGTGGTGATGTATGACACCATTAGGGTAACCTCAGGGCCCTGGAGGACACTTATCTCCCTCGTCACGTCCTTCACACTTTCCATTCTCCCTCTAACAAAAGGACGCCTGCTCCCCAGTCTGCATGCTTATGAATTGTGTGTGCACACGAGCTTGTGATACGCGTCTGTGTCTGCTCGCTGTCCATCTTTGCTAGTGAAAACGAATGCTGTAGAATATTTGGGTGAGCCTGTGTATATTTTTGTTGTTTGTAAAGTCAGAGTCAGAGTCAAGCTTAGGCTTCTGGTACATTACAAACAAGACCTTTACACCAAGCTGTCTTTTCTGTGCTTATGCTGCTCTAAATCCTGATTTATAATCACACACATACATAGTTTAGTTCCTACGTGTATATTTTCTGAACATAATGGCATAATTTTCTTTCTCCTTGTGAAGTGATTAAAACATTCTATCTTTATCCAGATTATTAAATAATTAAGAAAGAAAATACCACGATTTCTAGAGAATTGTTTTCCAATTTATCCTCTCAAAAACAATATGAAAGTCTATGTTTAAATAGACAACAGAAAAAACTTTCTTCACTTCTTTGAGGTACATAGTGAGCAGAGATGGGGAGTAACGCGTTACTTGTAACTTGTAACGCGTTACTGTAATCAGATTACTTTTTTCAAGTAACGAGTAAAGTAAGGGATTACTATTGCAAAAACGGTAAATAGATTACCGTTACTTTCCCGTAGGAATGCTGCATTACTGCGTTACTAAAACCGTGATTTTTTGCAAGAATGTCTCATGACAGTGACGTAAGCGAGTACGATGTTCGTGACAACAGCTGTGTGCAGATCAACAATGGATAATATATCGAGTACGGGAGAGAGTATGAGAGTGCAGCGTTTAAAGCGTGGAAGTACTGACCTTACTTTAAGTTTGATTCCATAAAAAGTGACAAAAACATTAGTGTCCATTGTGCGTGGGAAGAAAACTTCTTTTTACAGCAAAAAAAACCCCTAAACTTCCAAGCAAGCACCGAGTGCGCTACGACGTAATGTGAAATTCACAGAGAAACTCGCGGATTCTTCCACTGACCGCTGCAGCACACCTGCACCAGGGCAAACCTCCGTCTACCCTACTCCTGCTATACAAGTGAAAATAGAGCAAAAGGACCTCTAGTCTTTGATGTTATTTATTTTCTGCTGTGTTTTACTTGCATCTATTTGAAAGACTGAGTGTAAACACACAAAAAAATTATTTTATTTTATGTGCTGGAATGTGCAGAAAATAGGTTTAAATGTTAAACAAATTTCTTCAAGTCAGAGAATGGTGCATATAATTTAATTTTTGCTTGATGCATAAAGTTAAAAGATTAAAACTAATAAAACAAGTTTTAAAAAGAGACTTTTCCGTTTGATTACATTTTGTATGATGGATTATGTAGAAAAAGTAGAATTGGGCTGAAAGATCTATCGCTTTATCACCTATTCAGGTTGTAAATTGTGTTTTTAAAAAGTAACTAAGTAACTAAGTAATTAATTACTTTTGAAAATAAGTAATCAGTAAAGTAACAGGATTATTTTTGGGGGGAAGTAATCAGTAATTAGTTACTGATTACTTTTTTCAAGTAACTTGACCAACACTGATAGTGAGTGCTATCTCAAGGAGATTGTTGCACAGCCAGGCTCAGCTTTTGCACAATTTGCTAATGAAAAATCACATAGCTGAGTAACTAACTATTTTTAAGCTGATGTTCTCGTTGAATTATTTTGTAAGGTAACATTTTATTGTAATAATAATATATGACACATAAAAATTTAATGTTTAATTTCATTTTATGTTGTGTGTGTGTTTTTTTTAACTATTTCTTTTTTATTGGGAGTGCTCAGATCATTAAAAGACCTGGTTGTTTTGTAGAAACAGTGGTAAGATTAACATTAGAACACACAATTTATTATCAAAAAGTACTCAGAACAGCGTCATTTAAAAGATAATGTAAGATAAGGTAAGATAAGATAACCTTTATTAGTCCCACATGTGGGAAATTTGTTTTGTCACAGCAGAAAGTGGACAGTGCAAAGTTTTATAGCAAAAATTAGAATATAATAAGAATAATATACTGTACACAACTGTACAGAATAGAATAGAATAAAATAAAATACTATATACAGTAGAATAAAATAGAATAAAATATACTATAGGATAAAAATAGAATGCCAATGCTATATACAACTGAGTGAAAATACATCTTTGTCAGAAAAGAGTATTGCACTTAGTCTTATTGCACATGTGTGGGTTTGTGTGTGTTTGATCAGCTGCAAAGTCTTTGTTGTGGAGTCTGACAGCAGTGGGGAGGAAAGACCTGCGAAATCTCTCCGTCACACACCGTGGGTGCTGCAGCCACTGAAGGAGCCGCTCAGTGCTGTCAGAGTCTTCTGCATGGGGTGGGAGATGATGTCCAACAGGGATGACAGCTTAACCACCATTCTCTTGTCACTCACCACCTCCACTGGGTCCAGAGGGCGTCCTAGAACAGAGCTGGCCCTACGGATCAGCCTGTAGGGCCAGCTACAGGCTGATCCCCTATGAGCAACTCTGCTTGCTCATAGGGGGTCATATGATTGTTGGGCTTTTCTCTGTATCTATGAAGCGCCTTGAGGCGACATTTGTTGTGATTTGGCGCTATATAAATAAAAATTGAATTGTTCAGTCTCTTCCTGTCCCCAGCAGAGAAAAAATGCTATCTAATTTAAATTTCACTGATCTCATGTTTAAGGTCATCTTACACTCTGTGGTTCCATTGTAGACTAGAAAGCAAACATCATCTTCACGTGGACATGAAACAGAACTTGTGCTGTGTCCCGTAAACATCGGAAGTTGGATTTCAGAGCTGGGAGCAAAATAGGAGCAAAATAACTCAGGATTTGAAACAGGATTTGTTTTGCTCCTTAGTTATACACCCATCACTAGCAGCACAGTGCAGTACTTGTTGTTTTCTGTGTATAAAAAAGCACATTCATGGATGGAGTATAGTCAGAGCTCTACATATGGATTATTCAGCCAGTCAAAAACAGACAAACATGTATAGATGACAAGTTTGTGTTCACTGCTGCGATCACCATTGGGCCAGGGTCTTTAAGAGCATTGTGAGTGGGTGTTCGGGGTGCAGCTGGATGGATTGTGGGGTTCCCCTTCTTACTGCTCACCACTGGTCTTTGATGTCTCCCTGACTATGTGGGCACCTCATAATTCTAAGGTGTATAGCTGGATGTTTTGGTGTGGTTGTTTGGAATGGCTTGGGACACTTTGGGGGAGGGCTGGAAGGGGCTCTGCTAGGTTCTCGATTGCTAGGACTGTTGCAGTCGGCTGCTAGTTGCCTCTGGTTCTCTGGGGCTTGTACCCTTTGGCCGTGTGGGCTCCATCAACCTTTGCAACCTTTCCTCTGGTTTTCATCAGGATGTGTGGCTGCTTGGGTGCGTTGTCGTGGTTTCTCACCCTAATTATCAAGTTAGGGTTCTTGCCCAAGGACACTTCAGATCAGCAGTCTTCTATCTAGTAGACAACCCACTCCACTTCAACGATTGTGCTCACTTTAACAGATAGTAGAATGTTACACAGCTTATGTCTGACAAAGGTGTTACTCCTTTAAACAGGAGCCATAACCAGAAGTCATAAGCCATAAGTTTTATCACAAGAGATAGCATGTCTTAGTGTTTTTGGTCTAAACCACTTGTGAGGCACAACAACAACTTACAAACGGCAAGATAACTATAAACACCTCTTCATGCCCATGGGGCCTGTCTGTCGCGCTGCACTAGGCAAATGTTTGTGAGAACACCTCTGTAAACATGCACATCCTTGGAGGGGTCAGCCAAGCGGTGGCTGACACCTAACACACCCACGCCACCGATACTGCAGTCATGTCAACGGAAGTGTAAGGCAATACCCAGTTTTCCTAACAAGTTGAACCTCACTGGATTCACCCTGGCATCCCAGGACTCCAAACATATGTCCCCTCCCCACTTCAGAAATACACACACTCTTATTTTTGGCGGCATGCAACCCCTTAATTATTTCAGAGGGCTGAATTTGAGACGATTTGGTTCGTAAGGTTTTGCAGAGGTCACGGAGTCAAGATCCCAAGGAATATCAAGAAAGACGCACCGAAGGCGGCAAGATATTTAAGGCAGAGGGGTGTGGGAGTGGTCGGTAGAGATTTAGAGGATAGACACGTTCGCTCACACAAGCGCCGTCGCATGTACAAACTGCTGTCCCTGTCTCTCTTGAGCCCTTCTCTCCTGTCCTCTAGCTGCTACCCTTACCACTGCTGATGAGAAAAACAGACACGAGTGCTAAGCTCTGTCTTTGCCTGGGATTGATAACATTTGTAATTGAGGTGCTTGCTATGGAGTGCCAGCTTCCTCGCTTCTTGGACGGTAGTTTCCAGGTTGTCTCAAGCGCGGAGACGAGGAGGCGATGGGGGCGACGGGAGGAATTTGAATGTGTTAAGAGTGTGCGGTGTCCACACGGCTGTTAGCAAACAAACTCGTGTGGGGAAAGCTAAGATCAAATTCAGTGCCATCTAAAGGCCTGTTCTGTGATTTATGCCAGCCCTTTTTATTTGGGCGAAATTATCCACATTCTCACCGAAGCAGAGAGGGAGAAAAAGACTGTTTGATGAAAGCTGATTACAACAGAGACTTGGACAAACACGGATCCTGTCATAATTAAGCCCACTTATGAAATTATTATGTTTATCAGCGTGTAAACAGTACCCTTAGATGTGTTGACTTTAGTGTCAGCATTTGCAAAGTAATGAGTGCATTGCAGCACAAGCCATGCTGATGCTGGACTCCAGATCGAGCCATTTTCCGAATGCTTTCAGATACTGTTTTCCCTAAATTGCTTTTACTGATTTCAAAATTAAAATGAAATAAGTTATATAAAAAATTAAAGTGCTTAATGCTTGTAGCGTATAAAGAAAATATCGACATTTCTCGATATTATAGATATGTGAAAATGTAGAAGATGTGAAACCTTAATGTTCCCTGTCATGTCACAGTGTGATGGAAGGAAGCTGTGTGTTTCTTATATAATAAGAAAGAGTTATTTCTTTAAAGTGGACACTGAAATAGGTAGCTGGACCAGTTATGATAAACATCACCATAATAAAAAATACTTACATTTACATTTTAATAAGCTAAATAAATGCAGACTGAACTAAAAAGTAAAACAAACTCTGAGATTTTGGAAATAATGTGAATTTTTAAAAAAAAGGACCAGAATAATCTGCATTCAAATTTCGTGTTCATGTCACGCGTGTTATTCGATTGCAAACACCTGTTGTTTGCCTATGAGGATAGTTGTGCGGTGGTAGAGTGATGTAATGGAACAGCACGAATATAATTAGAGTAATGATGCATGGATATGTAGTCCGATGCCCAAAATTGTGCAATGAAGCTAAACCGTGTTCAGTTGATCCGCCCTGTAAAACAAATTTCTATTATAAATGCAAATCAGTGATATGTTTGCAGGCACGTAGTAAATTTAGTCAATTTGGTTTTTAAGTTCTCTAAACACATTTTCTATCATAAACATTATAAACCACTCCAACCTGCAATATAACAACACAGTGAACGAGACCATTTTTTTGTTATTAAATAATCATGTTTAGCAGGGAAAATAGCCATCGTGTCTTAATAAGTTCCCCTCAGTCTAATAAACACCGGGAGAATCTCATCAGGGCTAAAACTGCAGATCAATACAGACTGAGTGAGAGTAATAGCTTTCACCTTACAAGACACATATTTCAATTAAGCGCAGTTTTCAAGCAGACGCGACATTTTGTTAGTGGTTAAATAACTTCTTCTATGATGAATCACTGATTATTCAAGACAAATTTAGCATAGAGGAGGAAATAGGACCTCCTGATGAAAAAAAGGTAAAATGATATGCAGCTGATTTCATCTTGGTTATGTCCAAGTATCTTTTTACCTACATTTATACCTTACCCAGGATCAAAGTTTAGAAGTAAGTTGTACAAATGACCTACAGAGATTGTGGCTTCCAAATGGCAAGTCTAAAAGGAACAACTCTGATAAATCATAGCGCGAAACATGAGTCCGTGGCTGTTGTCGGAGATTTATCGGCAGCTGTATTTTTCTAGTGTCAACTGATGTTCCATGAGACTTAGCCAGCGTCTTACATTGCTTCCACTCATGCTCACTCCCCACCAACACATACCCACACACACACATACTTGCACTGCTCTCTGAAATACACACTACACTTCTCCACTCCATCAACAGCTGCCCAGCATTTAAATTCGAGAGCTATTCCTGTGAGACTGTTAAACACGACAGATTGAGATGAGTGGCAAACCTCTAGTGCTAGCATTAGCCCACTTATCTTATTAGTGGGGCAGCTCTAATACATTTGATACCCCTCCGGCTACTGCTGGTGTGGCCTCAGGGAACCGGCAGCGTCTTCAAAGACCAGATCTGGCGTCCTGGAGCCTCAGCATGCTGAGTGGCATACCACAACCATGTCGGTTTGAATTCAGTCTGCAGTTGCTGCACATCTTACTCTCACTGTATTTTTCCATTGACCAGTCAATGCAAACTATTTGATGAACAAGAATATGCTAAAAATAGACATGTTCTAAGTATTATTATTTTTGGTTCACTTTTAACTTTATATGGCCTAGGTATATCCTCAACATGGCACTTTAACAGAATTTTATTTTTAAGTAATGATTGTACTGTACTGACAGTTAAGATTGAACCTAGACTAAAGAAATTGAGCTATCACACTATCCCTGGTGGGAAACAGTTGTTTATTTCTCAGTGTGGTGTATTAAGATTTTCACTTGAACCACTTGAAAGACTAATTTCTTCTTTACAATTGCTTTATTCCAGCGCACTACCTTGTGCAATGCCCAAATGCACCCATATTAGTATTGCATTAGTCTTAAATCAATACAAAGCGTACACAGAGTTATTACACTACAAAAAGCAAATTATCTTCGGCTGAGCTCTACAACGAGGTACTTGTATGATAATGTTGCAATAGTTCCTAATAAGATGTTGGACAGATTAGGCCAGAAGGATCATCCTGTAATTCATTTACATTACTTCACTGAGAGGATGCTGTGTTCTTTCTGGAGCCTTCTGCTGCATGAATGAGAGCTTAGGCTCACTGACAGCATTTCTCAAACCTTGGCTGGTGACCTCGCCTAATTCTGGTCAGAACACACATAGCAAGAGTGCAGATTGTTTGCACGAGTGTAGGCTGCAAGTTGAGAACTTGTTTCTTTGAGTTAGGTTTATTTACCATTAACTGGTTGATTGTTTTTTAATCTTGTTATTATGATTAAATTGATGTCATTTTATTAGAAAGGCATTGTTAATCTATGAATTAGCTAAATTTAGCATTTAGAATTTAGGCTAAAGTTACTGTACAGTGTTTAACACATTTATTACACTACACATTTTATTACACATTATTATTAATAATTGGTGTTATCCATGAATTTTCAAATCTACTGTTTTACAACAAGCACAATAATAATAATAATAATAATAATAATAATAATAACGATAATAAAGCACATTATTATTAATATTATTTAATTTAATTCATAATTACAGTTATTTAAACTGCTTTCCCAAACAGGAAAAGCAGTTTAAATAATAAATAATATATAATATAAAGATGTGAATTCTGTTTGTTAGTGGTCTAATAAATAACAAGCAGAATTCACTTTTCTTTTCTTTTTCTTTTTGAAGTTTTGAAGTTTTGAACAGATTTCTTTTTTTTTTTTTTTTTTTTTTTTTTTTTTTTTCGGGGGGGGGCGGTCAGATGCACTGTAAGACCAGCAAAAGTTTGACATTTTCATTGGGAAATAACCAAATCAAGAAGATCAACATAGCTTTTTTTTATTAACTGAGGTTTTACCAGAAAATATTAAAAAGTGATCTCATAAAAGGAAGAAAATGCGTAAGTTGTAAGAAAATAGATATGTTGCATAATTAATTGTAGTCTTATTATTTAATTTTTATTTTATAAATAATAAAGAAATATAAAAAATTGATATAAAATATTACAGCAAACAAATATTATTCACCAGCTTGGTTCAAGCATATGTAGAAGAAGAAACGAGCATTGTCAAGATGTATTCAGGTGACATTTTCATATCATTTACTCTCGACCGTCAGGAATCCCTTTCTGAAGTGGTGTTATTTAGTAACCTACTTCGTGGTTTTGGTGTGATTGACAAGTAAGTTCTGTAGTGGTAAGGATATGGTGTAAAGAAGTCCCTGTGTGTTACTGTAAGCAGCAACACATAAGTCTAACCTTTAGCTGCTAACTGAAAACTGAGCTGAGGAGAGCTGCTTTGAAGATTTGAACCCTGTGCTTACGCATCAAGAGCGCATACAAACACGCGCGGCTACAGCACAGGCAGAGCCGCACACAAAGCCATGCAAATATACTTCAGGTTATTTTTCAGCATCTAGTATAGTATACTACACCTTGACTGCTGCCTCCACTTTAAACCCTCACAACAAAAAAATAAATAAATAGCGATCCCTCTGAGAGAACTTCCTGTTAGTACTTCTGGTGACAGGTGAAAGATAGCCAACTGTCTTCTTTGCCTTTCTTCTGTTTAGTTACTCTGATGGCCCCATACGCACACATGCATACATAGTTACACAATCCTCTCTATCAGCACCCTGGAGTGTAGAAATTGCTTACCAAGACTCTTTGCTATTCTTAAAGGAGTCATGTCAACATGTTGGGTGGGCAGACAAGCACTTTACTGCTCACCTGCCTTTCTTTAGCTTCACTCTTTCTTTCTCACACGTTCTTTTCCCCCACTACCTCGCTCTCTCTCTCCTCACCGCACACACAGACACTTGTCACCATAAAACAGGTTGTGTTGTCAAGTTGCCTGTCACCATGCTTGTACCTCTGTGCCATATATGAGCTCTCTCAGCTGTTCCTCACACTTGAACCACAATTAACCCCTGGCATATGTATGCCTATGTGCACGCTCTTGCATGCAAATACACACACACACACTTGCAGACATCTACACATAGTTTGCACTCTCTTTTGCTCTTTCTCACTGCGGCTGCCCTTTCACTCTCAGCTCTCAGGCTACAAGCCAATCCGTGCCAGAGGGTCATTCTCTCTGTCAGTCATTGTGTAAAGCTGTTTTCACACATGCACCACAGCCCAGAACCTTTCCAGATCTTACCCCTCACCTAAACCAGAGTATTATATACGGTCTAAAAATTGTAGACTGTATATAAAAAGATGGATGTACAGTACCTACCATGACCTTATCATTGCCTTTTGAGACTCCCTGTTTTAAAGCCATAACTTGTTACGGCTTTAAAACAGTATTTGGGATACTGACTGGAAATGTGAGCTAATGCTAGCTAGCTTTGTTAGCAATGTGAATGCACAACTTGTTTGGGACGACAAACAAGCAAAGATTCTTTCTAATTAATTATTAAGTACGATGCAAATAAAATCCTAGGATTGAATCCTTGGATGAACTGTTACACACACTGCAAATTTCTTGTAGCTTAACAAGATTTATTGTCTTAAATTTAGCCAGATTATCTTGTCCATCTTGTTTTGAACATTACAAACTAGTTTCCAGTCTCATGTGTTAGATGATTAGACTTGTTTTAAGTATATATTCCTTTTTTTTCTTATTTAGTCTGTAAATCTAAAAATGAACCATTTCACCTTTATTTCAAGCAAAAATAGCTTTTAGATAGAGTGTAAAACAAAAAATTATCTTAAAATAAGAAACATTCACCTTTTTCCTTGAAATAAGAAAGTCAATCATTGGAAGGTATATTTAGACCTGAGACGTGTCACAGATGTATTTGTTACCATGTAAAATAAGCCACTTTACTCTAACGGCATAATGTATAGCATCTTCAATCACCAAAAACTCCATATTAGCAACCTCTGATACAGGACCTAGTCCTTTCTCATTTACAAATATTGGATGCTCAGTTCCTGCTTCACTTTGACAACACTCCAGCAGCTGATTGTGGTTTACAAGAGACTTGCACACATTCTTAAAGTTTAATTTGGCTGACCATTGTTTTTTTTAAAAAACTGCGTTTAGACTCTATTTCATACACGTATGACAAATTACAGGTCCCAGGGCAATAATCTGAGAGGGAAGATGCAGCATGTAATCTTCTATCATTTTTTTAGTTTGGACACAGTTTGTAAAGACACAACTGGGGCAAAAAGTATTTTAACAATTTCAATTAAATCCAAAATAAATTTGATAAAAGAATGGCAAAATCTTGATCAATATAAGCATTTGTCCAGGGGATTGTTTTAATCTGTTGTCACTTGAAGCTAAAGTAGCATTAAATTTTTTTTTATGAATTATAGAACATTTTTTGAGACATTTTATTAAATTCGATGAATTTATATTCCAAAATCTCTTTTTCCCAAAGTCTGTTTTTGTTTCATAATGGGGTTTTTCATAATGGTGTATTTATTTGAGGTCATTTAACAACTGAATTTCTTATTCAGGCAATCAGGGTGGGACCTGAACGCTCATTGGCTGCTGCTTAAACAGGTGCTTAAAATTAAAGTGTCTTAAAATGTTTCTATTATTACAAAAAAGAATCGTAGTGAAATAAATATTTAATAAAATATTATAAAAATACACAATGTAAAATAAAAATTAAATGACACGTTTTAACACTTTGGTGTTCCATAGTCTAGTTCATATTAAAAAGTTAAATAATGTATTAGCACTAGATTAGGTTCCTGTATTCCTCGGTACAACCATCCCACATATCACACAAAAGTCTGGACTACTGCTATGAATTGTATTAATATGGCTCAAAAGAGACTTTACTGTTAAGGCAACAAAAACAAAACAAATCCCACACCTCCAACACGCCATCTTGTTTGGGGAAAAGACCTGAAAGAAGTTCTTGGCGGGCAGAGTAGTAGAGGTCAATACCAAGTTTGTAGGGGTGGTTTATACCAAGTCTGCATTTAACTTGTGTAGTAATGTAATTGTAAAGACGACTACAACAGTCATAGTAATTGATGGGTTATTTGTTAAAATTAGTTTTTCGAATGCAGGTTCATTATGCATGTTATGTTCACGTTTTACAAGCTTTACACAGACGAAAATGTGTAACACTACCTCCCCCCTGGCTGCCCTCAAGTGGCTCTCTCCATTATCTCACTGTTTGAATCGGAGGACACGAGGGAGCAGGTTCGGACTGGATTCTGTTGAGGTAATTAACTTTTGCTTACAAACATTTCGGGTTCTTTTAGCTTTGACTTACTGTAGTAACATCAGTCGTGGTCAAATATTAAGTTTTACCGAGGCAGTATTATCAGTTCACTACCAATGGGTAGTTAGCCAAAACTGCCAGCCAACTAGCTAGCTTAGTTCATTCAGTATGCTGAATTGTTAGCATGCAGTGATAGTTTAAAATTATTAATGGTGCTAGTTAGGTAAATTTAGTTTCGTGTTCAATATACTTAACATAGCTATATGACAAAAGAACTACAGTTGATATCCGCCTTTGCAAAAGTCCGTTTTGTGTTTCCCACCCACGGAAAATAAAAAGCTGCGGTGTTTTTTTTTCTTTCTTAAGCCGCGTGCTCTCTGTCTGCACTGTGCTTGGTGTGTTTGTGTGTGCAACTTGGGAGGACCGATACTGGTTTGAGACAAATCTCGCAATCGGGCTCATAACTTTACAATGCTGTTTTTTGTTATGGAAAAAGACAGGGGTGTTGGACAGATCTATATTTAACTTAAATGAGGATTTACTTAAGTCATCAAGAGTTAACTGTTTTATGACCAAAATTACATTTAACCAACATGAGTTTATTCAAATTTTATTATTTTACTATTTTTTGCAAGTCCAGTTTGGGTAATGAAATTAAAGATAACACAAGGGAATAAAATAATGCACATTTATGAAAGACATCTTTACCTATAGATTTACTTTAAGCCTCATTTCCGACAGATTATGATTAATCATATAAACTTGCAAGTTGGAGAAGATGTGAACTTGCTTCCAATTATTTATGTTGTAAACTATTAATATCAATCAGGTCACTTTAACCTTGCTGAACCGAGGTAACATTTTTTCTTATGGATGAAGTGGCCTAATCTGAGCTGTGGTCATTTGTTGAATGATTTGACAAGCAGTTGGGCACTATTAGTTTTAGTTTGAAAACTAGTTTGGAATAGCCTTGTCATAAATTTTAAGTGAGCAATTTTATAAGACTTAACCATTGAATTAACACAGGCTCTACTTGGTCTGTCTTTTGCACCTTATCCATGTGTCTGATTGCATAGACTTTGGATCCATGGCAGGTGGTGTCTTGACTCAGTTTTTCTTTTTGACCCAAACATATGTTTTTCTTTCCTCAGGGAAAAGTTCTGACAAAAGCTACACCAGTAAATCATGGAGGGTTTGGATGATTGCAGCCTTTCGGTTCTAAATGGTAGGCCAAGCATATGCATATTTATGCAAATTAATGTCTAAATGAATTTTGTGTTGCACACACTGACAGTGATCGTACATAGAATCAGTTTTATGTTGTCAGATCAATAAAGTATTTAAATTACATTTAATTGTATTTGACAAAATGACAATTTGGAATTGTTGTACAACTTTTACATTTCTGAAAGTTACTGACTTTTATATACAGCTGCAGACAAAGATGAGGTCTTGCTCCACACCCTCAGTAGGGACGATTTAAGGGACCTGCTTCCAGGGCCTGAAAATTTTATGAGGAGGAAACAGTTGTGGGCTCAAGTTCACAAAGAGGCAAGTTTTGCCGCTTTTGATTTAAAAACACTTAGCACGACACATTTTGTTTAGGACTCCTGTAATATAACTATTTTCGTTTTCTTATTTAGGATGAGACTAAAGAAAAGGCGTCTCATGGACATCTCACCATGTGACCAGGGAGAAGATTATGATGCAGATTCAAGTGGTGGATCAAACATGCTTTTGCCACCAAGGAGCAGTTCTGGTGACAACAGTTGTAAGTGAAAGATTACAATTATGGCAATAATATTGAATATTGAACTGAAATTTGATTTAGTTCTTTCTTTCCTGTTCTGTTCATAGCCCTGTTCAGGACACTACCAACTTTCTTCCCATCACAAGTTGCACCACCCAAGAAGATGGGACATGCCAGTGAAGCACTGATTGATGTCCTTCAGGTCTGTGTTTCTTCATATTTGTTATCAAATAATGCCCGTAAAGCCTTCACTTTAACAGTTTATTTGGCATATGGCCTTTTTATCCATGCCAAGTCCTCCAACAATGTAGTTTATATTTGGAAAAGGTGTGCAGAAATCTGAAATGGCACAAACACTGAGATAAAAAAAAAATTTCAATAAAAATAATAAAGAAAATCATAAAGAAATTAAAAACAAAATGGAAATAATTACATATTTAACTATCACAGGTGCAGTATCTTTGTCATTTCCTAAAGTGTGTAAAGACATAATCCTAACGGTGATGAGGCAGAATTTATTACATTTTTCAATGGCATGAATATATATATATATATATATATATATATATATATATATATATTATTATTTATTTTTTTATTTTTATTTTTTTCTATACAGTATTTGTCAATCTAAAGAAAAATAACATTAATATGGTCTGTAGCGCATCTGATCTATGGTTGTCATCATTCATGTATCACCCGAAGGGTGCACCCCAAAGGAATCAATAAAGTGAAGTCTAAGTCTAATACATACTTGTGGTTAAGTATTTGAACTACCCTGATAGCTTTGGAGTTTCTCCGTACATTGTACAATTTTTGTCTTTGTTTTTCTTTTGCCAACAGAAGATCCAGCGTCAGCCCCGTTCTGCTCTTTGAAGGGTCCCATTGTCTTATTGCAGTTGGAACCACTCTCATCACCACATTTGACCACAGATGACCTTGGAGAAGGTTTGCTGTATCTTATGGCATACTACTACACCCTGCATCTCACCTATCCTAAATGTGTGGCAACGCTTCTGTCTGTCATTTAGACTGAAGTGTTAAAGGACAAAATCCATGAGCAAGACACCACAGGCTCATACAAAAAAGTCATGGCAGGCTGTAGGAATGTTTATTGAAACGTAGAGCTGTTTGAGCAAGATGTAACTTAGGTCTGTGTTGGAAGGTTTGGGCCTGATAGCTTTGAAGTTGCAATTTACATTTGAATTCTTTTTTTTATTCTTATTAATGTAATACAAAGTACTTTTTTCTTTAAACACATCTGTCCTGCAAATTGTGTTTAAAATTGCAAATGCTCTTTTTATTACATTTTATATGTTGAGTAGCTAACTGGTTTAGCACTTCTAAAAGGAACACAAAATAACAATGTTACTTACAATGTGTCTTTAAATTTTTGTGTACTATGATTCACTGAAATATTTGTTACTGTTTGGAGAGTTTGTTTCCAATAAAGGTCATGTACACAGTATACTTTGCCTGCTTTAATTTGGCTTTATCTTTCTTATTTTGAGAATTCTTATCAAGTGTAATTATTTTACTGCACTGGCAGATTATTTCACTGAATTTAAGAAGATTTAGACTACAATCTATTATTTTTTAACTTATTTTAAGATATTTAAAATGATTTAATGTACTAGTTTTTAGATTATTTGCCTTGATTTGTTCCTTAGAATAAGTGTTTTATGGCTATTTTCAGATTTAATTTCTTCAACATTTTGCTTAGAACAAGTGGTTAAATCTTATTTTAGGTTTCAATTGCCATGATTGGTTGCTTGGAATAATTGTGTAAGGCTTATTTTAAGATTTAACTATCTAATTGTTCCCTAGAATAAGTGGTTAAAGCTTATTTTAAGTTTCAATGTTCTGATTTGTTGCCTGGAATAAGTGTAAAATACTTATTTTTAGCTTTATTTAAATCTGGATATTGTTCTTATTTCAAGAAATCTTAATAAGAAAAAAACACTTACCCCACTGGCAGATAATTTTACTTGTTTTAAGCAAAACTTCACCAAAAATAAGTGTATTTATCTAGTATTAAGGAGATGGGTTTTTGCAGTGCAGTGACAGGCTGGTTTAAACACTCTGACTTCATTGCATAAGGGTTAGTATTTGGAAATTAATTTAGAATTAATGTTATTAGTGTTAATACAAACCTTATGAGCATGTCTAATCACTTTTATAGAATTTGTTCAAATGTTGTTATTCATCCTCTTAATGTTGTGTAAGTAAATTATTCTTAACCACATCAGAGTATTTGGGGTTGGTTTTTTTTTTGTTCTTCTTGTTTTCTTGGACTTTGATCCAATATATGTATTCAGCAGTTTTTCATAGTGGAATGATTTTTAGTGTTCAGGGCACTACAAATGTGGGGGTGGAGAATAGAGGTGTAAGTTGCTCGGCCTAGGCCCGATATTTTGCACCTACCATATGTTGCCTTTACATTTGCCAACCTCTTTATTAGGAAGCTTGTTAACTACTCATTAACTTAAATATCTAGTCACCCAATCACATGACAGCAACTCAATGCATCAGGCACATAGACACGGTAAAGATGAAGTTCAAACGGAATGAGGAAGACTTGCGGTTTAAGTGACTTTCAATGTGGCACGGTTGCTGGGTGGGGTGGTCTGAGCATTTCAGAAACTGTGATTTTCCCACACAACAAGCTATAGGGTTTACAGAAAACAGTCCAAAAAAGTGAAAATATCCATTCACCTCTATGAGGGAATACGCCAGAGGTCAGAGGAGAATGATCACACTGCTTCAAGCTGATAAGCTGGTCTGATCAGTTTTTTTTTATTTCTGTTGCTACAATTGGATTGTGGGGTCAAAACATGAAAGCATGGGTCTATCCTCCCTTGTTTCAGTGGTTAAGGTGGCAATGGTGTCGTGGTCAGAACTTGAGAAGAAACTTGGTGTTTTGAAACTCCGTGAAACTAAAAGAGGAATTTACTGGAAATTTGTGTATTCGCTTGAGGTAACTGATGTTTCACAGCTTTTCCGGCATGAGTGAAAGCCTTGTGCAGTTAAATGGGCAGTGATGAGCGTATTTGTCAACACACACCGTCTCCTGCAGCAACACTTCGTGGCACAGCCAGAGCGCCGTCTAATTAAGCACAATACAGTCACGGAAAACATTAAAATCCCCCTAACTCACTCCATCACCATTTCCAAAGTGATCTGATGGAGATATTACCTAAATGGCTGGCAAGCTGTGGGCTGCTAACTAAATGCTAATATGTGTCAGAGCCAGGGTGAGGATTTATGGCTCACCATCTGCTCACCAGCATACAGTACAATGTTAGCTTTAGATGTTAGCTTTGATCAAGACCACCCTGTTCATTCGTCCTAATCATTCATCTGAGCAGGAATTACACCCAAGTTCTTTCTCTCCTCAACTAATCATGTTCTCAGACTTATGCTCCTCTTCCGAGTCGTAATCAATCTGCATGCCGTGGGATGTATATTTGTTTTAGGGTTGTTTTTTTTAAGCATATGTGCAAAAATAGTGTTGTTTTTAAGTTCAGGCTTTTATTAGGGGGTTTGCTCCAAGCTTCTCCTTAACTTTAGCTACTTTTAATCAGTTTTGCTATTCACTACCATAAACCTACGCAAAATGTATTTGACACCAAACTTTGTCTCTGAAAACACTGTTGAAAATGTCATTTGTAGGGCAAATACTTCAGTGAGCTCTGTACTTGTAGCTCAAACACTGTGTGACATTTAATAGAATCCACATAATGAACTAACCATTCACTAGTGATCTATATGGATCTGTGAGGGAAAATAGTGAACTTTGTGAGGAATTCTATCCAATCCATCTGTCTAAACAAGTTTATTCTAGCATTTGTCTTCCCAAAGAAACCTCCAGGCCCAGAGCATGCCTAATGCCATTTGATGAAACAGTAAAGATTCTCCATATCTTTTCCACAGTAAAAGGCTAATTGCTGGGCTGCAGTCAGATTTACGTCCTCCCCATTCTCATTTATGCACGCAGCATCTGTAAGCCCTTACGCTGCCAGTCTCCAAAGGGGTGTATGTTATGATCCCGTGTCAGCGAAATCAATCCTTATCAATTTTAAAGTTCAGATTTTTATTTCATGGCTTTCAAGGGAGCGCCTCTCAAGCGAAAATGACTATTCCAGCTCTTCTTTTTTTCTGCCCTCACCTCTCTTTCCATCTGAGTCCATATTGATTGTCTGTGTGTGCAGTTCCCCTGCGGCTTTTAGCCCCGTGGCAGCCCCTGGACTGTTGTAAGCAGTTGCCTGAAGACATTGCTGAGTTAAATAATGTTAACTAGAGCCGGTAATCTGTCACAGAACTACTTCCCAGCATTAACAAGCTCTGTCATTCATGTCTGCACAGTGTTAAGGAAGAGACCAACAAAGGTCAGATGTGGCACTAGAGATTATCTTTGTTGAATAAAGTTAAATATACGGATTAATTGCATTCTTTTAAAAATAGACACTCTCTGCATTCTATTTCTCCCACTGTAAATGTTGATGTCACTGATTTTTTATTCTTTTAATCAAAAGTTCAGTTAATCTGCGACAATACATGCTGTGATGGAATTAGTCTGATTATATTCTTCCAGTGAGAAAGCTAGAAAGCTCAACACAGACAGAGTTCGGGTTTTAACCTGTGCGTGAGTCAAAGTGTGCGCTTGAATAAAAGGGGAAGCTGGGAAGCTGCATATCTGTGTGATTCAGATACTATAAAAGGATCCTTACTGACAACACAGACACACAAACACAATGAACACGTAGAAAACAATTCAAACATTCTGTCTCATCCCATGCTGAATCACAAAATCCAAGCATGCGATAGACATCAAACCGCCACCTTGAGCTCCGGTGACCCTCCCTTTACACAATACCAGATCTTTTGGGAAAAAATGCAAAAGAAGCTAAGTTTACTGTGCCTATAGTGTCTTGACCTGCTTCTATTACAACAATAGAGAAATGGTTTCAGATCAAATCTAAGCGTTTACAGGCAGCCAACAAAGTTTACCTCCTCGGTTTCTTTGACTCTTTTCCTTTTTCAACTTGTGTCAGGTAAACACTGAAGTGCTGAAGATTAGGCAGTAGGGCTGGTGTCCACATTGTGTGTGTCAGAGTCTGTATGTGTGCTTGTATACTGTGCAGGGGAGAGCTGTAAGGCCTCCAAACAGTAAACTAATGGTTCAGCGCTAACTGCCCACTAAGTGGGTGGGACAAGGATGGCCTGACCCTACTGGCCTTCCCACCAGTCCCCTCTAACAGCTTTGGCCTCAGGGTCAGCTCAATTTCCCCACTGCTGAGTGGTCATTACGGAGCACGGCTTTGATAAATGCTCACGGCTGCTGCAGCTCCCGCTGGCTAGAGTCGCTGTTCATCTGCCAGGCGCAGAAATCTCTACTGTGCAGCCATAAAGGCAGAAAGGAGGGGAAAGAAATAGGGTAGCAGAAAGGGCTGAGGAGGAGAGGAAAAGAAAAGGATCAGAAGGGGAAGTGAACCATCAGGAAGTGGATATGGAGACGAAGACAGTAGCCAAACCCAAACAGGACCTGAATCCCAGTGTTAGGAGCCTCCACGTGTCCAGTGTTGCCTAGCAACGGGATGATCTGAGTCTGCTCCCATTTTCACTCAGCCAGAAAAGGTATAGCAGGAAAGAAAAGAGGCAGTGGGGGTAGTGGAGAAAAAAAACAAATCAGATGAAGATTGTTACAGACCCTAGTGACAGCGGCTATCTCTCTCCCTCTCTCTCTTTTTTCTCTCTTTCTTGTTCTGCCCGAGTGTTGATAAAAGAAACCTCTGAATGTAATCATTTTACATTCCCTCTAATATACTAAATGCTCCAGTGTGCCATAGTTTGACAGCTCAGGGCACCAGACAGATTTGCTCTGCTGATCTTCACGGCCAGTGTGCCATATTCACAGCACGGCTTCATCTCTTTAAAAACTTTTCTTGCCAGCGTGACAGTAGCAGTTGGTTCAAAACCATAACACAGGTGCAGTCTAACAATAAAGTATTTTAAAATATCCCCCTGAAGAATGAAGCCTTTCTGATAAGAAAGACGTCACAGAGTTCACCAAATCATTAGCACATCACAGGCTGAGCACTGTTCACTCTCATTGTAATCTGAGGCAGTTTAGGTGTGTGTGAAAGCCAGTCGCTGTCTACATCTCTTAAAGCTAAAGAGTCTCTAAGTCTGCCCGGAAGGGAAAGTTGAAAAGCAGTGGAAAGGACTGCGGTCACTGTGTTTGAAGTCGAACGGGCCTTGCTTACTCACGCAAGCTTAACTTTAACAGTCTCATTAGGAAAAAATAAAGACAAACCAAAAAGCTTGCTAGTCACATATTGACTGTTCCACTGCTGCGCCAGCACAAAAACACCCGTCTCGTTCCCATATTATCAGGATTCTCACCTTGCGATACCTCGTGTATGCCCTGGATTAAGGTTCTGAAGATTTAGTTGACAGCCAGACGTTTGACAATGCATTGTATATATTGAAAAAGAAAAAGGAAGATAACATATTTTTCCCCTTTGTTTTTTGTTCCTTTTCTTTAATGAGGAATCAAGCCTGAGGGGATGCCACGTTACAGTCAGGCTACGATTGTTCGAGGTTCATTATGAAAGACAGTGCCATTCCCACTGGAAACATAAACCGCTGAGATGCAAGGCGGGGGGAGTGTTTATGGTGTTCGCTCTGTTTGCCTTTGTCAACCACAAAATAAGGTAGAGTTGATTACACGCAGACAGAAACACACACACTACCATTCACCCTCAACACAATCAGGAGGGTCCTTTCAAGGCCTCATACCACGATGACAGCGAAGCAACCAAGAGGATCTGAACATTGCATACAAACAGTTGATGGAAGGCAGACCAGCGGGAAAAAATACAAATATCTTTATCTTCCTGCCCCTGTCTTTCTTTCTTTCTTTGCTGCTCAAACTCTCCTTTTTCCCTCTAACCACTTTGTTGCTTATGTTTACGCTGGCCTTTCTATCTATTATTGGACTGAGGTGGTTTGTGTTCAGATGGCATTTACCAAAATGCTAACAAAATGTTACTTTTATGTTTTTATGTACACTCCAGTGTTTTGTTAAATCTTTATCCTCCGCTTGCTGGCAACCGTGATGCTACTGTGATTATGATAATGAGGTTAGTTTACTTACTTATATGGAATGAGTCTAAATCCCTTTATTTAAGGTACCTTAAATATGTTATATGCCACCTGCACAGTGGCTAATACCTGTTACAACATTCACAATACCATTTTTTTTTTTTGCCCAGTTTTGTTAATTTGCGCAGGGGCAGAATGTCCTGTTTAAAATGACAAATTGAAACTCATCTGTTACATTTTAGTGCAGATTTTTAGGACATTGTTGATGTTTATTTCATTATCTGCTGAATGCATGTTTCAGTGTTTGTGTTTGTGGATGTTTGGAGCCTGAAGAAGGGATTGATGTGGTGCAGCGAGCTAAAGTAGTCTCACACCTCCCCAGCTGCTGTCTCTGAGACAGAACGATGCTCAGTCTGAAATCAAGCTGGAAACACGGATAAGGTTTGGATTTTAAAAATATTCAAGTCTATATACATCCCTCATTGCTTTTTCCCCCTATAAACTATTCAAAATAGCTGAATTAATGTGCCACCTTTTTTCAACATGACAAACGCACTATGATTAGCTGATGACTCTGGAACAGTGCCACTATCATACTGCCCCCTCAGGTAATTTGCATATCTTATTTAGTCTAACCACTGCCTCAAACATCAGCCTCAAACATAAAGCAAATAAAAGATCACTCCCTGTAATGATCCTTAGATTCACTTGTGCTTAACACATTTATCAGACCACAAAACAAATGACTACAGAATTCCCATTTTTACTCAAATTTGTGCCAAATCAGAAATTAATAAAGCATAACATTCAACCACTGAAACTGTAACTACTAAAAGGACTGTTATCTTCCATCTTAGTAAAAACAACAACAATGAGCATCATCATTATTAATATTATTATTGTTGTTGTTTTTATTATTAATTGTAAATTCATGTATAACAACAATAATAAATTTTTAGCATTAAAATTAGTGTTTTGATTGAAGTGCTTTCACATGCTGGTGGATTAACCATAACATAAAAAATAATTTGGGTAATCACCATTACTGTTAATTTAGTGCAGCTGGATGAAACCCTAATCCTTACACTTGGTGGTGGCCTAATAAATATCTTAAGCACTGTAAATGACTCAAACCTGTATCTAAATCATTAACGGTAAAGTTTTAAGGGACAATTTTTTGCATGCACACATGCATCACTGCGGCGCGGTGGGTGGAAAATCCTGTGCGAAACATCAGAGTTAACTGAGCCTCTTTTTCAATGTGTTTAAAATTTGCTGAAGAAGTCTTTGATGGCATTTTGAACTGAATCTGTTTCCCCATGTCTCACTCTCTTTCCAACATTTGAGGCATATGGGTAAATAAAAGCCACATGTTCTCTGGTGTTAACACACTTTTTGCACTGTATTTGCAGTTGTGTGTAAATTTACACTGATGGACTCTAAAAGCAATCACAGACATGAAAACTAAACCACATGTACCTAAGCATTAGAGCATCATCAACGCTGACTAGAGATAAATTTAGTCCACATGTAACATTTTTTGTTGTTGTTGTTGTTTTTTTAATTAAATGGATTCATATGATCACGCTGTTGTTTTTGACCTGTTTTTCCCAGGCTGACAAGCATCTTTCAACACAGACTTCCCTCTCCCTATATTCTTTCCTGTCTTGACACAAATACTTTACTAAACAAACCAGATAAAAAAAAATATGCCTACCGTGAGGAGCACACTGAAAAGTAAAGTGAAATCTGAGCAAATAAAACCCATCACATGGTTTGTCTCGGCTATGACTACACATGTACATTTAGAATACCATAAAAACTGGGGAGAAGACAATTTTGGTTAGTAGTAGCTGTGTGTGTGTGTGTATAGATAGATAGATAGATAGATAGAGTATAGATATATTAGTATAATAGCAAAATAATCTGTAACTGCATAAGATTAAATTGTTGTGCCATTACTTTTCCAGGATGGTACAGGTCAGCGAGCACAAGCAGATATTGTACAACATGCACTCGCACTAACTTCCAGGAAAATAGCAGTATCTCAGTGTGTGTGTGTGTGTTTGTCTGCACAGATGTGTGTTTGCAGGTGTAGTTACACTTAGTGAGAGAAACAGAGACTGGGAGGGAGGTGGGGAGGTATATGTGTGTGTGTGGTGGTGTGTGTGTTTTTGAGGGGGGGCAGAGGCGGGGCTGCGAAGGTAACAGATTGGCTGTGAAATATTGTGGAGTCTGCCAGTTGCACCATGATGTATTGGGAATCACTCGCTTACTAATTACCTTAAATTAACAGTAGAGTTGGGTGTGACAGTTCATGTAACTGTTTTTTCTGCTGCTACAGATGAATGGGCTAGGGGAGTTGATGCCAGAATGCTGTTGACAATCGAATTCTCCTTCATACTCCTCCCAATCAATGCCCCCCTCGCCACTACATTCAAGCAGGGGAGAGACACAGATGGGCCCTTGAACCTGTGACGAGGTTCAAAGATTTCTGTAGCAGTGATTTAACTGTGAGATTTGCAGTTTGACGATATCTCTGTTTATGAATTACCATCGCTGTCGCTTGAACAGAAGATGGCTCTGTAATCACGTACGATCTACTAGCCAACATTATTTTGGCATGTGCCTGTTGGGAGGAATACTTGCATGTGTGTGTCCCTTTGTGTGGGAGTTTACTCCTACTTGTGCATTAATGAGTGTATGTTGGTACTGAATGTTGTGCGGATGTTGTAAGCCTCCGCCAGCATGTTCACTTTCACACCTCCACACATATACAGAGAGAGTACATTATATCTGACTCCCCCCTCTAAGAGAGCTCAGGGAGGATTTGTCGGTCTGTGGAAAGGACCAAGAAAAATGTTTTCTGATAAATTATTCACCGTCCCACAATCCCTTTTTGGCAGAGTGTTGCATTGCACTGTGTGACGCACTACACCTTTAAGTCTCTGTCTCTGTCTCTCTCTCTTTCTCTGTGTTGCCCTCCTCCATCACTCAGTCACTCTTTCAATGTGCCCTTTTTCTCCCGGCGTCTTCGCTTCCTTATTTCTCTCCCTGCACTTTTTTGTATGCTGCAACGCTGGGCCTCACGCCCCCAGAGAAGGGCCCGGTTCTTGGGCAAGCTGTCGCTGATAATGGCCGCAATTAATAACATGTCATAATCCTGCAGAGAGAGAGAGAGCGAGAGAGGGAGACTGAGCATGTGTGTGACAAGCCAACACCAGTGGGAGTGTGTGTTTCAGGGAGAACATCCACTTGTATTTTGTGACTGGATGTCTAAGAGCTAGTGAGATGCTTTGGAGACATGTATAACACATACAACATTAACATGTTTCCTGTATATGCTTTGATTTATTGGATAAGACGCATGAATGTGTTTGTGTGTGTGTGTGTGTGTGTGTGTGTGTGTGTGTGTGTGTGTGTGTGTGTGTGTGTGCATGTTGTGTGACACAGTGAGACAGGAAAAGGGATGAGTTTCACAGCTGCAGGTCTTTAGCACATCTAATGCTTAGTGGACACAGGTGTTGTACACATCTGAGGTCAACCCAGTTCCGTACGCGCAGACACACACACACACATAAAGGCTTCAGAGCTCACTGCCAAGCCACGGGCCAAGTCGCACCATACTGGTACATAGCTGAGCATAGAGCTGGACTGAATAGAAAGGATGGTTTTGGCTTTTCCCTTTGACATTCAGAGTCTGCAGAATTTGCTGATCGAGCATCAACGTACAAAAAGTGATTCAAGAAAGCAGTTTGTAAAAAACAAACAAACAAAAAATGCTGGATTATTCAAATTTGCCAAACATCTGTATGATAGTGGTTACTGTTTTATCCAGTT
The DNA here is from genome assembly GCF_963576455.1 of Neolamprologus multifasciatus. NCBI lineage: Eukaryota > Metazoa > Chordata > Actinopteri > Cichliformes > Cichlidae > Neolamprologus > Neolamprologus multifasciatus. The sequence goes on from NC_140455.1 coordinate 6,299,066, forward strand.
AAAGGGTCCTTATATCTGAGATGCAGTTTCATACAATTATAAAGATAATGCTACTTCATGAGCAGCTGTTTATTCAGGGCACAGAAGATATTGATTTACTGGGATTAATATAAAGCTGTTGCACCGGTTTAGAGCATCACAGACTGCTCTGATGTCTCTTTTTCAAGGCACTGTGTGCAATCCAAGTCTAAACAGAAGATTCAAGATTCAAACAACTAAAAATACATTACACTACCACCAGTCTGTCAGTGTTACTAGTGTAGGATTGTCCTGAAATAGTCAAAATTTATAGAAAAAAGTGAAAGAAAATGGGTGGATGGATACAATATCATAGTTTGCAGGTAAAACATGGAGCAGTATTTAAACTTCTATATCTTGTTGTTCTATGTATGTGCGGCCATCAAGTCCAGGTGCACAGGCGTGCATAGACACTGAATGCCTGTTGTGCTTCCCCACGCCTCGGTGCAAACTGCAGCAAACAGGTGTGACTCTGAATACCCTTCTTTAGCCCATACATACTCAATCATACAGATAGATATCTGCATCTGTTTCTTAATGGCACACATGCTTTGTGCCACTTGAGGCATGTAGCTAAATAAGCAATTATATAATTGTGTACTCCTAATAAACATGAATACGCACTTTTTTTAGCATCGTAATTAAAATTATTGGCGTGCCCATTATCACGTACTGTAACTTCAGTGTTCAAAGATATAGAATAACTTTGTGGCTTTAGTGACCTCTGTCACTGTGGTGCTTTTCCAAGCTGGGCACATGTGTGTCCTTTGATGTTGTAGTGTGATAAAATAACTTGTCCAGGAGAGAGGACAAAGTGAGTGATAGGGCAGGATCAGAGAACAGGGTGCAACATTCCTTCCTCAGCCTGCACTTGCCCGTCTTGCAAGATCTCGAGACCTCTAAAAGATTAAAAGGAGTCAGCTACTCCGTTGAAAGTTAATATTGAGCATGTCTGCGTGTGGTTATGCTACTGTCTCAGTATTTATAGATCCCAACCTAAATGTGGTTTGGCTAAGGTTACGCGACTTTGTCAAACAAGGCATTTGAATGCGTTCAAGTATGGTGTGGCATTTTAAAACTCCAACTTTTACAAAAAGATAGTGGCGAGAGTAATATTGTCAGTGTGTTTGGAGCCCATTTTTCCTCAAACTCCCATAGAAGTCTCTATAAAGGACATCTCCCAGCTTCTAGCTATCTATTACCTGTGTTGTAGGTGGAACTCTCCTCCTCCTTGATTCAGTCCCGTCTGTCATCCCAGCGCACCGCTGAAGTGTTGATTTAGTTTCCTTACCTACGCTACTACAGAAAATCTGCCTGCAAACCCTGGCTGCACCTGCCCCAAACAGACAAAGTTTACAAACCTCCAGCAATTTGTACACTCCTATTAGTGGCCAGGGAAGGTGCATTAGTAACTGTCAGCGCGCCCTGCCCGATGCACTGCTCTCATTTGACCCAATTCATTCCAGTGGGTGTGTCTCACTGGCAGTGATATATACCCCCTGTGATTTTACTGATGTATAATCACTCAGCTCTTTCACATCCCACAGTTATCTTTACCTCAATAGGCTGAAGAAACAATGAGAGCGCCATACATAAGCTTTCCCAGAGGCTGGGGCAAAAGGGGATTTGTTGTGGTGTGTGGGTGCATACAGTAGGGGTTACTGCAGAAAAGCGAAGCTGGCTTAAAACAAACTAGCCAGTTGTACACAAAGTGATAGAGCCACTTTTAAGCAGCCAAAATTATAGTCCTATAGTTTCTTTTATCACAACACTATAACTGATTGACTTTGTCCACATTATGTACTTTTTAAAAAATAGCTTGTAAAAAAATCACACACACACACACATCATAAAGTCGACTTCTGAAGTGACATAATTCACCACAGGTGTCTCTGCTGCACCGTTACTGCTTTGATGTCATCATTGAAGAAAACAGAAAAGAAGACAGATGTAGTTCTACTCCTCCACTCCTTTCAATGGGATTTTTACTGCACTGAAATATTCCGTTTTCACATGTCGATGGTGTTGGTAACTTGTTGGTAACTTGACCTTTTGAGTATTGCACCTCTGTTTTTGTGCTTTGTGGTAATTTACATTACTGGCATTGACTATGTGTTAATAGACCTCTCTGCATTAAATCGTACTTGTTATTAATCTCTGTCTCTCTTCCACAGCATGTCTTTATCCTGTCTTCCTTCTTTCACCCCAACCGGTCGCAGCAGATGGCCCCGCCCCTCACTGAGCCTGGTTCTGCCGGAGGTTTCTTCCGGTTAAAAGGGAGTTTTTCCTTCCCACTGTCGCCAAAGTGCTTGCTCATAGGGGGTCATATGATTGCTGGGTGTTTCTCTGTATCTATTATTGTAGGGTCTACCTTACAATATAAAGCACCTTGAGCCAACTGTTGTTGTGATTTGGCGCTATATAAATAAAATTGCATTGAACTGAATTGAATTGAAATGAAAAAAGTTGCGCTTTGCTGATTTACTTTCTTTACTGTCTTCATCAGTATCGGGTTAAAAGATATTTGGATGATATTTGGTTGGCTGTGGAGACAGAGGCATTTCTGTTTTTGCCAAATTGAAAATTTAAATTTTTTTTTTTTATTGATGGATGATGTTTCTCCAACTACCTATCCATCTATCCATTGTCTTCTGTTTATCCAATTCAGGGTCCTGGGGTCTGGAGCCTATTCCAGCTTTTAGTACACCCTGAACAGGTTGCCAGCACTGTTGCATGTCTAACACAGAGAGACACACAACCATTTGCACTCACATTCATACCTAAGGGCAATTTAGATTTACCAGTAAATAACCTAAACCCACTTGCTATGAAGAAGCTGGAGAAAATACAAACTCCAAACAGAAAAGCAAGATTGTGGATTTAAACCCAAGACCTTCTTGCTGTTAGGTAACCGTGCTAACCACAGCTGTTTCTTAACAGAGGAAATAGGTCAAAGCATACACATGTGTAACACGTGTACCTCTTAGACCGATGTCCTTTATTTTTTCATTCACTCGCTGGGCCCACGTCTTCATTTTAGGTTTGACAGCGTTTTAGTAGACAAAGTTGAATAGCTTAAACATGAATTGAGCTGCAGTTTGGGGAAAGCCTGGAAGGGGACTGGCAGCAGCTCCTGGGCCTGTTAGAACTTCGTGTACTAAACAGAAGGGAAGAAGTGAAAGAATTGAAAAGGGGAGGTAGGGTGGGGCACGAAAACAAGAACGGACAGCTTGTAGAACTGGGGGATCATACTGGATCAACTGGAAGGAGCGTGTTTGGAAGGTGTGGTCCCGGTCCTGAAATTCAGACACTTTATCTCCAACTATTGCTCACGCTAGTTAAAACTGGACTCTTTAACTAAACCAAAATGTTTTTATATCTAAGATTTTCTCCACATAGATGTAGAAAGAAGCTATTTAGGGTTGCAATGACATGGAAGCAGCAGTCTTAGCTATACCTGTCCCAGTATTTGTTTCTAGCCACATCTATGCTTAAAAGTAATTTTAGCATGTGCAATAGTTGACCGTGCATCTTGGATAGACTTCCCAATTCTGTGGAATTCTGTGTGTTGTGGCAAAAGCGTGTCCCGTTTTCTCCCCAGTGTTCCTGAAAAGCTCCTGTTGTTCCTTTTGCAGCATGTTTGTAATTCTTATGGCATAGTGGACAGCACCCAGTGTGAGAATTGCATGAGATTCATCTTAGCCTTTCCGACCCCAATGCAAAACAACAACCTCTGCCCCTCTGAGCTGTTTCATCCCACACCCTTCATCTATGCTGCCTCTCTATTGCTCTGCATAGCATAGCATAAATCAAACTATGTGAGATCCGTTCTCTCTTCCAGCTTCCAGAGTCGCACCCCTTCTCCCCGCATCACATTGTATTCACAGATTTAGTGGCATTGTAAATAGACAAACACAAGCAACATCTATCAATAGAACTCGAAGAGAGGGGTCTGTAATCAGAATGCCGAGCCGTTGGCCGACGAGGGCTATCTCCATTTACCTTGGGATAAATCCATTGGTGTGACCAACGCAAGCGCGCAGGAGGATCCTGACAAATCACCCAAGTCAGGCCACAGGGCTCCTGGGCCTTATTGGCCTGGCCTTTAAGTGGTCTTCCCCTTCAGCGGAAAGGATGGGCCCTGTCAAGCAGAGGCAGATTAAAAAGCATACAGTGAAAGAAATGATTTGTTATTAAAGAATGCCCTATTGTGAATCTTTAACAGGGGAAACATGGAGGGTGAGCTGTGGGTCCACTGGAGGCGCTTTCGTGTGTCCCCTTTTCGCTTCCTTCCCGTGTTTTTCCGCTTTCTCTGCGTGTACAGTGTTCTTGTCTGCAAATGTGTCTTGGATAGAGGGATTTTGAGAAAAAGCGGGAGGATATTTGTGTCATGGGGGTGGGTAGTGAGGGGTGAATGGGTTGAGAAATTCTATTACAGTGGCGAGGATGGGTTTAGGAGGTTAAGCACAAGCAGGCATAATCGTTTAGAAAGCAGGAAAATGGTTTGGTATGTGTCTGAGACCATTACCAGGCACGCACTTTGTTACCAACTCTATGGGGCATTTTAGCATTTTATTTTGACAAGACAAGTACAGTTTCTCACCGATTATTATTTAAGTCTTTTTTAAAGGCATAAAAACGCCTTTTTTTTCTAACATTTTTTCTTGAACATCTAGTCGTGTTTTTTTGCAATGGACCCGATGAATGGAAGAATAGTCGTTACTGTGGTAGTAACAATGGAGAGCCTGTACAATTATATTAGAATTATGCAGTTTGCTCCAATGGGTCATTCAGTTAACCACAACATGTGTTGAGATAAGCGACAAAAACTAGGATTTGCACAAATTCCTTGGCCTCAAGGTGAAAAGTTATGTGTCAATGTCGGGATTTGAAAGTAATAAAGAATCAGAGGCAACGTTGTTTCCGCTCTCATTCAAAGGCAACTTGAACAGATCATGAGGGAATTTGTGAGATATATGAGGTACCGGTGTACTGACAGCATGGTTAAGAACGGGGCCAGGGCTGAGAGAAAATAAACATTATTTCTCTGTGGTTTACCTGACGTTTGACTTTGAGGGCTGAGATTTAGTGACACTTTTGCGCCAAACACTCTGTAGACACACAGCAGTAAATTATCTGAAGGTTGGGGGGTATGCACAGTCTTGCTAACAGAAAATATTAGGTGCTCTTTTTTCCCCTTGTGTGTGTTTCAGAGTGTGTGAGCATAGGACACAGACAGCAAGAGAGAGACAGCACGTGTGTGCCTGTTGTAGCCATTTCACACCTCAGCGGTGCCCTATTGAAACTCTTCCAATGGACAGGATGCCCGTTAAGTACATTTCATTTGTGTTTGCATCATTTCAGATGAGTAAAATATTTATTAGATGTGGGCAGTAAAAAATCTTTTCACTGGAAAGTTGGCCAGTGACTTTGACACTGGGGACAAAAAGGAGAAAGCCTGTTTCTCCACAGAGCGTTACACCATCTGTGCTCTTCACTTGCCCAAGAATGATTCGAGCTCCCCAGAAAACACAAAACTCTTAAAACAAATAGAGCTTCTCACATTTTATTATTACAGTAAAATGGCCTGAGAGGAAATACTTTGTAGTTTTTAGTCCCTGCCCCTTCCAGAAAGTTTGTCATAACGAAAGAAAACAGACAGAAGAAACAACTGTGTAAACATTTACTTAAAAATATTCCACCTAAACAGCCTTTCAAAGCTGGACAAACATGTGCTCGTTGAATCGAACTGTTTGCAGATGGAATCCACAGTTAGGGCCGAGGGCAGTGACGAGAGGAAGAGAGGGGCAAACTATTTGTCATCACTGGGTTACAGAGGGCTCAGCTTTTTATCGGTACCCGAGATGCAAGCGTAGAAACACATAGGTATAAGCGCACAGACGCACATAACTGTGATGTCTCAGGTCATTTCTGATGGTCTCGTTCTCAAGCGTACCGTCACATACCTACATGCACTGAGACAACACAGCTGGAGGAAAGGCCAGAGGTTACAGAAGTACCAGAATACAAGTAAACTGAAACTCTAAGACTAGACAAGTACTTTCATTCAGAGGTTCAAAGAGGGAAAACGTGTGCTGAACATAATTATACAGCACTACACGGACGTTATAGTAGGTGGTTTACATTCATATGGCATCAGCTTCATTCTGCAGCATGGCAAAAACCTTAATTGTGGAGAATGAACAGTAATGCTGTTCATGTTAAAATACATTAAATCAAAGTTACAAAATGATTTGCATGTCAATGTCAAAGCACCTGACTGTGTGCCCATGTGACACACAGACTACAATCAGTCAGTCAAATACAGATACTCCTTATGTGTTCACAAAATCAGTTGCTTCTATTCCAGTTACTCCAACACCATAAGCAAGACCAAAGAGCTGTCAAAGGACATCAGGGACAAGACTGTAGACCCGCACAAGGCTGGAATGGGCTACAAGACCATCAACAAAAAGCTTGGTGAGGGAGTGGCAGCTGATGGTATGATTATTAAGAAATGGAAGAAATATGACCATCGGTCACCCTCAGTGTGGAGTTCCATGCAAGATCTTCCCTCGAGGATCAAGGGTGTCCACAAGGAAGCTGTGCAGTTTTGGATCAACCCAAAACTACACGGGAGGAGCTTGTTAATGATCTGAAGACAGTTGAGACCACAGCCTTTAAGAACATCACTGCTAACACACCACATTGTAATGAACCCCTTTGGCCAAGTCCCCTGTCCCTGCTTTGGGAACTAGTGGTATATAGTACTGCACGTCCAGACAGCTGTTTAACAGTTTAACGGAATGTCTAGGACACATGATTGCTTTGCAACAATGTTGCATAACTAATTATACGACCAAAGATGTTAAATTAGTTGTTTTGCCAAGGAGCCCTTGAGCAAGACACACACATGGCTGTAGCTGACCTCTGACCTCAATGAAAGGTGAGGACAAGTGCTTGTTTGGAGACCAATAATTACATTATTTACTATTGTGTAATGCTCTTTCTTAAAGAGATGTGATGGTTTAAAAGTAAATTTAGTCAATATTGTAGTTTTTACTTTTATTTTCAACTTCAAAAATCTGTGGTTTTGTGGTCTTATCACAATTTTTTTTTTCATCCTACTAAACACATATGTTTACGATAATACAGCAGCTCCTCAAAAATTAAGAAAAATCAAACAACCGAAGGAACGTTTATGAGGTAAAATGGAATTTACTTCCCTAACACTCTCTTCATAAACGGAGTAAATTACTTCTAAGCAGACCACTCGCTCTCTGTTTCAGTAACCTCCGAATGGACAAGCGTACGTACTCTCCACGGTTCTGTAAAAAGGTCCATGAAGTGTGATTGAAATTTGCTTTATTACCTTGTATGCAATCCCCATTTTGTGGCCAATCCGGTTTATTTATTGTTTGGCTGAGCAGTGGTATGCCCCCGTCAAGCTCCGGAGGAGATTACCTCTGCAAAAAACGGGAAGAAATAGAAATAGTAGAGGCGAAGGATGAGAGTGGCAGACAATCTTCAGGGACTATTACCCTAATACCCTCCTTCTCCCTCTGTCTCTTGCTCTGTTTTTGCACTTTTACTTCCTTTGTTCTTTGCTGTTTGTTTTTTTCTCTCTTTTGTACGAGCTTCATTCAAGCACCAACAGACCATGTAGCCCACAGTCTGTCTGCTTTTCCTTTGCTAATCGTACCTGTCCCCGTGACCTGTCCCTGCCTTTATTATTACACTGGAGGAAAAATCCATGTTAACAAAGTCTCTAACAATAATATTTTACATGCTCCATTTACTCACATTTCATGAGAATTATTGTCTTTTTGATTGTTTGTTTTAGGGATGCACAGATACCGATACTGGTATCGGGTATCGGGGCCGATACTGTAAAATGTGCGTGTACTCATACTCGTAAAAGTTAACCGATACCATGAACCGATACTAGCTTATTTCATAAATCAGAGGGTGGCTTGTCATTTTTGTTGTAGTTTTTTAGATTGGCCACTAGGGGGACATCCCCTAGAGACAGTGCCAATAGTTCAGTGATATTCTGTTAAATTACAATGTGGAGACTCTGCAATAATTTAACAGAAGTGCTTATTTTTCACTTGAAATTTTTTTGTGGTCATTTTTATTAAGATATTATTTATTATCGGCAGAGGATAAAATAAAACCTGTCTTCCAATTCATTGCATTTGTGTGTGTGTGTGTGTGTGTGTGTGTGTGTGTGTGTGTGTGTGTGTTTGTGTGTGTGTGTGTGGTAGAAGTATCGGTTTTTGTACTCAGATCCAAGTATCGGTATCGTATCGGTTTGAAAAAATTGGTATCGTTGCATCCCTAGTTTGTTTGTTTGTTTAGTTATGCAAATGTACACTTTGGTTCTTTTACCACGTTCTGTTTGAGAGAGCTGTGCACAGATTGAGTGATTTCCTGAATGATATAATGAACTTTGCTCCCTTTTTGCTCTTTGGGTGCACTGAGCTTGATCACATGACTTTTCATTTATTTGTTTATTTATTTATTTTTCGGGTCAACTGATTGATTGATTTTAAATGTGGTCGGCTGAATTGGAACAGTGTGACATATTCAAAATAAATGTGTCTTCCTCAGCGGTTATTTTGGCTTATCTCTTATCTGTAAGTAGAGAGATCAGCACCTCTGAAATTTGGTTTAGGCCCGTTGATTCCATTTGAGGTCTTTGTATTTTTGTTTTGTTTGGGCTTTTTAAACTGAATAGAGCTGGAATATTTGCCTCCCTGTAAAGGCAACTAGTGAGACTGGCAAAGCAGCAGATCTCTATAATGGTAATATAAAGGATGGCTGTTATCACCCCTAATAAAAATAATATATATATTTATGAATTCTTAAGGTTTTTAAGTTGTCAAAGTAAATAGCCAGTTAGTTTTAGATAAATCTGGTCACCATGGCTTTGAGACCCTTCAGTTACTAACACAGTGCATCATGTGATACTAAGTCTTACCTTTAACTCTACCTACAGTAGATTTAGTAGAAAATTCCAGAAGGATAAAGACTATTTATCTGCATTTAAGCTTTCAACACTTCACCAAACAACACACTAAAAAAAAGAGAAAGGCAGTGGCATTTCCCTGTAGTGATGCCGCACTTACCTCAGACTTATTAGCCCATAAAGTCATCATATTTGGTCCCTCTGTGTTTGTTTGATTACATTTTCCTCCACGTCACCGAGAATATGTGAGATGTTATGTTACACCCTATTGATTACCGGTGCTAATTAAAATTTTAATTAAATTTTTTTTATGGTCAGCATTTCACTTGCGATAATATTACAGAGGAGAGAGAAAAAAAAATATGGCAGCCTTCATAAATCTTGTCTTTATTTGCAGTGGCTGGCCATCAACAAATACAACTGTGTACATAAAATTTTACTAACATTGATTTTGAAAATATTAATATTACTTTAAACATGGGAGATGTATTATTCAATTTAGAACCGCAAAGCATAAAGTCCTGGTGCTATAACTCAGTTAATGAACAGGAAAAGTCCATTACAGACCTATCAGTAGACGCATCATCTGATCCACATAAGCGGCAGTGTTACAAGCAGAATCATTTACTTTAAGCTGCACAGAAGACTCCTTTAATAACAGCGGGCGAAGTATTTTGAAAGCAATATAAGGACAGATGAATGGCTGGTTTTTCTTGTGTCTTACGAATACAGAAGACATCGTAAAAACTAAATTTCATTTCTGTCTTGTGCATCTATCATGTAGATTGCTGTGTATGATTGCACGGGTATCATTCAACACCCCAGAGTGAGTTAATGTAAAAACTTCTTAGGCTTTAAGCGAAGAAGAAAAATCAAAGTGTGATTTCTTTCTATTTTTTTTTTAATACTTGCCTCTTGCACTCTAATGGAGCTAATTCTGTCCCAGTGTAATTGGTTGATATGATAAATGAATAAACATTTACCACATCCAATTTGTTGGACAAACTGTTTCTTCAGATTCTGATGCAGCCATGTTTCCTCCTACTCTTTATTAGCTATCACAAGACCAAAAACAAAGCGAGTCTGAACTCTAATTGTGTTGGGAAAATAGTACGAAAGTATGCTCTCTTTATATTGTTGTAAACACAGATGCTTTTATTTCAAAAAGCTGTTGTCGGAAGGAAATTGCCACAAAGCAGGAAATTAAATTACAGGAGAGAGCAAAAAAGAATGAAGAGTCAAAGAAATGTGATGACAGAGACGCATAATTGAGTAAGCGGTAAAAGCAAGGGGGAGACAGGGCTCTGTACTGGCTCATCTGTACCCAGCAGTGTGTGTTAATTAGAGGAATGTGAGTTTTAAATGAAGTGCTGAGTAGCGTGGAGTGGTAATGAACAGAGACTGGCCCGGCACTGGGTAATATGCTGGAGGCCTTATGGTATTTATGACCCAGGGGGCTTTCGGTGCATCCCTGGTCTCCTCGATTCCTTTCAGCCCCAAAACATTACTCTGCTTTATTAGATCCTTTTTGACCTCTCGGGCTAACCAGCTCTTTACCTTTCTAGATAAATATAAAATAATTAGATTTTACCATCTTCCCTTAATCCTTACACTTTGTCCTTACATACAGGAGTCATGAATATTCTGTATAAAGATGTACCCGATGCATGTTTGTTTTAATGCCTTCAAGATACAAACTCTATAAATGGTAAAAGAAAAGATATATATACATATATATATATATATATAAATATTCAAAGCACTTTTGTTTTGTGCTTCTGTTGAAGTGTGAGGAATTTAATGTCACCAACTACACGTAAAAGTGGCTGCAAACAAATTACTTATAAGAGGTGCTTGTGTCTGCCTTATTGTAAAGCCCCTGTTATTTATAATCAGTTATATATAGAACGACTTAACCTCCAGCACCTTGTGAAGCTGTCTTCTTCCACTTTTGGGCTGTGAAAAGAGCCATTCCAATTGGAAGGCATTCCCAATGGGAGAGCACCATGGGGGGATCAATGCCCCCCTCCCAGCCATCCTTCTCTTCCAAGGGTCTGACTGATGTGACCTGGCATTGTTTTCCAGGAGGATCATTGAGTTGCGTGTTGTTTTAAGGGCTAAGCTCTAACCGAATGGCTCCATTGTATGAGCCATTCTGCCTTTGGCTGCTAACAGCCCAGAGGCAGAGCCAAACAAGATGGACCCATTTTCAGGCTTTATGACAAGCTCAGTGGTGTCCAGCTTTAACGATGCCATGAGTTACTCAATTACAAACGGTTCTCATTCTAAGATTCCTCTAACTTTTTCACTTATTTGAGTGATGATGTTCATTTTAAAATAGGAATGTTAGTTGTTTTAGTGATGGTACACCACAGTTTCCTGTAATAGCATTTTTGACCCTCACCAATATAGAATATAATACTGCGACAACACAGTTCAGTCTATTTCAATACCTGCAACCAGCTCTTAAAAGGGTTTCCAATGAATGATACTGTACAAAATGAAAAGCAGAATTCAAATGATAATTCAAATCCTATTCAACGATATAAAATTGCAATAGGCAAGTAACAAGATTATGTGAAATTGGGGAAAGAACTGAAGGTAAACCATATGTGTACTGAAAGAATCCAGAATGCTCTCTGCACACAAAGGCCACTCTCCAGGCCTTCAGGGGGCAAACATTCAGTGACACTTGTGAAAACTATTATAACACAGTTTGTTGGTACAGCCTGAAATGCAAGTTAAAACTTTACCAGTGCAAAGAAAAAGACACACATATACAAGGTCCTGTAATGTAGCCGCTCACTCGGGGCCCATGGTCCTTTAAGATGGACTGAGGAAGAGTGGAAAATTGTGGGTACACTCATACAACTAGCATCTGGTCATTGATTCTAAGCCGTATATGCAAATTTACCTTTGCCATGTGCACAAATAAATTTTCAGGTATGACCTTGCTTATTCAGCAAGACAATGATGAACCACATGCTGTTCGTATCACAACAGCATGGCTCCATAGGGAGAGAAAAAAAGCCTAGGTGCTAACAGACTGCAACAAACATCAGCAAACAGAAAAATGCACGACAGAAGAATAAAACTCAATGTAAGTAGAAAAATCAAAAACTCACAAACACAACTGAAGAGTTAACAGAGGCTTAACGTGACAGGACAGCTGTGGAAGTGACAGAAACCGAAACATGAGACATATTGCAATGAGACGGGCTAAAAACAAGCAGTGTTGTGATGGGAGAAAAACATGCAGGTAATGTGTGTTTTAATCACATGACTCATATATACTGTAGATACATGTTTGCTATCAGCTACCTACTGTTAGCTTGTCCCTCCCGTAGCGGATCCATCACATTATTGTCTCCCTTAAAAAACATTTTCGTTGTATTTTGTGAGCTTATTTAAATTAGCTTTTTCAATCACACTTTAAAAAGAGAAGGACTACAAATCTGCACTCTTTTGTAGTCTTCATAGCTAGTTTCCTCTATAAAACAAGAATGGGAAAACCTTTGGCTTTTAAAACTGCGGTACGGAGGCGACTCCTTTCCCAAAGCGAAGCGCTTGTTTGAGTTCCAACCTCTGCAACATTATCTTTGGTACAAATTTCAATCTGTTTATACACGCAGACACACACACACACAGGGACACGTTAGCTTTTCACACACAAGCTCATATACTGGGACACATACCATAAATTCTCCCTCACACGTACACTTTACATGAACTGTGTCTGATCAGCAATTCTACTAGAGGTGAGTATTGACAGGCTTTGTTATTCATAGCATATTCAAGCTATTATATTCTCTTCTCTGCTGCCATAATGTTGTCAGTGTTGCGGAACATATTGGTAGCTATCATTCGAAAGCTCTTTTTTAAAAATACGTCTTGAGGCGTGACATTATTACCCATGAGCAATAAGGAGCCTTTTCAATGCCCAAACAGGGTCGGTTGTTCTTTTTATGGCCACCACGCTCTCGGTAAGCGCAGGGGTTCAAAAGGGCATGGCCTCTCTGCCCTCGCAACACGCAGACACCGTCTTTTTATACCTCCTTTAATCGAAACACTGTGTCCTACATCGCAGTTATGCTTTGGGCAAATTAAGGTCGCTATATTGATTTCATATTTGTCATTATACACCAGGCACTCGTGTGCTCACAAATCGTCCTGTTTGCCTTGTCCCTGTAGACATGTATCCCCCTTGTCCTGCAGTATATCATCTTCATAGAGCCATATTTGTACAAGAAGTGCATCGTATCTCCCTTTGTTTTGGTGTAGCAGAGCTTTCCCAGCTTGGGCTGTTGTCACTTTTCGAGGCTTCGTCCTTCCCAGGAGTCACTTAGCGCTATAAAGGAATCTAGTCAGGCGAGTGCTTTAAACATAGATTTGTTGTCTAGCATTTGTCAAAGGTCAACAGCAAACAAGCCCTTCGGTGGCCATTTAACTCTGCCACCGAACTTGTTCTTTTTCTCGCAGCGATTTGTGATTAGGAAATATCTCCAACCTCGCTCAGCCACTCAGCTCGGCTCAAAAACAGGTGATTCATAACGGGGCTAAAAGGTCACGTCAAGTGGCATGTTAGTATTTCACTTAAACTTTGATTAAAGATTTTTGGAAAAGATGGGAAAACGACTTAATATCGTTGCGGCCCTCCCCTCTTCTCGCTCCGTGCCCAGGGTTCTATATTTTCAGCAGAAATCAATAAGGTGGGAACTGAAGAAACTATTGCTGTGCTCTCTCTGGGAGCACTGATCATTCATTCATCCTCAGCCTCTCTAATGGATCATGGGAGCTCGCAGGGCCATACAAAAACCGACAGAGCTCTCTTATCCCTGCCTTCTTCTTCAACAACACAGAAAAGCAAGTTTCAAAGCAGAAAAACATGTTTTTTTGATTATTTTCATTACTCATTTAAGAATTCAACTAGATCATTCGCTGATTATTTTAAATTTATCCCACTACTGCGTATAGCTGAAGTTTCAGAAGAAAACTTTTAACACTACTGTGGCTTAAAGTGAGTGCAAATTATTAACCAAGTTTATTTCAGGTTGATGCAGCCTCCTGTCCTGTGGCATGCCGTGGTTAAAATACTTTGGGAAGCCCCTGGCAGATGATCTAGCTTAAAGATGGAAAGTTCGGTCGTAATCAGTTAATTATATCTATGCAGAGCTGAATAAGATTATAGGAGAAGCGAGAGAAATTGATGTTCTCAAAATCCCCCTTGTTTTTCTGAATTTCAATATTTTAGCCCTTTTATTTGTAGAAATCTGTAAAATGTGACAGACTCACAACTGCAGTACAAATGTCGACATGTCACTTTTGGGCAACCTGCCACATCCAAGAGTGTGAGATACAGTATTTCACGACTTTGAGGTCTCGTGTAATGACGGCAATAAGGAGGCACTTAAAAGTCCTTAAGAGTGACTGCCTGTCAGTACAGATGAGGGGAAGACTCATTTACACTTGTCTTGTATTAGCTTCTATTAGTCTCATTCATTCGTGAGACAATGGTGAGAGACCAACATACTCACCGAACGCTTGGATAAATGCATACAAATAATCGCTGCACTGTAAGCCTCTATGATTTACTGGATTATTCTGCATTCACAGTGGATATTGCACACATGCAAGTTCTCACATTTATCACGTCACATTCAGCAGACAAAAGGTCCAACGCCCGAGGCCTGGATAGGCTAAATAGACTCTGTGGCCCTCTCAGGAGTAATAGAGCGATAGAAAGAGAAGAAAAGGGGGGTATTGCCTGCCACCTCCCCAGTAGACTTTCTTTTTCCTTTCACTGCTTGCTACTGTATCTGACCACCGAGAACAAATTTCCAATGGGGCCGGGGGGAGCAGAGGTGTTACGGGACAATTTGTTAGCCGCTTGTTCATTACTGTAATATGAATGTAACTGTACGCGCACTCCAGGGACTTGGGCGCCAGCCACAATTACCGCTGACCCTGGTGTAATGGGAAACAAATTTGTGGGAATATTGCCCGCCATTCGTCTTTATTTACACGTGGTAATGAGCCAGTGTGTTAAAGTGTTCTGAGACTGTTCTGGTGGGAGACTTGGCCATCAGGGGAAGAGAAAGAGCAGCAAGATGTGGGGTCAGGATATGTGGAAATGAGGGAAAACAAATAGGACACAGTGGACTATAGACAGGGGAGACAGCAGGTGTGGACACCACTGCAACCCAGATGAGGAGAGAGCTAGTCAAATATGCAAAACCCCAGAAAGCCTCTCTAACAAAGCTCTATTTTTTTTTTTTTTATTCTAAACTATTTATTTGAATTAAAGCCAGAAATTCTACATTTCCAGGGAATTATATTGAATTGTACATTGAGCTGATAGAATAGTCTAAAATGAATCAATTGCTCAGCAGCCACACTGCCTATTATCGATCTCGCAGCATGAGATGGATGTGTTCTCCAGAGCGCCCGCCTGCTTCCTGTGGATTTGTTTCTTTACTTTTATGATATACTTTTGAAATGTGTTTTTAAGTGTTCAGCTACAGTTACCCTTAACAAACTCAAATGGAGCTTTTTTTTTTAGCCTGTTGTGCACTCATCAGGCTTCACGACCTTCATCTCTTTGAGGGTTATCTAAAAGCATTTTTTGGCCTCCATCAATCTGAGTAAGAGTTTTTAGATGTATATAATCATATTTTGAGGCAATCAGTGTGCTGGTATATAACACAGAGCATCTCTATAGTCTGCAATAATGAACCCACTCCACCCCACAAATGAGCAAAACTGAATGAAAGCACACATTTAAGCAAAAATATTTTCTCAATTAAAATAAAGCTCATCATCATCAGGCCTTACTTTATTGAAACATTCAGACATCACTGAGGACTAAGCTCCTCCTCATGAGCATACCTGTTTGTGAATGCGTCCCTGTAAATATACTGTATGCCCACCCCCACCCCTCTTCTGCACGCTCCAATGCTTTCTGAATAAGCGTCACTAAAGCAGCATTCAGGAGGACATGTTCCTGTCAAAGATGCTAAACCATGCAAGTCGGCGCTCGGGTTCTCTACATGAGTTCCCTTAAATGAGATGTCCGTGGGGATAATAGAACAGCTTGCGTGCGAGCTCTGTGTGGCTCTTTTCATGCCAATTAGACTCTGTGATATAGTCACAGCAAATGCACGGCTAGCACCGGGATGCCCATCTGATCACCGGCTCTGATCGCACAACGTGGAGCTGAACAGACAGAGAGGAGGCATTTAGGCACAATTTTTTTTTTTGGTTGAAAAAATTGCCAAGAAAAATTGAAATGTGAGGTGGGTTTAAGCGAAATTCTCATTGTCTTTATTTTGCTAAAACAGCGCTCATATCACCTATCACATCATGCAATAAGAGCAGAGTCACAGTCCTAAATTTCAGCATAAAAAAGACAAACCAGTTATCGCTGCTGTCAGTCTAAACTCCATCACTGAGCTAGATTTTAAGTGAGCGCTTCTCGCATCCTCTTTCGAATACTGCCAGTGTGACTGAAAGGTTGATGATGTTTAGTTTTAATTCTTGCCCCTTACATCTCTCTAGCTCCCTCTACTGTCCCCTCTAACTGCCCCTGAGGTGTTTAATGTGTCACTGAGAACATTAGGCCGTAGACAAAAAATAAAATGGCCTGTAATGGCCCTAATGAAGTGTGACAAGAGCACAGAACATCCCTTGCTGGCGCACAGGGCCCCCGAAATTGGATTAGTGATTAACCATGTTGTCCCGCATTGAGTCAAATGGCTGTGGCGACTCAAAAGTGCTCGGCGCCTACTCTTCTGGCCCACCCTGCTGGGAAGGGATGCCCCAGGAAAAGAGAGGAGGGGAGGAGGAGGGATGAGTGGAGAAAAAGGTTGAGCCAAAGAGAGAGAGAGAGAGAGAGAGAGAGGGATAGGAGACAAACAGGGAAAGGGCTGAAGGAGGGAAAGGAGAGAAGTGCAGTAAGGTGGGAGGGGGGTATCCCCGGGGCACATAGTAGTGCCATGTCTGGAGGCCCCACTGTGCAGTGAAATGAGAAAGGCTCCATGCACCTGAGAAACCCAGGAGGGGCCCGAGGCAATGGGAGAGCCTGAGCAGGATCCTCCCCTCCCTTCTCCCCTCTTCCATCCTCCTCCACCAAGCCGCTCCTGACATATATCTTGCCACAAGACAAGAGCGCTAGTGCAAATCAAACCCACTACCAATAAATTACCTCTTTCATTCTCCCTTTAGCTCTCTCCCCACCTCCTCCCACCAATGTCCTCCTTTGTGCCTGTTACCCCCGCGTCTTCCTCCCTTCCTTCCTCCCTGCCCGACTCCACTCAACATGCAGCTTCCCATTGCAATATAAACTTGGCTGTCAGAGGGGCAGTTGCGATGTGGCAAACTTGCCATTGTAACGGACAGCTTGACAAATGCAGGGGGGTGGTAGAGCGTCGTGGTCCACATACTATACCTCCTCCCTGTTACCCCCGGTGCACTGAGGAGTAGGAGAGCAGGTGATGCTAGGAAAGGAAGGGCGGAAGGAGATGAGAGGAGAGAAGAGGAGCCAGGGTGAAGAGAGATGTGTAGGGGGAGGGAGGGGGGCAGAGATAGAGAGAGTGACTTTCAGAGGGATAATGAGCCTTTGAACGATGGCTGAAATGTTGCCGTCAACCTGCCCTTCTGCTGCTGGGTAATTAGGTAATCAGTAAAGGCCTAATTATGGGATCAAGGTGCAGGGAAACAATTAGCAGAAAGTATTGCCACATAAAACGGAAATTTACGTTCTGCCAAAGCATGTTTAATTCCTGGATGTGTGTGTGCGTGTGTGTCGTCCTTCCTAAATAACCACATAAAAAAGGACATTTCCCTCGCCTCCTACCTGCCAAGTGAAAAGGTTAATTTTAATGAGCCAGTCGGCATTTGTGAATAAATATGGAAATTTTGTGGGTATATGATTGAATTGAATTTTGAAAAGGACTGTGGAATCTTCTGCTAAATGCATTTAATCGCTGTGTTAAATATCTTGAAATTCTGCATGTGTGTGTGTGTGTGTGTGCGTGTGTGCCCGCCTGCATGACAATTACAGGTTTCTGTGTAAATAGATGTACTGTTAAGTAGCCTCGTTGGTTTGGTAAGTGATTGCAAGTAAATTGTGTTGCAGGGGCCCCCCTCTGACTCAGCCACCCTGTGTGTGCTAGAATTTGGTTAAAGGATGGAGGCTTTGCAAAGACAGAAGGCAGAGAGGGAAAAAAGGATCACTCAGTGCGCTCAACAATGCACTGGCAGCCCATACAAACATAAAAAGGGAGAGGAAGAAAGAGAGAGCGCGAGAGACAAAATTGAGCTTAACAGCCTGATTCTTAACTATTATTTATCCATTATGGGGGGAATGGAGCTGAGGCACCGTGCGGGAGAGGATTAGAGAAGATTTGTGGGCTTTGCAAGGCCCTGTCCTCCCATCCGCATCGCTCCAGCTCCCAGGGGCTCCGCAGCCAGCGCCAGCTCAGCTTGTCTGATCATTTATCCATAATTAGAAAATTAATATTTTAGATGGCGCTATGATGAACCCATTATGGTGATGGGCCCCGATATCAATTATAACTTCAATTTCAATTTCACTTACAGCCACGGCAGCAAAATGGCTCCGGGTGGCGGAGTCGAGTGATGGGCTCGGTGCCACGGAGCATGACGAATACAGATCACTGCACATTAGGATGAGCAATTATTTGAACATGTATAAAAACTATTTACAAGCAATGTAATTGACCGGGGTCAGGGGGAGATGCGGGAAAAATGGACAGGTTGACAAATTTTTGTTCCTACCAAACAGAAAAAAAAGGAGGGATTTATTAATTTCTTTGCGCCTGTAATTGAATTTTTGAGAGGGGTTTCTTGTTAAGTCTCTCCTGTGGTCCAAGGGCTCATCTCCCACTGTGACCTTACATACATCTAACGCCAAAGACTGTCTGCCCACCCCCCATCCGCACGTGCACGCACAGATAGCCCCACATATGAGGGCGGGGAGCAGAAGAAGAAGAATAAAGAAAGAAAACAAGGAAAAAGAGAACTGTAGTGGAAAAGCTTATTCCTACATGTGCCTTAAATACAAAGGGAATGCCTGTTAAAGAGGTTGAGCATTTAGATAATGCTAAATCATATCTTAAATCTTATTATAAATTTAAAATAGAAAAAAATATTTATTAAACTGTATTTATTAACCCCGAGTGACAAGTTAGGCACCTTAACTTATATTATTTCTGGCATATGAATAACCATATTATTGACTACTTCTGATTGGATTAAATCAATATAGATTAGATTAGATTAGATTAGATTAGATTAGATTAGCACCATTATTGTTTATCTATCAATAATCTACCTTACCTGCATGCATGCGTGTATAACCCAGCAAGCATTTTCCCCATATTATCACATTCTTTCATAAATTTCAGGCGTTGTTTTCAAAAACATTTGTGCAAACATGTTTTAGCGAGCCTGTGCTTCTCATAGGGTTGCAGCATAAAGCGAGATTATGATCCATCATTCAGTCCCATCCGAGCATAGCGGAGAGGGGATATTACTATCTCGCCACTGCTCCAACAAGGTGAGATGAATCCCTGTAACAGCCCTAATCATACACACACTTCATCACCGAGGCTAAACCACTGCACGTTAATTATGTAGACATCACTCAAAATACACCGCTACACTGGGCCCTGCACCTCGGAGAGCTCATTCATCAGCTCCGTGTGCGTGCATGTGTGTGTGTGTCTCGTGGAAACGGAAAACAAAAGGTCAGTCAGGTGGACATGATTTTAGATAGCGTGCTTGTTCACTTAGTGGTCCATAAGGCATTTTGTTTTGGCTCTCGCGTCTGAAGAAAACAATGTTTTAGATAGCACAGCATAATAATAAGCCCATAAAATCTCCTCGTCTGTTTGACACTAACATTACTCACTTACACTATATCACAAATAGATTCAATTTATTTATTCCTTTAACCAAATATTATAAATATGCTAAATCTGAATGTCAGGGTATTTTTTGGTTGGGAGGTAAAATCAAATTTTGTCCATAAACCACATTATTTTTTATCTGTCATTTTTTATGTTTCCTTATAATTTAATAAGGCCAAACAGTTGTTCGGTGCAACTACTAATCCAAACATAGTTTTGTTTAAAAAAAAAAAGGCAACTGTTTCCTGTTATTAGTCCCGACCCAGGCTTTGAACCCTCCTCTTGCCCTATGGGCCCGGTCCTTGTATGCCTGTTCGACGCCTTGTTTTCCTCATGTCAATTTAATTGTTCACTGTCAGGGGCAGAGCAGCGGATAACAAGCTTAGCAAATGATGTCTGCTGTTGCTACACATTGATTAATATTTTACATGTTATTATCCTCTGTCCATTACCACAGCAAATTAAACTATAAATCACCCCCTCTGCCGGTGTCACCGGATCATAAATTGTCTCTCCCCTAGCCGCGTGCTGCGCCGTGCCATGCCGTGCAAGGTCTTCTCTTTGGTGAGACAACAAAGTGGGGAAAGTGCCTGTGTTCTTTAGCCTGAGTTATGGACTAGTCACGGTCACCATATACATCAGAGCCGTGAAAAATGAGGAGTTTGTTCTGCTATAAAACAAAAAGAAAAGCAGGCACCCTGCTGTTAAAAGTTTGTACCTGCTAGAAGTGGAAGTAGTTTTTATTAAAGTAGGAAGTGTGCATGGAAGGATAACAGTTACTTTTGTTTGTGAGCGCAGTTCTGATCTTAGCAGTGCGACTGTTGGCTCTGGTTTTGAAATTGACGCAAGCAATTTTAACATTCAAATTTATTTCCAGTATGTTACGGGTTTGTTTGCATTTATTTGTGATACCAGTTTGCTAAAAAATCCGCTACAGACATGGAGCATTTTGCTTCAGACGGAGGCACTGCTGCTGGTTTTAAATGGAAATTCAGATGGAGCTGTAGATAAATATTTTTTCCGTCACTGCTTAGACCCATTTTTCCCTGGATATCATCTAAGATATCAGATGACCTTTCCTGCCTTGTCATTTTTTTTCTCATTTTCCCCACGCCACTGGGAGAGATGCAAAGGTGCTTTACCGGCAGCTGGAAATCAATTTATACAGTCTTGCGTTGCATGTAGGGAGAGATGGAACAGAGCAGGCCCGATATAATGACACGGCCAATTGCATTGTGTTGGGCTGCGGGGGTCAAGTGGGGTCTGAGTGTGCCACGGATGCTGGCTTTGTTCGTACGAGGGGCATTAGGGAGGAATTACACAGTGGGGTCAAATGACCCACACCCGAGGAGGCAGCTAGCACCTTGGGCCCCCCAGCCCCCTCATCATCAGGCTGGGGAGATGAGAGTGACATGGGATGACACTCCAAGAGGAGGGGGTGGAGAAACACTCTCACTAAACACTTCACCTACTGATAGGTGCCATTGACCCTTCCTAAATCTCATCATCGTTGCGCCCAGCGTAGGGGGAGATGGCGTGGGATTTTCTCTGACATCCACTCCTATGCCCCCTTTCCCCCCTTTCCCATTCACACTATCAGCTGCTGTCCCTGTCTCTCTTTTACAGGCTCACTCATTTGTATACAGACGCATAGCCCTCGATTTATTTATCTGTCTGGCGGATGTAGCGGATGTCCCCTGCTGAAGATGGCAATACTCACAGACTGATCCCCTCTAAAGCCTGCTTAGCATCTCCCTGCAGATACAGTCCCTCAGCGTATTTCAATGATTTATCAATTTATAATGTTTGCTAAGATAGCTTTACTGCAGTGTCCCAGCGGCTCAACAGGCAAAAATGACCACGTGTACCGGAATCGCTCGGAAGTCTAACACAGCCGATCTTGTTCTGCGCATTATCTCGTCTGTCATATTGTCTAAAGCAGTCATAAATGTATTATTAAGATGGTTAATTTGCTTTCACATCAATGAAGGGTGGGGATCTTATAGTTTCCAGGGGGCGCCTGACCCTCTTACAGTCCAATGGAGTGCATAGATCTGGGGTTAAGTCATCTGACCCGGCTGGCTGGTCAGTTGCATGCTTTTCCTCATAATTACTGCACAGACAACCAAACTTTTTCCAATAAACACCAATCCATCCCTCAGACCTGCCATAACCTCTTGGCTTTCAGGCTCTGACATAACCTCTACCTATTGGTCTTGCAGAGTCCATCTGTCAGATTCTCTTTGAGTCATCAAATGAGACACTTTAGCACAAGGTCTGAGTTTGTTTTGTTTTTTTTGTTTTTTTTAAAAAACACTATGCGCTTTTAGAAAACGTCCAAATCCCGTTTGGATGTCTTGATATATGACAGCTGCTTGAAAGCATCAGAAAAGTCAAGTCAACTTTATTTGTATAGCACATTTAAACAACATAATACAGTATATGTCAATATATACACACCTATGTACAAATGCATATATATACACACATATTTAGACATATACAGACATGCCTACATCATTCAATAACGTTAAGCCACAATAAATATAGACAGAAATCAAAAGCCTGTGAAAAATGGTCTTCAAGAAGAGCTGTTTGATGTGTCGCACAGACCTGTTTGGTCTTGTTTTGTAAAAGCTTTATTGAAAATAACTCGTGACCTCTATATTGGCCTTATATATTCAAGCCAGAGCAATTCAGAGCCAAGCAGCTTGTTCTCACTGAGTTGTTTATTCAAGCATAAAGACAAACGCATAGGTAACTACTGCTGTCCGCCTGATCTAAGGTGCATGCAAAGAAGCTGGGATAAGGCGAAACATGGCTGCCTCAGAGTGAAAAAAAGACACAAAAATGAAAGCTAGATTAACGAGCTAAAAGAAGATAAAACCACAGAAGAAGAGAAGGAGATGAGAGAGTGCAAGCAAATGAGAGAAACATGAAGTAAAAGAAAGAAAGAGCAGAATGGCTCCTGTCAGCTGAGGCCCGCTGCAGTGAAACACTAACTGTAGCGACAGGCTGATGAGTCAGTGTCTCTTTAAATGGCAGCTTGTCAGGCCTTCAGCTCTGAGGTGGGCCGCCGACCTGTCAGGGCCCTCACCACATTAACCAGCTGACCCTATCATCCTTAACATTGCTCCACCGCTCAGCCGTCTGTCACTAACTCCACCATTTGGCTTTCCAGAGATTTGCCAGAGAGGGCAGGCACAGCCACCTCTTAGTGTTGTTTATTGATTTCTGACCCGCCGCTTAATAGTTTTCCCAGTCCCCCTGAATGGCTTTTGTAAGCAATAGGGTTTGTACATCTCACAGATCAATACCTTTTATATTTACAATAAAATTGAAACGGCTTCTTGGTGGGGCTCCTAGCACTTCGGCATTTGTCATCCTTCTGCAAGGGAAAACTATGTCATTGTCTGAATTAAAACATTTATTTCTGATTAAGAGAGTGTCCTATCTCATTAATTTTCCCCTTTCCAATACAAGGGGAATGGAATCCTATTGATTTTTGTACTTTTTACACGTCTCCACTACTGGGAAGATAATTGAGAAGTTAGCCAGAATAAATGAAGTTTCTAGTCTTGCAGGGCAGCCAATACCTTGGAAATGTGAGGTGTTTTTGTGGGAGCAGGCCTTTAATTTTGTGCCAGCAGAAGACAGGGGGACTGAACAAATTGGATTAAGGCTGGGGATGGGGTGAGTTTGGGGTTCTGGCAGCTTGGTGGGTGGGTGGCCGCTGGTGTACCAACACTGTGAGTGTGTGTGTTGAGGTGGGGTAAACTTGATATTACAGCAATAATAAGACCGAGAACCCACCCCACGTGCGTGCATAAGCACATTCCTGTGTTTACGCCATGAATATGCCCCAGAAAACGCAGATTAAAGCATCTTAAGGCCATTGACGGTACGTTGCCTCCCCCAGCTTATTGTTGAGGTAGAATTGAAAGGCAGTAATCAATGTTTGAACTAGACCTTTTTAACACAGCGGGCTCATTGATTAAGTGTTATCAAATTAATGAGACTGAATTAAGTTGTGGCTGTTTTCTTGTTCGGGGCTGCAGGGAAACCTTATTGTCTGAAGACATTTGAATTTTATCATACATTTCAAGTTGTTTTCTAATTCGACCAAATATTTACCATGCATTGTTATACGAATTGTTAAGAGGCTTATAAAAATCTTTGTTGATTCGTTTGCATACTGAGAGGGAAAACTTTCTGACAGGGCTTGATGACTTCATATGTAAGCTTTGTTGTTGTTTATGATCTCGTAAAACTGTTTTGCGCCCTGTGACAAAGAGAAAGAGAGAAAAGTCACAGGGGCTGAAATGTGGTTAAATGTTGCCCGCTCGCTGTGGCATAGCCACTGTGCAGATTTTGAGAAGCAGGGCCGTGTGGTCAGCTCCAGTTTGCACAAGCCCCGTGCAGCTGATATGGGGGTCGTGAGAGGGGTGACTGAACACAGCAATTGGACCTCACAAACACTGAAAGAGGCCAGCGTTGGCCTGCGTCTCATACTGCCTGATCTTGCTTCAGGGACTGAGAGAAAATGTTGTCGGACTCGGAGAGGGCATCGTCCATCATGGCCCCGGTCCGCCTGTCAGCTGCCTGAGTATGGAAGAAAAGAGAAGGTGAAAGAGAGAGAAGAGAGATAGAAGCCCAGGAGTCCACCAAGAAGGCAATTGTAAGGGAAACAGGAGGAGAGCAAGAAAGTGAAAAAAAAAGAGGAAGACAAGGAGACTATAGCCTCTGCAACCACTGACTCACTTGCCTGGCTTTCGGCCACAGAGCCCCCGAGCCGATTCACTCCTTTGCTTCATCCCTCCATTCTTTAGCCACACCACTTTCTGCTCTTTCTTTCCATCAAGTGTGCCCCTCTCTCCCTTCTCCATCACCACATCTTCCCATCTTTCCATCCTTTGGCCCTCTGAAGCCTTACCTCGCTCTTTCCATTCAATGATGCTTCTGTCCTTCCATCCCTCCTTCATGGACAGCTGAATGTGAGGCTGATAGGCTGTGGAGTGAGTGGGGCAGCTGCCAGCGCCCTGCAGCAGAACTATCTCTGACAGGCCACTAATTCAACCAACAGAAGAGAAACCACAACCAAACACTAAGATTATAGGTCCAAAGAGAGGGGAAGAAAAGTTTAGAAAATGTGAAAATGAACTAGGAAAGACAGGCATGGTGGTGGGTTTAAGACCTGGAGATCTTACTGTTACTCCAATGATGGACTTTTAATGAAAGTCTGAAAGAGTACAGATGAGAAGATGGATACCTGGGAAATCTGCTGTTCAGTTAAATTCAATACAGGAAGAAGCTCGATTAAATTACAAAGTTAGTGAACAAGCTTCTTTAAAGAGGAATCTAATAATGATTAGATATCTCTTTAAAAAGCATTTTAGTATATACTATGACACTCAAAAATGTATCTCATCCACATCAGCGCTTCTCCTTAAAATAACCCTTTAGGTAAAACTGCCAATGATTTTAGCTGATATGTACACAAGGACATGAACTTTATTTTCACGGATTTCCCGATGTATAAAGAAACTATGAGTGACATAAAAACACAGCATGCTTCTTCTGCAATAGGCCAGGCATTAAAAAAACACCACACCACCTCTTTCCATTTGTTTATCTGTATAAACGTACTCATGGCCGGCCAGGAACAGTGTTCAATGAACAGCTTAATTTGTGGATGCATTTCTATGCCTAAAGTAATCTAAGGAGGGATGCAGAAAGGTTGGGTACATTCATCACAAACACAAGCTTAACATAAGTGAAAAATTACAGGATTCCCAATGACCTTCCAACCAATCAGGCCTGGTAATTACACTCATTCATTACAAAGGAAGGGGGAGATGGAAGAATACAGAGATGACCCTTCAGGACAACAAAAATGTTTATAGATGGGAACAAAGAGGAAAATGCTAATGGCGCAGCTATCTGGCTGGATGGCCCTGAGACAATGCAGAATAATAATTTCCTATCACAGGCCAACTATAACCTTTGAGATTTCTACACGAGAATTTCTATTTATATGTCAGCAGCCATTGTTGCTGTAGGATGGAAGCACGGCATTATACACCTGAAACAGATGATAATATATCTGTTG
This sequence comes from Neolamprologus multifasciatus, assembly GCF_963576455.1. Lineage (NCBI taxonomy): Eukaryota > Metazoa > Chordata > Actinopteri > Cichliformes > Cichlidae > Neolamprologus > Neolamprologus multifasciatus. Next base: position 6,325,092 of record NC_140455.1, read on the forward strand.
TAATAGCATATTATTCCTAATAGAGAACAACCGATATAGGATTTTAAAATGTGATATTCTGATATATCGCCTGGGATTTTTTTCTTTCAGAGACGCAAAACTTTAACAGATTTCCTTAACTTTTTTTTTATGTGGAGTTATTTATTTAGTCATTTACTAGTTGGATCAGCTGATTGCTCTTTGAGGCATTCCAAACAGGTATGTTGCCAACAGGGAAATTGCAGAGTGCCTGCTGGTGGACAAAAGATGTAACGACAACACTCATAACGGGATTGAAGAGACCTTTTCCTGTTTCGTATTTACACATTTAATTTTCATTAATCGACAGTTTTAAATGACAGTAGCAATGGATCAGCAAATAACTAATATCAGCCTATACTAGAGCTCAACTGTGTCTGCCCACTTTTTTTTTAAAGGCTTTGGTTCTGGAAATAAGCTGCAATGTGACCATAACGGGGTTTTATTTGGATTTCTTTTTCTTTTTAATAAAGGGAAGTGGAAAAATATGCAAAGGTACAAGACTGCACACATGATTACTACTCAAAACCCATACCCATTGACTTTATTCCTTCTTGAATTTAACTCTTTCATTATGTTAGTATTCTATAATAAAAGTTTTGAAGAAAAAAATATATGTTGTGTTGTGTCTCTGTGTATTGTATAGCTTATCCATATAGTACAGCTCTTGGCTTGTAACTGCAAGCACCATTCAGGGTGTTTCTGAGGTTTCGTGTTCACTAAGTGACCTGAAGTTTGCAGGTATTTCCAATGACCTCCACCAATTAGAGTTGTCACTGATTTTGTGGGTAGAGTAGTTATTTTCCCTCAACAATGCACATAAAACATGTTTTTGTTCAAACATGTCCTGCAGAATAGTTGTTTCTGCCAAAGCACATACCATCATTCCACAATGTCAGCCCAAAGCAAGTCTGCTTTAGATACAACATCATGACTCATAATCAAAATTCCTATGGAGAATATGAATCAGATTTTTAATTACAGAATCGTATTGTTGAGCCAATAAACTGGCCAGGCTCTAATTATTATATTTTGTATCACTAAACTTACTACTTTGTTTCTGGATTTTTTTTCTCAAATAATACCAGAGATTTTTTTCTTGGTTATTTTGGACACATTAATTAGTTTAAAGCTTTAAAACTCATTCATTAATGTGACTCATCACACAAGCCAACAATTTTCTCAAAGCATGCATGTCTTTTGAACACATTTTGGTAAAAAAAAAAAAAAAAAAAAAAGGTCTGGGTTTTTTTATATTTCTTGTAGTAGCATGAGTGAAAATGTGCAGTATCTGTAATTTTGTGATAAAATAGCCTCTTTGCATTGGTTTGAAGATTAAACATAGCGTCAGATGGAGTTCAATTTGGGAAAAATTAGGATTACACCATCACTGCATTCTATGTCAAAGTGACACTTTATTAAGCATCAACTTCTTGCTACCTGAGGGATGGCTAGAGTATCTGCACTCGACTAAATAAAGTATGTAATCTTGAAGTAATTGCAGTGTTTCTTGCTTTAGCGGATTATGGTTATGTGCTATGTGTCACTTCCAATTCCCCTTGAACTATATATGCATCCAGCACTCAATAGGTTTTGTGAATTTTGCTTGGCTAATAGCTAAAGCGCCCACAGCATGCTTATTTCCCACGCAGTAACAACATGGAGATTCCTGGCGGACTTTAAATCGAATCACCGTCGTGCATAAATAGCACGACGCTCCGGCGCTGAACTTTTTGATTCATTCCATTTCCCAGACGATGGTAGCTGACTGCTTTTTCTCTGATTATGCAGATGATATTACTTTCTTTTTTCTTTTTCTTTTTTTCCTTTGTTGATATGTGTTTAGGTGTCATTTGCGCCCGATGATGTTCTCATTGCTCAGTTTACCGCGCCCATAATAAGATCACCTGTGGTATGAATACATTTCCCCTACTCTGCTGGTGTATTTGGATTTGCAGGATAAATGAGTTTCTCTCAGCCTCAAAGAGTGAGAGAGACAGAAAGAGCGGGAGCGGGAGAGAGAGAACACATCAAGCACGTTCTTAGATTCACTTTAGAGCTTGACACTTCGGCGCTCGGTCAGTAAATGGCTTTTCTACAGGAGGAGGTGGGATAGGGGTTTGGGTTTGCATATGTGTGTGCGTGTGTGTGTTTTTTTGCATCAACATCTGTGGACTCTTTGAGTCTTTTGGTGTGACTGCAAGACTGTATGTGTATTTTCTCATGTATCAATGTGTGTGTGTGCCAGAGAGAAGCTGAATTTCGCAGCCACATCTACATCCATTCGCCCTCTTTGTATTCCACCCTGCTGCCAAAGCACAGGCCTCAGCTGTCATTATTCCCTGTCCATCCACAGAGAAGTTATAGTTGGCAAAAAACCCATCAGGTGGGCAGGACAACGGATAATTGAGGTGATGATCGGAGCTGTTCAAAGACAATTGATAGTGATGGAGCCAGTGGGAGCGGGGGAGCTGAGCCGGCTGCCCGGGCTCTCAGGGGGCTCGGGGAGAGCTAGAACAGAATGTGGAATAACACATAGCATAGACGCTGCTGTTTATTATTTTCCTTCTTCACATATAATGAAATATTACACCTTACACCAAATATATTTGTAATTTATTCACTGAGAAATCATGATGGGGTGTTTTTTTTTTCTTGACAACAGCAGAGGAGTATGTAGAGGCCCCCGAACCACCTTGTGCTTTATTAATATACCAAATCCCCCTTTTGCCAAGCCTACCTCCATCGCACAGCAACATATTGAACTAGCACAGAAAGGCATGACCTGAACATCATATTTCCACCTGCTCCAATCCTAGTGACAAGTTGCCAAACTTCAAAATCCCCCAGAAAACCCAGTTAAGGCAAAGCAAGTTGTAAAGGCGTTTTTCATAAGCCGTGGGACAAGGGGGAACAAATGGAGGTTATTACTTTCCTCCTCCATTCCAAATAGCCCCCTACTGTCTGGCTGAAATAGGCCTGGCAGAAAAAATGTCTTAATATCTCACATCCATACCTGACATCATACTCTGGATTTTTCTATTACCCACTGGCATCTTTTTTATTCTTTTTTTTCCTCCATTTTTCTTTGCCCACACGCAAATGTTATCACCCAAATGTCATCAATTGTGTACATATAAAACCAGCCCCATAATGTTAACACATCTACAGATTGGCTAGTTTCAGGAACATGTATCTTTGAAGTCCTTGGATGTCTTTGCTGAAAACTTTCGTCTCTGCCGGTAAACCTGAAGCATGCCGGCTTTACCTGACTTGCATGCAGGTGTCGTGTTTCTAGGAATCGATAGGTGGTTTGACTCCAAGTGTGCAATATCAATAACTCCATCGCACGTATGGTGACACTTCACCGCTTAGAAAAAAAAAGTCATAGACGCACACATAAATGCACACAACGCTCTTACGTTAAGCAGGCATTGTATCAATAGCTCACTCGGTTGTACGAGGAGGTGCACACGCTGTCGCACACTCACGCTGTCACGCAGAGACACTGTATCGATAACTCAATATTTCAGGTGTCAGTCTTGTGTGGCGTGCCATGCCCCCTGAGTGGCGGGAGGAGAAAGGAGGTTGGCAGCAGAGGACAGGGAGGGACACTCCCTGATAAGGCCGTCACGCCTTTCAATACCTCCACTCGGCCTGTCATTAGCTTCTCTGTGAGTGTGTGTGAACTTCTGATTTGAGCTGGCATCGTCAGCAACTATCACTTGTACCTCCCTCCCCCTAATATTTACCACATACACACACCAGAATGAATACATGCGTATACGCCTTGTCTTTTCAACATTCTGCAGACTCCACCTTAAAGCTGGCGTATCTAGGAGGACTACCTACACTAAAACCCAACTGCACAATCCTCCACCGGTTCCCGAGTATTGACCCAAGCTGTCACCCTGTCCAGCACCCCTGACCCCACTCAGCGACAGGGGATCTATGATGGGGACGTAGGTTCAAATGATTTTCCTATAGCTTTAGCTGTCCTGTTTTCCCAGTGAGCTGATTGCTAATGGCAACATTAGAAAGGGGCATAATGGAGATTCCAAAAACAATTTGCTCCTTGGATTTGCAAACCCCAACTGTCTGCAGAAGTTACAAAAGGGCGATGAATGATTGATTTGTTTGTCTATCCACATACAGTAATGTTAAAACAAGGGCAAGAAAGTATCAGTTGCTCGAGGACTATGGGATTCTGTAGACGTTAAAGCTTGGAGCATCTGATTTTGTCTGTATTTTGTTTTGGAGCTGTCCATCTATCCTTCCATTAATCTCAGGAATCCCCTGATAAATTTGGCCTAAAGGTTCACTTGGGTTGAGTATTACACAACAAGGATTTACAAGTCAAACATCAAGTTCACTCTGACCTCACAAAACACATTTTGGCCTCAACTTAAGAACACATAGACTTATTATAACAACTGCTTAACAGGATAAAGAACAAAGTGATAGCATTTTATATCTAAAAAGTCAAAAATTCTAATTTCCTGACCATTATTAGATTTTAAAACTCAGGAACAAAAGAGGACATGAATGTGTATTACAACCTGAGTATTTGGTGGTCAGCAAAGACAAACAAATACTATTGTGATGTAATTACTGGACATTGTGATTTATTTAGGCATCAAGGTCCCAGGAATCTGGACTGTCTTTTGTCATGCTGTGTCTGCTGTTTACAATCAGAGAAAACACGGAAAACATTTTTTTTTAAAAGCACCTTAACTGCTGCAATGAAAAAAAAGCTGGAACTGTGAAACGGGGTCAAAAATACACCCGAAGAACAATTTTTGCTTTGAAACTCCACCGAAAACAAATGGAACACGCAGAGGCTGAAGCACAAAGCCTGTCTGATGATAATAAAACAGCCTCTGTGGTCTTTTATCTTGCACCTTGAGGATTAATGCTAATGTAAGTTTCTCTCTCGGCGCAACCAATAACATCCTGCCAAATACCCTAAAAAAGGATCCCCAGAGCACCCCTGATGCACCTCCATTACAGGCCTTATAATACCTGCCTGAGATATATGTATTTATGTGGCAGGAAATAACATTAGAGTGAATTGCCATAACAACTTTATAAATCAGGCAGGCAGAGGGATGGCAGGTGCAGGAGAGAGAGGGGGAGAGGCAGTGCCAAGGTGGCAGTAATGCTGATGAGAGGAATCTGAGATGGCATTCATCACCTCTGTGGCGCTTGACATAACACTGTCAAGAAAATGGGTTAAACCCTGCTTTGCTGAACTGAAGGCAACACCCTTCCCCAGAACATGGGATTTTCACCACCTGAACAGTGATTCTAAAGACACCAGCATAACCTTTTACTGGTCCTGCAGGTCGTCCCACTTCCCCATTCATCCAGTCAAACAACGACGTGTTCCCCATTAATCAAAAGTTACAAACAGACTTCTCTGTGTCATAACTCTCACGATGGGCTTTTCTGTTGATTGATTCCTATACACACATACCGTCTGATTACCATAATGTGTTCTTGTGGTAAAAATTCTGGCAGCGGCGGCGGGGAGTGAGGGTGGGGGCTGATGAGGTGGTGATGTTGGTGAGGGGTTTTGGGGGGGATGGGGGGCTGTTTCGAAGCGAGCGAGAAGTAAATAACAAATGGCCCGGACCCCACCTCATCCGGGGTGATTTCAATCCAATGTTCCATCATTGCTAGTGGAGAGAGGCGAGTGTTTGGGGTTTGGGCTATCAATTACAGATATGTGTAGGCAGGCAGACACTATCATTTCACTGATTGTCACCAGTCCACCGCAGTGACATCAGGAAGTGATTCATCAGTCTATTTTCTGTGACATTCGGAGAAAGATGACATGCTAGGGTCTGTGAAATTATGGGGCATCCTGAAAGAAGGGCTCTTTAACATGCTTGAGGGGCAAACACATTCTAATGCAGACATTTAACCTCTCTTCAGCTGCAATTGCTCTTAAATGACTCGGACCATTCATTCATTTTAGCCAAAGAGACTGGCTGCAGATGAAACTATGAGTATTATTTGTTCGCCAGCATGTCAGAAAGTTGACAACAGACTGAATCAGTGACACTGAAAACTCAGTTCTTTACATTTCATATATTAGTATTAGAGCCAGACTGATATATTGGGTGGGTCGATATATCGGCCGGAATGAGATATTGGACGACGTATCTGCATCGGAATCTATAATAAATGGAAATGAATGAAATGAAGACAGGAGAAACACCCTTAAATCATTTTATGAGTGTTAACGCAGCATAGTTTATTCAACTGAGGGAACAACTTCAACGACTTCCCTGTGGGCAAACATGTTGAAACATTACAAAAACAAAAAGCCAAATTGAGCAGGCGGCTCATGAACGAGTATTCCACAGCTTGTGACAGTTAAATTATTATTATTGGGGTTTTTTTAACTACATTGTCATATTATCTTAGTGATGACTCATAAATAACTACACATTAAAAATGTGAGCAAAATTTACGTTTCACAAACAGATTTGTTTCATATGTTTCAAAAAATACCGGCAGGTGTTATTAGAGATTGTTAAATCACCAAATATCGGCCTTAAAAAATCCTCCTCCTATGGAGTTATCGTCATCATCATCATTATTATTATTAATATTATTATTATTAATAGTTGTAGTAGTAGTAGTAGTATCATTATTGCAATAATAGTCATTATGATCAGAGCTACTACTAAATGGAACTGTTTTTGTGCAGTTCAAGCAAAAGTAAGGCACATGCAAAGTAATACTGTAATTACAGGGTAATTATAGAAAATTATAGGGTATGAATTCAAAGTAATTCCATGGTAATACTGACCAATAATTTTTTTGAAAAGTCAAATTTAATAAATAAGATGGGACACACACGTTTTTATTGACTTTATATTCCCTCCAAAAATACATAGCTGGCTGAAATTATTTGTCAGCCCTATATTATGAAAAGCAAGGATATCATTTTAATATCCATATTTGCAGATGTTTAAACCTCTGATTTCCACCACCTTATCATTTACACTTTTGAGTTGCTTTACACAAATGATAGAATAGAATGAACAAGAACAAGGACAGACAGGAGCTACAAATAACCTAATCAGTTTTCCTTATCTGCCACGCTGTCAGTTTTTTTCTTGATAAATCCACAAAAATGTATGAAAAAATGTAAAATAAATTCTAGAGCGCAAATAGTTTGTTTTAATCCAACCTAAAGCTATCCCCTTTAATATTTATATTGAATAGTCTAATAACCAAGTGGATAAGAACAATGTGATTTGTTCTTTGGCAGACACAGTAATCTTTTCACTGTGGTGAGCCACACAGCTGCACAGACACAAAGGAAACTGAGGAATATGTCCCATGCCTCACCCCTCACAGGTCATCCTTCCTCAGAGATTCATACCAAGTTGGTGGTAAGCACAAATGATACCAGCAGGCCAAACTTTAGTCCTCCCTATTGCAATTGTGTCTGTGAGCAGTGACTCTATCAATCTGCTGGCGGCTGGGAAGATTGCCTAATCCGGTAGCCAAGGGACTCTCATCATCAGTCTGCCTCTTCATTGTATGTGTGTGTGTGTGTGTATTTATGTGAGTTTGTATGTGTGTGACCATCCAGAGCTTCATTGGTGGGAAATGTATGTAGTGCAGTTCTGCTTAACATTATCACCCTCATTTGTAAACACAGTCATCCATCAGGCGCCGGCCCCCCACTTATCCAAACAGATGAAGAAGGTGTATGTTCTTATAATTTGCTCTCATCTCAGAGAGAGACAGAATAATAATAATCTCTCCCTGATGTACAGTTGCCCCCTTTTCCTCCTCCTCCTTTCTTTTTTTTCCATCGACTTTCATTCTCTCCTCTTTCTCTCTGGCTTGTGGATGGTGTATTAATGAAGCGGCCTAATTTGACACCCTGCCGCAGTGTAATGGATTAAAATGCAACAGTGCCATCCGTCTGCCAGCCACAAATAAAGCATGCAGTATAAATATTGTAATTCGTACCTATGATAGGAATCATGGTGCCACCTCTCGCCTATGCGATAATAATCTTAACTTGCTGATGTATTGCAGATTAGAAAACTCTGACTATGTGCATGTTTATGTGTGCGTTAGAATTTATGCTTGTTCTGCAAATAATGTCCATAAGTGAATGAACATCCACCTCTTATGGAAATATGGAACTTTTTTGTTTTCTAATCTTCTTCTGCATATCATTTATATTGAGTCATTTAATAAACACGTGCAGCAGAGTGTTTATTTGGAATTATTATTTACAAATAATTGTCATTAATATTTTATTTACATGATTATAGAATTCTTTATCAACATTTTTTAAACAATATTCTCAGTATTACTTGAAATAGGGCTCTCACAGTCTCAGTGTTGTGTGAGATTGTGTATGTTGATGCACAATTTTAATTATTTCACCTTTTTGTGTAGGAGACAAGATTTTGATGATTAGTTTGGCACAGAGTCCTGTTCTAAACACTAAAATAGGCGCAAGCACATGCAATGAAATCACACTCGTTGTTGAACGGAAGAGGAAAGCAACATATAAATCTAAAATGAACCCAGAGTGTTTAGAGTGAATTGATTTGTCCACATGGAACAATGTACTTTATGTACATGGGGTTACATTTATTAACCAAAGAATATGATGCTTTGTACCACAGTTGTTCATCTTTTGAGTCACTCATTTAACTGGGAGCTTTTTCCACGCCTGTTTACTTAGGCAAGTCTTTTCTTTTCTTTTCATCATCTTCATGTTCATCATCATCATCATCACCATCCACCCTTTCTCTTTAACAGCAGGTGCCTTGACTTTAACAACTCATCTTTATAAGCCTCTCAGCCTGTCAGCACTTTAGTCACGCTCTTGCAAGGAGCTTTAGTCCTCGCTCCTGATAAGAGCCGAGCCATTGTGCTCCCCAGCTTTGTCTGCAGCCAAACATGGGTGACGCACTGAGATAGTCATCTGTAACAACTTCATGAATGGACATGACACGTGGCGAGCTGCATGGGAAAAAGATCAGGCTGGCAGTTGTGGTTGGAGATGTTGTCGCCATCTGTTCAGATTCCTAGAGACCCTCGGATATTTAGACTACCTTTTTTATTTTTTCAAATTTCAACTTGGAAGCAATTGTAAAATAATTCAAATGTGCGACATTGCTCTTTCAAATTTTTTATTGCAGTGTAGTTTGCCTTATTATCTCGTAATATTCAATTCTTCTCTCATCATTAATGAATTACTGTTTATTGGACTTATTGAATGGAGTCCTTCACCAGATCTATGGTATTGGTTATGCATGGTGACCTAAAATCAGTCATCCTCTCAGCAGTATTGTGTCAGACTGTTGTATTCAGGAGTGAACCTCTTGTATAAGCACTCTTGCAAAGAGGGCCTATCCCAACCGATGCTTTCTGAATAGCAAACATCCCAGTTTCTCCATTTGCAATGTAGATGCGCGTGTGTGTTCTCACTCTCTATTGAATTGTTTTCTTAATCGTTTCCTTTGTGCCAAGAAGTAAAGAAAACAGATTGTGTTTGAAGAGCATTGGAAGTGCCAATGACCCCCGGTCACGACAGCAACACTAGGACTGCCAGAACAGCAGATAAAGAGCCAGATGGGTCAGCTGCTCTGTCCTTCCATGACTGCTAGCACCAACATTTTCTTAAAGGAGACAAATTCTGTTTTGTTTCTTGGCTTTTAAAGAATAAGAACCATTAATCTAGATAAAGAAAGAGCCCAGTGTTTTGATATAATCTTATTTATCAAAGGATTTGAATTCATTAAAGCAGTCTGACATCCTCTGACTGAAGTTTAAATGCATTAATAACTCTTCTTTTAATACAACTACTGAGCTTCCCACCCTGTGAGCACGAGATGTTATTCAAATAGGACCAAGTAGCTTAGTATGCGCTTCTCTTCTCTTAAAAAAATAGTCAAATTCTCAACTTATAAATGCACCAAGTTCTAGACCAATCAAAAGGCCAAAACAGTGTGTGATTGGAAAGTAATCTAATTGCCTTTCAAACCACCGTGGCACTTTCTATTTATTAAATCTCTTTTATAAATATGTATGCAGTGAAGTCACAACATAATAGGGGCCCTGGTGAAAAACAGGAGGCAGCAATGCAGCTGAAGGATGAGGCACAGGCCCTGCAGAAAAGAATGTTCCCCCAGCAGAAATTGGTTTAATTAATAGGACATTTTACATAATGATTACAGTGTAATTGCACCGACTAGCAGAGTGTCATTAAATATATCCTTGCTCCTTTACAACACCCTCCAGCTAAAAATAATGAGTTACATTGAAAATCACTGTGCAACAGGTTCATAAATAACATTTAAGCCCATACAAGGCAAGTACTTATAAATAATAAATATTTGCCTTTTGTAATTGAAGAAAAAATGACTGCCTTTTTTTTTTTTTTTTACACCGCTGCACACTGCTTTGTCCTGTTGCAGCTGTGGAAAGGAGATTTTTCCCATTTTTCCCCCTCTTGTAAGTGCTGAATAATTTATTTGCTGGCTAATAGTCAACACTGTCAACACCCGGTGGTTAAAATATACCTGTGTCCAGATAAATGCGGCAGCAGGCTACAAAGCGATTATTCCCTGCTTCCAGATATTTTGTTGGATGCAGTCCCTGTATACACTGCAGTAAATCACCGACTTCCAATTACCTTCCTCCATAAAATAAGGCACATATTCAAATCAGGCCCCCGAAGAGAGACAGGGACGAGGATAACTGAACCCGTGCCTGGGGGTGCTGACTGAATGTGTGCATTTATAAGGGTGTGTGTATGCGTGTGCGTCTGCGTGGAGGGGGCCCAATTTGTTTCACTGTGTAATGCTAATTCCATTTAACTACAGAATGACACTGCTCACGATCCCCTTTAATGGCTCTTTTATTCTGGCTGGGTTTTTATGGGTTTAAAAAGTTGGCTACTGAAATATTTTCATTAGTTTTTCTTCAACAGAAGGAAAAGACAAAAGTTTCTCCTGAATATTGCCCAAACCAGAATGAATGAGTTATGATCAAGTGCCATGATTGCAGAATTATTAAAGAGGTGGTAATTGTTCTCAGGGGGTTGTTGCGCTGGAAGTGGATCTATCAATCATTTTATCTTGGAGCTTGGTGGATGTTGGCCCTGTTTAAGTCCTTGATGCTGTTAGATAATTATTTTTCATCATCAAAAGTCAGCCTTTTTGGAATAAGTGAAAAAAACACGAGTGACTTTTGAGTTGTTTTCAAGTTTACCAAATTTAGGCTCAAATGGAAACAGAAGTTATAACTAGTAGATTTTTTCTTATGATTAGAGCTGTGAGATTAGCAACAAAATCCAATTTGTTTTCTCTGTATCCTCTATGTGAATGATATACTGTAGGTATTTTTAAAAATGAAATGACAAAAACAAAGATGTGCATTTTAATTGGTGTGTTCTTGTAGGGTTATGCTTAGGCTTTATGAAGTGTTCAGTAACTCGCTTTCTATCAGAAAAGCTTTCAGGAATGGTGGTGGCTCAGGAATTTTATATAGCACCCACAGTAACACATGTAATATAGATGGAAGAGTGGGACCGAGCAGGTATATCCGTAGTTCTCTGTACAGACATGCTGTTACTGATGAAAGAAGAAAGAAAGAGGCACACAAAAGCCTGTGAGCTTATTTTCATCTTCCAGCAAAAAGAAGAGGTTTCCCAGTAATTTAGCCTACCTCTGTTTTCTAATCTTTTAAAGTTAGGTATAAAAGTGCATACTGTTGTGCTCACAAAACACATTAGCTTACTTAATGTGTTTTGTAAGCTTATGTCTAAAAAAGAAATAATAACACATAAAAAAATGAATGAAAAAGTCACTGACTTTGAACACTTAAAATATGGTACACTACTTAGAACTTAGGGACACATATTGAAAGTTTTATTTAGCGATGTTAAATAACATACATTTAAAATGTAATATGTAAGGTGTAAGACCATTATTCCCAATGCACTGAAAAGAACCATTTTCCAGGCTTCTCACTTCCAGATATAAACGTCCTGATATGAAGGGTTGTCAGCTGACATTAGCTTGTTTTGAGTGGTCACATACCAGATATCTTTACCCAGTTTATGTCATTTGATTTCTGCTCTTATAGATAATGATCTCTCACATGGGTGCTTCTCTCTGGGCCTGGTTCTGCTGGAGGTATTTTCTATCAAAAAGGGGTTCTTCCTTCCCACAGCTGCCAAGTGCTTGCTTGAGGTGAGTGTTGCTGTGAATTGGTGCTGTGTAAATAAAACTGAGTTGAATGAAAGGAACTCAATTATGTAAAATTACAGCTGTAGTTATGTAGTAAAAACTAGAATTTTTCATTTGGAACAAGACTGCAGTTGCCTGACTGAATGTGCTTAGTTAGATTAAACATTGACATTAAAGCTTCTGGGAATTTATATAAGTCAACGCAGTGTTTTTTACAGAACCACTTTTCTGTATACGTGAACCTTTTATTTCGACGACCTCCCGCGCGTCTTTTCATTACCAATCACTCTTGTCTCGGTTTCTCTCCTCCACATCATGCTATCCTTCTTGTTCCTATTGAACTAGCACAGGGGCTCTGATAAATGCCTGCCCAGGTATCATCATCGTACATGCAGATTCCCCTCCGACGTGATTCACTTTTGATCAGCTCCTCTCTACGCTGCTGGATAAAGAACATTTAGGATGCTTTCCTCGCTGCTCGCCTCCTTGCCTCTGACTCTAATAAATATCCCGCTTTCACTCCACTCACACACACATACACACACAACTAAATGTTACAGTTTCTTACCTATATTCTGCAGGAGACGCTATCAATGGATTGTATTTATGCAGAATGCATCAATAACTGGGGAAACTAAGAGGCCTTGTCAGGGATGGGGAGTTGTCACAGGCGCAGGGAAAATGGCGCGCGGTGCTCGTCTGAGCGGCAATCAGCCCATAATCTGAGTATACATCAGGCCTCTGTGACATGGAAATTTCCTGCTCCTCTGATCTCATTTTCAGATGCAGTAATCACAGGGAGAGGCACTCAACCTCACCGAAATGTATAAATAATTTTCATTCAAACATATTAACAGTCAAAATACCAGAATCCATCACGGCATGGGGAGAGCTTCTTAAGAAGCAATCAGAGCCTCTGCATGTGTTCTTTGTCTTTGGCAGCTTAGAGACAGGGCGCAGATTACTTGAGCGAGCCCTGTTTTACATAATGTCCTACCCCCTTGGTGCTTTTAAACTTTCCTGCCGATCCATTACGTTTACCGAACCCAGTTCCCTGCCCCTCTTTAATATCATGCTTCCTTGGGAAGAAGATCTGGACAAGGGTTTAAAGACCTTTTTATTAAGGCAGGCATGTGGGCCTCCATCCATCTTCCCCAACCAGCAGACACGTTTATGTTCCATGGACAGGTTATGTACCGCCATCTTAAAGAGCAAAAACTTGCCCTTTTTACTTCATTGAGGGAAAAGGGAATTTTGGAGACAAGCTGGTAGTTTTCAAGGTTATAAGGCCAGATTTGTCTTAAGGAGCCGACTAAAATGCTTCTTGTTGTGTGCCACCTAACCGTGTTGTCTTTTTTTCCCAGCAAATTTAAATGAAAGACAACCGTGAACCTGAATAGAGACCCCCTTTTTCTACCCAACATAGTGTCATAGGTTCAACACATTTATGTCTAAAGCTGTAAAATGGCATAAACCAGGCATAACACCATCTCATTAAAGCAGAGCAAAATATCCCCTTTTTCATGCTAGAGGAGAAAGAGGATGTTAGCGCTATTCACAGGAGGTGAAAATTAAGGCAGTTTGAGCTTGGAAGCCACCCGAGCTTGACAGGACATGGGCTGCAGTTTTATGTCACATCGTTTATCTGCAGTTTATATTTTCTATGACCGCATTGTCTCTTTCAAGAACCTTTGGAAAATACACAAGCTGTAAAAACGGCCACCTTTTTTGTCTGCATTGTACCTCACAAATGCTAATGTTTTTGTAACAGTTGCAGCCTCCTAATGATCCACACGCACTTTTGTGCAAGATATTTCTCTCCAATATTGGTTTAAATGCTTTTTCCTGAGCAGCAGATGTTGGGTCAGTGAAGGTGGAAAAAAGAGGAAAATAGGAGAGTAATGAAACATTCTGAAAATGGCATAAAGCTAGTGAGGGATGCCCTCATCATCAGCGATAAAGCATACTGAACCGCGGCAAACACCCATGGATCACAACCCTTTTCATTACAACAGTAAGAGGATCCATACTTTCCATTTCTCACCATCGGCTTTAAACGTTAAAACCAAAACTTTGATGTAAAGTTCTATAATAAAAAGAATAATAATGGTTCTCTGTGTACTTACTGATTAATGGGTTGGATCTTAGCAGAGTGCAGACAGACAAGAGAATATATTTTCAGAATTCTTTCAGGTAGAATTAAACTGAAAGAGAAACACATTTCCTGAGCCTAGTTTTTTGGTAGATAAACGCTAGAGGCCGAAATCTTCCAATTGCACATTTTTTAATCATTTGATTATAATTTAATCTAACACACATCATCTGAAGTTCTCTAGAGCTTACTAAATATATTTTAAAATTGACCTAATACTTATATATATGTGAATATGATATAGAAAATAATGGTTTCCCTACGTGTGCAAGTAAAATAGAATAACAGTGACAGTATTAACATATAGCTTGGATGTTTATGATGTCAGAGATGTAAGAGGATATCCTAATATGGTCATTACAGGCACAGATTTCCTTGTGAGAACAGCCCACCTATTGTTCAAGTCCTATGTGTGAAGGGCAGCCAATGGGAAGAATATTGGAGAGGGAAAGGTGCTATAAATGCTTGTTTCATAAGGGGAAGAACTGAGGTGCTAATTCAAGGTCTGACATGAGATAAATGAAATTATGAGAAGTGAATCATGCAAAGTGAATCTATTAGAATCCGAGAATTAAAAATATAGAGCTTGTCATGAGTGCAAAAGATGCTTCTTTAAGTAGCAAGAAACAGGGACTGTGATGGGTGACAATCATTGAAGCCAGAGGCAGAAATTAGTGTAGGCCAACTTTTGCTATTTCTATTTAATACGTTTGATTTCTGGAGCTCAGCACTGAATGTCTATGGAGCACTCCGCCAACAGCAACCCCTAACTGGGCAGAAGGCCCTTATATGCTGATCCTGACGAGCCACACTGTGTTTGTAAGGTGTTTCATAAAAGGAAATAAAGCCACGCAACAATTTTCCATATTATAAATCATAATAAAAACTGCCATCAACACCACCTACATGTCCTGCATGGACATTAACACAATATAGCCCTTAAAAAAGAGCTAAAAACACCTTAAAACACCAAGAAGCTCCTCCACACTATTTCATCTTCCGTCTTTGCTGGAACTTTGAATTTGTGTTCAAAATCGCAGGGACACATTTGCCTCGATGCTTTGGAAAGGATGAAAAATGGGTGTGTGAGTACCGCACTGTGATTAGTACTCGTATTTGCAAAAGATTTACCCACATTTTTTTGTCTTTGTCTTACAGACATTGTCCACCTGCTCAAGCATCTGTTTGACAGAATCACAAACAAAATGTTCAACAAATAACCAGCAATACCAAAGAGTTCTCATGTCCAAGTTTGTGCCTCTTAATGTGCAAATGGTTTTTGTTTTGTTTTTTTGTTAAAGTGCACAGTGTTAACTAAACATTGCAGAATTGGTAGCCACATTTAAAATGCTAAAATGGTACACGCCGCTTATTCTCACAAAGTGAACAAGGGCTGCACTGCAAAACCCACCTCCTTAATACTAGGATAAATACACTTATTTTTGGTGAAGTTTTGCTTAAAACAAGTGAAATTATCTGCCAGTGGGGTAAGTGTTTTTTTCTTATTAAGATTTCTTGAAATAAGAACAATATCCAGATTTAAATAAAGCTAAAAATAAGTATTTTACACTTATTCCAGGCAACAAATCAGAACATTGAAACTTAAAATAAGCTTTAACCACTTATTCTAAGGAACAATTAGATAGTTAAATCTTAAAATAAGCCTTACACACTTATTCCAAGCAACCAATCATGGCAATTGAAACCTAAAATAAGATTTAACCACTTGTTCTAAGCAAAATGTTGAAGAAATTAAATCTGAAAATAGGCATAAAACACTTATTCTAAGGAACAAATCAAGGCAAATAATCTAAAAACTAGTACATTAAATCATTTTAAAGATCTTAAAATAAGTTAAAAAATAATAGATTGTAGTCTAAATCTTCTTAAATTCAGTGAAATAATCTGCCAGTGCAGTAAGATAATTACACTTGATAAGAATTCTCAAAATAAGAAAAATAAAGCCAAATTAAAGCAGGCAAAGTATACTGTGTACATGACCTTTATTGGAAACAAACTCTCCAAACAGTAACAAATATTTCAGTGAATCATAGTACACAAAAATTTAAAGACACATTGTAAGTGTAACATTGTTATTTTGTGTTCCTTTTAGAAGTGCTAAACCAGTTAGCTACTCAACATATAAAATGTAATAAAAAGAGCATTTGCAATTTTAAACACAATTTGCAGAACAGATGTGTTTAAAGAAAAAAGTACTTTGTATTACATTAATAAGAATAAAAAAAAGAATTCAAGTGTAAATTGCAACTTCAAAGCTATCAGGCCCAAACCTTCCAACACAGACCTAAGTTACATCTTGCTCAAACAGCTCTACGTTTCAATAAACATTCCTACAGCCTGCCATGACTTTTTTGTATGAGCCTGTGGTGTCTTGCTCATGGATTTTGTCCTTTAACACTTCAGTCTAAATGACAGACAGAAGCGTTGCCACACATTTAGGATAGGTGAGATGCAGGGTGTAGTAGTATGCCATAAGATACAGCAAACCTTCTCCAAGGTCATCTGTGGTCAAATGTGGTGATGAGAGTGGTTCCAACTGCAATAAGACAACGGGACCCTTCAAAGAGCAGAACGGGGCTGACGCTGGATCTTCTATTGGCAAAAGAAAAACAAAGACAAAAATTGTACAATGTACGGAGAAACTCCAAAGCTATCAGGGTAGTTCAAGTATGTATTAGACTTAGACTTCACTTTATTGATTCCTTTGGGGTGCACCCTTCGGGTGATACATGAATGATGACAACCATAGATCAGATGCGCTACAGACCATATTAATGTTATTTTTCTTTAGATTGACAAATACTGTATAGAAAAAAAATAAAATTATATATATATATATATATATATATATATATATATATATATATATATATATATATATATATTCATGCCATTGAAAAATGTAATAAATTCTGCCTCATCACCGTTAGGATTATGTCTTTACACACTTTAGGAAATGACAAAGATACTGCACCTGTGATAGTTAAATATGTAATTATTTCCATTTTGTTTTTAATTTCTTTATGATTTTCTTTATTTTTATTGAAATTTTCTTTATCTCAGTGTTTGTGCCATTTCAGATTTCTGCACACCTTTTCCAAATATAAACTACATTGTTGGAGGACTTGGCATGGATAAAAAGGCCATATGCCAAATAAACTGTTAAAGTGAAGGCTTTATGGGCATTATTTGATAACAAATATGAAGAAACACAGACCTGAAGGACATCAATCAGTGCTTCACTGGCATGTCCCATCTTCTTGGGTGGTGCAACTTGTGATGGGAAGAAAGTTGGTAGTGTCCTGAACAGGGCTATGAACAGAACAGGAAAGAAAGAACTAAATCAAATTTCACTTCAATATTCAATATTATTGCCATAATTGTAATCTTTCACTTACAACTGTTGTCACCAGAACTGCTCCTTGGTGGCAAAAGCATGTTTGATCCACCACTTGAATCTGCATCATAATCTTCTCCCTGGTCACATGGTGAGATGTCCATGAGACGCCTTTTCTTTAGTCTCATCCTAAATAAGAAAACGAAAATAGTTATATTACAGGAGTCCTAAACAAAATGTGTCGTGCTAAGTGTTTTTAAATCAAAAGCGGCAAAACTTGCCTCTTTGTGAACTTGAGCCCACAACTGTTTCCTCCTCATAAAATTTTCAGGCCCTGGAAGCAGGTCCCTTAAATCGTCCCTACTGAGGGTGTGGAGCAAGACCTCATCTATGTCTGCAGCTGTATATAAAAGTCAGTAACTTTCAGAAATGTAAAAGTTGTACAACAATTCCAAATTGTCATTTTGTCAAATACATTTAAATGTAATTTAAATATTTTATTGATCTGACAACATAAAACTGATTCTATGTACGATCACTGTCAGTGTGTGCAACACAAAATTCATTTAGACATTAATTTGCATAAATATGCATATGCTTGGCCTACCATTTAGAACCGAAAGGCTGCAATCATCCAAACCCTCCATGATTTACTGGTGTAGCTTTTGTCAGAACTTTTCCCTGAGGAAAGAAAAACATATGTTTGGGTCAAAAAGAAAAACTGAGTCAAGACACCACCTGCCATGGATCCAAAGTCTATGCAATCAGACACATGGATAAGGTGCAAAAGACAGACCAAGTAGAGCCTGTGTTAATTCAATGGTTAAGTCTTATAAAATTGCTCACTTAAAATTTATGACAAGGCTATTCCAAACTAGTTTTCAAACTAAAACTAATAGTGCCCAACTGCTTGTCAAATCATTCAACAAATGACCACAGCTCAGATTAGGCCACTTCATCCATAAGAAAAAATGTTACCTCGGTTCAGCAAGGTTAAAGTGACCTGATTGATATTAATAGTTTACAACATAAATAATTGGAAGCAAGTTCACATCTTCTCCAACTTACAAGTTTATATGATTAATCATAATCTGTCAGAAATGAGGCTTAAAGTAAATCTATAGGTAAAGATGTCTTTCATAAATGTGCATTATTTTTATTCCCTTGTGTTATCTTTAATTTCCTTACCCAAACTGGACTTGCAAAAAATAGTAAAATAATAAAATTTGAATAAACTCATGTTGGTTAAATGTAATTTTGGTCATAAAACAGTTAACTCTTGATAACTTAAGTAAATCCTCATTTAAGTTAAATATAGATCTGTCCAACACCCCTGTCTTTTTCCATAACAAAAAACAGCATTGTAAAGTTATGAGCCCGATTGCGAGATTTGTCTCAAACCAGTATCGGTCCTCCCAAGTCGCACACACAAACACACCAAGCACAGTGCAGACAGAGAGCACGCGGCTTAAGAAGGAAAAAAAACACCGCAGCTTTTTATTTTCCGTGGGTGGGAAACACAAAACGGACTTTTGCAAAGGCGGATATCAACTGTAGTTCTTTTGTCATATAGCTATGTTAAGTATATTGAACACGAAGCTAAATTTACCTAACTAGCACCATTAATAATTTTAAACTATCACTGCATGCTAACAATTTCAGCATACTGAATAGAACTAAGCTAGCTAGCTGGCAAGCAGTTTTGGCTACTACCCATTGGTAGTGAACTGATAATACTGCCTCAGTAAAACTTAATATTTGACCACGACTGATGTTACTACAGTTAGTCAAAGCTAAAAGAACCCGAAATGTTTGTAAGCAAAAGTTAATTACCTCAACAGAATCCAGTCCGAACCTGCTCCCTCGTGTCCTCCGATTCAAACAGTGAGATAATGGACAGAGCCACTTGAGGGCAGCCAGGGGGGAGGTAGGGTTACACATTTTCGTCTGTGTAAAGCTTGTAAAACGTGAACATAACATGCATAATGAACCTGCATTCGAAAAACTAATTTTAACAAATAACCCATCAATTACTATGACTGTTGTAGTCGTCTTTACAATTACATTACTACACAAGTTAAATGCAGACTTGGTATAAACCACCCCTTCAAACTTGGTATTGACCTCTACTACTCTGCCCGCCAAGAACTTCTTTCAGGTCTTTTCCCCAAACAAGATGGCGTGTTGGAGGTGTGGGATTTGTTTTGTTTTTGTTGCCTTAACAGTAAAGTCTCTTTTGAGCCATATTAATACAATTCATAGCAGTAGTCCAGACTTTTGTGTGATATGTGGGATGGTTGTACCGAGGAATACAGGAACCTAATCTAGTGCTAATACATTATTTAACTTTTTAATATGAACTAGACTATGGAACACCAAAGTGTTAAAACGTGTCATTTAATTTTTATTTTACATTGTGTATTTTTATAATATTTTATTAAATATTTATTTCACTACGATTCTTTTTTGTAATAATAGAAACATTTTGAGACACTTTAATTTTAAGCACCTGTTTAAGCAGCAGCCAATGAGCGTTCAGGTCCCACCCTGATTGCCTGAATAAGAAATTCAGTTGTTAAATGACCTCAAATAAATACACCATTATGAAAAACCCCATTATGAAACAAAAACAGACTTTGGGAAAAAGAGATTTTGGAATATAAATTCATCGAATTTAATAAAATGTCTCAAAAAATGTTCTATAATTCATAAAAAAAAATTTAATGCTACTTTAGCTTCAAGTGACAACAGATTAAAACAATCCCCTGGACAAATGCTTATATTGATCAAGATTTTGCCATTCTTTTATCAAATTTATTTTGGATTTAATTGAAATTGTTAAAATACTTTTTGCCCCAGTTGTGTCTTTACAAACTGTGTCCAAACTAAAAAAAATGATAGAAGATTACATGCTGCATCTTCCCTCTCAGATTATTGCCCTGGGACCTGTAATTTGTCATACGTGTATGAAATAGAGTCTAAACGCAGTTTTTTTAAAAAAAACAATGGTCAGCCAAATTAAACTTTAAGAATGTGTGCAAGTCTCTTGTAAACCACAATCAGCTGCTGGAGTGTTGTCAAAGTGAAGCAGGAACTGAGCATCCAATATTTGTAAATGAGAAAGGACTAGGTCCTGTATCAGAGGTTGCTAATATGGAGTTTTTGGTGATTGAAGATGCTATACATTATGCCGTTAGAGTAAAGTGGCTTATTTTACATGGTAACAAATACATCTGTGACACGTCTCAGGTCTAAATATACCTTCCAATGATTGACTTTCTTATTTCAAGGAAAAAGGTGAATGTTTCTTATTTTAAGATAATTTTTTGTTTTACACTCTATCTAAAAGCTATTTTTGCTTGAAATAAAGGTGAAATGGTTCATTTTTAGATTTACAGACTAAATAAGAAAAAAAAGGAATATATACTTAAAACAAGTCTAATCATCTAACACATGAGACTGGAAACTAGTTTGTAATGTTCAAAACAAGATGGACAAGATAATCTGGCTAAATTTAAGACAATAAATCTTGTTAAGCTACAAGAAATTTGCAGTGTGGCTGTCATATCTGTTTTTCCTTTTCTTTTTCTTCTCTTCCTCTCCTCTCTCTGGCCCTCTAGACTTTTAAGGGCAACAAGGAATTATGATTCAGTGGAGTGCAGTGGCAAAGCCCGAGAGATTCATAGACAGTCTCAATGATAAAGTCCAGTTCAGGAAAATCGCTACTAGTGCAATAACAGCAAGAGAGGGTCACAATAAAGTTTAGTTTAATGACAAGAACAAATAACTTTAACATTTGGCTGGGGCGCTGAACTCCTTCTCTAGGATCGCATCTGATATATCAGCAAGCAACTGGCCGTGACTGCTGGGCGATTGTGCTCGCCACTCTGGCACTAGTGATGCATGCGGGGTCTCGTGGCAGGTGTCCATTTTATAAAGTTATTCAGTTGGAAATGTTGGACTCTGGCTGAGGCGTAGGATGGGGCGGAGAGGCCTGGCTAGATTATTGTTACAGCACAGCTGACATCTCCCAGTATCCTCTCTGTGCTGCTACCTGGCCCTGGGACCCTACATAGCTGTTAGCCTCAGAGCATCCCACAGCCAGAGGTGATATCAAGGCTATTTCTGCAGAGCTTGGAGCGACAGGGCCACTTAGACACTAATCGCTGCACAGAAACGACACAGAGCAAAAGAGGAAATTACAGGTGACCAGCTGTTGGTCAGTTTATTCGTCTGTAACTGTCAGCCATTAGAATTATATGAGTTCAATTCATGTTTCACATTAAATGGATTTGCAGCTGAAAGTTGTTTTCTTGATTTCCTGATTAATTGTTTAGTCT
Organism: Neolamprologus multifasciatus; assembly: GCF_963576455.1. Taxonomy (NCBI): domain Eukaryota; kingdom Metazoa; phylum Chordata; class Actinopteri; order Cichliformes; family Cichlidae; genus Neolamprologus; species Neolamprologus multifasciatus. The sequence goes on from NC_140455.1 coordinate 6,347,202, forward strand.
ATAAAATGTACTACTAGGTACTAGTTAAAATCCAGATTACAAAATCTGAAAGGTTTATGTGGCCTGTTGTATCCAGCCAACGGTCCTAAGACAACAAAATATTCTGATTTTGGAAACACATAAACAGAAAGTATTTGCTACGTGCAGAAACTAGGCTAAGTTATTGAAATGTCGTGATGCGATTATGAAAACAATTTGCTAATTGTTTCATCTGTTAATAAGCCAACTCTTTTACTTTTAGAATTGAGTTACTTGAGGTAGTAACAAATTAACTAGACATGAGCCGTTTTCTACCGTTAATGGGTTTTCAAATTTTTGCTTTGCAAGCTGTTCTGTCTTCTATCAGCTTGTTAACAACAAGTGTATGCATGGGTGCAATGATGAGAAAATTCTATGGATGATAACAATATTTAATTTGCAGTCACAGCAACCTTTGACAGGCTACTTAGCCCCAGTGAGTGATGAGCACTGATGGCCCCGAGGTGTTGCAGCATGGGTCTGCGGGGCAGCTGCTGGCCTGTGGCTGGATCAGGGGTCCAGGCTGGCTGCAATATTGTCAAAACCAGCAGGAGAGGCCATGCATGGACACTGCTTCGCATACTTTAAGTAATATGGCTGGTTGCTAGAAAACATGTCTATGATAAATTTAATCCAAGTATTGGAATGGATAGCAAGCTCTCAAAAGTCTTTTTAATGAACTTTTACCTGAACTCCCTCAGAGGCTATCTCTCTCCGTTTGCCCTCTGAAAACCCCTCCTGTGTGCGATATGTTGTCACATTTTTAGTTTACATGGCCTGAAAAGACCCATTTGTGCCAGCTATTGTTGAACGCAGGCCTCATATGCAGATCTGCTTGAAGGGCCATTATCCAAAGAGAATGTGGGAGACAAAGTGAAGACAGGTTAGTGACAAATGATCAACCTGATAATAGGCTGTAAGACACGCTTACCATGCTAGCAACACGGTGCACAGAACGGACGCGCCCCCTGTCGAAAACAAACAATGTGCTTCCAATCTATCATCGTTGATCCGTGTCATCACTATCCCTCTATGGCCATGCGGGCATCAACATGACAATGCAACATGCAGGGGCGGCATTAGCACGATAGATTATTATCACAGAGAATGTGGCACAAATCTCTTATGAAGCATTATAGCTGGTGTGGAGAGTAGCAAACAAACAGATTGATGTTGTGCTCCCTCTAAGGAGGCAACTTGGCTAAGCAGAGACTGTGTGTGCACGTGTGCCTTTGCATGCATGTGCACGCGTGTGTGTTCGTGTGTTAGATGGCATCGCAGGTGAATTGTTGTGCGAATTGTGTACAGGTTGGGCTAATGTCGAGCCCCCGGGTCCTGTTCTGTTGGCAAGCTGATTGGTGATTAGAGATATAATTAAGAGCAGCTTTGACACAGACACAGTCCTCCACCTCCTCAAGCTCCTTTGTCACCCCCCCGCCCCGAACACACACATACACACTCTGACTAGCCCCAGCCACCCAACCCGCAAAGCCCCCCGGGCCACTTCCCATCGCTGTTTATGGTGCTTCGTCCATTATCCGACAACAAAAGGAGCCCTCAGCACACAAAAACCCCAGCCAGCTGTGTGCCTGACATGGTGGGGAATACACAGCCGCTCTCTGGCGACAATAAAAAGAAACTTGAGTTTAAACAAAAAAAGTTACACCATATTTGCTCAGACTAACTATGATGAAAGGCAATGAAGACAAGGGATCCTCATGTAGGTATCAATATAAATATTACTGGAAGGTCAATTAATATGTAAATTAACTCCTCCATTTAATTAGCTATTTAACTATTTTCCAAGGCATGGACATATTAAATCATGCTTAAAGACCCCTCTAACTAGCCTCCTGACAATAGTGCCAGGGAGTCGTGGGCTCATAAACTACCGGCTTGACCTATAAAGAGCCCCGAGTCTGCTAATTCCATCTCAGCCTAATTTTATGACTTGCATAAAATAACCATAGTGCAGCTTTGTAGCTGTAAAGAGGATATGGGTAATAAAACGGAGCTGGGGAAAGCATCAGAAATCTCCTCTTCACTAGTGTCCTCATTTATTATTCTATTATTCTTTGCAGGGTACCGGGCTCATGTGAAAGACAAATGACCTTATTATATTAAATAATTTGTGAGGATATTAACCGTTAATCACACATAAACAGCATTTAAAAGGTATTGATTTTCCAGTGCTCTCAACAGCTTGTTAAATTTACGTCCAATAACATGATAATAGATAATCAGGTGAGCGATACTCATTTAGGGGACAGAGGAAGGGTGATGGGTACTGGTGACCCTGACTCTACCATATTTCTTTATTTTGTTCTTTCATGATCTTGCAAAAGGTGTTTGACCTTGAGCTTGTCTCAGCACAGGCCTACGGTAAATGATTGACAGTCAGCAGGGGAGTTCAATTTCAGATAAAAAACTTGTGCTTTTGGCCAAAGTTTCACAGGATGCTTTTGACTTTTAACCAAAATTCTGATAGTAAAAGCGTCCGCTTCTCTAAACGTATAGAGAAAAACAAATAAAAAAAGCAAAACATATGCAAAACCATGTAGATAAATAATGTTGCTCTTCTCTACGTTTGTTGAACACAACCATTTCACCTGAATTGAATGTTAAATTTTAACAATTTTATTTTTGACCTCGAATGCTTGAACTTATAGTGTGTATAAGTTTACTGCTAGATGTCAGAACATATTTGAGTCAGCCAAGAAAAAAACAGTAACATTAAATCTAGACCGTAGCCTCTAACAGCCGGGCCGGTAAGCACGTTTCTACAACTGTTTGTATGAGAAAGAACATTTTTGTAAACATTACATTTTAACATATTTTAATAATATTAACACTTAGCAATAAATTAGGAAATAAAAAATGAATATGTGTATAAATATTTTGCAGTATTCTACATTTTTAACCCTGAGAGCAGAGTGACTCTATATCTGCCCCAGAGTTTTCTTTTTACTGTTTACTTCAGCTGTCAATGCCGGGTGAGAAGTGTGCTCGTCTGTGTACTCTTGAGGAAACTTTAAAATTTAGTGACAAATTGATGAGTCTGTTCGATGTAAGTGATACGGAGGCGAGTTTTTAAAGATATGCTGAACTTTTCTGGGGGTGAATGCTGGTGTTTTGCCCTGTTAGCCTCTGTTAGCTGCTGTTTATTAGTGAAACTTTCTTTCTGTTTTGCTGGAAGACATGATTACACACGATTTATGTGTTTATGTTTTTATCTATGTATTCTTGAGCAAAATATTAAATAAAATTTAAAAAATTACCTTTAATCAGTTCATTGTAAAATCTCTTGTTACAGCTATTTTGCTAGCCCAATAATTTTCTCAAGTAATTTCAGTTAAAAGATGCCCAAAACATTTTCCACTGTGAGGATTTGCTCTTTTTTACCATCTTAGTTTTACATGACTGTGAATTTTATCTGAATGCTCCTATCCCTCCTGTGTTGACGTAATCACAGAGTATGAGTAAAGGGACAAAAAAATGCAGACAACACGAAACATGTCTAAGGGTGAGTTAAAACACAAAATTACACATACTGTATGCAACATGTTTTGTCCTGCTGAGCCAAGGTGATGACCCTTCTGTACAGACGTATGAGAGGCAACAAACTTGGTCCTAAAAGTTGATAGCTGCTTCTAAAACAGCCCAACACTTCATCAGAGGCATCACTTTGAGTTTGCCCCCGTTGACAGCTGTATTCTGATTTCCATGATTACTTTCTGATGTAGCTTTTCCATTCCCCTGCGTCTGTGTGTGTCACAGAGAGAGAGAGAGAGAGACAGACAGTGTGTGTATGTGATTTCTTTGTCTCCTGACCGCCTGCAGATACCATTTAGGTTTGAAAAGTCCTCCAAGTTGCTGTTGGGGAAGCTGACTTGCCACAATAATAAATTTGCAGCAGGTAGCAGAGAATAGCGAGTGGCATGCAAATCTGTCTTGGTGTCCCTCTGGGGCCTCGGTGCTCACTGCGGGAGAAAATGAAGCCATGCTGCTCCAAACACTGTCTCTCTTTCTCTCCTAGGCCTAAAGTTAATTTCAGTGGAGAGAGCCAAATAGGGTGTCAACTGGTCTCTTTTCTCCAGCCATATAGGCACACCGGGGCTTGTTCCAGAGATGGATATGTGAGAGGATAGACTCACACTACCTACCTGACACTGGCCCTCTTGATTCATTATGACAGGCCAATCTTTTATTAGCCTGGCCTTCGCATTCAAACCCTATCAAGAAAAAAAAAGGGAAGAAGTTGAATTTTCTCTGGATGAATACAGCAGATTTATTATGCAGCGCCTCCTCCCAGCCCCCCCACATGGAGGCAGATAATTATTAGCCTCATGTTTTTGACAGATCTGGTTAGCAGGCTGTTATTTGATATCCACGTTAACTGCAGCACCTAGACTGACTGACATAACTACACGTCACAATACCACTTTGCAAATGATTATTTTAAAAGAAATATACAGTGAAGAAACTTCTTTAGTGTCCTCTCTGCCTCTCAGAAGGATGAGATTGAAAATGTACGTTTTTACTATTACTAGCAGACATCAGAGTAGTAAATGAATGCGAGGCTGGATGGTAGAGTAATTCAATTACTGTGTGGCAGTGCAGACCTAGTTTTATAGCTTGCTCTCTGCACTGTGAACACATCCACAGGTAAATGAACATGGCAGGCAATGGTCATCTCCCCCTGTTGTTACAAGATAGCTGTTAGGCTGCCTCAGTAATAATATAAACCAGGCCTTGGATTCCTGCAATATTTATGAGGCATAAAACAATATTTTAATTTGGTCAAAGGATTCGATTTTTTTTTTAATGTCTGAGCACGTATGAGCTCATGAAAACTTCATCTCCTATAATTAACGGTCTTATAAAAATGTACTTTTAAAGAGTTTTTCAAGTCAGGACTACACAGTAAATACTCTCAGCCTGATAAATGCATGTAAATGTATTTATAACGTCTCTGCAAGTTTACAGTTTACCCCTTCGTCATATACACAGACAGCCTGTGTATCCACTTCAAACAGTTCCAGAAAAGAACATAATTGATCATCTAAGGGGGACAGCGCTCACAATAAATCGAACTCACCAAAAAAAATTTGTGAATCAGCTTTGTGTCCCATCCCGGGCTTTCAAAAGCAATGCTCCTGTTAAATAAGCCCGCACTCTATATGACAGCGAGCTGGCTAGCCATAGAGTCTGTACTTGAAGTGCAACTGATTCTGAGGCTTGTCTGTGACGCTTCTGGTGGATGGATGGGCTCTGGTGTTGGGCAACAGGGGTAAACTGTATTGATCCTTATCCAGTCTCATTTTTGTAAGCAGACGGCTTTTCACGCTGTGTTTGGGTACCTTTTTGATGGCCCTGACAGCTTCTGCAGAATGCTGTCGGAGACTATTTGACAGGCTGGACCAGGTTGGGAGGAGGGGGAATACAGGGAGAAGGACAAGAAGGAGGAGAAGGAGGAATGGAGTGAGGCAAAAAAAGGAAGGTGGAGGGTCAGCTCAGTGCAGGTCGGTGACAATCGCTTTAGCCTTGGAATCAATTCCCTCTGTTTACAGACCATTTCACAGTCCTTTACCTGTAACATCACTTGTGTCAGTCCCATTAATACCCCCAGATATATAATGGTTGAATTAGCATAATGGCTAAAGCTAGGCTCTGGACTGTGAGCACATAGCAAATGTCAACATCTTGTCCTTACTAACCCAATTAGAGGCCAATAAGAGGCCTGCTTGGCCGCAAACATCATTGAACTACGCTAAACTCCATCCTTCCAACCATTTTTTAGAATTTATTTTTTATTTTTACAGTCAATTACCTATTTGCACAGAGTCTTGAGACAACTGGTAAATCTTGCAAGACCAATTAAACTAATCTAAATAATGAAAGGTTTGTTGTTTTCCAATGCACAGACAAATATTCCCAGTATTACGTAAACGCCTTCAAAGTATAGTCTCAAACTCCAAAAAAGTAGATAGATAGATAGATAGATAGATAGATAGATAGATAGATAGATAGATAGATAGATAGATAGATAGATAGATAGATAGATAGATAGATAGATAGAATGTATTTATCTTCAAAGTAACTTGAACAGGAAGAGTGGAAAATTAAGTTTTAATTAATTTTCAGTGGAAAATTAAGTCTATAAAAGCCTATAAAATAAAGAATCTGCTATTTTTACTCAGTATTTTTTTTTCTCCTTCTACAAGCTTATAATAATTCTTGGAATTGATTCTCTATTTTTTATTTTGTTCCACTCTAACGACTGGATGATAGTGTTGAGTCTTCCAAAATGACCACATAATTACACTTTAATTTGTGGACTACAGTGAAAAACGTTAGCCTATGAACAGAAGTGCACGCTGTACTTTGAGAAGTAGAAAAGTTTTGGGCGGGGCGGGGGGGGTGAGGTTCTCCAGAAACATAAAAATGTAAGATCATGACGTGCTGGAAAATCAATTTCACTCATAAATGCCACTGTTTTGATTACATTCATGCAGCAGATTCTCTCTAGTTCCATAAACAGTAGATCTGTATGCACTGCCTGCGTGATCTTTCTCAAAACTACCTCATAACAAATTGATCATTGCCTGGCATGCGGGTCACTGATGCAGCCACCAGGCCAAGGCTCACGTCTGCATCAGGATGCAGCCCGCTGTCCGCAGCCCCGTTCAGTTCAGCTTCGCGACCAAGCCGCAATGATAAGTCACCCAGCCAGCCAGTATTGATTGGGGGTCCTCGAGCCTTAGACAAAGGCAGGGAAGGAGGTGACTGATTGTGTTTTACAGAGAACATTATCACTCCGCTCAACGCAGGAGGGCCGACAGAATTTCCTCGCCCAAGAAATGGAGACGACCACCCAGCCTGGGAGTATATGACTTGACTCAGTGAAGCGCTAAGTCCAATTTGAAAGCCAAATTGTGAGGCTTAGAACAAAGGAGGGAAAAAAGAGAAATGGTCACAGTGCGCGTGGTGATTTTTCTCCCTTTAGCATTGACCAGTCCATACAATGGTACCCATTCTATAAAATCATAAAAGCATTAAAAAAAATTGCATTCCCTACGTGCTCTGCATACTCTTAGTCCACAAAGAGGACTGTGGAACCAGTGTTTGTCCAATTTGTACAAATCTTTTTTTTTTTACTTGTGTTAAGTGCTTAAAGCTTGCTCATTTAGACCTGGACTTTCTCAAGCATAGGCTAAAAGGAGCTTTTACAAAAATTTGTTTTTACAAACAGGATTTAAATAACTCTGTTTGCAGATTAAGTGTGGCGCAGGTTAGGAGCCGCTCAAAAGAAAAGTCATAGGCCTACTACACAGCAGAAGAATACTGCTAAACCAGCGGTCCCCAACCCCCGGGCCTCGGACAGGTACCGGTCCATGAGTCGTTTGGTGCCGGGCCGCGAGAGTTGAGGCTCAGGTGTGAAATGCATAGTTTTCAGGGTTTTTATAGGTTTTCAGTGTTATTTTGTTATCGTTTTTATCATTTACTCGGTTTTCCTTGGTATTTTCACGTATGTTATGAATAAATTTTATTTTTTTCGGTACCAGTACTAGTTTTATTTTGTTGTATTTATCCACAACACCTTAAAGGCCGGTCCATGAAAATATTGTCGGGCATAAACCGGTCCGTGGTGCAAAAAAGGTTGGGGACCGCTGTACTAAACTACTTAGAATATAACTGCTCTAAGATGATGCTGCTTCTTCTCCTCTCCTCTCCTCTCCTCTCCTCTCCTCTCCTCTCGATCATCTTCCACCTAAATAAAGCTTGCACTCTCCCTGAGTAATCAAGGCAAGAGTATCAGGATCTAATTGACTCACACAAGCTCCCTTATCAGCCAGGTGCAATCTGAGGCTGCTGCCGCTTAACAAGGAATTAAACATTTTTCCATGCTGCTGCCAGCACTTTAATTGATTGATGCTAAAAGTTTGGAAAATAAAAGCCTGGTACGTTGTGAGCGGCCCCGCTTTCCAGGTTCCTGCCGGACCCCACAGAGAGACGAGCTCTGGATTAGAAGTGGCAGTTCACATTTTCACCATCAGCCGGCTCTGTCACCTCGGCCCAAGCAAGGATGCGAGTGTAGGTGTGAGCGTGCATTAGTGTGTGTGTGTGTGTGCGAGGCATGCGTGTCTGCCACTTCACATGGAGAGCAGCGCCTGAAAGACACATGTACTTGAAATAAGGGAATCAATAGAACACTTAATGAACAATTAGGAGAACAGCTGTAGGCCTGTCAGACACCCATCTGCACACAGATCTGCTCTGAGAGAGCAAGAGAGAGTGAGGCCTTGCTACAACTCTCAGGCTATTGCTTCAGGGCATGTGCAACCCCCTCCTCTTTAGCCTATCTACATCCATTTACACCTTGCATCGCTCCCTCTGCTCCAAGCTGTTAAAGCCAGGCCCAATTTAGCCAAGCAGACCTCCATCTCCTTCCATCCCTCACCTCACATTAGCAGGAGAAGACGCTAAAGATATGGAAATGGCACAGGACATCCTTCAGGCTCGTGTCAGGGCAGGGGGGATCGATAAATTTGACAATCCATGGCATTTAATTAAAACGGCTGCCGGAAGCTAGGCAGTTTGTTTTTCTGTGTGGGACCCAGCCCGGCGTTTATTGCTCAAATGAATACATAAGTGTATTCATAAGCACCCTGTACATTAAATCCACCTCAGTCTTTGAGATGAGTTCGTGGCGGTAGGGTGTGTGTGTGTGCGCGTGTGTGTGCGCGTGTGTGTGTGTGTGTGCTCGTGTGGGGGGCTTTTCAACTTTCAATGCTAAACGAGCACCCGGACAGATGAAATTAATATCTCCACCTTCCCCCCCAGTGACTTTTAACATATTCTTGATGCATAAAGAGATATCCTTCTCAACGAGGGCACTGACAAATGAACGGCGACCATAGTCAGCTCTCCTGATTTGCCTGTCTGTGACAGTGGCGACCTTATGTGCCAGTCAGGACGAAAAATAGTCAACAATAAGCGCGCGCTGACAGAGGTGTTGGATAGATAGGTTCAGCCTTCGTCTGGGTGTCTGACGTTTTTACGTGTAGATCAGCAAGTTATGACTGACAGCTCTTATGGCTAAGCAAGCGCAGGGATCGGAGGACAGCATCAGAGAATCGGCAAAGTCTGATAATTGACCTTGTACAGTCTCTCAGTCGTTCTTTATTAAAACTTCATTTAAAGAAGAACAACCCCGGGTGGCTGCTGCTGAAGACTCTTTATCTCCCGCTCCCTCAGCAGCTATAATGGATTACATAGGAATCCATTATGCATTCCACACAAGAAAGAAGTAGGGCCCAAGACCTGCTTAAAACTATATTTTTAGTACTGAAAATTAATGTGTTCACACCAGCCACTGAATCATTTTAAATGTTCTTTTTTAGTATATTAGGTATATGTGTTGAAAAGACCTATATTTCAATGAGGCTGTGGGGCCAGCGGTGTGAGAGTAATGAGTGTGCTAATTTATTCATGATTTTAGCCGTATCATTATCTGTGTTGTTCCTTGTGGTTTTATTGTTTAATAGTATGTGTTGTGTGTTTTCGAGTCTATGAGGTTGTGGAACAAAAGCTCACATAAACTTCTAAACACTTAAAAAGAGACAATCTGTGTGTGTGTGTGTGTGTGTGTGTGTGTGTGTGTGTGTGTATTCTTTTTAAACTGCTGACTCTCTCGTGGCTTTATGCACACCTGCTCTGCACACATCGTATGCTCGAGACTATATTTAGGTCAGGATTTTTTTTTATTTTTAAGACTGTGGTGCATAGAATAACTTTTACATTTATCTGCTTTCATCTGCTCAGTCATATTCCAAAAAGTTCCACAATGCATCTGCAATTTTATTAATTACAGATGCATGGTGGCTGTACTGTGCTTTCTGGACCATGACGTTGTGGATGGCAATTCATAATTTTTTACAGTTTTCAATAATACTTCTCCAGCTGTGACAAAAGTCAAAATTTTACTGTATTTTTATTAGTGAGGTTTACCAGAAAATGTCCAAGAGAAGCCCGTTTATGCAACTTGGAAAAAAAAATTCTGGTCACCATCTATTTGTTCTTTCTCTACATCATCGTGTCACTTTTATTGATAGTACACTGTAAAATTTGCCCTGTGAAATTTTGCTTTGCTGCTGATTGCCAGCCACAGCAGCCACTGAAAATGATTCAGTGGCTGCTGTGAACACATTCACTTTTTTGAGCTGCTTTGTAAGACACTGGAGGGTTTGACTGTAGACCTTTGTAATGAAATAATTAGACACATCGCAGTGAGTAAAGCACAGGTTTAATTGATATTAGCTCAGTTCTTTGTCCTGCTAAGCCTTTTCAGTGAGCTAACATGCACAACACTAAAAGTGAAATTAAAATAATAATTATTTTTATTTATAGCCACCTTTCAAAACCCTCAGGGTTACCTTACATCAGCACAGCAATATATAAACATAGACAAATCACAGAACTATAAAAACTGATCAAGGTAACAACAGACTAAAACCTTGTTACATGAAGGATATGCAAGCATCTCAAGATCTCTCATCTTGAGATGAGAGATCTGCTGGAAGTGCATCCAGAGTCTTGGGACAGAGCAGGTAAAGGCTGCGAGATCAGATTCATATTGGCGGAACAAGGTTGCCAAGGCCTTTGAAGGTGAGAAGGAGGATCTTGAAGGCGACGCTTGGGTGAACTGGAAGCCAATGGAGCTTTTTAAGAACAGGTGTTATTTGTTCATCTGGTTCTGGATATGATATGATGAAGGGCAGCTTCTGAACCAACTGAAGTTCATGGAGAAATTTGTGAAGAGAATTAGATTAATCAGGTGAATTGTGACAAGAACATTGACAAGTATGGTGGTAATATGAAGGTAAGTTAAGAACAAAGGTGCTTAATATTGCAAAGACGAAGGTAGGCCGATTGGATGTATGTTCCATACAGGACAGAGTACTGCTGAGGATATTGCCCAGAATCTTAACCTGAGAGAAAGGTTTAGCAGAGTTATCAGTAGATAATGAGAAACTATAGATTTGATACCAGTAAGAATGAGCTTAATTTTATTACCAGTAAGTTGAAGACAATTATGAATAAACCAAACTTTAATTTCATTTAAACAGTCAGAAACAAATGTGGGTGAGAGAGCAACAGGTGCTGGTTCACCGTGTCAATTTCACGCGCATGCAGAAGTGGCAGTAAGTTGCAGTAATCTGCAGTAACACCAGAGGGAGGAATTTTATTTCAAACCAACATAAAAGTAATCACGGGAAAGCGTTTAAACAGACATTATTAACTCGTTTGCATGTATATACATATTAGCTGCCTAGCTTAATCGTTTTGACGATTAAGGACCGTGGATGTACTTCAAACGCTTTTTTTTTTTGCTTACTACTTTGTGGCTTTAAACATATTGTCTCCCCCTGCTGGTAATGCAATTTCTGCACGTATACTTTGCAGTAATATCAGGTTGCATCACCTGCTCGTTCGTTTTGTTAACACTTTATTACACACCCTGCGACTAAGGGCATACTTCCCCAGTAATTAAATGGATTTGCAATGTATTTTGTATGACATTAGAATGTAATAATATTTACATACAAATACGTAAAGGTCGGTGCACTAGAATAAGTTGATAACAAGTCAAATTTTTAAAGGAAACAAAGAAATAATTGTAAGTAAGTAAATGCAAGTACCTTTAAGTAGTACATAAGTCATTTTAAATACTTCATAATTTCATGTAGTGAAAGTAATGTAGTGGAAAAGCTAACAATATTTTCCCATCTTGCATCTTTAGTCCAGTATACTTCCTGGGGCACAGGCTGTTATGGAGTAGTTTAAAGTTGCCAGACTTCTGGGTATTTTACTAGAAATGAGACACACATTATACTAAAAAAAAAAGTTGGCTTGAATAATAGAAAATCTATCGTGCACATCAACGTAATGAATATTAAATAACAATGTGAAAGAAAATAAAAAATGTAAAAGAGGCAAGGTAAAGACACTTCATAATATGGCTGCGAAAATTACAGCGTACATACAAGGTTGGACAGGAAAATAACAAATTACTAGGTAATTACACACGATTTAAAATTAGCAATGCAACTTTTGAAATTAAAAAAAGCACTACTTAAATTTACTAACAGTAATTTTTTTGTTTGTTTGTTTCCTGTATAAACTTTTTACCTCCTTCTTCAAATGAAACTACTTTGAGGTATTTGTATGTAAATATAATTCCATGGTAATTTCAAATAAAATACACTAAAATTCAATTTAATTAGAGGGAAATTACACCCTAAGTGGCCGTATTATATAGTCTTACCTTTTTCTTCTTGTGTACATTGTTGTCAGCTGTTTTACTTTATTTGTCCTTTTATCAGCCTGTAAGTCAGATGCAGCAAAACACAATGAATTTCACCGAGGTGTATTAAAGGCTAAAGACATTAGGAAACTGACTGAGTGATGTCACCACCCTGAACTTATTGCATCTGACTCTTTCCTCTCTTTCTCTCACTCTCACTCACACCCACAAATGCCCACTCAGCAGACTCCAGCTTTAATATTTGCCTTGGACAATGGTCCACTCATTGTCCACTCAAGAGTTTCAAAATACAGAATGATTATCATGTGTATAATTTTTTACAATTCTAATTTCTGGGGTATTAAAAGGTTAGATTGCACCATTAGGTTGACTGTGAGCACAGGTGCTGATTAAGTTGATTCACTGAGGCAATTACAGCCAGATCCCCTTTAATTACTGTGGGTTTTATTGCAACTGCGTGATAATGGTGCACGGGGCCTGCAGGAGTTTTAGATGGAGATGAGATTGCAAAGTATCACACAAAGACACAAATCTACAGGATGGAGGATGGAGAGTCGCACACATACACGCAACAGGGGTGGGCGGTGGACTGACCTATTCGCCCACAAAACATGAAGAAAAAAAAGCCCAAAAGGTTAAAAAAAAAAACCTCATTTTGCTTTCTTTCCATTTTTCTCAGGATTCATCACTCTTAGTCATACACATTCACTCTACTGTATGTCATCAAGCAGAGTTGGAGAATACTAACAGAACAAAACTTTAAGGCTACACCGTAGCAGAGACAGATGCTAGCTACAATCCAAAAATCTGGTAGAGCTAAGACAGATGGAGTGTGTGTGTGCGCGTGTGTGTTATGAACTCCCCTAAATTCATAGCATGTCCTGCCACACACATTTCACATGCACAGACAGCCTGACAACCTCCTAAACTCCACTCCACCCCATTCCACTCGTACACACAACACACTTGCCACCCTGCTCGACACAAGCATGCAATAAGAAACAAGTCGACAGCTACACAGCAGGCAATATCCCCTCCCTTCAGCCTCGGTGCCTGTTTCGGATGCATCTGGTTAGTAAAAGCTGACAGAGGGCTGGCCATGCCTCAAAGGAGAGCAGAATGAGGAATTTCGGCGTTCCCCCACATCACCCCTGAGATGCAGGAAACACAGGAGCGCCCCCGCTCCTCCCACCCCGAGCAGCCGCTCACACACAAACACAACTGGTGTACTCCTAAGATGCCCTGTCACCAGGAATGGAAATGGAAAGCGGCACACACATCCGTTATCTAAATGTTAACTCCAGTGCCCTTCTTGTTGTCACAGGCGGGCAAGGTTAGCCAACACTAGGTGAGAAGCTTTGCTTTGGGCCTCTGCCACAGAAACCCTTCCCTGTTGGAAGACAGGCACAGGCCGATACAAAGCCACTGCAGCTTGCTGCGATATCATGTGTACATAGTGTTACTTTGCCTCCATCATGAACATCATGGAGGTGCAGAGAAGCACAGAGGGTATTTCTACGTAGATCTTTTGTGCCACTCACTCAAGTTCTACTTTATTTGTTAATAGTTTAAAGATTTGAAAAGAGGTAATGTGTGAGCTCCTCACCAAGCTTTGTCATTTTCAAATGTTTGAATTTATGTAGTAGATTTATGCAAGCAGATTTTTTTCCCCCAAAAGTTTCCTACTGACTTTGTCGCAAAGAAAATTTATGGTGCTAAAAAGGTGACACTTCAAGGAATTATATCAAAAGGATTTACATTTGATTGATTCAAAGCAGAGGACTCCAGCTGACAGAGAGTGCTAAATTTGCCTCTCTACAGTATCGTCTGATGTCATAGTTGCTAAAAGACCCATACCTAAGATTTGCAATATTTGCATTTACTGTGATTTCTATTGTCCTTTTGTTAGATCCATCCATCCATCCATCATGTTTAAAGTGGAAGTGGGATTTATAATAGACTGACAAATAATTACTTAGCTCCATGTAATAATCGATAACCCAGTGTTTATAAGATTAACTTTCTGGCACTGAAATAACTCAAAATGTATGCAAAATTACATATTAATAATATCGCCACTTTTTCCTTTTGTTTTGCGTGCATAAAAGATGTTCTCTTTAATTCATTACTGTAAGTCAGTTTTAAATTATATAGAAAATAGCACTGTTGGTAGGTATGCTTTCACTCTTTGCACTGAGTGAAAGCTGGCTGTTTATGTTGTTTTTAATAATTGATCACTGACCATTTAAATCGATAATATGATTCCGATCTATTTCTGCTGAATTTGCAACATCTAACTAAAATAGAGAATGAACATTTTTTAAAACCACTTTAGAGCCTCACCAGTACAAAAAAATATCAGTATTCATAATTACTAAAGCTCTCTACCCTACACGGTAACCAGTTTCTGTAATTTGAACAGTATTATACTGGAATATGGATTATAGCGGAAGATAGTTTGGAATATGTTTCTTATGTATGAAAGAAAAACATTCCAAACTGAGAGAATTAAAAAAAAAGGTGACAAACATTTGACCTAGTATATAGTTAGGTCATGTTCACGGGGTGGAGTGCTCTTAAAACCTCTGCCCTGTGTGGTGCTGATTAATCACAGCACCCTGACATCTCTTTGGCTTCAGCCCAGAAGAGATGTGTTAGACATGCAGTGCTTCAGCACTTCTCCAGGAGCTCCTGTGAACAGGATAGATTAGGGGTTGAGGGTTTAAGGAGGAGAAGGGCGTGGACAAGCGGACAGTTGCAATGGACAGACTTGCGACTCTGAATACGGTCTGATGCAGCGCAGGCGGTATTTACGCTCTGACGGCTGCGGGAGCCGGGTATATTTAGCCGCCTTGAGATATCGCGCTGAGATGAGATTTCAAAGTGAAGTACCTGTTTGAAGATGCATGGCATTCCACAAGGGTGGGCAAGGGCTACTGGGTATAAATCTAGCACCCCTGCACCTGGCGTTAAGACAGGGAGGGAGTATGACACCTAAGATTTAGAATGTCTAACACACAAGCCATACATGTGTAAACTACAGATTCATCCATATAAATTTACACACTTACGAATGAAAAGCACCAGACACATCACTTTTCATTATTAATGTCCGGACAGCTACACAGACTGTGGATATTAGAGGTTCACCTGTGTCTTTCCCTCTTTGCTAAATGTAATTCCCATGAACGCTCCCAGTGTCATTCGTCATGGCCTGATTTTGGTTGGAGGACATCCTGGGAAAAGTGAAGTTAGAAGGAAAAAAAAGAATGGTTATACATTTTGACCCTGCGAGCGAGAGACTTAAGATTGCTTACGACACCCACCCAGTACTGTGATCACATGGCCGTCTTGTAATTGGACAGGTTGAGAATTTTACTAACTTTTACGGTATTGCCAAACTAGATCACATCCAATGAACATGAGACAATCTTCTAGTTTATTTAGTCTCACTTAAATTTTCTTTTGAGGAAATGGCTCAAAAATTTAATGAAAATTGTTTTAACAGCTCATCTTGCAATCATGATCCAGCTTTCTGTTCTCACATCCTAATGTTGGAGTGAGTGCCAAATCTGAAAGGTTTCCTCGTCCTTTGGGTCACTGTAGGACGAGGCCTAATCAGGGGTTTACTCTAAAGTCAAGCACGATCTTAAGATATGTTACCAATCCCTCTTAAGAGTTTCACACCACAGGTCATTTCCTCCTGCCGATTACACCAAAATAAAATCTTCATGGGGAGTCTCCATGTCTTTGTGTTGACCCCCCAATCCCCCTCACACACACATCCATCCATCTGCGTAACAGAGGAATGACTCTCATGGACTCCTGTTTGTGAGGAATTTGCTCGGCTGCAGATTAGATTTTCAGGAATCTGCAATATGAGTGACACTTTAGACAGCTGTGTTAAACAGTAAGGCACAGTGTATGTGATCAGCTTGCTTTGTAAAGCCACCGCTTGCTTATTGCATTTCCCCTGAGCCTCAGGGGAATATTAATCAAATATTCATACATCCCGTAAATACTTGGAGAACACAGTCAGCCCTCAGACCGCTGTGCTCTGCGACACAAATGCTCTTTCATGTCTGTGAAAAAAAAAAAAAATCCCAAATGTCCCATCATCCCTCCTGCCCATTCAACCCTTCCTCTTCATCGTACAAAGATCTTTTGCTCTTGCATATTTGATGTTCCTGCTCTGTCCAAACAGTCAGTTGCCCAAACTTGCCACACAGATCAGACAGTGGATCTAAATGATGCCTTTATGCACTTTGCCATTGCTTCAGCATGGCAGAGAACAGATGGATTCTTCTTTCTGTCCCTCCATCCTAACCCTTGCCCTGTCTCCAACACAGAAGGGACAGTTTCCTCCTTAAAAAGCATGCCTCATCATGATACAAGAATTTGTATTGTACAGGAAAACAGTCCGGCATAGCTCAAACTAAAGGGGCAACAGACAGATTATCCATGGTAACAGAGCTTTGCACACAAGGATATTTTCTTTTCCTCCGCAGAGGAACACAATTGCTGCCAGTGTCACTGGGTCACATTTTTTCCGGTTCCTGGTTAATGGGCTGTAGAGATGGTTAGCACGTACGATTAGTTTTAATCTACTACATTTGACTGGGAGAGAAAGGAACTGAATACATTTCAACACACCACTGAGGTTTGTATGTAGCAATGATTTTTTTTTTTTTTTTGTCCTAGGATGGCTCAGGATTCTTAAAGTGAACAAAAAACAAACTAAGCAAAAGAAAGAAAGAATGATTTCAAGTTTATTTAACTTTTTTTGCTTGGCAGTGGTTAAACATTGTAATTTTATAAGTTAATTTATGCAAGCAGACAAAGCATGTGTTTAACAGACGGAATACTTTCTTCATCATGTATAGTTACTATGAAACTGTGTCACACCTGGTTCTTACTCACTCAGTGCTGGAGAACAGAATGAAGAAAAGTGAAATATGGCAAGGTGCATGGCATGAAATGTTACAAAACCCCCTTTGTATGAAAAATATCTCTCAAAAATGTGGAAATAATGGAGTAAAGTAGTATAACAGTGCTTATAGTGTTGACTTGAATCTCTATTGTCAATCCCAAAAAAACTTTTAGCAGCCTCTAGATTACAATTCCCTGAATCAGATTTAAAAGTCTTTTTTTAACTCTTTGATTCATTTGCTGTTATAAACGTGTTAGCTACAAAGAGGTGATATCCTACAGAGAATCTTATTGTTAACATTACATTTATAACAGATAGTGCTTTGTGCTTTACAGAACATGGCACAGTTAACCCCTTAGCAAATCCTCGTCCCTTTCACTGTGATGCAAGCAGGCAAAAAATGCACAAAGGCAAGCAAATACACCACACCATGTTGCAAAGACAAAGAAGTTAATTATAAAAAAGATATTAACAGTATTTTTAAAACACTCCTTCAAAGCATATGCTTCTGCTGCTGAGATTCTCTTCATTCTTGTTTTTTGGCAGAGATGTTTGAAAAAATTTTACTTGCTCTTCCCATCTTCATAGACTGCCTAGCTTATACTAATGAAGACGTTTACCATACCTGTTAGGCTACTGCTACCTACGCTTAAGAGTTCTCTAGTTGCAACCCTATGATTTTAAAAAAATAATCTAACACTGATATTAGTTTATAATTACTACTTCGACATGGCATTCTCAGTCCTAAATTCACAAAACTGAGGTGTGAACTTGACCTGGCGATCATTATAAGCTTCTGATTTAAGGTGCAAAATCTCAAGTGCTCTGAAATCTGATGAGTTCACAAAATCTCTATCAAAAATATGATAATGGTGTAAAATGAACAGTGCTCTCCCAAATGCTCCCCTTTGCTAAAATACCATTTCAAAACAACACCAAAAAAAATGTTAGGTCACTGAATTCAGTAGAGCACCTAAAGATGTTCCAAGGCTTCAACATGTTCACATTGCCTACAAACAGAAGTCTCACCAGTTAATTACAAATTCATCAGTAAAGTGTCCAGGATGCATAAACTGTATTCGTGTAGTTCCATAAAGCTCTATATCACTTACATGAGGCTTTGGACTTTAACAAATTTGATTAATCAGAAGAGGACTTGTTCTCTGTACTTTAAAAAAGGGCTGTCAAAGCAGCACAAAGTCTCCGACGGTGGTGACCGTCCTCCGCGGGTCACGGATGAAGGGCCACTCTCTCTTTTCAGGGGTCAGGCCTGCCGACAGGTTGTAATCTCTGCCGTGACCTTGCACGAAAGTGAATGCGGGGTATTTCTCCTTCGCTGATGGCTGCAGCAGCTGGAACAATACAGCAGTGTTTCATGGCTTTGCTTTTAAAAGCTTAAGATAACAAGGCTTAGGATCTTTTTTTTGAAGATGCAAATCACATTCATTTCACTTAAAGAGAAAGTTTTTTTTTTCTAAATTTAAGGAGGACGGATTTTGGTTTACATCAACAAAACGACTGGTGTGAGAAGTAAGAATTGAGACAGATTTATGGCTAAATGGTGCCACCTGCTGTCCAACTCAGGTTAACTGACGGTTATATTTGCCAGGACAGGAAACAATGAATATACAGCAGTATTACAACAACAATAACAGCATGTAAAATAAGGAAAGAAATTGTGAGGAATTGTGTAGAGTCACAGTAACTATCAAGGTATCCTTTGCTGTGGTCTCACCTTAGACAGCTCTTGACTGATCCTCTCGTAGTCTTGAACACTTCTGGAGTAGAAACCAACAGTACAGCTCGGGTCCATCTTGCTGAAAGGCATCTTCTTTGGCGAGGGGCAATGATACGACTAGACAAAGAGAGACAAAATACATGAAAATATTCATCAAGCTGAAGGGCCAGGTGACTGCGGGGCATACATACACACCATGACAGCATCGACACCAAATAAGATGTATTCTGCGTCACATGATGAATGCAATCCTATTTATCTGCTGTCACGGCATCCGAAATTTAACACCTTGTCACACTGTATACCACGGCGTGCAAAAAGCATAAAACAAAGTTTCGGCACAGTGCTGTGTGCCGATTTGTACGTACGGGCCCTGAAATATTAAGGCTCACGGCGCCCGAGCCCGTATTTGCCGTATTTCTCTTAAGTGGCAGCTTCAGTTATCCGAGCAGCAAATAAATCAGCAGATGGGGACTCTGTAATTGGACCGAGTGCTGCTTTAAGATTCATACCCTTAAGTACTAACAGCAACTATTAAATTCACATTACCGGGCCCCCCCAAGTCAGCTCGTCTGTGTAATTTCACATTACCTGAAGAGGGAAATCGCTGGTGCTGACATCCACAAAAGACTGACAGTAATGAGGGTCCATGTAAATCAAGCTGTCATCTGCAAGGACAAAACAAAAGACAAGTTATTCAAAAACATCCGATTATTACAAAAATGCGTTTCTCCCCCAATTTCTATGCAGAGCAGCTCAAAGTCACCACGCTTAGCCTACTGTTAGGCTTGTGGTGCGTCAAATATGCCTCCCAGAAGGTTGTTGCTTTTTAATATCCACCGGGGTGGATTAAATTCTACATAATCAGATGCGTTTGTACAAGCCCATCCTTTACACCCACAAAAAGAGGTTGTCATTTAATTTTTGTGTGGGGGAATTACTTTTACAAACACACAATTATATTCGACCATTTGCATATGATAAATGCCGCGCCGAGGTGCGCCTTGGCAGGGAGAATGTATTGCTTGTCATTTAGACATCTTCCACCACTGTATTTCAAATTGGTAAAATGTAAATGCGTAAATATTGACTGCCAAGATGTACAACTGAAGGTTCCTCCTGGCTCCTGAAGGTGATGAAGAGTGGCTCACTTTGGGGCTCAGATGAAATTTAATGCATGCCTCCTATGGAAATCAATTACGGCTCACAACTTGGGAGGTTTACTTGTGATAAATGGGCAAGGCTTTGATGGGTCAGAGAGAATAAAGTAAGCCCTGCTTCACTTGCTTCCATCTCCACTCCTCTCCGTTTTCCTCGCACAAACAGGAATACATTAACTCACTTTGTCTCTTCACATAAGAAGGGTATATTATGCAAAGTAATTTGCTATTCGCACCAACCTCTCTGTGCGTCTTCTTTCCCTCGTTTCCATTACTAACCTTGAAATCCCACGAAGTAGCAGGCCTGTTTGGGCTTCCCTCCGATGATGCCTATGCAGTACTCCAGACTCAAAATGCTCTGAATGGACACAGAAGGACAGAACGGAGATGCGCGGTCTTAAGTTTCCCACCATCCCAGTGGCAAAATCCAGTTATCTCGACTTTCTTTAATCTCCAAACATCTTCGTTCTTATAATTATGAATATAATATTTGTTTTGTAGGGTTTTTGTTTTTTAACCACTCAAATCTAGATGCATTTTTCACCTTTGCAAAGTCAAAATACTCTGGGTTTGTCTTCTCCCCTCCGAGCCTAACAGGGACGAGGATGATTACAGCTCGGCTCTCTGGTGAGGTGGAAGCATGCACTGGATGGTCGTTCTGTGGCAGAGTAGGGGCGTCTGGTGTCTCATCAGAGGTCCGCTCTGCTCTCGGTGCCCTGTGGCAATCGACGACATCAGCGCTGTATACTACAAAGGATCAATAAAACATAAGGTCAGATCGAGGTCATTCAGTCTGCTGTTTTTCACCAAACTCCATTTGGATGAACAGTCAGCAGTAAGTAGTTGGTAAACATTGTTTTTTGTCACATTCCTGTTACCTTTTTTTAATTAAAAAAATGTTTTTTTTTAAATAAAAAACAAACAAACCCCAAAACAAAAACAGTTTTAGATAAGAGCTGCCACAGAATGGTGACCTTATACAGTTATGCCACTATACTGAATTTAAAAAGGAGGGTGGCTTTTGCTTTTTCTCTTATGGTAAAGTCTCTGCCTTAGAAAGATCATTTTGTTATTTGATTATGACTTTGACTATACAACTAAACAAACTTTTTTTTTTTTAAAGGGTAAACCGTGTACCATCTTCTCTTGTTATGACATCGCCCCCTGCTGCTGCCGCAGTAGAGCTCATTACTTTCAAAGTAGCGTCCACGTGTTGTAGATACTTTATTTACATTCATGTAACCAGGGGAACTACATGATGGGAGAGATACTCAAAGATCATGTTCATACTGTAGCTAAGCTACTATCTATCAGGGGCTGGTCAGATTTTGTGGTTAAGAACACCGAGCACCTCTTTAGCCTTTTTAAAATGTACTCTACAGGCCTCAGTCCAGCATGTCAAATGTTAAAATTCATGACAGTATAGTTAAAGACTGAACAAGTATGACTGGTTTGGAAGGGTTGTCAGGTAGACAACCCTTCCAAGAGGCAGCATGGCTCCGGTTTGCAGTCGTATCTGAACAAACTACAAGACTTCTGTCCATTTGACAGACGAGACCAAACAGAAGGTTTCTGACCATCATGCCCAACTCCACTTTTTCCACAGATGACTTCTATACTATGGTCTCACGGTATGGTTTCATTTGTCATGTGTTCATTTGAGACTATGCTTAAGGAATTTTAAGATCTTCAAAGGATCAGGTCATTTTTATGTCATGGCACATACAATCTTAGAAGTAAAAATGGTTGTGCTTTCTTTATCACATGACTTTCACTTGTATATATAATGCTAATCTGCTAATACTGCTTGTGCTAGTTAGCATGTGACACTTATTAAGTCTGGTGCATGCTAGTGTGTGCTATGGTAATTTTTTAAAATCCCCTTTTTACTTAATAATAACTAAAAATAGTAGCAATAATTATTTTTTTAATTACTCAAACTATGAACCAGAAAAAAAAAATCTACTGTATTAACGAGATTGTGAATTTAAAGAGCTGTTTTATCTGTGCAATAAACTGATTGTCTCATTCTCATCTCATCTCAAGAAAATATTTTTTTAAAAAATGGCACAGTTAAAAATGCTCAAGGTAATGTTCCTGGATTTCACTTTCTGTCCATATGAAACAAGAGGATACACAAATTCTCATAGTATGAAAAGCAGGAAAGAGTCAAAGTTTGCATTTAGATAAATACATCACCAATAACTGTCTGTCTTTGACTTTAGAATCAGCTCTCAAGTTACTGAGGTTAAGAAGAGTAGGAGGTTATAGATTTGGAATGGATGTGTTTGTTGGGTAATAGACACAGCGAGACTACTGTCACTGCTTTATGCAGCTCCGATCTCACGGCAGCAAAAAGATGGCGGAAAACGCAAGGTCCGCCTGGGCGCTGTGCCCAGTCTCCTGTTTTATCAACAGCAGGCTCATCTTTCATACCTGTGCAGTCTTGGGAGACATAGGCAGTTATACACGCCAAACCAGGGTCCATCGCTTCCTCGACAGCTTTCCTAAGAGAAAGGGAAGGAAGACAAGAAGAAGAAGAAGCAGAGAGGAAATGGATGAGAAATGGAAGTTTGTATCTGGAGGTTATGCTAACCCGACATCGAGGCTTTGTTCATCATCACATTGCAAAGTTAAACAGCAAGAGATCGGTGTTTTAAACAGGTTAAAATATATGAAGATATTTCCAGATAATTACACAGTTGTTGATAGACACACATGGTCACTAGATTGTATACATTATAATTATTTCATGATGATTAATAAAAATTAAGTCTCCATCATTTAATGTAAACATGGTTGCATTAGATGATGATTCATTGGCACAAATGAATTTTGTGGAACAGCTATGCGGAGGCTTTATAATGGGTATAATGATTTTAATACAGGCAATTTACATATGCACAATTAAACATACATTAAGCAGGTTATTATTTTTGTTTTTTAATTTTTCAGCAGTACAAATGTTTTGGTGTAGTCTCCCTCCTCGTGCTAAAATGATTTACTGACCTCAAGAAAATGTTTATTTTGTTGAATTACTTTTATTTTATGATATTTTTTTAATGTCAAGACAAAGATGCATTTGTACATTTTCTTTCCTGTTACATGTTTTAAATCGTAGATATAAAAAAATGGCTAACATGACTAACATGGCAACTAATATAGACTTCAATCAGTAACAAAACCCTGTTATTTTTGTCCTAAACTAAACTAAACCATCACTGATGCATAGTCATGATTAAATCAATCAAATCAAATGGAAACAATTGTAAGTTCAGGCCAAAACGTTAAACCTACTTGAGGATGTGTGCCACCACAGCTGGTCCGTACCAGTCCCCGGCCTGTTTTCCCATTGTCAGGCCCAAGCGGACGAGTCTGTGGAGGCCCAGTGGAGTCGAAGGGCTATCTCCAAACCAAGACACCAGAGTGCGGTGGTACATCTCCTTTAAATGTGCATCTGCCTCCTCTGCAGATCCAAGGGAAAGTGCTTGGGCCTGTGGTGATGAGCTATGTACAGAGGGTCCAGGAGCACCTTGCAGGGAAGCCTCCAGAGAGGCCACCAGACGTTTGGCTGCAGTTGTAGTCCACGTCTCTGTGTCTAAAGGCTGGAGTGTCAGCGCTTCTGACCAAGTCCAGTCTTTGGACAAATATAACATGTGAGCAACAATTAACATTTCCTCTGTGAACACAAATGCTACTTAAGTTTGTTTGGGAAAAAAATCTCAGAATATTTAAATTCCAAGTTCTGTAGACTGATATAAATTTTTCAGCATTCACCAAAATCTCATTCCAGCTGCGAAGCACAGTGGAGGGACCTTTGTGGCTTGGGGCTTTATTGCTGCCTCAGAACCTTGACGCCTTGCAGCCATTGAGAGAACAATGACAGCAAAACTGTATCAAGGATTTTCCAGGAGACTATCATCAGGAATCGTTAGACAATGCTACATGGCAATGACCCAAACCACACCAAGAGTTTAACTGAAACAATTTTTTCGCAAGCAGCTACAGGAAACATCTAATGGTGCCAGTTGCTGATAAGAGAAGCTCTAAAAGCTACTAAATCCAAGAGATTGCTTACTTTTCCGACCCCTACTGGGGTTTCTCTGCAATCCTCTCAAAAGCAGGATAAAATAAACTACAAAATGTTACTTCCAAGGTGTTACATAAGTAATCTGCACCATTCTAGCGGGACAGAAAATAGTTAGAGAATTCATACACGACACAGTACTTGCAGTGCAAGGACAGGCTATAGGTTTTTAAAGCCTGATATGAGAAGTAAAAAATAATAGAGTCAACTCCTTTGACCAACTCTTTATGAGGATCTTTGAACCTGATCATTCAACATATCAAACTTCCATTTAGAACATTAAGAACAAAAAGTCATTCAGACCTTGAAATTAAAGGTTTTTGCCCTAAAGACTCTGAACCATGTGTGCTTCTGTAAAAGAATAGGTGTCATTCTGTTCAATTACAAGTTTGAGTGTCCCAGTATTTCATTTTAACTGTGCCTCAGCCTTACAAACAGGGAGGGAGCTGAAGGCGGGGAGAATGGGAGTGGCCCAGTCCATAAAATGGACCAGAATAGAGTCTAAGGCATTAACTAAATGACCTTGATTCAAAGTGAATCAAAGCGAAAATTGATCAATAAATATCCTAAAGTGGCCATTAGTCATTTTATAGAGAAATATTTCATTAGTGACATATTTTAGATTTGACAGAAGAACAAGTTTTAAATATTGTTTTCTAAATGACTGCTTTAAACCGGGAGTCATTCATTATGTAGACTAGAGCTGTACATGAAAAGTTTAAATTTAAGCTTAATTAAAGTGACAAAAGATGTTATCTCACAGTTGATATCTTTGGAAAACAAAGAGAAAAACTCAGCAATTTACACTGCAGAGATCTTAGGACAATAGAGTTGGTCTGAAACAAACAGGTGAAAACACCAGACTAGTACACCTAAACTGCCAGGGCTGTCATCGGGTGAGACATCAGGTACATGGTGCACAAGGTCACAAGCCTATCTCACGGATAACACATTCACACCTACAGTCAATTTAGAATCACCAATTATCCTAACATGCCTGTCTTTGTACTGTGGGAGGAACCCACACATGGACAGGGAGAACACGCAAACTCCAAACAGAAAAGCCCCACGTAGCCAATGGATTCAAAGGCAGGTGCGCTAACCACTGCAACACTGTGCCGCTTGGGACCAAAGACATTTGGACAATGAACTAATTTGAATATTTAAACTTGATCATGATATATGATTTTTATTTTTCATAGATCTTGTTGTAAGAGGTTATACTGTAGCACAGCTGCAGTACCATCATTTTCCTCACCTCTTCCCAAGAAGTGCAACATAAGTCCTTGAGCCAGCATCATCTGACCAGCCCTCAGCATGCAGCCCCAGCCACAGTCAGAGGTCAGCGTGCTGCCTGGCAGAGGGGAAAACTCTTCCCTGTAGGTGAGCCAGACACGGGATGCAAAATCCCTCCGGAAAGCATCCACATCCCCCATAACAAGGTCCTCAACAGAGGCTTCAGTAGGACTCTCTTCATCTGTGGCTAAAAAAAGATAAAAAGGGATTTGCAGTTACTTTTTAATTGTGTCAATTATAATAAAATGATAATTTTAACTTTCTTATTGCCATTTCTTACTTGTGGCTCACACTAATTGGCGTAACTGCTTAGCATAATTTATCTACAAATTCAATGGATGGATCAAAGACACAATCCTGCTATGTCACTAACCACAAATATGAGAATGATCTAAACAATATCTAGTTAGATGTTGATTCATAAAAATTACACAAGTTAATACTGGTGCTTAAGTTATTTGTTACATACTGTACGTACATATATACTGTATACAATTTTTTTCAATAAAGTTGGGTGCTGGGTAAAGTGTACATAAAATAATTAAAAGTGAGCCTATAATTGTGTGGGGTATAATGATGTGTGATTCTGTTTTTTGTTTTTGTTTCACACAGTTTCCCATCTTTTGGGGAACCAGTATTGTCTGTGACTTTGTCATTACAGGGAATTCAATCAGCATAAAAGTGTCAATTTATTTATGTACCTGCATGTGTTCATGCATACCTTCAGCCTTAAAATGGTAACATTTCCCCAGAAGCAGCACAGGAGAATTTCTACTGAATGACGTCTTTGGTTTGAGAGCCCAACCTAAGACACAGAGTAAACGGACAATATGTCACAGCTTCATCGATGGCGTGGTTTAACTGACACACCTATCCTAGGAAACTAATCAGTAAGTGTACTGGGTCAGTTCCGTGACTCCTGACTTCTTGTTAGTAAGACGGAGAGCGTTTGCCATTGGACAAAAGTAGGCCAGTAGAGGGAAAACATACAATACAATGTGGAAAAGTTTGATGAAGAACTATTTTAAGGAGTGACTAAGCAGCATAAGACTGTGTGAGTGTGTGTTCTGTTGTAGAGAACATGGACAAGTCAAAGCAACACATCAGTGACGCGTGCATTGAAAACAAAGCAGGCATTCAGGGTTAAACATCGGTGTGTGTGTGTGTGTGTGTGTGTGTGTGTGTGTGTGTGTGTGTGTGTGTGTGTGTGTGTAAGCCTGCAGCCAATTACTTACTGTACTTCACATTGTGCCACACGGACAAGAACTTTGTCTTCAATTTTTCCACCTCGTCGCTCCCTTTATTCTCCATTTGAAACAGTGAGGGAGGAAACCCATTCCCATTCAGCCTACAGCCGTTTTACGTGACGCACACACAGTGTTAACTAACTATGACTTCGAGGTACAAAAATGACATGGCATTAAAGCTTGCAGTGAGAACATCGCTTCATTTTAGTTTCCTCCATCCGTTCGTGTTTCCCTCACAGACGCGTTGAAGCTCCGCGTTGAAACACGTCAAAAAGACAATACAGATAATTTAAAACACAATTTCTCGTCCAGTAGTTGAACTCACACCCCAAACACGAACGCCAATATTTACATTTTGAGGAAGTAGAAACAGTGAAGTCAGGTGATCTCGCGGTGTTTCCGCTGGGAAGAAGTAGTAAAACCGGCGAGGGTTAGCCTGAAAAATAGATCCAGACAACCCGACAGGGCGGCGTTAAAAGCGGTTTCCCATTATTAACTGCCTTTAACTCCACTCTGCTTTGTTTGGGTAGTTCTTTTAATAAGAACAAGCGCTCTCTGTCGTACAAATGGGCAGGGCGTGGTATAAAAAATATTTTAATTACATCGCTACAATGGCTGATGTTCATTTTCATCTTATTTATTTATTCAGTCCTTTATTTTTATGGATTTAGTGTACCGTTACAGTAATATACAGTAGAGATTTAACCTATCAATGTTATACAGTTATCCTGATAATATTCATTTTTTCTCTTTCTTTTACAGAAATTCGACTATTTAGTTTAACTCATATTACTGTTAAGATTTGTTAAGTCTTAACAGTGTTAAGACGGTTGCGACTTATTATTTTAATAATGTTGACAAATGGTTTTCTAGATTTACGTGTTTGCTTTTACTACAGCGTACTGCAGTCTATTTAATAAAAACTTTATTGAAATTGTCGTTTAAAAAACAACAACAACTTTATTCTATTATTTCACAAAACCTGAAGACAACATTACTCAGTGGCTTCTAAAGTAATCCGTATAAAAGAAGAAGATGATAAAATGTAGTCTCTTTCCTTTTGAATGTGTTTCATTTGCATTATCTACAATTGACAGAGTCTTTATGCTATTTGTTTTCATTTCTTCTCGAACACGGTATTATGATTATTGTTTAAGGTTTTTAAGGACGACAATGAAGTAGTTCTTTTTTCATATATATATTTTTCTCAGTTATGTCGCACAAACTTCCAGTCCTTTTTTAAAAAAATACTCCTTTGTTTAACTCATGCATAAAAAATTGGCATACAAAGTAACTTTTACTCAAGTATCAAATGTTGAAGTTTAGTACAAATGTGAAGCACTATACATCAATATTTTACTTCTTATTTCTACTCCAATATATATTGAGAAACAAATATTTTAACTTACAACTTAATTTATAAATTATTATTATCCATTAAAATATTGCTGCTTTGCCCGTGAATACAAAAAAATGCAAGTAAAAATATTTGACATGTATAATCATGCAAAATTATCAGTATTATTTACATATTTCAGCTTCTTATAGGTCCTGCACCTGGTTTTACTATCATTTCGTGATAACTGCTTTTATCTCAAGTGTCTTTAGTTTTGAAAGATGTTCAAAACTGCGCTATTCATTAATAGTATTTTGTCCGTAATCCTTCTTCCTTAACCCATCCGAGTTCTTTTTGAAATGAGAATGCGCAAGTACTTTTCTTTGGGTGTGTTCTGTGGCACAGCGTTACGTTCATTACGGTAATGATCCATTCTCCTGTTTTCCCGTTTTTCCCTGTGGCCGTATTGAGTGGAAAACGGAGTCTGCCTGCTGCCTGCCTGCCTGGGAATTTGCTTAAGCACATCAGCGGCCACTGCCATGGCTGAACGCCGCGCCTTCGCCCAAAAAATTAGCAGGTAAAGACTTAACATACCGCAACGTGCTCGCAAAATGCCCACCGAGGACTTCCATGTAGGTCGCCCTCAGACCAATGTTGAGGGAACCCTATGAAGGAGGCCCAGCCGCCAGCGCAGCCTTGCTGCTCTGAGCTAGCCGCTTGTTAGCTGTGACTGCAAAGATGCTCAGACCCACCCAGACAGACAGCGACACTGCTAGCTGCTGCTGTCCTTTACCAGTGAATACTAACAAAGGGGTGATATCATATTTATGTATGTGTCCGGGGTGGAGAGGAAACAGACTTTCAATAATTCTAATTACCGAAATGAACGTAGCTACTGTAAATTGATAACCGTTAATTTTGGACAAGTAGCTATCTCGCTTACAGTAGCTAACGATGGGCAGCTAGGTACTACTGGCACTGGGAGAGATGTGCCTGAACTTTGTTATGTTTAAAGATTTACCTAACTGAAACAAGATTGCACATTTATTACTTGGAACAAAAGCCTCCCTCCGCTGATATCAATACTGATATTATAATCTCTTCCCCGCCCCTCAGACAGATCAAAGTAATCTCTTTAACAAAGGGCTTTGTGCAAGCTGTCAAATGCCATCTTCCCAGTCAGTGTTCAGATAGCTGTACAGTACAGATCAACATAGACGTATTTAATCACTGTTATTCCTGATCAATTAATGTCCGAACAATGAAGGCGTTTTACAAATTGTTGAGCAAGTATATGCATGCGTGCCTACTGGTTGACCTGTTCTCTGTGTGGTGCTGTTAGATGAGATAAGAATTTACATCTCTCTGGAGAGCGTTTCACTGTGATCCACAGTGAAGGGAAAGATGATTACATAAGACCACAGACATGCTCCTG
Organism: Neolamprologus multifasciatus; assembly: GCF_963576455.1. Lineage (NCBI taxonomy): Eukaryota > Metazoa > Chordata > Actinopteri > Cichliformes > Cichlidae > Neolamprologus > Neolamprologus multifasciatus. The sequence continues at coordinate 6,376,777 of NC_140455.1, forward strand.
AGTGTTGTCTATTTTAAAATCGATAATCTATTTGAAGCAAGTGTTTTCATTATTGAACTGTAGTAAGTTCACTATCATCTTGACATTTTCCTGTAGAAGTTGTTTATGTCCCGACTGAAAGAATATGAATCTACCATATATTAAATTTCCATCGTATTATTGGGACTTTACATTATTATCAAATTACTGACAAGATGATTCTGAGATGCCTTTTGGATGGCATACAGAGTAATATAAGTCGCGGCCCTCATTAAGAAACCTGTGGCATTTAATGACATTTTTCTGGCTCAGTTTAAGTAGACAAAGTAGATTTGTTATTGAATTTGGCTGCTTTATATTGCAGTTGTGATATTATATCTGTATTATGGGCATGACAGGCCTCAATAAAAGTTGAAATGGTTCCCTGTTAATCTTCTCACAGCCTGTTGGAATGCTTTTTACCATGCTAAAATTATTCACGTAACAAAGGATAAGAGTTCTCTGCTGAACTTGTTTAGCTACACTCTTTCTTTTTAATGAAAGCTATTATCACATATTTTTTGGCCTTTTGAAAGGGTACAGTGAAGAGTGACAGGAAAGCAGAGGTAGAGAGAGAGAGGGGAAGACAGGCGGCAAAGAGCTGTAGGTCGGATTCGAATCGAGGCTTGCCACTCTCAGCCACCGGCATATGGTCGCCTGCTCATCCCAGCGACCTAAACGTCAAATTTCCTCCTACTCAGAAGGCACAGTCCTGCCTCAGGATTGTTAAGCTATGATTCTTCTTTTGCTTCCACTTTCTATTTTGCGCCTGGGAAGAGAAGTTGTTGTTTTTACTGTCTTTGTCAGATATCCTGTTTGCTTAATCAAGTTATTCCTCTGTGCAGTGACCAGTGCTAAGTAAAGGTCTGGCAAGAGGGCTCGGGGAGCAGTGTGGAATGTGTTTGTCAGTGCAGCCTTGTGCTTTTTCTCCAGCTGTGACAGCACGGCTCTGCAGAGACCTCCTGATCTCTCCCACAGAACATAATCTTGTTCATCTTAAGCTGGAAAGTTGGGTCATGCTGCTTTTGTTTTGTTTTCCTGCTTAAAATGATCACTGTGACATTTTGTTTGTAGTCTTGTCTGATGCTCGTGCATTACAGGAGTGGAGATGATAGAATAGAATAGAATTCAACTTTATTGTCATTGCACATGCACAGGTACAGGGCAACGAAATGCAGTATGGGCATGGCAGGCCTCAATAAAAGTTGAAATGGTTCTTAGCCGATCTTAGCCGATTTAGAAAATCGGAAAGGGATGTGACTTTTGTAATGATCTCACAGACTCAATCACAAGTGATCTGTACTCACAATTGCTGTAATTATGGGCCAGAGTCTAAAGTCACCTTCAAGCTAGTCGTTATGATACAACTTTTAGAATGAGAGTGGAGAGAAACCGACACATTAGAGAGTTTGTTGCTTATGAGGAAAAATATTACAAAAAAACATCATAACCATGGACACTCTGCATTAGCAGTGTAACATAACCTTGGCCCTTTAGTTTGTAGCTTTTTTCCTTGGCTTTAATTTGTTTGTGTCGCTTTGGGCCTCTTGCTGCATTGTTTTTCTGTTCAAGGCAAAAATCTTTAAGTGGTTTTGGTGGTTGCTGTGATTTAAAGGACCTTCGAATGTGCGTGGCTACAGCCACAATTGAAGACTGAGAGCTTTGTGCTGACCACTGGGGTCCAGGGATTTTTTTTTTATTATTTTTTTTCTGCTGTGTATTGGTGTAATACACGATGCTGTCTGAGCTAACACAGTGAAGCTCAGCAGAGACAGAAGGAGAGTTAAAATACAAAAAAAGTGATCCTCTGTGTTTGTTAGTTTTACATATCCCAGTGAGTTGCTTGAAGTAGCAACTGCATTTAGGTAGTTAGTTGGACATAGCCAAAATCCTTCAGCATGCCTTTAAAAAAAATCGTATCTTATGAGATAACCCAAACGATTCAATAAAAAAGCCTACATTTTTAGCTCAAGGAATTTAAAGTAAATAAATATGCCATTATTGCAATCATGCAGTTTTTTTTTGTTTTTGTTTTTAATTCACCAAACTTTGATTTTGTCAGTACTCCATATCATTGACTGAGACAAATATCATACTGGATACTGTAGTTAATCTTGTGCTACATAGCTGATATAGTGGTACCTGTTGTTAGTGTAAATTTTGATATACTGGAGTAGGGCTGGGCGATATATCGAGTTTTTTTTTTTAAAAATATCGATATATTTTTATATGAGATATAAGATGTGACAATATCTTTTATATCGATATAGTCTATGTTACGTTATAATTATAGTTGTGGAGCCACAAGTTTGCCTCTCTTTTGTCCACTTTTGTCTTTACGCAACGGTACTCGGCCTCGCCCCTCCTTCACTGAACACAACTCCCCCTCCCTCCCCCATTGCTTCACCTGCAGGCAGCGACAAGATGGACACGGCAAATCTCCGTTAACGAGGTACTGCGCATCGCCCCGTGCGTGCCGTGGGGCTGGACGGCGTCAACGTGTTAACGAGCTAACCACGCTAACGAGCTAACCACGCTAACGCCATGTACGGCCTAAAATCCTTTCATTCTCTCAAAAATTGACAGCGCGCCTTATGTATGAATTCTGGTTGTGCTTGATGGCCGCGAACCGATTTTATGTGGTACACGGCGCTCAGCAATCTGTCAAAAAATGTTTTAGTACGACTTTGGTAAGTTACGGAGCTGCACCGGCTTGATGGATTGTCGGAGCATTACGGCTACCGAGGAGCCTCGCGGAGTGATACGTACTGTGCTTCAACGTAATATTACCTTATTGTGTGTGTATAAGGACAATAAATGGCACCTGTTAAGAGACATGGTTACAAAGAGGATTTCAAACTCCAGGCTGTCAGTCACACAGTAGAAGTTGGGAACAGTGCAGCTGTGAAATCTGCCCTTGTTATTATGCTCAGCGTCTTTTAGTTTACATTTTGACTGCACAATTGTGAGCTCTTTGTTATGCACAAAAACAACATAGTTTTCTTTTATTTATGGAGCATTATTATTTAATAAATGCTCATAATTTATTTTTGAGTAGTTTTTTTCATGCTTTTCGTGTCATGCTTTGACTAAGAACTCTCTTTTTGTTCTTACCTTGTGGCTTTAAAAAAATATCGAGATATATATCTTATATCGCCATCCAGCTAAAAAATATCGAGATATGAATTTTGGGTCATATCGCCCAGCCCTATACTGGAGGCAGAGCGAAGTATGTTTTCCACATAAATACGATTGGTGCTAGAATTGCATTATGAAATTGAGAAAAAGATAATGCAATCTTATTACCTAATGTTGTATAGGGGAAATAATATTTTGATCCAACCCTCTTTCTTGCACTTTTTTAATGTAGAACACTGACTTTACCAGGGACAGTCACATACCATACATTACTGGAAAGGTCTCACTGTACAATAAACATTTGTTGGTGTTTCTGGGACAGTCTCAGCAAAAACCTCTGAAAGGATATAAATACATTCACCACATAGTGTCATATTTGAGATTACTGCTTATAATACTTCTGTGGTTGTAGCGCTGTATTTTCCCAGTGCAACCACTGTTGTTCACAGTTTTGGATGAATCAGAGCTTGCACTGTGAAATCACACGAGTTCAAATGTAGCTTCTGTCGTTCATCTTGGCATTATTTTGCCAAGATGGGTTAAATTGGTGGGTTAAATTTATGGGTTATTCCACTAAATCTACAACTATTGTAGAACACTATTTGTATACAAGAATCCATTTCATATGTTGGAGAATATGAAAATATTCATGCTTTGCTATATCACTTGTAGTTACATCACTGTCCTTGGATGTTTTTTTTATTCTTAAGCTGTATACATAGTTGAAGCTATTTGCTTGTGGCACATCACTTTGAAATTGCCGTCTGGTTGCTTGTGGACATTGCAGGGTTCCGTTGCCCAGCTGACCTTCTAATGTTTTTAGTAGCAGGTCATATGTCAATCAGCGGCATTTTTCACTCTCATTAGGAGTCTCTTCAGTTGCTTGCCTGAAAGTTTATCACAGGTCTTGCCCACTTCATGCTGCTAGCAGTTATTTTGCCCATAGTTGCTTGAAGTTACCAAATATCATTCGCTTTCTGTAATCTCTGGCTGTCACGTTACTGTGAATTGCTTGCAGTGTGTATGAAGCTTTACACAGACACATTTCCATCACTGGTTTGTTCTGTTGTTCTGTTTTAATCACACCAGTACTGGGATCCGTCATTCATGGCTGCTTAACAATCATCAACAATCATGAGGTATTTCAGATTAGCCTTACAAACTGAATCTCGTCCTTACTGTGAGAAATATACTGGGATGGTCTTAATATGATTCTAAATACTAATAAACCTGCAATATCCACTTAATGGATATCTAGAGAGACTTTTTGCATAAGCTGAATTATTTCTTGTCCTCTCTACCTGTTACTCCTCTGTTTGCAGGACTGTGGCAGCAGAGGTTAGGAAACAGATAGCTGGACAGTATGGAGGCTCCCCACAGCTCTTCAAAAACCTCAACGTCGGAACAACAACAAGTAACACAGTGAGTAGTCTGAAGGGCCGCTGATCATTCATTGTGTTTACATGTAAACAGTTGTAGTAGTTGGTTTTCTTCAAATGAGGTCAATGTTTTCTCTAATTGGGGTCAGGGGTGTTTTGTGTTGGGTTTTTGGTACATGTGAAAAGCTGCACAACTGTCTAGCAGAGTGCCATGCGGGATAATTATTGATTGTCCTGTTCACCACATTAAGCCTTTTTACACAGACATTTGAAGGTGTTGGTGCAGCACCATCATTATTATCCCTTTCTGTTTTGTATCGTTATTGTTCTGACTTTGAGCTTTGAGCATGACAATCGTTGATTGTAGAAAAGATTAGCAGGTAAGGCATGATAATATTACAATGGTAGTACTGATGTATAAAATGTTGTGCCTTCAATTCCACAACAAGGTCATGGTATCTAAAATCACATGCTGTAGGCAGTATCATGCTACCTTTATTTGGCTTAGCATCTGTGTAAAAATGGCTCATGTTTGTTAAAGGAGTAGTGTCAATTGACCCTGAGTACTCCTGAGCCGAAACACCAACACGTGGTCCCACCTTCCCTACTTAATTAGGCTACATTTGGTCTCTAATTAAAACTGTGAAAGATATTCGTGTTCAAATTCCTCAAGAGGAAGAAAAACAAACATGCATGCAGACACCCACACACAGACAAACACAGACACACACAGACAGACCCTTAAAATGAAGCTGCTAAAACAGATTCTCCCTGGGTTCCACTTGTAGAAGCAGGCAAAGGCCGCGTCCACAGTAGCACATTTTCATTTCAGAATGTTTCAGAAGGATCTTCATCCACATTAAAATGCTAAAAAGCATATGACACCACTTTTCACATAAAATGTTAACATAGAAACAGAGGACTGGTTGCTCAGCTATAGAAAATATTATGGTGGAAGGATACAATAAGAACAGCACTAACAGAAAGACCAGCGAGTTGTTTGTTTGTTTGTTTGTTTTTGCTAGGACGAATGGCAAGGTGGAAAATCAACAACAATGTTAGCAACACATGTGCAAATCAGAGAAGCAGACAAAGTGACTTATAATTAGCATATAAAGTAATTCTAGAGTTGATTATATTATCAGACATTTGAAACTGAAATGGAGTTGGAAGCCCTTTCAGGCAAGATATCTGTTTTAGAGGCCCTGAATGGTGTAGAGATGCGGGCATTAGAAAGAAACCCAAGTAGAGGATGCAGCCATAAGTTTTATCCACGTATATAGTGATTGGCTTGTTTTGCGTTGCTTTGCAGTTAACTGTAGGTCTGTGTTATCTCCGGTTGTGTATATTTTTATCACTCCTTCGTATGTCCATCACCAGTATTCTTTGCTTCTACAGGTCGTTGCTTTTCATCGCCACAAGTTACAAAAGGAATTTCATTGACATACACGGTGTGTGGTTACCACATTACTGCTAGTATCCTCCCCTGTGTCAGCGCAGTAAGACCCATGATGTCCTTATCCTGTGATAATCTGGCTGCTTGTATCAGCTTTGAGGATATTCTCAAATCCCACACGGATCTTTCTTACAACTGATTTTTTTTTTATTATGAAATTAACAATGATCTGAAATCTAAAACAGTTCCCCTAACAGAATTGACATAAATCACCTCATATTTTAGATGGTGCTCTATAATAGAGTGACAAATAACACCAGCTCTCCCTTTCTTCTCAATAACTGCATTTGTGAAGCATTTGCTTAAAAGTAGAGATGACTTTATTAAGACATTTGTAGACAAAGAAAAAAAAAGTAGGCGAGCTGTACTGGCGTGTATGCCCTTAACAGCTACTTAACTTCTCCCATCCCTCTGATTTTCTCCCTGTCACACTTTCTCATCGCCCACCAGGTTCCGCTCACGGAGGCGGTGGAGCCGGTGGATTTTGAGGAGTACCTTATCACTCACCCTCCCATCGTTGAGTCAGGTCCCCTGAGAGATCTGATTGAGTTTCCCCCAGATGACATTGAGGTCATTTACACACCCAGGGAGTGTCGCACAGTGGTACAAGCTGTCCCTGAAGATGGGTAAGGCTGCCGTGGAAGAAAGATGTGGAGTGTTCTTTGTTGTTTTTTTCTTTTCTTTTCTTCATTTAATAGCATCTGGAATTTAATGTGTTGATCTAGAGAGACTAGTAATTGTTTGTAATGCAAATAATTTGTGTTAAATGTACAAACAAATGAGCTATAAAAGACTGTAATATATAGTGGAGATTGAATAATTTAGATAAAGTTGAGAGCACATATTTCAAATTAATGTGAAATCGCAGGTTTTAATGAGGAATAGTGATCTTGGTTCCATATTTCATTTTCCAAAAACAATTATCATTTACTCAACGGCAATATATTTATATGTCAAGGCACTGTCTTTAAACCATTTGCTACATTTGTATGAGGCTGCGTTATCTTACTATATCTTATTAAATATAGTAAGATAAGCTTACCTACAGTTTAAGAACTGTAGAGGTGCAAAAATTAAGAATGGAAGTCAAATGCCTGTATATTAGATGTGTATGTAAACTGTTTGGTTACTAAGTTAATGAGCGCCTTGGAATCCTTCAAGCTATGTGGGCTTAATGTCTTTACTTAATGTACTGCTGGCTCTTAGTATTTCAGAAGAGATGGCAGAAGCATTACAAGTGTGCTTCAGCGTGTGATATACCAGAAAGATGTATTTATTTCAACACATTTAATGGTCTGCCATCCATATCAGTAAGCCTGCATTTAGAATCTGACTGTGCTGTTAAAAAAATGTTTGTTTGGTTGATTATGTTTGTCTGGCTGCAGGGACACTGATCCTCATGTTAGAGACTGCGTCAGATCCTACACAGAAGACTGGGCAGTCGTCAATAGAAAGTAAGGCTTCACCATGTGAAAATATTCTTAAAATACACATTATAATCCTGAAATGATATTAGTAAATTAATTAAAGTGTTCTAAGTAATGGCTTGTTCCTTCAGATATCATAAGCTTGGTACTGGCTTTAATCCCAACACTCTGGACAAGCAGAAGGAGCGCCAGAAAGGCCTCCCCAAACAGGTTTTTGAAGCTGATGAGATGCCAGACAGCAGCAGTTACCAGGATGACCAGGTATCCTTTTTTTTCATTAGGAAAATAATTAACCTGAATGATGTGTCTTAATTTCCGATTGACAATATCAAGATACAGGTTTAAAACAGTCCCACAGTGTATATGCTAGTCTGTCTTTTTTGCATTGGTTGTATTGCAGGATGACTTGAAGCGACGGTCAATGTCTATCGATGACACTCCGAGGGGTAGCTGGGCCTGTAGCATTTTTGACTTGAAGAACTCCCTCCCCGATGCCCTGCTTCCTCACCTCCTTGACCGTGCCCCCAATGAAGAGATTGACCGGCATAACGAAGACCAGCGCAAGGCCAACCGCCACCGTGAACTCTTTGCTCTGCACCCCGCCCTCGATGAGGTACAGTAAGCACCTTTCCATATCCTTAAAACCTTTTCTGCTAGTCTCCATTAAAATTATAGTTTAAACAGTTTTACATAACTGATAAAAGTATTGTGCAATTCAGTCTTTTTTTTTTTTTTTCACCCCACACTTTTGTGTGAATGTGTAGGAGGAGCCCGTTGAGCGCCACTGTGTGCCTGAAGTACCTAAAGAACACTTTGGACAGAGGCTACTCGTCAAGTGCTTGTCCTTGAAGTAAGTGGTAGACGGCCTTTTTCAGAAAAGAAAAAAACCGCCATGTAGCTCTTTTATTTAACTGCTGCTTTCTGCTGATCCACTCCTTTTTCTCTCCACCTTGAAGGTTTGAGATCGAAATTGAACCCATATTTGCTAGTTTGGCCTTATATGATGTCAAGGAAAAGAAAAAGGTAAGCTGTTATGCTTTACTCAGTGCCTCCTCAGCTCTGAGTTGTTGGGTCACTTCTGCAAACCGTTAAAATCATTGGGAGGCCAAACGAATTTGATGAGTGGGCTATTAAATTTTATGTTGTGGGCCTGTTATGTTTTTGGGAATGCCGTTAAATCATACTCTGGAACTATGTATATATCTGAACAACCTTATCTAGTGCCGCTTCTTTCTGTTCCCTTTTAGCTAACAAACACTAGAGGGTAGCAGATGCCTTGATAAGTAGATCTCTCATATATAATGCCGCTTCACGGCTCCATAAACTTCTGGTGGCTTATTCATCACTGAGATGTTAACATGTTTGCCAGCCTCCACGAGCAAGAAGCCATGCTTTAGTAATAGAGTCATCAGAAATTTCAATTAAATAATAATAGTTGTGATGCCGTAGTGCTATGATTACATTTAACAGGTGTTTTGGTCAAATAATAATTATTCGTGTGTCTGTTTCATGTGTCCTTCAGATATCAGAAAACTTTTTCTTTGACCTAAACTCTGAGCAGACAAAAGCGATGCTGCGTCCTCACATTCAGACAGCAGCCATCTCCACGCTGGCTCGCTCTGCCATATTCTCCATCACCTACCCCTCCCAGGATGTCTTCCTAGTTATCAAGGTGAAATAGTCATGCTAGAATTTCATCTCTCTTGTCAACTTTTGTTTTGTAATACGTAAAAGAATACTAATAGCGGGTTTCCCTGAATGTTAGATATCCATGATTATGCAATGCCATCAGTATAAGGGTACTTGAGGCTTCATGTTTCTCTTACAGAAATGTCTTTGAATAAATTACAAGTAAAACCTTGACTTATTGTCCCTCTTTGATAGCACCAGAATACGTTACATCAACCAAAACAAACAATGGACAGTTTTTCATTGCAGTGTTTGACTTAATATGAAAGATAAAGCTTAATTGAAGAAACCTGCTGTCCTTTCACAATTTGACACCCATCTTCTGACCTGTTTCACTGCACATGAGTGTAGTTACTGAAGGCTGTGTTTGCTTTGTCAACAGCTGGAAAAAGTACTGCAGCAGGGTGATATTGGAGAGTGCGCAGAGCCCTATATGGTCTTCAAAGAGTCAGACGCTGCCAAGGTACAATGAGAGTGAATTAGATGATGAATACCACAAAAGCTCAGTCTCAGATGTATTTCAGTTATATGTGATATATGTGAATAAATGTATTTATTCATTAATGTTTCTGCAACTGCAAGTACTCATTTAAAAGTACATTCCTTTTCATGGTCATCTCCTAATTTTACTACCAATATGTTGCAGTGAATAAAAATTCATTGTTAATGTACCACAAACCCTGTATTTACGTTAACATTTCTATTTTTTTATAGAACAAGGAGAAGCTCGAGAAGCTTCGAGGCCAGTCAGAGCAGTTCTGCCAACGTCTGGGGCGCTACCGAATGCCCTTTGCGTGGACCGCCATCCATCTAATGAACATTGTTAACAGTGCCGGCAGCCTGGAGAGAGATACAGAGCTAGAGATGAGCCTCTCAGGTCTAACCATCTTCTTTTAATGCAAGCTTTCTAACTGTAATTGTAGACGTTGACCATGTATCTCAGAATGATATCAAAAGTTCCAGTGAGTAGGAAAAAAAACATGGCAGTGTTTTTTATGCCCACTTTCCATGTCACACATGGTCTAGTTGAAGAGACCATAACAGACATGGCAGTCATGCATTAGGTGCATGGACATTTCAGTAAATTGGCGTGCTTTAGAAGCAAACAGGGCAACATGATATTGATCCCTGCTGTGTTATTTTTACTGTGACCCTTGGTGTTTGACTACCCTTTGACCTTAGAGGTAATCTTTGATGCTGACTGGTGGCGGCAGCAGCCTTCTGTTGCTATGGCAGATTAGAACAATGTCTGCATGTTCAGAGTGAAAAATACATGTGGGCTTTAAAATGTTGAGTTTGTATTTGTTGTATCTTTTTAGAGAGGAAAGGCTCATGGTCTGAACGGAGGAACTCGAGCATTATGGGAAGGCGTTCTCTGGAGAGAACTACAAGTGGAGATGAATCATGTAGCCTGACAGGTTTTAGACCTGCAACACTTACCATCACCAACTTCTTTAAACAGGTCCATGTGAATGTGCTTGCTCACATGATAGTAGATTATTAGTATTAGATTACTTTTCCTCCCCTTTGTCATTTTCTCATGGTTTGTTTATGCTATGTGTTATTCTAGGAGGGAGACAGACTTAGTGATGAGGATTTGTATAAGTTCTTAGCTGATATGAGAAGACCGTCTTCAGTGCTGAGGAGACTCAGACCTATCACAGGTACTTAAAAGTGGAATTTATGCTTTCCTTTGATCGTCCTGATTTGAAATCTGTAAATGATTCTTTGCTCTTTCTTTAACACTCCTTTCCCCTTCCTCTGACTACTCACACACTCACCACAGCCCAGTTGAAGCTGGACATTTCTCCAGCTCCAGAGAACCCCCACTACTGCTTGACCCCTGACCTCCTGCAGGTTAAGCCTTACCCAGACAGCAGGGTGCGTCCCACCAGGGAGATCCTTGAGTTTCCTGCCAGGGACGTCTATGTGCCGAACACCATATACAGGTACAGAAAAAAACATCTGTAGTGAATGAATAACGTCTTAATGGTTGTTTATTTGTCTGTTTGACATCGAGATTACACAAAAAATGAATTACAAACCAGTTTGTACTTAACTTAACATCTAAATACTACTTCACTCTTTAGCTCACTGGTTAAAAATGTATTTTATTGATGGATGTGTTTATTGAGACCTGCAGTGTCTACAAGGCTGTGAGTCAACTCGCAGTCAAAAAGTGTGTTTTTATTTTAATATCTTTTCTGATTGTCCTCAATCTTGGCCTCTGACATTTGCCTTTTATTCAGTAATAATTTTAAAGACCAAAACTAACGCTGAAATTAATCAAAAATGAAGTAAAACTTAACATTTTCAAACAATAAAACTGAAGTGAAACAAGAAATTCCAATCTGGAAACAAATTGAAGCTAAAGTGAATTAAAAACAAAAAGGGGTTATTTAAGGGTTAAAATAAATTAATAATAATAATTAATAATAATTAGAAAATATGAAACAGTGTTGACAGGATTTATATTACTGTGCAGTATAAACTATGTGAGGAGTATTTTAAAAATTACACCTGCCATTTTTTCTGTTGTGTTCCATCCAGAACATTTTATGTTAGCATAAAATGTTGTACTGCTGAAAACTTCAAGGGATTACATGAAGTATGAATTTACTATTGTTACATGAGTCTATATCAGTAAAGATTTTCAGTTTGTTCTTTTTTTTTTTTCTTTGAGCAGTATATTTTTGATAGACCAATATTAGGTGATTACATCCAGACGTTACCAGACAGGTGCTGACAGGGCCTGACTGTCTGCAGATGCAATTGGCCTGTGACTGATAGTTAGCCGAACTGAGTTAAGTGGAGTTACAGTGGTTTTATTCCTTAGATCTCATTTTCATTAGTGTGTCAACCTTTCAACATGTCCTCTTTACTTATTTAACTCCATTTGGTTCAAGACAAAATTAAACAAAGAAATAGTACCATAGTTTTGTTTTTTTATACAGGTAGATTTATTTTTGGCCTCATAAATATGATTTTAGCGCACAAAGCTGCTTCTCACAGTGATGTGTTAGTATGAGAACCTTTACAGTACAGTTGGGTATTTTGTAATAATGAGCAAAAGTCAATATGACTCAATAATGTAGGAAACACACAGAAATTATAATTTTCTAGCGGTACCTGCATAAATCATATCATATCATAGTTTAAATACAGAATAAAAAAAATATAAAAGAATAAGAAAAAGAAAAATCAGTGCGCTGTCTAAAGCTTTCTAGTTTGTAGTGGACTTTTTTCAGAAGCAGGAGATGATCTTTTTACCTTGACTTGCATAACTTGCATGCTTTATGTAGTAATCTGTTGGTATTTGTCCCTTTAGCCACTTTGAACATGTAGTTATTCCAAAGATACTTTAAAATACCTTGTTTTGTTGTCGTCATAAATGTATCCAAGTTCACCTTAATGGTTGTTAAGCAGTGTGGGTTTCAAAATTGTAGTCTATTCTCAAAAACCTCATTTGCTGTTATACAACTGCAATGTATTGCTTTGCAATCAATTCTGAATTAGGTTGCTGATGTGGATCAATATGTCTGTTTTGCAAGCGATGACAGATGTTGCATAATGACAGTTCTACTTACTGTCCTTGTCGGATCAGACACAGTAGGTTAACAACCTGTGTGCCACGGTGCAACAGGTCGGCATTTGCTGACGTCTGAAATTTTTTTGTTCTGCTATCTGGTGGTGAGCACTAGCCAATGGCCGAATAATGTTAGGGAGGAATCTGCTCAATGATGTGGGTGAATTAAGACTGAACATATGGAAGGCCTGTGTTATGTCACTTCCCCCTCCTGTTGAACTTTTTGGATGTCCGTGTATTGGGGAAGAAAAAGCCAATAGTATATTATATAGTGTGTGGACAGGGGGCTCAGTTGGAGATATCAGCAGTTGAAGCTTGTCGAATGGAGATTTTGGTCATCTTGAGTGAGTATGAGGAGCCTGTGGTTGGCCTCCAGTGAATGCCCTTCCTCCTCATCATGCGCCCCTTTGGTCTCAGCCACATATGCCTAGCATTAAGGTTGGTTTCACCGCAAGCATTGAGCCACCAGCCACCTGCCAGGGAGTCAAGATAGGAAATTATATCAGCATATATCAGTCTTAGCTATGTGATTTTGTCTTGTTTAGAAAAAAATGTCTTCATCAGAGATAATTATTAATTTTATTACTATGGTGGAGAAACATTCCAAGATACTGTGACTTGGGATTGTACCTGTGGAGCTGCGTGCACAGTTGGAGTTTTGGTTGCTGTCTGTGTTTCTGTCTTTTGTGGCAAATCTCATGCCAGTGGAGTTGGCCATGGTATCAGGCAGGTCACCTGAGAAATGGCTGACACGAAGACTATAGTCCTTGGAGGGACCTTCCAGTGAGAAGCGGTATTCAGCCCAGTGTTTTTCCTCCTTCCAGTCCTCCAAATCAACACGAAGGATGTAAACACCTTCCTGTGTAATGCTGTGAATCTTTTTTAGGCCCAGCCAGAAGTCCTCTGTGTGACAAATCAAATTTATTTTGTTTATTTGTAGGAAAAACAAATCTCAGAAACTCTGAAGTCTCAGTTCATCTTATAATGGATTGAAAATTGTAATTAACTTCCAGCAGACTTTGGGTCAACCAGGTATTAAAAGCATGCTGTTAGTAGCATGTGGGTTGTAATCATTAGGCAGGTAGCTGTGAAAGAAGGTTGAAACTCATCTTTTGCAGATGAAGAGCCTTTTTGTTGTAAATGGGTTATGAGTGCTTGTATGAGCATACCAAGTGCTGTAGGGAAGGCTGCCAAACTGGCTGTGTGCTCGGATAATACAGGAAGTCGTTCAGGGCCGATATTTGACAATTATTGTTTCCTGTGACCAAGGCTATAGGGAGCACTTACAAATGCTCCTGCAACCAAGACACTGCTGACACAATAGATTTTCTACTTTAATAGAAAATATTTAGGAACTGTTCTGATCAATTGATTATGGCTTTTTCTTTATATTGTGTCAGCCCCTATTGTTTTCTGCTACTTTCAGTATATATTTTTTTCCTGAATATGCCATGACATTTGTGAAAATTGAATGTTTATTATGAGTAAAGACTGTCATTTTTTTTTGTTAATTCTAAAAATAGAATATTTTATTTAAAAATTTAAACCATAAAGTGTACTCACTTTCCAAATCTCCAAAACCTTTTTCGTACTTTTCCCATGTCTGATCAAAATCCACCGAACCATCAACCCTGCGCTGGATGACTGTTGAACCCCCTTCTGTAAAAGAACAAAGAAATATTTCAGGGAATGTAAAAGTTTTGTCATAAATAATGTGAGTAGGTTATCAACTTTTTTTCTTTTTTCTTTTCTTTTCTTTTCTTTTGCTCTTTCCTCAATCATTGTATAAATCATAAATGCCAGTGTGTTATCTAAAAAATGTCAGAGCTTGTGAATGCAGAAATGGTATTTGGACGTCTTTGATGAGAACTCGAGATTGCTTACCCACCTGAACTCATTTCACAGAAAACGTTGAACGGCTCTGATTGGTTTGGTTTGATAACGTAGACACCGCTATTTGTTTCTCCTTTGTTAAACACGTCAGTGCAGTCCATGGGAAAATCTGGGGGGAAAAAAACAGTGTAGAAAAGCCAAATGAATTCCTTAACTCTACTTTTATTTAAGTAAGTTTGGCATTTAGAAAGATATTTGAGTATATTAAGTAATTACCACTTGTTTCCAGGCCAGTTGAGTTTCCTTTCAGATATTCAAACATATCAAGAGTTTCGTAGTCAGAGTCCATTAGTTTATCAGCTGTATCTTGAAAACTCTCATAGCTGAGCTGCAGGAGATGCAAGTGAGTCACTCATTTTAAATAGTTTTATATATAGTTTAAACAGAATGTGCATTGGTAATGTAACAAATTAGATTCTCAGAGATTTCAGATATTTTCCCTTGAAAGGCAAAATATAATGATTTCTTGTACAAGTACCTTTTCCTCCAGGTTTTTAATCTTTATTTTCTGGTAGTCCAGCTGATCATGTTGCTCCTTCACAGCTTTCAGAAGATTGCCAATTGTTTTATCTTGAGCTTCAATCACTTCCTAAAAAAATATATATATATATAATACTTTGAGTCTCATGTGTTGATGTGAAAGTTTTTCAGGAAAAATGTAAAACAGTTAACTCAGTTTGTAAAATGCAGTTAAATCTGTTTAGTGGACAAACACTGCACAAACACAGCTTATCTCCTCATTCAGTGAGCATATCTTGACTGACTTGTGTTGTAAAGTTTTAGCTGCTGAAGCATCTTACCTTGAGAGATGTGATTTCACTAAGCTGATCGGCAGGGACCATGCTCTGCGACAAGCCCTTCAGTCTTTCTTCAAGGTTCCCCACCTTGCTCTGCAGTTGTGTGCGCTCCTGCAGAATGTTGTTGATCTTCGAGTTGATTTCCAGTGACAAATTCTTGATCTCCTCATTGTTGGCCTTCAAAAAGCTAGTGGTCTTCTTGAGCTCTTCCTCTTCCTCTTTAATCTCCGATGTGACGACTGAGAGCTGGTAAAAAGAGCGGTCAAAAATATTGAGCTTTTGGAAGATGTCGTTGATCTGTGCCTTGGTCTTGTGGACGAACTCTCGTAAACTCTGGCCTAACTGGAGGAGGCCGTTTGCTAGTAGGCGAACATCGTCCAGCATGGCAAAGCGAGACCTGGGCTCGGGTTGGATCGGTGCTATGGTGGAAGCCTGGGAAGGCAGGGTCGGGTGTTCTTGTCTACCCGAGGCTTCCAGGGGGGCAGCAACGGTTGAACTGGTTAGCACCAGCAACAGAAAAAATACCTTCATGATGATTTTTCTATTCCAGTCCTAGAACCCTGCTTCAGCTTTACTCGTGTTCTCCTCTACACTCTTCTCTCTGCTGCCTCTGCTGCTAAGCTAGACTTCTTTGCTGCTAAAGCAATACGAGAACGTCGAGCTGCCTCGTGTTATATACTGCCCTCTCAGTAAAGGAGGGGGGATTAGCTGCTCATTAATCCCTACTATGTTTTTAGCCATGTACCCCACCTCCTCCCAAATCCCCCTTGACCCCTCCCTCTTCTGAACAAACAAATCACAGCAGTGTGCAAAGGACATGTGTCTACCCCCCCCCCCCCCCCCCACACACACACACACACATACACGCACTCACACACGCACATACACTCACACTACCCATTTAACCCCAATCCCCTCTCCATACCACACCCTACCCTGCTCTCCAGCACTTTAGCTGATCAGCAGAAAGCCAACAATGACCACTGCTGTTTTGATGGATCGTCAGCCTGATCAATCTCAAACCTTATAACCCTGCACTCACTGGGCTCTGATTGATAATGCTGTGTGTAATTAATGCTCCTGGGTTTGATTTAGCATCCTGCTGAATCAGCCTCACACCAGACACACACACTCTCTCTCTCTCGCTCTCTTGCTCTTCTTTCTCTTTTTGTCTGGAGATGGGATTGAGTCTGTCATTTGTGCCAGGTTTGAGCTCCTGGGTATGAATGATTTCAGAGAGTTTGGATATTATGTACTCATCATCACAGTTTTATTGCTCACTCATTTTGTCCCTTCAGATATGTCATGGCCTGTTTTTGTGTGTGGGATTTACTGAGTTTTCTGATTAGTTTGCAGCTTTTAAGGAATCATTCCTGTGCACTAGGATCACTCGTAAAAAACAAAAAACAGTTTTATAGGCTTGCAGTGGAAGTGAAATATGCTGACCTTCAACTGTGGTGGATGGTGGAACTAATCAGTAAAAATCTTTTGTGTAATATTTAACTGGAATATAAATGTTGTAATTTTGTCATAGTAACACATTGCTGCATTTAAAAAATAAAGCAAATAGTTTAACACTTGAAATTGTCCATAAAAACACAAGTTTTTAGTTTTGTTTCTTTATTTTCTTAATTAGCGTTAGCTTAAACTGTTAAATTTACAGTTACTATGCATTAAAATACCACCCAGTCGTTATAATGAGCTTGCTAGTAATTTGTGGTTTTAAGGATTTAGTACCTCAGGTTGGAGTGATTACTGGTCTTTTATATGAAAAGGGGAGAAACCAAACTTGGTAAGGAAAAGAAGGACTGAGTAAATGGGCCAGAAATTTACTTTATTGCCATAAAGTTCCTAACAATATTTAGCTCTCTAGCCTCCATTCCAGTACAGTGATTATTGTTTTGACTAACTTGAAGATACTTGAGAGTTAACATGTAACATCTCATGCTGGAGTTCATCATTTAACTGCAGATGGCACATCCTCGAATTTTTGCGTTGATAGTCAGCAGACTTATACCCAGACAGGCATCCATAAAGTTGTTTCACTTCTTTCTCGTACTGCATCTATTTGATAACTTGTTGGAAAGTCCAAAGACGCCTATTACTGTGACTCAGGCAGATCTCAAACATGCTAGCTTAATGTTTTGATGTCAGAGACATCTGATTTCAAATTCTCACTCAAGGCATGTAGAAACATATTTTCATGTCCTTGAATATCTCACTATATGTAGGACACCACTCTTCTGTACTGGTTAATTAGCAGGTTGGGACATTTGTGACTAAGTGGAAATTGTCTCCATGTAATGCATTTATAGAAATTCACTTTTCAATGTTTAAACATAGATTTTTGTTAGCTTAAAAAGAAATTTAAAATGGGTCTAAAAAGTAACTCTGAAATCTTACCTTAACAAGTCTAGAACAATTATTTCACTGCATTATTTTACTACATTATCAGTCTTGAAGAATATATGAAAAATCCTTCAGAACATTGTGTGACAAAGGTAATGTTTTGGACTTGTGGAGTGTGATCTACCTCTACCAGGTCACATAGATCAAGAAGCACTTAAGAATCCTACTAAATTAATAATTCAGTTTTTAATACTCTATAATTACTCGTACTGGGAAATTTTTCCAACGACATCTAATCTGTTTATTAGAAAGTTAATGTTTTATTTAGAGCTGATAAACGGTGCCAGTTTTCCCTTATGGAGCCCCTCATCTCAAAATAGTAACTGTGCCTAAGTGCCATCTACAATGTAAAGTTTGCTTTCACATGTGTACTTATTAACTGAAGTTGAATCGGATGAGGTGAAGTGACCAATCAGGAATGCTTCCATTTGTGCTTTTATGGGTATTTCAGCTCTGCCACAGTAATGTCATCTTGGGGTCTATTTCAGTTCAACAGCCTGCTTCAGAACAGCCATGACGATCACTAGGACATGCTAGATGGATGTTAACAGAGGAAAAGATGGATTAGATTTTTAATCATTAGACAAAGATTCCCACGATTCCTTGTCACTTGTGGTTCCAGCTGCGGTCTCTGTGGGGTTATCCCCCACAGAATCGACTACGTCATTGCGGTTTGTCAGCTGATCCCAGGTTGCTTTACACTTCCTATTCTGGGGCTTCCTCCTCCTTCCCAACAGTTCAGTAACGAGTATACCACACACATTTTGGCAACAATGAATGGGATTGTGAAGTAAAACAAGAGATTGACCAGGTGCCTTTTATCTCATGTATATGAATTAATTGCAAAAAATGTCCACGTCCAGTGTAAACCAAAGTAGTCTGGCTTATAGGGAGACTTACTTCACATGGAAGCAATTCTTGTGAAGAGGCAGTTGATAAAATTGGAAAAATAGCATCTCAAATTTGGAAAATTTTCCCCAGGGCCCTCAGCCGTTTATTCTCCACACATTATTCTGGTTTCCTTCTTTGCATGAAATTACAGATGATAATGCCACGCTCTCAGTACCCATCTTAAAATATTAGAAATCATTGCAGATAGTTAATATCCTTTTGTAGTGATTTATACAGTTCCCATTCCCCTCTTATCTAACCCATTCTGAAAAGTAAAGTCTATTTGCAATGGTTACCTTTCATGGTTACTGACAGGCCAAGCCTCCCTTAAGTACCAGTCAGAATAGGTTTAGCTGCTGTGGGAGCCTTGCCCCTTTTAATTGATCAGTTCGTGGAAACTGATGTAACAGTGTTAGGCAAGTAGGTCGAGCACTTTCAGAGACACTTGGTTATTAGAGTTAAAGGTCATTAATCCTCTTTACGTAGTCAAATGATATGGCCCTCCTTTTGGATTATTTTTCAAATCTGTATTTGAAAATGTGCTACGCAGTATTATAAAATTTGCTGAGGTGTATTAAAGTTACCACTTTATAATAGTTTACCTTGTGATGATGAGTAACACTGCTGCTTCCTAGATGTATTTTAAGGCCTGGAAAATGTAAACAATATGAATCTGTATGTTAAACCTCTCAGTTGCAAAAAGATTTTGATAAATTGCTCTAAGGTTTATGTTATGCTTCTTTACTGTTTTATTCCTGTCTTTTAATTCCAGTGTGGTTGAATCTCTGATGTGCATTTTTTCCTCTTTGTGTCTGTGCTCTTGAACATATATTTTTCAGAAATCTGCTATATGTGAACCCTCAGAGTCTGAACTTTGCCAACCGCCAAGGCTCCGCCCGCAACATCACTGTGAAAGTGCAATTTATGAACGGAGAAGATCCAAGCAATGCAATGCCGGTACACAATGATTTTCCAGAACATGAAGATTGTTGTTTTTGAATCTTAATCAAGCTATGAATGTAATATCTGTCAGGCATTTTAGTGTCTTGGCAACTTTTATTATGCAGTTGGTAATAATTAAAAGATACATTTTTCATTATCTGATTTATTGTAAAACTGTTGTTTATTCCTCAGGTAATATTTGGGAAGTCAAGTTGTGCTGATTTCTACAAAGAGGCCTACACTGCAGTGGTGTACCACAACAGGTGTGTTTTGGTTGAAATAAGCTACATAGTGTGCTGTTCTAAATGTGTCTTCAAAAATCAACTCTACTCAGAAAAATCAGGAAAAAGAATGTTAACTTTGATCTGTATCAAAATGAGAGAAAAACATATCCTAAAAGACAAAACACAAGCAGATCAGGTAAAACATCCTCATTGTTTTGAGGACAAAAATCAACCATTTGGGAGAAAAACCCCCACTGCAATCCAAGGAATATATAGAATAGCATATATTTACCAAAGTTGTAAAGATATTTTCTTAATTTGCATGTTTTTTATTCTTTTATATACTTTACGCTGTTCAGATTAATAACAGAAATGCATTCATCCATTTTTTTAAACCACTAAACCAAATCAATGACACGAAGGGTGGGAGGAGCCTATCCTAGCGGACACTGGGGAAAATATCTGGCAGATAAAGACAAAAACGGTTCACATTCACATCTATAGGCAATTTAGAATCACCACTTAATCTACCACGCAGAAGGCAGCCAGTCTGGAGAGAGCCCACTCAGGAACAGGGGGAACATGCAAGTTCCTCACAGAAAGGCACCAGGTTGCTTTCAGGTGTGGACACAGAGCCTTCTTGCTGTGAGGTGACGGTGCTGATCACTGCACCAGAATGCCAGCTTACAAAGGCCAGAAATTTAAAAGGTGGGGAAAAATCACCACTACTTCAACATCACTGTAAAGTCTGTGCTTGTCCTATATTCAGTGCTATTTTTTTTAGAATTGGGTTAAGTTCATTTTTAGATGGTTTCAAGTGGTGTTCATTTTAATAACTAGTGTAAATTGTTGACAGTGCCTTTGTTGTTATTTATATCTGAGTGACAGTAGCACTTTGACTAGGAATTTGCTGCAAAAGAAGAAATGTCAATACAGTTTGCATTTCGCTTAGAACTAGCACAAAATATTTTACCATGTATATCTCTAAAAATAAGAAATGCCATAAGAAAGAACTGCTTTCTCCATCTTGAATTTGCTGTTGGTTTTAATGGAGGTTGCCCTGCCAATAACCTACAATCATTTCCAATAAAAGTTTCTCCTGATGCTGTTTTTGCTCCAGGATTTTTCCTGTTCTGGTCCAGAACCAAACTGTTTCTTCCTATGAGAAATCAGTTGCCTTCTATGACCCCTTTAAGCAGTTTGGGTTGTTTCCATCCTTGAAGCTATCTTAGTAGATCTGTTGATGGGCTTACCATAGCTGTGGTTGTTTGTTTCTGAAAGTTTCCTCCTGAGGGACTTGTAAGAATTCAGCTGAAGTGAATAATAATGTGTTTATATAATTTCTTTGTTTTTAGATCACTTGAACCCCTGCTTTACTTGAGACAAATATTCCCAAGTTAAGAATTGGGGGTGGAAATGGAATATGTTTAGGTCAATTGATATAAATATTTGTAATTGTGGGGGTGAAATTGGAGCACATAAGCCTGTTAAGCCAGTTTATAAAACAACAGGCCTAATATATTCAATATTCTTTGCAATTAACTCTCTAAAAGCCTTCTGGGAAAGCATTGAGAGAAGCCTTTGCATATTTCTGACTGACGTGTGCTCCCTTCAGTAACATATACTGATCACCAGTATTGAAGAGGTGTTAACCAGTGAGCAGGCAGTTGGTAGAACAGCGCACTGGCACATTTGATACAGCTAAGAAACTCTTCTACTGTTCTCTATGCCTAAGTTGTGCTTATACAGTGTGTTCAGACTGTGGAAGATCTAGTTATAGTGGCTGTAGCTGGAACCAACAGCCAAGTGAAGCAACATCGAGATAGTTCTCAATTATCTGACTCTAAAATGATCAGTTTGTGATACTCATGAAATTCTTTTTGTTTTTTTTGTTTTTTTACTAATTGATGTAGATCTCCTGACTTTCATGACGAGATTAAGATCAAACTGCCCGCCTCTCTGTCAGACCACCACCACATTCTTTTCACCTTTTACCATGTCAGCTGCCAGCAGAAGCAGAACACACCACTGGAGACCCCTGTGGGATACACGGTAAAATCATGTGATAATGCACGTGTGTATAATTTCACATTTGTGCTCTGTTCTTTCATAGCTGTGAATCTAGACACACCCACTTCAAAACCCCATTTGCAAAAAGACACAAATGAAAGAAATTTAACTGAAAATAGCACAAGTACAACATATGAAAGGGTGAAAAAGATTCATTTATTTAGCGAGATGTTTACACAGCCTACAAATCTTTTTCAAAACAGTCACTCACATTCTTCTAGTGAATTTAGAAGATGTATGTGTATTGTTTATCATTTATCTCTCTTTTTTGTGTGCAGTGGATTCCCATGTTGCAGAACGGGCGTCTGAGAACGGGACACTTCTGTTTGCCCGTGTCTCTGGAAAAACCACCACAGTCCTACTCTGTTCTCTCCCCAGATGTAAGATGCATTTTTTAAGCTTATATTGAATGAAACAAGCATAATGCAGAGAGATGAGCTAAAGGAGAACTTCTAATGTTTCTATATTAAATATAACTAGCGTGCTATATATGGGATTCCCAGGATGCACTTCAGAAATCATTATTATATAATACTGCATTATCACAAGCAAATCAGATAACCTGGCCCTTCCCTTTCATTGTTTCTCTCTGTTATGTAAGTACCACTCGGATTTACTCTCCCTTCATTTTACCTTCAGGTCCCTCTCCCGGGCATGAAGTGGGTAGACAACCACCGAGGAGTATTCAATGTAGAAGTGGTTGCTGTTTCAACCATCCACACACAGGTAATAGTACTAAGCACAATGGCTTCACAGTAGCTACAGTAGTTTTGTGCATTTTTCAGATTCATTAGTTAAATGATGTCCTAGAATGTAAAACCTTAGAATAGCAACATAACCTGTTATTTTGAAACAAAGATGGACAGATTTATTATTGTAATGTGACTCAAAATATTTCACTTAACGTTAATAGAAAAAACATTATTTTCACACCTAAACTGTAATTCCTTCCCAGTGCCATTTTATTAGGTAGTGACTCTTACCTTGCCAGTAATTTACTGAGGCCTACTCCATCTCTGATTTGACTGTGGTGTTGGGAGGGGCTTGACCATGGCTTCTAGGAACCCAGCTGGGACTAATGTGCTCATAAATCACTGTTCTTGGCACAGATTAGACTTGTTGGATTCTCCTGTGTACTTGTAGCAATGTTCGGCTTGCGGTTTTTACTCGGGGAGCCAACTTGCTGGTTTAGCAAAGAATACAGAAGAATAGATCCAAGCTTACTTTTGTTGACTTTCTTCCCCTTTAGCTTTTTTCATCCTTGTACGCAATTGTGTTTTCTAATTCTTGCCCTCTTCTTCTCTTGGTATTTTTTTTCTATCCATTAATCTTTGTCACATTTCTTTCTTCCTTTATCTCCTTTTTACGTGATTTTCTCTGTTTGCCACTTCCACATTATGGTACCGACATTTGTTTTTGCCAAAAAACTTTCTCTCTCTTATTAACCTCATCTCTACCCCCATTCCTCCAACTGTCCATCATTAGGACCAGTACCTGGATAAGTTCTTTGCGTTGGTGCATGCCCTGGATGAGCACATGTTCCCAGTAAGGATAGGAGACATGCGAATCATGGAGAACAACCTGGAAACTGAGCTCAAGTCCAGCATTGCAGCACTAAACTCGTCCCAACTTGAACCAATAGTTCGATTTCTTCACCTTCTACTTGACAAGTTGGTGTTGCTGGTAGTGCGCCCGCCCGTCATTGCTGGACAGATAGGTATGATAAAGGCCTGCACCAGATAAAAACGAAAGGCTACACTTGTAATTATGTTAACTAGCAGAAAGCTCTTCTTTTTGTCTTTAGTGAATCTTGGGCAAGCATGTTTTGAGGTGATGGCCTCCATAGTGAACCGTCTTCATAAGTACCTGGACACCAACCAGGACATGCATGGCCGCAACAGCCTGCTGTCTTCATACATCCACTATGTCTTCCGCTTGCCCAGCACCGACCCCAACTCACCCTCGCCAGGTACAATGACTACATTGTCCTCCCATTTTTCTTTATCCTGAATCTTCTATTTTCTCCTTTTAAGTTAACCCCTTTCAACCCTTAACTCATCAAATCTTCCTGCCATAATTTTCTTTTTCTATTTCTTTTCATCTTTTACTATTTTTTTCCTCCCACATCCATTTTGTCTTCTACCTGCTCAACACAGACACCAACTCATCCTTAACAGGTAGATATGGCCAGCGTCTGTACATCACAACAGATTTAGCCTTTGGATAAAAGTTACAGTTGTTTTTTTGGTGTATTGGCTAGGGATGGGTATCGTTTAGGTTTTATCCGATACCGGTACCAAACCGGTACTTTTGAAACGGTGCCGGTGCGTAAACGGTGATCGAACCGGTGCTTAAAGAATGGAGAACACAAAATTGGTCCAAAAACCTCTCATGTTCAGCTGTTTTTTTGTAAAAAAGATAACAATGTTAGCCTTTTCTGCAACTATGGGGCATATATGGTATCACTCTTGGCTGGAAGCAGTGCTTAAACAATGGGAAAAAACACAAACTTTGTCCAAAAACCTCTCATGTTTAGCTGTTTTCCACTTTTTCTTTGGTCATTTTAGCCTTTTTGGCCAGGGTGAAGGGAGTATCTGCCATCAAACAAGAAGACAGCCTCATGTAACTACGATTGTGTTTGCTAGTTCACCTTACGTGCGTTAATGTAATAACGTGGTTAGCCTACTCAATGTAAATTACACACGAACAACATTAAGCTACTCACGCAGAGAAGAACGGCTGCTGCTACCATCATCACCCGTCATCATTTCTGCTACACTGGCAGGGCTAGGGGCCAGGACTCTCCTCTACGGGTTTTTGGGGGATGTTGCTAACTCCGGGTCCGATAACAGGCAACCCACCCGCAGTAGATGTGCCCGGTGTGAGGTCTCGCAGCAAGCTATCAAATACGGCACATTTCTCGGCTTTAACAAAATGCTATACGTCGCCAGGTGTTTCATCAGATTCGAGGTGTTACCTCCTTTGCACAGTATCACCTTAAAGCACTTGTTGCAGGCTGCTAAGTTTGCATCTTTTGCTGTGAAGTACAGCCAGACTTTGACCGCTTCGCCTTGGGCATTTTTAATCTAAAGCTCTGCTCTAAAAGAACGTACATACCTGGGCCCGCCTACTACGCTTGCAAAGGTAAAATGATTGGCTAGAATCCAAAGTGTATGACATTTCAGGAAAAAAAAAGCACTGAAATAAAGCACCGAAATGTGCGCTGCTTTTCGGTCTGGTTACTACCGTTTATGTCAGAACCGGTGCCATTATGGCCGGTACATACCGGTACCCATCCCTAGTATTGGCTTGTATTTGGTATATACAGGTTTTTGGGTTTTTTTGCAGTGGCTTTTGTTGTTAAACCATCCACTGCCAGAAGTGTTAATAAACTACTCTGAAATAATGGGTTCATTACTGGATGGTTAGGTGCAGTGGCTCATCGAAGTCCTATTTTCCTCATTTCCTTTCTGTTGTGTGTCGCCAAAGGCCCAGGAGGGTTGGGAGGTTCGGTTCACTATGCCACCATGGCTCGCTCAGCTGTTCGACCAGCCAGCCTTAACCTCAACCGCTCCCGTAGTCTTAGCAACAGTAACCCCGACATCTCCGGTACGCCCACCTCTCCTGACGATGAGGTCCGCTCCATCATTGGCAGCAAGGTAAGGTCTTCAAGTCATACACGACCCTTTCTCTGAGTGGTCATTCAGTTTTCTGTTAAATCTTTAACGAAGCACTAAAATTCATACATGTGGTCCAAATGTGGCCTGAACCCACACTTATATTTTTGGGAGCACTTTGCTCTAAATTTGGCTCATACATACTCCATGTGGATGTCAGATACTTTAGTTAATTATTTAACACTGTTGTAATGTAGGAGCTCTTGCTCTGTGATGTATTTTTAGACAGACTCGTGTAAGGTATTTGTACTGAATATGCGTATCTTAAACCACACAAGGTAGAGGCCTCCCTCTGCACAGTGACCCGCAGTTTTATCAACATGTAAACTGCATGAGCGCTGTGCAAACACAAGCTTGAACATCTTATCTCTCCAACCGTTGTACGAGCAACCTGTCACACACATATACTCACTCACTCACATGCTATGCACAAATAATGCTTATTATGCATTGTGAAAAATGTACGTTGTATTTAGTTTAAAGTCAAATCAGTCAAGATTAAATATTGTTTCAATAGCCATGTCTTTTCAGAGGACTCTAACAGTAGCATAGTCTCTTCAGTCTTTTTTTGATTTCTTTGTTCCTTTTTATTTCATTTTATTCTTTTAATTGAGGTCATGTATTTTGTCTCATATAATTTGGGAGTTCCCACTTCAAACTTTTTTTTTCATATAACCCCCTCAAAAAACCCAACAAATATGTGAACAGTGACTGAATGATGTAATGTGCCTTTCTAATGGTCTTGCTATATTTGTAACCATGACATGATGGATGCAGCCCCTTTTTTTTGATGAATGTTTCCTTTTGCTGCTAATACTTAACTAAACCATTCTTCTCTTGTCTCTTAGGGAGGGGTAGTTGTTGTTGGGGGGGGGGGGGGGGTTAATGCAGAGAAAGAAAGAGAGAGAGAGAACCTTTGTGCTTTGCTCCTATGTGGTGATGATTTTTAATTTACTGACAGCTAACCGTTTTGAGGCCCTTGGCATCGTCCAGCTGTCCTGACCTCTGAACCTCTTTAACTTGTCATTATTCCTTCCCTCCTCCTTCTCCCCCCCGTGCTGCTCGCTTGTTCCCTTGCTTCCTGCCTGCCTTGTGTCCTTTGACCCTGGCACCCCTAGGGCTTAGACCGATCCAACTCGTGGGTGAACACCATGGGCTCTAAGAGTGCCCCCTGGGGATCCAGCCCTGGGTCTGCTCCAGAAACCATGCAGGTGGTTTTATGAATGCCCCGTCCTCCACTTTGCCTCACGACCAAAACAACCTACACTTAAGGGATACTGACATATTTGGAGTTTTGGCTTATTTGTGTGCTTTGCTGGAATCATTAATAGCGAGGCATATCGGGTATATCAGTACTTATCCATTCTAAGGTTTTGCATTTTTGTGTCTTTTTATTTTGTCATGCTCACACCTTTCATTAATATTTTCAGCCTATCCTTCAAGCTCTTTGCAGTGGTTTTAAGTGACCTGGCTGTGATGCGGACCACATTTTGCTTTTTTAACAATTCAAAGTACACATATTTCTAAACCACACACAAAGTGGCTAGTATCAAAGACTCTAAAGACAAAGACATAAAAGACCAAAACTTCAGAATATTACAGTATTCTGTTATACCTCAAGTCACAACCCTCCCATTAATCCCATACGTGGGAGTCACAGCCGCCTCCATGACCCTCCAGTCATGTTAGTCTTAGGTGTCAGCCCTCTTTGCGAATCACATCTAACACATCTCTTTTTTTCTCTGTATCTGCATTAAAAGTAGCCAAAATTAAGATGTATCCAAATATAGGCCAGAGCAATCCATGGTAACAGTTTCTTAGATATTGTTGACCTCTCTTCTAGGTTTACTGTGATTAGTCATTGCTAGCCTAAATCCAACACAATCTTTCAGAGAATAATTGGGTTGGTAGAGAAAACGAGAGTTGTGTTAGAATTCCATCAGCAGACTAGTTGTTCTTTTTTATGTTTTTATGTTTTAATTTTTTTTTTTTATTTATCTTTAACCCCCCTTTTTAAAAAATAATTTTCCCTTTTTCCCTCTGGATTTCCTCTGCTCTCAGCTAGTTAACCTGCATGACCCTCTCCTAACACCCCTCATTTCAACCACAGTTCATTTATTTCTGGAGCATGGTATATCTGTGAGTGTGACTGTGCATCTACGTGTGTTGTCTTTGTCTGCCTCAATTTCCATCTTAATGTGATCTTAAGTCCTCTGTCATTTTAATTTATCATAACATATTAATTTACACAAATATAAAAATAAATGGGCATATTGTAGCCATAGAATCACACCTAGCTTACCACAGTAAATGTGCATAGACTGGCAGAGCACATTCATAATAAGCATTTAGCATGGGATGTTGTCCAGCTACCTGCAATAAAACCATCTCTAAGGTCTTGTATTGTATTTACCTGGAGGGATGCAGAATGGCTCATTATTAAGCAATAGCTAGAGTGTTGCACAAAAGCATTATTAATGTTGAGACTACATTTGATTGCACTTTTGTGTAGCCATTTTGCATCTCTACCATAAGATGCTCAAACTATTGATGTATCAGCTGTTTTAGATTTTGGGTGCAATGCTTTTCAAGTGCTGTGGCGCTGTCCTGTGTCTGTTGTTTTGTGTCTTCATGTATGAAAATGTCCAACAGATCACAAAAGTGTACGTGTGTGTATGTGTGAGGGGGCTGTGTTACTCAGCACGCACGTTTTGCCTGTGTGCTGAGGAAGAAGGTGCAACCCCACTCTCTCGTTGCTCCTCCACTAACCTTGCTGTCACCGTTCCATTCATCCCACTCATAGGCCATGGAGCGCTGTGGCAATCGCATGTCTTCGCACACTGAGAGCGCCAGTTTCTTGCAAACTTTAACAGGACGGTTGCCCACAAAAAAGGTAGAGCCACTTGCACTGGGGGAGGAGCCGACCCCCAGCCACCTCTTGTCCTCCTCCTCCTCACCTGTCTTGTCTGTGGATGTGTGCCTCTGGATTGATTGATGTCGTATTTGGTTGTTGTGGAGTCTTGTTGAATGCTGTATGTCACCGATCTGCCTCTTGTTCTCAATATGAGGATATTTTGATGTGATGTGAATGTTGGTTGTAATCTGGCTAACACTGACTATTGGAAAGTCTTTTTTATTGTCCACCGCTCAGTCAGGGAGTGCAAATTGTATTTGGTTTTTATTTAAAAAAATCTGATACTGTTTGACTTTCAGTCAGGTGCTATGTTACCATAGGACATACTACCAGTAAACATACAGACAGGTGGGTGGGTATGTTCAGTGTCTATCGGGGCAAAGTTCATAATTTTCACTTAGGCTGAAAAAATTCAATTTATAATAGAATTTTTAAGCAGGTCTAGTTTACTTGGTGTTTTATACCAAGCTGTGTGTCTTAAACTCTTTAATAAAATATTTCTTTCCAGTAGGCAGTACAATACAGGTTTAAAATGATGTATTTAAGACTTACCAGTCTGATGAAAAGTCAGTATGTTAGCCAGACTTGTGGTGGATTTTAGTGTTGCATAAAATACACACAACTTGAAAAATGTTATTTTTGCATAATAAGATGACCAAATGTAAAAAAAATAAATACAAATGTTGTTCTTTGTAAAACTAGAATTATTTTTCTGTCTTTAAAAGAGAGAAATGTATTTTAGTCATATACATTAGGTCGCACTACAAAATACTGCAGTTTCCATGGTGAAAGAAGTGCATCATTTGTTAAAAGCAAAAATGTTGCACACGTCTATAACAGGTTTTTTTTTTATTAATATCTAACTTTGTCTGCAATGAAGTTCATTTTCAGCTTTGGAGGAGCAGAAGCTTTACTGGGCTGTCTTGTTCTTTCATATAGAGAATCTAGTACGCGTTCTTATTTGTTCTATATTCCTGGTCACAACAGTTGATACCTGCTAGCAGGTTATGTCTGTGGCCAATCTAAAACTTCTTTTATGTCATAACCCATGAAAATAAAAACATTTTGAGATCTATGTGACCAGGCAAACTAAGTATAGATTATGCTTGGTTACTTTTTCTGGTGCCTCACATTATCTCTGTCTGGCTGTACTGCTTTCCCTTTCCCTCTCTGTCCATCCCTCTTTCTTTGTCTCTGTTTTGATTTTCTGACTCAGCTCTTCCATGAAGAGTTGGCTCTCCAGTGGGTGGTGAGCAGTGGAAGTGTACGTGAGGGTGCTCTGCAACAGGCCTGGTTTTTCTTTGAACTCATGGTAAGAAAACAAAATCTGGATAAAGTGTAACACATGTGGGTCTGTCTGACATTGTTCTATTTGTGTAAAAATAAAAAATAATACTAATAATGATAATAAAACTTGCCAACAGCTTATGTTTTAACCCAATGAACACCTTTACCTCAGGTCAAGAGTATTATCCACCACCTTTACTTCACTGACCGCTTAGAGTCACCCAGGAAGAACCGTTTCCCAGAACGCTTCATGGACGACATCACAGCTCTGGTCAGCACCATCGCTGGTGACATTGTGTCTCGCTTCCAAAAGGTAAATAATGACCCAGTTCTCTGTCTTGAGGTGTTTGTAAGAGGCTTGTCAGTTTGGATTGGAAAGGAATTTGCAGAATTGTTATATATGGGAAAGTTGGAAAAAGGAATCTTATGAGTTGTTAAAATTGTAAAAGAA
The DNA here is from genome assembly GCF_963576455.1 of Neolamprologus multifasciatus. Classification (NCBI taxonomy): domain Eukaryota; kingdom Metazoa; phylum Chordata; class Actinopteri; order Cichliformes; family Cichlidae; genus Neolamprologus; species Neolamprologus multifasciatus. The sequence continues at coordinate 6,407,025 of NC_140455.1, forward strand.
GTTGTATGTTCATATATTTTTGTCATTTCTGGATATTATTTTGTGGCATATTAAGTTTGGAGGTGTAATTTCCAAGGCATGCCCTTGACATGTATAAAGCATGTTTTCTCATCCGTTCAGGATCTGGAGCTGGTGGAGAGGCTGAACATGAGCCTGGCCTTCTTTCTCAATGACTTGCTGTCAGTTATGGACCGAGGTTTTGTCTTCAGCCTGATTAGGGCATACTGGAAACAGGTAAAGGAGTTTGTTTTTCTCTGTCTTTTGGTTTTTCATTTTTAAATTGCCATGGCTGCCAGGATCAGTATGACTGAAAAAAAGCCAGGTGAGTGCCGAAACTTCTGATTAGGCCTTCATTAAACTATTTAAAGCATGGATCTCCTTTTTGTGCATTTCAGCTTTATTTACAGCACTATAACAGCCTAATATGTGATGACATTTCAACACTTTCTTTTACTGCACATGCTCCATTTTTGTTTTTGATATGTAAATGAGTATTTTCTGTTACCTTTTTCTAGGTGTCCACAAAGCTTTATGCTTTACAGAACCCAACCCTGGAGTCTTTGCGGCTTGATTTCTTAAGGATTGTTTGCAGTCATGAACACTACGTCACCCTCAACCTGCCCTGCAGCCTGCTCACACCACCTGCTTCTCCTTCTCCCTCTGTATCCTCAGCAACATCGCAGGTCAATTTTTACTCTTAAAAGGCTGACACTCTGAAAATTTCAGCGTACAGATGTTAGATTTATGTACAGTCAAACACTATTAATAGTGTCTCTTGTCTCTCACAGAGCTCTGGCTTCTCCACACACGTCCAGGACCAAAAGATAGCCAACATGTTTGAGCTGTCTGTCCCCTTCAGAGAACAGCATTATCTGGCTGGACTGGTACTGTCTGAACTGTCAGTAATACTGGACCCAGACAATGAGGGGTGAGAAGATGTTTTAATTAAGAAAGATTCTAAATGTGAATGTGTTTTATTGTCTGAATCTTCCCGTGATTCAGCTGAAACATTCCATTTCGCTTCCTTTTAAATTTGTTTTGCTTCTTCTCTTTCGTATTGTGTGCTGTAGGATGTTCGGTTTGCATAAGAAAGTAGTGAGCGTCGTTCACAACCTCCTTTCCAGCCACGACTCTGATCCTCGCTATGCTGACCCTGAAGTCAAGGCCCGTGTTGCTATGCTTTACCTGCCTCTCATCAGCATTGTCATGGAGGCACTGCCTCAACTCCACGATTTTACAGGTACAGGTGACAAGTTTTAGTATGAAGCAGCTTAAGAGTTAGCAATGTACGAATCATTTGATTACTTTTTGATTTTTTTTTTTTTTTTTTACATTAGTTTAAATATTTTCTCAGGTCTTCTTTCAATTTTGTCAAGATAATTTCCTTATCAAAACGCAAATGTATTATCTTCCTCAGTTTTTATCTTTGTCTGCTGTCTCATGTCTGATTATTTGGCAACTTATGTTCTTTCCTTTTTGTTTTATTAGAGTCACATAATCAGTGGGGTCGACCGGGCGGCCCTCAGGGGGCAGCTGTAGGCACCAGCGGAGAAGAGACAGAGGGAGAAGGTAACAGCATGATCAGTCAGACTGTCGCCATGGCAATAGCAGGCACCTCAACCGCATCTCCGATGTCCCGACCGAGCAGCTTCTTGCTCAACTCGCAGGTAATTTCCTGCAAGACACAGTGACTGTATCAATTTATCTGCAGTTAATGGAAATATCTCAGTGCCGTGTGCTGCTTCCTCCTTTTGTGTTCTCGCATTCCAGGCGAGTCGTCAGCACGGGAGCTTCTCAGCCGAGTCCAGTCGGAGCCTGCTGATCTGTCTGCTGTGGGTGCTAAAGAATGCTGATGAGCTAGTGTTACAGAAATGGTTCACAGACCTGTCAGTGTCCCAGCTCAACCGCCTTCTGGATCTCCTCTACCTCTGCGTCTCCTGCTTTGAATACAAGGTAACATCAACAATCACTGCCTAACAGTTTGAGCTATTTAAGCATTAATTACCCACCTGAGAGCGCACTGCATACTGGGAGAATCTACATTGTGGGTTACGTCCACCTCTTCTGTTTATTTTCTATATTAAAATTGGGGGCGCTCATAAGCCTGGATAATATTTCTGATTGAAACTTGGTGAAACTACAAAACTAAACTTTTGCATGTGCTCTAGTACTAACTTAACTAAAAATATTTTCACATTTACCATCTAACTTTACATTTCTTTTCAAAAGGTTCTATTTTAATTATCTTAATTATCTATTTCCTTCTGTGTGTTTCAAGCTCTTTATGCTATGCTGTGTGTTTGATGTTTTCTGTGCTGCGCTTGCATATTTGCCTTTCATGCTACTAACCCGCTTTGCTTGCTTGGTGCTTCGCTGCAAGTAACTTCCCTGCTGTGTGTGTTCTCTGTCCGTCCATTCACCCTCTACCTCATGGATACAAGGCCCATGTTGTGTTCACCATGCAGGGGAAGAAGGCGTTTGAACGCATGAACAGCCTAACCTTTAAGAAATCCAAAGATATGAAGGCCAAGCTGGAGGAAGCCATACTGGGCAGCATTGGGGCCAGACAGGAAATGGTGCGACGCAGCCGAGGGCAGCTAGGTGAGATTTAAACTTCAGGCACACTCACACAGTTGCAGGTAGGAAGAAATAAGAAATGCTGAGAAGCAGAATTTAAGGATTACACCAACACTTACAATAATCAGTGTATTCTGCTTTTTCTCCTGGACACAGGTGCATGCATACATACGTGTATTTAGCTGTACCTTTTGAAAGTACTGTAAATATAGCTACAGCCAGTTTGTCACGTTTTTTGTGTGCAGGGAGCCTCTTTCATCACAGTTTAAAAAAGACACGGTAAATAATGTTTCCCCATCATCTAGAGCGGAGTCCATCTGGCAGTGCTTTTGGCAGCCAGGAAAACCTTCGATGGAGAAAAGACATGACCCACTGGAGACAAAACAGCGAAAAGATGGACAAGTATGGTCTTTTGAACTGTTGAAGGGCATTTTTCTGATTACTGTTTCATGCACAAAAAAACACAACAGTTTTTTAATAATCTAAGGAGCTTGCAAAGAAAAGCGACTGGACTTCTTTAAGTTTCTTGAAGACATTCACCTCTCAGAAGTTTCTTCAGTTCTAAGACCAAATAGTGGCGAGTCCAAGGTATTTAAGCCCTAGTGGGAGTCTCCATAGTCTCCACTGCCTCGGTTGTAGGTATGCAATTGAAGAGTGAGACCACATCAAAGGACACAAGAAGTCCAGTCGCTTTTCTTTCCAAGCTTCTTAGATTACCATGACCTGAATGACTGAGGAACTACACATACGTGTTTTTAATGGCATTGTGGAACTTTATTCTCTTAGGAGCACATGCACGAGTCAGGTCTGTTTCCAATTGCATTTTAAATTTACACAAAATAGGCAAAAGTTGAACTAAAAAGCTGGTCCCATTTCTCAGTAATGCTGCAAATAAAGCACTCAAGAGAAAGACACTCTAACAAGGTAAAGGACTTAAAGTTCAAAATGAACCTCAGATAGTGGAAAACCATGAGATGGAAATGGTTTTTCTTTCATGTATGAAAAGAATCTCAAAGATTTCTCATCAGTCCAGATGTGAAGTTTGGCTTCATGGTCATATTCATTTTTTTGTGGCACCACTCCATTATTGCATCTTTATTTTGATTTAACAGTAAATTGTTTACTTATACCCTTTACAGGATGCCACTGCCAAGGTTTGGACAATGTACACAGTGGATTTTAAATGAAGCAATCAATATGTGATTGAAGTGCAGACTTTTAGCTTTAATTCGGGGTGTTAAACAACTTTGTTGTATGTAGTTTCACATTTTTAAAGACAAAAAAGGAATTGACTGACAAGGAGTTTTTCTTCACGAGGTCTGATCCCACATTTTGCAGTGACAAAAGATTCGAAACTGGTTCCAAGTGTTGGAAGCCAGAACAGAAGCACATGGAGAAGGAGAGAATGAGCTCCTGATCCAAAGCACATGTTGATGAGGCAGTGTTTTTACATTGCATATATATGCAATGGGGACTACATATAAAATAATTTCTAACTTTTGTTAAACCCTTTGAATGAAATCTGAAGGTCTGCACTTCAGTCAGGTTTTGATTTTTTATTTAAAATCCACTGTAGTGGTGTACAGATGCAGTTATGCAAAAAACAGTTATGATCCTAACTGTTAACTTAAGAATACATGCCCATTGCAAACACATTGTTATTTTGTGATGTACTTGTGTACTGTGTATGACTATGCTAACGTCGCCATGTTCAAGCAACAACTAAAAGTATCTCTATTACACGGGAGCTTAAAGCTTGAAGGTTTTGCATCTTTTTGCCAATATTTTTTGTCCGATGATGACAAAAAATATAGCATTATGTCTTTTTGTTTTACTGTTTTAACTTTAATTCCTGTTCTTTTATCATTTCTGCTCCAGCATTTGTCTTCTGTTAATTTCCTTTTGTTCTCTCATGTCACTGTGTGTTAATGTAGGAGTCACAGATCAGTCAGGTATTGTATGGTCCACATTTGCTGTGTGCTCCTTTAAATTCCTCCCTGCTTTAGTGCCTCTTTTAAGGTGTACTGCCATGCATGTGGGAAGTCCGACAGGTGAAGTGGATGCAGACTGAACTGATTAGCTTGTATTTGATTCTTAGCTTTCACCAAGTCATGAACAATTTTTCGAATTAACATAATTTTGAGTGAGATACTTTAACACTTTAGCAACTAATGCAATCAGTGATTTGTTCACATTCATTCCCTTTCCATTTTAACTTAAGTTCACACATGCACATCAGAGCACCAAGAGAGTCCCCCTAATCCTGGCCCTGACCCTCAAATCCCTTGTCCCATCAGTCCCTCTGTCCTGGTAACAACAAACTCTGCATTGGGGTTGGTAGTGGTTGCAGTGGGCCTGTTCTGCTTTTTAACCAGTGTGCTTGTTTTTCTGGGGTCCCGACTGATGTTGCTCCCTGGTTGATGTTGCCGGGGGGAAAAGTCAAATGTGGCAAAAGCTTTTTTCTTATCGGTCACCTATACAGTTCTGTATTGTTTCAGATGCTCAATCACAGTCATTTTAGAACATGTAGACTAACAAAATAAAAGTCACTGCGTTCTTCTTGTAGAGCAGGAATAATGGGTTGCTTTTTTCTAACTTTAAATGATGCCAGTCTTTTAATGCCTTTCATATTTCCTCTAAGAAAAGAGCAGATAGGTTTAGGCTAACTGTCTCTCAGTGTAGGGCTTTCTTGGATTTTGCCAGAAAAAAACCAAATAGCGTAAACATACTGTTTTGTGTTTTAGACACAGCTGGCTGAGCATCCACACCACACATAACATGTTTTTCCTCTAAATTTTCTTCATTGTTCATGATTCTGTGCAGTGGATTAATGTGGTGACTGGAAGCTCATGCAGCACTCAGTGGCACATCATCAACACCGCAATGTATGAGTTCAGTTTGTGACGGCGTCGTCTTGTGTCTTTGCAGGACGAGAGCAGAGCTGGAACATGAAGCTCTTATTGATGGTAATCTCGCAACAGAGGCCAATTTAATAATACTTGATACTCTGGAGATTATTGTACAGGTATGTAAGCGAAGAAGACGTATCCACACTAAATGGAAACAGGCATATATTCCCAGTCAGGCTGTGTTCAGAGGCCTATTGCAGCTGCTTATAAGTCCTTTTCCCTCCAGACGGCATCAGTGACGGAATCCAAGGAGAGTATCCTGGGTGGAGTGTTGAAGGTGCTGCTCCACAGCATGGCCTGCAACCAGAGCGCCCTCTACCTTCAGCATTGTTTTGCCACACAGAGGGCCCTGGTATCTAAGGTTAGACTACTGGGCTTTCTTTATGTGTGAAGCATGCTTATTTCATCATCCAGGCTTACATAGTAATAAATACTTCTCTCTCTGCCTGTGTAGTTTCCCGAACTACTCTTTGAGGAAGAAACAGAGCAGTGTGCTGATCTGTGTCTGCGACTGCTGAGGAGCTGCAGCAGCAGCATAAGCACGATCAGATCCCATGCCAGTGCTTCCCTCTACCTCCTCATGAGGCAAAACTTTGAGATTGGCAATGTAAGTACAGAGGTGTTGGGTTGAACAAGTTAGAGCTGTGGAATGTGGCTGTACTATTACAAATAACATATTTGTTAACTTTAATTCACCTGGTTTATCTGAATACCAAACTGTGCAGTTATAGCAAACTTTAGATCAGTTACTGATGTATGCATTATTGAAAGCAGACTTTGTGCTAATATCTTTTTAGAAATTATATGTATAGTGTTTCCTTCTCTCTTCATATGTCGGTAGAAAGCCAACAGCTTTGACAACATGTGTTTTTTCTTTTTGCTTGAACTTTTAGAACTTTGCAAGAGTAAAGATGCAGGTGACAATGTCTCTTTCCTCGCTGGTTGGAACATCTCAGAATTTCAATGAAGAGTTCCTCCGTCGCTCTCTAAAGACCATCCTTACCTATGCAGAGGAGGATCTGGAGCTGAGGGAGACCACGTTCCCAGATCAGGTACTGGGTTTGCTATTTAGTTGTTTTCCATCACTGCTCAAAAAGGGAAAATATCCAGATTGCTGCTGATGTGATTCTGTGGACCTTTTACTTTGCAAACATGTCATCATCCCGGAGAAGGAGCTTCTTTATCCTGAGCCGTATTTTCTTGCTTTCAGGTTCAGGACCTTGTTTTTAATCTGCACATGATCCTGTCTGACACAGTGAAGATGAAGGAACACCAGGAAGATCCTGAGATGTTGATAGATCTCATGTACAGGTGCAAAACCCATGTGCAATGGAGCGATTTCTTTTGATTACTTATAAGAGCATTTATTCATTGTAGTTGGTTAGTTAGTCAATATCTGGTAGTGGGTGTGATTTCCTGTGTGGTCTGTGTGTGCATTTGCATTTTTGTCCACTTAAAGGATTGCGAAAGGTTACCAGACATCTCCAGACCTGCGGCTGACGTGGCTCCAGAACATGGCTGGAAAGCACTCTGAGAGAAACAACCATGCTGAGGCTGCTCAGTGTCTGGTGCACAGTGCTGCCTTAGTGGCAGAATACCTAAGCATGCTGGAGGACCGCAAATATCTTCCTGTAGGCTGTGTCACCTTCCAGGTAGGAGCATTCCTGTGGGATTGTTTGTGCATGTCTCTCCTCTACAGAAACACATTTTTTACAATGACTGTGCATGCACCCTAACCTTCATTTGTTTTTAATATGTGTGGTTATGTGTTCTAGAATATTTCTTCAAATGTGCTGGAGGAATCTGCAGTCTCTGATGATGTAGTGTCACCAGACGAGGAGGGAATCTGTTCAGGGAAATATTTCACTGAGATCGGTCTCGTGGGTCTCCTAGAGCAGGCTGCTGCCTCTTTTTCCATGGTGAGAGATGGAAACATGAACCGATGCTTATTTCTTTGTTTTGTGTTTTTTACCTGCTATTATTTAAAATAATTGTTCATCCTTCCAGGCCGGCATGTATGAGGCTGTGAATGAGGTTTATAAGGTACTGATCCCGATTCACGAAGCCAACAGGGACGCAAAGAAGCTAGCCACCATACATGGTAAACTACAGGAAGCCTTTGGCAAAATTGTTCATCAGGTAAACACACACACACACAAAGTAGACTACTTCTTCAAATCACAACTCCCAGCAGTTTGTGGTGCCAAGCTGACACTGAATTTATGCAATTAAATTCTAAGATTAATTCAGTGTGACCCAGATTTATTGTTTTTATTGTCTAACTTCTGCCTTGAGAAGATTAAATTTGGGATACACAAGGTTACTTCTGTTTTCTTTTTTCTTATGTAAATCCACCAAAGCTGTTTTTAGAAATAAATTCCAGACAGTGTCAGGAGAATCGGGTCAGGAAATTGTCTGGAGCAGTCCATGTCAGATACATTATCGCTGCTGGAAATACTCCATTTGTTTTTGGGGGTTTTTATGTGGCACAATGCCTGGGTAGAGGGTGCAGGAGGCATGGCTTAAAGGAATTCTCCAGAAAGTCATGGGCTCTCTTCAAACATAGTTTTAATTGGACATTCATAGACTTTGTTCTATGGAGCTAGCAGGGCAAAAATCGTTTCATATTTATAATGCATGCTTTGCGTTGTCACATGCGGCTCATCCAAAAAATTGCTTGAGTGAACACAATTTAAGACGTGTGCGGTTGAATTAGAGTTAAGTAATTACGGTATAGTATCAAGATCAGCACTTACAATGAAAAGGAGAATTTTTTTTGTCACTGTCATATGAATATATGCACAAGTACACTTTTCTCACACAGATTAACTGTCATGTTAAACAGCCAGTGTAGATGGTATCAAGGCCAATTAACAAAAAAGGATGTTAGGAGCAAAGCTTCTTATGTGCAGGACTTTCAAAATGTACATACATCAGTCTCGATATGAGTCACTACACAGAAAAACAATGGATTCCAGTTAATGTTGCGTACACACCAGCTGTCACAGACACAGCTTTGCATGATCTTATCAGTTGGCAGTTAAATCCTAGTATATTTATTTATGCCTGATACCCACCATGCTTTACTTTTCTGTGAAGTATGAACTTAAGCATGCATGACATTTTGGATTCCAGCTGTGTTTTTTTTCTTTGTATTTTTTGTTAAAGGCCAGTTGTGTGGATTGTGTGACACAGACGGGTTACAGTCATCTGGTGTGCAGAGCAACTGCTCTTGCAAAGCAGACTTTTTCATAGTGACAAAAACATTCATGTGTAAAGAAAGCATCCCTGTTTTTCTGTTTGTTTGTTTTTTAAAGAATATTTCTGTCACACGCTCTGTTCTCCAGCTCGACAACTTAGTAACCTGGATTCGTTTCAAAGCGTTCATTCTCCTTATTGTAACATCCTTTGTATGTGTGTGTGTGCGTGTGCGCGTGTCGGAGGGCGTATGCGTCTTGTCGTTCACATGTCCTGTATTCTCTTTGTTACGCAGAGTACTGGCTGGGAGGTAGGTGACTAAACAGCTCCTGCTTGGCCCTGCTCATGTGGTTTATCTTTTTGTATTTTCTTTTTATTTACTCTCATCTTTTTATTTGCTAGCTGTTGGCATTCTTCTTCTTTGTTACATACATCCAAATCCATTAACATCTGCAGACAACATCAACTGTCTGCCCCTTTACCCACTGGGGACGCTCGCTGTCTAAGCAACAACACCCTTCACCGTTTTCCTCTCTCCTCACTCTTCTTACACTGCAAGAGGAGCTTGTGTTTGTGTCTTTTTTTTTTTTATTCTTTACATGTGACAGTGTTGACAGGCTGTGCATGGGAGCCACGGTGTGTGACACTAATGACAAAAGTCTCAGCGAATGCATCACCTGCACAATCCACCGTTTTACCCCCTCCATTCCTCATCTTCTATGTGTCTGCTGGGTGTGTCGGTGGGCACACACGCGCATCAGCTGTCACACTTCATCTCATCTTCAACCACAGGGCTCGATTTCAGTGCACTGTTTTGACATGAAAGGTGTCTGTTAGCCATCCCGCTGTAGCCGTGGGGTCATTCTTGCCACACACAATTAAATGAGCCTTTTAACACGCAAGGTGCTGCAGACTTTGGGTCGAGGCTGGAACCAAATTCTCCAAAGGCAGTTTGTTTTCTAAGAGGGTTCAACTCACAGTAATCTCAGGATTACTTGATTTATCCCTTTTGATTTTGATTGGTTGTTATTCTTGCCCTTTCTTTTAATAGTTTAAACTAAATCGACCCCTGACTTTTGTTTCATGCATTCTGTCCCTTTGTTAACAGTATTAACCTCTGAGTTCTCATGGTCTGTTGCATGAATTGGACAGAGCACAGGAAGCGCACTGAGCGTGCATGGTGTGTTTCCGAGGGTTGTGGATTATTTGTTTTTTCCCCCTCACTTTTGTTTTTTTAAATTCTTCGCTGTCTGCCTTTGCATGATCTGGATCCTCCACAATGAGTTTCTGTTCGTTCTCACAATCAGTGGAGATATTTTTACTGTTGTGTGTTAGTTTGTGTTGTTTTTAAAATTCTCTGGAGGAACCCAATCCTGATTAAAATTTGTTCTGTTTTTTTTTCCTTTTTGATTTCCCTGGTTGCCGACCCTTCCTTCCTTCTTTACTTAATTGTGTCTTGTGGTAAGTTTCTTAGTTTACAGGGTTTCCTTAATTACTGTTTAAAAACATTTTCAAATCAGTGGTTTAACTAGCAATACATGACTTGTATCTTTTCCGATATTCCCTTAAGTTACCCTGATGCTTTATCTAAACATCTTGTGCATCAAGTTGTGTAGCATTTGCCTCAGATTTTCACATCATTTTCCTTTTTCCTGCCATACACGCACTTACACACTGGGCACTCACGGTGTACCTGCTGATTGATTGTGGGGCTTCCCTTTGGATGTTTCTTTCCAAGTAGAGGTCTAAGCAAAAAAAAAAAATTGGAGTTGATGGATGTTTTTCCTGTCAACAACAAAAGATGTAACGGGGTGGTTGAGGTTGAAGTAGTTTTTGCCTTGTTTTGTTTCACAAACTTTTTCCCCTCCCGCTCCGTCTTTCTTTCTTTTTTTTGTTATCTGTCTGTTTGTGACTTTAAGGCTTCTATTTAGAAAACTTTGGTGCTGCTTTGATCTGTGAGCTTGAGCTGTTTTTATTCTTAACATGGGCAAAAATTGCACACATGAAGAACACAAGCACTTACAAGCTGGGTGCAAAGGAGATGTCGAGTTCATGTTGACAACAATAGATACATTTCAGACACTGCGGGGTATTTCTTGGCTTAGATTGGGATTTTTCACAAAAGCACATTTGTGCTTGCATAATAAAGGCAATTCATCTGCATTCCTCGTATTTGTTATAATTATATAGACTTTCTAGTGATTTCTGACCATTTTATAAACCCAAATGTCTACTGTGTTTACTTACAGTGGACCTTGTGTGTTTCTTTATTTTTGGCTTATATACTGTTATAATAGCTATAACAGCTGCAGCACAGAAGCCCCACCCACATACTTTTCAAACCTTCTGATTACAAGAATGCAGTCAGTCAGAAGAAAGTTTGCTTAAAAAGAGAGGGCTTGAAAGGAAAAGAGCTAAACCTGGCACTTTTTTCTTGCTGATGTTTGACCTAGTTAGCTTGGTACTTGAGCCTGACTAATCTATTAGCAGGCCAGTATCATCGCCTGATATTAGCTATTTGACAGTCTGTATTTGTATTTTAAATAACTGCTTGGTGAAAAAGAAAAATGTAAAGGAGAGATGGAAGAAACACTCTTCTATTTGTTATTGCATAGTTTGTCCACCAGAGGGCACTGTGCAACTTCCCAGAGTCGGGTAGAGAGCAAACAAGTAAATAAGCAACTACATATAACAAATTGTGTAGTTATTTTTCTTTCAGTCGATATATCAGAAGGTCAGACGTTTAAATGACAAAATATCAATATTTGTTTCGGCTTTAAAAATGCTTGCTACCTGCCTGAGTTCTGTCAGGTCCTTAACTGCGGTGGAAAAGCTGCTGAACAACCTTTTTTTAAAATACAAAAAACAAAAAACAGGTTGTTAAAATCACATACTTTCTGTCTGAACCTTCAGTACACTCACATACAGCTTGTTGCAACTTTTAGAACAGAACCAACAGATTTAATCACATACTGCATGAAACTTCTAATAGTTCTTGTTATATATGTAGCTATATAGCTACATATATATCAAATTGTAGGCATACCATTCCTTTCAGTGAACTATAACCTTTTTCTGTCATCTTTGCCTCTGTGAAGAGAGCTGTAAAATCTAATAAAGTAAAAATACACAAATGCTTACTGTTCCACAGTATATCACACTATGCTGTAGCAGGGTGATGGTGTTCTGCCTCGTTTTTAACCCATTTATCAATGTTTCCCTCTGCTTGTTCAGGATGGAAAGAGAATGTTTGGTACTTACTTCAGAGTTGGATTTTATGGTACGAAGTTTGGCGACTTGGATGAGCAAGAGTTTGTGTACAAAGAGCCTGCCATCACAAAGCTGGCTGAAATCTCTCACAGGCTAGAGGTAAACTATGCTGTGCTCGCGTTCTCTCTCTATGAGTCTAATCGTTTTCTGTGAAAGAGTAAAATGTTCTGTTCTTCGTCTTTTCTGGTAGGGTTTCTATGGGGAGCGATTTGGAGAGGACCAGGTAGAAGTCATTAAGGACTCCAACCCTGTGGACAAGTGCAAGCTGGACCCAAATAAGGTTTAGTGTTGATAAATGAGATGAACATATGTTAAATGGATGGAAATGGTCTTAGTTAAAAAAAAAAACCAACCCAAAAACATTTCTTACTGTAGGCATTCATCCAGATCACATACGTGGAGCCGTACTTTGACACTTACGAAATGAAAGACCGCATCACATACTTTGACAAGAACTACAACTTGAGACGTTTCGTCTACTGCACTCCTTTCACCCTGGATGGGCGAGCACACGGGGACCTGCACGAACAGTTCAAACGCAAGACCATCCTCACCACCTCCCACGCCTTCCCGTACATCAAGACACGGATCAACATCATCCACAAAGAGGAAGTAGGTCTACAGTCTGCCTGCTCTTCACAGGCAAATTCCACAAATGTTCAGCCTTTTCATGCAACCACTCTGTCACTCTTCCAGATTATATCCACACCGATAGAAGTGGCAATAGAGGACATGCAGAAAAAGACTCAGGAGTTGGCATTTGCCACCCACCAGGACCCTGCCGATGCCAAGATGCTGCAGATGGTCCTTCAGGGATCAGTAGGCACAACTGTAAACCAGGTAAGGTTTTGAATTTTTAGCATGCAACAACTGTTAGTTACAGCACTACTGATTCATAAAACTGAAAGCTGATGTTTATGAGATTGTTCTGTTTTTCCAAGGGTCCTTTGGAGGTAGCTCAGGTGTTCCTGTCGGAGATCCCCAGTGACCCAAAATTGTACAGACACCACAATAAGCTTCGGCTCTGCTTTAAAGACTTCACCAAAAGGTATGGATTGTCCTTCCTCTAGGCAGGAGTTGAAACCTTCTCCTCTCACCCTGTACAAGCTGTAAAAATGATACAATACCACTGATGGTTGGTGTGTTGCTATATAACCAGACTATAGCACCCAAGTGCTATAAGTTTTCACTTCACTCACCAAATTTGTTTTGACTTTCAGTCGATCATTATATTTGAAACAGAGAACACGTGCTGTGTATTTACATAACAGTATCGCACTATATTTCCCTGTCTAAGGTGTGAGGATGCCCTACGCAAAAACAAGAGCCTGATTGGTCCAGACCAGAAGGAGTACCAGAGGGAGCTGGAGAGGAATTATCACCGGCTGAAGGAGGCACTGCAGCCTCTCATCAACAGGAAGATCCCCCAGCTTTATAAGCCTGTACTGCAGGTCAACTCGCACAGGTAGGACCAAGCTGGCTTTCTCTCCGTGTGTATGTATGATGTGAGTGAGAGTAGAGATTAATTTCTTGGTTGTTAAGTTAAATCAGTCTTTTTAAAAAAAAAAAATTGTTTTGCTTTTGTTTTGTTTTTTTTGCTTCTGTAAAAACGATGCAGCAAACGGACAGCTTGACAAGGTAGTTTGGACTTCTCGGAGTACGTTTTGTGTTGTGTTTTTGTTTTTTTCGTTTGCATGTTTCTCACTGTTCAGGTTAGAGGGAAATGCTTTCAGTTTTAATTCTGAAATTAAAAATGAATTGGATTTGTAAATGTTTTAGGATACATCATACTTTTTTTCGTGCAACTTTATTTATCAGTTAAGAATTTACCTGTTGTATGAAGAGAACAACCAAGCCACACACAGACTTAGTAAAATCTGAATGAATGCAATTACCTTTTATTTATAAAGCACCAATTCACAACAAGTTGCCTAAAGGCACTTTATATTGTAAGGAAGAGACCCCACAGAACATCATTTTTTCAGTGTGTCCATTCATTTTATAAATTATATTTTTTATCGAGGATGTCGAGCATTTGTGATTTTGTTTACAGATTTACAGATAAAGTGTACTGATGGAAATATACATATATGTATATGCTTTGCAAGGCTTTAAAATTGCAGCAGCCAAAATTAGCTGCAATTTGGCTGGGCAACTTCTTAATGTTGCCATTGGACACAAAAAAGGCTCGAGAGCACAGCGTAGCTAATTATAAAAAACGGTGGATTTATCGAGAGGACACCGAAGTGTCTCTCTAGTGATTCCACAGCAGTACAAGAGCATCATCTGTTGACGTAATGACGTATAACCTCGGTACGTAAACATAACAGTGTTAGAATAGTTAACAATAATAAACAAAAACGAGAGGCAGTTTGTTCTGACAAAATTAAACATGTAGCATTTTCAAATCTACTACAAATACTTTGAACAATCACAGGCAGTGGGCTACAGATCAAATACTACATTACATAACTCAATCATCTCCAGTCGAAAAAAAACGTGTATTCCCTGATTCATTGGTAAGGGGGTCTAGCTGTTGCTGAGTGAAATTGGTTGCACTAAAAACATCTGCAGGTTGTTGCAAGCCGTCTGCGGTTTTTCTTTTAAGATGCAGATGCTATTTACTCTCAGAGCTGTAGTAAATCTTGAAGTAGTGCAGCGCAAACTGGAAAATGGAAAATGGCTAGCAACTGCCACCAATCACTTGCCAAACAGTCGCAGAATATACAACCAGTGGTTGCCTGGCAGTCACTGACCACGCCCCAAGGCCTCCGTTAATGGGACATTCAAAATTAAGTCCACAGTGACTGACAGCAAAGTCTAGCAACTACAGCAACCCGAGAATACATAGTTTTCCCTCACAATATGTTGCCTGGTGGTTACTCTAGGCCTGTGAGACTGGGGTCAGCATTGATTTGTAGCATGTATGAAGCATGTGTTATATGCTTGTGCTCGTCTTGTGAGAAGGTAGAGCTACAGGAAGTCAGCTATTTTCACATACTAGGCTTTTCTAGATTTCTTCCTACTGCAGCTTTAACATTTCAGGTCAGCTTCTTGTGACAGCTCAAAATTCTTAGTATTTTATTTCTTTTTTTTGGTCCTCGTTAACATCTTTTTGTTTTTAATTTGCAGAGATTCCTTCAGCAGAATGAGTCTTCGCAAGCTTGACATTTGAAGATGAAGAGAACTACACACAAGCGCACCTGTACACCTACACAAACACTTAACCGAAACTGCAATATTAATTTATTCTCCAGTGTAAATAGGAGTGTCTCTTGAAAGTTGGTCAGTGTTTGGAAAAAAGCGTGTTTAAACAAAAGGTTGAAAAGACTTGCAGCTTGGTACGTCATTCCAGTGTCTTAATTTGTTTACAGACAAACTGTTACACAATCAGCGCAGCAAACAAGTGGAACTTTAAATTAAAGAGATACCTTGGCATTTAGAATTTCTTTTTGCTAGTCATTTCAGTAGGGAACAAGTGCTTATACTGTCCCCATGCTACCTTAAAATAACAAAAAACAAAGCTCATGTCAGCACTCACTCTTGGAACCAGTAGAAATGGCTGCAAGCTATGAAGAATGCTCCAGAGTTCTGTATTTCAGTAAAGTGCCAAAAAAAACCCACCCTTTTTTTCTGCCAAATTCTTACAATTTTAAAAGTCAAGGTGTCTTTTTAATTATGTACGATGTGTCAAAAAAATCTGTACTCAATTTTCATGTGTGCACTTTTTTTTTTAATGGTGTAGCATTGCATTTTACAACTTGAAAGTTTATGTAATGCAAAGTGGGAGAGAAACCTTAAAACATGCAAAAAAATTGTACCAGTATTTATCATGATGCTTTATTATTGTTTTTAGTTGAGGCGCCAATGTTTTAAACTTAGGTACTTTAAACCTCATTGTATAATTTTATGTAGTTTTGTTTTATTTTAAATATTTTACTAAATAAATATTTTAATGTTCAGGTGGTCTGATGTGATGTTTCTGTGTTATTATGGACTTTGAGGTAAGTCGGCCAGAAACCAAGACAACAAACAGCATGAAATTGGTGTGAAGGTAAAAACTTTATTGCTTTCACTCTGAAACCCCGCTATGCCACTTCCGCATAATGAGAACTGGAATGGTACAGTTAAAAAGGACACAAAAACACAGTAAGGGTGCTTTTAACCAAGCATTTCACTTTAAATAATAAACTCATCTTTGAAAGACAGGTGAAAAGGGTTTGTAATACTTAGAAAGACAGCTCATCAGACCCAAGTAAATCTCTGAAACCATCACTAGACCTGAGATGAACAAAGTTACCTTTACTGAGTTTTTAAAGCTCAATTGATGCAACTCCCCCCCCCCCCCCCCCCCCAAAAAAAAAAATCTATCACCTGCTATGCATGACTAATCAATAAATTGTCACAAGACTCAGTCCATCATAAGCAGGAAAGTTACCTTACCTTACCACATCAAGTTAAAATGTTTTGTGTCTAGGCTGTTAGATCAGATATGGAGCACATTAATGCAAAAGAGGAAAATCAATTTTTTTCTTCAACTATAGTATCTTAAATCTGTCATGAGACAAAACTTGATATTACATAGGTTTAATCAGAGGGATGGTGATTTGTTTTAATAGATCAAAATATAGATATGTATATACATCTCTAAATATAGATATAGACATACATATAGATTTCAAAACCAGCAATATGCAAGTACAAAACTGAATATTCACTGCTTGAGAACTTCCATCAGTCCGGTTTTAGTCTTACCTTTGTTGTTTTATCTCTAATGAACTTTAAAAACTGTTCTCTCTTTTAAAATAAGAATGGAGGTAGGTCATAAGCTAAATCATGGTCTCAGTGGGCAGTTTTTCCTCCCCATAATAACCATGAACTGTATATAATGATATTTATACTGTGCTTTTTGACCCTCCTTGCAGCATAAAACTGAACTACAGCTTAAGGAGTTTTAAATTAGAGATTCAGATCTTAAAATCCTGACTAGTGCAAACATCTCACTTGACAGTTGTACACTACATTAGAGACTGACTGTTTTCAGACCGATATTTGGTCATTTAAAAGTCTCATATTCTAATATTTATTTCAGATACACAAAACAAACAGAATTCTCTAACATTTGTTATATGTAGTTAATTATTGTTTATGCTCCACCCGATTCTGTTCAATGAGCCTTTTACATTTGTGGCATCCCAATCACGAGCTGCCACAGAGAATCTGCAGTGTGCCCTCTGGTGGTCAGGCTATACAGATATCAATCGTGCTCACATTAAATTGGTTGGGCTCTATAGTAAAATATCAAACAAGCAGTTTTCCATAACATTGTAAAATGTATATTATAAAAACCTGATAGTTCACTGATAAAATCAAATTGTGTCCTTCACTCTGACAAATCTGACATCTGAGCCTGAAACTGTTGACTGCATAAACCACTAGTGTCAACGAAGCATGTAGAAACCTTTTAATTATTATTAGACAGCTGAGTGTTTGCTGTAAATATCTGTTGTAACTAAATGAGTTTCTGAGAATCTGTCGGTTTCACTGTATAAATGCATCAGTTTGAGGCTTCAGATATACAGCTAAATTGTACAGGGGTTAATATAAAAACCCTCACAAAACAAGGGATCAGTTGATGGGAGAAGCTTCAGGGTAAAAGCTTTTCTGATAAACTGAAAAAATAACGTGAGAACATTATCAAATTCGTACAGAATACAGACTGCTGCACCCAGGGGGGGAAAAGTCAGTTTTCAACATTTTTACTTGATTAAATTTTAGTTCAGAGAGCTTTGCCATTTTGTAAAAAACAAACAATACAAAGTCAACATTAGAGAAAGAGCAAAAAACAAAAATACACAACCAATCATCTCTAACGTACAGAAAATCCAATTGTCATTCACAAAAAACAAAACAAACTTTGACCCCAACTGGGCATATCTGTTTAGAGTACCTGCACATGAGTGGATGAGAAGGCGGAAGCGCCTTGATCCCACCGTGGGGCTGTTGCAGGTTTAGTTTTCCTTGGCTGAAAAGTCACTTCAGTTTCAGTGTAAATGTGGCAGCCACAGTATGTCTGGCACTGTTTGAAGTATTGCAAAAACTCCATCTGTCTTTTGCCTGGGAGCTCAGTGTCCTGTAAGGTCTGTCTATTTCAGTGTCCAGGTTCAGGCATCCTTCTGTAGAACAGCAGGTAAGGGGTTGATGAGCAGCACGTCTCAGGAGAACAGGCTCGCAGGAAGTCCTCCTCCTCAAACAAACGCACCTCAGAGTCATCAAACAGCAGCCATTTCCCTTCATATTCCAAGAGGCTATTTAAAGCCTTCTGCTCTTTGGTCTCTGTGCTGCCACAGGAAGCCTGCGATGTCTCCTCTACTGCCTCGGGCTCTTTTTTAAGTCCAGCTTCAGTGTTTTGGCTCAAAATGTTGATGGTTTTTCTCCTATTACAACCCTCCGTCGAACCACTGCTAGCTGCTTTCTCTGTGTGTTTACTGCTGCTGTTCCCAAGGTCATAACTGGACACACTCCTCTGGCCTCCCAAGAGTCCGACACCCCCCTCTGACAGCTTTTTGCTCCCCGATTTGCTGCTTGCCAAACTCTCGCGCCGCTGTCCTCTCGTATTCAGGCTGAAAGACACCTCTCCATCATCGTAGTCCAGCACCTTCTCCTTCACCAGAGCACCTTCTTTGTCTTCCTTCACCTCGTCCTCCTCCTTCTTCTTCTCTTCAGTTTTTGTGTTCTGCAGCCAGATCTTCACATCTGTTAAATCAGACATTCGGATGTAGGCAGTGTAGTGGCCACTGCTGATGGTCACACCACTATGCATGACGACAGCAAACAGCTGATAGTTTTGACCTTTAGTGGATGAGGACTGGGTACACCACTCCTCAAGGGATAAGGTCAAAGGAGTCTGTAAGGGAGTGTTCACTTTAGAAAGACCAGCATATGGGTCCAGTCTGGGAAGAGAGAACAATACAGATATAAGAGTACATTTAGAAACTAGAGATCAAAGCAGTAAAAACTCATCTACAGCAAACGACTGATTCTGTTTCTCCATGATGAGAATCTTTTTAGTCTAAGTATGTGGTACAGTAATCACTTTCTCAAACACTAGCTCAAATTCATTCCAGTAGAGTTCGTGTAGTGCGGCAGTGTGATAACTGAGACTTCAGTGGACTCACTCTAAACCGTTGGCGGAGAAGCGCTTTAGGTGAATAGTGATGACTTCAGGAGTCTTATCAAACAGCAGACTCCTCTCAGCCTCTGTGTAGTGATGGCAGGTCTCACAGAAGTATTTATCCTCCCCAAAAATGCGCTCCACCGAAGCGAACTGAGATATGGCCCATTTCAGAGTCTTCAGCTCTGGTTTAGGGTCTGGTGAGACTGAAAAAAAACAAGATGATAGCACATGTTTGCTTTGCTTGTTTTAATGTTTATGAGTTGCTTTGTAGGATGGAGAAAAGAAGAGGAAAAAAATCTAAGCAACTTTTTCTGGCTTTCACTGACAAGACTGTCTTTCAGTTTTACTTTCTGACCGTTTGAGATAAAAAGGGGGAAAATAAAACCCACAAAAAAAACCTCCATAACTACTATTTTTTTACAACTAATAGTTGTAAAAATTCCCACCCTCAGAGAGGTCATCGGGGCTGCTGGGCTGGTCATCAAGCACAGGGACACTGATGTCCTGGAAGTCCTCTCTCCTCTCTGTGAAGCTCTCACACTCCAGACATCGAGTCCTCAGAACCAGCCGACCTTGGAACAAACGCTCCATGAGGCTCAGGCCTGCTGAACGAACATAAAATCCACAGTTAGTAACATCTATAACTCCATAAATAAATGTAGGCTCCTAATGCACGTCAAAGTACAAATTAAAAGTTAAAGTGAAAGACCAAACATTTAGTCTGTCCCAACTTTTCTGCTTTTTTTGGGATGCTTATTCATTTAAATTCATCAATTGTGATAAAAGGGCAAAAAGGCAGGAGATCAGTTAGGCTTGGGTCTTAAGAGGTTAAATAAAGTGAGTCATTTCTTTCTCGACTAAACGTTTTCTTCATAATCGCTGCCTCTTACGATGATCACAGGTCACACGTACCTTGATGTTTAGGAGCCTCGCTGTGTTCGGATGCCTTTTGGCTGGACGGCTCTTGAAGGTTTTTCTCGCTTTGGTCGTGCGTCACTCCATTTTCCTGCTCTGTTTTGTTTTGGTTCTTCACAGTTGTGCAGCTGATCTTTCCCACGCTGCGGAACTTGGAGAAAATACTTGGCTGCTTTCCAGACGGCCTCAGCCAGCTCAGCTTAGCTCTCTTCTTCCTCTTCCCATCTGCCTCTTTACATGTCTTCTCACCTTTCCCCTCATCGTCGCTTCCTCCTTGCCCATTTGGTTTCTTCGTCTCTTCCTCACCTGCCGCCTCCTCTCCACCTTTATTCTGGCTGCTGTCCATGGTGATTTCACTGGAGGACTTCCTTTTGGAGCGAGTGAGGGGTCTATTTCTACTCAGGTTTTCCTCCGCAGAATCTGATTTCTTAGACTTTAGGGATTTAGATTTTTTCTTGGCATTCCCCACTTCTGTGTCGCTCTTTCTTTTCCCGGCAACTTGACCATCCTCTTCCGTGGAAGCTTTGGATTCGGCACCAGAGCCGCCGGACCCCAAATCAAGACCATTCTCGAGTTTAACTTCCGACACATCCTCCTCCTCGCCTTCTACTTTCAGCTCTTTCCTGATAGTATCACAGGCTTCCTGGATATATCCCAGGATGCACTGCAGAACTTCCTGAGCATCATGCTGCAGATAACCTTCGTACATGGGGTTCAGCTGCCTGCGACACAAAACCACAAACTTGTGTCAAACTGACAGAAAATGGCAATTTTAATGAAAGTGTTCAAAAACACAAAAGTAAAAAAAAAGTGCCAATCTGGAGTTTAAACATGTCAGCATGCTTACTTTAAAAATGATTCGTAACCAACTCATCAGCTTGAGCTATGAATGAGCATTAATGATGACAAGTTTTTACCTTTTAAACAGCACAATAATGATCAAAGCTCCACATTCATGATCTTACACGTGCATCTAACTGCAACTGAGTGTTTATTCAATGTTATATGCATGTATACAATGTGACAATATTTGGGTGTTTAGTAACATTTAATATTCGAAAGCCATTAAGTCATCGTGTTAGAAAAAAGACAGCATGGGTACAAACTGGTTACCTAGCAACACAAGCGTATGATCTAATAAGCAACTGGGTTACAAATATTTATTGAAACTGCCAAATCTTTACCTGAGCGTGTGCAGAATTTTGCGCGGTGGTGTGGCTAGCTCTCCATCGGTGAAGCTGTCAGGATTAAGCAGGAAGCTAGACTGCAGCTGCTCCACTGCAGTTATCAAAGTGTTGAAGCTCCCAAGAAGCTCGATGTGAGCTGGCAGAGCCTCCGACACACCGTCTGACTGCTGACAGTGTGGCTGTAGGAAAATGACACAGAGTAAAAAGGTTACTGAAATATGCTTTCGTAGCTCAGAAGACAGACAGCCTCCTTTAATGCTGCTGCTTTTTTCAAAACTGTATATTTTACAATAAGAATACAGTGCACTGAGTCATAACTCTTTGAGATGAAGGCTACTGGACTTGTTTTTGGTTCATGAAGGTTTTCACCTCTTGTCCAAAAGGCTTCTTCAGTTCTAAAAACTTATGGGGAGTCCCACATGATTAACTTTAAGTTCTGAAGACTAGAGTGCACTATATTGTTCAACAACTTTAAAATGAAGCATGCAACATCTCCCATCAGAGGAGTTAATAAGTGCTAAACTTTGGACCCACACTGTGGCTGTGATTTATTATGCACGTACCTCTTCGCTTTTCTCAGTTTCTTCCTTGGGTTTCTCTGTCTGGATGGAGAGATCGTGAAGCTTTTTTATGCCTTCTCTGAAGCCTGGGCAGTAATAAAGAACCTGCAGATGCAATCAGACATCAACACGTCATTATTGTGATTTTAAACTGGATGTGTTAACAAGTAATCCACACGAGTGGAAAACTCAAAGCATCTTCAAGTAATCAGGTTGTTAAATGCTGGTGATATTATGATGACACAAATAAGTGCGAAAAACGTGTCCATGACCTTCACAGTCATTTGTGCTTCAGTACTTAAAGTCCAACAGTAATTCCCATTAACCCACTAATGGTCACAGTGAAATATAATTTCCTTTACCGGCTCAACATAGTGGCACAAATCTGTTAAAAATGAAAGTTCAAATATGAAGCTAAACCGTTCTGTTTTAGTCATCAGTCACACAGCTTCTTGCTTTAAGCTCTTTAGTCATCCAAAGTAAGGTTAAAAAAAAGTCCTGTTTAGAAACCTTAAAAAAAGGATGGAGAGAAAAAGAATCTGGTTCTATACTATTCCTAACTGTGATTACAATAGACCCTGTGCACGAGAAAATGCTAACTTCCTGGTTTGAGACTGGATGTGGGGTTGTACATTTCCGGTAGCTTTACTTTGCGGTCAATTGCTACTGCGAAGATTTTCTCCAAAATCATGTCCAAAACTCGAAAATGGAAAGATCGCGTTACGTTACAAAGAGCAGAAGTGGGAACACTCACCACTGTTGTGTCATAAAAAAATCTAATGATCAATTTTGACGTTTAAAGAGTTTAGATCGATCAGTAGTTTACATCACTCAACACAAGCAGAACTGCATCACTGCAGCAGAAGACAAACGTCCACATTCAGAAGCACATCTCTGTATAGTGACTGGTCTTATGATTTAAACAGGCAAATGTTCAGCATTCAAACTACAGGTGAAGAATAGTCAAACCAGATGTTTCCCGTTATGTCGAGATCAGCTAGTACACACCTACACAGCATGTTAACGAACCGTGAAAAAAAGCCACACAAAAAATGAATGATTGCTGGTAAGGGTTTCTATACATTAGTATTTACATTGGTCCCTCGCTATAACGCCGTTCACCTTTCACCTCGCTGTTTCGCAGATTTTTTAGTGCAAGTTTGCATGCTTTTTTTTTTTTTAACGTCACATTGTGTCCTGCGTCCTGATTGCTGCAGACGATCTCCTCCGTGCCGTCTCTCCTGTACAGTACAGAATCGCTGCATCGATCGCTAGCAGTGTGACTCTGAAGTGCAGTGCTGTATGTCGACGAAACGTTTTGCACCGTCAAAAAATAAAATTGGCTACTTGATTTCACCTATCGCTGGTCATTTTTAGAACATAACACCCGCGATAAACGAGGGACAGCTGTTTACAGATACTGAGAAATATAAAATTTGAATCCCTTTTCTCTTTTGCTCTGAGGCGCGGGGGAAAAAAATATAGACAAGTCGATGAACATCATTTACAGATATATTGGGTAAATGCCCAAGACATCTATAGAAATGTAAATCGCCGCTTGATTCATTCATTTGCTTAACTTGTTTTGGACCGTAAACAAGGCGCGAATAGGACACCGGAAACAAAGCTCCCCACAGGAGTTTCCGCACCAGAAGTTGCATATGCTAACGTGCACATAGTCTATTAAAGCAAATAAGTGCTACTGTAATTACATATCTTCTATTAAAGCAGTGAGTACATGAAATCCTGCTCACTAAACTAACTCCATACTTCAGAAAAGTGATGTGCCATCACTTTATTCCATTAGCAACTAGTATTTAAGTGAAAACGTTGTGCTTAATTTATGCTCCTGAGATTTTGTCTGTTTCCAGAGATATTTACCTACAGAACCACCAGAAATGTGCTGATTGGTTGCCAAGTGGGCCAGAACAGGGAAAGGAGTTAAAAAAAAAATTTAAAAAAATAAATGTATGAGCAGTACAGTCAGAGGTTGCAGTGAATACTGTACATTGTTTACAACACTCAGTAGTAGCCTACAGACCGGTTGAACCACTTTTTTTTTTTTAGCACTGCCTCCATTTGACTACAGACGCTCTCTGCAGGTAGGACAGTCCAAAGCTCCCCACAGACTGCCATCACACTACAACCGCTGAACCACAATTTCCCCATCAGAAAATGTAACATTCCCGGCATCACAACAACATCCACTTCTGAGTGGGATAACACAGGTGAACAGGTTTGAGGATTCAATGCAACTTAAATCGCACAAGAACAAACCACACACACTGTGAAGTTTCTGTGCAGTTTTCAACTTTTCCTTCAGTATATTTAAACCCATCCTACCATTTGTACTAAAACACTGGAACAAATGACATCTATTAATGCTGGAAATTAACTCCATCTGTGGTAATGGCTCACCTGTAAGATGCTGTTCAAATAGCAGGTATTGCCCAGATTGTTGAGCCCCACGAACGGCACAAAGTTCTCTCTCTTCTCGCAGGACAGGAGGAGGCTTGGCGAGGAAGGACACTGAGAAGGCCCGGGGACCACCTGATCGCAGCTGCTGATCAGTTAAGAAGGAAGCAAACAGAAAGTCAGCAGCTAATAAGTTGAATTTCACAAATGACACCCACCATCGCACACACACTGTTTTAAAATGATTACACTGAGATTAATGTTGAAGTGTAACCCCAACTTGATTGAGATGAAGCCTACTATTAAAATCTAAGGTATCACTCATCCACACGTGCATTATCCTGCCCTCACAACAACAGTGGAATTCCCATAATTATCTGAATGTAACTGTGGGAAAACGAGTGCTTCGGGCTGCCCAAAACACATCAGTCTGGAAAACTATTTGTGTTTGACGCACACTGGTAGCAGAGACCTACCTTGCCTCAGGCTCCTCTGGCTCACATGTTTTGGGTTCTTCTGTCTGAGGTTCCGAGAAATCCAGAGCCCGCTTGGTTTCCTTCTTCTGGAAGAACTTCAGAGAGAGTTTACTCTTCTTCACTGGGCTCCCCGGAGCCGCTGACACCACACTTTCACCCTGCAGACCTGGCATCTTTCCTCCCGGTACCTTGAGGGCGATTTTTCTTTTAAATTCCTACTGAGACGCAACAGCGCACCTCACTGGTGAAAAATAGAAACACACAATGTAATTTCAGCGGGCGCCATCAGAGTTCAACGAGAACGAACGTAGCTGCGCACTTAAGTTCACGGTCCGCTATTGTGTAGCTACACACGGACAGGTTCAGTCCAATCAAGCACACACTTCTCAATAATACAGTCGAACCGGTTATTGACCGCACCACGCATTATGTAACATGTTAGCTGGCTAACGCTAACTTAAAGGTGGTACTTTGTTTCAGTCCCACCCACAAACAACCGCTCTAGCACGGCTTACGTTAGCAACTGTTTTCGCTTTAAATTACAGGGTAGCGACAAATAACTTGCTGCTTTTTGAGCACGTTGCGCACATCACAGCGACAAACTGGCTCGAGAAGGTGCGGTGAAGAAGTGGGAGGAGAAAACAGAAAGCACGCCGTTTGAAACTGTTCACGGCCAAAAAGGACTTCTTTGAAATCCCAGCTGAATCGAGAAACAAAACTTACCCGAATGCTTAATTCCAGTTTAAGTTTGATATTTTCCATTAAACATCCCGTCTCGAAATGCTTTACGGAGTGTTTAACAATTCAGACGGTGCAACAGAAGTTGGCGCTTTTTCCTGCTTGAAGATTCGCTGGCCGCTACATCGCCGGCAACGCTCGGATATCGCGTCAAAACATCCGGCCAGAATGTTTTAAAAAACCAGTCACGACTAAGCTTGAAAATCATCAGGTGTTGCCAAACATTTGGAAATGCGCGCAAAACTCTGGAAAATTCTATACCTGAAAAGATTTACATGCCAGATTTCAGGCGAATGTTAAGACAACTATTTCGGCTAGGCCCAACCGGCCAGCTCCAAGCGCCATTCTTGTAGTCCTTTCTCCAGCTCCTTCAAATTAAAAGTCGAGCTAAAAGTCGACCCCCTGATGATCCTCTAATCGCCTGGCTCAGGCGATTAGAGGATCATCAGGGGGTCCTTTTGTCCCTCTGTGGGGGGACACTCCCACTAGGGTTATATCTGGGACTCTCCACCATTTGACCTTAGAACTGAAGAAGCCTCTCGGATGAGAGGTGAAACGTCTTCAAGTAACTTAAAGAAGTCCAGACGCTTTTCTTTGCAAACTCCTTTGACTACGATGACCTGGATGACTGAGAACCTTCACAGACATAAAGTCGAGCTAAACTTGAACAGTCATTTCTCATGTCTCACTTTTTTTCCCTTTTGAAGTACTAAGATTTTAAATACAGGACATTAAAAAAAATATATTTGTTTTCATTACATGAATGTAAAAAGTATACAACTCATCAAGGCTTCCATGGAAGCCAAGGGCCACAGAGGCTTTCAAATTTCAAGTTGAGACAAGCTGAAGCTGGTCTGTTGTATAAGAGGTATAATTTGGGAGGCTGCGCTCTATATTTCTTGAATCCTTTTCACACTTTATATATCTGACCCAACAAAAAAAATGCGATTTACTGAACAATGGTTAACATAGAATCAGATGTTTATATAGACAATATAAAATTATTAAGTAAAAACCAATGAGTATGAACAAAAGTGGGTCCAACAGCAAAAAAAAAAGAAAAAGAAAAAAAGATTATTAATTGCCTGAAGAAAAAAAAACCCACGAGACTATAATAGTATAGTTATATAATAGTAAATTGTGAATTATGCTCAGTCATCCAGGTATGAAAATCCCACAAAGTTGAATCTGTTGATCTGGAGGTACGTTTCATTTCCCATCAAAGTGACGTTTTCAGCTGACTGCACGTTTCCCCAGCATTATAAGCAGTTCATTTGCATGATGACTGAAAACACCCACTAATGACTAACAATAGGCCGTTGATCAATGATCACTGAACCACTGATGCCCAATGGCTGCTATCACAACCCTTTAAGATAGTGAATGATGTATTCTTAGGCTAATACAGGGCAGGGAAGCTGAAGGATTCCTGGTTATCCCAGACCATTCTGGACATGGAGGCAAGGAGGTCATTAACATGAAAAGGGAACGACCATCTCTGAAGCAAGGACAGGGCTTTACTTCACCATTTTACAGCGCTGTTTGTGGCTATTCTCCAATTCTCTGTGAATGGTACTCATGCCACTGATGAATGGTCATGACAGTTTGCATATTAATGCTCATAAAACTGAACTCTGGACCTGTCGGCTGTTGTGCTGTGCTCTCATTAATGATATCAAGTCATTGTGAGACAGAACCAAAATCCTGTCACAAGGTAGAAGCTGCAATAAAAAAGTGACTTTCATATATATAAGAGTCACTTTCAAATAGGTAAAAAGTGTCTGACATTAAAAATGCCCTTTTCCAAGACAGATCTGGAAAGCAGAAATTGCAGCAAGTTTAACATCCCAGTTCTATAAAGATATTCTAAGTGGCTAAAAAGAAATGGATTGATTATAATGTAATTAGAATAATCGAGTCAAAGATACTTGCAGACAGGCATTTTTTTAATGTTATACAGTGACTACAGTCTATTAACAATATAAGCAAAGCTATTACGCATAAAAAACATATAGAATTGAACTAGATCTGACCTTTTTTGACAGTTGATCACTTTTTGGCACAACAGGGGAAATCTGTAGTCCTCCAAGTTAGGAAATCACTGCCACCAGATAACCGGGATTGATTTTCTGGGATTAAGTGAGTTAGTTCAGCTTGAGTGGGGATGAGATTTTTGAACGTACCATTTAAAGTCGTAGATAACAAACCAAGCAAGTGTCCTACTAAAATCCTAAGCAAGAACATGGCAACCACCGACTTTCATTAGCCAGTTCTTCTTTTATTTTGAAAAAAGTAAACGGAAGTTCATAATTTGCAGCTGTTAAAATGAAACTATTTTTTGTGTGGAACCAACGTATATTTGTGGACTTTTGTTGAATAACGAAGCTTGTCCCACACCAGCTGTTCATAATTATATTTAAGGAATCCGTTTACATGTATACAAAATACATAAACAGGGAGAGAAACCAAAACGCTTATTGTACAGGCACTGCCCGCTTTGCACCAACAGGGGGCGACATTATCCAGCCGAACGGAGGTCGATCTGTCCAGCAGTATCATTCCCTCCTTCACCGGAGCATCTCATCGTTTGACAGTCTCCGAGGCTATTCCTCCGCGACTGTGACGGTAAGACACTGTTTACGTTTCCCCTGCTTGCAGCGTTAATTGATAAACCTAAATCTGCCCGAATAGCCGGGCCGCGAGTGCGTCTAGTTTAATCTTCTTTACAGCTTTGTATCAGTTGCACTGTTTTGCTTTTACAGTATTACGGAGTGCTTTGGCTGGCGTGTTTTTTTTTTGGGTTGTTTTTTTTTTTTACGATATAGAAAGGATCGCATCACCTGAAAGCGGCACAGACATGGTGTTTCGTTTCATCCATGCACGTAGTCAGTGCAGGCATTTGTCAATACGACGCTATGAAGGCTGGACGATCCGCTGCTGCTGTTGCTACAGCTGCTGCTACTGCTGCTGAAGAGTGGTTGCTTGGTCAGCAGCAACGTACCGATGGACACTGTGCTGCTGTGCCTCAGCTTCCAGAAAACCTCAGTGGCTTTCAGGCTGATGGTGGAGGGATGTTGCAGTGAGGATGCTGATGCAGGGAGTACTTTAGGGGTGCTAAGACTTCCTGTGGGACTGTAGATGATGATGCCATCGCCATCCTTCAGTCTGATGGCTCAGAATACTCTTGAGTCTCCAGCTCTGAGGTAGCTTTAATAGCAAACCTCTTAATTAACTTACTGTAGCCTACCAGAGTCCCACACTTCACTTAAAGTGGGTTCAGTTTATCCTATATCACTCTTGTGGTGTGACTTCATTACAGATCAAACAAGCAGCTAGTGATCTCTCTTTAGATTACAGAAGGAGGGCCGGGGAGGGGAGGTGTTGGATATGCTTTCTCTCTCACTCACCATTTAAATCCTAACCAGGAGACTCACATTCAGGAGGATTACTGTGTTTCGCTTCTCTCATCACCTCCTTATAACAGAATTTTATAAAGAGGGCATTGCCAGGTCACCCACGTGTCAAGCTGCTGTATGCTGAAGGGTCAAATGTACGCAGGGCTTTATTTTCCGGTATTTCAGACGCTGAATGCGATAGCTGGAGAGATCTGTGCAGTGAAATGTTGGTGGCAATACTCTCTCTCACCGGAGAGACTTTCCATTTTTGGAAGGCATAAAAATGACTCGAGGAACAATGATAAGGAAAAAAAAGCTTCTCTTTTACCTGGATGTGACACATTCAGGTACTGTTTATGGGCCAAGTTTACAAGAACTTGAGCAATGAGGTGCTTGAATTATGCAAGTGGCCTTTATCAAGGTTGGCCTTGTCCCACGAGGCCCAAAGCTCTAGTGGCTGGAGCGGTAGAGGTGGGTGGTGTGGCGGGCTTAAAGCCCATGAGACAAAACAGCCCCCCTCCTCCAGCCTCCAGCCTGGTTCTCTCTCAAGAACTGAGCACTGGTAGGAAAATGAAAGCATGCTGAACGACAGGCAGTGGTGAACTCCAAGAATGAGAAGCATGTCCAAGTCTGCTACACTTGTGTGCACACATGTACTCAGAAATGCGATGAAAAACAGAGACTTTTCTTTCAGCTTAGAGCAGCTGGAACAAAGAAAAAGTGGAGCGCGATCTGAAAAAAAAAGCAAAGACACAAGCATAAGTGAACAGCTACGCTTCTCACTTTTCACATGTTTTGCATCCTGTCTGAGAGGGTTTTATAAGGATAAGCAGAAGAGAATGGATGGATGTGTATATCTGCTACACTATGACTATAAGATAAGACAAGATAAGATAACTCTTTATTGTCATTGCACAGTCATACATAGTACAGTAGTACAATGAAATTGGAAAACTGTCCTACGTCGGCACTACATATAACACAACACGACATGATATGACACATCACAACGCAACACAAACAACACAACACAGTATGATATAACTATAACTATAACTGTTAACATCAACACTTTATTCCTTTCTCACACAGAAAGTAGTTTAATGTGTAAGCGTGTCAGTGAAAGTAAGTTAAAGCGACCCTTTATAAGTACGCATGTGTGCATAACCCTGCATGGATGGATATTTGCATATATCAGATCTGATCAGATCTCTGGCTGCACATTATTCCCCCCCCCCCCCCTTCTCTCTCTCTCTCTCTCTCTCTCCTCTCTCTCTCTCTCTCTCTCTCTCTCTCTCCACATCTGATCCTGTTTGATGTATGCCGAGGAGGTGGGTGTATCCAGCCCAGCCGCTCTGATGTTGGGAGGCAATAACTTCCATCCTACTCAGTCTGCTCTCTACTCTCACTGCTCTCCTGTTTCAGCCAGTCTGTCTGCCTCCTAGCGTAGTACTCTGCTTTCACTCACCATTATTCATCGCCATCTAAGGATATATATATATATATTTACACAAACCCACAGAGGCAGACGGAGCACCTTCCTAACGGACCCGAGACTTTGCATTTGGCTGATAGAGATATAAAATATACACCACCCTGCAAAGACATAAAAGTTGGGCTTGATAGCAGTTCTTCTTAAACTGACATTTGTTGTTCCCCGCTACTACATTTTTTCCATCACAAAGGATTTCACAAGCAGCTGCTGAGGTAAGGGAAAGATAGATTTCTCTCCGTCTGACTGTTTTTGTCCCCTGGTGCATCCTGGTCTTCCAGGTTCGGAGCTTGGCAACTTGAGAACACCTTTTTTTTTAGCATGTTGTGTTTGATCAACTGATTATATTTATTCTGGGCTTCTCTCTGAGCTCATGGATCTCTTAGTGTTTGTGTTGTAATCAGATGAAGCAGTCCGGGCATGCACATATATCTGTGCTAACAAATGATATCTCTTTGTTTATCATTACTCCCCCTACCTGCTGATTCTTCCTCTGAAGTGTTTTCTTAGCAAGGGCAAGCATCAGTAAAACTCACTGCTGCTCCAGCTACCCTCTTTCAGCTGGAGCCTGACATGTGCACATATGTGTGGGATTACAATATAAGCACGCTGTGGTGAAGTGCTGCAACTAGTCTGTAACAGAAGGAGTAAAAGCGAAGGATGGTTGTTGTTCGGAGTGATCATATATGCAACTTCTGCTTGGTTGCCTCTGCATTCAGTGTGCCTCTCTTTGCTTTTCCCTTCCCTGCCCTCTCCCTCCCTCTCTCTGCTCTCTTATGGTCTGCTTGTATTCACAGTCTTGGTCACTGCTCTGCTTGCCTGCCACAGACCATTGGCCATGGTTGGATGGCTAACCGCAGCTACACAACATTAAAAAGGCAAAAAGTTCCTATTTCGTGGGGCATGTTTGCAGGGTACCACTTTGTGTGTGTATGTGTGTGCTATATGCTGCATTTACTGACTTTTGGATTTCTACTCCGTCGCTCAGGTGAAAGGGCACGCGGTTGTTAGCGCATAACACACATTGTCCTCAGAGATACAGCTGACCTGCATTTAGTCCTGGCGCGTGTATGTGTGTGTGTGTTGTGTGTTTATGTTTGTGTGTGTCAGTGTGATTTCCTTGGAGGTTCAGAGAGGTGAGTCATACCAGCTCAGAGGCTGGTGGCTGTAAGAGTCATTCGGTGTAACGATGCCTTGATGTGCGATTTGCAAATTGACACTGTCTGATGGAACCGTGTATCTGTGAAATGCCAACTTTTCAGGAAATGAAAGCAAGCAGAACTGCCTTTTTAAGCTCAGTCGTCATTCATTTTTAAGGCTTTCTAGTACAGCTGGAAGCGGTTTTGTCATCTCAAGTCTAACAGAACTTTCTCCACACAGAGGGGTTTGTAGTGTTTTCAAGCTAGCCGAGAGACTGTTAAATAACATTAAAAAAAATCCAAATGTTGAATATTTAAGACGTAAAATAAAAGCATGCATATTTAACATAAATAAAACAAATACTAACAGCACACAGAACATGTTTTTGTTGATATCTATAACCCGCAGCCGAATCATAGCAGCGTGGTTCTTTGATTGGGAGTGTCTGCTGAAATTCTTCAACAGCTATTTGTTGGATTCCCATGAAAACTCGGACAGACATCTATGGTACCCCGAGGAAGAATCCAGAGTTTCCCTATGAGGCTGTTGTGAAGCTGTGTAAAATGTAAATATAAACAGAATGCAATAATCTGCAAAACTCATAAACTCTGAGCCATTTTTACCTCTATAGCATCTATTATTTTAACAGCAGTTTGTAAATGTCTGTGCTGCTGTTTAATATAAATATACAAAACCTTCCCTGAAACTGGCTTCATCAGGATGGGAGCATGTGTTGATCTTAAACCTCACATTTTCATGTAACTTTCGGCACTGATGGTGCATTTTCAGGTGTGCAAGGTATCAGTTTCATAGGCACTGAAGAACCCCCATACCATCAGAGATGAAGACCTTTGAACTGAGTGTTATGGAGGACTTGGTGATCATGTTTTCCAAAAAGAATTTCACATTTTGATTCATCTGGCCACAGAACAGTTTTCCACTTTTTCACAGTCCATGTTAAATGACCTGTCCAGAGGAGACTGTGACCTTTCTGGCCACTTGTGGCTTCTACTTCTTTGCATTGCAGAGGTTTAGCCTGCATTTGTGAATGGCACCATAAACTGTGTTTGCATGATCACAGAATCATGCCCGTGTTTAATGCTGTGTCACCCGAAGGCCCGAAGATCACAGGCATCCAGTATTGATTTTCAGCCTTGGCCTTTATGCATATATTCATATTATGTACCGTAGATGATGAGAATCATGCTTACATTGATAAAAATGATTCTGAAATTGTTTCGTAATGTGAAGATTGATGAGTCTCTGTCCATCTTTGCTTCTGATACACGCTGCCTCATTTTATATCCAATCATATTACTGACCTGTTGCCAGTTTAGAATCAGAATCAGAATCAGAAAGGGTTTTATTGTTGAGCAGGTTTACAACATTAGGAAATTGCTGCGGTACTTAGTGCAAAACATACTGTCAGATAACGCTTAAATAAACATAAAAATACAGATTGTGTCCAGGGTGAGAAGGGTCAGCTGTGATCTGAGCTGCACACCCCAGTGTCCTGGAGGTGTACAGGTCCTGCAGAGATGGGAGTCTGCAGCCAATCACCTTCTCAGCAGAGCGCACAACACGCTGCAGTCTCTGTTTGTCCCTGATAGTGGCTCCAGCGTACCACACGGTGATGGAGGACATGAGGATGGACTCGATGATTGCAGTGTAGAATTGCATCATCATCCGTGTTGGCAGGTTGAATTTCTTCAGCTGCCTCAGGAAGTACATCCTCTGCTGGGCTTTCTTTATGACAGGTGATGGTGGGCTCCCACTTCAGGTCCTGGGTGATGGTGGTACCCAGGAAGCAGAATGAGTCCACAGAGGTGATGAGGGTGTCAGTCAGGATGA
This sequence comes from Neolamprologus multifasciatus, assembly GCF_963576455.1. Classification (NCBI taxonomy): domain Eukaryota; kingdom Metazoa; phylum Chordata; class Actinopteri; order Cichliformes; family Cichlidae; genus Neolamprologus; species Neolamprologus multifasciatus. The sequence goes on from NC_140455.1 coordinate 6,440,325, forward strand.
TGGGGGGGAGTGGGGCTGTTTGCTTCCTGAAGTCCACAACAATCTCCACTGTCTTCTGGACATTCAGCACCAGGTTGTTGTGGCTGCACCAGGACACCAGACGTTCAACCTCCCTGCTGTAGGCAGACTCATCCCCGTCCGAGATGAGTCCAATAACAGTGGTGTCATCTGCAAACTTGATTAGCTTGACAGACTGGTGGGTGGAGGTGCAGCAGTTAGTGTACAGGGAGAAGAGCAGAGGAGAAAGAACACAGCCCTGAGGGGAGCCGGTGCTGATGGGCCGGGAGTCCGAGACATTCTTTCCCAGCCTCACATGCTGCTTCCTGTCCGCCAGGAAGTCAGTGATCCACCGGCAGATGGGATCAGGCACATTCATCTGGGAAAGCTTGCCTTGGAGATGGTCTAGAAGGATGGTGTTGAAGGCGGAGCTGAAGTCCACAAACAGGATCCTGGCGTACGTTCCTGGGGAGTCCAGATGCTGCAGGATGAAGTGTAGAGCCATGTTGATAGCATCGTCTACAGACCTGTTGGCTCTGTATGCAAACTGCAGGGGGTCCAGGAGGGGGGCCATGAGGGTCTTGAGGTAGGAGAGAACCAGGCGCTCAAATGACTTCATGACCACAGATGTCAGAGCCACAGGTCTGTAGTCATTTAGTCCAGTGATCCTTGGTTTCTTGGGGACAGGGATTATGGTAGAGGACGTGAAGCAGGCAGGCACATGACATGCCTGCAGTGAGGAGTTGAAAATGCCAGAAAACACTGGGGCCAGCTCGTTTGCACAGTGTCTGAGGGTGGCAGGAGACACACCGTCTGGGCCAGGAGCTTTTCGAGCATTCAGACTCTTAACTGCTTCCTCGTATCTGCTTCATGAATATGAAGGGTATTAACTTAATTAGCTGCAAAATGTTCCTCTAGCTTAGGTCTACTTCCTTTGCCGGCCTTTTCTCACCACCTTTTCAACTTTTTTGAGACGTGTCACTGCCATCAAATACCAAACAAGATAATATTTTTCACGTAAAAGCAAAATGTATCCATTTAAACATTTGATATGTTTTCTGTGTTCTACTGTGGACAAAATATGGTTTCAGGAGATCTCAAAATCTGTACACTCTGTTTTTATTTACACATTGCACAGCATCTCAGACTTTTTGGAATTGGGATCGTACATTTACATTTTCTGGGGTGAACTAAAAACAGCTTGAAGGGTAAACTGGCCAAGTTTGGTCTTACAGTGGAAACCAGACACTTTAGAGACCAAGCCGTAGGTAGAACTGTAAAGGAAGGCCTCAGCAGCTTAATCTGATGGAAAGTCTATTGAAGCACTAAAGCAGACACACACACACACACACACACAGACCCTGGGCCCACCCAGAATGTGTAGCCAGTTCAGTGAACATTTAGCATGGCTGCTCTTATGCAGAGCAAACACATGGAACCGTGAACAAAATCATGCTATGCTTTTCTTTCCTCAGCAACCCTGTCGTGTTGTCTGGGTCGTGATGATAATTATTTCAGTTTATTATTCTGAAGATAGCTTCCAAACAAAGAAGCAGCTCAAAATACTTCACACGGCACACGACACGAATCCCTCACAGCGTCATCGCAGTGATGTGTGTGCGGGTCTGGTGTGTGTAGAGCAGCGCCTGTAGAGCTGAATGGGCAGTAATGTGCATGGTGGGAGTGTGCGTGAAGTTAGCGGGTGCCAGTAGATACCAGTCTGTGCCCTGGCTGAGTGCCCGGTGCTCCCATGTGGTTTATGTTCTCCAGAATTTCACATCCAAGTTCAAGTTCAAATTTTATTCGCCATATGCAGTGGCAGGTTGCCCTGCAGTGGAATGAACCCGCCCCCCGACCATACACACACAACACAGACATCACATGGGGATACAAGTCAGAGAACGGTTGCATTACAGAAAAAACACTGAAATGTACACTACAATGGGAAAGTACAAAAGGAAAAAAAAGAGACCTCTACTCATGCTGGGCTATAGGAGGACAGCATGAGAACAGGAAACAAAAAAACTGACCAGTGACCAGCAACAGGGTTGGGTAGGGGATAAGGAGTAATCCCAGGCAACACAGCAGCCATCCTGCCACTGCACCGACTCTCCAGCGCGGGCCCAGACCTGCCTCGTGTTCCAGTGACTTTTCCGAAGACTTCACCGAACCCACAAATGTCTTTGTTGGCCCACACAGCGTGTGTGTGTTTGTGTACAAATGTGTGCATCAAATTGATTGCTTAAAAGGATAAGGGTGTCTAATTTCATACTGTAGCAAACAATGCAATGCAAAGACAAAACAGAGCCAGGAACAAAAACAAAAAGAATCAGTTGAGTTTGTGTGAGCTGTCAAAAACACTTCCTTTTATGCGTGTTTGAGGTTGAGCCAATGCAGGGGGGCACAAAGTTGATTTTTTTTATCTCCACAGTATTCAAAGTGTTTAAAAAAGATGTGCTTTCATCAAACAAGTGGCAGAGTTGTGGGTAAGGAGCTTTAGGGCTTCTTAGCACTGCTGTGGGAGGGAGAGGGACTCCTAAGCAGTCAAAGAAGCCAAAAACCCCTTGCTGTGAATACACACTGATACAGTACACAAGCACTAAGAGTTAGAACGCACACACATGCACCAGCTGAATGAACGCCCAGGGACAGCACTACTAATCTCATTCTCTGTTGACATACTATTCCTCAGCTGTGCCACGCTTTCTGAGCGCTCTCTCGCAGCGTGTTGATATCCTGACGCTGGAGGTGTATTCCCTGCTATCAGAGTCAGCAGAAGGTAAAGTTCACAGAGGGCCAGAGGTGTGTGTATACTCTGTGCCCTCAGCATTTCTGATCTGCAAACCACAGCTGTGCACAGACTGCACTATTTTACAAAACAATAACTCTTTGCAAAAGTTTAGATGAGTTAGCACTTCAGCTGCCTTTAGTAGCAGAGTTCATCTGGAGCGCTGCTGTGAACAGATTAAGAACAAATGCATTAAAAATTCAGACGTGCCCATAAAAAAAAGATAAAGGAAAAAAAAAAAGGATTTGAAAGTACAAATAAAATGAAAAATGTGCAACTTTATCAACTTTGAAAATGGAGACTTTTGTAGAAGTCAGCACTTTGGCCGCAGACGTTCACGAATTGGCTGAGGTGGATCCAAACCATTTTTGGACACAAGCCAGCCATGAAGTCAGCGCCAAGGTAGGCAGATTTCTTTCTTTGCCCTGAAAGCACATTTTGTGCTTAAAGGAATGTTTGCTGGTGTAGATCTGTGAGCAGTCTAACTACAGACTGAAACAATTTGCTCTATCAGTGTGGGTCTTTTGGTAAACTAATTGAAGCCGTTCAGATCAGTGTTATTCGTATCAACGTCTGTTTACAGGCGCGACTCATTGGTCACCATCACTCCATCACAGAGTATCACATCCCTGGATAAATCCACCATTAGCTGTTTTATGCTTTGCTGGGATATTGTGCAGATGCAGATTATTAGCGATTAAAGTCTGGTATTTGTATTTCCAGTGCAACTCCCTCCACACATTGAAGAGCCTCTTTTTGGTGATCAAGGCAATCTGCAACAGATTCAGTGCTTTGCAGAAAGCTGATGATTCATCAGACATCTAACGTTTATGCTTTGCTTTCTTTTGTGCTGACAGTCATACCTGACCACCCCTTCCTATGCATGTTGTGACAGTAGCTGTGTTAAAGAGCCTGCTTTTAACTTTCCTTGTTTGATTCCTTTGTCTGTTTCTTCTTTTATATCTGTGCCATGGTGATGTCAGTTTCAAACTGAGATCTGAAAGGGTTTCAAGCTGTTGTTAAAATTTAAATAACATTATTCCTAAGATGATCTTTTTTTTTTGTAATATAATCTTTTCATAGATATATGGCAACAGGAATTAGTCCAGTCCTGGAAAAACAATGGGTTATGCGAGCATTGTTACTGAGCTTCACAATGGTGCGTGTGTTTTTGTGGAGTTTCCATGGTGGATGCCTGAGTGGGTGAGTTTAGCTGGACAGGGGTCACTGAGGTGGGCTGCAGTTCTTTGCTGAGTGGGACTGTGGAGATCAGAGGAACAATACAGCAAGGCTTGTTCTTGTTCTTTGGTTTTCGGGGTGAGTGGGGGACACTGGCCCTGGTTTTCATTTTTCAGCAAGACGACACATTCAAAGCGTTTCACAGCACCGCTGTCCTCCACCCACCTCACCAAATACTTACCCATATTTTTAATTGTACTGTATTTGCTAGCACGGACTGCGGACAAGCCCAGGGATAAGGTTTCTAATGTTATCAGAAAGGAAACAGAAGTTTTCAAGTCATTACAACACTGCTGGCAGCAATAAGAGCTTTCTAAACAAAATACCTTATAATGTGATCATATTATAAGTAAATGCTTAAAGTGATTATCAAACTTAGGCACTTGCATTTTAGATTCACCCCCTCAGACGTTGATGATGTACTTACCTTGTGATAAAAAGTGAAAAAACATACAGATGGATTTTCAGGTAAAGATTCAAGGTTCAAACCAGCAGGACATTTCTCAAGGACCAACAATGGCTTTGTCCATCCTTACATTGTTCCCTCCCTTAAGTATCCCCACCACTGATTCTTAATGGATTCCTGGCATTGACAGGCAGGAAAAAACAGAGTCTGTCGTGAGTGGAGTCAAGACTGCTGAAGGGAACGTGGGACTTCCTTAATGGAAATTTCATTGCCAAATACTGTGTTTTAATTGGCTGGATGCAGGAGGCAGGAACTTCCTGTTGGACTGTTGTTAGAAGTAACCACTCCCTGTGAAAGGCCAAGGTTTTGTGTATGCATGACTTTATGCTCATGTGTGTTCTAATCCAGGAATAATGTTTTGTTGTTCAGAATATTTACTTATAAGATGTGTGTGCATAGAAATCTTCGCTGTGGATGCACTGTGAAGTTCTTGGGAGGATTGTGTTTTTGGTGTGCACAGCAGACACTAAAATAGAGCAAAGCTTTCCATCCACTGAAGTTCAGCTGCTATTATCACGTGACACACTCTACTCTCTGAAACATAAATTGGCCTTTGATTGCATTGCATAATTTGCAGTACATGCTCTAGTGAAGCTGTCTGTGCAGCACATGCACTGCTTTACCACTCAGTTTGCAATTACTGATGCCACCACATTAACCTGTAATTGGCCAGATGTGTAAAAGGGGCGTGAAAGTGTGTGTCATTTCTGGCATTTGCACGTTTTATATAAAGGCCTTTTATACAAACCTTTTCCTTTGATTTGTATAAAAGCGGTTGCATTTACGTGTGTATGGGCAACGCTTACAAGCGAGTACCGTATATTTAAAGCCTGCTCTGAACCTTTCGAGCATGTCATGGATCTCAGTCTCACCCAATCAGCCACCTGAAGGCTGTGATTATATGTTTTCCTCAAATAGAAGTTCATTGCCGTCACTTCACAGCCTTCACCGTGCTGCACTTAATGTATGCTTACATTGAGTGATGCGACCAGTGTTTAGACTTCAATTATCAGCTGTCTGTATACTCTGCATCCACAAGTTTGTTCCATGTGAGCTTGCTAACTGAATTACATTGACTCCTACTGCTCTTGCTGACAGCATGAATGATGAGGAGGGATTATGGGCAAACCACAGCTATGCAGTAGAAGAGTTTATGGAAGGATACGGTTGTGGTCAAAAGTTTACACGCACTCGTCATGGGTATAAATTTGATGGTAATTCTTGGCTTTTAATGATTTCTTTGAACCATTCTTTTTACAAGGTGGAATAACTGTACAGCATACATCCATACGGGATCAAAAGTATATATATATACAGCCTGACTAATATTTGGTTACCTTAGCAAGTTATAATTCTGTCTTGATATTTGGCAAATATTTGAATTGGTAGGTTGCATTTAAATTAGTTGGTTTTCTGACATCTTCCTAGCTTTTATGCATAGTCCACAAATTTTCAAGAAAGGTTGAGAATGGGGCCTCGGTAAGGCCATTCCAAAAACTTTGTCCAAAACCAATTTTGAGTTGTGTTTGGGATCATTGTCACACACCAGAAACGCCTAGTTTCAACCATCTAGCTGTTGTGTTCAGGTGAAGTTGAAGATTTTGTAGGTAGTCCCCATCCTTCATTATTCCATCCACTTTGTACAATGTACCAGCACACCTAACAGCAAAACTGCTTGACCGTTGGTACAGTTGGTACCAACTGGTACCAACTGGTACCAACTGGTTCTTAGGTTTGAATGGCTAACCTTCCACCTCAACATGCCATTGTGGCTAAGTAGCTCAATGTTTCTGTTTCTAAACATCCTAACCAGTTTCCTCTCATCTGACAGTGACAGTTTGGATCTTCTTCCAGACCTTGGCACACATACAGTTGTTTAAACCGATGATCCTGGACTCTGCATCTTTTTTATAAATAGCCGATTAAACCCTGATGAGTGTACGGAAACTTCTAACCACAACTGCACATAATTTGAATATGTTTAAGAGTATCAGAGTTTAATTTTTCCTTAGAAAATTGCAAAGTTAACTGTTGGCTGGGTCTTACATATTGCACGTTCTACCCAATCGCTCAAAGTGCTTTATACAACATGCCTCATTCACCCATTTATACAAGCTATTTTTTCTATGCTTAAGTGCTTTCTGTGTAACATTCACACCCAGCCACACTCCAATGGATTCATCAGAGAGCAACTTGGGGTTAGCATCTTGCCCAGGGATATTTGGCATTCAGACTGGAGCAGCCAGGGATTCAACCACCAGCTTCCCAATTAGTAGATGACCTGTTCTACCTCCTGAGCTACAGTCACTGTGTTCATGGTTAGCTACTTTTCAAGCTCAGTATCTTTGGATTATGGACAGTTAGTCGGGGAGAAAAAAGATGTGAAGAGAATATTTGTGCCAGTGATGGCCAGTTTGTTGCTTTGTAAAGCTTTATAGTATCTACAGGTGACAGAAAAGTGTTCGACAAGTTACCAATGGCAAGAATTTTAAAAAGAACAACTAAAAATGTCACATTATGCTTTTCACAGGTGAATGAGATCCTGGAGAAAAAACTAATTTTCAAACACACACCACTGTTGCAGGCACTTTAAACCAGGCACTGGTATCTTCCATTTGCATAACTGCAGTGGCAGCAGACCCATGCTTCCTGTTGGCAAGAAAAGAAACAGCAGCAGCAGCGGTGTGGCACTGCAGATGTCAGAGACATGTCAGTCTTCTTGTTATTTCCTCAGAGTATGCGTTTGATGAATAGATCCACATCTAAGATATCTCCCTCTTTGTTACACATTATATATAGATTCCATTCATTTAAAGGTAATCTGCATTTGTGTTCTCCTGCTGCTTGTGTCTTCCACCATGCCTGCAGGTGTGTGGGCTTTTAAGTCAGTTTTTCTTTGTTTTGTCACAGAAGTTTCTGAATGTGAACGTGCAACGCCTCCAAGTGTTTGAGAGTACGCTTTTGTGAACCTTTGAGAACCGAGCGATGGTTTTTATGTCTGTCTTGTGCTCGAAATCCCCAACGCTACTCTCAGGACAACCACAACACATGCTTTCTCTATCTAACGACTCATTTTTCTAATGAAAATTTTATGCCTCTTGTCTGCAAGCCAAAGAGAAAATTGTCCTTATGCCGTTTCCACCCTCTCTGTTCTCCATCTTCTTGTTCTAGCTATCCCACACACACACTGGCACACACGTACAGATTACAGACGCAGGCTCACCTCATGTTGTGTCTAATGTACATATCGCTTTCCCCTGGCGTTAAAAACTGACACATTCGAGGTTATAGGAGTAAAGATGAAAGGCATAGATGAAACAAAGATGGGATAAAGAAGAAGTGAGATGATGGGTAGCAGGTGAGATTGAAGAGTTTTTCTGTGTAAAAGAATCCAATGTGTGTGTGTGTGTGTGTTCAGAACAGTTGTTTGATGTTCTTCCCACCTTCCCATCCCATAATAAGTTACATGAAGCTTAGGAATGCAGATCAACAGATGAATGCTTTGGTGCTGCATGCACTGTATGCGAGTTTTTGGTTGTGTCTGAACATGTGAAATCACACTGCTGATGTATGCAGTGTTAATTTACACACACACACGCATGCATAAGCCATGAGATGTTAGAGGTGTGTTTGTGTGCATTCATAGCGGTCAGAAAATTTCTCGTGTGAGTTTGTCGGTTTTGCAGCGTGTTTGTCCTCATTGGAGCTGCTGCATGAGTGGGATTTAATGAGCCTCAACCTTGGCCATCTCCCCTACCTTTGAGTGTGCGTTTGTGCGTTTCAGCTCCTATCAGCATCTTGCCGGAGCTGCTAAAACACGTACTTCCCTCGGTCACAAAACAAGCGGATACTTTTGTTTAAAAAGTGTTTACTCAGCGTTCTCATCTCACATAGCATTGAATGTTTGGGCCAAATGTGTCCCCACATCAGCAGTTTTTCTACTGGCCACATTTGACTTTGATTGACTGTGTTGACTCAAAGTAATCCAGCTTCTGGGGCTTGACCACAGGTTCACCTGTTATAGACCAGCTGTCAGGTGTTTTGTCACATTTAGGCACACTTTCCATGACCCAGGTCAAGTCTGGCTCGTGGTTTTTGGGACACATCTGGCTCACGCGTACATGCCAAAAGTACGTCATATTAGGGCAAAATGTGCCTGCTAGTTATGGATAGCATCATTTTAGCCACAATACAAGAGCTCCCCCTGTATTCCCACTGAATTTTGAGAAAATCAAGATTGCATACAACTTATAAAATTTAATTTAACTCTCAGGGGCGACAAAAAATACTTAAAAAATGATAATAATAAAAAATGGCAAAAAAAGACCATTTAAAATTTCCATATACACAATTAATCAATGGAAAAAAATGTGTGTTAGAGGCAAACATGGCTTCATGTATACACAGGTCGAATAGCCTGTCACATTAGCTCAGAAATAGTGGCAGTTCATAGTGAGTAACACTTTGATTCGGTGACAGGCGGCAGGATCAGGCTAACAAACACAGCAGACTTGGCAGGCAGAACATCAACAGCTGGCAGGCAACAGGTAAGAGGCAGGGAAACCGAAGCTTTGGATCAAAGGAAACCTGCCGCTGTAGTAACATTAGGCTTATCAGATATATGTAGAAAACTGTGCTGGGAATTCTTAAGCTGCCGCTCGATGGTTGCCTTTCACAAATGTATAGATCTGCTTCTGATGAAGCACTCCCTTTCCAAGCACTGTGGAAAAAGAGGGGAAATTTAAAGGACGCGGCTGGAGTATCATTTACTGCCCTCAGTATCCCCCAATTCAACTAATGCCCCTGATATGTGGAACCTCAGCACAGACTTCAAAAAGCAAGCCAGCAGCGTGTGGCGAGGGGGAGCGGGGAAGGCACAGGTGTCACTGTGACACAATCAGGCAAGATTGCAGCACTTGAACAGGCACACCCGCCATGAATAACTCTAATCAGCAGGACTGCATCCGCGAGGGCCTTTTCTGACTGTCACTCAGGGCCAAGTGTTTGAAGCCACTTTTCATTTTTAAAGCCAGCTCCTCCAAATATACTTAGCAGTAGAGATTGAATCCAAATGACATCCTTTAAAAAATGTTTTGGCAGCAAACAAAATCAAAGGATAAAGGGATTAAAGACAGGCTAAAATTAGGGGTTAGTTAAACAGCTCTTCATGAAAGCAAATAGGTTGCCAGCAACAAATAATTACAGCTTTAGTTCACTATTCGAGAGGCAAATTATTTTATTAAGCTGCAAGACAAAAATAGTGATCTGCAAGAGCGCTTTGGCGCACTCGTAGCCGTGGATGCTCAGGCACAAGCCTGCAACTGCAGTTAGAAAGATATGAAGATCTAATGTTCACACACAGCTCTCTGATGAGCTGTGTGTGAACATTAGCTATGATTATGAACAAATGATGGCCGTCACTGTGGTTTAACTGTAGTACTGGTACAGGAACAACAAAGATTTAGTCACACCAAAAAGTTTGCATGGATCACATAATCTCCATAGATCTGTACAGTATAAATTCAAATTTTCCTGACATCTCACAATGTGATGCTCACTGAAACTGTAAGCATTCATTTTCCAGTGTCTTGGTAAAAAACAAAGAAATAGAAACTGAAATTCCAGTTTCACTTCACCTAATCCCCCAAAACTCTCTATAAACATTCAAAAGTTTGACTAGCTGTCGTTTTCCATTTTCTTCCGGCCTCCGGAATGCCAGAAGTTGCTGACACGGTGCCATTATCTCCCTGTTCTCCCCGGTAACTAAAATCCACACAGACAGCATAGCCAATCAGATAACAGATAGCCGCTGATTTCAAATCAGCGCCGCACGCCTTTCATCCTGCTGCTAGAAAGCATTTTGCTTGACAGATAGGTTCCCGCCGAGTGTTTACTGTAAGCAGCATGTGAAAAACGGACATAATGAGAAAGGAGACAGATGGGGGGGGGCACAAGTATGATGTATGATATGGTGCTCCTGTTAAAGATGCAGAAACAATGAGGGGAGGGGAGGAAAGAGCAAGAATACGGAGGAATGGTGGAGAAAAATAGAAAGCATAGAGTGAATAGGATGAGGAAGAGGTGATGAGAGGTGGGAGACAAAATCCGTCTTTCAGCTCTCCTCCCATGTCAGCTGGAAGAAGCTGGGTGGAGAGATGTTAAAGGAATGAATGGGTAAAAAAAAAAGAGTGAGAGAGATTGTCATTACTGCATTCCAGAGGCCATGTTTCCCCGTATCTCTGACTGCCTGTATGTATGCCTCTAAATCAGATATTTCCATCAGTCAGCCATGGGTTCCTGAAACACTGAGGTAGCTCATTTTTTTCTCATTTTTATCCAGCAAATCAGATCAGAGAGATAAAGGAAGGGAAGCAGGCCAAAAGACAGACTGGGGATAGACAGAGGAAGCAGATGAGAAGGCGCCAGTGGCGGTTGAAAAAAGGAGGGAGAGGGAGAGGAGAATCTGCATCTTTGATATATTTGGCTTCTTTAATGAGGGTTCGGGTCTCACCAGCATACTACCCGATGATGTGCCTTTCATCACTCCACTGTCGTATTTCCTCTGTGACATTAATGAAACTCTCATCCGAGCCCGGGACCAAGCCTCAGAGTAAATTGGTTTCCTCGCCACTATGATCACTGGTTGCACTGCATATTTGGAATGGATGGAGAAGACCTTCCTGTTCAAATTAAGCAGCTTGGCCAGCTGTCAGTGTAAATTAGTGTAACCATAAAATGGAATAAATGTTTCAGACTTTCATGAGCAGGGTGCAGACTGACAACCTGTAGTGTACTTGTCCAGAGAGAGGCATGGAGAATTTGCAGTTGTCCTGCACATCGTTATGCGCTTCACAAATATATGCAGTGAGAATCTGATATTTAATATTTTTTTATATTAGCATTTCAAGTTGCTACAGTTATGTTGCATTACTACTATTAGACTTTGTGTCTACTACTTGCCACAGTTAGCCAAATGTATGTTTCTCTAAGCACCATTTACTCAACACCAGTATTGGGGTTGTTAGAATAGTAATGTATTACATGTTACTTGTTACTTTTCTCAAAATTAATGCAGTACCTTACTTAATTTCTCTCTGGAGAAAGCAGTTTGTTACTCTACTTGTTACATTACTTTCTCTTTTCTCAGTAAAATGAGTAAAGCCCAAATGCTATAGAGGTGAATGCCATAGTGATTCTCTATAAAAACCGTGAACAGGTAGAGATGGAGGCTGTGAGCCTGACTGCTCATCACTGAAGTTCAGGCTCTGGCTGTTGGGCTGGGGTGTGCTTACACTCAGCTTTTACGTAATTTGGGGTTCTTGGCTCGCTTTGTGTTAGCATGTTGTCTGTGCAGATTCTTGTCAAAGTATCACTGTGACTTACATTTATGATTAAATACAACAACATTTCTGAGTACATCTTCAGAGAGTTAAGCATGGTTTTACTCATTAGGCTGGTTTTGCAGTGCCATATAGAGATTTTTGGATGTGACGGACACGACGTTGCGTTGGCACCTACTCCAAAAATCACTGTGAGGTTAAAAAGGCAAAATGCTTTTAGAGTTTGAAAAATTAATTTAACAATAACCTTCCCTCATACATAATTAAGGCTGGAAATCAACAATTATTTTACAAAACAACATATCTCTAGATAGACTTGCATTATACATTTGACATATTAGCATCAAAACTGGAAAAAACATTACAGTTACAGAACAGAAGCTACTACTATCATCGCAGTTTGTGTGGCCATGCAGTTTCCCAGTAGACTGCTATAGTCGACACATGCTTTTCCAGCCTGCATCACGGCACAAAAGGAAACCAAGAGTGACCCACTGACGCTTTGTTTTTCTGTGTCATGATGCGAGCACTGTGCATTGTCTGCAGCTGACTAAGCCTCTTCAAATCTCTCATTGCAGTGCAGCACTTTGGCCACAACCCAGAGCCCCAGATTTAGCCCTAACCATTTCAACTGGGACACGCGTGCCAACTGTGGTTTAGTATGGAGAGAAGTAACTAGCCTGAATAATGAACCCAATTTGCCACCAGGAACAAGCAGATGGGTAATATTTAGCCTGTCTCTTCAGTCCGGTCCTGATGTGTCTTTATCTGAGCGTCTTGCCATGTGTTTGTTTACTGTGTAAAGATAGAGGCTGTCTAGATAACCTGCACATCTCTGTTTATCTGCCAGTAGATTTATGGTTAACCTGTATCTTCTGTATATGGCGTCGGTGTACACTACGTATGGGCTTGCACTCATCTGCCTTCTTTATCGACATTGAAAACATGATCCTCCCTCCCTCATCCTCTCTCTGAGCTTTAATACCATGCAGACACACACAGATAAACACACATGCATACACAAATGGATGGAGAAAGGTCTGATGAAAGCACAATATTTTTCTCTCTCTTCCTGGCTCTTGGGTTATTTTTATCTTGAATGCTCGTAAGCTCCTAAGTCTTTCTTTTTACACACCCCTCAGTGGCTTCTATCTTCCTTTCACATCGCGTGCTCTCTTTCTCCCTCTGCTTCTTTGCTCTTTCTCTCCATCCATTCATTAGGGCTGTGTGAGAGTGAAGCTGCCAGTGAGGAGATGAAAGACTCCAGAGTGGGGTTTTTATCACAGATACACATAAACACATAGGCTGTCCTACTAGTGCAGCGTGCACGCGTTTAGGTTCGTTTCTCCGGCATTCTGCCAGTGTTTTTATTTTTTTAAATTCAAACATATCGCCCTGGTGCCGCTGAGCCGCCTGTGTGTTCAGAGGTACATTTTAGCTGGGTCATTCGTCAGATTCCGAATCAATTCTGTCTGTTGGTGTGCACCTCAAAAATAACCAGGATAAGTCAGTTACCAGAAAACCGTGACAGTGAATTTTCGATTTATTTTTTTTAAAAGAGTATGTGTGCCTCCCTCTGATCTCCCTGTGGGTGAGTATGCAGTTACATGCATTTAGCTTGTTGGAAATAAAGGCTCTGCATTTCGTTCTGTCACGCACAAATACACAATGCCGATATTATTAGAGCTTCATATTACAAATATTTTCAGTTGTGGTAATGTGGTTAAGTCCAAAATCCAAAAACAATTAACTTATACTGATACAAAACAAAGAAAAACAAGCAGGAAACTCTATTATCTGAATATTTCAAGTCAGGAAATGTTTGACCTTTTTATGAATGACTTTTTGTTCACAATCAATTATTTTTAATAGGTGATTAATTGATTAAGTGCATTACATTGCTACGTCACCTTGTCTACAATTAAATTGCCATCTCATGACTTTAATGAAACATTTTGAACATAATGAAGGCAAATGTTGTTTTTACATTTTGTTTTGTTTTGTTTTTTTACATTAAACTACATTGCAGCATTTAATTTGCCCCACAATGTGGAAATCCTGTCTTTTGTCATCTTGTATGAATTGTTGGTGGATTGCATCCAGTGTTGCTCAGCTGGGTCCTGACGTTTCCATGCCGAAGCCCAGCTGATGCTTGACATACAGCTTTATGGGGTGTTTAACATGGTGGTGAATGGGAAGGGGATAAGCTGACAGGCAGAAAGAGCCCCCCTTTGATGGGATTAGTACAGTGGCAGACAGGGACTAGTACTTTAGATTGATTAAAGTGTAATCCCGATGGATAATCATGCCTCCTAATGTGGCATGTGTGGCCAGCATCCTTCTGCAGCCCCCATCTATATTCACAAACAATATCTAAATCTCATTTGCACTCTCTGAGCTGTCACTCTGTCTGTCTTATTCATTTTTTACATTCCTTATTATGGTGTTTCTTGAATTTTGGTTCTTGATAAAGGTCAGCGGGAAGGGAGATGAGATGGCAAAGATAGGAAGTGAACACTGGCTGTAATGTCCTCCATCACTCAGCTTAGAGGATTTAAAGTACAGTATCTATCTTTACTCTACTTCAGTCTTCTGCTTTTGCGTCAACGCAGAAGAGTTAGTGACTCCCTCACTGGGATAAATGCGCTTCTACTAGGAAAATAAAGCTTCACATATCGGAACCATGTCAATTGTAATGAGCTGTGCAAGGGACAAGTGAAATAAAATGAAATAAAGAGGAAAAAATGTCACATACCACTCCACACACATGTCGATCACTGTAAACAACATGAACAAAAATATATATAATAAATAAATGAAATGCTAAAAACTTTAACGTAAATGTATATGTATAATTTTTTCTTAACCTATTCGAGCTGAAAAATAAAAATCTGCTTCATATTATTGAACTGGTTTGCAAAGTGGAGCCCAGCATGGTTCCACGCTTTAAACTTGGTTCTTGAATCAGAACTTTTGTGTCTGTCTTTACTCTTTGTGTGTTTGGCTCTCTCAGATTTCTACAAATTCAGACTCGGACATCTACAAATTTTAGCTTTAGCTCAGAGTTCAGCTTTTTGGTCCACGTTTGACCCATCTAACCGATTCGCATAGAAATGCTAGATGAATTTCATTTGTTTGCTGTTAATCTAGAGATTTAGTTGTCTTGCCACAGACCTCTAAACTGCTTGCACTTATCTCATATCGCCAGATTATCAGATTAGACTGATTTTTGAAATTTATTAAAGAGTTAAGCAGGTTCTAAGATTGTAGCTGTTAAATCCAGCTTAACAGCATAGATGTTGGAACCTTTATTCAGTTTTTAAAAAAGAAGATTGGGTATTTTATTAACTTTCCAGCTGTGTCTGGTTTCTCAAATGTGAGGAAATGTGCCCGAGAACTCAGGAACAGAAGTCCTGCTGTTGTTATTCTATAACATTACAATGAGCACACTGGTGTCTTTACAGTTGTAATAAGAATGACCATTGAATGCTGAATTATGAAAGCCCTAATTATGAATGACATTCTGGAAAAAAGTATAGCCACATGTGAATTAATAATATACTTAAAAAAGCCCCAAGAAACAATAAATGACCATTTTACTATACAGCTCAAAATGTGCCTTTCATGTGCCTTCTGTTAGCACTGCCAGAGCAAGCTGGGAATTTCTATTATCTACAGTCACAGAATATTCTGTCCATTTTTTTCCAGGCATCATTCCCAGTATGTGATTAATGGGAACACTGTGCATAGAGGGCACTGACAGTATGTAAGAGAGTGGTTACGCAGGCATTATCGTGATGGGAAAGAAAAGCTGTAAGCTCTGCAGAGTCTCTGTGTGATAGCAGGGAATTGGAAGTTGTCTGCAGCCCAGAAAAGGAGGAATGCTATATATATTTAACAAATCCCCAGTCTGGATGAATTTGTCTTATTTGTATGTGATATTTGTTAATTTGTTATGAGATTAAAATGTTATTACATTTTGTTTATTGGGTTTTTTTTGAGCTAGTGGGGGGGTGTATTTGGCATGTTTGTCGTCTATAAAAACGACCTTGTTTATTCATACTCTCAACTATTTATTGTGCCATTTTGGGGTATTGTGAGAAAAAAGAGGCAACACAGGCATTTGTAACAAATTGGATAGTGGGGGAATAATGAGAACAAAGAACGGTAGCACATTAGCAATTATGAGGGGAAAAGAAAGCCTGAAAAATAATGACTCTAAGGCAACCGCGTTACAACAGTCAGGCTATTTGTTTCAGCTTCACACAGCAATCACACAAACATACTGGGCGATTTTGCAGACTTGGTCATGTTAATTCCTCCCCCTGGTTCATTTTTCTCACTTGCGCAAGCTGTACATTTTTTCTCCTTTCTTTTTTGCTCAGTGATTTCATTATATCAATGCAACTCAAGTAGTGACATCTTATCCTGGCAGACAAAGAAGGGAACAGGGAAGGAAATCAATTTTGAGAGAATAGAGAGATAAGATCCCCACTGTTATGTGGTGAGATGAGAGAACAGAGATGTGGTTGACACGAATCCTGCAGCTAGTCATAATAAAACCTTGCAGGGTTTTTAAAAAAAATGTATGTAACTGACAGAATTATTGACCCATATGTTTCAATGTAAGAAAAGCATGTGAAGCCAAAAGAGCTAAAGCTAATCATTTGCTTTTTAACATGTTAGTTGTAATCAGGGTTACTCTTGGTAAGCTAACTGCATATCTAATCTCTAACTGAGCACCCAAAACCCTTTTTGCTATAGGGCGTATTCGCACACATTCATAGTACATTCTCCCTACGCCTTTGATTTCTTCCAGTTAAGTGTTTTGCCAAATGACACTTCAACATGCGGTCATCGGAAGAACCAGGGATCAAACCACTAACCTCATGATTGGTAGACCGCCAGCTGAAGCCGTTCTCACAATCAGAAATTACACAGTATTATTACTAGGAAGCTGATAGATTAAATACAGTCTAATGGCTGATTCAACTGCACTGGACTTCTCATATCCACTGACGTTTAGTGGATGGGGGCTACAGTGCATGTGTGAAAATGGCTTAAGCCATCTGTACTGTATGTTTCTGGCCATCTGCTCTCTCTACAGTGGTCGAAATGTCAATGCTTTTGATGGCAAGGTGACCAGATTAAACATTTTGACTTCTCCCACATTGCTTAGTGCGTGACGTGTACAAATTAGTCACCAAGTAACAGATGGTTACTAAGTAACTGACACTAAGTAACAGCGGTAGATATGTTATTGGTTTGCCAATCCATTACATCTTGTTCTATATTTGAAATATAGGAAACTGCTGACTTGACTTTGATTGATTCTGGGAAATAGTGACAGCGTGATAGACTGGTGACTTGTCCACAGTGCCCCCGCCTCCCATTGGGGAAAGCCCAAGCCCAGTGACCTTAAACAGCATGAAAGGGTGTGGATGATGGATGAGTGGATGGATCGATGTGTTATATTGCCATACATCCTATTACCCGTGTGCCAAATAGAACAGCTGTATAGCAGATTAATGTTGCTCCCATTTCTCCATCAGTTATGCTTAATCATCTTTTTATGGTTCTGCATTTTTTAAGAGGGATAACATGTTGTATGTTGACCTTAGCAACTCATTTTGGCATTTGCTCCCAACCAAAAAGCTAGCAAAAACAAAACACAACAATGGATGAACTGCTTAAAACTGGTCATCTGAAGCAAGTCAGTCCTTTTAGACATGTTAAAATTTCCAAATAATCAGCATGGTCAGTGGACGGGTTCTTGTATAGTGCTTTTCCACTCTACCCGAGAAGTCAAAACACTTTATACATCAAGACTCATTCACCCAAGCACTTTTTTTCCTATTTCTAAGTGCTTTCTATCTAATGTTCACCCAAGCACTCACGCAGTGAAGGCATTAGGAACAGCTCTGAGTTTAGTATCTTGCCGAAGGATACTTTGGCACACAGACTGGAGCAGCCAGGGACTGAACAATCAACCTTCCAATAAGCAGATGACCCGCTCCACCTCCTGAGCCCACGACCCCAATGGAAAACAAGCATTCTTCCAGCCTAGTTCAAAGTAAAACCATATAAGAGGTGATTTTGTTTGTAACTCACCCTTTTGGATTGTGTAAAGAGTAAAAATTAGGAACGTGGATGCATCTTAATGCTGTCTGCTTGGCCTCACCTGTGTTACTTTAACTTTAGCTTTAGCTTTAAAATCACCATCCAGCAATGTTTATATGTACGCGACATGGGACTTATTCACCTCTTCTTATGTTTTATAAACATCAACTGCAACTGTACAGTAACCATCAAAATAGGTTCTTAGATGGTAGCATTATCGCTCATTTAACATCTACTTAGCTATCAGTTTACCATTTATTAATGATGTCTGCTATAGTAAAAACACCCTGTCATTTGCATGCTGCAGGCTCTCAAACATATTAATAGATTAGCTTGGGTCTAATATTTCATGTCATTGTAAATTAAATAATGGTTCAGAAAAATAATTGGAAGATATTGCTCGGGGCGTTTAGGAGGCAGTGGGCATTTATCTTTGTTTGGCATTTTATAAGCTGACTGATCTATCAATTAGCTTCTTGCTGTTCAGCCCGATTAAAATGTGGTTAATGTGACACTGCAGCTATTTTTGACTCTCATTCAAGTGTGTTTGATTTCTGCCCCTTGCGATTTGAAATTCAGCTTTTTTTTGATTCTTATGTTCCCCTCGCTTCTTCGCTTCTTAGCAAGTGTGAAGATCCGGTAAAGCTGCCGAACACTGTGCCCGTCCCTCCAAAGTCTAATACGTTTTTATTAGTTTGCAGTGCTGTTATTTTGTAGTTACTTTTTCAACCTTAACAGACAGGGCAACACCCAGCGCATGTATTTCCCAGGTCAGTTGTCCAAAGCAACTGGGGGTCACGTTTTTGTTGCCACACATGTGATAGGAGAAAAAAAAGCAGCTGAGGCAGAAAGCAGAAACAAGTCATAGGAATTATAGCCATGCTTGCACTCATCACTCTGAAGCTAAGAGAGGAGAGGCAGGAACAAACATGGCTTTATTCCATTTACTGAAGAAAGAGATAAAGGTGGTGTGTGTGTGTGCGTGTGCGTGTGTGTGTGTGTGTGTGTATGCAGCTATGGCCCTTTGAAGTGCTAGGGAATCCCACTGAGGTGACCAGCTCCCAGAATCCTTTGTCCTGCCTGTTTCCTGTAAGTAGTTTCATATGATCAGAAGCTTTCAGCTGCCCTCTGACAAACAGAAACCATGGAGAACATAATTCAATTCAATTCAATTCAATTTTATTGATATAGCGCCAAATCACAACAAAAGTCGCCTCAAGGCGACATAGTTGTCAAACGTAAATGAACTGTGGGTCACTGCTGGCACTGTCATCTCATTGGAGGGTTCAAGCAGTACAAAAAACAAACAGGAAAACATCCACAAATATTTTCGACAATTTTGTGTGGGGTTTTTTTTCATGTTAATATACGGGCCGCAAATAGGGGTGACGTGGGCCGCAAGCCCTTGAGTCTGATCTATAATATACGCCTATGGTTATAATACAGCAGGTACTGTATTATAAAGCAATGACCTTAATTGACAACTGCTTTTCAACTAAGAACTGAAGCCCCGGCAGCACCAGCACATTTGTCCCTGTATCACAGCGTAATGAGCTGTGGTTTTACTGGAGAGCCCACAGACATATTTCTGGAAACTATGGAGATAAAAAAAAAAAATCACATGTTCAATAAGACCCTCCCCTGGATTATGGATTTAAAATTGATTTCATATCCTGCTTTATTTTTTTCACCTATTTAGACTTTTCTTCTGCACTCGTGGATCCCGGGAATGACTTTAAATATATTCCAAATAAAATGAAATCATTAGTGGGAGATCAAGAGATTTTTGCCCATTTGAATTATCTTGATCTTTGGCAGTCCAATGTAATGTGGGGCAAAACTGTGCTCCTAGCCAGCACAGAGGGTTGCCTAAACACAGCCAGGATTTCACAGAACATGCATGGCCAGTTCTTTTCCCATTTGAGTGCCTTCTGCCTTCTGCTACTCCCCATATTGGAAAACAGGATTCAAGTAAGACTTCATCGCTTATTTTTTTTATTCACCCCCCTATGCTGATTTTTATTTGCTCTTTATTTTACCTCGGTGTACAATTTTTTATATTTGTGTGCTTCCTCACATCCATTTCCCTCTTCTTTAATGTGGATCTTTTATAAACATCAGAACTGCCTCTGAGCACTGTGTGTGTGTGTGTGTGTGTGTGTGTGTGTGTGTGTGTGTGTGTGTGAGTCAGTCAGCCAACCAGCTAGCCTCTTGTTTTCGGGTCCTCCGCGCTACCCGAACAAAGTCTGTGTTTCTAAATGAGCTCCCTTCAGGCCAAACTATTTTGTGTTTTCTCTATTTGGGTGTTCTGGCCACGGCTGTGTGTGAGTGCGCAGTTGAATGACCCAGTGCCCATCTGTCCTTATCTGACTGTGGCACTACTTTCATAGCCTGTTACTGTCTTAAACTGTGGTTCGATTAGCAGCTACTAGATTATGGGTCCAATGAAAACCTGACTGCACTTTAAGTGACTCATAAAAGTCAGCTTCACCTTTTCGATATCAACAGTTCTTGTCCCTTCCTACAGATCCCCATGCAGGTATCTGTTTTATAGACATAAAAAGTGGTTGAATCCCAGCCCACAATTTTGTAAAGAGTTTCAAGTTCCATCCAGAGAGAAATGGAGTTCATCATCTGGTGTAAATGTGCTGTTATTTTGCCATCTGTAACAGCGTGTGTCTGTATGTGTATCACTTTGAAATCTCCTCCCTTCGTCCTGCAGTGAACCTACGAACACACACATTTCATCTCACCAGAGTGCACTTTGAGTCTATTTCAAGAAGATGGTAATTTGGGAAGCTCTGGAAACAAAACAATGCTGGAAGAGTAGTCTTTTTACTCTGTCTGCTGTCTCTCTCTTTTGGCTGACTAATGTGAGAGCAGAGACTGGAGGAGGCTGCTGTCTTTTACTTCAAATGGAGAAAAATACGGTATGTGGAGCAGTGTGGGATTTATTAAACTTCAAAAGATGGAGCACAAAGTGTTTTCCGCAGCCTTCAAAATATGTATCTTTGCATTCACATTCTGGGTCCATCATGTGCAACTTTTGTTTCCATTAACCTTTAACCTCTGCACTTTGAGCTTGAACTTCCCGTGCTTTGTGACTGCACTTTCTGCTGTGTGTATTCTCGGGTGATTAATATGTGTGTATGCTGTATGTACTCGTGTGTTTATTTTCCAGCAGAACAGATCTATATTTATCCTGACAGTAATCAAACACTGCAAACAGTCAACTTTCCTCTTTTCTTTTTTTTTTTTGCTTTTACTGTCTGTTTCCTACTTCTGTCTATCTGGTTATGTGTGTGCAACTTTACCAGATTTGTCCTTTTCATGAAGTAAAACTAAGTGTTTGGTCTCATCTGGTACTGAGCCAGTAAATTTAGACTTCAAAACATTTTACTAAAAGCCAAAAATCTTAACGTCAGAGTGGCACTAGAGTAGGTTACCAGATCACCAGGAGTAGGACTGGGCGATATGACCTCGATATTCTTTAGCTGGATGGCGAGATACGATATATATCTCGATATTTTTTAAAGCCATAAAGTAAGAACAAAAACAGAGCTCTTAGTCAAAGCTGTGTCCCAAATCTCACATAGGCACTTTTATTATCATACAGCGTAGATGTACAAGAAAAAATTACTCAGAAATAAGTTATCAGCATTTATTAAGTAATAATGCTCCACAAATAAAATAAAATATTGTTGTTTTTGTGCATAACAAAAAGCTCACAATTGTGCAGTCAAAATGTAAACTAAAAAGACGCTGAGCATAAAAACAAAGACATACAGATTTCGCTGCTCTGTTCCCAAGTTCTACTGCGTGACTGACAGCCTGGAGTTTGAAATCCTCTTTGTAACCGTGTCTCTTAACAGGTGCCATTTGTGGTCCTTATATGCACACAGTACGGTAATATTACGTTGAAGCACAGTACGTATCACTCCACGAGGCTCCTCGGTAGCCGTAATGCTCCAACAATCAAGCAGTGCAACTTCGTAGCTTACCAAAGTCGTACCAAAACATTTTTTGAAAGGTTTCTGAGCGCTGTGTACCACATAAAATCGGTTCGCGGTCAGTAAGCACAACCAGAATTCATACATAAGGCGCACTGTTAGCCCGGTTAGCTCGTTAACGCGTTGACGCCGTCCAGCCCCACGCACGGGGCAATGCGCGGTAACTTGTTAACAGAGATTTGCCGTTAATGCAGTTATGGCATTAACGTCACGCTGCAGCACTACAATAGTAATCTCCAAATGTTTTCTTTTTACCGACCAGCTCCTCTTTGATAGCTGCCGTGTCCATCTTGTTGTTGCCTGCAGGTGAAGCGATGGTGGAGGGGGAGTTGTGTTCAGTGAAGGAGCGAGGCGAGGCAGAGTAACGTTGCATAGAGACAAAAGTGGACAAAGGAAAGGCAAACTTGCGGCTCCACAAGTATAATTATAACGTAACACAGACTATATCAATATAAACGATATTGTCACATCTCATATCTCGTATAAAAATATATCAATATATTTAAAAACTCGATATATCGCCCAGTCCTAACCAGGAGCATGAATGGGTTTTTAAAATGTAAAAACAAATCTGTTGGATACCTACAGATTTAGAAGAATACCCAACAAAAGGCTCAATGAGCCTGTAGCGAAGGGGTCGGTAAACTGACAGCAGTGCTTGTTTCACCCTGCTCATCACAGTGTATATTGATTTAGAAATATATCCTAATGCCCTTTTAATAATATATTATAATGATTTCATCCATGCCACCCAACATGACTGATGCATGAAATGCATCCTTACGGCATCTTTAAATGCTCGTATGTGAATGTTGCAGTCACATGACCGCGCCAGTGAATAATTAAGCAGGAATCCCAGAGCGGAAATGGTATCAATCCGTCTCTTTATGTGTATGTACTTGATTGCGTGTGTGTGTGTGAGAGCGAGAGTAAAAGAGAATGAAAGTGACCTTGGGAATCCTCTTCTTGTAGGAAAAAGTGGAGGGGTGGGTGGATGGGGGTTTAAGGAGAGGAGTGGGAGGCAGATTTCATTTGATATCATTGCTTTGCTCAGGGAATACTCCCTCCTTCTTCTCTCACGCCGGCTATCTGTGTTTCATTCTTTGGTTTTATAGCAGAATAAAAGCTGCCCTTGGAATCAATGCCTTGGCTCTTCATATCCATTACATGGAATTCACACAGGATCTGCTTAGGGACCATGGAAGAATTTTATGTTATTGACTATCAGAGTGTCTGACCTCTGCGAAACCTCAAGCAAGGATTAAGCTGAGACTAGGGCACCTTGTCTAGCCTGTTACGAGCTCCTCCCCACATGTGTATTATTGCTGTTTACACCAATTAGTTAAATATTTAAAGGAGACTTTAGAACTTTCCAAAATGTTTAATAAGTCAGAGTTATGTTTGGACTTCTGCCAGTCGTCCCACACACTGATGTTGAGAAGGCACTGATCCATGTTCCCATTCTCATCATGTACCTGTGACAGGAAGATCAATTGGCTAGAAGCTAAGCCAGCCTGAACACAATTCATTTGCACACGGACATTTGGACCGTGTGCTTATTGCTACACAGTGACATACCTAAACAATAGCGCTGATTGTATGCCCAATTTTTTTAATTCCAACCGAAATCATTATGAACAATCCAGCAGCTTAAGAAAAGTTTAACTTGAAAGCCGCTATTTTTAGAAAGAGGAGAAGTATACATGGCTGCACGGTGGTGCAGCAGTTTGCACTGTCACCTCACATCAGGAGGCTTTGAATCTGTCAGCCACCACCTGGGGCCTTTGCTTGCTTTGTATGTTCCCCATGTGTTTGTATAGGTTCTGATTATTCCAGCTTTTTCCTCACCGAACAAAGACATACATGTTAGGCTTTCAGTAGTTCTAAAGTCATAATAGTATGAATGAAACGGTGGATTTATTTTAATAACATGGTCTGGTGTCTGCCTTGTAGTAGACAGGTGACCTGTCTGGAGTCTACCCTTCCTTTCGCACAAAAAGAACAGCGGGAATGGGCTCCAACCCAGTAGATGAGTGATTAAGAAGCAAACATGTCCATGTATTTACATCAATACAGAAGACATGCACAGTAATAACACAGGCAGCAAACTATTCAATAACTTACATGTTGCAATTGTTCATCTGACCATTTCATGAAAAAACATCTTTCTGAAACCAACTAAAAATTCAATAATTTCAACTTTTAACAAAATATTCGGCTCAAAGCACTACTTATAGAATTAAATAGATGTGAATGATTTAACTGCTTGTATGTGGTAGAAGAGGAAACGAGCTGGGCTTTAAAGTACAAAAGACATATGAGAAGGGAAAAATGAAAAAAAAAAAGATCAGAGAGAGGGGAAAGCAGCAGGCAAAGACAGACAGACCGAAGACAATAAGATTGGCCTGACGGTGTGAGCTGACAGAGCCTGCAAGCTGTGGGTCAGAATGTTTCTTGTTTTCAATTTTTGTGTCTGCTGGAGGTTTTATTTAACATGATATCTTGGACCCTTTTTTTTGCTTCTTATCTTTAAAAGCAAGGAACAATTTCATGTACAACCACCAGCAGATCCACTTTTATGACCATAAACACAGGTATTTTCATATCATTCAGGCTGATTAGACATTCATATAGGTTGAGATTGGAAAGACCAATGCTAATACAGTATGTAGTGTTCACTAGGTCTGTATTACTGAATACATCTCAGTAGACGGGTTAAATTTTACCAAAAAATGTGATTGAAAAATTTGTGATTGAAATGAAATTTGAACTCTAACTTTGACCATTTTCCCAACCCCGTGGAGCGTATTGTGCAAAAATCTATACAAACTGTGAGCAAAAATAAAAGTAAACACCTGATGAAAGCAAACCATTTGAAATAACAAACTTCTGTGTTTGGCAGCACAGAAAGAATAAATCATTTGGCAACAGTTAAAGTGAAATGTGCAAAAATCTTTCCAAAACACATTTCACTAGATCCAAAGCTATTTCTTCTTGTTTTCTATCCAGAAACAAACTCAGTTATAACAAAAAAGACAAACGCTAATTAACCCGGTGTTTTAAATGGCAAAAAAGTTTTGGAAAATAAAAAAGAAGCTTTGTGAACTGATTATATAAGTCCATTTACATCTAAACACTTACTACTCAGTTATTATCCAACATGCATAAACAAAAACTCATTTTCAGGTGCTTCAGCATTAATCCAATTTCATAGTTTTTTCTTTGTTTCATGAGATGTGGAATAAGGACACAAAAGCAGACAGGAATTGGAAAAACTATTTAGGTTGAACAAAAGTGCAAGAGGGCAGTCATCTCTAAATTCAAAACTTAAAGAAAATGCAGGGAGAAACACCGGGACCATGATGAGGGGAAGGATGGGACTATTTATACACTCATGGTAATCAAAGAAGTGGAAACACCTGGAGGAACAAGACACAGGCGAGGTTAATCCCACAGGTGAAGACATTCAATGACAATGAGAAAAAAAGAGGAAGTAAACCTAAATGTAAGATATGACAGGAAACTGACTACAAAAATGAAACAGGAAGTGAGTAACAATAACTGAAAACTGGGAAGAAGACACAGGGAAAAGGTAAGAGGATTAATTAAATAACAAATACAAAGTAGAAATAAAGTATAGACAGAACTTAAGGCTTGCGATGCTCAAGAGTAAGTGAAAATTGAAACTTAAACCCTAACAGAACTAAAAACCAAATGCAAACTCAAAACCTTGGGACTACCCAGAGATATTGGACTTTCTGACAAATAGACAGTCAGCAGGTCAGACTGGGCAACAACATTTCCTCGGTCATCATTCTGCCCCAAGGCTGTCTGTTGAACACCTTCCTCTATTCCTGCTCTCTCAAGTTTGCAGATGATACCATAGTGTGCTGGTATCATGTGCAATGATGAAACAGCTTATAGGGGGATGTGGGGCACCTGGTTGTGTTGTACACTGACATGGACCTGCTCCTTAACACTTTTAAGACCAAAGAGCTTGTAGTGGACTACAGGAAAAAGGAAGGTGGTACATACATGCCCGTTCACATCAATCGGTTGGCAGTTGCTTACCACCACTTTCAGGTTACTAGGCATCCACATCTCTGAAGACCTCACATGTTTGCCACATCTGGTGTTAGCAAAGATTAAAGCTGTTGAAATAGACATGTAAAAAAAAAAATCTTCCTTTAACTGTTCAAACTACATGTTTTTGCAATTGCACATACTCAATAGTACATTATATAGCTCATTGTTTTTGACGGGTTTATAAATGACTGCAGCATTACTGAAGTCAGACCTGATAAAGACTGATGGCTAATGAGGCACTAAAAGCTCATTTCTGTATTTTTTTTTTTTTATAGAATTGATGGTGTTTTTCTCACTTTTATACTTAAATGCAAAATGTATAGCTGGTGTATGGCTTCTTATTCCAGCTTTATCATTTCACTCTGTGCTTTTTGATAACCTCATCAATCATCCTGATCTTAATGTTGTTTCTTTCTTGTATTATGTAAATCTTTTTGCCACTGGGCTGGTATTTGTTTGTGTTTTTCCAGGCTGTAACTAATATTCTTAAGCAATGAAGGAGTAAAGTTACACATCTGCTGTCCATCCATCATCACTTTTTGTCCCAAACTAAGATGACAGATGGCAGGCTGTTGCCTTCACCTTTTCTTTTTTTAAATATTTTAATCTTCTAACATGCCTAAATATTAACACTTTAAACCAGAAATTTATACCATATCAACAAATACAAGATACGAGAAAGCTCTGATGCAGTTAGACCCCAGTGACCAGCACTTTCTTTATCTCAGTTTGGCAAGATGCAAAATGATGGATCATGCCAAAGTCGGAACTCCATGGAAAATCCATTTTCCCCTGAGAAAACATTTTCTTATTTGCATTATCATATTTCACGCTTTATGACATAATGTGACTGAAATGTTGTATTTTGAGATTTTTGATTTTGCTCGTGGCAAAGCAAAAATGGTCTGATGATTAAAATAGCTGGAGTTAATGAGGTGAGAAAAAATAATACTTCAAAGCCAGAGTTGGGTGCTCCAGAGCTCCAAAGTAGTTTTTTTCTGCTCATTAGGATAAAGTAAGAAGAAGAGAGGAGTAAAACTTGAGTTGGTTTGCCTTAATGTTCTTCTTCTTTAGCCACTCCTTTGTTGCCTTGGTGGTATGTTTCAGGTCGTTGTCATCCTGAAAGACCAATCCATGACCCATTTTCAGTGTTGTGGTTGAGGAAAGGAAGTTTTTCATCCAAGATTTTACAGTACACAGACCCAACCATTCACCTGTAGCAGAAAAACAGCCCCAAAGCATAACTTTTCCATCTCTGTTCTTGATTGTGGAGTTTGTGTACTTTGGGTCATACTCAACAATTCTGTTTGGCCTGTTTTTGATTGATTGCACCAGCAGCTGTCAGCTTCTCACCAAGTTTGTTGATGATAGCCTTGTAGCCCATTATGGCCTTGTGCAGGTCTGCAATCCTGTCCCTGACGTCCTTTGACAGTTCTTTGGTTTTACCCAAGTTGGTGAAGAGGTTGGAATGGAAGAAAATGATTCTATGGACAGGTGTGCTTTATACACATAACGGATTGAGATCGGGAATATCTGTAACTGCTTGCTTGCTTGACTGAGTGACTATAATCTGTCTGCCACATGAGCACAAAAACTGTCTGTGGGAGCCAGAAATCTGGTTGTACAGAATCAAATACTTATTTCACCCAGTGACATGCAAACTAAATCATAACTTTAATCAACTTGTTTCAATGTATGTGTTCATTTCTTTGTAAGTGATCAAACCTATAAATTCAGCAGGAGATCAAATCGTTATTTCCCCCATTGTATATCTCCTACACAACATTAAACCCACCTCCATAATATCAGGGCATAGACAAGGGACCTTACACTTGTTTAGTCAATACACTTGCTAAAAAGGGACTCTTTCAAATAGATTTCTAGTGGCCACAGCAGATCGTCTGCCTCCATTTCACCCTCTCCTTTCATACTTCCTCTGTCACCCCAACCCTCCTCGTGTCCTCCTTCAGTACATCCATGAACCATTTGTGTGGTTTTCCTCTTTTCCTTGTTCCTGGCAGCTCCATACGCAACATCTTTTGTCCAGTACTTATCCCTCCTCTGCACACGTCAAAACCATCTCGGCCTTCCCTCTCTAATGTTGTTTCCAAACCTGCTCAGCCTGAGCTGTCCCTCTGATATACTCATTACTAATCTTGTCTCTCCTGGTCACTCCTAATGAAACATTTTATCTACAACTACGCTACCACCAGCTCTGCCTCCTTTTGTTAGTATCAACATCTCCAAACCATACATCGTAGCAGGTCTCACTATCATAAAGTAAACCTTCTCTTTTACTCTTGCTGCTATCCTTCTGTCACAAGTCAGCCTTGACACAAGCCCTTTTGCTTTAAATCGGGTCCTTTTATTCATGATTTACAACAGTGGAGGGATAGTAAAAAAAAATTAAATTGTAAAAAAGTTGTAACCTTGAAAGAAACCATTGTGATCCAGCACAAAATGCTAAAGCCTGACATCCGCATCAGATAAACTGTGGGATGCCTTTTTGCTAAAGGCAAAGAAGTGACATTTAGTTTTTTACACTGAAAATGATTTTAGAATTGCTCTTCTGAACCAGAATGGTTACAGCAAGTAAAGCATGTTTGTTTTCAGCCCAGTTTAATTGGTGTTATTATTTCCCAATAAATTTTACAGCTGCCATGTTGGGTGCGGTGTCAGTCACTGTAGTGCTCTGAATGTGTTATAGCTCTGATATTGCATTTGTTATTTTTCAGCGGGACACTCTGGCAGGAATTTAAAAAATTTTCACCCAGGATTTTCATCTGGATCTGTTGGAGTCTGTCATGTTCCTAACAGTTCACAAATCTGCTTTTATCCGATCACATTTCATGTAGTGAACTTTATCTAACAGGATAGGCTGGCCCGTTCGTGACCGGAGAGATGGCGAGCCATTGTCTCAGACCCTCGTATCTGCTGTGAAATATTTGCTTTGGCATCGGAAAACTGGGAGTGTTGGCAGTTTTCCAAATAAACATAAGATGTCTTTACTACAGCATTGTGCCTCACTTCCACTCCACCCTTCTGCATGTATTTAAGAAGGGATAAAGCATCTTTTTTTTGTCACTAAGAGGAATCCCAGTTCGCCCCCATGGTACTGCAGAGATAGACGGCTTCTATCAGACAGGGAGAGACAGAATGAGGTGGGTTGAGCGGGGGTTTAGCTACAGAGAAGCAGGTATCCCTGTAGGACACATTGTTTTGATAGATTTGGGGTTGATGATATTTTGGGATTCAGCTGCAGGGGACTGTGAGGTGAAATGATGTCCCCATTGTTCGACTGTGTCTCAGATCCTCCACATCTGTGAGTGTATTCCTCTTATTTGTGTACTTACTGTGTGTTCTCAAGCTGCTGTTTGTTTTGGTTTATGGTGGTGTGCAATTTCTTCTTCTTTTTTGAAAACCAGTATCCAGCCAGTCTTACGCAGCCAACACAGAGACAGACAGATGGATGGTGCAGCATTTTAAAATTGAGTAGCTACATTTTGCTGCAGGGCTGAATGAGGGTTGGTCAGAACCCACTGAAAGCGCTTACAGCGCAAGATCAAGAGCACTTAGAAACTTTAGTTAATTAAAGCGATTGCACGGACGTGATTAGAAAGACAAAAGTTGAGAAAGAAGCAGCACATCGCTCACAGAAATTAATAATTTAATAAAAAAAAGTGTGTTCAAAAGTCCCTTTGAGATGCTCTGGAAAATACCAAATATACCATGCTGTCACCCTGCCATTATCTCAGTTGGCAGTGAGAGGGGGAAGAAAATTAAAAGCTCTGCTGTCAAAATGAGTCCAATCTGTGCATTACAGGCACGGCCAATAATCAGCATCCCCTCATCTCCATCCTGTCAGTCTGTCATTTTATTTCTTCCTTTCCCTGTTTAGTATGTGGTTTCATTTCCCCTCTGCGCTGTGATGAATGTCTGTTCTCTTTGAACTGTGTTTGCACTCTCTGTTTCAGTTTGATCTCGAGAATAAGTTCAGCGAAGAAGCACTTGCACCATTAACTCATGTCCCATAAATGTGTACTTCTGGTGTAGAGTAGTTGATACACTAGTGGAGGGTGAGTAACTGTGGAAGCTGATTCCTCTGCCACTTCAGCCCCATAGAAAACAGGTAGAGAAAATCTACTCTCTACTAGGGTTGGACGATTGGACCAATATATCGACGATAGGCTGAGCCCATCGGCAATCGTTTTTACGACTTATTTATTTATTTGCCCATGAGTAAGTTTGCTAATAATGATAGAACTAATAAAAGCAGTCAACAGAAAAAAATAATAGCACTGTTTTAACAGCACCCTCTTTCATCTGTGAGCAAATGCCCCCTCCTCAGAGTGAGCCCAAATGCTTGTTGATGGAGCTGCAGAGCTGGCGATAGCCCAGCATACTCAGCCGGATGGTGGGCACGTACATGCTCATGCAAGTTAGTCGTGTTTGAGTACTTTGCTCGCACTATACATCTGCACAAGCGGCACACCGCTTTGGTTACATCCTTAGGTTTACCTCTTTCATTCCAAATGGGCAACTTTATATATATTTTTAGTGCTGTCAGCGTTAACGCGCCATCATCATGACTAACGCGATTAACAGTTAACCCGTCTGGAGCGCAGACTGAGTCAAAATCCCTGAAATGTCTCTGTCAACACATTTCGGGCAGTTTGTCCAAAGTTTGTTCATTCTGCGCTCCAGATGGGTTGAGCGCGTTAAAAATTGTAATCGTGATGACCGCGTTAACGCTGACAGCCCAAATTTTGGGGGGAAATTAGTTCATCCATGTTTGGACTTCTGTGTTGTAAACGCCCAAATCAGTCCGTGCATGATTACATTGCTCCACCCATCAAAAAGTCTGTGCATGCGCACATCGTCGATTATTGGACTGACAATTGTCGGTTGGAAAATTTTTACATATCGCCCAACCCTACGCTCTACTACTATACTCTACTGTAAATGCTACTAAAGCCTTCCAAAAGGTGTTAATGTATCTGAAACTAAAATCTAGCAGAGACAGATTGACCCCAAATGTCTGTAAATGTCTGGGAGGAAAGGTACTTCTGGTTAGCTAATGTTAGCTCTGCTGCTAACTTAAGGATTCATCAACTGCTGTTTGTGTGCATCTACACAGCCCTTTGTCTATAGAGAAGGATTATGGCATATGAAAACTTTGAAGGCTATAAAGACACTTGCATAAACTCCTCCAAAAAAGTGAGTGTATTGCTGATTGGTGGTAACGCTTTGGGCAAAATGCTGCTTGGAAGTTGTCTCGAACAAGAAAGGGAACCATAATGGGTCATACCGTGGAGTAAGAAGCCTGACAATGGCTGCAGTGGATGACTTCAATGAATCATTTTCACTCCACCCCTAAGAAGTTCTTTGCCTATTATGACTTCTGTCTTCTCAGCTGTGTGGTGGCCCTTGTTCCCAACTCGTGTAGAATAGCTTGCTGTTGCTCTTTGTGCAGTCCTTCTGCCTGCAGCGTTCAGCTGTACGTAGTGTGCTTCCCTATGTGGCAATACATGTAATAAAAGAGAAGAAAAGCATAGAAAGAAATACAGGTGGAGAAAGAATGAGGTCAAAGAAATAGAAGTGTTCAGCGCTGACTCACTGTTTCATAGCTGTTGGCAGCTGTTTCTCAACAATGCCAATAAACAAAAACCTCTCCTCTTGGTTGCACTTCATCTTCCAGATTAGTCTGACATTTGATGGGGAACCATGGAGAGTGTCAGGAAAGATAAGAGAGTGGGTATGACACGCGAAAAAGGGCTATGAGCCAGGCGTGAACCCTTGAAGTACATGGTAGAAAGCTCAAAACGAGGTTAGTCACCAGCACTGCCCCCCTTTGACGCTCTTGTATTTTTTCTCCTCTCCTCTCAGCGATTTAAAAAAAAAACAGCGAGTGGGAGTAAAATGCCCGAGTTCACGTTTTCATTTGTGTGTAACTGGAACCATACCAGAAATAAAATCCCACAAAAGACATTTTATTTACCCAAAGAAATTACTCCCATTGTTATCAGCAATTATGCAAATCCCAAAAGTCATCCCAACATGTGGCCTCAGTTTTTTTTTTTTAATAGAACATTTTGTTTGAATTATAGAGATTTATGTACACGCTATCTCATGGTTTTTCCCTTTTTAACTCAAAGGAAAACATTACATTCACACAAAGGACTCCCTCAGGGCGGATAAAAATGGCTCTGCTTTGTGTGAGCACTATTCAGTGGTCTGAAGCAGGAGATGCAGTCTGTGAGATATGTTGTACAAAATTATGTTTGTCTTTATAATCATTTGGCCTCATTACTGTGCAATTAAGTGCAACACCTTGAAGCCTTTTGATGGCGATCATAATGTTTAGTTGTCCTATCTGTAAAATCTTAGGACGTCATAGATACTCTTACAGAAAGAAGACCAAACGAATGGATTTAACCCTTTTAGCATCAACACACCTCTGACCCACACATAAGCCACATACCCCCTACCCCATTTTCACTTATGTAAGGGGAGATTCCTGGGAACTGTTCAGACAAGTTCGCGACCCCGTGTAGCTTCCCATCAGACTCAACAACAAATTGCATGTGGTGAGAGAGCTGACGCAGCCTCCTGGCTAACACCGCTGTTTTCTACGTGTGCAGTGTGGCACAGAGCAAGCTCAGATGTGCTCGGCTGCAGATGGACAATGTAGGTGCTGTGGTGTGCGGCATGGTTCATGTAACATACTTATCACTTATACATATCGCCATATTACTTACCCTACTTTTAATCTCTGTGGATTTCAGCGAGAGCAACATTATACGGGGCAAGTTTGCAAGCTTTTTTAAGCTTTATTAGAAATTTTTATGTAATAGAAAAATCTTGTTGTCACAAAATAGTCTTACAGCAGTAGTTGTTATAATGGAAGCAGAGGGGCATTTGTTTATCCAGCAACAATAGCCATACTGGGAGGAGGGTAGGGATGGGTATCGTTTAGGTTTTATCCGATACCGGTGCCAAACCGGTACTTTTGAAACGGTGCCGGTGCGTAAACGGTGATCGAACCGGTGCTTAAAGAATGGAGAACACAAAATTGGTCCAAAAACCTCTCATGTTCAGCTGTTTTTTTGTAAAAAGATAACGATGTTAGCCTTTTCTGCAGCTATGGGGCATATATGGTATCACTCTTGGCTGGAAGCAGTGCTTAAACAATGGAAAAAACACAAACTTTATCCAAAAACCTCTCATGTTTAACTGTTTTCCACTTTTTCTTTGGTCATTTTAGCCTTTTTGGCCAGGGTGAAGGGAGTATCTGCCATCAAACAAGAAGACAGCCGCATGTAACTACGATGGTGTTTGCTAGTTCACCTTACATGCATTAATGTAATAACGTGGTTAGCCTACTCAACGTAAATTACACACGAACAACATGAAGCTACTCACGCAGAGAAGAACGGCTGCTGCTGCCATCATCATGCGTCATCATTTCTGCTACACTAGCAGGGCTCCGGGTCCGATAACAGGCACCACACCCGCAGTAGATGCGCTCGGTGTGAGGTCTCGCAGCAAGCTATCAAATACGGCGCATTTCTCGGCTTTAAAAAAAAACGCTATGCGTCGCCAGGTGTTTCATCGGCTTTGAGGTGTTACCTCCTTTGACAGTATCACAGTATCAGCTTAAAGCACTTGTTGCAGGCTGCTGAGTTTGCATATTTTGCTGTGAAGTACAGCCAGACTTTTGACCGCTTCGCCTTGGGCATTTTAATCTGTAGCTATGCTCTAAAAGAACGTACGTACCTGGACCTGCCTACTATCCTCGGAAACGTAAAATGATTGGCTAGAATCTAAAGTGTATCACAGCTTAGGAAAAAAAAAAAGCACCGAAAAAAAGCACCGACATGTGCGCTGCTTTTCGGTCTGGTTACTACCGTTTATGTCAGAACCGGTGCCATCATGGCACCGGACACCGGTACCCATCCCTAGAGGGTGAAGTGGATGGAGGATTTTCACCTGAGCAACAGCTTAGCAAGTCTGTGTAGCTCATTGTGCACAAACCTTACTGTAGTGTCAAAAAATAGATTTAGAACAGTTTTGGAAGGCACAGGGAAATTGTGTCCCATTATTAGGGGTGTCAGACTAAGACAAAAAAAAAAAGCCTAATTAGGTTTAATGTGCTGCTCTAGACAGCATGGGCAAACAACATATTTTGCTATTTGCTTTGGAGGACTTGCTGCAGATCAGCCTGCCAGATCATTTCCCAGATCTCTGCAACATTTAAAGCACTAACAGGTGAAGTGAATCATCTTGTTTCAATGTAACATGCTGCTGGCGTTCATATTGTTGTTACTTTTTTCATACACCACCCACTTATATTGATGCAGACCTAACACATTCCCCATTGCAATGGCATGCATTCAAGGAGTGCCGCTTCAGCATGATGATGAGTGCCGTAATCGGAGAGTGCATCCTGTCACGCCATAAATTAGTGGCACCATGACCTGACCTGGCTTCTTAACTCCCCTGATCCCAGTTGAATTGAGCACACCGCTGGAAATGCTGAAACCAAGACAACCCAGAGATCCGCCGTCCGTGCCCCGGATGGGTCAGAGCTCTTTTGGCATTAGGAAGTGTGCATTTTTGTTTTGCAATTGAGACTCCAGAGTCATTATTCTGTATTTTTAGGCTGATAACATCACTGCAAAGCATTTTCCAAAGCATATGTTCCTCGATTGATTTCCTACTTTCCCAGCATCTGTTGGTTTCTGTCCATCTCACAGTGTGGTGAAAATCAACATGGAAAGACTTGAAACAGGCTTTGATTTATTTCTGAAAATAAATCTAAATGTAGACTGAGACTGATTTGCTGTTATACAATCACCATGTGTAATATTGTCTACAGCACAGACTGTTTTCATCTGCAGGTTCAGTCTTAACTGCTTTCATATCATTGCATGTGTTTGCATACATAACCTACACCTTTCCCGTGATAGGCGGGAGGTTCAGATACACCGGCTGTCAGTTCTGGTTATTGTTTAAGTTTTTGTGGCTTTGATGCTGATTCATGGGCAGGAATACCTATGGCTAGATACCAAGAAGGAGAAAAACAACACACACTGTGCTTCTACAGTGAAATACAGATAAATAAACACATAAACTACTGTATGAATGTTCTTCCTCCATGCTCCCTTTGTGCCCTTTAGATATGGTTTCTTCTATGTTATGCTAATTAGTGATATTAGAAAGCAGCATTTAGTTTGTGTATTCCTTCGCCCACACAGGTCAGCAGAGTTCAGGCCTTTAGAAGAGACTGTCTGTGGGAAGCAATCAGCTTATTGCTCGGCCATACTTCACCCACACTCGATGATAAATCTGTGTTTCTTTCTCTTTTTTTTGTCGGTTTGTGCTTTTTCTTTTTGCCTTTTTCACACTTTTATGCAGATTTTCTCCATCCTTTCAAATCGGAAAACCATCTCAAAAAGTCAGAGAGTGACACGAGTTTTTTTTTTTCAAGGCAGGGAGGTATTCGACAAGAAACTAATGCTGAAGTTACACTGTTGCCAGCAATCACCGGAGAGTGCCTCCTCAGAAATTAATGAACACTGGACATGTAGCGAGCGAGCTGATGGAAACATGCGAGCTCATAAACTGGCAAACATCGTGTATTGGATTGAATGGCAAACAAATAAAAAAAGAAGTGATTTAGGTGATTTGTGCTTCATTGATTCAAATGAAAGCATAATAAAATGAATTTAAATGAGGCTTTCATGCTCACTTACACTTAAAGTAACACAGTAAAAGGATTGGAAGCCTTTTACAGTGAATTTAATCCAAAAATAAAGTTTCGGTGCCGGCCTGTATTGCACTTTTTCCCAGCTCATTTTAGTTGTTTAAATTTCACAGTGAGAAACAGTTAAAAGTAGTTGATATGCACTGGTCCGACCTCAGTACATGTGCATACGCTTCCCCAATTTATTTGTTCTAATGAAGTCTCTCCGGAACAGCTAGAAAGGATTATTGATTTAGCAGAAATTGTGTATTGTAGTAACTCTTTTGAGGCTCTGGTGAGAGCGTAAAATAAATGGGCAAACCATGGAAATGTGCTCTCATAGCATACAAAGAAAAGCATCTGGCAAATCTAAATGAATCTGAAATAACAGAAATGTAGAGCTGGACTATTTTACATATGACAGCTTTCAGTACTCAACCTGTTGTTGTCACTGTTTGCTGACATAGTAACATAGCAACCATATCTACATGAAATGCATGCAGTATTTTTCAGTTTTACTCCTCAGCCATAAAAGGCTGATGGGGTATTGTTGTCACCCCGCCGGGCAGGCAGCGACTGGCTTCAAATTAATACCACAGGCGTATCTGCTGAAAATTTCAGGCGAGTTCGAATCTCACTGAGCTTGACCTCAAGGTCAAGAACAGAGGTCAAGCTTTCTGAAAATCTTGTGAATGCAATAACTCAAGAAGGAAGTCATCTATGATTTTCAAGTTGATACATCTACTAAAAATCTTGGATGAGTTTGAATCGCAGTGACCTCGACCTAAAAGTCAAAGTAAGTTTTCTGAAAATCTTATGAATGCGATAACGTGAGAACAAGGCAATGTAGGTTTTTGAAAGGGATACCGCGGGTGTGTGTACCAGCAGGCTGAGGGGTAGCACTGGCGGCTGTCGGTAGTTTTTGTATTCTCTCGGCAATCTCACCATATTTAATTGGAAAGTCAAGAAAAGAGTGATAGTTATTGATTTTAATCTGCAGTCTTCATTTTGTAGCACTCTGTCTCTCTCATACACACAATGTTCAAGATAGCTCAGATTGTTTCCACTTGAGCAGTGACGTCCGCTCTGTGGTCAGTTCTGTTACAACATATAAACAGTCTTTTCCCTGCCTAATGGCCTTATCAGAAACTGGCCTTCCTCAGGATGTCTGTCTGCTAACCATAGCCCAGCAATACAAACACACACTTGTTTAGAGTGGAAAGTCCTGGTCATTATTAACGTATTCTGATTCCGATTTTGATGCTCGTTTCACTGTTTTTCCTATTTTAAAACCATCTTAGTCGTGAGTATTTGCTGCTACTCTTGAACAGACAGAATTTGCCCAGGCATTGCTTCAACTTTTTAATAAGAGTTAAAAACAAGCTGCATTAAGGGGATTCAGCCTGGAACTGATTACATTATTGCAGCTGCTTAATTTGCAGTGGTTGCATCCCTACCTGTAGGTACAACGCTACACTCACTCTTGGTGTTCTTGTCTGTGTCTTTTGATGTGAGCTAGATGGAGAAATTCTGATTTAATGCTCAGTCGGTGGGCATAATGTCAAGAGTGGTGCTTTATTTCACTCTTGAATGATTTTTGTCAAGATTTTGACATTTTTAGCGTTAATGAATTCAGCATTTGCTGCCTCTCTACACTCCTCCTTGGAATACACAAAGTAACAGAGGCTCGCCAAAAATATACTGTTCAGAAACATTAAAGTAGAGCATTGAGTCAGTTAAACTTCTGGGATATAGATCTGGTCAGTAAAGTAGCAGAGGGGGTTGTTAATCAGTTTTAGCTAATTTGGTGTTAATGAAATTAACAACAGGTGCAACAAGGAGGCCACTAACAAGTTTTCCCTGCTTATCTTTTCTGTTTTTCACTAGTTTTGCATTTGGCTAGGGCCAATGTCACTACTTGTAGCATGATGCAATACCTGGACCCTGCAGAGGTTGCTCAGGTAGTTAAATTCCTCCAGGATGGCCGTTGCCAGAAGGTTTGCTGTGTCTCTCAGCACAGTCTCAAGAGCATGGAGGAGATTTTGGGAAACAGGCAGTTACTTGGAGAGCTGGCCATAGTAACTCATCAGCAGGACCAGTATCTCCTCCTTTGTGCAAGGAGGAACAGGATGAGCTATAAAAAATGACCACAGCAGGCCACTGGTGTTAATATGTTAACATTTATGACCAAACAATCAGAAACAAACTTCATGAGTGTGGACTCGGGACTAATGTCATCTAGTGGGCCCTTTGCCCGACACCATGGAGCCTGAATGGCATTTTCCATTATGCTGCCTGTAACATCATTGAGCGTGACTTGTTTGGTGTTGTGTTCGGGGAGACATATCCATACAGGAACACACAGACGTCTACAGGATAGGCATCTGCACCCTCACTGCCATTAAATATCGGAAGGAAATCCTTGGACCCATTGTCAGACACTACGCTGGTGAAGTGGATGCTGGATTCCTCCTGGAACTCGCCTCTTGTGACGAGAGTATGCAGGCAGTTCCTGCAGGATGAAGGAATTGATACCATTGATTGCCCCCCGGCTCGCCTGACTGAAATCCAATAGAACCTATATATTTATTTATTTTGAAACATGATGTTTCAATCCATTCAGTGCCGCCCGGTTACACGTAGGACTGTCCGGTAGCTCAGTGATGCCCTGGTCCAGATCTGGGAGGAGATCCCCCGGGACATCATCAGTAATCTTATGAGGAGCATGCCCCAACATTGTGGCCATGCATACAAGCACATGGGGGCCAAACAAACTACTGAGTTGCGGCAATTAAATTTCCACAAAATGGACTAGCCTGACACATAATTTTGTTCATTTTGATTTTCAGGGTGAATTCAGCCATCTGTTGGTTAAAAATGTTCATTTCTACCAAGAGTTGTGTCATCCTTTAATTCCTAAAAAATCATGGAGCATGACCTTTTTTTTCAAATAAGAGGTTTTCAGCATAAGAGGTCTGATTTTTAGTGTTTTATCTGTTTCTTTAGTTTATTTGAGGAGTGTATGACAAGTAAGGGGCTAAAAAGGGGGCTAGTAGAATCTTCCAGCAGCACTTCTCAAAGTGTTTATCTTGGGTGTTATTCTTGTCTGTGTCTACATGTGTGATTTCCATGAAAGAATGAGAAAACAAGAACAATGAAAACAAAGCACACATTCTTTTTGGTGGGGGTCACGGCCTTTAATATCATCAGCTGGTGCTGCAAGGTTAGTCTAGACTATATATGGACTGGACCTTCAGACTGTGTGCACACTGAAGCAGTGATGTATGGCTTCAATTATGCACACACACAACATGCATTTCAAACACTGGAAAAGCAATGCGACTATAAATTAAAATCAGTTTGAAAGTTCTGGTGAGCCAACATATTTGCTAAATACTGTAAATCGTTCTTGCTTGAATAATGTGGAATAGTGCAGTATTGTGAAAAGAACTGCAAGTCTACCCATGACTCACAGATGCAAAATAATATTTATTATATATTAGGAAAGCAAGCCCTTGTGAAAAGGTAGATTAACTGGATGAAAACTCCCCCAACAAAACAAATGAGTCTGAAATTTGTTTTTAATAAATTGTACTTTGCTGCCAAGTTACATTTTATAATTGTGAAATTTGACTATGAACCATTTTCCTACATGTCATCTTCCCAGTTTAATGTATAAAACTGACTCATATTTCCAGACCCTGGTGCGAAAGCACAGTATACGAATAAAAACTGAAAACTTTGTGAGTAGATGACGTTTTAGTTTATTTTGAGAAGAAAACTTTTATTTCCAGAAGGCTCAAAGCTGCTGGAAGTGGTTTGAGAACTGTGAGCTTTGCCAGCAAAAACAGTTTTTGGTTTTTCACACTTGAACCCACTCAGACACACGCATACACATACCGCAGACGACACTTGCGTGGATAATTGTGTGTTGCAAGACTTGGCATAAAGCCCAGGCTGCCAGTTTGCTAAAACTGTAACAATATTATACAAAATTATTTTGCGAGACATAGCAGACATTTAAACTGATTAGCAGGAATGTTCCTAACAGTATAATCTAAATATTTTAATTGCTGTTCCCAGAACTGCGATGATGAAAAAAAAATGTGTGCTAAGTCAAAATATTTGACTTTGTGATCCAATCAGAGGTGAGCTGAAGGCTTGCATGAGTCTTAGGTAATAGTGAGTTATGAATTCAGTGCCTGGTGGTGACTACTAAACATTAGTTGTAACTACAGGCTGCATGTAACAAATACTTTTCTTTGCAGACTTTTTATCTTTGTAACTCCCACTGTTGTGAAAACATTCAACAGCTTCGAGTCAGCTATATGACTCGAAGCTGTTATTCTGAACAGTGGAGTGCAGCAGTTAAAGCATTTTTATGTTCTCACACTTACACACAGCCACACGTATTTAAAAACATACATTTACAGAATCCTGGGGTGTCAGACTTTACATAATGCTGCCTTGTGTTGTTTTAAAATTTTAACTGCGTGTTTTTACCTCAGCTGGAACACCGAGACTGTTGATATACAAAAGACTTATGATGGTTATTATGGTTCATACAGTTCAACTCAATTCAGATCACTTCAGTAGCAAATTATAACTAGAGATGGCACGATACCACTTTTTTGTGTCCGATACCGATATCATAAATTTGGATATCTGCCGATACCGATATGAATCCGATATAGTGTGTTTTTTAATCAACAAAAATGTTTTTTTAATATCTTGCTGCTTTTTGTATAAGTTCATACTCAAGTTAAAAAACAACAACAACACTAAAGCTATTCTGTTATACCTGTATGTAAAAAAAAACACACTGCACCCAAAATATTTCATAGATCAGCAACACTGATCAATCTAATAAAGTTAAACCTGCACCATCCTTCCTATTCTGGTATTTTAAAGAGTACTTAGCAGAAATATTAAGCAACCTAACTAATAGGGTTGCAAACTCCCAGCAAAAGAAAATAGGGAACCCCCCACCCTCTTCCTCATGATGCTTAATCAATGTAATCAACTTTAATTTGATGCAGGGTGAAAAAAATTCACAGAAATAAATTATTTTTCAAGAATAATTAAATAGATTCAACATCTTTCTTCAACAGAATTGCAGAATTCACAGATGGTACTTTCCCAAAGGAAAAAGTACTACAGCTTACTAGGGTATATTAGACTTAACAGTTATTATATACAGTAATGGACTTCTATACATTTTACATCAGATTAAAACTTTGGGTGTAAGATTCAGATAATTATTAAATAATTAAAAGCTAGATATTTTAAATGAGAATAAGAAAGAAAATTATGTCTTTGTGCCCCCTTTTCCCTGTTAATGCCCTATCGGCCCCCCTGGCTAAACTTTGCTAGATCCGCCCCTGCACAGTTACCAGCCGTCAGCTGCGTAGAAAAAGATCCTGGTCTAGAAAGTAATATTAAATAAATTCTAACAACAGCTTATCAAGCTTAATAGTGCTGCTGTTGTTCAGCCGCTGGTTTCCTCTTTCTGGTGAGAAGTGGGCCAAAAACAAAGAAAAGCCGATCAGCTGATCATTAAGCAGTTTCACGATTGAAGTAGCAGAGGGAGGAAGAGAGAAGAGGCAGTTGCTCTATATATTGGTTGTTAAGCTTAACGCGGGAATGCTTTACAAACATTCAGAGATGAACTTACACACTTGCTTTACTTCTATCTGAGATAACTTCCTCGGAGATAAAATGTTTGCTAGCAGGCTACAAATACACACAGCCGCTCTATCACGTGACCACACTGCTCTGACGTGCTACGGTTATGAGCCGAGTTACGCCGTGTCGCAAGTTTTTTGAGGTGCTTTTTTGATATTTAATGGATCGGATTACATTTTTTATTTGTCTCCGATATCTGATCCAGTAATTTAGGTCAGTATCGGACCGATACCGATACGTAATATCGGATCGGTTCATCTCTAATTATAACAACAGTTACCTTTATTTTCTAAGGTTAAGACATTAATATAATACAGAGAAAACCACAACAATCAAATGCTATGAGCAACCACTTGGGGACAGTGGGGAGAAAAAACTCAATTTTAACAGGAAGCTCCAGGCTCAGGGAGGAGCAGCCAAGTTGCAGGTGAGAGGAAGAAGACAGAACAAAAAACACACTGTGGAAGTGAGCCAGAGATTAATATGCTCAGCTGATCATGGAAAGCCCCCCCTTAGGGAGCCCAAGTATGTACTATAAGGTTTTTAATATAAGATGGGGTCTGATTATTTAAGACCTTGTACATGAAGAGAAGGGCATGAACCATGTGAAAGTCATTACTGAGGGTGCTGCACAAAGCCACGTGTTGATTTCCTGCTGCTCTTAAGTTGTGCATGAATGCAATATTAAGTTATTTGAACCTCTCTTGAGGCAACAGCTCACTCCACAAACTTTGCCTGCACTTAAAAGTTACTTTTTTCTTTTGTTTTAACACAAGAGGAACCAAGATGGACAGACAACATCACTGCAACATATAATGAAAAGACAGGGAAGGAGTGATTCCTCGAGAAGTCCTCAGGGTCTGAGGTGGGATCTGATACCTCCTGACAGGAGCGGTTCATGTGATTGGGAAGGGAGAAGTTTAACCCCCTAGGCTGCATCACACCCTCTTTCAGTCCGCTGCTTTAGATGAAAGGATGTGAGCTGATAGGGTGCAGTGTGTTAGACATATATCGAGAGGGATTTAGCCACAGAAACTGTGAATATTGTCTGAGTTCATGTTTGACAAAGGTTCCTTGTGCAAGTCAACACCCTTATTAGGATTATTTAAAAAAAATCATTAATATTTAAATACAACACACTCCCATGTTGTGCCTCTCTTAAATTCACTTAGTCATTTGAAACAGCATCATCAAAACAAGCAAAGTGGTTTAAAGTATAATCAGTGCTAGTGTGCAGAATTTAAAATGTACCCTTTTGGCCAGAGAAAAGGATAGACCATCGCATAAAGATTGATTTGCTACCACTTTGCAATATATATCCCCATAAAGATTCTGGGCCTATCGATATATTTGTTTGCTCTTGTGCAATGTTAGAGTCATTACTTTAAAAAAATGTAATGTATTACACAATAATACAGTTACAAAGTACACCAACAACCAGGGGTTTCTTCCTGTTAAACAGGCTTTTTTCCTTCCCACTGTCACCAAGTGCTTAATAATAAGAAAATAAGCAATAAGAAAGTAATATATGATGAATAGTTTATATAATTGATGATAAATATGATGGATTATGCTTAATTAATGAGGATACCTAGAAGAGCTTCATTTTAGCTTTGACGTTTTATCACCAAGCTAACGGCAGAGTTGAGGTGGATCACAGAAAAATGTTTTGACCACTGTGACTCTATTTTAGAAACAGGTACAGGTAGACTTAACGCACCGCTACAAGCCTGACTGCTCATCACTGCTTTTGTCACCTGCTGAAAATCAAGCTTTGGCTGCTCAGCTGGAAAGTAATATTGATTTCTCCACTCCTGAGAAGGTGCACACTTTAGCCTCCTCACTCCATACTAGCTGAAGTCAGCTGATTGTTACAGAAGTGCAGAGTAAAAGGTCACCTTATTTTACTGAGTTACAAAAACAGTGTAATCTGATTACTTTGCACACATTATGCCCAACACTGCTCATGTGACATGCTGGATATTTTTTTCTTTCTTTGCATGATGTGATGTCGAGCAGCTCTCGAGTAGAAGTTTGCACACACTCGTGGAGAGAGGAATTAGCATTGTTGGACTGAGGAATCAGTGCAGGAGTGAGATAAGAGATAGGACCCATTAGCCTGGGCAGTTAGCCTATTTAAAGGCAGTTAATTATTTACCTCATTTACACTATAGAGGCTAGGCTGGGTTTACTCATTAGACTGCTTTCTGTTATTGAGCCAGACTGAGATAACTTGGGGGTTTACTTGATAAATTTCACAGATATGATAGTCTGGAGCACCTTGAAAGTAGTGTGATCCAGTCTCATGTGGCAGCACTGTGGAGGGGGTGGGTAATTTTGAGTCCTCCAGTAAATATTACAGTGTTACACAGCGTGTGATTGTTGCAGGGTTAGACCTTTTAGCCCAGAGGCAGTACACACAGACACTACTGCACATGCACACAGCCCAGAACTAAGCATGTACACGCAACAGTAGGTGCATGAATGAACACACACTTGTACTTAAAAAGAGGTGCATAAATTAAAAACCAGACAAGACTCCTCTGTTGTTCTGTTGTTTTCTGTTCAAATCATGAGCCTTATAAGCTTCCATTTCTATGCATGCTTGGAAGTTGCTGTTAACACAGGCTGTGGTGGTTCATTACCATGCACTTGTGTGTCTGTATGTGTTTTTGTTCGTGTGTTTTCTGTTGAGCCCATTTGTCTATTAGGGTGTTATTTTTGTTTTTTTTCTGGGCCAGTTGGTTGCACCAAGGAGGCTGGTGAATCTATCACACTGAGACAACCGATCTTCTCTTCTCTTCTCTTCTCTTCTCTTCTCTTCTCTTCTCTTCTCTTCTCTTCTCTTCTCTTCTCTTCTCTACCTCTGGCACCATATGCCAACACATCCCCTCTTTCCCACCCATCCTCCCCTCCTCTTTTTCAGTTTTTTTTTTCTCGTTTTTTCTCTGCTGATATTAAGAGAGACAGGGTCAGTAGCATTCACAGAAACAGGAAGGACTGGAGGT
The DNA here is from genome assembly GCF_963576455.1 of Neolamprologus multifasciatus. Taxonomy (NCBI): domain Eukaryota; kingdom Metazoa; phylum Chordata; class Actinopteri; order Cichliformes; family Cichlidae; genus Neolamprologus; species Neolamprologus multifasciatus. The sequence continues at coordinate 6,484,809 of NC_140455.1, forward strand.
GAGAAGTGCTACATGGCAGGTGAGAGAAAAAATTCCCCATGTAAATTAACTCTGTTTTTCTTGCCACTCTTCATTTTTTTCCCCTCAGCTTTCATGTCTCATGAACAATTTGCCATCATTCACCGTTGTTTGCTCTGCTTTTTTCTGTTCGCCTTACCTTCCTCCTTCCTCCCCGCTCTATTTTTACAGTCTAGAACACGGGTCATGTGCAGGAGCCTCGGATGTGTGAGAAAGAAAGTGTGGAAAAGGGAAAGGGGTGTATGTACAGGATGTGCACGAGTGTAATGGAGAGAGGGTAGTATTGTTCTGGTCGGACAATGTTAGCGCTCCCCCACACAGCTTTGGCAGCGATATATTTGCTGGGGATGTAAGAGGCAGCACACAATAATGCATTAAAACAAACACAGTAAAATAAGAGATGACATACTAAACTTATGTGTGTGTTTTTTTCCGTACATGCAAAGGGAAGCAAAGCTGGAAGTTTTGCCTCATGCTATGCTAAGAGCGATAGAGTGTGAATTTCTAAGTGTTGATTTCTTTGCACAGACCTCCTGCTTGTTCTGCAGAATGTGCTGCTGTACCAAGCTGAATTGCTTTCCTGCACTTATATTCTGCTGGCTTCAAGCCGTCCTCTCTGGCAGAATTATGTGCTTGCATGCACGTTTCCATGTGCTTCTGTGCACAGATCACTTACTTCATGATTGCTTTACTGTGTTAGAGTTTCCTGTTTTTATGCAAATCTGTATGTGTGTTTACTTGTGTGTGTTTGCGCGTGCCTTCTGTGTTTCTGTGTAAGTAGAAAGCCATAATTAATGAGCAAGTTTTTTTTAACTCATGTTAACACTCACAGAAACACATCTCAGACCGCTTACGCTGTCACTTCCGTAGTTTATGCATGTTACGCATACATTCTGTATGTGTGCGTGTTTGAGAAAGACTTGTTTTTACCTGTCAAAGAGGACGTAACGTCACGGCTGTGTAACTGACTCTCTGCTGTTTGTCATGTTTCTCTCCTTTTTATCTTTGACCATCTAAGCCTTTCAAATCCAGACTGCATAACCTTAGATATTCCTAATCCCATCTGTCTTTCTGACAGATGTCACAGATTTATTCCGTTTTCTGCATGTCTCTCTAGTTTCTACCCTTTTTTGTCAGCATCGTTTCACCGACTGTTGACACATCAATAGTCAGATGGCCCAAATGCTAATTAGCTTCACCACTGTTATTAACATCCATGAGGGGAAGTAACCATAACGCTAACGTATCTCAAACTAGAATGAATAATAGATGGTACAGCACCTCCTTTATCGCTAATGAAAGCCTGCAGCTGTTCCTCATTTTTGGAATGCCACTACAGAACGTGAGGAAAAGAGAAGCTCCTTTCACTATGTCTATGGAGGCATACAGAGCTCATGCAATAAGAGACAGAAGAGATGCAGAGATAGAAGAGATAAAAGGCAGTTGCAGCGAAGGCGTGGCGTAAGCGTTATCTGTCCTTTGACAGACAGCGCAGAAGCAGGACAGGGGTGGTTGCACGAGGTCGTGTCCACGCTGTTACTGATAAAACACTGCACTTACTCTGTCAGCCCCTCACCCGTTCTGTATTTGAAAACAGCTAATTATGTTGTAGACTGGTGTCATAAGACTGAGTAAAAATGGAAAATTTGTTTGAGGGCCTTAATAACATTTATTACCAACTATTAAAGGGCAGATGTAATTACTTAAGCAGGACATATTGCCTCAGTGGACAGATGGGCTACAGTATCTGGAAAACATTCATTACATTTAGAAAGGGTTACATATGAGTGGAGCTGTGTCCATGGCAGTTCTACTGAATGTCCTTTGTCCTTTCTTTCAATGTGCAGGCTTTTGTTATTTTCTCTGTTGAAACCCATTTTAAAATACGTGATGTAATAGGCACATGTGAAATGTAAAAATTAGGCCAGAGGTCAAATCTGGCATGGAAACGTTGATATTTACAATCCTGATATACTAATCTCATGTCCTAAATGCTTCTAATACAAACAAAGGCAGTAAATTTTAAGCATAGTTTTAAAGATAACAGATATTTCAGAAAGGTTTGACTTTATTTGACCCTGAAGAAGAATCTCCATATATTATTCCTTATATGCCCATTTGTAGTCAGTACAAACACTGGAAGTAAGAAACATAGTTTTAAACAGGTCTGTATAGCAATATTATCACTTCAGATCTATTTACTGACTTTGAAGGAGAGGTCAGAGGTCAAATGTTACACAATATTTAAAATCTTTATATGGTACTTTCTATATGTTGACAATACACACCACACTTATCAGAATCATAGTTTCTAAGTCATAAGGCTTTTTGTCCATTTTTGATCAATAAATCATTAAACGGAAATGAAAGGGAAATTCTAATGGATTTTTATTTAACCATGACCCCATGCCACCCCTCTACAAAGTTTTTTTTTTATCAGAATTCATACAAAACACCACATATGAACGGGCGGAGAGCTGTATGGGGTCTTCACACCTCTGTTCACCCCTGGGCCGGGAGAGTGAGTTGGCTGTCTGGTCGGGGTCTGGGATGCAGGGAGGCCCAGCATCCCAGGAAATATGTCCTGAGTCTGGGGGCGGTGCCTGGCGCCCATGGTTCAGTCGGGCCCCTTCCGGAGGGTGGAGGGCCCTCGGTCTGCTCCAGCGTAGCAGGTTGCTGGCGGAGCCTACGGGCATGTTGCCCTCTGTGGCTTCTGCAACGTGGCTGCTGGGTGACCCCACCGTTTGGGGCTCTCCTCAGCTCTTTTCTAGGAGGGTGGTGCTGCTGCCCCTCCACTGGTCCTCCATGGGCTCTCATGATCTGGGGAGCATCTATATCTGGGGCCTGGATCTGATGGATCCACTTGGGAAAATAAATCTGCTCAGCATTTTTCTTGGCCTTCAGACAATAACTCTGTCTGCTCCAGTGCTGAATGGGACAGGCAAAAAAGAATTCATACAAAACGTTTTGAGCTATTGTGTTTACAGACACAATGACATGCAGGTATGCACACACAAAAACATAACACCCTTGGTGGAGCTAAAGACAAGATTTATTGTGTTGCATTGTAGAGTAGACGCATTTATTGCTGAATGGTAAACTAAATCTTAAAGCTTTGTCTTGTTGACGTGCAGTGTGTATTTATTTCATTGCTATAAATTGTTTAAACCACTGCACAGTGGCCCACTCAAATCTCAGTGTGAAAATGACAACCACGGCTTTTGCTAAGTGAATATCCATGCAGTGCCACTTCCCCACAGTTTCTATTTTTTTCTAAAATAACTTTATTAGAGTGTAAGTTAAGCAATTTGTGTGGTTTTCAGGAAACCTCATGATCAGATGTATTAAGACTAAGACTCCTTGGAATTTATTTTTACTTTACTTACATGTTAGAAAACAGCAAGGCAGAAATATTTGGCAAGTTAGGCAGAAAGCTCGGAGTTCTCCTGAATGGTCTTTGTGAATCATCAGTACAATACTTGGGGTCTGCAGTATTCCCTTTTAAACAAAGTTCTTTGTGTGCCGTCCTAAAACTGGCAAGTGGATAAAAAAAAAACATTGCTTTGTGCCTTTTGGTCTTTTTGTATAAGGACCAATTTCTATTGTTGGCCTTGAGCTTAGGAAAGATGTTTGTTTTTTCCCCTTCATTCTGTGAATAACTGATAAGAGAGACGTTGTAAGGACTTTGCTGATAACCAGCCAACAACTGGAGGTAACTAGTGAACTCACTATTGTACAGACATCTGATTATTACAGCTACATTAAAATTCATGCTCCTTTCAAAGACGGATTCCTATTAAACCGTCCAATAAAGGCCATATCCTGAATTTGCAGTTCTTCCACAGAAATAAACGTCACTTTTAACTGACCTATAATAGCTTGCTCACTGCAACCCTGTGGGAAAATTTTCCCACTGTTTAATGAAGCCCATAGACAGAAGTTCCCTCTCTCATTTTCTCTCTGGAGTTGAAAGCCAGATGTTGTTTAGCACAAGGGGAACAATCTGGCCCCCGATGAATGCAGACGCTGTTAGACTAAACTTGACTGGATCATACAGGATTAGGACTGAAGATGAACTAGAATAGACCCAAAGGTCTGGGGTGAAGTAAATTAATGATTAATTGGACCAGAAGATGTAATACAGGAGGACCTTATTCTTGTAATGCACTATACATAGACAGAGATAATCTTAGACTGGGGTGGGATGGCCCAGACTCTACTCAAATAGCTCTTGTAGAGCAGAGAGAGATTGATCTGTTCCTGCAGAACACAGACAGACTAAGCTCTGCAATATCAGATAAATGTCCCCCCAATTCACTCCTTGTATTCTGGATGCTAACAGCATTCTTTGTTCTGCGTGAGCCTAAACTTTCCAGTTCCCAGTTGACTTGTCGGTAAATTTTACCAGTTTTCACACTTTGTTGCACAGTAGCAACAAAGTCATTATGCAAAAACTGTTATCTGCACCTGCAATTCACGAGATTGAACTAATTGTACCGTCAGCTGCGTCCTTCACTCACACTTGTATCAAAGGGGATGCATCTGTAATGTGACACAGATGAGCACATCAGATTGGGGAAACCTGCAGTCAGCTGAGACTGAAGATGTCACTTGGATGAGTGACGAAGTGTTTCTCCCATTGAAAACGCTTCGTCCAGATGAACAGAATCAACCTTTTGGGACCGACTGAAAAAGTCACAAACCTGATGACAGCTCTCATAGCAGCGAGGTGAACGCTGGCTGACTGCAGAGGTTAAAACATCCAGCAGAGAGGAGTGAGACAACGATGCCAGTTATCAAGCTAAAGTGAAATGAGCTGTGATTATACCAGAGTAATTAAAGTGACATGTGTAGATTTCTTGATATCACTATGTTACATGAAGCAGGACTACGGACACAAAATAATACTTATGTTTTATTTTCCGAAGAATACCGCTTCTTGAAACTCATATTTTAATTAGAAAAGCTAACTGGTCATATACAGGAGCACCAATCTTTCCACGCTTAGTAACACAGCTCACACACATTTGACATTTGATGAGTAATACTGCAGTATGACTCCCTGAGTGACAAAGGAAGAATAATAGCACGCATGCTGATATGTATCCATGCCATGAATTGTGGCTTTTATAAAATTTATTTGAGAAATTTTAATACACTAAAGCACAAATTGTGCTTTAGTGTATAACGCACTATAAATCATCATCAGAGCCCACTTAGAATAGAATAGAATAGAATTCAACTTTATTGTCATTGCACATGCACAGGTACAGGGCAACGAAATGCAGTTTGCATTCACCCAGAAGTGCTTTAGCCATGACATAGATATATTACAATATATATTAGCAATAATATAGATATTTAAGTATATTACAGAAATGGGTCTATTATGGTATGTTATAATGTACACGGTATGAAGTATGTTATGAATATGCTATAACTATAAGTATGTACAGGCTGTAGTGAGTACAAGCTATGAACAGGATATAAATATGAAATAAAAAACTATACAGAAATCTGAGATATACAGTTATACAGAAATGTGAACTATGCAAGTTATAAACAGTTGTAGGATTAAAAATTATCGTATGTACAGAATGATTATTTACACAGAGCTATACAGTAGTGCAGTTAGGATAAGTGAGATATGTGGATAATTTCTACAGAGGCTATATAAAGTGCTAGTGGTTCAGTCCATGTTGGTTCAGTCCACTTCTGATATTAGTGAAACACAATAATATAACAATACAGGTGAAGAACAGACAAACACAAGGAATGCTTCAGTATTTTAGTGAAGTTTAAAGAAATGTTCCAATGTCGAATCATTTTAAATTGCATCTGCTTCAGTTTGTTCATGTTCTTAGGAAAACCAACCCAAGTATATTTGAGAGTTTTTCAAAATCCACTCCACTTTAAATGAATAAATCAGTTTCAAATTCAAATTTTATTTGTCACACACACAACCATACACAGTATGACATGAGGTGAAATGCTTGTAGCTGTGCAATGCAATGCCCGACCATTAAATGACAGGTTTTACAGTATTTACAATTTACAGGTTATACAAAATTTACAGATTCATTTACAGTAAAAAAAAAAAAAAAAAAAAGTGCAAATAGCAGAAAGTAACCTTGAATGATAATATGGCACTTTTAAGCATCCAAATATGGCTGCAAATTCAGCTCTGGCTGTCCCCACCATGGGTTTCTACCTCTGACTTTATACTTTTTGAAACTACACTCTGGCAGTCTTGTGCTGTCATAAGCTTTTACCAGCTGTAGTTTGCATATTCACATCTTTATGCGTATCCCTGTGTTTCTCTGCACATGTGCTCCTCCTCAAATTTGTTTTTATCTCGGGCTGAGAGTTGGCACATTAAGCTGGACGCTCCTGCTCGGATTCTCAGGGCAGTACAAGGGTAAACAGAGATAGCTGTTTCCATGCATGTCGGTCCTGTGATAAGACCTTGGGACCTGTGTTACTGTTGCTCAGCCTGCCTGTTATTCTTTAATCTGCTGCTGCATGCAGTTTCTTTAATGTCACTTTCACACAGCTGATGAACACTTGTGTTTGAAGCGCCAGCTGCAGTCAGTGCACAATGCTTCAGAGTATATGAGAGATTGTAGTGAATTCATGGGTAATTTCTTTTTTATGAGATAAAGTTTGAGACAGAAAATGAGAGAAGGGATGCTGGGACAGCCGGGAGAGCGGGAAAAATGTGAGCGAAACCGCTCTGCTTGCACGAGATACGAGTACATCTGCCACTCCCGTCTCTGCCTCTTTTTCACTTTCCCGCCCACTTTTCTCCCTCTTCCATCCGCCCACCTCTTGCCTCCCTCTCGCTCTCTCCAATCTCATTTCCTGCTTTTCTGTCTTCTATCCAGTCCTGCTGTGTGTCAGTGTATCCGACTAATTCAATCTCCAGTACACAGGCACTCTGGTGTAATGACCCATGACATTCAATTAATGCTTCTTGGTAGGTTAAGTCACCAGTAATTGTATGTGTGTTTGCCTGATGTGCATGTGTGAATCCCTGAGTCGGTGCTGTGTGTATAATCTGGCAAGGGTGACAGCCAGGGTACACACATTTGATGCCCTCGCATAAAGTAAAAAACACATTTTAAAAAAACTCAATGAATAAATAAATGTTGGTGTTGATCTCGTGGTCTGTGCAAAAGAAAAAAAAAAGAACAGTTATCTTAGTGTGGTTGGGGTTTCTATACTGATGACATATGAAAGCCCACAGCTGTCAGTACGGGCTTATTTACTGTACTGTCATTACTCTCCGCATTATCACCATCGCTGCCTCTCGACCAGCTGTCACAATTATAGGATTGGTGTCAAGAGACTGTGGCACGTCCTTTAAGGGGGTTATGTGCGTCTGAGAGACACGGAGTATTAAAACACAATGACTCAACCTGACACACACCTGAACCGACATGGTGAAGGCAGAGCTAGCAAACACACACACACACGCACACACATAAATAAACACTGACAAAGAGAGTGGCTAAATTGGTGCTGATACACACAAACAGTTTTGAACACTCACACCCGTGGCCTCCTTTTAGCTTCGCGTGGCCTCTAGCAGATACTTTCAATTTGGATTAGCATAGCCTTTTGGAGCTTTCAGCTCATACTCATTATGACTGTAATCCAGTGTGTATTGTGCATCATCAGTGTCACCGTGGGCTTTCAGTATTTAATTACTAGTCTAACCTGGGTAATCTTCTAGTTATGCTGAAATAACAGTGCATGCAATTTAGAAACATATGCATTTAACACTATAGACTGATTGTTATGTCTTATCATTTATGCTAATCATCCACAGTACACTGCTTAATGTAACACGATCCTTCTGTTGCTCTGAGACCTTCATTAAACACACACACATTAGGAATGACTTTAATTAAAAGAGGAAACTTTAAACAAAAGTCCTGTAACTTCCACATTAGGGAAGGTCAGGAAGAATGTCTCATTTGGGAAAACCATAGCAGTTCTTTTTTCCCCCCCACATTTACCCTGCTCATCCCATCTTGTCAAACCTAGCTGTCATTTTGAAGCTTTTGTTTTTCTTCTCTCTCTTGTCCCTGCTCCATTTTCTCCCATTCTACCTCTGTCTTCGGTAATGATCTAATTAAGGCGGGTTTTGTTGCCTGCCCACTGTGTGTAATTGCCACTGGGGTGTGCCTGTACTTCGCTCTGCAATTACCAGCATCATTCTTTTGCTCCCGAATCAGCTAATTAAGCCTTATGGACAGCGAGGTGATTGTAGCCGCATTGAGCGTCACGAGGAGTCAGGAATGCCCATTCTCTTGTCTCACTCCTGGGACACACAGAAATAGTGGATTTGCAGTGGTTGCCATGGTAGCCATCGCCCTGTCAGATCGTGTGCAGCGACTGTCAGTCAGATGATCGGTGTTTCTCTTTGTGTGTCTGTGTTTATCTGTTCATCTGTAACTGAGACAACAACTTTGCTCTAGGTCACCTCTTCTTTTCATTATTAAGGCTCAGTCTGCACAGGAGGGGACAGGAGGCCAAACAGAGCTTGTCACAGCTCCTGTTTAGGTCCCTGGGTGGACTGGCTGTCATTTTGATTGATTATATTGCCATCTCATGTAATGCTTGCCTTGCAGTATGTCCTCGCTCAGCACTGCCTGACACATTTTTCCCACAAACTAGACCACGAACTTACTTCAAAATAATCTCAGCACTTTGTGGTACAAACATTTGATTTAATTTGGTGCATGGTTGCTTGAAAATGTGATCAAAAATGACAAGTGGTTAATCAGTAGTGAGATTCTTCATCCGGGTGACTTTTTTTTTTTCAATGTTCTCATCCACACATCAAAGAAGTCATCACAAATGGGGAAACTACCTCTTAGAAGACAGCGTTTCCATATTCCCACTAGACTTTTATCTTCTTTGAATCTAAATACAGCATCAAAACAAGAAAAATGGCTTTCACTGTTGCACCGTTGTATTCATCGAATCAGCTGTCTGCAGTGACTTGAAACTGAGTGCTAGAGGTATTATAGAATACAGAGCATCAGTGAGGAGTGTAAAACACTCATCTGTAGTATTCATATACTACATATATGGTTGTGGAACTCCTAAAAATAATGAAAATGCTAATTTAAGCCTCTTAGCTACCTCAGGTGTCGACGTTTGAACTCCAGTGCTTATTAAAGCACAGCCTCGGGCACTTATGTGTTATATGTCTCATACATAGCAGGTATCCTCTACAGTGCCATAAATTTGCATGGAAATTGCGTGAATAATGTGTGCCTATTTTCTAAATAGCCTTAGAGCTGATATTTGGCTGCAAGCGTTTAAGTGTTCATTTAATATGGATTTGAACTGTGCAACTCACTCAAAGTTGGGCAAATTGCCGTTATTTTTACTTTGAGTATTGGATATTTTATTAGAAGCTTTTAGTCCTTAAAAGTTTTGACTCCACATTCTGAATTGTTTTCCCTCTCACATAGGTCTACTGTGCAATTGTAAAAAAAATGTCATAGCAGCTGTGGTTTATTGGCTTCTCCATGTGGAACAAATTATGCAAACATTTGTGAGCTTGTCCTCGGTTGTGCTGACCTAAGTGGATCCTAAAGGTTGACGAAAGGCGAATTTTAGCTAATGGGTACAGCGGCACTGCAATTAACTGCAATGTGCTACTAATTTTTGCTTTTTCTTGGCAGACCTAAATGTTTTTCGTCTTCAGTGGGGTACCCAAGACTGTACATTATGTGACTGCATATTTATTTTTAAACATACAATGTGCATCCATTTATCATTTTCCTAATAAAATAAACTAATGAGGCACAGTAGTTCAATTCAGTTTTATTTAGATAGCACCAAATCAGTTGCTTCAAGGTGTTTTCTATTTTAAGGTGAAGATCCTGCAGTAATAGAGAGAAACCCAAAAAATTAGGGGATCCCCATGAGCAATCACCTGGCGACTGTGGAAAGCAAAAAAAACCCTTTTGACAATAAGAAATCTTCAGCATAACCAGGCTCAGGGAGGCGCAGCCATCCAACCTTAGAGTGAGGACAAGATAACAGATACACTGTGGAGAGCATGAGTTGAAATATAACAGTTGTGTGTATTAAGTCTGCCTGTTTTTCCCGGAAGCCAAGTTAAAGTTACGTTCATGTAAAACCAACCACATATCATATCTCTAAGAAATTGTTTTGTCTTATTTTGGTGGCTTCACTAAATCAGTGAAATCATATTACGAGAATCTTGGAAAGCAATAACTTCACTGTGAAACATTTTCTGGTCCTTTATCTGCAGAGATCACATGCTTTTGTCTTGGTTTGTTTTATTTAATTTAACAGAACTCCCATTTTCTTGATATTGAAAAAAGTCCAAAGGCATGATGTAAATGCCATAAATTTACTCTTGCAGAATTTGGTTCTATTTGCATAATAACAGTGGGCGATATTTCAGTTTCTCATGTTTCTCTCTCATTTCTGCTTTTTTTCCTCCCAGGCTGTTAGCTCCTACTCTAGCAAACACAAGTAGATGACTGAGAACTCGGCCTCCCATGATGGACAAGAAAAGTGGTGAGTGTCGCCAAGCCTGTAGTTAAACAAGCAATCCTCTTTGCTTCTAACATGTGCAGCAACCTTTTTTAACAACTGTCAGAAGCTTAATAAGTCAGACTCTATTTTTTGCTTTTATTCCAATATATAATCTAGTTCATGACATAAAAGGTGACATTTTTATCTCGCTGTTCCTTTCATGTGGCCAAAAACAGCTATGGGCTTATTTCCTTTAGGTGATAACCACCCCGTCTCACACCGCATTCATAAGTTGACACAGCATGAGCAGCATTTTACATGCTGATTAGTTTGTTTTGGCGCAATCGCTGCATGATAATTACTTCCCAGTAAGTGATCGGGTTTTACATAATGAAGCACTGTGTGTTCGGCACAGTACAGCCTGCTTGCACGAGGGGGTGAAAAGAATTAATAATGCTGATGATGTGTGATTTGGTTCATGTAAACTTATTGTAAACTAATTGCACATGTTTAGTTCTTTCATATTGGATACTACAGTATTACTATGACTAGTCACTGAAGTATGAAAATAAGCACCAACTAATGACTTATTTCATTAATGAATCATTTGATGTTAATTCTTACAGCCAATGGCTTTCAGTCCAAGGCCAGTGAGGGTGGTGTTCAAAGGAAGCAGCTGCCCTACTCAGTGGAGACTCCCTATGGCTTCCACCTGGATCTTGATTTCCTCAAGTATGTTGATGATATTGAAAAAGGCAACACAATCAAAAGGGTCCACATTCAGCGCAGGGTAAAGGGCCCACCTAAATTCAGCACTCTGCCTAGAAATTTTAGTCTTCCTGGGCATGGAGTAAGGCCTCCCCCAAAGGAAAAGGACAGTACTTGGTCTGGGACGTCTACCCTGGGTCCCAAGCCTAAATCACGAGTGACAGAGGTTCAACAGATCTTTGACTTTCGAGCAAATGAAGGCGTGATTTCCAGCCAGAGCAGCAGGGGGACCACGAGTCAAGGAACTGGCTATGTTTCAACTAAACCCAAAGATGAAGTAGGTGCGGGGGCCCGCGGTGCTGAAGACAAAACTGGCGGGATTCAGATTCAGAGCCGTCCAAATCTGCTCAGAGCATCGAGCATGCCCATCACGCTACAGCAGCGTAAGAGTTCAGATTCAAGCAGTCCTGACCGTACTGTGGGAACACCAGAAAACGGCTCAACGGAGAACATGTTCCGGGCTTCACCAGACGTAACAGAAAGACGCTGTGTTCCCCAAGATCGAGCAGGTCTTCACCAGCAGATTACTGTTGCACTGAAGCGGGTCAGAGAGCTAGAGGAACAGGTCAAAACCATCCCAGAACTGAAAGCTCAGATCTGCTCTTTGAGGGAGGAGCGGGAGCAGCTGCTTCTTCAGCTACAAGCACAAGCCAAGGCCCAGGCTTCCAAATTATCTGCTACAGTACCAACAGGTTACGATCCTAGGACAAATAATCAATCGCAAGGACAGAGACCTTCACAGGAGATGAAGTTAGTCCTAAAGACTCAACCCACTGGACGTTTAGAAGACACAAGTCTTGGGCCATCAAACCAAGCTGCAGGGAAGGAGAAACAAGGTGAGACAGAGAAAACTAACGTGTTACTATCTGAAGTGGAGAGCTCGGCACAAGGAGAAAGTAGCATGTCGTCAGCACAAGAAGTGGAGAGACAATCACTGCAGCTGGACATACCTGACAAACAAAAAGAAACAGAGAGTCCACTGGGACAGACAGTGCAAAAACTGCCACGAGACATTTCAGGGGAGGAATTACTATCTATCACTGTGGCTTTAAAAGAAACAGAGACTGCAGCAAAAGAAGGAAAACCAAAGGATCCAGATGATATGCAGAAGTTGCAGGAGAAGCTAACAGTACTAGAGGCTAAACTTATTCAGGCTAGCCAGGAGCTAGAGAGCACTAATGCTCTTTTGAAACAGCAAATAGAGGAGAACAAGCTAAAAGAGGAGAGAATACTACAACTGAGTGAGGGAACGAGAGTGGAGGTTTGCACCGCACATGAACGTCCAAGAAGAGAGAGCATTGACACAGGGACAGTGACAGAAAGGATAGATTTTAGCCACCAAGAAACAGAGACAGAATCTGCTGGTACTGTAGATCAGGGGACAGACACTGATAAAATCTGCATTGAAGTGTGCATACCAAAACAAGAGACTAAAAGTACGGATCAAGGACCAGTGACGGAAAAAGCGGACACGCATGACCAGGAGACAGAGATGGAGGCGGCGATAACAGCGACAAGTCCACCGAGGCCCAGAGCCAACAGCATGGAACGAGGCACACTAACCGAGAGCATCATCACTCTGGATCAGATGACCGAGACCCCCGTGGCCGAAAGGGTAAACCAAGTCACAGAAACAGAAGGCGAGATGGTGACGGACCATCCTCACAGACCGAGGGCCAGCAGTGTTGACAGAGGGACAGAGACAGAAAGGGTGGGCACTGTGGACAGAGTGACAGAGACAGAGGTAGCCCAGAGAGCAGACCAGCAGACTGAGACAGAGATGGAGAGACGTCATGACAACAACCCAGCCAGACGTGTAGAAGCAGAGAGTCAAGTGAGTGAGAGCACAGGCAGCCAAAGAGACGAAGTCGTGGTGAGCGAAAGAACAGTAGACAGGGAAACATACGAAAGAATTCAAAGAGAGAGTGAACGTTTAGTTGCTGAGGTTTTATCAGAAAGCTCAGCAGCAGCTGTAGAAAGCATGAAAACTTTAGATGTTGTTAGGAAGAATGAAGAGTGCGCCAGTTCGGCTGCTAAAGCAGGAGAAAATGAGATTAAAGTGAGTTCTGAACAAGGTGACTCAGAAACAAAAGAACTTACAGAAGTGGTTGAAACAAGACCAGCTGCCCCTGAGACTGCAGAGAAGAAAGAAACAGGAGCCGGGGAGGTTATGTCTGCAGCAGTCAAAGAAACTGTAGCCGCTGACACTGTTGCAGTAACTGGGGGGAATTCAGCTGTGAAGACAGCAGCTCCTGTAAGACCACAAAGAGGCAGGAAACCCTCAGTGGAGCAAACTCAGCCGTCACCTCCTCAACTTCAGGTGGTGCCTGTGCGTCCTCGTAGGGGATCCAGTGAAACTCAGACCCAGCCGCAGACGAAAACCCAGCCCCAGGTGCAGGAACAGAGTGCAGCTCAGCTTGAAGCTCGGTCCCCAGAACAGCTCTCTGAAACACAGGTAAAACATCAAACACCGTCTGTGCCTCAGGTTGAGGACCACACTATAGCAAAGAAACTTCCTGGAGGGTCTGGAGAGAAGCAGTCTGAATCTCGGCTTCAGTCTGAGACTCAGGCCGTGTCTCCGGGCTCTAGTGAAGTCCAAGTCAGGCCTAAATCAATACAACCCCAATCTCATACTTCTGCACCTCGGCGGGACTCAAAAGAGCTGAAAGCACCGCAGAGGGTGTCTGGTGCATCACACACTCCTAGACGGGGATCGGGAGAAGCCCAGACCCAACCACCTCGCCAAGCGTCAAGCGATGCTCAAACTCAACCTCAGGGTTCACGTAGAAGCTCCAGTGAGGCTCAGGCCCCTCCGAAAGATGCCAGTGAGACACAGTCACTGCGCAGAGGCTCCAGTGAAGCAGCTCAGCGCCGTGGCTCAAGCGAAGCCCAGGGTTCACGTCGCGACACCGGGGAGGCCCAGCCTCCTCGAAGAGGCTCCAGCGAATCACCTACATCGCCTGCAGCTTTGGGTCAAGTTGTAACTCGGATAACGGGGCTGCTAGGAGAGCAGTGGGCACATCTTGGAAGCAGCTCTGGCACTCAGCAAACAGCCAGCCAGCAGGAGAGCGCGAGCACACAGAAAAAGACGACAGGGAAAAGAGCAGAGGCTGGAAAGGCAACGTCAGCCAAGCCAGCGGGGAAAGCAGCCCCAGCGGGGAAAGCAGCCCCAGCAGCAGCAGCGACGGGGAAACCAGCGGGGAAACCTGGTACTTCCAAAATGAGCTCCATTCAGAGCCAACTGGTCAGCTCCCTCAGTGTCCTCTCTGCCTTCTACTCCCCAAGCCAGAAAGCGGCTGCTGCCAGCAAACAGCAAGAACAAGGTAGGCCCGTGGTTCACCTATTTGTATTAGCTAAAGCCACTTCTCTCTTATAGTCACTGAATAGATCCCTTCAAGGAGCATAATGACGCATTAGCCATGCCGCTTCATTACAACATGTCCCTTATGATCTATAATCGTCATGAAGCATTATAAATGTGTACAGCTCATTCGCCTGAAACATTGACTTCTCTCCCTAAAAAGAACTCCTGCAGAAACAGCCAAACATTTTCAGTGTGGTTAGACAAACATCCATGGTTTCACTTGTATAGGCGCATCTTAGCCCTGCATACCAGCAAACTCTTACAAATGGTGCGTTCACAGCACAGATTGTTTTCATTGCAACTTGAAACCACACTGCTCCCATTCAATTACTGGGAACATTATACTCAAGTTGATATGCTGTCAAATTATCACTTCTCCTGCTTCTATGAATAGTACTGTACTACAAAAGTACTACAAAAGTTTTAGATTAGATGCCGTAATAGGATCGCGATAGAAATAAATGACATTGCTTAACTTATTTTAAGGGTAATATCTTGAAATTGATGTGCCTTTTCTTTCTGGAGAGCGCAGGCATTGTTAATATGAGACATATTACACAGAGCACAAAATACACGGAGCACTGTTGCTACAGTAAATGTCAGTTTTACTCTGAAGTGCAGAGTGGAGGAGGGGTGAGGGATGGGGAGCTGGGAATAGGCATTTTTTTCTGTTATATACAAGAGTGGGAAAAAACACACATTACTAAAAACTGTCAAAATGACATGGTTCAGTGACCTTCAAGAGCACACGTACACATTTCTTGTTCCCCACAATATATGCAAAGACAGAATCACACGGCAAAGTTCACATGTGTGGTTAAGCATCTGTTTACAGTACACAGTCGAATGGATCCTTAAGCACCGGTCCTCACACATATATCAAACAGATGACGCCTCTCTCTTCCCTCCCCTGATATGTCTCTCCTGTTTCTGGTCATGGTACTCACTCGCTCAACTATCACACACATATTTTATTTTCTAAGTTCATCTACAGTTCAGTGCCGGGAGCACAGTGTGGTACAGGAGTGTTTTTAAGTCAGGTTTGAGATGTGCGTATTTCAGACCCATTTCTGAGGTGCCTATGGCTGATGTGAAGTTTCCCAGTGTGGCCTTTTAAACGTCTTATCATCTTCTGTGTGTGTTAAAAAGAAACGCCTACTGCTGCATTGAGAAATTCACTCATTCTAGTTAATCTGTGCCTTGAGTGAAACTTTGGAGAAATATTTCTGACAAAGCGAAGGAGGGTTAAATCACACAACTAATTTATTTATTAGGAATTAGGAAAAGGATATTTTCAAGTATGTTTCTAACCCTCCACTCCATGTTGCTGTCTCCTGGGAGGTACTAGATCTAAAAGCATCATTCTTCTTAGATGGTGGTCCCTGGGAATTTTTTTTAAACTGGTATTTTTTGGCTCAAAGCTACGGTCTTGTGTCCTTGCATAAAACATTACAGATACTCTGCACCATGTCTGCTGTCACGCACAACTGAGACAGCTATACTGGGCTCACAGCCAAAGGGAGTCAGCATAAGAGCCAACACAGAATCAATTCCTGGGCAGTTACATACATAAATGGGCCTGGCAGAGTCAAGGTTGGATGTTGTCAATAAGGTGTACAGTCTTGACCTGTATATATTTCCATGGAGAATACTTCGAGGCCTTAGTGTGTACTTGGAAAGTTAAATCTAATTAAAAACTGAAGTATGTGCTTTAGATTTCAGTTCAGCAGTCTTAATTGTTGTCTTTGTATAGAGTATAGCAAATGGGGCTCTAGCTTTTCTGTTCTGTGTTAACACAAGCTTTCCACATCATTTGATTGGCTGTACTTACTCGTTGGTTTTAACCCAATATCTTCCAGGCTCAAAATCACTGACATTCACATAGAGACACAAGAGCACACAGAAACAAGCAGACAGACATACTTATAACACTAGCCCAAAGAAATACAGTCGCCGTTTGCAAATTGTTGTTGTCTGTTACCTAATGAGATAAAAGTCAATAACAATGTAAATGTAAGTGTACTACGTGCAAATGTAAATATAAACAAAATACAATGATTTACAAATCTCATCAACCCATGTTTTATTCATAATGGGATGTAGAAATCATATCAAATGAAACATTATTAGCTCATTTTGAATTTGATAGCAGTAACGTGTCAAAAAAGTTCAGGTAGGTGCAACAAATGGCTGGAAAAGTAAGTGGTACTAAAAAAAGAGCTAGAGGAGCATTTTGGGACTAAAGTTTATAATAAGCTTGTGTGCAACATGATTGGGTATAAAAAGAGCATTGCAGAGAGGCAACATTTTACCAGTTTGCAAAAAAATTGTATCTATAAACTGGAGAATGATTTCAGAATAATGTTCCTCAATGCTAAATTGCAAAGACATCATCTACGGTGCATAATATTATCAAAAGATTCTGCAAATTTGGAGAAATCTCTCTCAATATTTTGAGCTTGAGAAATCTCAAGCTCAAAATATTGTTTGCTTGATGCTTGTGATTGAGGTGGCAGACCTTTAAAAACAGGCATGATTCTGTCATGGAAATCAGTGCATGGGCTCAGGGACACTTCTAGAAATCTTTGTGAACACAGTTCATGAAGCCATACGCAAATGTAGGTTAAAACTTAAGAAAGCTGTGAACGTGAATCAGAAATCATCTTCTCTGGGCCAAAGGTCATTTAAAATGTAATGAGGAAAAGTGGAAAACTGTTCTGTAGTCAGATGATTTAAAATGTGAAAAAAAGGATACCGCCTCCTCCATACTAAAGAAGAAATGGACCTTTGGGCTCATTATCAGTACTTAGCTCAAAAACCTGCATCACTGATGTTGTGGGGCTGTATTTATTCTAACCATAAGCCTGTAAAGGTGACAGATCTTAAAACGCTGAGACACTGTGAAGTCCTCTGACTCATATCACACTGTTTAGTTGTGAGGATGTTTCAAATCACTTGAACTTGAACACACACACAAAATACACATGCACACACCCAAATTCCACAGAAACCCTATTAATTTTTACTTTCCTCATTTTTATTTTTCATCTTCCCCTCTGCCTCTCGCTCTGTCCTCCTCTTCACTAGGTCTCAAATCCATCATGAAGAAAAATGGTGCAGCAGGAAAGCAGGGGAACAAGGGAGCCAAGAAAAACCTGAAGTTTGTGGGGGTGAATGGAGGGTAAAATCTTCTTTTTAGTTATCGTCCAATCTCTTTGTGATTTATATCTTTGTGTGGGCTGAAATGTGTTTTGTGCACTTATATTTTCATGCTTTTGTCAGTCTTCATCCTTATAGGAAAAATAATGTGTTGCCACTTCTGATTAATGTAAAAAACAAATCCCCTTTTATCTTGATTTAGTTCATTAAAAGTATTTGTTATTAGGTTTGATGTGTTACTGTATGCAAAGGGGCTTCAAGTTTGATGGATTACCCACAAATTTATTTTTCAGTGTTGTGGGTAATCCACATAACCACACATTATGTGAAAGAATTCAGAAAGAGCAAAAGATGCAGGATTGTCTGAGAAATTTGATTTGATGTTATTTGATTTCTTCATCTTTGTGTGTAGAAATCCACAGGCGACAGTTTGGATTTTCATGCAGCTGTATTTCAGGCTACTGTCTGTGCAGCAGTGTTAATCTTAATCTTTTGTCATTTAGCCATGTATGCGTCAGCTTTGTTACTGTTTTAAACTTGGATATTAAGCTGTACTTCAGACATTTGCTTCTTGCTGTTTGTCAGGCTCACTAAAGACTCGTTGTCCTGAATCTGACCTTGCTGCTGCTTCTGCTGGTGTGCTAATATGCCTGCATTAATGTGTGTTTAGATTATGTGATATGCATGCATAGTTTCTGTTGATGGCACCTAGGTGATTGTGCTAGCGTGCTTATGTCAGCATTTGCTGACGCTGGTTGCAGTGTGTGTGTGTGTGTGTGTGTGTGTGTGTTTGTGTGTGTTTATGAATTTAAAGTATGGGGATGGCAGTGGTTCTCAATTTTTTTCTGGCATGGCTCGCACAGTGCAATTTTCTGTTATTAAATCTAAGAAAGGAATTGTATTTTAGTGAAATAAAACTCAGGAGCAGTTCAGTAATTCAGTAAAGTGGTTCTTCTGTCTCAATTATATAACTTCACTATGCTTAAATGTTTTTCAGGCTTTATTGACCTGAAAAATTCTTCATAAAGAATATCTTTACGGTGTCGTCTTTAAGATGCTTTGCCGACTTTGTTGTGCTGCTGCTCAAGTGGTTAGCTGCTAGTGGGAGGGGCTTCTTGTCTAAACTGCTGTGCTGGTTTCAGTAATATTGCAAAGGGGTATTTATTGTGTTAGCAATTTTTTTAGCATTGATTAGCATCCGCGTATCCTGTTCTTTAAACAACTAAATTAACTTTATCTAAACTACTGGAGAAGGGAAAAAAGTACCACTGTGTTTTGTTATTGAGAAGATAAGTATTGGTTCTGGTGATTTACCTACTAATGAGGTAGACAATCACAAAGCAGGAAAAGCAGGAAAACTACAAGATATGAGAAAACTAACCTTCAAAGTAAAATTTGGGCACAAAGACTTGCTATAAAGTTGCATTTGTTCTTAGGTCATGCTTACAGCATTATTTCATATCCTGTTGTGGTCGTTTACAGTATTTCTCATCACTTACGTAAAAAGTTTCTGTTTTAAATTCCTGGCTATTTTAATCTCCTGCATATGACGGAAATGGCTGCCATGCATAGCATTTGTTTTATTCCCGTGTTCCTGCTCTTACATTCCTGGGCTTCACTGTTTTATGACCTGCTCACCTTTGCAGTGTTTTTGCAGACTGTTGTGGTGTAGTCCATTCCTTCCTCCCTTCAACACAATGATCTGCAAACATACCCACATTCAGAAGAACACGTAACAGATTTCTTATGGTATTGCAAGAATCTATTCCTTATAAACTTGGACTAATATGTTTAATAAATGAGATTATATAAAACTTTTTGACATCTAGTGTACATCTCTTTTGGTTTCGTTTCAACCTCTATAAATATTTGACCATTTCCATCTTCCGCCCACCCAATTCCGAAATATGCAGATGTTATTTATAATGAGGCAAACATGTCGGGCAACAATATTTTCTCTGACTATCTTTAGGCTTCTGCCCACAGCAGGAAGTGGTCTGCTGTTCATACTTCTTCTCTTTGTATAGTCTAACCTATCTCTGCTCTCCCTTGAGCTCCTCTGGAATCTCGAGAATGCTGTGGCCCCTGAACGTCTCTTGTGGTGTCTCAGTTTGTCTCTGTGTGTCTACAAGAAGTCTGAATCAGTGGTATTCAGAATAACCTTATCTGATCACTGGCCTTACAGAGGTGACTTGATGATGCGCCCCAGTAACCACACTTATATACATGCTACTCCAGCAGCCTCCGCAGCATATTGTTAGCCTTTTCTCAACGAACAAGGTTGTACGTTGTTCAAGGCTGCTTATGTTTGTGCTCAAACATGTCTGTGGCTTTTTATGTATGTTTAAATTATGTTTATGTTAGGATATGAGGGCAAAGCTGCACAAGGCAAACATCTTTTTCATCTCACTTGTGAAGTCTAGAGGGGAATAACCTGTTAGTATTTACCCTGTCTTGCCTGGTGCTGACTTAACATTGACTTAATATTAGGTTACCTGCTTAGACATTTCCTTAGTGATGCTGCTAGTGCTGCACAAACTTAGATTTACAGTGGACTCTGTAAATATTTCTGAATATATAACAGACAAAATGGCTTGGATGGATTTCTATATTTGGAGAGTTTGGGAAAGCTTTAGCTTGTAGAATGATTTGAATGATTTCTGTGGAGCTGTTATAGAATCTGCCGTCTTCTTTATTATGTTCTCTTTAAGATATGAGACGACATCCAGTGAAGAGTCCAGTGGAGATGAGAAGTCAAAGGTGGAGGTAGAAGAGGAAGATAGCTCAGAACCAGAAGTAGAGAAGGAGCCTGAGAAGGAGCCTGAGAAGGAACCTGAGAAGGAGCCTGAGAAGCAGCCAGAGGAGGGAGCAGAAGCCCAGAGAAAAGATGCAGAGGTCCCAACTGAGGGAGGAGGTGCTGTGGCTCAAGAGAAGGAGACTGAAAGAGGTCTGCTGGATCCAAAAAGTAGCCAGGAGCTCCTGGAAGAGCAGGCTGGAGGGTGAGGCCGACAGCAGAGCTTAAATTATAATCTTGGGTTACCGTGTTGCACTTTATGTGATGTATTTCTCATAAATGTAACTGAGGATTGGGTCTGCTATGATACCAAATGGTTTCTCCTTGAACTGCTATTTGGTATTATTTTACAAATATAGAACAAAAATAACCACATTTGCAGAATTTGCTAGAAGCAGTGTTGGGTTGTTACTCAAAAAAGTTGTTGCACTTGTTACTTGTTACACTATTCATTACTTTTTTGCAGTGACCAGAAACAAATTGGCACTTAATTACCCGTTATAGAAACCTCAGTCTACAGTTCCACAAACCAGCAAATATACCTATGTTAAGGACACAATACATAGGATCATTCTTTTACTATTTATGAGCACAAAACCATCAACACAAAGCAAAAATGAAAACCAGCCAAAAAGACTTTAAAGCAATCACCAGAGTAATTCTACTGTACAAACACATACAGTGAAAAACTGAGGCTTAAAGCTGATTTTGTTACTTGTTGATTGGGTTGATCGTGGCTCAAGAGTTGGGAGTTCGCCTTATAATCAGAAGGTTGCCGGTTCGAGCCCCGGCTTGGACAGTCTCGGTCGTTGTGTCCTTGGGCAAGACACTTCACCCGTTGCCTACTGGTGGTGGTCAGAGGGCCCGGTGGCGCCAGTGTCTGGCAGCCTCGCCTCTGTCAGTGCGCTCCAGGGTGGCTGTGGCTACAATGTAGCTTGCCATCACCAGTGTGTGAATGTGTGTGTGGATGACTGGATGTGTAAAGCGCTTTGGGGTCCTTAGGGACTAGTAAAGCGCTATATAAATACAGGCCATTTACCATTGTTACAGGACTGGGGTCAGCATGCATTCAGCTTATATCATATAAATATCACTTTGGGTTTTTCGTTACCTTTTTGCTGACATATCTGTGCAGATAGTTGCAAAGAGCCAAGGTTTTGTTGTCCTTATTATACCCACTCCTGTATAGCTCTAGACCGCTCCACAAGTTTTCTCCCCCTGCACGCAAACTTAAATTAGCTGATTTTAGTGCAAGTTTTTCACTTTATTTCCCTCATTTTATGACTACAGCCAGCATAAATATATCGATGGATCAAGCTTAGATTTTTTCTGGTTTATGCTACTTAGTTTTCACAGACACTGTGAACGGTGCAATATTACCTTTACACCCTGAAAGAAAAAACAAATTCACAACTTATCAATTAACAAAGCAGTTGCCAGTAAATCAAGCTATACAGAGGTTTGTTGGCCATTATAAAAAGAGTCGTGCTATATTAAATGGTATCTTTATCTTTAAATGATTAATCTTTAAATTGATAACGCTGTATTAAACATTTATTTCGACACCGACAGGGATACATAACCTTTTAAAAAACTTATCAACACCTTGATCAAACTACTGAAGACTCAGATTCAAACTGTTAAACTCCTGAATTTATATCGCTGGTAAATACTTAATTACATGAATTTTTAAACACAAGATGGTTTTTAGTGTTAAATATTACTAAATATTTATGTGTGTAAATTCTCTAAATAGAGACTGCATTTTCTGCTCACAGGTACAAATATTGGAACAGTCATTCGTATGCAGGCTTATCTGATATACTTCGTATAGGACAGGTGCTGAATAATGCTTCATGCATGCACCGGAGGCATTACATTGGGACTTTGACTTACATGCATGGGAATTCAGTTAATACACACTCATGCTTTTTTAAATCTTGTGCACATTCATTGCCATAAATGTGTCTGTAATATATATACACACTAAACTGACATTTCAATTCAATTCAATTCAGTTTTATTTATATAGCGCCAAATCACAACAACAGTCACATCAAGGCACTTTATTTTGCAAAGTAGATCGTACTTATATAATAAAATGGCAACATTTGTCGCCACAAGTACACTGTAAGCTTTACACAAGCACACACATATTCCAACTTGCAATTAAACTCTTTGATTAAGGGTGCTCAATAGTCACACAGACATACTTTGTTCTAGGACAAAGCAAATAACTAGCAGTGTTGTCTTCCTTGTCACTGACTGATCACTTATCAGTCTCAGGTATGCAGACAGGGCTGATGGCCATGGGCCCAGGCAGTGAGGAGAAAGCAGGACTTATATTAACTCATCATTCAGCACCTGTCTGATCATTCCTATGGGTACGTGCAGGATGTGCTTCTATATGTCTATAGGTGTTATAGCGGGAAAGCTAGTACAGGTCACATTGTGACCCACTCAGGCTTGATGTTCAGTTTGCGTGATGGATGGCCAGTTTGAGCGCTCTCTGGATATTAATGGGTAGTGAATCAGAGCAAACTGTAACTGTTGAGGTTTGCGTGTGCTATCAATGTGTCAGACTGTTGAGTGATGTGAGTAAGCCACGGAGGCGTGCAAGGCATTTTTTCTTGTATTTTCTTGTTATCATTTCTGACAGAATTTAGACATGAACCACAGAAGCTGGCTCGGCCATACTTAATCCCTGCTGTGTTGTGTGGTTTTGGTTTTCAGGGGAAAAGTCGACAAGGGGTTTATAGATGCATGCCTTTATGTAAAGGACCGCATGGAGGAGGTTTCATCCCCAGATAAAGAAATGGTAAGGATTTCTTTGATTGGACTTAATAAAATCTAACCCGACTTTACTATGGTAAGTTTTTGTTTTTCCATTGTTTTCTGTCTCTCTCCTCAGCGCCAGGTTTTAGTGGTGCTCTACCAGGAGTGGTTCAGAGTCTCCAGTCAAAAAGACTCGCAGGCAGATACTGTCAGATTATACCTGCGACAAGTGGGGATGACCACACCCACTCTCCTGCCATATGTTGTTAACTTGACAGACGGCAATGGGAATATGGCTCTTCACTACAGCGTGTCACACTCCAACTTCCCTGTGGTCAAACTGCTGCTGGATACCGGTGAGACGGAAAGGCACACAGAACGACAAATCTAACTAAAAAACTAAAAGATTATAACTGTGCATACGTTTTGTTTCTCATCTCTTTTACTCACTCCATCACTTTCTGTGTACATTCAGGCCTGTGCGAAACAGACAATCTCAATAAGGCAGGCTATACTCCAGTGATGCTGGCTGCACTGACGGCTGCTGAGAGCCCCGATGATCTTGAAGTGGCACAGCAACTGTTGAAAGTGGGAGATGTCAACGCACGCTCCAGACAGGTGTGTATACAGATGGCAGTTGCACTTAGACGCTGGATGAACTAAAAATAAAACGGATATCAAACAGTTTGGTGTGTTGTACAAATAAAATAAAATAGAAAAAGGAAGTAAATACATGCCCTAAGGCAGTGAGGGGTTGTTATAAAATGTAGGTCGCTTTACAGGAGGACGTGTTTTTTTTTTCCTCAACTGCAAGACTTCCAAATCTCTTGATTTGCTTCTGCATTCACCAGAACGAATATTTATGCATGTTTGTATAACAAGTTAATGTACTATTTAACTCGTCACTTTCTCTCTCTGTCTGCATGTAAGATATACATATCTCCCCATCATTCCTGCCCTCTCACTGTTTAATTCTAATCTCTGTTTTTCTCACTCTTTTTCTAGGCGGGCCAGACAGCACTCATGCTTGCGGTGAGCCATGGCCGCGTTGCCATGGTGAAGCTGCTCCTGAGTTGCGGCGCGGATGTAAATGCCCAGGACCGCGAGGGCTCGACGGCCCTGATGTGTGCCAGCGAACACGGGCACACGCACATCGCTCGCCTGCTGCTGGAGACAGGTCGCTGTGATACCAGCCTCAAAGATAAGGTATAGCTTTAGGTTGCGCAGTTAAAATCAGGCCATTTAGCGGCTTGTTGTAAACTTGTAGATGTTTTACCTCTCGTTTATGAGACTTTCAGCAATTAATTTCAGCACGTAATTCTTCGCCGTTCGCATTCGACTAATGGTCACATGGCTTTTACCACCTGGTTCGCTCAAAAATGTAGACTGTGGGCTCTCAGTAAGGTTATAGGGATATGGGTACTGATGGCTGGCCCACACAAAGTAGATTGATTGTTCAGCCTGGTGCATTGATTTCTCCAGTTTGTAGATTCCCCAGTCAGAGAGTGATCACATCATGGCCGGTGCTTTATGCTGCCGAAGCACTTCTGTAATGAAAGCAATCCTAGAAACACAGAGGCAAATGGACTGGCTGTGTTAAATGGAGAGCAAAGACACTTAGTGTCCTGTGGCAAAAAAAGGATGGATGCAGGTGTGGAGGTGAGTCTTTGTAAATGCCACAGGAAGAGTAGTAACAGTGTTGCAACAAACACCGTGCTGCGTCTTACCCCAAAACAACATTAAAAGTCTTCCAGATTCTGCATCGCTCTGATATCGTTTCTGCACTGTGACTCTATGAAAACACATGAATACACACCATATTTTAGTTGTGGGCACATAAATAATATTCAAAGTGGGGAAATAAACAGCTCTGACTCATTGTTTATTGTCTATTCATGCAAGTCAAACAGTTTGTTTAACAAGTGGACAAAATTGACACCATATGTGATACAGAACATTTATGCTCAGGATGTGGATATTAATAGAATTAAAAGAAGGAGGAAAAAACACAAAGGTAATCTGCAAAAATATTCTTGCAGAATCCTGACATTGCAGATCTGTCAGCTGTATCATTTGACTGACGTCTTGGCATCAAGCGCATTTCTTAAACTGTAAGGAGATGTGCTTGCAAGTGATTGCATTCTGAAGAGCGTTTGTAGCAGCGGGTTGGGGAGATTGTTATCCGTAAGGACGCAAGCACCGATAAGCGTTCTTATTTCTGATAATTGCTGGTAGAGCGCGACTTGAGTGCTTGCCATAAATCCTCCCACGGTACATAATTACAGCACAAGCCCGACAGCGTTTATTTATTTTACCTTGCTGCATTAAAAAAAAAAAAAAAACATTATTGTAATCTGTGCATATTAATTTTTTAAAAATAAAGATGATCAAATAAGTAAGTAGGTCACAGTGGCAGTGATTAGATATTTGAGTGCATTTTCAAGAAATCAATCACATACTGGTCACAGTGTGTCATCCCTGTCGCTACTTTATCATATTGCCTGTGCAATAAGTAACAACACAAGATGAAAATACACAAAAAATACTCCAAATTTTCTTACACATGTTTGATAAGCAAAATACAAGGTTTACTTGTATTAAGCTTAACATCAAAGCAAAACATCCCAGGCTTAAAACCTTTATTATTTCAGAGACAATTGCTGTAGGATGTAAAAAGGGTTTATTAGTATACAGAGTTAGGGCAGGTTCAGCATGCACCATACTCCTGATGTTCAGTTACTAGAGAATGTGTTTAGCCCAAAACAACACTGCCACTGTGTGGTTCAAAAAAGTCACTGCAGTGTTTTGAAATGTCTGTTTTTTTTCCCCCCCAGAACGGTCAGACGGCTCTGTTGGTGGCAGAAGGAGCCTCTCAACAAGACATAATTGACCTTCTGAAGGCCAACGCTGAGGTCCAAACCTCTGAGCCCACAAGCACCGCAGACCTCCTCTGAGTCAGAGTTCTCCAAACCATCCCAGCTCGCCATTCAACCGCTCAACTGCTCTGTTTCTGTTAACCGTGGCCGCCAACTTGGGGAGAAAACACTGAAATAAACACACGGTGGTACCGCACACATCATAAGACGTGGCAGGAGCTTTTCTTCCACGTCTATGCCAGTAATGCTGGTGGGTGTTGATGGATATGCTGCATCAACCGCTCAGGTCCACAGCTGAGGGTCCCGACAGCCTGACGAGAAGACGTTTCCACAGTGTCATGTGTGACTGACGGGATGTTAAGTAGGACACGGGGTGAGACTATAAAGCAGGACAACACATTGGGCGGCCTAGCAAGTGGACAGAGAAAGCCTCTGAACTGCTGCTTCCTATCATCAGCTAACTCTTAAAGCAAAATACTAAGCACATGACCTACCTTTGCAAATATAGAATATGAAATAATACATTATTTCTATTTTTTTCCCCTTTCATGACATTGAAATCAGTAAATACAAATACATATTTGGACATAAGCCATTATTGAGGACATACTTTATGTAGAATAGATTATAATCACAAAAATCACAAAACTGTATTTTCTACTGCACTTTTTTTTAAATTGTTGATGTGTTTCGTAAATAGTCCTCTATAATATTGATGTCCAGATAAAATTATATATCTCCAAAAAGCATTCATTAGGAATTTAAATAACAGAATATAACTTATAACAGAATATATTTGACATTCAGTGTATCGTTTTTGCCGTAGTACCCATCACTTTTCACATGTGGGACATGGGTGCTCATCAGCTGTGTGTTAATGACAAACAAATCCTTTCTGTGGGACATTAAACTATTTTTTATAACCACAACATGACCAGGCTGAAGAAAGACAACGCTCTTCTCTTATGAAGATTGTACTGCATGCCAATACGTTTACTCCCCCTACTGGCTGTCTTATAGTACTAAACAGCAGTATGTTGTAGTACTGTCTGTTCTCATAGCGTCTCTCTCTTTCTCTGCATCTCCCGCCTTCAGTTCAAATATATTGTATGCCTTGTTCGCCTACTCGTTTTAAAATCAAACCATGTATGCAACTGCTACAAAATGCACAATGAATGTCAGGCTGGCTGTGACACATTCCAGGAAATTAATGTAGCAAGTTTAAATACACTGGCATGGGCTTTACGACTAACAGACACAGACTATCAGTGGATGTGGCAGACATTGGAATGAGTCTGGTTATATATATTCCGCGTGGCGAGACACATCGTCTCGTCCTTGCTTTCGTGAGGTCTCATTTCATAAACGGTAAGACAACATGGTAAATCTGACCCGAGGTTTGGGTTGAAGGCAGGGCTGGGTCTTGGGTTTGCGTTTTAAGAAGCAATAGCAATTGAATACTACCTTACTGTCAGTCATAAAGTAGGTCGAGTGAGTGACCTTGGTCGAGCCTTAATCAGAAAACATAAGACATAAAATGTTTTCCACAGTGTTGATGTTTTTGTACCGCAAACCTACGTTCGTATTCCTGAGCTAATATAAAGCAGGAGTAGCGGTCTTTAAAATAAAGTTTACAGTATCCCACTCAGTGACCGCTGCTGATGTCAAACAGTCCCGTATGTTTACAGTTAAATGAAATGCTGAAATGATACAACAGAATGGCATAAAATGATCTGTAATATAACATTATTATTATTATTATTATTAATTTTAGATAATTCATGTAGTTCATGGACTGCAAAGGAAATAGGGGGAGTAAGCCTAAATAAGAAAAGAAAATTGATAGGCAAATCGATCAAGTTCATTGTAAGCCTCTCTTTTCACCTGATTATGATCATATTTATGACTACTCTGATCTTTGTTCTCTTTTTTTAAAGAGTTGGAGGTGGGATTTAAAGGGGAATACCACTTACTACTTTAACAACTGCCATATATGTGACCTATGACCATGATCCAGTCTGAATTTACAAAAGAAAAACAGCTACACTCCAGACAGCTAACGAAACGAAACGCTGAACATTTTTCTAGCATACAGACAAATCAAACCTATCAGCTGTTATTATCATTTATTAATAAAACTGGATTAGCAGTTGAATATTTGTGGCCATAGTGATACATCATGTCATTGGAATACATTACCATTTTGTCTTAATTGGTATTAATTTGGGGGTTTTTTGCAGTGGGGTTTGTCATTCTAGTAAATGTTTTCGGACACAAATATAAAAATATGTAGACCGACCATGACCCAGGACTCATTTTAAATGAAGTATACTATATAGATCTATATACTTTGACTTATATAGTACATTTACACAAGAAAATACCTTTTTTCACACTGACTTAGTAATCAGATAAGTATTTGTGAGGGCTCACAAAGTAGCACAGGTTCTCTCCACAACGACGCTGCATTCACACGACATCAGTAAATCTCAATGTTAACTCTGTGCAGCGCATCTGATCATCACTGACTGTCTGTGTATGAAGGAACAAAAATAAGAGTCTCTGTACAGCCGTAGCTTTCTGCATTGCAGACAGCCAAAGGTTAATCGGGAGGGCGCTGCGAGAATTATCTGGTGAATCTGGTCTTCCGTGCCTGCGTATAAGTCTCTATGAAAATCTATATGTTTAATCCCTTGTGACCCAGATATTATAAGGTTTCACATGAGCACCAAAGAATTGAAACCAAATCTGTTTCACTCGGGACTAAATATGTATTTTATCTGTTCCTGTAAATCCAGCCAAATATATGTATATGTACATACAGTA
This sequence comes from Neolamprologus multifasciatus, assembly GCF_963576455.1. Taxonomy (NCBI): domain Eukaryota; kingdom Metazoa; phylum Chordata; class Actinopteri; order Cichliformes; family Cichlidae; genus Neolamprologus; species Neolamprologus multifasciatus. The sequence continues at coordinate 6,513,916 of NC_140455.1, forward strand.
TTGTGAAAAGTATATAACAAGTATTGTCTGACAGTTTGCTCTAAGATTACAGTATTTATTCCAAATGCTATATTTTTTATCGTATAATATACCTATGTATGCATGGACAAATATTCAAGTGATACAACTCAATGGGAATTTTGAATGACTGAAAACTGTACTGAGTATACCCTGATGATGTGATCGTTTAACTTATCTTTCATCGGTTGGGTGGTTATAGTACATAGTGTGATTTGACGAGGTTGTGGACTGTCATGTGTCCTTTAATGCTACTCTTGACATTTCAGATCTGACACTGACTTAAGCTATGAGAGCAACGTCTCCCTTGTTTGAATATCAAAGTGGAAATCCGAGCCGACGTACATGACAGAGTCAAATGTAAAAAGTTGTACCTCTCTGTAATATTCCTTGTACAACAGGCTTGTATGTTACAAACCAGAGAATTAATTCTAAATAAATAAATGATAAACTCATGTTGTCGCATATGATTTTTTTTTTTTTTTTTAAATCAACCACAAAGCTATGACAGACATGATTAATTACACATTCGGGCCATTCAGGTGAAAGTATACCAAAACAGTTTCTGTCGGAAGATGTGAAAACGTAAGTACATCCTAGGGCTGGGCGATATATCGAGTTTTTTTAAAAATATCGATATATTTTTATATGAGATATAAGATGTGACAATATCTTTTATATCGATATAGTCTATGTTACGTTATAATTATAGTTGTGGAGCCACAAGTTTGCCTCTCTTTTGTCCACTTTTGTCTTTACGCAACGGTACTCGGCCTCGCCTCTCCTTCACTGAACACAACTCCCCCTCCCTCCCCCATTGCTTCACCTGCAGGCAGCGACAAGATGGACACGGCAAATCTCCGTTAACGAGGTACTGCGCATCGCCCCGTGCGTGCCGTGGGGCTGGACGGCGTCAACGTGTTAACGAGCTAACCACGCTAACGAGCTAACCACGCTAACGCCATGTACGGCCTAAAATCCTTTCATTCTCTCAAAAATTGACAGCGCGCCTTATGTATGAATTCTGGTTGTGCTTGATGGCCGCGAACCGATTTTATGTGGTACACGGCGCTCAGCAATCTGTCAAAAAATGTTTTAGTACGACTTTGGTAAGTTACGGAGCTGCACCGGCTTGATGGATTGTCGGAGCATTACGGCTACCGAGGAGCCTCGCGGAGTGATACGTACTGTGCTTCAACGTAATATTACCTTATTGTGTGTGTATAAGGACAATAAATGGCACCTGTTAAGAGACATGGTTACAAAGAGGATTTCAAACTCCAGGCTGTCAGTCACACAGTAGAAGTTGGGAACAGAGCAGCTGTGAAATCTGCCCTTGTTATTATGCTCAGCATCTTTTAGTTTACATTTTGACTGCACAATTGTGAGCTCTTTGTTATGCACAAAAACAACATAGTTTTCTTTTATTTATGGAGCATTATTATTTAATAAATGCTCATAATTTATTTTTGAGTAGTTTTTTTCATGCTTTTCGTGTAGGGGTGGGTTTTTATAATCGATTTATCGATTAAAATCGATTCTGGCTTGGATAACGTAAAATCGATTCATTAAAATCCTGAATCGATTTTTTAATATAAATTTATTTTGCCCGAAATGCCAGAATCTCTGGTGAAATCTCACAAAATTTCAACAACCACCAAACAGCTAAGACAGTAAATGAGAGCAGGAACACGGATTCTGCACAAAGACTTAAACACACAGCCCAACCGCGGATCAGAATCAGTGAGATGTCGCCTTTCTCACAGTCGGGGCTGAAAGCCGACAGCGCGCTGATTCTGATCTGTTGGCGGGTCCGCGCTTTGTGTTCACGCCCTTTATGCGCTGATTCTAAAGCTGTTAGTTTTATCTCTCTCCAAACAATATTGACCGAACCAGCAGCAAAAGAAGATCCAAACTAGGCTTCACATAAACAAAGTCATGAATTCACTCTGACTTTTATTGTTTTGCTTTGACCACGATGCACAGCTCTCTCTCGCATGCTCGCTCTCTCGCGCGCTCTCTCTCCCTCTCTCTCCCTCTCTCCCTCTCTCTCTCTGTACTGTTTTCTGCATTATTCGCTTGCTTGTTACGCACAAGTCTACCGTTGTTTACAGCGCTGTCGGCCGACGGTTTTTTTTTTTCGTTTTATATACTTCCGAAAATAAAACCTAATTTGTGCCGTTCAATGCTGAACAAATTTAAACTTTTTAAAATTATGCAAAATGCAAAACGCTCAGCCTTGTCTCTAATAAAACCGCTGTAACTTCAGAGGTAATGTTCATGTGTTGATTAATGGTTTTCTTTCGTTTTTGATCTACTGCAGAAAATTTTTATAAAATCCCAGAACAGGAAAATCACCTTCATGTTTTTCTGTGTTTTATCCTCAGCTACTTTGACACAAAGGCCTCTGCTGTGATGCTCACACCTTTGATAAAGTCTTGGTGTGTCAGCTTCCTTTTTATAGATACAAAAATATGTAAATGTACTGATCTGAATTATAATATTTCTGACTGTCAAAATTTCCCAGATTCAAATCAAAGTGAATCGAATCGAATTAAATCGAATCGAATTAAATCGAATCGTGGATCGAATCGATTCGGGACCCTGTGAATCGGAATTGAATCGATTCTAGAAATCAGTGACGATACCCAGCCCTATTTTCGTGTCATGCTTTGACTAAGAACTCTCTTTTTGTTCTTACCTTGTGGCTTTAAAAAAAATATCGAGATATATATCTTATATCGCCATCCAGCTAAAAAATATCGAGATATGAATTTTGGGTCATATCGCCCAGCCCTAGTACATCCCAATGAAAACTGTTTTTTGTCTCATGTATTTTAACCAAGCCAGTGAGAAGTGCTGAAAACTGCAGTGGCTTGAGTCCAAAATTAAGTATACCTTATGGATAAAATGATAAAATGCCCAACTTCAGGTGCTGGAATGGCTCAGTGGGTTGAGCAGGCTCAACTTTCTAATCTTGTTTAGTCTTTACCTCACAATATAAACCCTGAGGTCACTGTTTTTGTGAATTAGTTCCATATAAATAACATAAAATACATTTATAACTCTGGAAACATCCCACTGATAAAATGTGATATACTCAAACAAATCACATAAAATGTTATAGCCATGCAGCCCTGTGTGCACCCTGTGATACATGAGCTTGCAGAATTACTTTCAGCAGCAATAACTTGAAGTAATTGTTTTCTGTATGGCTTTAACAGTCTCTCACATCACTGTAGAGCAACCATTCTTCTTTTGCTCTCTTGCTTCAGTTCATTGAAGATTGAGGGTATTCATTCATGCTCAGCTCTCTTAAGTTTCCACCACAGCCTTTCAATCGAGTTGAGATTTGAACTTTGACTGAGCCATTGCAGCACCTTGATTCTTTTCATGCCACTGTGTTTGGGTCCTGTTGCATGACCCAGTTTGTGCCAAGCTTCAGCTGTCAGACAGATGGCCTCACATTTGATTCCAGAATACTTTGGTTTACAGGAGTTTATGGTCAACTTAATGACTGCAAAGTACCCACATCCTGGTTCTGACAGACAAGCTCAAATCATCACCATTCCACCACCATGCTTGAAAGTTGATATGAGGGGTGCTGTAATTTTCACCAAACAAATCTCCACTTCGGTCCGGTCTTTCCAAAGGACATTGTTCAAGAAGTCTTGCAATATATTCAGATATTTATTTTCCCTAACAAAGCTGTCTTGTTATGTTATTTTTAACACACTTTCTCTTGTCAACCCTTCCAAACAAGCTATATTTGTTCAGCCTTTCTCTGATTATACTCTTATGAACTCTAACGTGCCCGTAGAGGCTGAGATGTAACTCTTGGGAGTTTTGCAATTTTATCTGAGCATTTAATGGTCTGAGCTTGGAGTGAATTTGCTGGGACATCCACTCCTGGAAAGATTATGGCATTCTGTTAAGGCACACCTGAATGCTTCAAGCCAGCTAACTGATCAAAACGTATATAGCAGCATCTGGGTGATAATCAATTTCTATGGAAGCAGCAAGTGTCAAGTATTGGTAGGTGATTTAGGAAAAGGAACCCTTATTTAGACTGTAGTCCTGAATCCAAAACCCCAAAACAAGTCTATGACCAGATGAGCTAAGTCTAAGATGCAAAATCCGTTAGATAAAGTAGCTAACTAAATCCAAACATCAGCAAGGAAACACCCATTTAACAGATACTGAGACAAAGACAACAGGGAACAAAGCACTATTCATACACAAGAAGGCAATTAGAGGACAGTGAATGCATTTGCGTAACAAGAGGCAGATGATAGGAATCAAAGGCAATGAAACAGGAAAAAAGATCAAAGTGAAATCAAGTAAAATCAAGACATTAGAGACAAGTCTACAAAAACTGAAAAAGTAAACACAAAGCAAACTGAGAATCAAACAGAAAAGTCTCAACACAGAAAAACCCCTCACAGATTGAAAACCTCCACCAATGCAGCTCACTGTCTGTGCAGTATTGTCAGACAGTGAGCTGTCTGACAATACTGTTAGTCCATACTAGCAGTTATGGACTAGTATTATAATATATGTATTTTGGAATGGCTGTCCCTCGTTCTCCCTGCTTGTAGATATATGTGTGTGGATGCAGGTGTTTCTGTAAGCACTCGTTTACAGGCATTTTCAGGCCTGGTGGGTGTGGCCACACCTGAAGACCGTGACACACCTGCAGCTGATCAGGCCTCGTCGGAGGAGCTACTTGAGAGTGTGGTAGAGCTTTCTCCGACGCGGGATCATTGCGTGGCTTCACGTCGACCAGTTCCTAGTTTAAAGTCTGCTGCATTATGGTGTGTTTGACGGCTGCCTCTCTCTTATGTTCCCAGGAGTAGCGGGGAGACGAGAGGACAGCGAGCACGGGGTGCTCCTCACGGAGAAGTGGAGACAGAATCACTAGCACTTGGAAGAGGACACGTCACGGGAGTCGGGAGAGCACGGGGATTTATTGTTACGTTTTTCCATCACTGTAAATAAACGCACTGCTAAGCACACAGAGCTCTGCGCTTGGGTCCTCCTTCCCTACACCCCCACGGTTTGCCCTGCCAAACCGTGACAAGTATTTGCTTTTAATATTGTATATTATATAATATTGTGTTTTGTATCATCACAACACTGCTGTATGTGATATAAAGAGGGAGATGACACACAGGTAGTGATGGCCCGCTTGAAGCTGAAGCTCCGGTGCGTGTGTCAAAAAAAATCAACACACTGCTTCAGAAGCTCTGTGTCGAAGCTTGATTCGTTTGGCCAGAGTCACGTGAGCAGTGACGTCCGAAGCTTCGTTTAGAGCCTAACTGCTTCGGTATCTGATTCAATGGTTTATAAGGAAGTGAACCATTCGCGGGATTTGTGGAGTGTTTTGATGGTTACAGATAGCAAACCACTGATATTTCTATTGAGAGATTTGGAGCCAGCGAGGAATAGAGGAGTTTCTGTTGTGTGGGAGTATTTTTAGTTGATTTTGGTCAATCGGCTGGGTTTGCCAGCTTTGTGTTCTTGTTGTTTGCTTTTGTTTTGTGTGTGTTTATTTTATCTGACAACGGGAAAAACTTCAAATGTCAAAAATCTGCTTTTCATAATATAAATATCATTAAATAACTTTAGAAAGACTTCTATTTTACTCTTTACATTTAATGTTATAAAAAATATATATTTTATGTTTTAAATAGGGATGGGTATCGTTTAGGTTTTATCCTATACCGGTGCCAAACCTGTACTTTTGAAACGGTGCCGGTGCTTAAACGGTGCTCTAACCGGTGCTTAAAGAATGAAGAACACAAAATTGGTCCAAAAACCTCTCATGTTCAGTTGGTTTTTTGTAAAAAGATAACAATGTTAGCCTTTTCTGCAGCTATAGGGCATATATGGTATCACTCTTGGCTGGAAGCAGTGCTTAAGCCAGACGTTCCCAAAGTGTGGGGCCCGCCCCCTAGGGGGGGCGCAGAGCCATTGCAGGGGGGGCGCGGCATGAAAAGGGAAAAAAAAAACAAAAAAAAAAAACAACGCTTGGACACTGCTAGCACGGGGCGCCCACACAAACGCAAAGCAGGAGATGAAGCATAGCTGAATATGTTTCCAAACCAACTTCATTCTAAGCCAAAGACTAGAAAATATGGTGAAGCACATCTTCCCTTTGGTTTTACCTGCACAAGTGCCGAGGTAGGTCTCCCTACAGGATTGGTTTTCCCTTCGTCCGGAGCAGCGCTGGGCTGTTTAAATCACGGACAAACAGTATCCCACATTCTTGATTTGTAGTTCACAAACACTTGTTGTAATGACTAACTACTCCTGACATTTTGGAGATGCTAGCTCTTTATACAGTAAAGTTACAGTGGGATACAAATAATATCAGGCTGATCCTGCCACAATTTGTTCCCCCGGTTCAAATCACGGACAAACAGCATCCAACAGTTGTTTATGTTTTTGAACCCATTTTGCAGAGGGACTTTTTGAAAAATGTATTGATAGCAATGTTAAATATTATTACACAGGAAAAAAAAAAACAACTACATGTAAAATAATTACACCGTGACGCCTCTGCCTTTGGAGGACGTGTTCTTGCGTGCGTGCGTGCGTGCGCGCGCGAGGGGGGGGGGGGCGAACATTTTTCTTGTAAAACAAGGGGGGCCCAGCAAAAAAAGTTTGGGAACCACTGGCTTAAGCAATGGGAAAAAACACAAACTTTGTCCAAAAACCTCTCATGTTTAGCTGTTTTCCACTCTTTCTTTGGTCATTTTAGCCTTTTTGGCCAGGGTGAAGGGAGTATCTGCCATCAAACAAGAAGACAGCCGCATGTAACTATGACGGTGTTTGCTAGTTCACCTTACATGCATTAATGTAATAACGTGGTTAGCCTACTCAACGTAAATTACACACGAACAACATTAAGCTACTCACGCAGAGAAGAACGGCTGCTGCTGCCATCATCATCCTCATCATTTCTGCTACACTGGCAGGGCTAGGGGCCAGGACTCTCCTCTTCGGGTTCATGTTGCTAACTCCGGGTACGATAACAGGCACCACACCCGCAGTAGATGTGCTCGGTGCGAGGTCTCGCAGCAAGCTATCAAATCCGGCGCATTTCTCGGCTTTTAAAAAAAACGCTATGCGTCGCCAGGTGTGTCATCGGATTTGAGGTGTTACCTCCTTTGACAGTATTACAGTAACAGTCACCTTAAAGCACTTGTTGCAGGCTGCTGAGTTTGCATATTTTGCTGTGAAGTACAGCCAGACTTTTGACCGCATTGCCTTGGGCATTTTTAATCTGTAGCTCTGCTCTAAAAGAACATACGTACCTGGGCCCGCCTACTATCCTCGGAAACGTAAAATGATTGGCTAGAATCTAAAGTGTATCACAGCTCAGGAAAAAAAAGCACCGAAATAAAGCACTGAAATGTGCGCTGCTTTTCGGTCTGGTTACTACCGTTTATGTCACCGGTACCCATCCCTAGTTTTAAATAATTTTAAACTGTTAGTCTGCAAAATGTGCAGCAATTTAATTTATTTATTCTCTTTAGGTGATAGTTGGTGGGGCCCAGTTAGAATGTATAACTGCATCTCTACCAGTTTCTCTGCACTCCAGCCTCCTCTGTTCCATGTGAAGGGATTTTCCTTAAGGCAGGAGAAATTATCTCCACGAAAAGGAACAGGTTCGGCCATCGCACAGTGGAACAAATTTTCTTCTTAAATACAAATGTAAAGGGTGTATAAATGCATCATGTTTTTAATTTGCAAGTTTATAAGCATTTTCACAATCTACCCCCAGGTCAAAAATATGTATAGGAAAATTTCCCTAATGTAATATTATTTATAAATACATCCGTCTAGCGATTAACTGCATAAGTACATGGAGGCGGGACCTCACAGCAGAAGCATACAAATACACGTTTAAAACAACACAACGGTGGCCCAATATCAGACAGAATTCCACTCTGTAGAGTGGGCAATCATTACGAAGCAGTTGGTTTTCTTTTGTGGATTCAAGCTGCTCTTTATATTTTTGGCCACCAGATGTCACCAGAGAGGATTGTGTTGAAAAGCTCCAAGTAATGAACCGTTTTTCAATACAAGCTTCAGTGCTTCAGAAAGCTTCATTTGGCCATCACTACACACAGGCGTAGAAGGCTGCATTTAAATAAAATAAAATAAAGAAACCCAAATAGTATAAACTGTTGTCAGCATATCAGTATTCAGCCATGACTGAATGCTATATATTGCACCTGAGCCTGGCCTGCTCAGGTGTGCTGCAGCTACTCCCAGTCACCTGAAAGAGACACAGGGCAACTATGAAGATAATCTAATTATCTGGTCTAGATGACTTACCTGTGGAGGTGTCTTGAAATTATTATAATTACAGTCAGCCATTCAGGATTAATCTGATGATCTGTGTGTCATCATTCTAATTGAATAAATTGAATAAGATTGATGAGTAGTATTACTGGGTAAACTATTTACTCATCCCATGATTTGGTTTTTCAGCCCATTTAACTTTTTATGGGCAGAAAAAATATTTTCAATCAACTGAGAAAACAGCTCCAACACTTTGGTTGCTATTTAACTAAAATATGTATCTGCTCGTGATTTAATAATAATAATAATTGAACAGTGCATAAAAACTTTAAGATAAGATTTTTAAGATATGCATATTTTAGTGGTACACCCATTATTTTTTCCCCTTTTCCCCGAAACACAATCTGCTCATATTCCCGTTTGTTTTTCGATGTAGGGGCTCAGCACCAACAGCGGTGGAGGGTGAAATAAAAGCAGCGGCCCGCAGATGGCGGTATAACCCCACGGTACACTCACACAGGATGAAGAAGAGCAAGCTGAGGCATTCATTTCCCAGTGTTTCATCAAACAGTTTTTCTTATTGATCTCTTAAAGATAATTTGCATCTCATTTTTCAAAAATATGATTGGCTTTTTTAATGTGTTTATTTAGATTTGTTTTGAGAATATTTGTTTGTTGTTCGATGTCTGAATTAGTTAATCAGGTGAGCTGTCTTTGACTTTAGCTTTCTTATGACCTTCATGATTGAAAATGACTTCATATTTCCCTTGCAGTTTTAGTGTTAGCATAGTATTATTACTACCTGCTGCCCAAACCTTATGTTTGTGAGGTGCAGCCAATCAGAGGAAAATGTTGGGTGGTTTTAGACAGTGGACAACATCAGGGGCTTCACAAAGGATTGGAAGAAGCTAAATAACGAATATGTTTTAACTGTGAATGATGCAAAGCTACTTTAATAGAGTCTAGAAATAAATAAAGGAATAGCCATGACTGTTAAAACTAATATTCACATCAGAACTTCAGCTCCAGCATTATTACAGCACAGCAACAGTGCACTAGATGCACTGTTTATAACAGGCAACACAAATTTCCGATATTAATCCTGTGCATCCGGCAGAGTAAGATCAGCTGATGATTTTGATGGGACAAAATGTCAAATGCTTCAAGATATTCCACAGCAATCAGTCTCCTCTGAAGAGCCGAATTCTTTTCTTCCACTTGTGGAAGCAAACATAATGAACAATTAGGAGTGCCAATCATCGGATAACCTTGATGATAAGCCATGTTAACCGCTTGATTTCCTCAGGGGCAACGCCTGTGTGAAAACACCTGCTATCAATCAGCATTTTATCCTTCTTTCTTTTTTTAAAAAAAAATTCCTTTGTTCGAGCTGTTGCCTGAGATTACTGTGGACTCTGTTTTCCCTCGTCTTTGATTCCATTAATGCTGTAAATGTTCTCCCTTATTGATTCGTTAGATTATCAAGTCACTCTAGGCAAAACATTTTTATGAAAAATACAGCTATTATAATCACTCTATATCACAAGTGAGGGCACAGTACAGAAAATGATCTAATTTGTACTAATGGAGGAAGCAGTGTGCTCTTTTAAAGTGTCGGTTTCATGGATATTAAAAGAAATGAAAATCAAACAAGTGATAAACTCATTTAAAGTGCATTTCCCTTCGATGGCTTAATGTTGACATTAAAACAAGGCAGCTACATAATAAATTAAAGACTCTGACTTTCAAACCCTAAAAGCTCTTTATTTCATCTTCTTTACCTTTCACATTCACCCAGATACAGCTGCAGTAAACAAACAATGAGACAGCAAGTGAATAAAGCTGAGCTGGACCGACTATTATATGCTAGTGTAAAAATTACATCAAATCTATTGCTGTTAGTTTTCTTATCATACCAACAATTGACACATGAAAAAAAATCACATCAATAAAAATACTTAGTTGGGTTGATTTGATTACATCAGGCTGATGATTGGTTTTTACAGGAGACAAATGGCTGTTTTACAAACAGAGAGGCGGGGAGTGATGAAGCTTTTAGCTGTAGTGGATGATGTTGTACTGTTGTGTTTATTGTTCCCCTTGCAATCATTTTACACAAACATCTTTTGCCCGTGTGCACAAATATACGCACAGTAGTCCACGATTTTAAAGAACATTATATTAATTTAGTTTCATTTCCTGGTGACTTATTCTAACCCTAACCCTAGCATAACCATAACATCACCCTTAATCCTGTTCCCATACATCAATCCGTCCATCCATCCTCTTCTGGTTGTCTGGGACCTGGTCTTAGACTAGCAGCCTAAGCAGAGAAGCCCAGACCTTCCTTTCCCCAGGCCAACGGAGCGACGTAATCTCTCCAGCATGTCCTAGGTCTGCCCTGGAGCCTCCTCCTGGTGGGACATGCCCAGAACATCTCACCCAGGAGGTGCCTAGGAGGCATCCTAGTCAGATGCCCAAACTACCTCAAGTGGCTTCTTTTGATGTGGAGGAGCAGTGGCTCTAATCTAAGCCACCGTTGAATGACTGAACTCATCACCCTATCTCTAGGGGACATACTGCATTGTGCCATATGTCCATATTTTGACACCTGCTAAAGATTAGATCAGTGGTTCTCAAACTTTTCACGACGAGTACCACCTCATAAAATATATGGCTCTTAATGTACCACCCTTATGACCGACATTAAAGTACATTAGTATAGGCCTGTTTAACAACATATACAGTTTATATGAGGCAATTGTATTTCTTATATGAATGTTATCTATTTTAACTGTCATAAACAGGATGTGACAAGTTATAATAATAACAATTGTACTGCACTAAAACATTCACAGCAGGTGGGAAATCTGGTCTTTAAGTGGTGACGTATGAACAAACTACTCTGTGTTTATTAAGGCTGTTGTGTTTTTAACATGTTTTAATGCTTTGTATCTTGTTCTAGTTAATCTAAACAAGCAAATAAAAAAGGCATTGATCACTGTCGCCCTCTCTCGGTTTTTATTACCACTTTTCATTTTAAAACTCAGTTTTTCAAACATAATGATGTAACTACAGCCCAGCCCATGCAGCAGTAAATTAATGACTAACCTCATATTGTGGATGGATTATCTCAGTTGTTCTCCTGACTGAAGTTTGGTCTGTTTAGAGCATCCTGCGATTGCATTTGTCCCTAAGCCTTGGGAACCCTCACGTTAATGTTTACTGAGTGGAAAAGTTAGTGTTCATCCTCCAGCTTCACTGTGTTTATGTTATGCTAACATAGCTGTGTAGCTAGCCACCACGTAGCACATCATTATATACTAGCTAGCCCAACTTCAGTAACCCTACAAACGTCACTGCTGTTTAGTTTTCTGTCTTCATTTATGTTGGAAGTGATAGCAGAGCATTTTTCATAAATCCCTCAGTCAGAACGTGGTATATTATTTAATCTGGAGACTTCCTGCGTACCACTAGAAGGAGCCCAAGTACCACCAGTGGTACGCGTACCACAGTTTGTGAACCACTGGATTAGTAATAAAGGATAATAAAGGATAATGAATAAAAACGATCATCAGCAACTATTTGGAGGTCTGTGGATTGCAAAGATAAGGCTTAAGAGAAAAACCTTTGTTATCAGGATCTGAACCTTCTCGCCTTTCCCAGCGGGCAAATTATAATAATCAGATTAATTTTTCACAATTATGCAAAATATAATATCTGTAGGACAAAAGGGTAAAATATTTGCTTTGTTCTTTTTATGTACCCCCCATCTTACACATGCGCTTGTTCCTGCTGCTGACTGCGGGTGTGCACCACAGATCACATTTAGGAGGAGGATAAGCCCCTCACAGAGAGAGAAGAGTGAGCCCATTACAGACATCGCTGTGTAGAGTAAGGATGCCCTCAAACTCAACTCACACAGAGGCCCCTTACCAGCCAATTAAACTGATGTACAATGTTCATATTTGTGTGTGTGTGCACCCTCACACATGCAAATGCTCTCTAAGAGGCTGTTTTTTTTTTCCTTTCTTTTTTAAATTTCAAATGTGAATCTGTCGCATGGACAGGACAAGAGGAAGAGAGGAACAACAGGGGAGGCACATAGTGAATGCACACACATAAAGCAAACATGCAAGTGATCCTAATCTGAATTGCAGATGTTTTTTGTGGCCTCTCTGTCTGCCAGCACCATAATGATGAGCCGTCCTCGTTAGAGACTTTTAGCTGTAATTATCTGGTAATGGCACTTAGCCCATCAACTCCTCCTCTCGCGTGTCCCACTGCAGGCACGGTAGCTCTCTCTTGTCTCTCTCTCTCTCACACACACACACATGCACACTCACATTCACACTGAGACAGAAACACACATACTTGCACGTAGTTAGACAGAGAGACACATGTACACATCCAGCTGGGAAGACATCCATGAACACAGAGATGGAAAAGACAAATACTGAGAGCTGCACAAGCGGTTAATCAGAAATCCACAAATACAATCACAAAAAACACACACACAAATGCACACACGTGCCATGCCATATCCCCGCTCCCCTGTCTGCCCGCATGGCTAATCTGTGCAACTTATTATCCGGGAGATAATAGAAACTGTCATCCATGAGGCAGAGGGAGGAGGGAGACAGTGGCAGAGGGGCGGCTGTGTGTTCACTGCATTTTTAAACAGAGACAGACTTCATCGCAATAACTTTATGAGGCCAGATGTGGCATATTAAAAGCAAGCTTCCCAAAGCAGAAACACCTTACCACTGCAACAAATGATGCCACGGCGGGAAAGTAGGAAGCAGCAAAAACGCTGATGGAGGTAAAATGAAATGGACCAAGAGAGACCGGGGTGAAAGACGGCACAAGAGGGAAAGCACGGGGAAGGATATGAGGGGATAAACTGAAGCAAATTGAAAGGGCTGAAAAGCATGATTCTTTACAATTAAGTTTTAATGCGACGGCTGTGAAACACTTCAATTGTTAATCCTGTGAAATTATTCTCACGCAGGAGCACCATAAACCTGCTTCTCAGTGGCAGAAACAATGGAAGACAGGATGATAATGAGAGGAGAAGAAATAAGGGAGCTGAGCAAGAGCAGGCAGTAACGTAGAATAATCAAAAGAGAGTTACTATAGTGAAATGTAAGCACACAGATCCAGCAGTGTGTCACTATGTTTCCAAGTGTGTGATCTGAAAATAAAAGGGCAGATTAGTTGGTCTTTGGTTGGAAAGAGGCAATCAGATTAGCAGCCTGGGTCTTGTTGTGTTCCTGCCATCTGTGCCAGATGCTGCTGTTGAGTCAAAACCTTAGCCAAAGTATGCACAGGGTACCTTTTGGGGTCAGACATTAGCAGAGTGGGGACCTGCTGCCAGTAGGGGCAGCAAAGCATACAGCCTGCCTAACTTAAGCTCATAAACATGCTTTTTCTTGCTGTCATACTTATACAGGTTGTTTTGTCTATCCAAAGAAAGCAGGTCCTGGGTTTTAAAGATGTTTCTGGGATTTTGATTCGTGAAGCCTTTGAAGACTTGGTAGTCTGTTGTGAATAGGGATGGGTATCGTTTAGGTTTTATCCGATACCGGTGCCAAACCGGTACTTTTGAAACGGTGCCGGTGCTTAAACGGTGCTCTAACCGGTGCTTAAAGAATGGAGAACACAAAATTGGTCCAAAAACCTCTCATGTTCAGCTGGTTTTTTGTAAAAACATAACAATGTTAGCCTTTTCTGCAGCTATAGGGCATATATGGTATCACTCTTGGCTGGAAGCAGTGCTTAAACAATGGGAAAAAACACAAACTTTGTCCAAAAACCTCTCATGTTTAGCTGTTTTCCACTTTTTCTTTGGTCATTTTAGCCTTTTTGGCCAAGGTGAAGGGAGTATCTGCCATCAAACAAGAAGACAGCCGCATGTAACTATGACGGTGTTTGCTACTTCACCTTACATGCATTAATGTAATAACGTGGTTAGCCTACTCAACGTAAATTACACACGAACAACATTAAGCTACTCACGCAGAGAAGAACGGCTGCTGCTGCCATCATCATCCTCATCATTTCTGCTACACTGGCAGGGCTCCGGGTCCGATAACAGGCACCACACCCGCAGTAGATGCGCTCGGTGTGAGGTCTCGCAGCAAGCTATCAAATCCAGCGCATTTCTCGGCTTTTTAAAAAAACGCTATGCGTCGCCAGGTGTGTCATCGGATTTGAGGTGTTACCTCCTTTGACAGTATCACAGTAACAGTCACCTTTACAGCACTTGTTGCAGGCTGCTGAGTTTGCATATTTTGCTGTGAAGTACAGCCAGACTTTTGACCGCATTGCCTTGGGCATTTTTAATCTGTAGCTCTGCTCTAAAAGAACATACGTACCTGGGCCCGCCTACTATCCTCGGAAACGTAAAATGATTGGCTAGAATCTAAAGTGTATCACAGCTCAGGAAAAAAAAGCACCGAAATGTGCGCTGCTTTTCGGTCTGGTTACTACCGTTTATGTCAGAACCGGTGCCATCATGGCACCGGACACCGGTACCCATCCCTAGTTGTGAACCCTCTTTATTTGCACTTCTTCACTGAGTCTTCTCTTCATTGCTGATATAGATAATGCTATGACTAACTGCTGGAGAGAAAAAGGATTTCCTTTGCATCTTCCATGGATGTCTAGGTCTTTATGCCAAGGTGTGCGTTTCATTTTGTTGCGTATGTGCTGATTCAGACACTCCAAATGTTTCCACTGTCTCTCTGATGTGTTGTTTTCGCAGTATATCTTTGTCATTTACATTAACAGGTCCTTTGACTGCCTCATATGGTTTAACAGCTGCAGTTTCAAATCTGGAATTGACTCCACAATCAGATTCAGTGTATTTATCAGCAATAATTCATAAACAGTCACTAAGTGGGGCACTCCCGTTCATAAAAGCATCTTTTGACTGAACTGTCCTCAGTGTGGAAACATGGCTGTAATTCCTCACCAGTTAGCAATGAAATTAAGGTGGAACATTTAAAAAATATCATCATTGTTTCATTTTAAATGTACTGTGCAGGCACACAGAGTACTAGCACAACTACATAATGATTTAATGTTGAAGAATTCAGTTTTAAAATGATGCAAAGCCCCAAAATATATTTTGAAAAGATACTTCAGGAAATCTGTACCTAAAATTTTGCCAAAATTTCAGACAAAACAGTTTTCCAGAGAGAGCGAGGGAGGGTAGACGCTGAGGTCAGCTGTGCTACTTCATTTTCATAAGTACAGGTGTCACTCCAGGCACCCCAAATATTTTATTCATTTTAAGTGACAGGTGGAGAGAGGAGATTTTTGCACTCAGACACCTGGATGCCCTACTAACTCCGAATGGTAGCTAATAGAGTCCGACATGAGCTCCATTTAGCAGACGAGAGGGAAATAGTTGAAGAGAGAGAGGGAAAATGAGAGCGGTAGCTTGCAGGTGTGGAGTGAGGCTGGATTGCCACCACAGCACTGTGAAAGTCGACTGCTCGAGGGATTCTAGCAGGTCAAACAGAGACAATTAATATGTTCTATAGTAGTGTGGATAGTGTTGAAAAATCTGGATTTTCTACCTCTTTC
Organism: Neolamprologus multifasciatus; assembly: GCF_963576455.1. Classification (NCBI taxonomy): domain Eukaryota; kingdom Metazoa; phylum Chordata; class Actinopteri; order Cichliformes; family Cichlidae; genus Neolamprologus; species Neolamprologus multifasciatus. The sequence continues at coordinate 6,529,840 of NC_140455.1, forward strand.
CACCATGAAAGTAGATGAACTGCTTTTAGGTGGATGAATATAAAAGGTTTAAATTTCCCGCATGCATTAATGTGTCAGTCAGTGCTCAATTTGTGACAGACTGGCTAATTGTTTGACGCTTCTTCCCACTTTCTGCCCCTTACTGGAATCAGCGCCAATCCCCAGGCGACCACAGAAAGCTTTAGCTGTGTAATGATTGTTTTATCTTAGCAATGCGCCTCTGGAATTTTATATAATAAAATAAAGGCCTTAGAGACACCAGTTGCATTAGTAACAAAAAAATCAATGGAAAAATCCAGTTTGTGTTCCTGGATCGGTTTTGCGTGGCCTCTTCTCTCTTTATTTAAGAGTGTGAGAATTTTGAGAAAAACTAATGAGAAGCTAAGACAGCGCCCACTCCAGCAAGGGGAGTAATCACAAAACCCAAAGAAGGGAAAGCAGGAAAGTCATAATGTTACTGTTTTCTGCCAAATTGATATCTAGCCATGAAAGGTCTCAGCATGTTGTGGTTTTCAAGGTGGCGGTCAACAATCCTGACTAACATTATGCCAAGGACACTTGCTTTTGAATCAAAGTCTTCTCGAGGCCAAGAGCTGATTTAAAACACACATTTCAAACACAGGTTGAATCCTCAATGAAGAGCAACAGCAACGCCGGAACAACTCTCAGGCCAAATAGTGCCAACTCTTTTTGCTGGCTCATCCATCAAACTCCGAGTGAAATGTCACTCCACAAATTCAATTCAATTCAATTCAATTCAATTTTATTTATATAGCGCCAAATCACAACAAATGTCGCCTCAAGGCGCTTCATAGATACAGAGAAAAGCCCAACAATCATATGACCCCCTATGAGCAAGCACTTTGGCGACAGTGGGAAGGAAAAACTCCCTTTTAACAGGAAGAAACCTCCGGCAGAACCAGGCTCAGGGAGGGGCGGCCATCTGCTGCGACCGGTTGGGGTGAGAGAAGGAAGACAGGATAAAAGACATGCTGTGGAAGAGAGACAGAGATTAATAACAGATATGATTCAACACAGAGAAGTCTATTAACACATAGTGAGTGAGAAAGGTGACTGGAAAGGAAAAACTCAATGCATCATGGGAATCCCCCGGCAGCCTACATCTATTGCAGCATAACTAAGGGAGGATTCAGGGTCACCTGGTCCAGCCCTAACTATATGCTTTAGCAAAAAGGAAAGTTTTAAGCCTAATCTTAAAAGTAGAGATAGTGTCTGTCTCCCGAATCCAAACTGGAAGCTGGTTCCACAGAAGAGGGGCCTGAAAACTGAAGGCTCTCCCTCCCATTCTACTTTTAAATACTCTAGGAACAACAAGTAGGCCTGCAGAGCGGGAGCGAAGTGCTCTAATAGGGTGATATGGTACTACAAGGTCATTAAGATAAGATGGGGCCTGATTATTTAAGACCTTGTATGTGAGGAGCAGGATTTTGAATTCAATTCTGGATTTAACAGGAAGCCAATGAAGGGAAGCCAAAACAGGAGAAATATGCTCTTTCTTTCTAGTCCCTGTCAGTACTCTTGCTGCAGCATTTTGGATTAACTGAAGGCTTTTCAGTGAGTTTTTTTGGACATCCTGATAATAATGAATTGCAGTAGTCCAGCCTGGAAGTAATAAATGCATGAACTAGTTTTTCAGCGTCACTCTGAGACAGGATATTTCTAATTTTAGAGATGTTGCGCAAATGGAAGAACGCAGTCTTACATATTTGTTTAATATGTGCGTTGAAGGACATATCCTGGTCAAAAATGACTCCAAGGTTCCTCACAGTGTTACTGGAGGCCAAGGTAATGCCATCCAGAGTAAGAATCTGGTTAGATACCATATTTCTAAGCTTTTCAGCGCCGAGTACAATGACCTCAGTTTTATCTGAGTTAAGAAGCAGAAAGTTAGTGGCCATCCAAGTCTTTATGTCTTTAAGACATTCCTGCAGTTTAACTAATTGGTGTGTGTTATCTGGCTTCATGGACAGATAGAGCTGGGTGTCATCTGCATAGCAGTGAAAATGTATGCTATGTCTTCTAATGATGCTGCCTAGGGGAAGCATGTATAATGTAAACAGAATTGGTCCTAGCACTGAACCCTGTGGAACTCCATAATTAACCTCAGTGTGTGAAGAGGACTCTCCATTTACATGCACAAATTGGAGTCTATTAGATAGATATGATACAAACCACTGCAGTGCAATACCTGTAATACCTACAGCATGTTCTAATCGCTCTAACAGGATATTATGGTCAACAGTATCGAATGCTGCACTAAGGTCAAGAAGGACAAGCACAGAGATGAGTCCACTGTCAGAGGCCATAAGAAGATCATTTGTAACCTTCAATAAAGCTGTTTCTGTGCTGTGATGAACTCTGAAACCTGACTGAAACTCTTCAAATAAACCATTCCTCTGCAGATGATCTGTTAGCTGTTTGACAACTACTCTTTCAAGGATTTTTGATATGAAAGGAAGGTTGGAGATTGGCCTATAATTAGCTAAGACTGCTGGGTCTAGAGATGGCTTTTTGAGTAGAAATGTCTCCATAGAGTAGAAAAGTCCCCTTTCTCCTTTCCTTCCCCCCATTACACAGTCAAGTCCATTTTACCCGATCATTCCTGCTAACCTTTAGAAAAACTTGTCTTTTTCTTTTCTCTGTGAGCCCGATAACATGGACAAAGAGCAAGTATCTCCAGTGTCCATGTATCATATATATTTTAGCACATAGAAAAGAAAGGAGAAAAAAGATCTTTGCAGGTTTTATCACCCTTTAGGACACACAAAACCCCTTCTTTCAAGCTTATTTCATTTTATTTTATTTTAGGTGGGAATATGCAATACTATTTATCTCTAAACTTTCCTTTTTGCTAAAGCATATAGTTAGTGCTGGATCAGGAGACTCTGAATCCTCTCTTAGTTATGCTGCAATAGGTGTAGACTGCCGGGGGGATTCCCATGATGCACTGAGTGTTTCTTCTTCATTCACCTTTCTCACTCACTATGTGTTAATAGACCACTCTGCATTGAATCATACTTGTTATGAATCTCTGTCTCTCTTCCACAGCATGTCTTTATCCTGTCTTCCTTTTCTCACCCCATCAGGTCACAGCAGATGGCCCCGCCCCTCCCTGAGCCTGGTTCTGCTGGAGGTTTCTTCCTATTAAAAGGGAGTTTTTCCTTCCCACTGTCGCCAAAGTGCTTGCTCATAGGCGGTCATATGATTGTTGGGTTTTTCTGATGATTCAATTCAATTCAATTCAATTTTATTTATATAGCGCCAAATCACAACAAATGTCGCCTCAAGGCGCTTCATAGATACAGAGAAAAGCCCAACAATCATATGACCCCCTATGAGCAAGCACTTTGGCGACAGTGGGAAGGAAAAACTCCCTTTTAACAGGAAGAAACCTCCGGCAGAACCAGGCTCAGGGAGGGGCGGCCATCTGCTGCGACCGGTTGGGGTGAGAGAAGGAAGACAGGATAAAGACATGCTGTGGAAGAGAGACAGAGATTAATAACAGATACGATTCAATACAGAGAGGTCTGTTAATACATAGTGAGTGAGAAAGGTGACTGGAAAGGAAAAACTCAATGCATCATGGGAATCCCCCGGCAGCCTACATCTATTGCAGCATAACTAAGGGAGGATTCAGGGTCACCTGGTCCAGCCCTAACTATATGCTTTAGCAAAAAGGAAGGTTTTAAGCCTAATCTTAAAAGTAGAGATAGTGTCTGTCTCCTGAATCCAAACTGGAAGCTGGTTCCACAGAAGAGGGGCCTGAAAACTGAAGGCTCTCCCTCCCATTCTACTTTTAAATACTCTAGGAACAACAAGTAGGCCTGCAGAGCGAGAGCGAAGTGCTCTAATAGGGTAATATGGTACTACAAGGTCATTAAGATAAGATGGGGCCTGATTATTTAAGACCTTGTATGTGAGGAGCAGGATTTTGAATTCAATTCTGGATTTAACAGGAAGCCAATGAAGGGAAGCCAAAACAGGAGAAATATGCTCTCTCCTTCTAGTCCCTGTCAGTACTCTTGCTGCAGCATTTTGGATTAACTGAAGGCTTTTCAGTGAGTTTTTTGGACATCCTGATAATAATGAATTGCAGTAGTCTAGCCTGGAAGTAATAAATGCATGAACTAGTTTTTCAGCGTCACTCTGAGACAGGATATTTCTAATTTTAGAGATGTTGCGCAAATGGAAGAACGCAGTCTTACATATTTGTTTAATATGTGCGTTGAAGGACATATCCTGGTCAAAAATGACTCCAAGGTTCCTCACAGTGTTACTGGAGGCCAAGGTAATGCCATCCAGAGTAAGAATCTGGTTAGATACCATATTTCTAAGCTTTTCAGCGCCGAGTACAATGACCTCAGTTTTATCTGAGTTAAGAAGCAGAAAGTTAGTGGCCATCCAAGTCTTTATGTCTTTAAGACATTCCTGCAGTTTAACTAATTGGTGTGTGTTATCTGGCTTCATGGACAGATAGAGCTGGGTGTCATCTGCATAGCAGTGAAAATGTATGCTATGTCTTCTAATGATGCTGCCTAGGGGAAGCATGTATAATGTAAACAGAATTGGTCCTAGCACCGAACCCTGTGGAACTCCATAATTAACCTCAGTGTGTGAAGAGGACTCTCCATTTACATGCACAAATTGGAGTCTATTAGATAGATATGATACAAACCACTGCAGTGCAATACCTGTAATACCTACAGCATGTTCTAATCGCTCTAATAGAATATTATGGTCAACAGTATCGAATGCTGCACTAAGGTCAAGAAGGACAAGCACAGAGATGAGTCCACTGTCAGAGGCCATAAGAAGATCATTTGTAACCTTCAATAAAGCTGTTTCTGTGCTGTGATGAACTCTGAAACCTGACTGAAACTCTTCAAATAAACCATTCCTCTGCAGATGATCTGTTAGCTGTTTGACAACTACTCTTTCAAGGATTTTTGATATGAAAGGAAGGTTGGAGATTGGCCTATAATTAGCTAAGACTGCTGGGTCTAGAGATGGCTTTTTGAGTAAAGGTTTAACTGCAGCCACCTTGAAGGCCTGTGGTACATAGCCGATTATTAGAGATAGGTTGATCATATATAAGATCGAAGAATTAATCAATGGCAGGACTTCTTTGAGCAGTTTTGTAGGAATGGGGTCTAAAAGACACGTTGATGGTTTGAAGGAAGTAATTATTGAAGTTAACTCAGAAAGATCGATTGGAAAAAAAGAGTCTAACTTAACATCAATGGAACTAAGAGTAGCTGTAGATAATATTAGATCTGTGGGATGATTATTGGTAATTTTTTCTCTAATGATAAAAATTTTATTTGTGAAGAAGTTCATGAAGTCATCACTAGTTAACGTTAAAGGGATGGTTGGCTCAACAGAGCTCTGACTTTTTGTCAGCCTGGCTACAGTGCTGAAGAGAAACCTGGGGTTGTTCTTATTTTCTTCAATCAGTGATGAGTAGTAAGCTGTTCTGGCTTTGCGGAGGGCTTTCTTATAAAGCAACAAACTATTTCTCCAGGCTAAATGATGATCCTCTAAATTTGTGACACGCCATTTCCTCTCCAGATTACGAGTCATCTGCTTTAGGGTACGTGTTTGAGAATTATACCACGGGGTCAGGTACTTCTGATTAGAGACCTTAGTTTTCACTGGAGCTACAGTATCCAGAGTCGTACGTAGTGAGGAGGTGAAATTATTAACAAGATAATCGACCTCTGTTGGGGTAGCGTTCAGATAGCTGCTCTGCTCTGTGTTGGTACAGAGCATTGACGATGATAACAGTGGCTGGATTATATTCTTAAACTTAGTTACAGCGCTTTCAGAAAGACATCTACTTTGATAAAGTCCACTCTCCACTGCTGCGTAATCAATTATTGTAAATGTAAATGTTATCAAGAAATGATCAGACAGGAGAGGGTTTTCAGGAAACACTGTTAAATGTTCAGTTTCTATGCCATATGTTAAAACAAGATCTAGAGTGTGATTAAAGTGGTGGGTGGGTTCTTTTACATTTTGAGAGAAACCAATTGAGTCTAACAACAGATTAAATGCCATGTTGAGGCTGTCATTTTTAGCATCTACATGGATGTTAAAATCACCCACAATAATTATTTTATCTGAGCTCAGAACTAAATTAGATATAAAGTCTGAGAAATCAGACAGAAACTCTGTGTAAGGCCCAGGTGGACGATAGATGATAACAAGTAAGACTGGTTTCTGAGTTTCACAGCTGGGGTGGACAATGTTAAGCATCAGGCTTTCAAATGAATTAAAAGTCTGTCTTGGTCTTTCATTAATTAATAGACTGGTGTGAAAAATTGCTGCCACACCGCCCCCTCGACCTGTGCTTCGAGATTTCTGGTAGTTAGAATGACTCGGGGGTGTTGATTCATTTAAACTAACATAATCATCCTGCTGCAACCAGGTTTCTGTAAGGCAGAGTAAATCAATTTGTTGATCAATTATTAAGTCATGTACTAACAGAGACTTGGAGGAGAGAGACCTAATATTTAATAATCCACATTTCACTGTTTTACTCTTTGGTTCAGATGTGGATACTGTATTGTTCTTTCTTTGTGATTGTTTAAGTTGTTTGTTGCTGGTTTTTAGTTTGTTTTTTGTCTTTTTGGAAGCTGACACAGTCTCTATGGAGATGGGTTTTTGGGGGGGTAGCAGGAGGAGAGAAGCTGCAGAGAGGCGTGTAAGACTGCAACTCTGCTTCCTGGTCCCAACTCTGGATAGTCATGTTTTGAGGGGTTTAATAAATTTGTCGATATTTCTAGAAATGAGAGCTGCTCCATCCAAAGTGGGATGGATGCCATCTCTCCTAACAAGACCAGGTTTCCTCCAGAAGGTTTGCCAATTATCTATGAAGCCCACATCGTTTCTGGGACACCACTCAGACAGCCAGCAATTTAAGGAGAACATGCGGCTAAACATGTCACTCCTGGTCTGATTGGGGAGGGGACCAGAGAAAACTACAGAGTCCGACATTGTTTTGGCAAAGTTACACACCGATTCAATATTGATTTTAGTGACCTCCGATTGGCGTAACCGGGTGTCATTACTGCCGACGTGAATTATGATTTTATTGAATTTACGTTTACCCTTAGCCAGCAGTTTTAAATTTCCTTCAATGTCGCCTGCTCTGGCCCCTGGAAGACAATTGACTATGGTTGCCGGTGTCTCTAGCTTCACATGTCTGAGAACAGAATCACCAATTACCAGAGTTTGACCCCCGGCGGGTGTGTCACCGAGTGGGGAAAAACGGTTAGACACATGAACGGGTTGGTGGTGTACCTGGGGCTTCTGTTTAGGACTACGCTTCCTCCTCACCGTTACCCAGCCTTTCCCCAGCTGCTTGGGGTCTGCCGGGGAACAGCTAGCGGGGCCTACGCTATCTTCGGCTGCACCAGCTACAGGGGCCTGGCTAGCTAAGGGTGAGAGCAGGGTGCAAAGCCGAGTCTCCAATTCAGTAATCCTGGCCTCCAGAGCTGCAAATATGCTACATTTGTTACAGATATCATTACTGCTAAAGGAGGCCGAGGAGTAACTAAACATCTGACACAATGAGCAAGAAAGTGCAGAAGGGACAGGTGAAGTAGCCATGGTGCTAACGGGTCGGCTACGAGCTAAGCTAGCGAAACAGTACAGAGACAGTGAGTGAATACTATAAATTAGGTAGTGAGTACACAGAAAGTGTGCTTCGGATGATGAGAGTGCTGGTTAGACAACAAAAGAAGTGAAGTGAAAGAGCATGGAGTTCATTTCTCAAATGAGTTTTCAAAGTAATCATATCAAATGCAAAACATCTGCACTGAGTGAACTCAATGCCCTAAAAGAAAACGCCAAAAACACAAAACGTCTCATTGCTTTTGGCTCAGTTTGAGAGGACATGTTTTGACAATAAAGGTCTGCACATAACTGTTAATCACAGTGCATTATTTTCTGTTCTGGACAATAAAACTTAATAGAAGCCATAAAAGCACACCCTGAGGACACTGATGTAAACCCTTTCTAAAGAATCTGCTTATTTAGCTCAGAATTGCATTCAATTTTATTCAATTCAGTCGACCAAATTTCTGTCTTTGACTTATACAACTCCTGGTGTACACTGTACACTCTTTATGTGAATGAAGAATAAATGTTACTTAGCACAGTTAAAAAACCTCACTAGAAATACTCCATTTTCCCGAACAAGCTGGCAGGAGCCAGAAACACATTTTGGGTGGGCGGGTTGGGGAGTTCTGCCATGACTCAAAGCTGTAACTTCTTTACTACACCCGTACTGTATAATCAACAGAGTACATCCAAATGACCTGTGTATGTGAATTTACTGTAATGTCTGTCTATATACTCTCGCAGTCACAGTCCTACTATACCTGGTGGTTAGAAAAACATCTTTGATTATAAGCACTTAAATTTTCTGGCAAGTGCTGTTTTTGCGGAAAGATGATTTATTGTCCTAAAACCACAGGGTCGTTTTAAAATTAGTTTCAGTTGCTTTGGTGTTATTGAAATTAAAAACAGGTGCACTAGAGGAGCAACAATGAGACAACCCCCAAAACAGGAATTGTTTTACAGGTGGAGGTCACTGAGATTTTGTCCCTAATCATTGTTTCTGGCTGTTTTTTCACAAGATTTGCATTTGGCTAGGGTCACTGTCTCTGTTGGTAGGATGAGGCAATATCTGAACCCTGCTGAGGTTGCACACGTAGTTTGACTCCAGGGTGGCATATGGCCAAAAGGTTTGCTGTGTCTCCCAACATAGTCTCAAGAGCATGGAGGAGATTCCAGGAGACAGATGGTTACTCTAGGAGAGGTGGAACAGGCTTCAGAAGATCCTTAACCCCTTAGCAGGAGTGCTATCTGGTCCTTTGTTCACGGAGGAACAAAATGAGCACTACCAGTGTGACAAAATGACCTCCAGCAGGTCACTGGTGTGAAAAAAAAAGTTTTAGGAGGCCCCGTGCAGAATTGTCAGGTCTACCACTGACGCCCTGTACTATTCAAACACTACTCTGTTCCAGGTGATTCCTCCTGTACAACAATACCCATCCGCGTGTGGCGAGAGCATGCATGCAGTTACTGCAAGATGGGTATTAATACCACTAACTGGGATGTTTTGATCCATCCGACATTTCCAGGTTGCACTGCAGACTGTCCAAGAGGTTGGCGATACCCTGGTCACGATCTGGGAGGAGATCCTCCAGGACACCAGCATTGCATGTGAAAGCCAAAAAAAACCCCAAAAACCAAAAAAGAATCACCTGGGATGCCATTAAACCACGTGGCATCCTTCGATTCCTAACGCATTACGCAGTTCACGTCAGTATAGACATCCAGTATGATCTGATGTTTTGTTTACTTTTTGGAGATGCACATTAATCCTCAGTAAAGTTTTCTAATCCTAGAGTCAAGATGCTTTAAGACATTTACTTTTGAATGAGTGAATGTGAGTGCGAATGGTTGCCTGTTTCTGTGTGTTAGTCCTGCGACAGACCGGTGACCTGTCCAGGGAGTACTCCGCCTCTCGCCCTATGACAGCTGGGATAGGCTCCAGCGCCCCCCGCGATCCTGAAAAGGATAAGCGGACGCGAATGGATGGATGGATGAAACTAGTGTTAGGAAAAGTTGCAAAGAAGAGCGAGAGTATTACATTTGATTAATACATTGTGCTGCAACCTACAGTAGCTGTCACAGCCTGGACAAGTTGTCAGCCCATACAGAAGGACAAACAAACAAAGAAACAAATACAAATGAAAACAGTATTCACACTAAAGGGTTGGACAGTTTTTATAAATTTAATATATCAATATATAGAGATATTTATCAACAGCTTGATTTCATAGAAACGTGAGTGAGACCATTTTGGCATACAGTACAGATATTCAATGTAAGTACAGAAGTTGCTAAGTTGTCAACACTCCCCCCCTCAACAACCCGCCCCAGTTAACCACCCTGCACCCCCCCCCCTCCCTCCCTCAAACAGACACAGAAGACAGAAAAACAGAGTAGAAGTGTACAGGAGCACAAAACAAGGCACCAATAAATTAAAATGATTCCTCCTCCTTTTTTTCCCCAGCCCCACTTAAAAAAAACAACAACAAAAAAACCCAACAACTACACCCCCCCCAAAAAAAAACCTAACAGAAGACGAATTAAATTTAAACAGAATTAAATACAGTAGAAACTCTAAAAATCCGCATTGCTGTTAAAAAGCAGGAAAGTAAAACAGAAACGAACAAATGGAAGCGAAAGTAAAATAGGAACACTTTGGCAGATTATTAAATTTTAGTTACAATCAAGTAGTAAAGAAATCCAGTGCTCGTGTGTACAAATAAATTCATATATCGTCTACACTCCTTTTACCCCAGAAGTTTATGTACATCTTTTTTCTCCGTTTTTTTTTTGCCGCTGTTGTTGTTTTTACAGATACATTTAAAACATTATCAAAAGATTTCTGCAGTATGAAAACGTATTATTTACAAGTCAGGATTCAAAACCACTGGACTGTACCACTGGACACCCCCCTCGAGCCCCAACCCCACCACACTTTTATTTCCTCCCTTACAAAGAACGTTATTTCTTTACACAGTGCAGAAGGCTTTTTGAAAAGTTTTGTGCAACAAACAGCATAAAGAAAAAAATGGCTGAGGAATGGTTAGAGGCCCGAATGGTATTTTTCCTTTTCTTTTTTTTATCTTTCCTTGCAGACAAAGACATATTAGCAAGATTTCTGAGAAAATGTAGGTGGACAGTTTTGCAAAAAAAAAAAAAAAATCTGGAGCCTTAGATTTTCTTTCAATTTCTTCATCATGTTTGACTGTGGAAGGACCATAAAAACGTATCAAAACGTTCCCCCTGTACATATCATCATCATCATCATCATCCCGAGCCATGAAAAGATTTACACAAAGATCACCTTCTTTCCCGAAAGCCTTCATTTTACACAGAGTGCTCAAAAAATCTAGGCAACTGAACGCTGCCCCTTCAAGTAATCAAACATCAAGTAGATTACACATGAAACTAGAAATAGTCTGGTGAGGAGATAGAGAGGGAGAGACAGAGAAAGGAGGAGAGCAACAACTACAACTCACTTACACAGTCCAAAAAAAACCTCCCCACATAACAAAAAGAGGAGTCAGTGTATCGAGGAAAGTCACTGGGTCAACAAAAGCTAAGTGCCATCCAAGTAGAGTCACTGAGGGTTCCTTCCACAGTCCAAAACTGTAGCTCAAGGGGGAGGCCGCTTCTCCAAGCTGAGTGTGATTGTTCACCGGTTTGCTGGTTCACATTTTTCTTTCTATCTCTGGGGATTTCCTTATTATTTTTGTTGTTGTTTCAGGTTATTTCCTCCAGTGTTTTCTTTTTCTTTAATTCCTCCGCTGTGTGCCTGTCTACCCAAAGACTGAGAGCCCTTGCCAAAGGAAAGATGTTCATGGGCGAGATGAAGATGAGAGGGTTGCAAGCGAATGAGAGTGCACAGAAACAACAGCGTGGACTTTGCCCTCGAAGCTAAAATTCAACAGTGCGACAGCCAAAGAAACACTTTAAAACTCACAGTTGGAATTACATTTGATACAGTGCTCGAGGAGATGAAGTGGTGGAGCGATGTGAGAAGAGCATTGTGGTTAAAGCAACGTAAGGTCTCTGCTCAGAAAAGGAAAAGACAAGCAAAATGGAGAGCACAGATCAGGAAGACTGTATCGGGGTTATCAGGACTGTTAGTATTTACTATTTACGCTGATAACAAGCAACAACTTCCTCCCTCGATTTAGTAACAATTTGCACAGTTTATGCACTTAAGGTGTCCATTAGGATTGTTCTGAATATTTGTTTTCTCAATCAGTGAACGAGTTAAATAGAGTTAAATATCAAGGAGTTAAATATTATAAATATGCCTATAGATATGCTTTTGCTGGTGTAAACAGTATGCATTCTACATAGTTAAAATAACAACTTATATTCATTTCAATCCTGTCACCTAGAAACTACACTGAAGCAAAACACAGTCTCTAGCAACACATTTTATATGTAACAGCTGTAGGCGTCTATACATATAAAGGGACCATATTAGTCCTTTTATATAGTTCTGATATGATATATGTAAATATTAGCTCTGGTTTCTATTTGGACTGTAGGTGAGAGCTGTTTGAGCAGCAGTCAAGCTCTAAAACAGAAAGGAAAATAGCTCTTCTGTTGTTTTGTATGCCATCTGTTCACCTTCAACATCTGATTGCCAATTCTGGTTGGGCGTGGTATATAAGCATAATGTATTCTCCTTCAAAGACAAACAAAACAAAAAGACAAAACAAGCTAGCATCTACAAGCGTCTGAACGATATAGAATTCTTAAAACCAATAGTCAAAATTGCTGATTTAAATTTGATAAACTCATATCAGCTGATATGTAGTTGTTTACTCATTTACACACTGCCTGATGTTGTTTGGATCTGCTGGTTGTTACCGCCAACAGAGAAGTTGCGACGCGCCCTCTAGTGGACAAACTATGCAACATCAACCAATAAAATCGGCCTTTCAGATAACATTTTAGTATTGACTATGTGCACGTTAGCATATGCTACTTCCGGTGCGGAAACTCCTGTGGGGAGCTTTGTTTCCGGTGTCCTATTCGCGCCCTGTTTACGGTCCAAAACAAGTTAAGCAAATAAATAAATAAAGCGGCGATTTACATTTCTATAGATGTCTCGGGCATTTACCCAATATATCTGTAAATGATGTTCATCGACTTGTCGATATTTTTCCCCCACGCCTCAGGGGAAAAGAGAAAATGGATTCAAATGTTATATTTCTCAGCTGTCCCTCGTTTATGCGGGTGTTATGTTCTAAAAATAACCAGCGATAGGTGAAATCAAGTAGCCAATTTTATTTTTTGACGGTGCAAAACGTTTCGTGTACATCGTGGACATACAGCACTGCACTTCAGAGTCACACTGCTAGCGATAGATGCAGCGATTCTGTACTGTACAGGAGAGACGGAGGAGATCGTCTGCAGCGATCAGGACGCAGGACGTAAAAAAGCATGCAAACTTGCACTAAAAAATCTGCGAAACAGCGAGGTGAAAGGTGAACCGCGTTATAGCGAGGGACCGCTGTAATTTTGAGGGTAAGTCACAACATACCCTTCGTAAATACTAATGTATAGAAACCGTTACCAGCAATCATTAATTTTTTGTGTGGCTTTTTTTCACGGTTTGTTAACATGCTGTGTAGGTGTGTACTTGACTAGCTGATATCGACATAACGGGGAAACATCTGGTTTGACTATTGTTCACCTGTAGTTTGAATGCTGAACATTTGCCTGTTTAAATCATAAGACCAGTCACTATACAGAGATGTGCTTCTGAATGTGGACGATGTGTCTTCTGCATGGGGTGATGCAGTTCTGCTTGTGTTTAATGATGTAAACAACTGATCGATCTAAACTCTTTAAACGTCAAAATTGATCATTAGATTTTTATGACACAACAGTGGTGAGTGTTCCCACCTTCTCCTCTTTGTAACTTAACGCGATCGTTCCGTTTTCGAGTTTTGGACATCAATTTTGGAGTATATCTTCGCAGTAGCGATTGACCGCAAAGTAAAGCTACCGGAAATGTACAACCCCACATCCGGTCTCAAACCAGGAAGTTAGCATTTTCTCGTGCACAGGGTCAATTAAGTACCATATAAATGTCATTTCTAGGTGACAGCATTGATTCTGTGTTAAAAGTAAAATAGCAAAGCGTTCACTTCACCAGAACAAATGTACCCTGTTTTCTTCCTTCAACAAAAGGTAGTGAGTTCCAGTAACTCAGAAATCCATACAACACAACAATGCCAAGACCAACTCATTTAATTAACTCATTTTTCTCAAAGATTTCAAGTTTACTAGCGAGACATTTTTAGACGTACATCAACATTTTCAATTGAGTAAACACAGTCTACAAGGAAAAAGTTCATTTTAGTGCAGTATATTTCCCCATTAAGTGTTAAAGAACTCACAGTATTGTTTATAATGTTGCACTTTGTTCTCTAAAGCAGTGATTACTAGATCAACACTGAACTAAAAAACAAATAGTGACCCAGTGCACTCTAAGCTTATCTGACCTAGAGGAAAAAAGCTGATATAGCTGACATCACACCAGTGGTTAGTCCCTTAATAGTCTTGTAAATATTGAACAACAGTGAAGCAGATGTCTAGAGAGCCTATGGTCACAGTAAGCCCTCCATTGCCACTACAATTACTACCTTGAATAGTTACAGACAAAGAACCGTTCTGGGCTTCTTTCAATGTCCTTCAGAATAGACGAATGCTCTTGAGGTGACCACACAGTGGACCAGCCAATCTGTCTTCACACTGTAGCCATAATAAGTTTCCTACACCTCAATAAATAAGCAATTTATTCTCCTACCTGCACCCCCCCCCCACCCCCCCACCCCCCACCTCCAGCATGGAACTCGATTAGACCTGAAGCAAACATGGACATGAAGGAAAGTGTTGGCACGCAGAGCTGACTCAGCTCAGGGAGCTGTGATTTATTTAATTTTAAATTCACAAAGATATCTTACATCCAGATTTTTTCCATCACTACCTAATCTCTCCTTTGGGAACTGGATCCTATACGCATAAAAACTCCAGTGGCTAATCTACATCGTTTTCAGTGTTTCATCAAATCTGTTCAATATATGTCAATTCTTAAAGGCCTAAAAAGCAGTCACTGGTGGAAACTAACAAACCAGTCTAACGTCATGCTGAGTGGAGTCCCAATCTTCCCCACTGTGCAGTGCATTACATTTTGCTTCATCTGTACAAGGTGAAGATGAAGGGAGATGGCCTCCCCCTAGCGCTCAATCCTCCTCCGTTAGATGGGTGTAGGGGGAGCGCGCTGCTGGAGAGGACTACAATTTACCTGTCTGGCTTGCTACTTGTCACACACAGTTCATACAAATCACCCACTGTGCTTCATAAACTGAGAGGAGAGAGTGCCATCCTTTCGAGGGAGGCGAGAGGAGCTGACTGTCAGAATACGGCGATGCCAACACTGGCAGAAATCCGGGAAAACAAACGACCCACCGTTCATCTTCCAAGTACAAACCTGCTCACATATGGCGGTGTATAAATTCTGGCAGTCAAGCCCTACACCACCTTTCATCTTTGTTTTCCTTGCCTTTCTGTTCCTCCCTCGTGGTTATCTGAGCTTCTTACGCTGAAGCTAAGCCTTCCAAGAAATAGTGAAATCCATGAATAATAACCGTCATTAATCAACTGTTGCATGAATACATAATCTGAGACCGTACTGAGTCTAGGATGGAAGACTTTAACATTTGCATTGGGAACCTTTGTGTGTGTGTGTGTGTGTTATTTAGTCATATTGGATTTACTAGTCCAATATGTAGGATCTTAAATGCAGCATTGATCAGATTCATTAGGCAAGAAGACGAGTGTTTCATGTACTTATAGTTTAGACCATCCAAAACTGCCTTACAGAGTATATAATGTGTTTTAACTGTGCTTAAAACTGTCAAATTTTCAATTAGGACACTAAATGATGTCCTGAATAAGAACGCTGGCAATTTGCCTCGACTACTTGTAACAGTTCTACTATTCTGTCATCGCGGCCTCTAGTGATTCCCTATTCCAGCACAAGATGAGCAATTATTACAATATTCATTGGCATGAATCGCAACTGATTCAATAGGCTGGAAGCTGGTTCGAAGCAAGCCAAGGAAGATCAGGTCCCATTTTTCAAATC
This sequence comes from Neolamprologus multifasciatus, assembly GCF_963576455.1. Taxonomy (NCBI): domain Eukaryota; kingdom Metazoa; phylum Chordata; class Actinopteri; order Cichliformes; family Cichlidae; genus Neolamprologus; species Neolamprologus multifasciatus. The sequence continues at coordinate 6,545,621 of NC_140455.1, forward strand.
GCCGCTCAGCTCAGTTGGCCTCGGTGTGTTACTCATCTGTGCACCGCACAGAGACAGTGACAGACATAAGAAATACAGCATCACATCCAGAAAACACACAGCTGCATTGTTAAAAAGGGGGAGTAAAGGTAGCGCCCCCCCCACCCCCCCCCACCCCACCTCATCCCAAAAAACAAACAAACAAAAAAAACCCAGCTGGGACTGATGTTTATGGGGTCACTCAAAGTCAAACACCTCTGTGTTTTCTTGCTTGTCATCTCGCTCTTCATTTCCTCCAGGATTCCTATACAGCAAGGGCAGCATGCACTTACATGTTTTTAAATCCGATCACTAAGCAACTATTTAACATCCAATTCCCTGCATCAATTCAAAAGAATATGTTCTCGCTGCTAGAATATTGACGCTGGCAGACGCAAATGAAGACTCAGAAACACATGTGGGATTCTTGCTACTCAGTGCAAACAGGAAAACAATCCCAAGTTCATTATTGACTGTATGCATACCTCTGATGGCAGAGGAGAGGGGATTACCCATAATCCTTTGCCTTTCTACCCTGCTGCTTTAAGCCTTGAGGCACTACCCTCTGGTAGCACAAACCCTCCAATTGCAAAGGAAAAAAAAAGAAAGAAAGTCTCCTTTATCCCCAAAATCACCTCTAAATGTACAGACGACCCCATCAGTTTTCCTCTCCTTGGCTATATTTAGCTTTACAGTAAGTGAAAGGGCAAATCTGAGGGACTAGGTGTGAAAAATGATGACACCCTCCCTGCAACAAACCCCTTAAAAAAGGTCTCCTTACATGACAATGAAGAAATACAGCGTCCTTGCTTGCCACTGTACTGCACCATCCTTCCAAACTTGTCTTTCGTGCTGTGCACTGAGAGGTGCTGGTCACATATTTACAACAGCAAACGCAACAGAAATAAATACAGTGAAAGCACGAGGAATTTTAAATGATGCATGCCGCCTTCTCCTGCTTGCACGGCAGCCAGAAATCCGTTTATTTACAAAGTGCACTGAGACAGCTGAATGAGGTTAGTATGGACAATATCATCATCAAGCAGCATTTTGAGCAGCACTGGTGCTAACAAGAGGCAGAGAGAAGAGAGGAGTGGAGCAGAGGCTACTAAACTAGTAGTAGTAGTAGCTAATAATGGTAGTAGTGTTACTCCAGTGGAGACGGTAGGAGATGGAGGTGGGATTTAACAGGTGTACATGTCATCCCTGCTCTTTAAAAACGGGGAGGCAAAATGAGGTCTCCTTTTCTTTTCTCCTCTGCGTTGTACTGGCCTCATTGTAGTGGTCTAGAGGCTGTGGTGAGAGGAGGGGGCCAGGATGGGAGCGCAGGGGTGCAGGCTGCATCCCCCTCCTCCCTCAGGGATAGCCATCATCCTCCAGACTGAGTGCCACGCGCTGCAAACAGCAGATAAAAAGACCGTTACCACAGCAGGCTGGTTAAGGAGAAAGAAGTGAGATAGAACAGCGGGGAATGAAAACAGAGAGGCTCAGTGGAAAAAGAGGAGAAAGGGAGACAAGATTCCAGTCTAGGTGGAACCCAGAAGAAAAATGGCAGCTTTGTTATGTGATGCCCTCTCACTATTCTGCCTCCTCTCCCCGACCTTCGTCTTCGTTTCTTTCCAATTCAGCCCCCCCAACGCCTTGTTTGTCCCCTCCTTCCCTGGCTGCTTGTGGCGAGGAATGCAGGCTGCCTGCCTACGGTTGGGAAAGTCTGGCCCACATAATGCAAGCCTGATTCCTCTGGCTGCCTGAGCAGCCACACTGAGACAAAGGGCAAGAAAAAGTTAGGAAGAGAAAAGAAGAGGAAGAAAACCACTAAAGAGATAAAAGGCAATACATAAGATTTGTACAAATGTTTGTAATAAAACTGGGAAAACGAGAGAGAAGGAGTAAAGTCCCCTCTCTCGTTCGGCGAGGGTAGGTTGTTACTTCGACCTTGAATCTTAATATGACTCAGTCGTGCACCTGTTTCAGTGTCTGTCTGAGCGTGCTTCCCGCCTGTCATCATGCCAGTGATACCCAGAATTCTTTGCCTTCTTTCTCTCCGGGGTGACACAAAGAAATCTGTGTTACCATGCCAACAGATCAAAGCGCTAGACTCCCGTCTCGCCCTCCCTCCTTTATCCTTTTTGGCTGCCCTTCGCCACTTGCTCTCTGACACCCAAAACAAGAAGCACATTCGGTAAATGTCATAAACTCCTAATGACTGGATATAAGGGCATTTTACTTTACTGCTACGTGTTGCAGCTGCCGCTGTGTCCAGGGTTTGTAGAAAATGCCGCTTCCAGTGACTTTTAAAACTGCATATACATCAGTGGGAAGTCATCAGGGTAATCCTGAGATTGCGTTGCTGAGATTTATGGTTTCTGCAAGATAAATTGTATTTCGAGAGAGTCCTTCATCCTGATTTGTGCTCCCTTTTTCAAATTTTGGGTGACCTCAAAACAAAATCGCATTAGTTCAATGCTATGATGCAACTATCTACTCTACATGTCCAATTTATTCGTGAGCAGTGCGACTCCTCTTTCACCTCTTTTTTGCATCTCATCTGCACTAATCATGATTTCTTGGCTGCTGAATGTTTCTGAAGCAAAGGAATAATGCTTTGCCTGTGCACAACGGTTTTGTCAGGAAATGGGGATCACTCACTTCAACAACCAAAAACACTAACACGATGCACAAATAAATGGGATGGCGGGTCGGCAGCAGGGATGTATCGCATGAATATGGTCGCTGAAGGTGAACGAAATGTGTGTCGAGGGTTTACATGTACGCGTGACAGGTGTGTTCGGTAATTACTTCAAAAACATAAAGAAACAAAATGATATGTGAACGTGTGCGAGCCTGTTCTTTCTTTCCACCAGGCTGACATGTACAAGAAAACGGGCTTTTCCAAACCCTCGTGCCAACTCCCATTTTCCAAATATTTCACACCTCTTCCTTTCCTCCGCTGTACCTCTCACTTAGCGTTCGAGAGCATCGGCGCCCCCGAATACCAGTGAGAGTTGTTGTCTGTGACGCCGCCCCCTAGAGGAAGCGCTATGAATGGCTGACTGTGGCTGCCACTCACTGCTGGGTAGACGTGACCGATGGACTCGCTCTGACGCCCGATGTGGATCTCGTCATCGTCATCCTCTGTGGTTTTGCGGTACACCGGGTTGTCGAAGTTCATGCTCTTGGTGTTCTTGCGCCGCCAGTTGCGCCAGACCAGGTATCCGCCGGTGCAGAGCAATCCGATGACCACTGTGGCAAGGATAGGGACTGCATGTGTTTAACACACACACAACAACAACACACGGCGGGAGCGTTAACACAGCCCGGGGGACACAGAGCGGCGCTTTAAGCACTCACGCACAAAACACACGTTGCACTGTTCACCTGAAGGCTCATTATTTTTCAGTTTTGGTTTTTGAAAGATGTAAAATGTTGTTTGCATAACAGCTTCTCAAAAATTTTAAAAACAAAACAAAACAAACAACAACAAAAAAAACATGGAAATATTCGCCTCCTGGAAAACGTCCAGAGGTGCACAAGGAGATGAACCCGAAGGGGAAGCAGTCTACTTTTCTGAAACTGTTAGAAAAACTGGTGGCACTTTATGCATCTGTTTCTATAAATTTAGTGGGCTGAGCTTTTTATGTTTCATCCCCCATATGTCTTCTGTATCTGCATTTAAAAAAATCTAAGCATTTATTAGAGAAACAATGAGCCTTCAAAGAGGAACTAATCATTCATTGCATTATATCCCCCCCTCAGTGTCACGAAACCATCAAAAACATGCACACACAATATGCAACATAAATGTCTGCATGGTACACATGCACATAAACATCATTCCAACACACACACGTGGGCACACTGAACCAAACTGGCATTTTATATTAAATCTGTAACCATTCAAGCCCTGAAGACACTGATTACGACCTTGTTTTTGAATAAAAGCCCCACAAGGTCGCTTAATTGTCATCAGCATATAATCCTGGTGCGCATTGCTCAAAAAACAGATTTTTGGGCAATGATTTATAATTTTGTATTTTATTGCACCAAAAAATTAATATCTGGAGTGTCCGGATGGGGTTATGGGAGGAGAATAAGAAGAGGGTAAGAGGAGGAGAGAAGACGGGGAAAGGGTTGGGATTTGGAGGATTTGAGATAAGTGCCGTCTCTCCTCTTTCATTACCATATCAGCATAACTGCCCTGCAAGGACCTGTGTGTGTGTGTGTGTGTATACAGTGCATGCTTTAGAGTTTTTGTATAATGAAAGCGCAAACACCCAAACCAGAGGTAAGTCAAGGAGGTTTGGATATGTGTGCCTGCATTCATAGATGTGTTTTCCTACGCTACAGTACGCCTGTCTAATTGCGACTTTATTAGATAGACATTTGAGATTCCTTCGTGGCTGGGTTGGAAACCCCAGCTCCTCCTTTGTTCTTCTCTAAATGCTCAATGGTTTAAAGGGAAAAAAACCAAAAAAACCCATCAGCTTTCCTCTCATTTAGAAAATTTATCTCCAATGAGCGAGTGGCAAAACAGCCTGTCTTTGGCTAAAACTGATAATCATTGCTGGGCTGCTTCCCCTTACGGAGCTGTGGGTGGGTGCCATGCATTACTGGGTATGAGCGGAGAGCTGGGGTGCAGAAATCCAGCCCGTGTGGACCTCCAACATTAACGTTTCAAAGCTGCTAAAAAAAAAAGATTTGTGGCCGCAATAAATGGGAGAAGGACAAAAAAAGGATAAAGCGGAAAGGGTTAATAGTCTCCGGGGTTATTTTAATGAGCTGATATTTCAACTATAGAGACTGAAAAGAGAAAAAAAAAATAGCTTTACAATCTTTTAGCGCTCCCCTGAATTATCAAACTTGTTAATATTAGGGATGAAAGAGATCTCAATTAGTGGCATATGCTGCCACTATAAGGCCATTTGCACATTCAGCTGATTTCCCAGTCAAGTTGGGCATGAAAGTATGAAATATTTCCATAAAATTAGACTTTCATTTTAATCGGAGCTAATAGAGTAGATTAACTTTTCTAAGCCGGTTTGATTGAAAGAACTACAATTGCCTTTTTCTGCCTTTGTAGATGGTTTTCTCTTTATGTTTCATTGCCTAAACAGACAACAGCATTATGTCTGAGGTCATTAGCTTCCTGCTCCAGGCCAAAAACACAATTTCATGGCATTAATCCACTTTTCTCTCCCCTCGTCTCCCGTAAAGCCGTATAACCCACTCTTAGTCCGCTCGGTCACAGAAATAGGTCAGAACGTTGGCCTGATTGATACGATCTGATCAGAGCGGTGAACATGAGCAAAATGTACTAACAGCTGGTCGTGTGATGACAAAACCTGAATTGAATTTCACATTCGCTCAAATGTCATTAATAATGACATAATGTGCATATTACAGCGGGCTGGCCGTTTACTGACAGAGGGGCTCACTTCCATGTAATGGCTTTTTCTAGCCATAGGCCACGAGGATATTGCTGGATAATACCATACCTCAGTACATTTTCTCAATAGATGCGATACAATTTTATGCCCGAATCTCACCATTGAACCAGATATAATGTGTTGAATTGTTATTATTTTAATGAGAATGTTTTAGATTTAATCTGCCAGGTGGAAACGCAAACATCCCTCCCAGCACACGCACACAAACACATAACCTCATACTCACACGCACACACATTAAAAACAAAACGCACGCAACATGCAGTTAAGCAGACTTGAAGGAGCGAGGAGGGAGAGGCAGGCAAGCAGAAAGCAAAGACAACACAGTGAGGGAAGTCAACAGTACTCACCGATAGGAATGACTATCCCCAGAACAGCTACTGTGATGTTGTTACCTATGAGGTAGTGATCACTCGCAGCTGAGACGAACAGAAAGAAGGAAGACAGAGAGAGAAAAAAAAGAGAATCAAACCAAGAAAAAGTTTTGCTTCAACCCCCACCAAGTGCCCTCCTAGAGAGAAAGAGAGATTTCAACATGGGAGCATCAAAAGAAAGGCTGGAAAAGGATATTTGCATAATATAAGGGCAGAGAATCCATCTGATTTCAGTTTGGACTGCTGACTTTGTCTTCCCCAGCAGCATGTGTAAATGAAAAAGCCAATGAATCACACAGGGATGGCATAAAAATGCAGTGAGATGCCTTTTAATACACGAAGGAACAAATGCCTTTCCAGAAACCAATGCATCAGAATTTGTATGAATATAAGCAACGAGCACATGATCTCGCATTACTCCATTCTTTTTCTACGAGACGTTTCAAAACTGTGTCACAATGCAATGCAGAAGACATTTATTCTGGACATGCTTTGCATCCTTACTCCCCTTCAGCTCTCACCCCAACAGGTCGGCGGGGGAGCTTTTGACATTAATCTCGCCCCCAACCCTAGTATTAGCAGCAGGCTAGCTGTTAGCCAAAAGTGTGATCAGATGGCTATAATGAAGTCTGGTAAGGAAGATTAACACAAGAGAGCACAGTGCTGGCCCTGCATACTGATTGGCTCATTCGACAAAGTGACTGTTCCAGTTCTATGGCTGGCAAAAAGAGACAGATGGCATGTGATGGATGTGACAGACAATGCAGACGCACATTATTCTTCATAAATGAAATCATATAGTGAATGAAATGCAGAGAAATGCACACACGTGCGCACACGCGAGAGCCACAAAAGGTGAAGCGACTTCAGACAGCGAGTTCTGAGTCAGCAGAAGCGAATTTTGGCTTTTCTTAAGTGTGAGTGACGTCCAATGGGTCCTACAGTAAGACTCAAAAAGGCAGATTAACTGAATCTCATTAAAGAAACTGCTCTGGAAGAAGGCTGTTCTGGAAAGGGAGGGCACTGAGAAAGGGAGAAGAAGAAGAAAAGGGGACAAAAGTCTCAATTTCATGAGGGTCATTCTTACTGGAGAGATTTTAATATCAAAACGTTTACTGCAACTTATTATTTAATTATAACTGTCAGGGTTAGAATGCTATATCCAGTACAATTCACAATGATTAATAAAACAGTATATCTTCATCATCATCATTTATTTATTTATATAGCACTTTAAAAACACACCTGGTAGACCAAAGTGCTGTACAATACTAATATGTACATAGTAATAAAACCAGGCAACCAAAAAAAATAAAATAAAAATATCAGTTACCCACAGAGTTAAAAGCCAGGGAATAAAAATAGGTTTTTAATAAAGACTTAAAAACTGGCACTGATGTAGCCTGTCTAATATGGAGAGGAAGGTTATTCCAAAGCATCGGCGCAGCAACAGAGAACGCTCGGTCTCCTCTAAGTTTCAGCCGTGACTTTGGGACCGAAAGCAGCAACTGCTCAGCTGACCGAAGGGAACGAGTGGGGACGTGGGGCTTCAACAAATCAGACAAATAAACAGGTGCCAGACCATTTAGAGATTTAAAAACCAATAAAAGGACTTTAAAACGGATCCTGAATTCAATTGGAAGCCAGTGTAAAGAGGCCAAAATCGGAGTGATGTGATCAAATTTTCTTCTGCCAGTTAAAAATCGTGCCGCAGCATTTTGCACTAATTGCAAGCGTGACAAAGTGCCCTGCCCAGTATATCTTAAATATACTGCTCAAAAATATGCTTTAAAAACACATCAGATCTCAATGGGGGGGGGGGGGGGGGGGGGAGCTGAATATCTGTACTGATATGGACTGGGTAATGTGTTAGGAATGAGAAGATGCCACATCGAAATGAAAACGATCAACCCACAGACGGCTGAATTCGAAGAGACCCTGAAAATCAAAGTGAAAAATGATGCAGCATGCTAGTCTGTTTTGTGGAAATTTCATTGCAGCATCTCAAAATGGTATGTGCATGTACATATCCCTGACCAAGATGGGGCACACTCGTAACAGGACGACGGATGGTGTCCTGGGAGATCTGAACCAGGGCTTCACTGAACTCCTGGACAGTCTGAGGTGTGACCATACAGGATCGGATGAACCGAAACATAACATCCCAGAGGTCTTTTAGTGGATTTGGAACTGCCTGCACACTTTTATCACATGAGGTCAGGCATTGTTGCACACCAGAAGGAACCCAGGAACAAGTGCACCAGTGTAGGGTCTGACATTGGGTCCAAGGATTTCATCCTGGGAGCTAATAGCAGTCAGGGTGCCATTGCCTAGCCTGTAGAGGTCTGTGCCCCCCAGACCACTGACCCGCCACCAAACCTGTCATGCTGGACGATGTTACGGGCAGCATCATGGCTTCTACAGACTCTTTCGTATCTGTCACACGTCTGTTTTTTCTTTTCTTTTTTCCAAAATCTTGAAATTAATTTTCTTTAATGTCGCTGAAAGATGTGCAAAATTACTACCGATATCAAAAGAAAACATTGGTTACCAGCTGTGTTTAATCGTTGCCCTCCCCAATCAGACTCCTGGTTCTCCCTCGCCCCACCATGCCCTCCCTCCCTCCCTCCCCACAGCAGCGCACATGTGTAACAGCTGATGCCGGCAAACTTGACAGTGTGCACCGAGTTGAAAATTATAACACATGGCCCGTGGGTTTGGAGACTCGTCTTGTTCATGCCCCATTTTTCTCATCCGTGTCTGCTCCACCTCTCATCTGGAGCACTTGTGGTGTGCTGAGGAGGGCTGACAACTTCAGAGACCGGAAGAAACGTGCCTCTTGCCTCTTAGTAACTCTGAAGTACCGCGACCCCTAAAGTAATACAGCAGGCAACCTCTTTAATTCCCAGAAAATCACTTTCTCTCCTGCCTCTTTTTCCATCCCGTCGTTTCATATCCATGTAAATGCCGCCTTTCCTCCCAACAGTGTGTCATCTACAACTCCCATCCTCCCCGTTAAAGTGCTGGACTGTCATGTTCTTTTTCGCTCTCTGTTCACTCTTCGTTCTCTGTGGCCCCTTTACTGTCTCACACTGCACGTTTTGTCTTTTTCATTTAACATTCCTTCCTTTTACTCCTTGCTCCGTTTCTCATTCATTTCCCTGTCCTCCAACTCCCACTTAAAACTTTCATCATCTTTCCCTGCTTCTCTCCATCTGTACATCTTTTTTTCATCCTCAACACCTGCTCTTTTAATTCTTTTTTTCTCTCCTCTAAATTATTTGTTAGAATGACATAAAGATATACAAGTATTACAATAAGTGTTTTAGTGTTAATCTTCCTTTTAGGGCATTTAAATAGTGCACAGACCCATTATCTGACATAAATATATAGTCATCTAAAGAGTCAGTATTAAAAAGGCAACCTTTTTCATTTTCTTAGAAACAAAAGACATAATAAAAAGCTGCCTCGGCAGGTTGACTGTCTCAATTTAATATCGCCATGCAGTAAAAAAGCTAAGAAGACTTTCAAAACAACTGCTGGAAAATACTGATCTCTGAAAACAAGCACACACACAATTTGGTGGCTTCATCAATTTTGCTGCGTGGTGCTATCAAGGATTCTCGTCCGCTTCCAAGTACAATTTAAGTCTTACCGTGGCTTTGTAAACCATTGTTACGGCTGTTAGTCTGCTGTCACTGTTTGTCTGGGCTGCAAAGTGGTATTTTTCTTGCGAGCCAGTGAAGCGTGATTGGCGCGAGAGGGAAGAACACTGCCAGTTATAGAAAGAGAGCGAGCGAGAGCTAAAGCGAGAAGGGGAGAGAGGTACAGAGGGAGAGACCAAGACAGAGATAAAGACAAAGAGAGTAAGAGAGAGGCTGTCAGAAAGTGAGGATGAGTGATGAGTAGTTTTATGCGAGAATGGAGGGGACTGTCATTTCTTAGCTCTGACACCTCTGTTAAGACGCTGGTCGCGAGGGATCAACAGTAAGCAGACCGAGACATTGTGCAGGCCTGTGGAGCGTTCGGACGGGTGTGTGAGCAGATGAGAAAAGGAATAGAGGAGGAGGTCGTAGGGCCAGTAAAGCAAATGATCAGAGGAAAAAGTGGAGGGGAGGAGAAGCTAGAGAAAGGAGGGATAAAAGTATTGGTTTTTAGCTTCCTGCTGATTTAATGTTGGGTGGTAACAGCAGTGATGGTAGCAGAGCAGAAGAAAACACGCAGTACACTCGCTTTACACACATCCACATTCCTGTCATCATGTCACTTACCTCTGTGGGAGAGGTTGGCATTGCTCTCTTTCTGAATGCTGTTGGGAGCCACGGCAGCCAATAAGGGTGTGTGCGTGGACGTGGACTTCTGACTAGTGCTGCTCAAACTGGTCGTCTCTGTACTGGTAGCGGCGGGAGTCCGAGGGTGCTCTGTGATTCTGCCGCTCCTGGTGGTCTGAGGAGGGGCTGGTGTTGTAGTCCTGGCTGTGGGTGGTAATGTGGTAGTAGCAGAGGTGGTGCTGGTGGTGGTGGTAGTGGGCGCTGTGGTCGTGGCAACGGTTGTGGGAGTTGTTGTTGTTGTGCTTGTTGTGGTGGTCGTCGTGGAAGTTGTGGTTGTGGTGGGGGCAGCTGTCGTGGTTGTTCGGGGTCGAACTGCGCAACAGAAAAACAACCAGTAGGATTTGAGATTTCACTGCAGACTGCTCGGCTGTTGCATCAATATTCAGCATACGACTGCAGTCAACAGCAATGCCTCCATTGTCTTATAAGATGAGATCTATAATCTCTTCTGAGGGTTCTGGGTCTACCATGGGGTCTCCTACCAGTTGGAGCGCACCTGCAAATCCTCCAAAAGGAGGCATCCATGAGGCATCCTAAATAGATGCTCAGCTGGTGTGTTTGATACGCAGGAGCAGCGGCTCTACTCTAAGGTCCCTCCAGATGTCCAAGCTCCTCAGTGTCTCATCTCTAAAGCTGAGCCCAACCACCTTATAGAGGAAACTCATTTTAGCTGCTTGTATTCATGATCTTACTCAGATTTTATGACCATAATTTCATAATTATTTATTTATAGGCTTTGAACTGAAGTCTGTAGATCTTACATCACACCACAGGTTTGGATTGACACATAGATGGATCAGTAAATGAAAAGCTTCACCTTTCAGCTTTCCCCGTGCACCACAGCAGGTATAACACCTGTGTTACTGCTAATCAGAAGTGTGACACTTTAAAGTCCTGTACAGCACCACATAGGTACCGTGACAGGTACTGTGATATTTCTATGTACACACTGTGCTAAAGTGCATTCACACATTCACAAGTAACAAGTTGCCAGATGGATAAGTTGCACAAGCGCATAATAAGCAGTATTTAGTGCAAGCGTTGCAGTCAGTTGTTGCAAACATCATATCACATCACAAGAAATGATCTGAGAGAACACTACGTTGTTAAAGCAGATGTACTACACCAGTATGTTTGGTTCATAGTGTACTACATGTACTAAAAGAAGTATTCAAGTCAGGGATTTTAGCTGAAGCTAAATTACATCACATGTCACCCCGGGCTCTTCCTCTGATCACTGTTTTTTTTTTTTGGTGTATCAGATTTACACAAATCCCAGTGCACACACTGCTGCTGATATAACATTCGGTTTTGTGTTTTCTAAACATTATTTTTAATATAAGTGATATGCGTTTCTTTGTGGTTGTAAAACTGAAATTTTGATCCAATACAGTCACAATTAAACCAGTGAGTTTTTCCACCAGAAATGTTTGTGTTACAGTAAGAATCCAAAAAGCTTTGGTACAAATGCACTCACTGCCCCTGCACCTACTCCCAGCCGCTCCCACAGGGATTCTGTGAAATATTGCCTCAATACATCTTCATCATCTCTTTCCCCCCGTTTCTCTGTGTCAGCTCCTCCTAGCTCACCTATATAGACATTAGGTGTAGGTCTAGTAAAAATAGCAACTTTACAAATGTAGTGACTCTATAAGGGCAGAGGGACAAGCTAACTGATGAAATAAGGTCAGCAAAATAAGCGAGGTAGGTTAGAAGTGCAGGGAAGAGTCCCTGAACTAGTTCCCATAATAGTTTTACACAACACTTAAGGTTCAGATTCTCTGAAGGATCCAGGGCACTTTTAGCTTTGTAAACATTGTACTGTTAAATTGCAGACATTGAAAAATACTGTGTTTGGAGTATCCAAAGTAATATGACTTAAAACAAATAGAAACAGTATAAATAGAAACGCTTTATATTTAGAATTTTAAATATTTGTGCTTAAATATGACCTAAAAGATGATCAGACTTTAACACTAGTCACACAGACGAACATAACTCAAATAAATAAATGAGACAAAAATATTTTTGGTAATTTAATCCAGTATTCCACGGCTTGCATGTTTGTCAGTTTATTCAAATGAACTTCAGGTCTTTCCAAAATATTTCTGTCAGATTAAGTTTGACTTGGAAACAAGCTCGTTCCAAATAATTTTACTTATACATAGAATGAGTTGTGTGCTTCGTTCTTGCAGCCTTGCTGTGCACCACTGCTGTTCTATGTTGTACTGATGGAGTAGCTGAGAAGAACCGGAGAAAATTCAGGCCTTACTATTGGATTGATCACTGTTAGCCAACGACTAACCTGAGAATGGCAACAATGCTCCTGAATTTCACTGTGATCCTAGCAGCGTGAATCTCATGTGACATTTATCCACACGAATCACTCATTCAGGTGTGCCTGTGGAATGTAGACTTACTGATCGCGCAGCGTCTCATGTCTGGTCCTAGCTCCATGCCGTCAGGACAGGCGCAGGTGTACTTGGGGGAGTGGTCTGTGATCTGAGGCGCCTTCAGGCAGAGGTACTCGCAGCCACCATTAGGCAGTGTGCCCATATTACAGGTATCAGGACCTTTGGGAACACAGGCAGAAATGTAAAAATATTAAAAAAGACTTTTGGCAACACATTTATCTCTTGGTAAACAATAAAACCCCAAATGTTTTATTAACGATCTGTACTGGAAAAGGAAAAAAAAAAAAACTTGCACAAAGCCCAAATCTCAGCAGCCCAAATTTAATTCAAATTAGAACAAAGAAAATATATCAAAGGTTTAAAATTACAGAATGTACAATTGTAACATAAAAATAAGGCCACTTTGAATTTGATGGCAATAACTAGTCTTAAAAAAAGTTGGGACACGGGTAAGAAAAGGTTGCAAAAGTAAGTGCTAATGAAAAAGAACCAGCTGGAGAAACATTTTGCAACTAATTATGTTAACTGGAAACATGTCAGTAACACGACTGGGAATAATCATCTTATATTATATCATCTCGCAGATGCTGAGGTTCATCAATCTGCAGAAAAAAACACATGAAAAACTGGATGAACCTAAGAAAAAGAAAAACCAGCATCAAATTTGTAGGCGCCGGTATCTCACCAGTAAAAAGTTTCTGCTGCCATCAAACTATTAACTAGTTTGATGCTAGATTTAGAAAATCTAATCTTTATTCCACACACTTCCTCTTGCTGACTTTAGAGATGCGTAGGTGAATGCAGGAGAGTCTCAACTGCTTTTAATCTCTGTAACCCAAATAAAAAATTTACATGTAGTTTCTTAAGCATAGTTGCAGACTCATGGAAAAACACTGCAGTTTTGTGTCATGTGGGGAAGCGCGAGAATTAGGTCAGGTCGCAATCTTTCCTGATTTCTTATGTAGCTTTAGAGAGCAGCACGCCATCAGCTGTCAGGAAAAGCAGCAATATCACTTGCTACACAGAGTGAGATTTTAATAAGCTGGGAATACATTTATACTTGATGTACAGTATCTCAGCATAATGACTATGTAATGAGAACAGCTGTCTAAGTTCTCAAAGCTCCAAATGTGGTAAAAGGTTTGGAAGGAGTCATCAAACTGGGGAGGATGGGAAAAAAAGGTTAAGGAAGAGTGTAGGAAGGAAAGAAGAAAACAGAGGAGGAGAGAGAGGGAGGCAACAGAAAAGTGAACGAAAATGATGAGGATGAAGAAGGAAAAAAAGAAGGGCCGACAAAATTATGTTGTTTTTAAGCCATAAAAGCGTCACTTTCTCCTCCTGCGCTGCCTCTCTTTGGTCTCCAACTAAGAAGAGTGAACTTAGGCTTCAAAGACCCACTGAGCGCACACAAAATTAATAATAAAACACACACAACTTGGGAGGGATCGGACGAAAGCCTCTTTTAAGGAAGTGTGTCGGTAAACATGAAAGACATCTGAGCGTCTCGAAATATGTGGAGACGCGCAGTACTGTACCAAACCACACTTACAGATAATATTCCTCACTGGGGTTTTCCTTCGGCGCAGTACACTAACAAATAAGAAATGATACAAAATGCAAGAGGAACAAAGAGAAATTGGTAAACGACAGGGCAGAGAGGAGTCTGAACTCACCAAGCGTTGCAGTCGAGGTCACATTTTATCAAATACTTTGCTTATCAATGCTACTCGGTACACCTTCACTTAGCCTTGCAGTGTTTTGTCTTGCTTTTGTTGGCATTTGGGAGAAAACATTTTCCAATTCTGTGATTTCTTTTTTTAACCAGGACTCTTGATTTATTAATGAGGGAATGCAATTAGCTGCCTACTGGCACACAGACAAGATTGCTTCTGAGCGCTCAGTGAGTGAGGAGAGAAAACAAAGCATGAAAACACTCGCACAAACACATTTCTGGCACGCAGTGTCAAACACACCCAGGTATTCACAAGCAGAGGTGTTGACAGGCACACACGCGTGCGTGCAGTCACACACATCGAGAGTGCAAAAAAAAAAAAAAAGACAAACACATCGTTTTGACGTGCCTGTCACATCCACCGGTCTAATCACACTCATCAGATTATCTGTTTATTGTTTCAGACCGTTTCACTAAGTGGATCCTCGTGTCTACGTGCTGATAATGCAAGGCTTTATACTCAGGTAGGAGGTTAGATTTTGTGTATCCTGTGTGCACATACGCCCCAAAATCCTGCTCATTATACCGAACAAGATCATGCACGCTAACGAGTGGCAAACAGCACCTAGACAGAGACTGGACAGTATGACAGACTGAAAACTAAACGGACATTTTGACTTATTTGAGAAGGTAATCTGGGACAGCCCCACTTAGATCACCTGTGCTAAGCTTCTATGCGTTTCTTTTTCTTACCCTTGGGCTGCCTCTGTTCATGAAACACCACCAGGTCCAGGGGGTTGTTAAGGTCCTCTGCGACCTTGGCCACATCGTGTCCCGTCAGTCGGTTGGCGCTGTATATCGCTTCATCTTCCAAGTCTGTCCAATACACGCGATCCTGGGTTAAAATAAAGGAAAGTCAGCTTAAATACACAAATAAATAAAAAGCCCTAAACCAGCCTTGATGATTAACGATCAACCTATTTAAAAAAAAGAATAAATGAAAGATAACTCAGCTAATGCCACAGATACTATTATGAAGCCACATGCATGTTGCAGATCCAGAACTGCTTGCTCTGTGCCACTTGAGATCGGACACTTTCCTAATCAAATGGCAGTGATGACGATATATATTTCATATTTTAGTAACAGAACACAGTCCAGTGATTCTGTAATTCAGAACCGTGAGACCTCAACTATGGAGCAACCATGCTGCAAATGAGCATAATCTGCATACAACTTTAGAATAAATGGCTTTTCATAAACACCATTTGTCTCTGCTTAGAAGCTGTGCACTGATATTCATTGTAGTTACCGTTAATTTAAGAAAAAAGGAAGAAAAAAAGAGTCTGCAGCAAAGAAATGTCCTCATCCCAACAATGGCTATTTGATTAAATTTACGATTACATCTGAGGATGTGTTGTGGTTTACTTGAATAGAGAGGTGTTTTATATCCAAGGTAACTGGTTAATTTTTCAAAAATGCAATAAAAAACCCCCCAAAACATGCCATTCAGCCCCCATTCTACCATCTTTACCCTCCAGCACTCCAGGTATTTAAGATTATAGCCAGTCTCTCTCTTCTCTGGTAAAAAATAATCAGCCCCAAATAAACTTAAAAACAGAGTCACATTACTCCAATTTGCCAGAGAAGAAAGCCCAGGTGGCACTCTTTGCTAATTTCTATTTTTAACCACCCTAATTATAACAGCTACTTAACAAATGCAAGGACACAGAGGAGGCGTGGCATCTTGTGGAGACGGTTTAGTTAAAATAAGCCACCTACTCTGTGCTCGGTGGGTGAAAAGGGGAGCAGTGTTTACTTTAAAAAACCCAAGAAAACAGTAAAAACACAGTTTTAAGTCTGTAAGGAAGTTGCATGCTTGATAAGAAAAAAAAAAGCCCCGGTGTTTTATTGGAAAAACGTCTGTACCTTTGACTCTCTGTTTAAGCTTTGTGCCAAAGCAGAAGGTAGTGACTGCTTTGGCGGAGCGTACGGTGTCTTTGTAGTCCTAGCTCAGCTTCCTTCTCAATTTCCCTTCCGCTCTTTCACACCTGCTCATTATTCTCTTTAATGATACTACACGATATAATCGCACAAGTGCTCACGGCACTTGGTTTCCACAGCAACCCAGACGGCTTTGTCTTTGCGAGCACACATCAATTAAGAAAGAACAGAAAAATGCAGCAAATGACAGCACGAGAAAACACAGACAGGCTGATATCATGGAAAGCTCGATAAAACAACGAAGAGACGATTTAGGAGGTGAGTGTGAGACGGAGAGACCAATCAGGGAGAGTGTCTGCAGGTTTTTTCGTCGTTACAGGGAGGATGTATTTTTATCATCTTTTTAAAGGCAAAGACCTGCAAGACTTGTATGGTGTGCCGGTATGTGTATGTCCGTGTGTGGGGCTTAGTCACAGCAGCCATCCATGCTTTTTGTGCCGTATTATCAGTGGACTTGACCTCTCTCTCACCTTCCCCCTTTTCCCCCCATCTTTCAGTGAGCTCTCTATCACTCAATCTCTCCCTCACTTAGGTTCTGATAACCTTTACTCATATGACAGAAGTTCTGAAACAATGAAAGACAAATATCAGCCACGCTGATAAAACACTGCTCAAATCTATTATTCCATCTCTTTTTTTTGCTTCTCTCGCTCTCTGTCTTGATTTCCACCTCAGCAGTCAGTCTCTGACATTGTTTTCCCCTTTCTACTTTCTCCACTGTCAATCTTTCCGCGCGCCGCTTGTGACCTTGAAGCTTCAAACAGCAGCACAAAAGCTGAGAAGGGCAGTGCTCTTCAATTGTAGGATCAAGGTACATCTTTTATGTTTGAAGGATAGGCCAGAAGTTATACACAAAGCGCACGCAGACTTGCTCCCATGAACACATGGCGCCACGTCACATCAGATGGAGCTGCAACTCGGTGGGAGCGAGAGCACGTCTAAATTGATGTGGAGCCATTTTTGAGTCGAGGGAAAGCAGCCCTTTATGATTTTGCTGCGATTCTATCCCAGAGGAATATGCGTCGGGGCTGTCTGACACATCTGTCTGATGTGCTTCAGGTGCCTACTGGATACCTGGATGTTATGCATGAAAACTACAAATGAAAGCTCAAACAAAGCCAACCCACTCGCCTGTTGAGGATTTGATTTGATTTTTTTTTTATGGGTTTGATCTGTATTCTTTGGCATAATTAGCCAAGTTCTGAAATAATAATGTGGGGCTTTTTCGGTAAATCATTTAATCTCCAATAAGCTGCAAAAGAGAATTTTAATCTCTCTCATGTGCACGTTACAATGTGTCTCTAGTTATGTGAGCTGACTAGTTTTCTTATTTGGGCTGTAGATGTGGACAGAGAGGGCCCGACGGACGTCTTTGTCAGGTTTTTGAAAATAAAGCTTTGATCACATGTCATTTGACTGGCCCTGTTTTCACATAGAGCCTTTAAAATTTTAATCTTTACATATTACTCCAGTTTTTATTTCTTTCAACCACCACTTCTCTTCTCAAACCCATCCCACCTTCTCTTCTATCCCCTTCCTGTCAAGAGCTTGAAAAGAGACAACATTACTCTCTGCAAGCTTCTGCGATCTACATCTCCTCGGGGCTTGGCATATAGGAAGGTCGGCACTAACTGGTAGAGTTTACATGCGTGTGTCTGTTCAGGGTTTGATACCGAGGCCCTGCATCTTTCTCTGCAGTGCTGAAAACCCGTTCGCGCATCAGCATCAAAACGAAGTCTGCAGATGACACGCTCGAGTGTAATGACTTGTAGCGTTCACTGTATCGCTCAGGAATATGAGGAGCTGGAATAAACCGTACGCCGCACATGAGTTGACAACTCATATCTCACATGCTCAGAAGAGCAGCTATATGGATGTGCATGTGAAAGAAATGGATGCTTAAAAGCTGTTGGCTTGTGGTTTTTTTATGCTTGTGCATAATCAAATGTGGCTAAATGTCAGAAACATTTTCTCTGCATGCGAGAAAACATGTGAGGATGACTGATTTGGGGTTACACAGTCCCCACAACAATTCCCGTTCACAATAAGTTTCTACAGTTTTCACAAAGTTTTACATGTGATCCCTCAGGTCTTATTATTGTGGATTTGTCTTAACTGAAACTAACCGAACAGTGTATGAGCTAAATGTGAACATTTTACAGTTACTTTGTTTTCAACTAAAGAATAGGAGCAGTTAAATTAACTTAATTTATACTATTTAAGAATCGACTGCAACACAAGTAAGTGCACTCTTGTTAGCGTGGCTCCAATATTTGATTCACCAGTCCACTTTCTTCCACTCAGGCACTGTGGAAGAAAGTGGCACTCAGACTCTATGGGCAGAGAACAGCCACAGGTAGATCGTGCAAACTCCACACAGAAAGGCCTCAGCCTAGATTTAAACCCAAGACCAACTAAAGCGAGGCGACAGTCCTACCACAGCAACACCGTGCAACTCGTGCATGCTGTAATATTTTTTACTCTCTCTGGTTTTACCTTTAATAAAACTCAAACTTCCTGGGCATGGATGACACCAGTTTTAAATATTTTGCATGAGTGACTCTGTGGAAATGTGTTCTGCCATTCTCGACGCAGATGATTCTTTGCAGGTGCTCTTTGCTGGAGGTGTTGTTTTTCTTGCTCCACAGTCCACCTTAAAATACTCCATCTGTTCTGCTGAATTTGAGGCAGGACACACAGGCCACAGCTTTCACTTTTTTCATTCTACAAAAACTTGTGTTTGAAATTGCTATGTTTTGGCTGGAGAAAATGTTGTCCCTGCAAAGCATCTAGGAGTCTGTGTAAACTTGGGTATAGACTTGCCTTTGCTATCCATCTACAATTGTCTACAAATGGTAGATTCATTTTAAAGAGAGCGACGTAACATCAACCAAAAATACAGAAAAAACACATCACATAAAAGTTCTAAACTGATTAGTATGTAATTGAGTATTTGATCCCCAAGCAAAACATGACTTAGTTCCTGTCTTGTTGTTTCATGGAGTTGGTTTGCACACATCTCAGGAGGGATTTTGGCCAGAAACTCTCTAAAGTCTTTAGGCTTCTTGGGAACTTTTCTATAGGACTTTATTCTGTCTCTCTCCATTAAATCAGTGCATATCAGTACACTGCACTCCATATTTTCTGCACTGTGCAGTAAGTGTGCTTGTCCTGTTCAGGTCTATGCTGCAGGCTTACCTTGTATCACATCTGCAGGACGGGCACTGTGCCTTCTGTTATTGGTAGTATGCCCCATCCTGTCCCTCCTTACTGATGCTGCAAGCGTGTTTCTGTTTCTGTTCAGTAGCCTAGAACAGTAGCTCTTTTATCCTATCTTTATGAAGTATCACCTTAAGTAAGTGCCTTACTTGTTAGAGCATTTCCTTAAAGCCAGAATGATCAAAAACGTTCAGTGTTTTAGTTCAAAATTTGAACGAGGCAATTCTAAAAGTAACAAACTTTCCATTATCGGTCTGTAGGCACCGTGACATCCTCCTGTGCTGCTAAAAGTTTTTAATTTGGTCTATATCATAACCAGAGCAGAAGAAAGACCAGAAGAGCCGAGAGCTATTAATCTCCTGGGGTGAACTTTCACTGCTGCTCGAAACATCGGTTTTCTTTCTCTCTTTTGCACGCAAACACACAGACGCGCACACACTCACGCGCTCTCAGCTGGGCATGATGGATGTCCCTTCTTCCCTTTGCTTTCCCATCATCACACACAGTGTGTGCAGCAAAGAGGGGAATGGAGCAAACACTACTTACTGATCACATTTTCACCAACCACTTTCCCCACCTTCATCCTTGCTCTCTCCTCCCTCCTCCAGTTGTTTTCCACCTTCCACACCATCATCTATGCTTGATGGGCCCTAACGTACCGATTCACTCCCACCTCAATAAATACACCCAGATTAGTTTTATTGATTGATGCACTCTATTGTGACTCTACACTCGTCAGCAAGCAAACAACAATTCCTTCTCTGGATTTATCCTGCTTCTATACTTCTATAACATCTCCATTTCTTTTCAGTCAGTCAGCCATGTCCCTGCACCGACTCATCTCTCCCCCTCGAGTTCTCTCACTTCTTTTACCGCTAGTACACTCTGAAAATGTGTCTCAGTCCTCCATTTATGACGATGAACAAGCATAGTAATAAATGGCATCAAAACAGTGTACTTAAAAACTCATCCCACTGCTAAAGGTTTGCTCACTGCAAGTCTAGAAATACGCAACCATGTTGGGAATCAACAGACAAGATATGACTGTCACTTACAAGGCAGCGATAACTGAGCTGAGACCCCTTTGGTGTGTGTGTGTGTTTGCATTTATTTTGGGAGTGAAATAAGAACTTCTGGATCTTGTTTACCTTCCAGGTAAAGCCTCCCACTAACTCTATTAGGAAATAAAGAAAAAGCGTGCTGTGTATGTCCATATATACTTAAAAAGAGTTCAGCATTCTTCACATTTATTTAAGAAACTTTAAGAAAACTGATTTCAAATTAACCCCAACCCTAAAACAAAATTATATAAGACATACACTGAGAAATTTAATCTAACCAAGGACATTAACCAAGAATATGCATTCAACTCTACGCACGAACATATTTTACCAGATACTTGGTTAGATACGTCTGTTCAACTTCTTCCAACTGCCAATCACATGGGAGGAGTTCAGAGTATTTAAACATGTAGATGGGGCCAAGAAACAACTCTAACCTTGAGACAGATGGGCTACAGCAGCAGAAGACCACACAGGGTGTCAGCTAAGAACAGGAAACTGAGGCTACAGCGTACACAGGCTCACCAAAATTGGACAACACAAGATTAGAATAATGATCCCCGATCTAATGAGTCTTAATTTCTGCTGCTACATTTGGATTGTAAAGTCAGAATTTGGCATAAATAAAATGAAAGCAAGAATCCATCCCATCTTATATCAACAGTTCAGGCTGGTGGTGATGAAATAGTGCAGGGGAAATGTCTTGGCATTCTTTGGTCCCTACCCTCTACTAACCTATGAGTATTGTTGGTGACCATATCCATCCCTTTACGACCACAGTGTACTCATCTTCTGATGGCTGCTTCCAGCAGCATAATTCTCCATACCATGCCACTCAAATAATCTCAAACTGGTTTCTTGAACATGACAGGGAGTTCACCATACAAAGATGGCTTCCACGGTCACCAGACCAAAAGAGGACCTTTGGGATGTGGTAGCACAAGAGATTCACATCTAACTGTTTGATGCCTTCATGCCAATATGGACCAAAATCATAGGAATGTTTCCAGCTCCAACCCTTAGTGGCAAGGTGTACCTAATAAACTGTTCAGCATATATTCCAATAGGTATACAGCTAGAGCAGAAAATATATCCCTGTATGATGATATAGTCTAATGATGAATTATTACATTAGCATAAACTAAAATTTGCCCAAAAAATTGGAAACAAAACAAAACACTGCACACTTTCAAAAATGCATATTACAGAAACAGCTGTATGCACCAGACCAGAGCTCTGGCATTACTGCCTGGTCTGATTCTTTGCATTTGAATCTCAATTCTCAACTGCTGTACCTCAAAGACAGTGAGGGCAAAGGGATGGCCCAGGTGGTGATGCGAGGAGAGCAGCACTTTGCGGTTGTCACCATTGAAATCCACGCTGGACAGCAGGTGCAGCTTGGAGTCCACCCAGTAAAGTCGTCTGTTGGACAAGTCTGAGAACATGCAGGGAAGGGGGAGAGCGAGAGAGAACAAAATCAAGAGGGGGTAGGGGAGAAGGTGAATGGAGAGAGAGAGGTCACTCAAAGTGAAACGGCCTAGGGTGAGGGGTATATGGATGTAATGGCCCAGTAGCTACACAATCAATCTTCTTTGACATGACGACCTCAGCCCCGTACTAAGAAAACACAGATGTGATTGTAATATTGCCGCTTGACTTCTTTGCTGGAGAAAATATATGTGCCCTTGAACAGATTCATTAGTCTTGCTGGACCTATTTTAAAGACAAACTTTGCTGTTTCGCAAATCTCAAATAACTCCACATCTCAGCCACTGCTATATTATTTATATTAGGCCCAAATCATTGTTGTGTCCTTGCTACGAGCGGCAAAGTGTTGTGGTGTTTACTTTGAAATCGAAACACCACATTGAATTTAAACAGCAAAGGAAATAATCCCTGTATTACTCTTTTTTTTTTCACCAGACTCTAAGATCATACTTTTAAGAAAAACATTTAAAAAACAGAAAGCAAGAATTTAATTAGTAAATAATAATGAATTAAGCTTTTGTGTGCAATAAGCAATTCGAAATTGGTATATCACTGGAAGTATATTAAAAAAAAAGCATCCAATAAAAGCACCAAAGTAAACTGAAGGAGGAACAGAATTAACACGATTCTCGGTCCCCATTCACCTCTCCTGACTCAATCACCTGTTCGGTGGTCTCTATGAAATCAATGACCAGGGGAACACAATTCACCCTTTCTCCCACAGCCGCGTGGCGCCAAGCCTCTCATTCGCCTTATTCCAAAAAATAATTTGTTTTCATACAGATGCGGCGACACCTCAATTCCACAGAGTGTGGCGACTGTGTGCTTCTATTTCTCCTCAGGCAAGGGCAGCTGAGAGGAATTGGCTGGTGCATCGGAGGGAGTTGAAAGGGATGAGGGGAGGTATCGACAGCACAGAGCGTCTGGCTTATTAATTCAGAGCCTCATACTCACTGGCTTGATTGATGAGAGCCAGACACAAACTGAGGTATATAACAATAAGAGCTACTTGGGTTTCAGCACCCATAGACTATTTTCTTCTCTCAACTTGTGCTGTTTGTCTCTCTCTGGCTTTCCTCCATGTGTTGTTTTTTTTCTTTGTGTTGAATTCACTCGAGACACTTTTTTCTCTCTCTCTCTAAAAGCAATGTCAGCATAATAACTGTTTTTTTAAACAAAACTGCTGTCAGAGCTGATTGATTTTTCTATCTGGGCATCATCTTCTAGCTTTTCAGCCTTCTTCCGTGGGCTTTGCATGTTCAAAGATACATGTTTTTTTCCTTACCTAGAGTTATTCCATTGGGCCATTCAATGTGTTCAGACACCAAAATTTGTCTATCCACTCCATTCATCCCAGCCTTCTCAATTTTGGCCTGACCTCCCCAGTCTGACCAGTACATAAACCTGCGGGAAGATACACAAGTTAGATTAAATTGAAGCAGCAACCTCGGAGGCTGAGAAATCAAGCCAACGTGACCTGCCTGCATTCTCTCTGAGGGCCACCAGATGGCAATAGCTGTGGTTGTAAAAGTCTTACAGAAGGCTACGAGAAATGGCTTTCTGATTCTACTCATTTGTTTTGGATCATACTGAATAAAATATCAACTGAAATATTTTGTAACCATGTTACAAAATGATATAAAAAACGCACACTTGATGGCTAATAGCTGTCCATCAGAAGTCATTAGCCAATGATTGTGCGGTGAAACTGCACAAACTCAGGTTTTTTTGGCAAAAAACCTGAGTTGACAAGAAGTCAACTCAGGTTTTTTGCCAACCAAGCTGGTGATGGCAAAAGCTTCAATACAATATGGCACTTCAGAAACCAATGTGTGGCTATCTGTGGCTGAGTGCCTAGCTTTAGAGCAGGGGTGAAAAAAGTTTCTAGCTTAGTATAAAAAGTAATTTTCCACCTTTGTGACATCTTTACATTTCATCCCTTTATAGGGGCTTAAAGTATTAAGACTTAAAGTTGTGAATTATTAGTGCTGTGGAGCGTGACGCTTGGATGCAGGCGGTTGTAGCACCAACTTACGGCAAGGCTTCAACTTCCGCTACTTCAAGTCATCGAACTGGACCTTTTTGTTTCTGCGTTTGTGACCTTTTGAACTTTTAATACAATCATCTAACAAATAATATGGCTTCCTGTGTGCTCTACTTTTGGTGAGTGAAAGTTAGCATTTTATTTGTCTGTTACTTAATAACTAGCAGCCTATCTGTGTGTCTAGCTAGCATTAGCAGCTAACTTAACATACAGCTTATCACCCAAATACAGTCCAAAACCAGTGAGAGATGCCATTGTGGCCAAGTTCATCTTTATATACATGTTGTATCGTTAAGGCACGGCCAGTTCAGTGTCAGAAATGAAAGGAGTAACTTTGCTAGGACCAGAGAAGAGAGGTTAATATGCAATGTCAATTGTTCTGAAAAACTCTTAACTGACAAAATCAACTGTACTCCGTCACACGATGTTCCACAGACATCTTCTCTCATTTTCTTTGCAAAATGACTGTAGTATTAGTAAGACAGGCATTGAAAACATAAAAGGGAAAGCACTGTGCAAAACAGCAGGTACTGGAAACTTGGACCTTATCTGAATATGTGTGTCCATGATAAAACTGTGAAATCGTGGCTTCATTTGCATGTATTTCATGCTAGTCTAGCTTTGTAGAGCTGTGAAAAGACGTCTTTGGGGAGCTCAAGGCACCCGACACAAATGGAAAGAGTTAGAAAGGGAAGACAAAGTGTTACATCCCATCTCAAGAAAACTGTTAAACTGCTTAATCTAACAGATGGGCTCAGTGCTACAAATAGCCTTACTTTGGTGCAATACTTTTGGCTGACTTCTACACCCAATCTCTTTCTACTATAACAACACTGGCTTTTACAGACACACACACACAATGACAGTAGGACCTCTTACTCCCCCTCCCTCCTTCCTGCCTTTTTGCTCAACTCATTTGCAATCTTTTGCTCCTTTGTGAATCTTTTCAAAATCCTTTTACCCTAAAACTAACCCAACTCACCCTTGGTGCGGATCCACAGCGATGGCTCGTGGCTCGTTCAGCTCGGTGGTTATGAGCATTTTCCTTTTCCTGCCATCTCCCGTAGCGACAGATATGCTCTTATTGCCTGAGTCAGTCCAGTAGATGTTCTTGTGGACCCAGTCGACAGCAAGGCCCTCCGGGGAGTGGAGCGAATCGATGAGCGTCACCTGCTGTGATGAGTCACTGGCCTTGTTGATGTAAGCGCTGGTGGGCGGATGGAAAGGAAATGTATCAGTAAGTAATCTGGAAATTATGAAAGCCTAATCCATCACAGAGGTGCTGGCACGATAGATTTACTACCGTCTGGCTTCCTTTCCTTGGGAGGAATGACTTGATTGTGAGTGGCTTAGATATCTTGTTGGGAACATAGATTCGTCACTCTATTCAGGTGTGAGGGGCACCCAATCCTGACACCTTTATAACAACTTCAGCCTTCACACCAAACACAGCCTCCCAGGGAGAATGAGTCTGTCTTTTTCTATCAGCACCACATGCCTATATCTCCCCTTTAACCGAGTGTCCCTTTCTTGTCTTCAGTTTCTTTGATTTTCCTCCTCCTTCCACTTACTCTGTCAACTCTTCTATCCCCATTCTCCACTGACATCTCCTTTACTGGTGAAAATTGTTAAAACTTAATAGATTACTGCCTCGACAATAATGAATGCAAGAGCAAGATGGAAGAAAAAATGCTTGATAAAAGGTTGGGACAAGCAATGTCCTAAGTTGCACTGTGCCTTCACATTTTAGCAACGCCTACAGGAGTCAGAGGAGACGGGAGGTGCATCTTAACTAAAGAAGAAGGTTGACTGGTAGTTAGAGCGAGGGATGAGGTGGAGATGCTCATTGTTACATTTTGCCAACCCAAATATCTCCATCTTTACAGTCAGGTGAGTGTGGGATGTTATTGTGTGAGTGTGATAGATAATCTATGGGTTCTCAAGAGTGCCTCAGGGTTTGTAACATGGATCCAACACCACACTGTTTCACCCTCGAGGTTAAATTAAAACGGCTCAAGCATTGTGGACATGAAGGAAAAAGGAAACCCATCGTGTTATTGATGCAGCATGCATCTACTGAACTCCATTGAAATTGAAAACGCCAGAACAAAAATTACATTTGACACAAATTCAATTTGAAACAATTTTCTTTTACATTACATTCTGTTCTTTGATACTGAGTAATCGCGAGTTCCACTAAAACATTTTCTGTTTAATATCTTGTTCAATTTCTCCAATATTTAATTTTTACGAACACAGCGGATATAAAAATTCAACACGTCAGGTTTTCATGATGTATAAAAATGAAGAAAATGAGATCAAGGTAAACAATTTAAGAAAATCATTTCCATCTTTAAAGTTTAACCTGCACAATTCACAGTCACTCTTCAATTCTATATGGGTGGGGGACAATCACTGAAAAACTTACAATTACCTGGCTGCACAAATGTGCACAGCCTTAGACTAAAATACTGTTAAAGAACTGAAGAAGCTTCTCGGATGAGAGGTGAAACATCTTCAAGTAACTTAAAGAAGTCCAGATGCTTTTCTTTGCAAGCTCCTTTGACTATGATGACCTGGATGACTGAGAACCTTCACAGACATACTGTTAAAGAACTTTTTTGATTTTACTACACCGTTCAGTGTTTTTGGCTAGGAGTTTGCCGCAGCATTGTGTCTCTTGATTTGGCAATACTTAACAGTCTTCTTTGCAAAAGTGCCACAAATCATCGTCAGGTCACCCCACAGGTTTTGATTTGGATTCAGGTCTAAGTCTTTCCAAAACTTTAATCATCTGTTGAAGACATTCTTTTGTAGAATTGGATGATTTGGGTCATTGTTGTGCTAAAGGGTGAAATTCCTCATCATTTTCGTCTAGCAGCCGCTTTAAGTTTTTGTGCCAAATTGGTATCAGTATTGGAACTGTTCATATTTCCGTCCATTTTGAGTAAGACACAATGTATTTTATGGTATATTTAAAAGCTTGGAAATTCTTGTGTACCCTTCTCCTGACTGATACCTTTAAATCATGAGATCTCTTTAACGTTTTATAAGCTCTTTCTGGACCATGGCTTTTAATTTATGTATGTCACATTAAAAATGGACAAAGTTCTGAAGTCATCTTTCTTGGGCTCATATTTTCTTAACATCACAAATCCCGATATTTTGACAGTGCTATGAAGATTTTTATATCCACTTTATATTCTTTTACTCACTTCTAATTTCACTATGTCCTTAATTTGAGTTAGAAAATCTTCACATAGACTTGGGTTGAACAGGTTGGTGGGCTGAACAGAGGCTTCAGGCACAGTGAAGAATAAGACAGAGACAGATGAGTCCAAGTCCACTGAGCAGATTGCATGCTTAATTGGTTGAACCATTGTTTGCAACAGACATCTCCATCATTGGGAGAAGGTAACAAGTCATCGACCCGTGGCATGCTAATCACTATGAATTAGTCTGGAAAACCAGATTATCACATTGAGGGTGAATGAGTAGTGCAGACTTTAATAAACAGCAGGAAAGCTTGATTCTGATGCTATGCACTTGGGTGCAAGTGCAGAAGATTTTGCTTTGAAAGATTAGAGAAAAGAAAACACCATCAAGGACAACGCCAAGTAGATTAAGCTGTATAACTTCCCTCATTGTTTGCTACTTAAAGCAACTTTTGATATGTGAGTTTATTTACGGCATCGAAAAATAGACTTCGCTGTGAAAAATGAGTTCATTTGTCCGTTCCCTGTCACAAGCCCTTGACTGTGTTACCAAGTTTGTGTGGGAGAATGTCTGCGCGTGAATGTGTGTGTAGGGAGATGAATAATGGCAGCGATTATTGAGGCAGTGAAATTAGTGAGAGCATATGGCTCAGCTGAGATGATAGAAAGCCCCTCCCACAACCTGTCAGCCATCAGGGTGACACAAACACACACACAAATGTATGTGAAAAGCTATGATATGTGCACACACACAGACTCACACAGTGTGTGTGAAGGACAAACAGGTGCGGCTGACTCACTACCAGAAGGTGTGACAGGTTGAAGCACACAAGATGGATGGATAGAGGAGAAAGATAATGAACATGTTGGCTGAAGAATGACAAAAGTGAGTTATCTAACTTTAAGGTCCTGCGTCTATACAGTGGCTTTCATCGTTTTATATGGGCTTCCTCTGCCTTTATAGACAGAATATATACACATCATTTACAGCATTTCAATAATTGTACTAAAATATACAATTATAGATAATTTTTCTGTCGATTAAACAGATCCAGCAAAATCTAGTGGGTTAGTGACGCAGTGAGTTTTCAGTTCTGTGTAGCAGTACCTGATAGGGTTAAATAAATAATAATAATAAAATATATATATATATATAACGTGTCATTGTGTGTGCGTGCTGTATGTGTGTGTACCTGTATATTTTCTGATGATACAGATCACACCAGAACATCTTGTTGGTGGACACGTCCACATCCAGGGCCACGGCATTCTTCAGTGTAGGGACCACTTGTGTGTACTCATTCTTCAGCAGGTGAATACGACAGATTTCATGACGGTTAGTGAACAGCAGGTACGGACTCTTTCCTGTTGGAAAAGGAAAGTTGTTTAGGTTACCATCAATGAAACCACTGGACAGAGAAGTTATACAGACCAGCTCATCTGCCCTGTAACCCACTGCTGTGACTCTAAATTAGGAACCTACCAAATATGGGCCGTTTGTACTGCTTTTGCTCTTGGTATGTCACAGGGAAATATTTGTTACCCTTGCATAATACCTGTACATGAAAGCTGAACTTGTGAATCTGTACTGTTATAGGCATTTGCAGCTAGACTGCTGACTAGAACTGAAAGTATGAGCACATCACTCCAGTCCTGGCCTCTCTGCATTGGCATCGTGCCTCATTTTAGAATTCAGTTTATGGTTGTTTGATCAAGGTTCTTAATGGGCAGCCCCTAGCTTGTATTATTAGTCTTATTCATTTATATTCACCAATATTTCCCAATCTCACAGACCAACTGGTGAAGGCCTCTTACTGTACATGTCTCAAGGTCATGCCTCAAGCAAAGAGGTGACAGAGCCTTTGCAGTCGTTACTCCACAGTTTTCAAATCTACACAATCACGTGAAAGCTGAAGTTCTGATAGGACTCTATGCAGTCCTCTGAAAAACTAAGTACTCTTCATGATTCAGTAGCTTATAGAATCACCTTAGCAATAACTTGAAGCTACTGAAGAATTTTGGTTGACTGTTCACAACGTTGGTTCAGTTCATTGAGTTTTGGCAGGATGATGCATAACTCGTGTGTAGGTCTGGATGACCTTAATTGGACCTTTCCAACACCTTCATTCTTTTCTTTTTCATTCTGTTATAGATTTGCTGCAGTGTTTGACATCATTGTCTTGTAGCATGACTGAATTTGGGTAAAGCTTTAGCAGTCAGTCAGATGGCCTCATATTTGATTCTAAAATACTTTGGTATACAGCATCGTACTTGACAGTTGGTATGAAGTGTTTGTGTTGATTATGTCGTGTTTGGTTTTTGCCAAACGTGGGGCTGTGCATTATGGCCAAACATTTCCACTTTGTTCTCATCTGTCCACAGGACATGGTTCCAGAAGTCTTGTGGTTTCCTCAGATGAACTCTGTAAAGCTAAGGTGTGTTTGCCACTGTCTTTCTTAAGAGAAGAGGCTATTGCCACACTTGTTCAATCTTTTTGTGGCATCATGAACTGTCATGAACTTTGACATTTAACACCCTAACAGGGGTTATTAGAGTCTGAGATGTAGCTCTTGGGGGTTTTAAGCAATTTCTCTGGGCATTGCATGGCCTGACCTTAAGAGGAATTTATTGGGACGCCCATTCCTGGGAACATTGTGGCATTTTGTTAACACACATACACACAAAATAGGCTGTCCTAGTGTTTCCCTTTGCTATTCTTCACCAGTCTGATAACCTACATACTGTTGTGTACAAAGATACCGTGGGTAGTGCTGAGTGTTTAGCCTTATTCCCAAAAGGGAACATAATGTAAGCCAACTGTACTCTTGTTTTGCATTTGTACTATTTAGGTCCTTAAAGCATGTATTTTTGATGATGTGAACATAAATTATGTATCCAAACAACCCCTTTAAATTAATAATGTTTCCCATCTACACATAGATTTCAGAACAACATCATATTATTGAGTTTTTCACACAATTATGCACAACCGGGAAAATGATGTATGTGGTATGATTCGGTCCACATGGAAAACACACACCCCTTTTTAAAGACTATTGTTTTGGAATAAACATGCAAGTGTGGTGTCCTACTGTTGGAAAAAGTTACATTACTCTTGTTAGTGAAGTGACCCAACAAGAGCCATGCCACAGTCTATTTTAAGTACAACAGTGCATTGCTGGGTTCTCTTTTTCAGGGGCATTCAGGATGTGGCGTTCGCTGGCACATTAGTTACCTGGTAGGGGACACACTTCAGCTGACTGAAGGTGAGGATGAATTTGAATGAATGATTTGAATAATTCTAGGTAGGTGACAGCACACAGAGATACCTTAGTTTGTGAGCATGGGACTTGCTGTGACATCTATACTTTTGTTATCAAGCACTTTCAACCTAAAATACAAGAAATGTAGTCCTGGACTCTCACTACAGTGCAGCTAATAATACATCAATGTTTCTTTTAATTTAGCAGCACTGGTTTGTCCTGGATTGCCACTCCCATTACATTTTCCAGCACGTTTTTTCACGTTTGTTCTTTGTCCTAGCTGTCACGTCATCTTTATTCTCCACTGTCCACAAAAATCAAAACACTGCCACATAAAGCATTCAAACAAGACAAAGCCGGCCGGCAGCAACGTTCGAGTGTGCACAGACAGCACAAACTCCTACTTTCACACAGACTCAACCGTGCTTTGACAGATTTCCTCAACCCTGGTTTAATACAGGCCACTGCACAAGGAGAAAATATTACAGTTCTACTACTGCTAGGATCCAATCATTTTTCTCTTACTACTGGGTTTGTAATCATCAATTTCCCCTGCTGAGAGGGCGAGCGAGCGAGAAAGCGAGAGAGAGACAAAGGAACAGGCAAGCGTAAGTAAATCTGAGAAATCCAGGTAAAGTCAGGGAGAAATGATCATTAAGAGGATGTAATTAAGGAAGGACGAAGGAAAAAGCCATCAACAAAACAAGTGAAAACATGGGAAAGTGGGAAAAAGAGAGAGAAAAGTAAGAACATTTTGAAGCCTGTATAATGAGGACATGGATAACTCCGACATGTCTTTCATCAATCCCCACAGACTCACTTTTTCACGACAATATCTCTTATCCCTCATCGGTGTTGTCACAGCAATATGTCCTTCTGAAGTTTATTTTTTTTTAAAAAAGAAAAAAAGACGCTGAGTCACTGTTTTCCAAAAGGCACTACAGATGTCATCAAAAAGTGCAAGATTATCTCTTCTACAAGATACTGCAAAGCTACAGTCAGCTATCTGAACAGCAACATGGTTCCGTAAATATATTTTAATCTGCAGTGCTCGTTCAGGGCTGCTCTGCCCCATCAGCCAATTAAGATAAAGCTGCAAAAGGATAAGTGCAGCCTGGGAAACACTGTTAGATGCTGCAGGAGCACTGATTTCCAGGTGTTTATGTTGTGAGCTTCACAAAGTAAGAGGTAAATAAAAAAAGAAATAAAAAAAAAAAGACAGACAGACAGAAAGGTCAGAAATAATGGTGAGAAATTCTGCAGGCTGACAGCGATGTTTAGCTGCAGCCTTTGTGAACTGGCCAGCACTAGAAGAGGTAAATAGGATGATGGTATGTCTGGAAAAATGCACGCACATCAAGGTCAGAAGTGCTTGTTAAGACTTGTTGTTAAGACTTACAAACCGTGCTATATAATGACGAACAGATGCGACAGCGGAGAACAGAAATGAACTTCCCATCGACAGCTGTGTCAAAAGTCATTCAACTTTCCTGTCATTCGTTAACACAAAGCAGCTTACATAACACTTCGTTATTCTTGTGGTTAAAGGCCACATGTGCTCATATTTTATATATTTTATTTATATTTTATATTAAAAAAAATGTCGGTTCCTGGACTTTCATGATGAGAACACCGATGTGCTTAATAGATCAGTTAAAGTAGCAGAATAAAGATGTGTAAATTTGAACCTTAATTCTGGTTTGATTTGACCAGTTTCTTTCCAGACAAACAGAATTAAATGCTAAATAACATCATAATTGAAACCTAAAAGCACAAGACACAACTTTTGATGAGTTTTGACATTATTCAGCAACATTTTTGGTCTTGTGGCAAAATCTTCTGACAATGGGGGGAAAAAGAATTTGACCAGTCCTTTAAAACCTTTCTGAGAAGTGTGTAATCAAACTGTCAAAAAAGGTACAAATTGTTCTCAGCTCTGAGGTGAAGCCTGCAGTACACTACAGATGAGAGACATGACAAGACACTAGTGAAGGAAACAAGAGAACAGAAAAATAACACAACACTTTGGACCAAAGGCAGTTTGTAACTTTCCTCTGCATCACTGCCACAGCCTGTCATGCATTTATCGAGTGTACCTGTTATGTAGTCCCACAGCTGTTACACCCTTCGCCATTGTATTCATTTATATTTCTTTTCATTTCACAGACTTTAATTGAAGTATTTTAAAGAGGGTTTTTTTTAATACAGCCACTAAGCCTGTGTTAATTAGTACGAAGTTAATTTTATTGTTACAACTTAGATTTGCTAATTGTAGTGACCAAGTGACAACCTCTGGAGGATAAAATATCAAATTCAATTCAGTTTTATTTATAGCTCCAAATCTCAACAGCAGTCACCTCATTGTGCTTTATATTTTAAGGTAAAGACCCGACAATAATACAGAGAAAACCCCAACAATCGATGTTGCCAAGTTCTTTGAACAAGCACTCGGCGACAGTGGGAAAGAACAACCTCCGGCAGAACCAGGGAGGGAAAGCCGTCTGCCATGACTGGCCTAATTTGCAAGTATGCACGCATGTATGGTTCACCCCGTCAGTGTGTACATCTTGCTTTGCTGCCATTAGCTAAAAACGTGATTATCTGGTCAATTTCCTGGATTCTGCCATATAATGCTCACACACACAGAGCTGAGAAGTCACATCATAACTCCAGCCTGAGATGTTACTTTGAATTAGCACTGCTGCTGTAACACTTGTGTATTACTCTGAAATGAATCTGCAGAGACAGAAAGCGCATTCTAGGATTATAAATGAAACACAGTTACTGTACACCAAACCCATCGTAGCGTGTTCACAATTACCTACACAGACTCAACTCACAGCAACAGCATATCTAAAAATGGACTTGTATGCAACTTTAATAACCTTCAGATGATATGAGTATGACAGCTTCTGAACTTCAATATGTGCACATGATATTGGCACCGGGTTCGTTTCCTATCTCATCGCAGAATGTGACATTCCTCCTAAGCAGTCAGTCGGAGGGGAATTGCATTTGTGTAGAAATCATGACGTGACTCCTCAAAATAACTACTTATGCGCTGTGTACATGTACGGTGATTTCTGTTGCTGCGCACGTGCGAGTCTAGAAATGAGTTCATAAGCAAAATGCAGCTTCATTAAATCCAAATTACCTCAGCTTCACAAAATAGGCATCCCTGTATTTATGGTCCCAACCCGATTTCTTCCTCTGAATAAACAATCCTCAACTTAAACAGGAATCCATCCAGTCACATTTCAGACTTCTTTTTTTGTCTCATTTGGCTATGCTATGTAATGATGAACAGTATGTATACACGAGCAGAGAAATAAGTCATATACCACGTAAGTATCCATCTCATTTCTCTTCTGCTTCTCCATGCTGCCATCTTATAAATGGCCTGGCCTCCAATAAGGACTGTTTGCTCTACCTAACAGTAATAAAGATTCCCACACAGAAACACAAAGCAATCAATGCTGTTTTTTATGCCACTTAGGTTAGAAGTGAAGGTCTGTTTTCTGCTTTAAGCACTCTCATTACCAGACCAGTTTACCCTGTAATGACTTAACCTCAGACCGTAATTACTAATAACACTCTTTTCTCTCTTGCCGAAAAGTAATTTGCTGTGTAAGTCAATCAGTTAAAAGTTCCATTCTCAATGTATGTAAATAGAGAGTAGAAAGGAATTAACATCACCAGAACATAAGGTAATTTCTAGCCTAGAAATATAATGTATATATATTTTAAATCGTTAGCACATGTAGCAAGATAGCAGGTACCTATCCGTAAAAGTTTAAATTGAAAACTAAAATTGCATATTTAGAAGTTTGTTTTTTTCGTAAAAACAATCCCTTAATGTCTTCATATGGCTCAGATGTACGGTGGTGCCTCTGAGAGGCAAAACGGACTGCAACTTAAGAAAACACCAGCAATAAGAAAAACGCTGCAAAGGCACACAAAACACAACAGAAATAGGAAAATAGAAAAAAGAAATAGGAAACATGAAAACAAAAATAGGAAAAAGCTGATTTCCAAAAGCACAAGAGAAGTGTTTCTGGGGAGGCAATAACACGACGGACCAGTTGCAGGAACCAAAATATGCTAAGAACTGCGCTGGGAGACAGAAGTGGAGGATCTATTGGTTTTGTGAGGAAAGAAAAGATGAGAGGTAAGTGTGTTAGTCTAACTATTAGCCTAAAAATCCGTCATCAGTATTATATGAATCATGATAAAACACCCCCACCATGTTTTGGGTTCCTGCAACTGGTCCGTCGGGTTATTGTCTCCCCAGAAACACTTCCCTTGTGTTTTTCCTATTTCCGTTGTGTTTTGTGTGCTTTTGCAGCGTTTTTCTTACTGCTGGTGTTTTCTTAAGTTGTAGTCCGTTTGACTCTCAGGGCCACCGTACAGATGCAACTTTGCATGTTCACTTCTTTTAATATTCATGCATATATAAGAGATGCATACTAGCCCCCACGTCTGCTTCTGTGTCTCTACTCTAAACAAGTTGCAATATTGGACTAATTCAGTCATGCCTCAGCCATCCGTGTTTGAGCTGTTAACTGGTTTTGGAAAATAGGAAGAAGAAGAAAAGTGAACTTTACAGTGGCAACATAGGCAACATGTTGTTCTGGTTTGTTCAGTCGGGCTAGTCACCTACTGTGTTGCCTGCTTATTTCACCGATATGTCTTCGAACACAGAAACAACACATCGTAGGGACATGCTAATAAGGTTAAAACTTGAAAGCATGCACTGTTAACGCATTCTAGACCAGGGGTCCGCAACTCCAGGCCTCGAGGGCCGGTGTCCTGCAGGACTACATGTGTCCTTAGTCAATTACAGCTGATTCAATTTGCTAAATGACCTCCTCGACATGTCTTGAAGTTCTCCAGAGGTCTGGTTATGAACTAACCATTTAATTCAGGTGTGCTGACCCAGGGTGATATCTAAAACCTGCAGGACAACAGCACTTGAGGCCTGGAGTTGCTTACCCCTGTTCTAGACCGTCTGTTTCCTGTACTTTGTAAAGTAAAATATATAGAAACATTATCTGCAGATACTTAAAGGCTTGGTAACCACAGGATTGTTATCTTTAATGTCAGCTCTAACAGACTGAAAACTGTGCGAACTGATTAGAAGAACCCAAATTGTGCTTTCAAACAAGTCTCATGTATACCTAACGGGCTCAAGTACAGTTGTCTTTTGAAAAGCATTAAGGACGACTTCTTTTCAGTTGCAAACTTGCCAAGTGCAGCTTAGAGGACAAGATTTTATTTTCATTCAAACAGCTGTTCAGTGTATTTGCTCTAGCCAACAATGGGTACCCTGCCTGTGTCCTGCAGTGAGTGGGCAGACCTTTCCCCCAAATAACACCCTTCTCTTAACACTCTGGGGAGAGCAAAAGCAGCTGGCTGCAAACTTTCATTAGTGAGAGCTGCAGAAAAAAGACGGCAAATATTTATCTTTGCACAGATTGCTGTGCAAGAACTGCATACAAAGCAATACTCTCCTTTCACGGAGTCCCACTGTGTGAGAACTGCGTAGGATGTGACTGGGTAGTCGGCGCTAGAGTCGGAGCGCCGTTGCTGAATATGTGAGAGTTGGTTTCTATGTGTGATTCCTCATATGTATGTGCGGCTGTATTTTGGTGGGAGCTTCCATCAGTGACAGTGTGTGTATTCACTTCCAAAAATGTGTGTGTGATAAATGCCCTACCTACGGCTTTGCAGGTCTTAGAGGCAGGGTCCATCTCATAACCTTCATAGCACTCGCACTTGTAATCCCCTTTGTAGTTGATGCAGATCTGACTGCAGGCATCTGGGTTCTCACATTCGTCTATGTCTGCAGAGAGAAACATGGCACAAAGACATAATGATCAAACAACATAACTATAGACACACACAGTCCTATTTGTCTGGAGACTGAGACATAAAAGAGCTAATATTTTCTGTTTATAGCATGTAAACAACTTTTCTCAGCAGGATCCTCACTTCAAAAAAAAGAGATTCTTATTCTTTTAGCTTAATTTCTAGGATTTACGTCTTTGAGCTTCAACAGAAAGAAGGAGATCTTTTGTTGAGAAATTTGAATGTTGTAACACTAATATTTTTGAGAAACAGACTAAAACTGCTTTAACTGGATAATAGAAATGATGTTAAACACATTTGTGTATGGAAACAGCTTAAACCAAATAAATTAGCAAAAATGGAAAATCTGACATTTCTGAAAGCATTCAGGGTCATATTTAAAGCTACAGGTCAAGGTCCTCCAAGGTCAGCGTAATCAGAATCTGGGGACAAAGGGGATGAACCTCCCAATACTGGAGGCAAGATCACTGAAGTAGTTAAACAACTCCATGGTGGAAGGTCCCCAGGGTGGATGAGACTGGACTCGAGTTTGTAAGCCTCTGGATGTTCTGAACTGTCTCAACTGACATACCTCTGCAAAATTGGATAGAACTTGGGGAGAGTGCCTCTAGACTGCCCTCTAGGATGGTGGTTCCCCTCTTCAAGAAAGGGCACCAGAGGGTATGTTACAACTTCAGGGGGATCCGATTTTCTCAGCCTACCTATGATGGTCTGTGCTGGGATACTGGAGAGGAGAGTCCATCCAGTAGTCATCCCCTAACTTAAGGAGAAACAATGCAGCTTTTGTCCTGGTTGTGGAACACGGGACAAGCTCTGCATCCCATTAAGCATATTTAAGGGGACTTGGGATTTTGCTCAACTATTGTCTTATTAGGCCTGTTGCCTTGACTTCTCATCTGATGAAGAACATGGAAAGGCTCATCCTGCACCACCTTCGCCCACTGGTGGGCTCAGTGTTGGACCCCCTGCAGTTCGCCTACCGTTCTGGAATTGGGGTGGATGACTCTACCTGGTACACCGATCCCTCTCTCACTTAGAGCAGGCGGGGAGCACTGTGAGGATCATGTTTTTTGACTTCTCCAGTGCTTTCAACACCATCCAACCCGCACTACTGAGAGGGAAGCTGGAGGGAGCCGGAGTAGGCAAACAGCTGACTGCATGGACCATCGACTACCTTACCAACAGACCACAGTATGTGAGGCTCCATGAGTGTGTGTCCGAGGTGGCAATCTGCAGCACGGGGGCACCACAGAGCACGATTCTCTCACCTTTCCTGTTCAGCCTTTACACTTCAGACTTCTGTTATAATTCGGACGATTGCCAGATACAGAAGTTCTCAGATGATACAGCCATCATTGGATGCGTATCAGACGGGAATGATCAGGAATACAGGGGGGTCATCAGTGACTTTGTTGGCTGGTGTGAGACCAACGTACTCCAAATCAATGCCGGCAAGACAAAGGAGATGATCATAGACTTCAGGAGGAAGTCACCCCCTACAACACCGGTGAACATCCAAGGGAAAGACATTGAGATAGTGGACTCTTATAAGTACCTGGGTGTTCACCTCAACAATAAACTGGACTGGACTACAAATACAGATGTCCTGTATAAAAAGGGCCAGAGTCGACTCCACCTGCTGAGGAGACTGAGGTCCTTCAGAGTCTGCAGGACTCTGTTAAGGACATTCTATGACACTGTGGTAGCATCTGCCCTTTTCTATGCA
The DNA here is from genome assembly GCF_963576455.1 of Neolamprologus multifasciatus. Taxonomy (NCBI): domain Eukaryota; kingdom Metazoa; phylum Chordata; class Actinopteri; order Cichliformes; family Cichlidae; genus Neolamprologus; species Neolamprologus multifasciatus. The sequence continues at coordinate 6,583,765 of NC_140455.1, forward strand.
GTGGTCTGCTGGGGGAGTGGATGCACGGACAGGGACAGGAGCAGGATTGACAAACTGGTGCGGAGGTCTAGCTCCGTGCTGGGATGTCCCCTGGAGTCTGTGGAGGTGGTTGGTGAGGGGAGGATGTTAGTAAAGCTGACATCCATCATGAACAACCCACGTCACCCACTGCATGAGTATGTGAGTGGGCTGAGCAGCTCCTTTAGTCAGAGACTGAAACGCCCTCGCTGCAGGAAGGAGCGCTTTCGCAGATCATTCATCCCAACAGCAGTTAGACTCTATAACTCCTCAATCACGATGTCATAAGTCACTGGACACTGTGAACATCCACGGTCACCACTTCATGCATAATGGACCTTCCATGTGTACGGACACGTGCAGGTATATATGTCTGTATATGTATACATATGTATATTTAGTGTGTACATGTGTGTGTGTACATGTCTATAAATAGGAATAGTAGTGGTACAATAGCTATATCAAGCTATAGAGTTTATGTCTTCCATATTTCCAACTATATCCATAATCACATACTGTGTATGCTTCCATTGTATATAGTGTATTATCTTACTTTTTTCATTGATTGTACTTATTTGTATTTTTGTATTTCCTTCTGATATCTGTACCTGAGCTGAGGTGACGCAAAAATTTCCCCGTTGTGGGATCAATAAAGTCTTATCTTATTAACTTAGAGAGGGCATTCAATGGCATTGCGGACCCATTAGGTAATCAGTGAAAATGTAATTAGTACTGAATAGGGAGTAGCAGTTTTTGTGAACTGATGTTTTGTTGTTTTGTTCTTCTGTACATAATTTATCTGTTTTTTATGGTGGAACACTTTCTGATCATCAGCATCCCAACATTTTACAAATGCCTCATCTTACATTCTGGACCTGACAACCTCGCTAAGGAGACTGGTTGTTAAAATAACTTATTCATGCTCCCAAATCCAGAATGTCTGCATGTAATTAATAAGTTGCAACATGCATAAAAGACAAGCTTTAGATGAGGCAGTTTACTCCAGAGTGCTAACCCCATTTTTTGCATTTAAGTTAGTTATCATACTAGATTTTTGTCTCAACCGGGTGAAGCAAATGCAACTAATCTTAAACAGCAGTGTTTAATGAATCATGTTAATGTTTTCCTTAGACCTGAAAATGGCCATAGTTAAAAGTACCCTTGAACAAAACAACCACAGATAAAGTTCAGCTGATTAATGTCACTGCCCTTTGGTTGTGCTTCTCTGGACCAAGACATGAGGAGCTCTGCTGCGCTTTTTTTTCTCTTTACCTCCACACGTCTTTTTATCCAGGAGTTTGTAGCCAGAGGGGCAGTCACACTCATAACCAATTCTCTGGTCCTTGCAGATGTGGGAGCAGCCACCGTTGTTGTCTGCACACTCATTCAGGCCTGCAGAGACAGTGGCAACAGAGGAAAGGGCAGGGATGGCAGAGAGGAAACAGTGAAAAATAAAACAAAGAGTTGAGTATTGTTCCAATAAATTCCAGCAGGTTTTTAGACAGAATAACTTTGGCAACACAAGAACAAGACGGACAGGAAGACAATCCCACAGGTTGGTCTGTATGGACAGTTTTAATCATCCTGCCAGTAAAGATATTTTTGTTCTGTCTGTATACATCAACAATTCAAGTTTGTGTGTGATTCTTGTGTGCTCTACTAGTCTTAGCTAATAGTTCCTGGAACAGATCCATTTTCCAATAGGAACCTTTGCTTATCCCAGGTGCTACTGCACTATATTGCCTATTGTAACACAAGCACGTGCTCTCCTTCATCCTCTCATCCAATTCTCCCCATTTCCTCTGTTTTTTTTTTCCGTTTAACAGAACATATTGGACTGAGTCATCCTTCCTTTCCCTTTTGTATCAGTTTCTGTGCCTCCATTTATCCCTTTTGTCTTTCAACTACCCTCCAGGGAGTGAAGTGGGATCTCTGCAGAAAGCTAAAGCTGGTACTTCATTACCGGTTTACATTAAAGATTTAAGCTTCAAGGCTACAGGTACTGCTGTGAGACTAAGACACTACTAGAGATAGAAAAAGAAAGACAGCAAGACATTAAGGGAGACTCACAGGAAGAGGAAAAGAGTAGTATGGACTTTCACAGATTTGCATTTAATCAAAATTAGACCGGAACAGCAACTGAGTATCAGCCTTATTTTAAACTAAAATAAGGTGAAAACATGAAAACCTGCTTAAAGCAGTTTAAGCAGGTTTTAGCAGAAGCACTAGAAAACAAAAAACAAAGTATGTGGACACTCATATCCATATTTCCATTCCCTTGTAATGTTGTATAGTTTGTACTGAGGTTTAGTTAATAGTTTAGGAAAATCACATAAACTATAATGACTATAGCATTGGTAAAACATGCAGGTGGCTGTCAGGAGGTCTTTTTCAGATACCAATAAACTCTTTCTAACATCTCAATTCTAGCGCCAGACAGACACTGAACTGTATGAGATGATGTCTGCAGCAATGTTGGAGTAAAATTCTTATATTTCTGTGTCTATACACATCAATTTATGGATCAATTTGTGGATCGATGTACATAGACACACATATACACAGAATGAGTGAGTGAAACTCAGAGTTTTACTAAATACCAAAAATAATACGGCAATGTCATTCACAAATAAGCTAAAGCTATATTACTGCTAATAAGTGATATTACTGTGTAGGCTCGGCTTAACTCAGCGCCATCTTCTTGGCTGTGATGTGTGCTAACTTCCAGTTCACAGATCATCATATTTAATTCTTATCATACGTTTACATGGGAATCATGGCAGATTCTTCTCTCACCCTAACTGGCAGATGGCCGCCCCTCTCTGAGCCAGGTTCTGCCGGAGGTTTCTTCCAGTTTTCCTTCCCACTGTCGCCAAAGTGCTTGCTCATAAGGGGTCATGTGATTGTTGGGTTTTTATCTGTATGTATTATTGTAGGGTCTACCTTACAATATAAAGTGCCTTGAATCGACTGTTGCTGTGATTTTGCACCGTAAAAATAAAATCGAATTGAATATATCCATCAGCTGTGAGGTTAGAGGAGGATGCAAAGGCAATGCGCACACATATAATTTTATACTGACACGATGCATGCCAGGCCACTCAACTTCAGAGAGGCTATGGGTCAAGTGCAGCGTCTCTTAATAACCTCAGACACTTTAACGTGTACATAAAGTAAAATCTCAGGCTTCAATTCCCTTTGTTTCATTAATTTGATACGATTCTATTAATAAGTATACTTTTCTCAGCTGCTTACATCTGATTGCAGATGAACTGCACTGCTTGTGCTGTCAAATGTGTGACCAAAGCTGAGGAAGCACTAATTATCTGTGCTGTTTGGATAATCTCTGTGGCTCTTTATGGGTAACGTAGTCGTGTCACGCTCTCTCGGCTAAGATAGCACCGGAGGGCAGAGTCGTTTGGGTTTTTCATCATAACAAGGTAGTTGAGAAATATCCTGATTTACTCAGCTTTGATCAAATGAATCTCCTTTACATAGAGAAGAGTGACCACCCACATTTGAACAAGCTAATGATCCCTGGTAGAGTGTGTGTGTCAGTGTTCTCACATTAACGTGTGTGTGTGTGTGTAAAGAAACACGAAGAATCTTACCACACTCCTTCACAGGTTCATCTGACCAGTCCTTGCAGTCTTTCACGTTATCGCACACCTTGCTGCTGTCGATACACTCCCCGTTCTTACAGCGGAACTTCTTGGGCCCGTCGCATTTTGTAACTGTAGTGAAGACATCAGATGACTTAAAAGGTTAGACTCTTAGCAAGTGTTTTAATCAGATTGCGCACCAAATTAGTGTTTGGCAACACAATAATTCAACCCTACTGTGAAGAAAGCCTCTAGCGCGTCAGTTTTGTAGAGTACACGATTCTAATGCAGATACAGTAAATGTCAGCAAAGCAATGCTGTCGATGTTTCTTGTGGTCTGTGGAGATAATTAGCCCAAAGGTTGACTGTTTTGACTCTCAGTGAGAAGCATTAGGCAAAGCTTGATCAATAAATTGCTTAGTTCTATAAATAAGACAAGCTACAGGGAGTTAAGTGCGAGGTTAACAAATGTTTGTCGCTATTCTAATTAGGGAAGCTTACTGAGAAAGACATATATGTATGGTAACTAATAGTAAACACAAGCTCAAAAAAAGAGAAAGGCTTCATGGAAAATATATGCATTATATGGTTTGAACTACAGATGAGCCAGAGGCAGCTGAGCTCCCATCAAAGAGGCCCTTTAACTCTAAATAAAATGTAGAAGAGTAGCAGATGTGACGTCCAGTGCCTATTAAATGCACGAAGCAACTCAGCTGCTACATATATGTTCTGTGCAAGTTATACGCAGCTGAGTTGTTACAGTAAATAAAAATATCGCTGTAGCTTCTTTGCAATTCTTTGAATCATCACCTCCATCTTCGACCACTCAGGAGATTTAAGTGGAGGGAACACAGGGGAGATTTAAGGCAGTGGAGATTCACAGCCTCTTATCCTCCCATGCCTCTAAGCCTATCTTTTGGTGGACATTTTTCTGATTAAAATTTCTCATGGGGCCGAACTCACCAGAGAGGCTACTCTTCGTTATAGCTCCTGTGAAGCTAGTTCAAAGTATTAAAGTTGTAATTGGCCACTTTTTTTTTGAGTAAATGAAGTTTAAGAAAGGAGGCAGAAGCGAGAAGCAGAAGGCCTGAAAACATAAACTGAAACTTTAAATAAAATCTGGAATTTTGACTCCGCATTTAGAAGAAAAGCCAACATTATTGGGAGGAAAACAAAATAGAACAATATGTTCTTCTAATAATAATCGGGATGTTTGCTCGTTTCATGGCCGTCCTCCTTCTCCGTACTCGCGAGACGCTTACCGTTGACACAACCTGCTTCATCACTGTAGTCCGGACAGTCATGAACTTTATTACACTGCTTGGTGCCGTGAATACAGGAGCCATCGCCACACTGGAACTCATCAGGTCTGCACGTAAGCAGTGCTGAGGAACACAAAACACACAGAGTTAAGAATTAGCTGAGTATTCCCATTAGTCTAATCCATGAAAAGACAATGATAAAGTTCCACAATGAAAATTTAGAGCATTTTAAATTGTTCACAAAGTCAAATTCAGCCCTTTTCCTCTCACATTGCATTCCAGTATTCAGCTCTAATCTATCATACGCACCTCTTGATAGGGCATAAATCCTCATAAACTGCTATACTGAAAAGAAAAGCATTCATGTATTCATCCAGCATCTGAAGCAAACCCACATCTAGTGACCTATTGAGAAGGTGTGTGCGTGTAAATGTGCATATAGACATTTGTGCTTGCTCTAATGTGGAGGGACGGTTTATTTAACTCATTTGTCTTTTTAACTGGCTATTTAATTATTCATGTGTTGTGTTTTGGACTGGCTCCGCCAACGGAGCAGAGGCAGACATGATCAATGACTGTGGAGCCGATAAAAAACACACGGCAGACAATCTCCGTATCAGAAAATATGGTATCAACACAGCCACACACAACGGTTTGGGCACATTTGGGTTTTCAGGCTCATAGATGCATTATTAAATGAGCAAAATTAAATGCAGGCTTGCAGCAGGACATGTGAATGCCAGGAAAAGGGGAAGCTGAGACATACTTTGAAACACTCAGACAAAAAATAAATAAAATAAAGACAAACAGATGTTCATGCTAAAGCCTGGACCATCGCAAAATGTGCCGATTCCTTCAGCCAAATTATTGGGATCTTAGCTCAGCTAATAATGATAAATCCCCGGGATGAATAGTTATAATAATGGATTGCCATCTGCGGAAACGTTGACAGGACGGAAAGAAGGAAAGTTGCGATACGATGTGACCATTTCTCATTTCCATTAACCTTCTGTCACTCTGCTCACAGTCGCTTGTCTCAGTGTGTCCGTGAAGAAGCTCGAGGTTATTGAGACAGATGTTTCGAATAAGATGGGAAATGATACGTGTGTGGGAATGAGCAGAGCCTGATGGAAACGGGGAGAATGAGGAAAGAACAAACTGGAGGTATAGTATGCAGTTATTGTCACAATCCTCATTTACACTCAAACGTTGCTGAGCTGTCCTCTATGTTCTCATTTAAATTGCCATCCCTCCATTCTCTTCCGCTTAACCTTATCACGGTCGCAGTGGGGGCTTCAGCCTATCCCAGCTATCACGGGGTGAGATGCAGGGTACACCCTGGACAGATTCCCCTTTTTTTGGTTAATAGAGAGATTTTTGGTCTATTTTTTAAATGTTTTTTAGGCAGTTAGCAAACAGTTTGAAATGTTTTGGAAAAGATATCAGTTGGTAGCAAGGACATTTTCCTTTCTTAAAATAATAAATACGTTAATTGTTTTAGGAAAATAGTCTGTTTTAATAAAATATAGTCTAAGCTGTCGGCTGTTCTGTTTACATGTTTAGTGAATTTTATTTTCAGCCTCCAATTCTCCAAGCTAGCAGTTAATAACTCAGTGAATAATGCATTGAACTTCCAATCAAAGCCGGTGTTAGCATTAGCTAATCAAGTCAAAGCTCTCATTAAAACATGCTCAGGTCCAGTCAAAGAGACTAAAGTGGGTCTGATTGAAACACCAATATCAAGGTCATAGTTCTCAAACCAATACATGACATATCATCGGTCATGTTTGACTTTTATTTACATTTATGGCTGAGACAAGTCTTGATTATACTCCGCTGTGGAGACATGAAGGGTTAGTAGTCATTTCCTGTTATATATTTCCTTTAGGTCTTTTGTGGTGCATGCATAGTTGGTACACACTCGTGTCAATTCTCCACAGACAACTCTGCACAATAACACGCACAGGCAGGCACACGCGCATCCTCAAAGATCGATGCTCAAAGTCTGATAATGAAATTTGTGTCATTCAGACCTGAGTGGACTTACTTGCAGAAAGCAGATTCGAGGCTTTAGAGTGACATTTCGACCGTGTCACAGATTTAGACATTGTTTTTAAACCTTGCTGTCAAAATATAACCACATAAAAACAACCAATCGTGTAGTGCTTACCTACATAATTATTCCGATCTCGTAAACGACGACTCCACAGACCCATGTAATTCTGTCTGGAGTGCAGCAGCCATTAATTTAAGGATAAGGAGGGTGCGTACTGTGATAAAGGGCCAGCCGTGATCTAAACACTGAAACAACATGTACTCTGTGATTTCTGCTTTATTTTTTGTACTAACACCTTATTATTGTGGGTGCATGTGTGTGTTAGAGCTTGCACCTGGCTGCGTGTGCGGCTGCGCACTGTGCTTGTATCATGTCTTATGTGTGAAGTTGCTGTCATCTCTCTAAGTGGTGTGTGGGCATGTGAAGAGGAGACCACATGGGGGGTCACGCTTGATGAAGGACCTTCACCTTACACAGGCTCAGATGGGTTTATCTCTTCTTGCACAGATCACATGGTTGCATGGCAACACATTTGTGGATCGTCACGATAAAATTAGAATTGATCTTCCTTTAGTCATTTGGTGACACATTTGTCACACAGTCTTTGTTCAGAGTAGAGCCGGTCTTCAAAGCATAGTCCTCCAGTGCATTTAAGCTGCTACTCTACAAGACAGCTGATTACTTTTTGGTATCCATCCGTAACTTTCATTAAAGGCGATAGCTGGCATTAGCTTCACTACAACACCAGCCAATATTAAATTACATGAACAAGTAAAGATAAATGACACAAAATATCCAAAAGTACTAATACTTTCATCCTAATTTCTAAAATTAATAAAACTGGATTCTTTAGGCTGATCAGTTACTTCACTACCACTCTCCTCAGACTGATCAGAGTTGAATTGTGCCCGTTGTTATGGAATAATCAAAGATAATTAAAAAAGATGTTTTGATTAAGGAGCATGCCAGTGGTGTGACTCGTTCCTGTGTTTTCTAATTGCTTTGAACAACAATAAAGCGAACGGCACAGGGGGAGCACATGGTGGCAAAAAGAAAAAAGCTGACTTACGACAGTTTGCTTCATCTGATTTATCCTTGCAGTCTGCATCGCCGTCACACTTCCAGTTCAAATGGACACACTCGCCGCTCCCGCACTGGAACTCGCTCACCAGACAGCGGGGTTTCTGGGGCTCCGTCCTCCGGCTGCAGCGCTCCATGGACTCATCTGACTTGTCCTTGCAGTCGGGGTCGCCGTCACAGCTCCACAGGGCGGGGATGCACTCCGAGTCGTTGCAGCGGAACTCATGCTGCCCACAGGTGGGAGCCGAACATTTCTCCTCATCGCTGGCGTCTCCGCAGTCGTCGTCTCCGTCACACACAAAGATCGGTGCCACACATTTCCCGTTACGACACTGGAAGTCTTTGGAGGGGCAGGCCTTGCCATCTGCAGGAGGAAAGAAGTTAAATTATAATTGTATATGTATTTTATTTAATTATCATTGATTATTATAACCTGTAATATTTAGCAAATTAATATCAGTCTAATAATTACAGAATGTCTTTAGTAAATAGCTTTATTTCAAGTCATTATGAAACATCCATTCAGAGTGGGAGTAGATCAGGGGAAATACGAGTTAAAGGACAGCTATAGTTTAACTTATCTCTGCATTTAATCAAACCCAGTCAGAGGTGGGAATATGCACACCAATATGTCTTTTTACGCCTTCTCTACAGATGGTAGTAATGTTAATGTTAAAATTTAGAGTTAACAAGGAGAGAGTTGTTCCACAGCTTCCTTTTTAGCTCCGGAGCTTTTAGTGACTGGCAAGAATCAAAAGGAAAGATTGATCAAACTGTCGACAGTTGTGTGGCGCTGAAGAATACCAGCACAGCTTCCTTGAAAGTCTGACAAGACAAAATGCGGCAGGTGCAAGAACAAAGCGAAGGGATAAAGAACCAGGAAGAAAACATAAACTTGCCTTGTAGAAAAAGTATAAATGATGAAATATTAAAAAACGTAAACACCACCTCAAGAGACTCCAAATACTTTCAACATATAAAGATGCTGCTAACCATGAATGGGACAAGGTCGAGGGCAGCAGGAGTCCGGCTGTATGATGAGCACAGCTGCAGAAACGTCGCTCCTAGAGTGTGTGTGTGTGTGTGTTTATACATGTGTGTGAATGTTTGGACCGAAACACCTGTCAGGAATGAATATTCATGTCCGTGTCTGCATATTGATTTTTTCCAGACTGGTAACTAAAGACCTGCGATGAAAAGTGTGATGCCATTTCAGCTTTTAATGTGTTGTGTTTCAGTGTGCATGTGGTTGTTCTGCTGGTGTTGTTTTATATTACTGTGCTTATGTGTTTCCTTTCAGCAGTGGCATCATCAAATTTCAAACAAGTTGGACAAATCAATTTGAATCATATAATCTCCTCCAAAAAAAAAGGGGGAAAAAAAATCAAAACAAACCACTTCACTGATGCAACGCTCCTCTCTGGGCGACCGGCATAACTTCTTTATTTTCTCTCTCTTTTTTTTTTACCAACCCACACAGTACGCCAAAGGGACTCATTATGATAATAGGCTATCGGATTCCCTGTTAGCTATTACTACTAGCATGCTAATCATCCCCACTCAGATCTAAGTAATTTAATTAACATGAGCACAAAAACAACATCAGCAGTATCCCAGCAGAAAGTACGGTTGTGCAAGATGCATAAAGTTACAAACGGACTGTTTTCAAAACTTTCTGCATCAACAGCGAGACACACTTTCTTTAGGAACATTTCAAACATATTTTTGCTAGATCCCCGAGGACGATTATGTGTTTCTAGTTAGATTAAACACCTTTTATGCTCTAAAGCATAAATTTATGCTCATCATTATAGCAGAAGGCTTGGTCAGCCAGGTGTGTGGGATATAAACAGCAAGGCTGGGATAAGAAGCTTGTCAGTATGGTTCCCACTGGGAGACTGAATGACAAAAGAGACAGTTGGCTCATAATAGTTCTTCCTTCTACTACAAAAACAGCTTCCAATTCAAGGATTTTTTTGTCTTAACACTATAATGTTAAGACAATTTTTCCCTAGATGCTAAAGTGACATCAAAACAATAGAAGCTATTTTGTAAGGAACTAATGAGTCGCAATATATATGAAAATGTCGCCTAATATGACCAAAACTACTGAAGTCTTTTTCAGAAAGTAGCAGGTTTGTCTCAGATAACTCCAGTTCTATCTCTGTTTTTTCTGGCTTCACATAACCAGCTTTGAGAAAGTTATTGCACTTATAATTAACACAATTTGCTGATGCTGAAAAGCCATATTTGCCCGTGTCAGCGTGATGCAGTGATTAGTGCTGTCAATAACAGCAAGACTAAAAGTTCGAACCTTTTGGCCGGCCTTTCTCTGACGAGTTTGAATAATAATAATTAAGGAAGAAGGACGGTATGACCTGCACAGAGCTTTCATCTCAACATCATCCACCGAGGCTGGAAGTACATGATAAGATATCGAGGCATCCTACATTCACAACGGAACATTGACAAGTTGCTCTAAACAACCCTTTTGAAGCTTTTTACTTTGTTGTTCTTTGCATGTAGTAAATTTTCAAAAACAAAAACAAAATGGTAGTGATTAACTTACTAACCTAGCAGGCAAAACATTACTCCATCGTGACGTCCGACGCTGGACGTTGGTATTACTGCAGGACAAAAGTGTTGTTTTGTTTACCTGTGTTGGGCCAAGACTACTTAGATCAGCGGTCCCCAACCTTTTTTGCGCCACGGACCGGTTTATGCCCGACAATATTTTCATGGACCGGCCTTTAAGGTGTCGCGGATAAATACAACAAAATAAAACTAGTACCGGTACCAAAAAAAAGAAAATTTATTCATAACACATGTGAAAAGACCAAGGAAAACCGAGTAAACGATAAAAACTATAACAAAATAACGCTGAAAACCAATAAAAACCCTGTAAACTATACATTTCACACCTGAGCCTCAACTCTCGCGGCCCGGTACCAAACGACTCACGGACCGGTACCGGTCCGAGGCCCGGGGGTTGGGGACCGCTGACTTAGATCATCTATCAATGGAAGAAAAGTGAAGATATGAAGAGACATTTTGCAATGACTTTTACAATGTAACGTCAGAAAAATTTTGGTATTCTAATTAATTTGTCATTATGAAAAGCTGATCTACAGCTGAAATGAGCCGACACGGACAGTCTGGGTTTCTGCAGAGAAGCAGGGACTGGGAGGCAGGGTTAGGAAAGGCGTGCTCACTTGTTGGTGCCATAATCTCAAAGATTAGTGTACCCGGTGATTATTGTACCCGATAGCAGAGCAGAAGACCTCAGTACTGTTTTTGCCCACCAGGTGGGTGTGTCCCAGTAGCTCGGACATCAGATGAAAACTATAGATTGCTGTCAGTTTTAAAACTTGATAAATTCCCAAAATCACTTTGGTCTTTGGTTGATTACTGTTGGTGGCCTCTGCATTCATTCAGGCTTAAACGAACCCTTAGAAATGGATACACTGATAGATCTGAGAATAGAAATATTGGATGTTGTAGTCTGAAAGAGTTAAGAGGTATCTGATTATACTATTGAGGTGGACTCCTGACTGTTAATTAAACACACCCATCCAACAGATTAGTGGACCAATTACAATTTTAAAAAGGTAATCAGTAAGCTGTACCCAATTCCATCTTGCCGGTTACTTTCCCCTGTAGGTGACTGTGCTTAACATGGGGTCAAAGCTTTTACTCCATCCATCCATAGACCCACCAGTTAACAGCTAATAGATGAACCAATAAGATAGGGCACAGCTCGTTGACCTTGATCTAAAGGACAACTGAACTCTCTTTCAGCATGGAGCAGAACATAGCAAACAGCTATGCATACACGCACACGCTTAAAAGATAAAGAATCTTTACTAAAACACAAAGAGCCACAAATATACAAACAGACAATAAAAAAGCCCAAAAAAATATTGGGCACACACCCACACACACACATCATCTCTCAGCTTTTGTCCACGAGTCAGTGAGTTTAATGTTTCTGGAGCGAGGAATCCAATCAGACTGTGGTCTAACATGTCAGGCACTGAGCCGCGGTGTGTATGCACATACGTGCATGCACACATACGCACGATCTCGTCCACATACGTACATTTGTCTGATCACTTCAGTTCACCGGGTGCACTAGCAGTAAAGCAAGCTGAAGATCACAGATCAGCTCCCAACAACCAGAAATGGAGATAAAATATTTACTTCACAGTGACGTGTAAAATGCTGCATTTAACTGAACTGCAGCTCTGCAATCTGCTGGTACAAAAAAAGAAGAAAACAGCAACACCTGAAAGCATTTTAACACTGAGCAGACTTAACGGGCCGTATAGAAGACAAGCAATGTGAACATCTTCTTTATGGAATATCAATATGTATGGCTTATCTTTCACACGAGAGCATCAATAAAAAAAAACCCATCCGTGTCAATTCAAGCATACCTTGTACCATCAGATACACGAGGGCAATTGTAAACAAACTGCCATCTATATTCATGAGGATTGATGTTAGGGGAGCAAAAAAAACAAAAAACCTCAAACAGCAGGATTTTTTTTTTTGGCTTAATTATTCAATATTTATTAAAAAGTTAGAAAGTATTATTCTATTTAGTGCAGATGAAACTAAAGCAAAGGCATTCTTATCCAACATCAGAAAAGCATTTTGATAGGTCCAAAATGTATTCTCTGCTAGCTCACGGTTGACTTTGGACCGATGTTGCATGAACTGTCACTTTGCCTACAGTCTTCACTGCTGAAAACCTAACCTGCAAAAGCAGGAATCCCCCCTCACCAAAACAAAGGCAAATGTCATATACTCAGAAAAAGAAGGCAAATGCCCTTTTCAAAGAAAGGGTGCTTTATAATAAAGGGACTGCAGAGGAGTGATGGTAACGCATAGCACACTATAGTTACCATATTTGTGCAAATTACACCAAGAGAGAGCAAAAGAGCTCTGCCTCCACCTCTCACTGACATATCTGACCTACTTTTACTGGAGCTCAGGAGAAAGTACAGTATTAAAGGTTAAAATCAGTGTGGAATTACATGATGACACCTCTGGGTTTGGTTTTTTTTGGGGTTTTTTTGGCCCACCAATAAGAAAATTCACGAATTTCACAGTTTTCTTGCTCTCCACAACTTAAAAGCATTCAAGAAATATCTTCAAACATTGTGTGAGAACATTTCTGAGAACAGGTACCTAATGTACCATTTGCTGTGTGTCAGGGAACATTACCCTTGGAATCATTAAAACAGCAAACTGTCAGAGAAAGAACAAGCCAGAGGCGTCAACTTCCCAGCATCGCCCTGCAACAACATGGCTGCGTGTCACCGGCGTTTTCAAACGTTAACCTGATGCCACTCTGAATCTAAACACTGAGAAGTAGACAGAGGGAGAAGCAGCTTTTGATCATAATTTTAAATTACGCAGTTCAATGTCTCCTTGCTCTTTGAAATGAAAGCATAGTACAAATTAAGTAATTGGAGTTTAAAAAAAAAAAAGAAAGAAATAATGGAATGAGATATTACAGACCAAAATGTATTCTAAATTTTTGACTCATCTTTCTCCAACAGAAATCAGAATTCTTCAGAAAGTTCTTCGCACAGTGGTTGCAGAAGTTTCCATAAATATTCAGCACTTCTAGGTTGCTTTGCTCTCACTCTTCTGTTCAACCCAAACCAGCTCGATGGGGTTTAAGTCTGGAGTGTAAATGTTACACCCCTGGAAATGGGGGAAAGAATCATAAGAGTGCTTTTCAGTTGCTTCTCTCATGTAAAAGTTTAATGCAATCAAAATTGAACATAAGTATTTTACATTCTGCACCGCTCAATGTGAGGGAAAGAGCTGATTAATAAACTGCTGACTATTTGTATGTTTTGTAGATACAGATATGTTTACTAGCTCCTGCCGTTAGGTACTATATAATTGCTGTTAAGCTAACTGAAGTTCTTTATGTCTAAGTATTCAAAACTATAATAAAATGCTGATGGTGTCCTGGGGGATCTCCTCCCGGATCTGGACCAGGATATTACTGAGCTCCTGAACAGTATGAAGTGCATCCCAATTGCTAAATTGAAAACCTTACCAAGTTTGAGTTATCGCATTCACAACATTTTTAGGAAACTTGGCCTCCGACCTTGACCTTGAGGTCGAGGTCACCAGAATCCAAAGTTGTCTGATATTTTTAATAGATACACCTATGGGTTTTAATTTGAAGCTGCTACATTGCTTCATTCTCAAGTTATCACTTTCACAAACTTATGCTTCCATACCGCTTGGCCACCCGGTAGTGTGATAATAACACCCCGTAGGCCTTTTATAACTGTGTGGTAACAAGTGCACCACCATAAAGTCTCTTCTTGAGTCTTCTGATTGTTTAATCAGAGACATTCACACCAGTGTCCTGCTGGAGATCATTTTGTAGCTCTGGCAGTGCTCATCCTGTTCCGGCGTGCACAAAAGAGCAGATATCAGTCTAACTAATAGGTTAAGGATCTTCTACAGCTGTGCTCAGCTCTCAAGGAGTAACTGTGCTGTGTGACATAGCAAACCTTCTGGCACTGACAAGTATTGATGTCCCATGCTGGAGGAGTTGAACTACCTGTGCAACCTCTGTAGGGTACCAGTAGTAGCATTGACCCTACTAGTGAAAAAACCGTCTGAAAAGATGAGGAGGGAAAGCTGTTATTAGCCTCCACCTAATGTGTCTCATTGTTGCCCCTCTGGTGCATCTGTTGTTAATTTCATTAACACCAAAGTAGTTGAATTAACAACCTCCCAATTCTACTTGACTGACCAGATCAATATTCCAGGAATTGACTTGATGGTACACTTTAATTAAAAAGTTTTCCTTTCAGCTTAAGGTTTCTCCAGTAATTGGACAAAAATGTTACATGTTTAAATACAGCTATATTAAAAACAAACAGAGGTTCTGTAGTGTAGTCAGACTAAGTTCAACGAGGAGACCCAAAACCAGGTGGTGTAATAATCCACCAAATCAAACATGCGGAGCTACCTGCTGTGGTGAATAAGAAGGCTGACAGTGGCCTACATGTTGACAAAAACACAAATAAGTCTAATTAAAACACAATCTGATCAATTCGTATCAAAATCAGTTCTATACCATTGTTAATACAGTGAAGCAACAAATGCAATCGATTTTTTTAAAATCACAAAATAAATGCAAGCATTCAAATTTTGTCTCCCTTGCTCTGCCTTTCAAAGCTTCCAATCACCTGGGGTTAGACCATCGTTGCTCAGAGTAAAAACATGTCAAACTAAGTGTGAAAAGCCAGTGAGAATAAAGCGTTGATGCAGCGTGGCAGCTGAGCCTGAGGAATCCGACTGAAATGGCAGCTTAGACGAAGAGAAAAATGGCACAAAACTTATTGAGACTCTGAAAGTCTCTAAGCAACCTGATTAGCATACTCTAGGGAAAGACTTCTCTTAACCACCTTCGTGATGAGCTGGGACTATAGGGACTGTGCACACACACCGAACACAAACGCAGCCCAACACGGCCGATATACCGAATAGAACAGGATATTTCAACAGCTCAATGATTATGCCATCTGACAGCAGCTTAGAACTGAATATTAACAGCCTCACAAGCAATCACTGCAGACTGAAAATGTGTGTGTATGTCTGTATACAGCTCCTGTATGATGAATGTCCTGGTGGTCTAGATATACAGTACACATAGACGTCCATTTGCACAAAGAGCACTCTGGGCATTGTAAGATTGCCTGACATGCCCGTTACTCCCTTCTCTTCCTCAGTGTTAACTCTTATCACTGTCCTCAATTTCTGTCAAGCGCACATCACATGTGTAAGCCACATAGCCTGCTCGCCTGTCCGAAAATAATTGTATTCCCTCCCATTATTGTCAGAAGATTGCATTTATTAAAGGCTGGTCATTAAATGTGGTGCTTGACATGACAGCACAATGACCAAATTACAATTTTGGATCGCTGGAATTATATGACTGTCATGGTGCTGGGTCTTTGACCCAGTATTTTGAGTTGTGGTTCTGGACTTGTTATTGGTTGATAGTTTATGTTCTAGTTCGTGAATGTTATTTTCCAATGCCTCCTAGTTTGTTATTTATAAGTCTTGATTTCTGGTTTGTTTATGTTTGTTTCCCTTCGTGCCCAGTCTGTCTCTGTGTCCTGTCATCAGTGTCCCCACGTTTGTGTACCTTTGATTATTCCTTCTCAGTGTCTGGTCTCTCTGGGCTCTGTCTCTGTGAATATGTTTGGATATCCCCAGTATGTCATGTCATAGTGGCCTTGCCCCGAGTCCCAGTTTTGAGTTCACATCTCTGAATCTGAGTCTCTGTGTGTGTTACTTCTTGTTTTATTGTCTCCTCTCTCGTCTGAGTGATGTTCAGTTTTGCTACCCTTGTCTTGTTAGTTATGGTTCTCTTCAGCTGCGTTCCCCAGGTGTGTCCACTTCCCTTAATCACCCTCTTGTGTATATATTGTCTGCATCGCCCTCTGTTTGTTGACACATACTCCATCATTGACGGTGACGTTTTCTAAATGTCAAGTTAGCTTGTTGTCAGTTAGTCAATTCATAGTATGCCCTGTTATTGCTGAGTTGTTTTTTGGGGATTTTTTGCTTTTCATTGCTCTTTTCCCCGATTAAAAAAGTCTGTGGTTTAGAGTTTAGTTTGCCGAGTCCACTCTGTTCACCTCATACCTGCTCACATGACAACCATTGACTTTACTTAGTGCCTGGTTTTAGTCTGACAAAAACTATTAAGTCATAACTGCTTTAATAATTTGAATGTGGCTCATTGTTGCTTTAAATTCTTTGCTAATGGCTTTTAGTAGAGCAAGACAATCACATAATGTGATTATGTATTAGCAAATTACTGACCACTGTGTTAGCAGCAGCCATTTAGGTGACAAATAAATCATTAAGTTAAAAATAAAAATAGCAATAGGGCTTTGAAAACATTTGCTTGCCTGGAAAGTGTGGTGGGTCCTTCAGCTGTCTAGAGCTTGCTGGGCAGGAAAAGCAGTAAAGTGAAAAGATCCTAGATCTGACTCGAGCTAAGCAGTGTTTGCACCTTGATCAATTTTCAGACAAACAGGCTTCACTGTCATCTCCAAGTAATACTGAGAGGGTGTGTGTGTGTGCTTGGCCGCGGTTGTGGGGTGAAAGAGGAATGAGTAATGTTCTTAAAACCATCAATGGAAGAAAACAGTCTGCTCGAAACTGAAGTGCAACCGCCTCTGGGTGCCTGGTGAGCCTGTTTGTGTGCTGGCGCTCCATTACATTACACCTACGCGCACAGTGAGAGCAGTCAAAGGATTATAAATGAAGGAGAACATAATTGGAAGAAACTCTGAGACAACGGCTAGCTCTCTGTATCTATGCAGCCACCTCTTGTAGTGTAAATGTGGGTGAAGCAAGATTAAAGAGGGAAAAATGCATTACTAGACGACTAGACTTTTTTTTATGTCAGTGCACTCTTCTTCGTCTTCTTTGATCTGTTATCAAATAATGGACTCCATGTTTTTTTCTATAGCTTCCTATAATAAAGAAGCTACATATTGCATGTGTGTAGATGTATAGCAAAAGGGGATGTGCAGGTATATGTTTTCATTTGTGTAGTTTTTATCTGTGTTTTTCATTAGGATACTTACTCTGTGCAGAAAGCACCTGAGCTTTCTGATAAACGTGTTTATTAAGATGTGCAACTTCCCCCCCCCCCCACTTGCTTCTTTTTATTTTCCATCAGAAAAACACACACATACAGTACACACATAATCTCTCCCTCTGCTCGGCTCCTCTCTGCCCTGCTATAAAACACCATCTAACATATCCCTGGGCATCCATTCGGCAGCAACTTGCTGTAATGTAACGCAGCAGCACTGGCTGATGTGAAAAGAGCAACAGGTCCTCGGGGCCTGCGGGAGCTTTCACACTACTGTCTTTCTCCCTTTCTGCAGATGAGGACAGAGAAGGGAACAACACACAGAGAAACAGTCTGCTGGAAATATCTGGAGCGAGTATTAGCACTGCAGAGAGATGAAACTAAAGCAAAGACAAAAAGAGGCATATGCACTGGGCATAGATAGAGATGCTTTCACTGACTGGAGACTGGAGACTATAAATCCATCACATCAGAGTGGGAAGAAGAGAACTAAAAACACCAAAGATGTGGTAATGCTATGTTTAAGCGGCAAACTTTAAGGTTCAAAAATAAAGCAAATGCAGATTTCCTCCAATGGCAAAAAGACAAAAACATGTTCAGGACCATGTAACTCCTGCCTTCATCAGAACAATGGAGAGTGATTTTCTACACAACAAAATCTACAACCTACTGACCTGACCTACCACTGATGGCAATACTGACACAGGCAGCTCTAGTAACTCACTGTCGCAAAGGTGCTCTCTCAGCACAATGAAGCCACTGAGTTGAACACTGCAGTACTATGGAATAGTCTTGAGCCACCCCTCATTTTTATTTTTATTTTTTTTCAAGGAAAATGGGAAATAGCTGCACTAATTTACTGAAATGTGTGCAAACATACATGGAATTCCATCACAAGGGAAAGGACTGAGTTTGTACAATTCTATTAAGCTTGAATTTTAAAAATAATTGATATGACCACCTTTATTCTTCAACAAATCTCTTCGCGAAGCTTTCTTTAAGTAGTCTTCAGGAATAGTTCAGCCTACATGAAGGACATGTAAAGCTCTTTCTTGGATGATGGCTGCCTTTTTTGGTCCTCTCTGTCAAGATGATCCCACACTCCTTCAACAATGTTGAGGTCTCTGGGGAGGCCAGTCCATGACTGACAGTGTTTCATTGTGTGTTCTAATCCAGGTATGATTTTATTGCATTGGCATTGCCTTTGGGATCATTGTTATACTAAAAAATAAAGATGTTGCCAAGTGGACATTTCCATAAAGCACTGGTGGATCAAAACCTAATGGTACTTTCCTGCTGTCATAATTCCATCAAATTTGACAAGAGCGCCAATATCCCTGGCTAAAATGAAGCCCAAAACCATGACAGAGCATCCACCGTGTTTTACAGATGGCTAGAGGCACTCACTGTACCTCTATCCTGACCTCCTCTGCACATTTTGATGATTTGAGATGCAATTTGAACAAGAAATCCTTGTTATAAGCAAGCACACAATGTTTTTGAGGTACATGGAATAAGACTAATCAGCATAGCCTACACCTACGTAGACTTGCTCCTTGACAATTTTAAATGACAAAAATACAGAACAATCAAGAATAAGAGTGTGACGGGCCCAACTGGATAAGCTTATCATTCCCAGTAGACTAGGTGTGGGTTAGGGTGTCTGAATGAAAAGGCTTATGTTGGAGCTATGTAACTGTAATCTTTTTTGTTTGTTTGAATACATACATAAGCATGAATGCAGCATTTTTATTGCTGTAAAGATAAAGTAGCCTGGCTCACTGTGATACAGTTGTGCTGCTTCTACAGAAGTAGGTTAGTACACTTAGAAGAAAGTAACAGAGAGGAAGAGGATGTGTCAAGCAAGATGGATTAAAAAAAAGATCTTTTACAAAAATCGACTTTCTACTTTCTCCAGGTAGAAAGGACAGAAGCACATTCAGTCATTCAACTGATATGTCAGTTTATTGTTGCACGAGGAAATTAGGACCAGTGTGTAAGATAGAACTGCCTCTATTAGCATAAATATCATATGTTATTCATAAGTCTGTTTTCATTTGGGTATTGTTGACTACACACAGTATATGAATCATGTTATTGTTAGGTTGGAATGAGCCCCTTGTATCTAGAGCTCTAGAGAACAGCTCAATGTATTAAAATTATAAGTTGAAGTGGTAAAGGACACTTTTCTGGCATTTGTTGGTTGAATTCTTCACCTAATAAGACAGAAATTGGAAAAAAGGGAGTTCATCCATCTTGAAAATACTCTATCAGTGTTGAAAAAACCCCAAAACGTTTTAGCATCTGCACACTATGAAGCATGCAAACACATAGCTTGCAGCTGATGTGTGCCTAAACACATGCAATTTCACATTAACATAAATTAAAGGCTCATAAACTTTCTTCAGAGGCCTCCTCTTAATGTAACAGAGATCCTCTCTTCCTGGATCCATGTTTTATTCAACATTTGGATATGCTCAATTAGCGGCCCAAATTAACATTAGCCGTACAACTGTAGCTGCTGACGGAGGGAGGGAAAGAAAGATGGGAGATCAAAGGTGCAGGAAGGTGGTGACGGCAGCAGTAAGGATAGGGGATAGGGCTGTGCGATATGACCAAAATCTTATATCCCGATATTAAGACATCTATCGTCCGATAACGATATAAATCACAAAAATGTAACATTTTCTGTAAATTCTGTTGCGTTAAGTGTTTCCAGCTGGGCGTCGTGTACCTGGAGTCGAGTGTTTTAACCGATGCATGAAACGATACATTTTTAGACATAAGTTGTAACGGCCACCGTTTTCTTTGTGAGTATTTATTACACAGCGTGCTGCGGGGAAAAGCCTGTTCTAACGTTTGAGTCTTGAGCCACAATTGCGGCGATCGTGGCTCAAGAGTTGGGCGTTCGTCTTGTAATCGGAAGGTTGCTGGTTCGAGCCCCGGCTCCGACAGTCTCGGTCGTTGTGTCCTTGGGCAAGACACTTCACCCGTTGCCTACTGGTGGTGGAGCGAGTGTCCGGCAGCCTCGCCTCTGTCAGTGCGCCCCAGGGTGGCTGTGGTTACAATGTAGCTTGCCATCACCAGTGTGTGAATGGGTGGATGACGGGTTGTGTAAAGCGCTTTGGGGTCCTTAGGGACTAGAAAAGCGCTATACAAATACAGGCCATTTCTAAGGTTTATTTTTTAGCACCTGGCGGCTCTTTTTTCCTTCTCATCCGTAAATCTGCATCTTTCACGTGATTCAGTTTATTTTGAAAAGTCTCAACAGGATCTTGAGCTTTATTGTGAAAGGTTTATGTGGAACAAGCGGTCACGCGGGGGTTTTACCGTCGTTGTTGCTAACAACAACGCATAAAAACAAACGCTTGTCTGTCTGTAGTGTGGTTATATTAAATATAAGAGAAAGAGAGAACTTTAAGAAATTAATATAGCCACTACAGTGACCATCAAAACGATGAAAAAATATTGCCGTAAACAGTTTATTTTGCGACACCACGAAACAAACGATTGCATAAAATGAAACGATAGACGTTTTTATATCGTCATCCGATATATATCGTTATATCAAACAACCCTAATAGGGGATGGATGAAAGTAACAGATTTCAAAAAGGAACTATGTTTTCAGAAACACCACCGATGAACTAATTTGTGTTTGTGGGTGGTATAGCGCTCTCTCTCTCTCTCTCCCTCTCTGTGCAGCCATTTCTATAGTTTTATCAAAGATCTTGATGAGCACGCTCCCACAATCATGACATTGTAAGAAACTCAGGCAGGGCTATTGGTCCGTTATTCTGCTTCCAAATGTTTATCACGTAACTGAACTTCATTGTTTGTGTGGCAAACACTCATTTGATGTTCCAGCTGTGTCTGGTACATCAATTAAAGATTACTTTTCCAAGAACAGCAAATGGAAGAGCGGGAAAAAATTAGGTTACCAGATACCCAAAGGGAATGCTGGTCTCATTAGTCTTTGCAAATGTTTTATCTTTATCTGTTTAAAGGACGAGAAGGAGGTGCGCTGACACATGCATATACTTTTATATTTTTTCTTGTGCTGCAGCACCAGTGACCGTATTGAGATACTCGCTTAGTAATAGGTAAATAATGACACCCACAACGCATCGCTTCCCCCCCTCTCATACCTGTGTGCATTCAAGGTGCAGATGTAAATAAAGTTCACTGTACTTAATAGCATCTAGCCAGCGCTACAGACGAAGAGTGCACAGAAATGGACTAGTACTTTTTTTTTTGTGGTTGGTAATTTTAAATGCAGCTCCACAAACATCAAACAAACAAACTGTTTCTGTGAAATCTTTCACAAAATGTGTCTGCTACATGAATAAACAGTTAGTGCATTTCCCAGGGAGGGAAAAAAAAACTAAATGCATGATGGAGAAAGATGTAAGAAAGAGAGAGGGCAGATGAAATTTAAATCTTATATGTAATGTCCTAATTTATTTTAGAGTTTTAAATCAACAAACTGTGAGTATACCAATTCTGTTTTATTCCCAGTTTTCATGAAACTACTGTGCAGTTTAGTCTAGTCTAAACTGGTTAGTTTGTTGTGAACATTACAGTGATGTTGCACTGCTGTAGAGCGGCTGTGGTGCTCATGGTTAAAGTTAGTTAACATCAAGGGTAGCAGACATCTATTCTAATTTATGCTGATGTTGCTGATTACATTCACTTGCTCAATTCTACATTTCATACAAGCTTTATTAGGTTTAGAAAAATCAGCTATCGAGTCATTTGCTTATATCTTACTGAATTTAGCTGACTAAATCTCCCAAGAGCAGTGATTTTCTGAGAAGCAGCGCTGGTCACAGCCTGCACACAAAGAAATCCCTTCTGTCGCTCACAAAACAAGTTACTGTGTGAAGCATTTCTAAGCGATACCTTTCCCCACATTACACTACTTTGCTCCATCTTAGGGTTCTCCCACCTGCCAAATCCCACTTTGACCCCTGCATGGACTACACCAGCATTAAGCTACGGTAACATTAGATTATATAATATATATATTCTGTAAAATCTACTCAGACAGAAGCCCTCTTCAGAGATGTTATATGACTTGCCCCATAAACACACAAGGGTGTGTGTATGTGTGCGTGTGTGTGTTATAGGGGCAAATGCAAACTTCAATCTTGTGCCACACTGAAAGTGACACATGAGTATTGCTAGATATGAGTAAGTAGTAAGGAGAGTGCTTATTTAGACATGAAACTGATATGATCACATGTCCTCAGATTAATGGAAAGGAGTGTTTGTAGAGGAGGTGTATTCAGGAACATGCATTCCCACGATGACGCACACAGACTCAGAATGTAAAAACAGTACCTGTTTTGCTGCTACTATCACACTGTGACTAAAGTGACAGAGAAGTAAACAGTCATGTAAGCTGAGGAGTCTTTGTGACTACAGCTCTTTTAATACTTTAACCAACAATGAATCTTCTTTTGTGACTTCACACATAATATGATGAAGAGCTGACATTTTGTATTTAAAAAAAAATTCAAATGTCAAATCTCGGCAGACCTGCAAGTAAACTGTACCTTCAGAGGCTGGTGGAGGTGTAAAACTGCAGGAGGTGCTTTTAAACGCTGTAGTGTTCTTAATTTGTGTTCCTCCACTTATTGAATTCGTTATCCACATCTGTAATAAGGCGATATCTGCACTCTGTGTTTAACTGATTGATTATGAAATTTGAATTTCAGATACTCTGAACTGTTTTGTGAAATTTTGTGTATTGGAAAAACAGTTACGTTTTCATGAAAATAAAGACTAGCGTTAATGGATCCATTGTGCTGTTGGGCTTTAAGTCAGCTTTAATGTGCGATCTCTAAATGTCCGGTCAACTTTTTAATATTCATCAAAGGCTGATCTCTGCAGCAGAACGTCTATAACACCCACCTATATAATCAAACCACTTCAGACAGTAAATCAATTACCATCAAGGGCCCTATGAATTTCTTTTTTTTTTTTTCCACAGGCGCATTAACCACTTTATTTTCTACTGAAAAAGATGATGAAGAGTTGGCCAGGCCAGGCAGATGAAAGGCAATGGAAGACTATCAATACACAGAAATACAATGGAAAATTACAGGTGCTAAGCAAGCATGGGAAGAAAACTTATACACGAGATACAGACGCTATGTGAACAGTGCAGCTTGGGTTACGTGACTAAATCAACAGTGCCTGCTGTTTTCATTAGGTCGTGGTCATAGACTCCCTATAGAGATCTCCTTGTGCTACCGTCAACCTAAAGCGCGCACACACAATAAAAACAGATAACTGGGACAAACACAGAAAAGACTAGAAGGAAGGTGTGGGAAAGAAGATGAGTTAGGACATCCTACTAACCATGAGAAAAACAAACAAACCCCAAAATAGTTATCACAACTTTTAAAATGTGGAAAAATTGTAACAAATTCCAGATTTCATGTGTTTTACACTAAGAAAATTCTGGATTAGCACGCAGCTGATGTGTGAAAGCTTTTTTTTTTTCCATATAGACAATAGAGAGGTGGGAATCAGCAGACGGCCCACAATATGGTATTTTCACAATACTTCACTCATGATGCGATATTTTGCAATATGCTGTGCAATAACAAATCAGAGTTTATCACCTTATGATGCAATCTGTTTCTCATAAAACAACAGTTAAGTGTGATAAAGACAAGAACTTACATTTAAATTCACACTTGCTATAAGGCGACCCTGCAGTCCCTCTTGTTCACAAAATTCACAGAGTACTTGAATTTATGTAATAAAGCATAAATATTTGGGTCTCTATATCGATAAAATATCGGTATGCAAAGTATCACTATACTATGCTATATCGATTTTTTTTGAGGATGGCATTTAAGGAGAATTATTACACTGAACAAAAAAGAAGATGCGGACAGAACACAAAGAAATCAAAGAGGAGAGTTTGCAGAAGAGACATTAAGGAGAAAGAGATCCATGCTGGTGCAAACCACAGGATCCCTCTGTGGAAGCAAACAATAGCTGCAAACCGATACTTTTAACTGTGATGACGAGGCATGTGATGCACTCGCAGTGTGCAGATGCCCCCATTACTTGTGTGGCGAGCCAATATCCATGGTTTGAAGGCAGCATGTTACAGCTAACAGCAACACTGTATTAATAATAATACACGAGGAGGCATTTGTAGAGTTTTGTTGACTGCCAAATTGGGGAGTCTGCACATCTTTGCGCCTCATCTTCAGCATGAAAATATATGAATGCCAAAGTTTCTGAAGGACAATGCCAGCATTATGGGAATAATCTAAAATGCATCACGCGGATAATCTTGTAGTTTCCTAGTGAGGACACTTGGTACATGCTCTCTCTGCTTTAGTATACAAAAAACTGGTCTAAAATGACCCCACTTTGTCTCCATTAAAACATAATGACTGTGACAGTAAAAAAAACATTTTTCATTCAGACAAAGGACCAACATTATATTAGAGATATTAGAGAAATTCAGAACATAAAGGGCAAACTGTACATGCAATCTATATTCTTCAAAAAAAATATGCTGTGGGTGCATGTGTTTGTTTCAGGCTTAAAATCAATAATGCTGCAGGCCAGATGTTTATGCTGATGAAAATCAATACCCCTTTTTCCTACAGCTTTGATGTCAGCTGGGAGGATGTATGCTACAAAGTGTGACAGCAGTCAATGTATGCATAATTACTATAAACATGTGAGGGCATTGCTGATCAAACAAGTGTGTGCTTTCTGAAGAGACAGACTTGGGCTTGAATTCCATCATGACTGTAAAGTAGATGACAAGAAATTTAGCAGTTAATTCGAAAAGCGTTAGGATGCTTTGAAGTAATGATGGGCAGAGGTTCAACAATCTGCAAAAGAAAAGTGCATTTACAAATTGTGGAACGATTTCAGAATAATGTTCCTCAACATAAAATTTCAAAGACTTTGGGTATCTTATCATTTACGGTTTATAATATAAAGGCTGAAAGTCAGTATTGGATGCCTGTGATCTCTAGCACTGCGTTAACAACAGGCATGATTCTGTCATGGAAAGTGCATGGACTCCGTGCCATTCACAAATGCAGGTTAAAGCTCTATCAGACAAAGAAGATGCCATACGTGGACATGAAAGCATGCATAAATGCTGCCATCTTTGCTAAGTAACATCTCAATCAAAATGAACTATGGTAAACTGACTAAAGATGGCTAAAAGATGGACGCCGCACACTCTGGACTAAAGAGGAGAGGGACAGTCGGGCTTGTTATCAGCCCTACAGTTTTGGTAGATCTGGAAAGGAACCATGAATACAGGTATACATACAGGTTTTAGAGCAACATATGTTTCCATCAAGATGATGTCATGACACTATACTAAACTGCATCCTGCGTCTATTACAACATCTGGATGCTCCACTGGCCTAAGTGTAGTCCAGACTTTCACCGACTGAAACCATTGGGAGCATTGCAAAAAGAAAAACATCACAAGAAAGATTCAGGACTGTTGAGCAGCCAGAATCTTATATGAGACAAGATAGAGACAGTCATTTTCTTCTACCAGTCCAGCAGCTGCTCTCCTCAGTTCCCAGATGTTTACAGACAGTTGTTAAAAGAACAGCAGATGCTACACAGTGGAAACCACGGCCCTGCCCCAACTTTTTTGAGACATCAAAGTCAAAAAGAGACAATATTTTTCTTAGAATGGTGCATTTGATGTGTTCTATTATAAGTAAAATAACTGCATTCGGTTTATATTTATGTTTTACACAGTGTCCCCACTTTTATGGAATTGGGGTTACACGTTACATTATTCCCAACTGGAATACAACAGACTGACTGCACTGTAACATGAAAAGTGTGCTGCGTGTTTAACTATGTGCTTCTTCCTTCACCATTTCCACCACAAACTTACCCGCGGCGCACTGCTCCTCGTCTGCCCCGTTCTCGCAGTCCCTTTCTCCGTCGCATCGCCATGACAATGAAACACATTTGCTGGCAGCCCCTCCGCAATCAAACTTCTCCGGAGGACACGTCTGTCGGCCTGTGGTTGCAGGGCAAGGGTGAAAGACAGCAAAGGAGAAAAGGCGGAGGGTGGGGGTTGGGAAGAAGAGGAATGAGTGGAAGAAAATTGGCGTAAAAAGGGGGGAGAGAATGAAGTCAGGGAGAGTAAGATGGGACAAGAAAGGGAAGGAGGCAAAAAGATGGAGAGAGAAAAGAGAGCCAGTCAATGAAGCAGTTTGATAACTTAGTTATCTTCTCTCTCAAATCGATCCCTCTTCAAAGGTCTGCAATTAAATTAGACACACAGCTACAGTGGAACAAAGGAGTGGGAACACTGTCACGCAAGACACAGAGCTGGGGGAAAAACAATGTAGACAAACAAACAAATAAAGAAACAGAAGGAAGCCAAACAAGAAAAAAGTGCCCAAGTCTGTGTGTGAACAACTGTTTCAACCAGGGCTTGTTTTGCCATGAATATTTAGCCTTAAGCGCTAGACAACAATGTGTCAAAATAAATGTTAAAAAGCCCAAAGTCAAGACCCCACAGCTCATTTCCAAATTATTTATAAATGGAGCTACACAACATCTTTCCAAATTCTCCCTCTAATTCACCTCTTAGCTTAAACTCGGACACATATCGCAACAAACTGCCATGAAAAAGGACACTTGGTGTATAGAATACTATATTGGTTGTTATTTTGAGTGTAAATCAGAGAAAGCAAAAGAAGTGGAAAGCTGCACATCGCAGACAGTGAAACACTCCTTTACACACTGTGTGCGACTGAGAAAGTCCCTCTAGATAAAAGCCTATTACAGTAGTCAAGGCCATTGTTCCTGCGTGTGTAACCCATGAGGTTGCTAGAGGGGGGAGGAGGGAAACACACCGTTCTAATACATCACATTTACACAGCCCACAGTCCCTGCAGCAAATCCCTGTGCCTTTTTCTGGCAACCCACTATACACCCTCACCCTGCCTCATTTTCCCCTCACCTCTCTCTTTAATGTCTCTCACTCCCACTCTAACGCCACAGAGACTCGAGCCCCAGATTACATTACAGCACTGTGTCAAACTCAACTCCATCAATTACACACATCTGACCACCAGCATGCTCGCTGGCAACAAGCCTACGTTTGTTGCAGCCGCAGATCAATAGTACCTATGGGATTCGCCCATTCCGGCTTCACTCTCCATTTTATTCTTCTCACATTCCTCCTCCTTGTTTTGATTTTTTTTAACAACACTCTGATATTCAAACACTGCCCCTGGTGGTGGGACGTTGGGACTAGTTTAGCCAAGAGGGACTGCAAGAATCCTCTCCAGCTGTGCACCTTTGGTTGATGTGATCACCTTTGAAGTCATCCACTTGAATTTTCAGTCTTCTCTGAAACTGGGTTTAGGGTTAGACTTGGGCCCTGGTGCCAGGCTGGATCTTTTGGGTGACCACTTTCCTCTCGCCTCCATCTTTCTTCCTCCCGCTGAATATCGAGCTCTTGCGCGAGCATCTTTTCAAACCGTCATCCCCTAAATGAGGTTTCTCCTTTCCTTTAAAGAAATAAAAAGCCTCCTGCAAATCCGCTTTAAAAGACCCAACGAGTAAGCGCCATATCAGCACAGTGTAGCTATTACTGCCAAAAGGGACTGAATGGTCTGCGTGTACAATAAGAGCGTGTGCGGGTGAGTGCACGCCCCCATGTTCTTGTGCCTTTGATGCAAAGAACGCAGCTCTTCTGGATGATGTGAAGGTGTGAATGTGATGTGGGTTATGTGGAGGTGTCCTAATATGTGAATTGTCTCAGCAATCTAAATGTGCGCCTCAGAGATATGGTACTATACAGACAATAGTGTTCCTGGCTTCCACATTATCTAGCTTTTCTAAGAGCGTGTGTGTGTATATTAGTGTGTGTGTGTATGTGTGTGTGTATATTAGTGTGTGTGTGTGTGTGTGGCAGTGTAACACTACTGTGGGAGACTTCCTCAGTTTCTTACAAAGCCTAACATGGAAACATCCCCTAAGGACTTTAGTCCACCAAGTGTCTGACTGACAGTTGGCTTAAAAGGATGTAATTTGTCTGACTGACCATTTCTGGCCCCTGCGAGTCAGAATGGTCGACTCACGGATAAGCTGCCAATCACGAGGCTGAATACAGATGAGCAAGGGGGAAAAAAAGAACTAACACTGATTATGACGAAACAAATTAGAGGATTCTCACCCCAAGGGTAATCATTTTCCATAAATACAACGAAGTACGATTCCTGCCAATGTACAATGAAACAGTAACCTATAACTATTAAAAAGTCAATTCTTCTGCTCTCTATTAGAATTTGATAGACCATAATAACAGTTTCATCCCCACCAATAGCTTCTACATAAAGTCTCTCTATTTGCTGCCTCAGTTACTGTGCAGCCCATTCCCAGACAAAATTGGGTTGTGCAAGCTAAGAAATCTGTTTTTACGCTGCATGCGGAAGCAACAGGAGTTTGTGTGGACTAAGCTGAAGCGGGTAGCACATGGAGCAATTGGCATGATCAACATCGGTCGCCGTGCCTGTACAGGCCAAAATAAGAAAAACAAAAACATGCCTGCTCTATCAAGTCTGCATCTCAGATTGCGTCAACTAAAGGACATGGAAACACCAGCGTGGAACAAATGATCAGCATGTAATCAAAAGGAAAACAAAACATCGTATCATGTATTTTTTAATCTAGGGTGTATTTTTGTTTTTTCCTTTGCCAGTCCAGATGGTGTTGATAATGAAGTCGCAGTTAAAGTTGCTTTCCCCAGTCTTTCATAAATTGGTGCTGAGAGCAAATTTGCCCTCTGTCTATCTCTCCTTGTTCCTTCTCTCACTAAATGCTGACAAGGTGGACAAAAGTGGTAAAGCAGGCACTAAAGAGAACTGCAGGACTTCCTGAGGGAGAGATACTGCGGACTCTGATCGTGTTACATGCAGAGTGCAATATCTGACTCCTGCTCCCACCTTCTCAGGAAAAAGATGTACACAAGACCATAAAAGCATCCTAATGCAAATAAAGACGCACATGACTCTAAACTACAAATGCAGTGTTTGTGGAGACCGCATGTAAACCAAAGCAGCTGTGAATTATCACCTCAGCTGCCAGTCAAAGGCATGTAAGTGAATTCACCTTTGTACTGAATGAATATTTCAAGAGCTGTGAATCTGCTGTGGCACAGATATAAACACTTGGCCGTTAGCTCCCAGTTACCTTTGCTTATTGCCAAGGCTTAGAGCAAATAATAGGCGAGGCACTGATACTAGCCATGCTCCAGTGGAGCTACTTGGTGATGAGCAGTAAGACACCGAGGGCTCAATACAGCAGCTCCCTGGTGGGTGTAGGCATTATCGAATAAGTGTAAAAACGGGTTGGGAAACAAGCATGTACTCTTAGTGAATATAACAGGATACATAGGTGTAAACAAACAAGTGCAAATTGGCTGGATGACCAGGTCAGAGCCTTTCCCTCAACTTTCATTTCTGTGACAAAAACAAAGCACGCGAGGCTCAACAGATTCAGCCTTGAGCCTCTCTATTCACACCGTAATAGGGAGACTCCGGGTAAGGGGTAATTTTACTTTGAGAGCATGAGCCTGATTTCATTAATATGGCAGTGCTATTAGAGAATAGCAGGTACTATGAGAAAACACAGGAAATTATGATGAGGAAAAAACAATGTACCCAGTTAAATTCCTTAACAGTCTTGTGTGCATAGAATAAGTTAAAAATTCACTGCTTAGTGTTAGCAATACAGCCTGTGAAGGGATGCAGTAGCGAAATGCTGCAAGCCAAACTAAATTTATGAGTGACCTCCGTGGCTTCCTGTGCAGATTGCATTAATAGAAGCTTGCGCTGCAGTGTGAAAGTGAACTAGGATGAGATAGCTGGCTCCAGGAGGAAAAAAATATTTACACAGCAGCTCTAGCTTTGTGAATTTATTGGTAGGAAGCATATTATCACATGAGAAAATATTCAATTCACTAGATGACTGGGATTTTGATGACTGGAAGAAATGCATTCAGTGTCAACTTTATTTTAACTACATAAATCCACTGTATATTTTAAGGGAAAAATGGCTTTAATCATTTTTAATGTGTTGGTTTAGTATTTTGTACATTCTGGATATGAAATAGGTTTTTGCTCATCCTGGGGTCAGAAAACTCATTTGGCACACAGAACACGATGCAGTCTTTTAATTCAAACAAGTCCACAACCAGAAGTAGTACACACTTGTTATTCTCCTCACATGGCCCGTCTAAGTGTCTATTATGAGGAGGGTATAGGGGTGGACGGAGCAAGGAGCTGTATGCTAATGAACCTTTGATGAACTACCTTCTTAATTTCCCTTCACAAGGAGGGAGGGATTTGAGCATTGTGGCGCAGCACCACGTCCACTATACAGCTCCATGCTTAGCATCGAGGCGAGCCTCGTAGTTGATTGATGTAGAAGTCCCCAAGCCCAGTAGGCTAATGCTAAGATAATTATTTATTACGAGTTGCGTGTGTGAGGCCAGGTAATAGAAGCCATCCTTAAGTCACTGTCCATCACGATGAGACACAACGTCAAAACAAAAGCCACTTGGGAGAGTATGTGGTAATATGGCACATGATAAATGAGGAGGAACGGAGGCTTGTAGATGATTTACCCTGTATCGACACGAAGCATTGTAGCTGCATGAATTTAAAATGCTTTAAGGTACACCGCAGACGGCACAGCACTGATTGATGAGGTACCCCGTTTTAATGTCTTTTTATGCAAAAAACACAGAAGAAACATGACATGTCTCACTACATTGGTGGCATATTATGAATGCCCAGATACTCTGCAATGCTTTGAATGTCAATTGAGTCAGCAAGCAAGCAGTACAAAGCAAAAAAAAAAAAGAAAAAAAAGTGTGTGCCATATGAAAGGCATTAAGTTCTTTGTAGCCACTTGCTTTTATTGTTTTGCTTTTCATTTTTCCTGGTCTTTTTTAACTTTAGAGCAGCGGTCCCCAACCTTTTTTGCGCCACGGACCGGTTTATGCCCGACAATATTTTCATGGACCGGCCTTTAAGGTGTCGCGGATAAATACAACAAAATAAAACTAGTACCGGTACTGAAAAAAAGAAAATTTATTCATAACACACGTGAAAAGACCCAGGAAAACCGAGTAAACGATAAAAACGATAACAAAATAATGCTGAAAACCGCTAAAAACCCTGAAAACTATACATTTCACACCTGAGCCTCAACTCTCGCAGCCCAGTACCAAACGACTCACGGACCGGTACCGGTCCGAGGCCCGGGGGTTGGGGACCACTGCTTTAGAGGACACAACATAGGTACCAGAAGGGACTACAAACTATGTTCATCAGAGCTGAGAAAAAAGAGAAAATAAACATATTTCTTGCATGTGTTTGACAGATCATCAATTGAGTCCAACAGGGGGGTCCATAACAGTTGATCGTCTGTGAAACTGAATCATTAAAATCAAGTTTCAGCCGTGAGGTGGCATCATAAATTGGCGACTGCCTGCTTGAGAACAGTAAACCTTTACTGCTTGGCTACTCTGCGTGGTATAAAATCTGGGCCGAAGCATGTCTTGAATCAATACACAGCGAGGTACTGCACCTTACTGGAGGCTTGGTCTGTATATTTAAAGGTCATATTAAATTTTATCCATGTATTTTGAGACCATTAAGTACACGCCACACCACAAACACTTAAATGTCTCAGCCTAATGTCTTTATATTTATCTTCAAGTACACAAGACAAGAAATAAGGGAGAAAAGAAGGGAGGTGGGATGTAAGGTGGGGGAAAGCGGTCAGATATTGGTCACAACATTGGAGAACATCAATACAAGGACAAACTGGAATCGAGGCAATTAGAGGAAGCTACTAGAAAGAAAGAGAAAGGCATCGAGCTGGAATTGGATCGGAATGGGGCTTCTTATGACTGCAGGGCCAAATTTACACAGATAAGAAATAAATAAATAAATCTTTGGCCACTCATTCATTCACGCTGGAAACATTTTTACAAGATAACACTCTACAAATTGATCGACCTGCACATTAAGACCCAATCACAAATGTAAAATTCCACTCCACGCTGCGTTTCAAGCCGAATTACATCTTAATGTAAAATCGAATTGGAGAAGCAGTCCACGACGCAGTATGGAATAATTACTTTTGTTTTAGAGCTGTAACCTTAGTTAGAGGAGAAGAGCGCAGTCGACAAAGGACGGGAAGGCGAGACCTCGCAGATGATCAATGATTCATTCAAGACCTGGGATGTAGGGATCAGCCAATTATTCGGCGTGTAAGGACTTTTTAAATCTAATGGTTTGAACGTTTGTAGTGGGTCGTGTCATCGTGTGGACACTCATTAACCTCATTCCAAGCAGCAGTCTTTTTTTGTCCTCCCTGAGGCGCCCAATGCTTTCATTAGTGGCACGTAAGGTGCCTCCAAGGGGCAGACACTTTGAACTGCAGGTACCATTTATCTTTGTTTCGTAACCACTGACTAAAGCTTTCAGCTACTACCTGCTCAGGTTTGAGCAGTGATATTTAATGTGGTTATTAGAGGCAAAACAATTAGTCAGTTCATTAACTGCATGATTGACAGGAAGATAGCTTATTGAAAAAAAAAGGTGGGGGAACAGTGAGATATTCTTTGGCTGCACATCCCAAATGTGGTTTTCTGTCTCATACGTCACTTTTAACTAAATATTATTAGGTTTTGGACTTTTGTTTTGTTTTGGACAAGACATTTGAATAAGTCAGCTTGAGCTCCGGGAATTTGTGACAGCATTTTTTCACCATTTGTCTGGCATTTCATAGACTTTAGATCAATCTATGATGAAAAGGCTGGCAACCTGTCCATGGTGTGGCATGTGTCTACGGTAGGCTAGGCTCCAGCCCTCCCAACCCTGATTTGGATAAGTGGAAAAGTATGAGTGGATGGATGAATCAGTGCATGCATTATATCCTTGCGGTCAGTTTTTCTTCTCCCCCCCTTTCGCATCATACAGAAATTTAGTAAATATACAGAATTTGTCCTGCATATTTACTCACATTTGTGCAAATTTGATAGACAAGATCAGCAAAAGAATTGAAGGATTCAAAAGACATGTAAATCTTACTTCAGGTTCAGTGACAGTTTGCTTTGTTCATTGTGTTGAATTAGCCTACAAAGCACTGCATTACTCACAGAGGAAAATCATGCTTTATCGGGCACGAATGGCTCACATGAATTATTTTGTAGACAGATTAAGTGTGCCTAGGCATGTACAACAGGCAGAATTACTACATGCACGAGTTAAAAAGGGGTTGCATGTACTCTAAATATATGGACTGTTACATATATTTGTTAATGCATGACTGAGTACATCTTTGGTTACCTTTATATATCTTTCCATGTATGTGTGAATGCTTGAGCACGAAGAACACTGCACATTGAGAACTGGAGCATAATATTTCATGGCAATGAGGAATTGTGTTTAGCAAAAATGACAATGGAAAGACAACGGAGCTCGATTTAGAAATCAAACAAGAGCGTCACGTTAGAATTTTTAGGTCATCTAATTTCACAATTTAACGTCCTTAACTAAGTGAGACCATAAACTGGAGATTTTAGCATAGGAGTACACAGGAATTGACCCGTATTTTGAAGCTTTACATGAGCGTATGCACCATTTCCATCTGGGTTACCAAAAACTAGATGTGATGGGGAGTAATGAGTATGACTATGTGTCATCCCATAATTATATAATCCCCTATTTTCAGACATAGTATGGCCAACATTTACAAAATACTTATTTTTTTCTTTTTTGGCCCCAAATCAATGACTGAGGCCATAAACAGCAGAAAAGTGCTTACAGAGTTCAAGAAATAAAGTTATTTTCCGGACGTCTCTTTGTAACCATAGCTATTGCCATTTTGTGGTTTTTGGATAG
Source organism: Neolamprologus multifasciatus (assembly GCF_963576455.1). NCBI lineage: Eukaryota > Metazoa > Chordata > Actinopteri > Cichliformes > Cichlidae > Neolamprologus > Neolamprologus multifasciatus. The sequence continues at coordinate 6,618,395 of NC_140455.1, forward strand.
AAACCAAGTTAAAGGCACTTCAATATTGGCTTCATTTTTCTAACCTGTAAGCTACAACCATGTTTTATACAGTCTATGATTTCATGAAAGTTTCAAGCGGCGTTCTGCTAGTAGCTAGTAACAATTAAACGTTAAACGTTTGGATGAATCCAACATAACAGGTGTCTCCTTTCACAAATTTTGTTTACCTATCAACTCAAGTTTGGTTGAGTTGGTTGACCCTTTGGTGCGGAATGGAAATGACGTAGAGTTTGGAAGTAGTGGGAAAAGCCAGCCCAGCTAAGTATGTATCGCCAACTCCACCGGCCATTGTCCTTCAGATGTGAAATCCAATTTAGGGAAAGGGCGTATGCAGTTAATATCAGATTACATTGTAAATGAAGGTTAGTGTTGATTAGTGCCTTTCATTGGAACGCTGATCTCCAATTATTGCAGCCCTGATGTAAGAAGTGGAGGGAGAATGTTGGAGAGAGAAAGATCAAAGTCAAGGGAAAGAAGAGGGGGAAAAAAACTGATCAGAGGGAGCAGGTGCTGAGAAAGGAGAAAGAAGCGGGATTCCAATAATACAGGAAAACAAGGGGGGCTGGGAGGTCATGCAGTGAGAACCAGTGTTGCCAACTTAGCGACTTTGTCGCTATATTTAGCGAGTTTTCAGACCCCCTAGCACTTTTTTTCTACAAAAAGTCGCTAAAAAAAAAGACGTGAAAGCGCATATCGCTTTTACTCTCAAGAAGCAGCGGGTGCTGTAACGCAGTCAGTTCTTCTTTTATTCTTTTACTCTTATGCTGTTTTGTGGATCAAAAGGTTTAAAACTACTTATAAACACACACACACAAAGTAACTCCACCAGAGTGCCTATTTCGGGTCACTTTTGCCGGTCCAAGCCCGGGTAAAGGAGCAGGGTTGGAATTGTGACATTAAAAAAACAATAATTGCTAAAATAAATTTAATTTGTAGTTCTAAATAAATTCTAAATGCATTTAGGACGTTTTTTACTCACTTTATGTGTCTTTCACGATGTTATTTCTCTCTCCAACAACATAGATTACAATTACATTAGCATGACCAATTATGCAAATTAGGTGATGACGTCATTTAGCGACTTCTAGCGACTTTTAGGACAGCCAATAGCGATTTTCCTTACTGAGGAGTTGGCAACACTGGTGAGAACAACAAAACAATACTGTGAACCTATGACAATAACAAAACAGTAGGGGTGCAACAATACTCGTATCGATATTGAACCGTTCGATACAGGGCTTTCAGGTTGGTACGCATATGTATCGAACAATACAATTTTTTATTTTTATTTTATCAACTTTTCTTCTGACGATGCTGTCTGTGTTGAGCGCTCAGTGGATCTGCGTTCGACTACTCCACCTAGGCTGCACTGTCGAGTGCAGATCCACTGAGCGCAGCGCAAGCTAGCAAGACAGAAGCTAAGCTCGTTGCAACATGGCAACTGCCTTAACGCTACCAAACTGAGCCTCCCCCACCCTCATTCAGATCTGGCGTTTGGAACTATTTTGGTTTTCATGTGACGTATGACCCTGAAGGTAAGCGCATCATGGACAAAAGTAAAACAGTATGTCCGATGTGCCACGCAACGCTCAATTGATGGGAACTAGTGCGTTAGCGCAGTTAGCTTGTTAACGTGTTGACGCCGTCCAGCCCCACGCATGGGGTGATCCGTGGTAACTCGTTGACGGAGATTTGCGGCGTTATGGCGTTAAAGTCATTTTAGCAAGATTTACGCTGACAGCACTAGTGGGAACACAACAAATATGACTGCACATTTACGCCGACATCATCCTAGTGCAAAGACAAGTGGAAGCAGACAAAAACAACAAGCACGCATGCTACAAACTTTACCCGAGTCATTTAGACAGCCGTTAGCACATGATTCTCCTTATGGGGACCTGATATGTTTAATACGCTGCTGAGAATATAGCCCAGAAGAAGTGTATAGTATAGCTTTTATTTTGGAAAGAGCCATTTCTCTGTAATAAACCCTCTTTTCCAAAGATGAGTGATTTCTCAATCAGATAGATTTTTTTAATTTTATTTTGTTGTTTCAGAAACAATAAATTTAAAAACTTTACTTTTGAGTTAAAATATATATTTATAATTTTAATAAATGACAAATTAAAAAGGCATGAACATTTTTGTGTATCGAAAAAATATCGAACCGTCACACCAAAGTATCGAACCGAACCGAACCGTGAATTTTGTGTATCGTTGCACACCTACAAAACAGCCACAAGTCCAAAGTAAGATCTGAAAAGCCTATGGGGATAGATAACCAACAGCGGCCCCCTGCCATCAGGATGCAAACCGGTGTCACTGCAGCTATATACAACCATGGCAACAAAGTTTCTCCAGATGTGAATTTTTGAGCTGTGTGTTTGAAAGCATGTAACAGTGAGTGACAACATGCCTATTAGAATTCAAAATTCTTGCCCTCAGTTCTGTGCAAACCTCTTAAATTCCCAGCCAAACTATTTCATTTTTTTCTGCAAATGAAAATGTGAATAAGGGCGGGTAGATTTCTCCTGCGGGTTTAGCTCACATATATTTCTCGTAGGTGATGCTGAAAATTTCCACTGAAAATTGCTCTCTCTCCCTCGTGCTCCCTCACTCTATTTTTCCCCTAACTCTATCCGGTGTGAAGGAGCAGGAGAACACGGTTGTTAAATGTGGAACCATTAGCACAGTCTAGACCTATGTGTCTGGGAGTGCCATGGGGGGAAGAAATACAGCGCAACACCAGCGCTTTCATAGGAAATTGCCACTTTCTTCCAACGGGGCCCTCTAAATTGTTGTTTAGTAGACGACGCATTGGGAATTAAAAATATTGCCAGTGGCTAGTGCCACATCTCTCAGCTGATGACAGAATGCAGGAAAGGGAGGTACACAAAATGGAAGGCGAAGGAGGGAAAAAAGGCAGTCAGGACTCTATTGAGGGATGCAGAGCGTCGCGCTGAACTTGATGGGGAAACTGAGCTAATTTCCTCTGAGGCACTTTATTGAAATGCAAGGGCAACGCACAAAAACAGATCTATAAAGAGAAACAAAGGCAGGTAAAATGACTTCTAAAGACTTCTCTGTAGAATTTTGAAAGAAAAATATTTCTGGCTCTGTGAAGCTGCCTCTCTCTCGCTCGCTCTCTCTCACACACACACACACACGCACGCACGTACGCATGCACGCACGCACGCACACACACACTAAATCTAGGCAATGGAAAACGGGTTTGGTCGAATTATAAATTTAACCAATTTTTTGTGGTCTTAAAAACAAGAGAAATAAATAAATAATTTCCTGGATAATTAATTTGAGTCCCAACGAGAAAATGGAACCCCACGGAGAATGTTTGAAAACGACAGCTGAATGAATCACACTTTATTACTGTAATTATCAAATGCAAAAAAGGCAATCTTTATATCCAGTCGTGCTTCTGCCATGTCGGCAAATTGTTATGCCCACACCCTCACGTTATACTGTTACCACACAGCTATTTAAATCACAAAACACCAGTTAAGTTATGCTGTATCAGCTTTAAGATTACTTGTGTTACGCATGCTTTGGTCATGGAGACAGCAGCTTCTCTTTATTTGCTGTTCTTCTTCTAGCTCCTAACACTAATTTTTCCATTGTAGACATTTTTGACAAATCAAAATTAGATGTAGGGCTGCTCGATTATGGCAAAAATGATAATCACGATTATTTTCACTGAAATTGAGATCTCGATTATTTGACAATATTTATTTAACAACAATGTATTGAATAATGACTTTAAAGATTATCATAAAATAATATAAAATAGTGTGCAAATACTGATAACAGTGCAAATGTTTGCAATATAAAAAATAAATGAAAAATGTAAACATCTATGTTTAGTGAACTTTGCAGTGTTGCTCTGTGGTGCAGCTATGACACTGTAGTAAAGTTTACACACTGTGTCTACTTGATCCACGTCTGACTCCACGAACCCATAATGTTTCCACACCACTGAAGTTTTTTTTACCTCTCTTTTCAACCAACGGCAGTCACTCTCCTCTCCAAATAACTTCTGCTTAGCTTTCCGAGCTTCCCTCGGGTCCTCTTAATTGTTGTGACACGTGTTCTAAATGCAGAGAGGTGCGCTCGATTTGCCACACGGAGCAGCGTGAGAGTAAAGCACGAGGGAGGGGCTAATAATTGGCTCAGTCATTTTTAATGATCGTTGACAGCCCAGATCGTAATCGAGATTAAAATTCGATTAATTTAGCAGCCCTAATTAGATGCATTTAAATATCTATATGAAACTCATCTTAAAAAAAAATAAAAAATCACTCTTATCACTTCCTACATGCAAACTGTTCACAAACTCCTCTGTATACCAAAGTATTCAAGAGTCAATTGTGAGGCCACCTCCCTGAAATCCTAAAGACTGGCCACAAATTGGGTCATGCAACAGCAAACACAGCAGCCAATCTATAACAGAATGGCTGAAAAAAGAAAACAATCAAGGTGTTGCAATGGTCCAAAGTCCAAACCTCAACCCAGCTGGAATGCTGTGGAAAGATCTCAGAGCTCTGTGTAAACAAATTCCCGCAAACCTCAATGAACTAAACAACACTTTAAAGAACATGAACAATGTAAAGACTGATTCTAAATGTAAAGTCAGGTAGTTCTAGAAGCTATTGAATCAATGGGTGTGTTTAATTTCTCACAGGACTGCATAGAGTCCCTCTTTCATAAACCCCGCCCCATGGAATAAGTCAGCTTAAAGCCCTTTTCCACTAGTACCTACCTAGATTGGCTTGACGTGACTCGACTCGGATCACCTAATGTGTGTGGGGTCATTATAGCAACACGATTGAACGTCCTGTAACGTCATTGGTATGCAACATATACACCACAACAAAGGAGGACGTCGAGGCGATGGTATACCAGCTGCTCGGTCTGTGGCTTTTGGTCAGACTCGGGACACACGATGCTGTTTTTATGCAGCCATTTTCTTCGTTGCCAAGTTTTAAAAAATGGCGGTTTTCATTTTTCGTGAAGGAGCTCGCCTCTGATTGCTTGGAACCACGGCCAAGTAGGTACCTAGTACCAGGTACTACAACCTAACGGAAAACCCTAAAAGCGTTTTCGTACCGTGCCGAGCCGAGCCGACCTGAGTAGGTACCAGTGGAAAAACGCTATTACTGTATAGACATGACATGGGGAATGCTCAATTTTGTAAGCTCATCCTTGGGTTATGCATATATCCTCCTGAGAAGCAGCCTATTCAATGATATCCTCTTTAAGTGATATTTGTTTTTGGTCTATATCTTGTGACTTATTTGAGCTACCCTACTAAGTCCTGACGAACTAAATAAAGGACATCCTGGGCTTTCCACTGATATCTCATGTGTTTGGATGGCCTTTCTACAAAAAAAGATCCTTTTTTCCTTGGTTCTTTGGAGGATGAATCTCATTTTTACTGATAAATGTGTTATTCAGACCTGAGGTGTGGTACAATAGAGTCACAAAACTCATGTTAGTCTTCTGTGGTTACATAATGGTGGGTTGTAGATTCAATCACAATAAACACAGTGATAGGCAAAAAGAAAGTGGTGAACTTTGGTGGCATTTAATTTTTTGCATGTTGCAGTCTGTGAATGACATTGAGCTCGTAGCAACTAAAAGAACATGCAGCAAGACACTAGACTTCATTGTCTCTGAAGTAGCTAGGTGATCTCCTAATATTCACTCATATATTTCCAGTGTTCATAACCATATAACAGCTTTTGAATGTTGATTTTCTTTTGCACAGCTCTTAAATTTGCACGTTTTTAGTGTGTCCTTTAATGACAGGTCACTTGCTTTCTCCCAGACTGAAAGAACAAGGAAGGCAGACAGGTAGAGAGAGTTGGATAAAAGAGAGGGAGAGGCCACCTGGGAAATTATGGCAGGTGCTGCCGCCGCCTCAAGCATGAAAGTGAAGCCGTCCGACAGTGCAACTCACTGGATCCTTCCCTTCTACGTTCCAAAATAATTAACTCGCACACCCTCCTGCCTCCTCGCTATAATACGTTGACCTGCCTATTGTCTCAGCACACAGAGACAAGGCAAAGCCTACCTCATGACACAGAAGGAGGTGAAACTGATGACAGAGAGGACAGAGACGATGAACGAATAGGAGAAGCTGGCAATTAGGGCAATGCTGTATAGTTAAACATTAGATGACACTTATTGTATTTTCACCTGAGACATTGTGACTGTCAGTTTTGAATTCAAAATTCTCAATGTGTTCATCTTGACTTAATATCACTGAGATATTATGATCAGCTCTTCATCGTGACCGATAAAGAGTCTAACCTTCCTCTTTACTATAAAAGCATTGCAACTTTAGCCAACTAAATATCTATTAGAGTAAGAAAAATAGCAGCCGTCCTCCATCGACCTTGCCCGACAATTTCAATATTTTTTGCTAAAGTTGTTTCCTCAGACGTGCCATAATTACCAGGTCAAAAAAAAAAGAATCTGAAGAGTGGCGACTGGATATAAGCGCTATAAATCATCGCTACTAGAAATTGGGAAAGACGTCCTGCTGTGATGAGAGACTCTGCTTTGACAGTTTGTGTCTTTAGATGTATGAGTTTCATCAGATGGAATGAAATCATGGCACTTATAAAGCCCGGTGGGGTTGGGTAAGTTGATAAAAAAATGATCTAATGAGATTATAAATATAAAAAAAGGACTAAACAGAGGCACAGTTTTCAAAGTGTGACACTATATTCATGGCCTTTAATGACACATTGGAACTCAATATTGTAATCTTGTAGTATTAAAAGAAGAATTTTAGGGAAAATATCCCGAGTTCAAGGCCCTGGAATGGAGTTGTATTTGAAGCAAAGAAACAAATGCTGCCAAATCCTTTATAGTTTCTTCTGAGTAAATTAAGGAATAATTGCTTTCTTATCATATCAAAGAGCTAAAGCGAATAATAAGACTGTTGCTTTCTCGGTTTTATCCCACTGTGTTTATCCTATCCTATCATGAATGATGATTTGAGATGACTCGACTTATAAAGTTATCACAATTCTCATTTCTGTTTGTCTAATTTTCTCTTATTATGCTTCACAATTAGAGGCTTTTCAGAACACTCTTTATCATCATGCCTCCGAGTGTGAAAAATGCCTGAGTAGACTTAGACTACTTCTACTGATAATAAGTCTTTTGTACTGTGAATATAAAATATCCTCCACAACTTCCAAAACACACAAAGCCTAAGCACTCTTGAACAGTTTTTGCTTTTTATACAACGTTTTCAAGCATCACTTGGACTGACGGGGCCACCGGAAAGGTTAGACGTTGCTCCATATGCAGTTAAATAAGGGGTGCAGAGTGTCTCGTGTTCGGTAACTTTTATCTACATGGGGACACTTAGACGGTGAGGAGTCCTCACTTTCATCCCAGAACTATAGATATGCACCAGCAGAGACAGAATGCACATACAGATGGGGTTTTAAATAATACTTGAGAGACACTACACAGCTCCTTTAATCAGCCCTGATTGTCAAACTGCAGGATCTTGTTGATGCCACTCAGAGTAAATGGATGCTGTAATGTCTAGACCCCAGAAATTCAGGGCTTTGATGTCTGGTAAATGGACTGGGTTCCCAGTAGCATGGAACATTATGAAAATTTAAAAGAGAGGTCATCTGTCTGGTCATTTTCACATGACTGTAGTACATAATGAGTCTATTTTTCTAAACTGATAACTGCAGTTGATGCAGGAACCCTAACATAGTGCCAAAATGCAATGAAGATGCTTAAGGTATTTATCTAGTATTTCAAGGCTAATTACCTCAAGAGTTTTTTCTGTTATACTTACATCAGACTCATAATAATATAATTGAGTAAAACAACTTAAAATAAAACTATTAAAACAGAAAATTATTACTTTTATTTTATTGTCTTCGTGTGTTATTCTACATCTGTTCTGCTTGATTTCTTCCTCACCACCAGCTGGTTGCAGCAGATGACTGTCCTTCCCTGAGCCTGTTTCTGCAGCAGGTTCCATCCTGTTAAAAGGGAGTTTTTCCTTCCCACTCTCGCCAAGTGTTTGGTCATGGTGACAATATACAGTTGCATGTTATTGTGATTTAGTGCTACATAAACAGAACTGAATTGAAAAGTTGAACTGAATATACTTAATGGTGAAGTAGTCAAAAAGTCAGAAAACAGTCAAACAGATAAAGTTAATCATTGTTTGGACTTTATGTTCAAGAGCCCCTTAAAAACATTGCACGATCTGATATCCTCGTGTTGGTGTTGTTCCCAGATCATCATACTAAAGGTTGTTCCAGGATCAACATTGCAAGTGACCAATCAGAATGTTGTGATGTCATACTTTTGCGACTTCGGGAAAAACCGGCGTAAAACAAAAAACTGTACTTAAGCTGCGAGAAACTGCCTTTGTCCGCCGATCAACGGACCCTAACCCTAACCCTTTAATAAACGCTAAGCAGAACTGATATTGTCCTTGCAACATTGGAATTTCATAAATGCACGAATGGGTTGGTGCGCAAAAGAATAACGTCACAATAATGTGATTGGTCACTTGCAATGTTGAACCTGGAACAACATTTTCATGATGATCTGGGAACAACACCAACACGAGGATATCAGATCATCCAAAAACATTAATGATGTTCTTCAATAATCAAATCATATTTTGAATGGAACTTTGTACCATGCAAAAAAAAAAATGCACGTACAATCCATTTGCAAAGTGCTAAAATTAGCAGTGATAATGTTAATCCAGAGTATTATCCTGGCAATGCCACTGTGAAATCAGCTTTGCTACATTGGCTAAATTGTTTGCAATGCCGAAAATTAAAACCTTATGTGAACATAATGTAAACATTAGCAACCTACTCGATAACCATCCTACCATTTTAGTTTGTGCCTTGTGAGCAAAATATAATATGAACATATTTAATAAATTAAATTAAAAATACTTTTTACTAAACTTTATGTTTCTGTATCTAGGATGATCATCGAGAATCATGTAAATGGGGGGGCGATCGTGGCTCAAGAGTTGGGAGTTCGCCTTATAATCGGAAGGTTGCCGGTTCGAGCCCCGGCTCGGACAGTCTCGGTCGTTGTGTCCTTGGGCAAGACACTTCACCCGTTGCCTACTGGTGGTGGTCAGAGGGCCCGGTGGCGCCAGTGTCCGGCAGCCTCGCCTCTGTCAGTGCGCCCTAGGGTGGCTGTGGCTACAATGTAGCTTGCCATCACCAGTGTGTGAATGGGTGGATGACTGGATATGTAAAGCGCCTTGGGGTCCGTAGGGACTAGTAAAGTGCTATATTTACAGGCCATTTACCATTTACCATTTAAATCAACTGGTATTGGTACTACTTGATTTCTGGTATTGTGACCTCCTTCATTTCTTGTATGGACTACAAAGTGCAGCAACATTTGCAGCAACAATGCATGTAAAACTTATTTATATTTAGAAATGTATTTAAACATGGTTCTTAAACACTGAAGTATTTAGCTTAGTTTGTAACACCAATTTGCATAACTAATTATTAAAAAGGTGTTTTAAAAAAGTGCCACTTTGATTAAACTTTTCAAGCGTTTTAAGTGGAAAGCAACTGATTCAAATATATATGTTGTAGTTTGATGTTTGTTTACTTACTTTAAATGTTGCTGTTGAGCAATGTGAATTTATGATACTTCAATCGCAATTTATGATGCAGCTATTAAACAAAAATGTGTGCACGGTAATAAATGGTAGGCACGGTCTCTGTTTGAATTTGCTTGGACCTGGCGTGTCCTCCGTATGGCCGTGTAGGTTTTCTCTGGTTTCTCTGGAGAAAACGTTCAGTGCAGAACACTGCACACTCTTTCATGCATCAACCAGCACTCGTCTGATTGAACATTTTCTCCAGAATCCCCTCCAGGCCCAGGTTCATTTTCAGACTTATAATTACAGAGAGCTACAGAGAGGCCTGCCTCTGTGTGTGTGTGTGTGTGTGTGTGTGTGTGTGTGTGTGTCGAGAGAGAGTGTGAGAGTGTGAGAGTGTGCGTGTGTGGTTTCAGAGGCGTCATCGGAGGTCCATAGTTAATCAGCAGGCGACCCGAAGTCTCGGGGATCAGCTCATCGATTCCCTCCTGGGGCAATCAATTCTATCAAAGGCATTACTTAAACTGAACTCAGATCAGAAAGTGGGAGACAAACTGCCCAGAAGAAATCACAAGGACAAAGTAAAGAATGTGACACAAGGCGGTAGAAGGCTGTAAGAAAGGGGTGTATATACAGTTTATACTTTAGGACAAAGTCAAATGTGCTGAGTGAGAAACAGAAAAAAAGGAAGATCTTAGTGAAGATGATGATGATGCTGTTAGAACTGGCTCAGATAATAAAATACAGAAGGTAACAAAAAAGAAACAATGAATCCAGATATACTTTGTTTCTATAGACTGTCTCACTCAATTAATGGTAGATCTTTTCAAGATTTTTTTTAACTATTCATATTAAATGCTTTTCTCCAAGACTATCTTCAAAACACTACGTGAATTAGATTCCTGTATGAAATAGAGAGAAAAATATTTATCACGATATACATTTGAAAATTTGTGATAATGATATAACTGACGATATAATTGACACTAGACAAAATACTTTACAACTCCACAACTTTATTAGTGCAAAAAAACCCCACCATCAATGTATTTTCACTTAAACAAGCAGCTGTTTTTTATGTGCATTAAAGTTATATAAAAATTTAACAGTGCAAATTCCTTGGTGACAGTTTAACCAAAAGGCATTTCTAGTGGAAATTGGCCGACATATCCTGAGCATAACCATGTATAATATCCACAAAACTTAAAAAGAGGTTATACACACATAATACGGTAATATTATGTTGAAGCACGGTACGTATCACTCCGCGAGGCTCCTGCCTACGATAGCCGTAATGCTCCGACAATCCATCAAGCGGTGCGGGTTTGTAGCTTAGCAAAGTCGTACTAAAACATTTGACAGATTTTCAAGCGCCATGTACCACATAAAATTGTTTCGAGGTCAGTAAAAACAACCAGAATTCATACATAAGGCACACGGGATTATAAGAGGCGCTGTCGATTTTCAGAAAAATCAAAGGATTGATTTTAAGTGTGCCGTATTTTCCAAACAACATGGTAATAACGACGGCCCGCTAGCATGCTCTACCAAAAATAGTGCTTTGTTGTGTATCTGACGGATGAAAGCTAAACCAGTTCCACATCACTGAAGTTGCAGCATTTTTACAAACCAATTCTGGTTCATCCGTTTTATTCAATGATCTGCTTTCACCGCCATGCTTTTTCCGCCGTGTGCGTATGAAAACAAAGGCACTGTCAATGCACGTTTTACCCATATTCTATCGCAATATTTCATTTTTCTATCGTTGCCCAACATTATACCGGTATTACCGTGAACGGTATGATATGGCCCAGCCCTAGTATGAAATATGGTTGCTTGTGTAGTCAAGCACTAAAAAAACTAGATTAGTCAGAAACACACATTAACGTTTCCAGAAAAATGTACTTTGTTAATACTATTCTGATGTTTGCAAGAAAGCGTAGAGAGCAAACTTAGACATTCCATTACATGCACATAAACCCATCTGGACACACACAGCTATGAGGATCAATGGCTGGGAAAGTTACAGAAGCTCTGACAGTGTCTGACCTTGATTGGATGTAATGAGATTTAACCACAAGTCCACTAATCTGATGAAATGACCTACAGATTCACCTCGTGATGAATACTAAATAAGAGCATCGACTCTAGTTTTTTTCACATGCTTATGCCAGTGCGTGCGCTTGGATCACTCATAGGCACGTGCATGAATGCACGCACCCACACACGTCCTTGGCCTATCCCAATCATACTTATTACTTTAAGGATCTTCAAAGAGTCCTTTGATCACCTCTTTGGAAATCATCTTTTAAAAAAAACTGCAAATAGGTGTTAGCCTTTTTGAAAAAGAAGGAAGTGGGAAGTCAAGGCACCACTAGCTAAGATGAATTTCTGTAAAATGCCAGTGATCGCTACTAATAAACAGATAATTCATCTACGTCAAAACTGAAAGCCATCATGCTTTCATGTTGACTACACCCCTTATGCTCGTTTCTTCCAAAACTATCTTAGAGCACGCTTACTATAATCATTTGATACAAATATTTCTCAAGTTTATTTTTTCCCCCACAGATTTATTGAAAGTTACTGACTACTCCAAGACTCAATCTTTGAAACCTCCTGGTCTGTGTTATAAACAACAAATTTCCCACACATGGCACAAATAAAGGTTATCTTATCTTAAACAGCTTGAACATGTAGTTAACAAACAAGAAAAAGAAAAGTATTCATAAAGTTTAAAGCTATATATATCTTAGTAAAAGCCTCTTATATCAAAGAAGTCCTTTAACGTCTACCAATTTTACCACAGGCCATTAGCCTCCCATCCAAAAACAAAAAGTAAAGTCTTTAAACACTTGAGCTTCAGTGAGCTTCTGTTTCCACCACACTAACACATACACTATGTAAAGTACTGTGGCTTGTTGGAGGTTGCTGAAGTAACTCTCTTTTTAGGTGTGAAATCGAAGCACACTGTGTTGTTCTCAGACATGCCCGGATTAGTGTTGTTGTTCCAGACAATATGATTTGGCACAAGCATTCCCACTCCTACCTCGACGACATCTAGCTTTAGATATACTGAGCCCAGCCCCATCGTTCATCGAATCAACGTTTTCAGACATTTACTCTCAGGATTTTTCCTACCATGCTTTTCCCTTCTAGTCAAATTTCCATTGATATATTTCAATACAGCACTTTGTGAACAACCAACCTTTCTGGAAATAACTTCTGTGGTTTACCCCGCACGTCATTTGAACAAGTTTCAAGTTAACGTCTTGTCCATGATTGAGGTCACATGTACTGAACTAAACTCAGTGATACTCGGTATTTACGTTGCATGAATAGCTGTCTATGCAAACCCAAATTAGATCATTTGAGACACTTGATTACTGATTTTCAGGAATCTGTTATTTTGGCTATATTGATATATATGATGAATGGAGAACTGATGATAGTTTACATTTTTTAATTCAAAGAAACGTATTACTTTTTTTAAAATTGACAATATTCAAACTTTTGAGATGGACTAATTTGTGCAGAGGAACATTTCTCAGTTTTTTTTCCAGGTATCTATTATGTATTATAATGTTGCATGTTTTGCAACATTATGGCATCACTAATTTGAAGTGAGAAACAAAAATGTTGAAATGGACAGCTTATGGTTAACAGTTTTATAAACCTTTGAAATAATATAACGTGTATTAAGGAGAGAAGTACAGAATAATGTATTTCATTGTTAATGAGCTGCTGCATTCACAAATTCCAGAACAGACTCAAATTCAACTGCAGTCATTTTAATAATTACAGGAACACTAATAAAACCTTACATTACATTTGTCTGTGTAAAATATAACTACATTAGCTGCAATGCACCGTAACTATCAAACAGCATTACAGTTACAGGGTTAAAGTGATAATATGTGAACTTGGACAAGATGGGGGAAAAAAGTTTCTAAAATGCACTGCGTGACTGAACATGTAATTTAGAGAATTTTTTTCTCGTGTCATGAGCTACTTAATGAGAACGAGATGAATTTAGGGCTCAGTAATTATTTCTAATTCGCACTTTGAGGATGCTCAGCAGACATCTTGTCCACTCTTCTGCCATCGAGGGCCTTGATCAAACCTTGTACAAAGGTTCCGAGTCTGCTGCTGAAGCAGACAACAAAAAAGCCACTAAATGCTATTTTCTGAGGCAATGTGCGAGAAACAGAAGGTTAGCACGGCGGCTGGCGAGCAGAAAATGTGACACACTGAAAATGAGTGACCTTGGGAGCGTTTTATGCTCAGGGAAGTTTGCGTGTGTGTATGTGTGCGTGCGTGCATATGTGCTGACAAAACTGACTTTGCTCACAGTTTGCCCAGTCAGTGTGGCTGTGCTGCTACTTACTGCAGATCGAATCGGCTTCATCTGAACCGTCTGCGCACTCTACTTCTCCGTCACAGCGCCACCTAGCAGGAAGACACTGTCCATTCTTACAGGTGAAATCTGTGGCTGCGCACGTCTTCTTCGCTGTGTAGAGAAGAGAAACATTCAACATTATCATATGGCCTCAAGAAAGCATTGTGTCTGCTGATACTCTGATAGTCATCAACACAGTGAATGATTGAATCAGATTAGGAATCAATCCATCCATTTTCTTAACTGCTTATCCAATTCAGGGTTGCGGGCAAAAGACAGGGTACACTCTGGACAGGTTACTAGTATAACACAGGGCTACGAGGGAGACAACCATTCATACCTACAGCCAAGTCTGAATAAGCAGTTAACCAAACAATCAAGTCTTTGGACTGTGGGAGGAAGACCGAATATCTGCAGAGAACATGCAAACTCTACACAGAAAGCCCCAGTCACCCGGCAGATCCGAAACCACTATTAGACAATATAATTGATATTTACTTGGACATAGTCTCTTAAGCACAGCAAACAATATCTGATTAAAGCTAAAAAAGAAAAGAAAAAACAATACTTTAGGAAAGATGTGATGTAGAAGTACGCACCAAGAAAACATGTCAAATGTTTTCACTTAACAAGTCAACAAGATAATTAAAATTGAACTTTAGTTGAGAGCAATTCTGAGCACCAACCAGTCCAATCTTAATTTAACCTACAGCAGGCAATGTTTCTACTTAGGCAGTCAGAGCATCAATGGTGTGTTAAAGTGCAACTTGTATCAGAACACGAGAGGGAATGAGGGTCGTTTGATTAGGTACCCTTTGTTTGTGCGTCTTCTTTGAGGCAGACTTAGTGGGTCAGGAACATGAGTCTGGTGATCCAATGTGTGATGGGTTTTATTTCTTTCGAATTCAAATAAATAACAGTGTTTCAGGTTGAATGAATGAGAAAAGCACCGGCAGCTTAACCAGGCCTCTTTCTGTAAGGATGTGTTGGATATACTACATGTGCTGTGGGGGTCAGAGGTTTTTCTCCATTTTTAACCACTGCATGATCCACCTTCCAGGCTAACGCTGGCTCTGTGTAGCAGTGATAGCTTACGGAGTCCAAAGGTTTTGTGCAGTCACTTTCTCCAAGCAAATGGAAAATTGAAGCACTTGGGTCTGTCACGGGAAAAGGTAAAAGAAATAAATAAAAAATCTCTCCCTGACAGTGAGAGCCAGTGAACAAGAGAAAGCACTCACCTGGCATGTTAGCGATGCCTTGGCTCACCATGATGAAATATATTGGGGGAAGGAGGTGGAGGGGGTTGACAAATGGCAAGAAAGTGTGCGAGTGTGAACAGCACTGTGCGTTTGGTGGTGTGTAGGCCAGATAATTTTATTCTGACAAGTGCATTTTTTTTCATATGCACCAGATACCTGATCTGCTGTGAACACAGGTTAGATATGAATACTGTGTGGACTTACAGTAGTCTAACTGAATCCTAGCTGACTAAAGAAAACTAGCAAAAGTCAAAAAAAATTGGGGGGTTAAATACGGTAGAGCAAAAAACAAACACCAATAGCTTAGTTTAACGTTAATGGAACGAGATAAAAAGCAAATCGGGATTTTGTCAAAATTGTGAACACAACTGAGACCGCAATTTAGTTGTTTGGACACCATATTATTAGGAGAAAGGGTTTGGTGTGTGTGTGTGTAGTCAGTCTATGGTATCAACGAAAGCAGAGTAACAACTGAAAGCCCAAAGGAAAGCTATAATAAAAAAGCACACACTGTGGAAAAGAGCATTATATCAGCAGTGGGGACTAATGCATTCTAAATGTGTACGTACAATTACTTAAATGAAATGATAATGTATGAAGAAAAGTCAGACAACCATTTGCTTGCACGCTCACCTGTACAGCACTCATACCAAGTACAGAAAAAAGGGAGTCTAGGGACATGTGGTGCAATAAATTGAAGGTGTAGGCATAGAATAAATGAAAAAGAGCATATCTCTTGGGATTCCAGACTAGTCAGAGCCAGAGACAAAAGTAAATAGAACGAGAAAGAGAAGAGAGGAGAGACTATAGGGGCAGAGAAAGAAAAGACAAGAGGGATACAAGCTGTTGAGGTGGGGTCTTGCGCAATGGCATTACTCTTCACAACAGACCACACAAATCCTTTTCCTTCCAACCAGCATGTTAACATAAATACCACCTCTTCCACTTTACCCTCCTTGTTTTTGTCTTTCCCTCCATCTCCACCTACAGCCTGATAAAACACAGGTCACAGTGTACACACCAGAATATTCCTTCCCCTTCACAATACATCTCTGCCCATAGCACAACACAGTCATTTTCAGCATAAGACTGCCTAATTTGGATAAAGATAAATATTGGTTCAGGTGAAAGACCTACAAGCAGGAGTTAAAGTGGGATTTGACAGATGATGAAACCCTAGGACTGGATGTAGCAGTGCAGCATGGAAAAAATAATAACTTATAAGTAAATTAGTTTTTATTAGGCTGCGATACTACTCAGATATTCATTGATCTTTGGGTTTAGCAGACTGAATTCATCAAGATATAAGTAGATGTTTCACAAGCTGTATCCCCGTGTCCTGATCCTTAAACACAAGAAGCTAGTAGAAAAGGTAGAATTCAACAAGTGAGCTTCATCACTTTAAAGTGATGCCGTGATGCAACTTCAAACTGACCATGAACGCCGTGGCTGCTCTGAACCAACATAGTTGATCATTAGAAGTTTAAACTAACCAGTTTAGCTAGCATCAACTCTACCAAACTGACAGTTTGTTTCATGCAAGCTTGAATAAGACAAAATTAGTATTAATGTACTTTAATTTTAGCTTTGTAGGTTTTCACATGAACATTACGCTATTTCGGATCGACAAAACTTAACCTTTGTTTACAACATATAATACAAGAGTTTTTGTAAAACTTAAGTATCAGTTAACTAATTTTCTTCTTATCTTATGTATGAAATGAAAATATAATTTCCCTGATGCCTTCCTTCTTGTTTTGGTGGGCAGAAATCATTTTCAATGATAGCACTCTTACACATCCCAGTTTACACTGGATACAGTTTTTTTTTTTAAAAAAAAAAACCCACAAAGAACTGTGTTTTGTAGAGAATACTGGACATGTTAATTGTTCTGGGGGAAAAAAAGTCAGCAACTAATCTTCAGAAAGGGGTTGTGAAAACATAGAAACTTCAATAAAATATATCGTAACTAGACAATACCATTCATCTTGACATTTAAGGTTATAAATAAAATTTCACACACTCAGGTCTACGGCAGAACAGTCAGAAAACTGTAACAAAATAAAAATTCAAATAAAAACTCAGTTTTCAGCAACACTTAGCAACACTAAGAATAAAAAAATATCACTACACATCAAAAAGACTTTCAAATTTCACTTCTTCCATTACACACAGTAGAACTCCTTTAGTTAATGACTATGGAAGGAGTTTAATAGCTGTAAAAGCATGCATATATTATTTTAGAACCAACTAGGAAAACATCTACACATCCTCCTAAGAGTTGCTGATACACACACAAACTGCTGCTTACATTTACATTCTGATGCTCCAAGACCTGTCATATACAGATGCCATCCATATGGAACAGCCTAAACCTGCCTTATGATAAGGTTATTTTGAGAGAGTGAATAATGTGCAGTGGAAAACTACTACAGACATATTATGCAAATATACCCATACATACCTACCAACAAACCCTCATCCTAGATGTCAAAAATCTGATTTTAGTTTACTGTCAAAAACAAAAACACACCAATAACTCACACATAATAGGATTTAATTAAAAAACTGTAAATACATCAAGGATGTTCTATGTTGTATCAACATACTGCTTTTGGGAACAACTTTTTAATCCTCTGAGATCCCCAAAAATGTATGGTGTGAAGTAAAAACTTATTAACATTGAACGGTCACACTTGAATGATCAGTATTAGGAGGCCTCACATTAATACTGTTAGAGCCCAACCAATACAGGATTTGGAAATTGTTGAGCAGTAAAGACTCCAACAACCCCTTCCCTTGTTATTTTGGTTCCCACATTTAAGAGAGCAATGGTGAATGAACGTGCAATTGCCACACCGAAGTAAGGCGGTTAGGGCAGTGATCTTATAAAGAAACTAGAGTTTCTTCATAATGACAGTAGACTAGTAAATGAATGCCAATTAATTGAGACATATTTCAGAAAACACATGTATGTTTCTTAAGACCTCTCAGGCTAACCATTTCCTTTTTTTGTGGAGAAAAAAAAAGGTGTTTCTGATTTTACTTGGCTGGCCTCATCCATATTTAACCTGGGTACATGTGTCCCATAACTTAAATTACTTGGACGCCCCAATGTACATGGTACCAGAAAAACTGCTCAAGGATGCAGCTACTGCACAAGCTATGGCATTCAACTAAGGGCACACTCTAGAGACCTTCATGATCAATGAGTGACTAAGCTGCCCTATCGACATTCATACAGTCTACATTTTGTCCATACAAAGCACATACAACAGATTCCTCTCCATATACTCCTGACAACATGGTTTGAGACACTATAGTTTGCCCTGAGAAAAGGTAAAGGTCAGCTCCTGCCTTGAAGTAATTCAAATAACAGACTCCATTACACACACACAAACACAAAGAGGGACAGCAGAATGTAAATGAAACATCCAGCAACTACAACAGAGGCATAGCTGTGTCACCTCTAATAAGGACCTGTTGACTCCAGCCCTGAAATGTTGATTTGCAATGGCAACAATGGCATGAAACAGACAACAGCCCTGTGGTGAGATAACTTTCCATCCTTTAATTAGAGGTAGTGACAGTTTTGAATCGGGTTTTAAGCACCCTGAATAAACTAGCTTCGGACTTCTACACTGCTTTGCCATTTGGTCGTCCTTAAAGTTAAAGCTTCAGTCTTTAAAAATGTGAAGCAATTTTCACGTTACAATTTTTTTTATTGCTATAAATGAAGCTTTAAATGTAGCTTTTTTAAAAATCCTCCCTGCCCAGCTTTCTTTTCTAATCATGAACACATGTGCTCATGATTAGAAAGATACCGATGTCATGGTAGCAGAAATTTGTCGTTGGCAACAATATCAGTAGAATTTTTTATTATCATGAATTTTTTTTTTATTATATGATATTTTGTTGATAGGACACAAACTAAAATATGAAGGACAGTTGCCAAGTAACCTACAAGCTATAACCTTATTACAGTACATGCTAGCATAAGCATTTGTACAACTTTAGACAAACACTAAATCCTCTTGAGCCTCGTGGCTCAAGAGTGGGGAGTTCGCTTTGTAATCGGAAGGTTGCCGGTTCGAGCCCCGGCTTGGACAGTCTCGGTCGTTGTGTCCTTGGGCAAGACACTCCACCCATTGCCTACTGGTCAGAGGGCCTGGTGGCGCCAGTGTCCGGCAGCCTCGCCTCTGTCAGTGCACCCCAGGGTGGCTGTGGCTACAATGTAGCTTGCCATTGTACACATCATCAGTGTGTGGATGACTGGATATGTAAAGCGCTTTGGGGTCCTTAGGGACTAGTAAAGCGCTATATAAATACAGACCATTTACCAAACAAATTAACCTATGGGACATAGCTGGTTTTGCAGTGGCAGTGCCAGCTATCTCAAAAAACCTGCAACTTGCATTTCACGATAAAATAATCTACTTTAGATAATACTTTGAACATTTAATTGAAACTCAATCACCTTTAATTCTTTAAAACGATCTAGATGCCGGTCTCCCTAACCCTCGTCACAATCTTCCACATCTAATTTCTGTTGGGCCGTGTACAGTTCTTCCAACGTATTACAAGCATCGGTTCTGTTGACTTCCCTACACATTACAAATGGACCAAGCAAGCAACTGCATTATTTCCAATGGACATCTATATCATCACTATTAATCCTGCAGATTATTTTAAAGAATGATACGAAGAACTGGCTTCATTGTTTAGAGTCAGATATGTCCTTTTTTTTTTTTTTACCCTGATGGTTATTTCATAAAGTTGGGATAATAATGTGTTTGAAAGTAGCAACCATCTGGATTGGCCCTGCGAGTTGCAGTAAATTAACTGATATTACTGAATCATTAGGTATCTCCAGTACCAGGGTCAATATAGGTATAGCAGTGCACTCATGGAGGGACCTTTCTTTGGTTTTAGGGCTCAGCATCAGCCTAACATGGGTCTCTACTGGCTTAGCTACACGTTTCCTTTCCTCCACGGCTATTTGTGTGGAGTGCACAGTATTTCATCACACATTAAGCAGCTCATTCAGAGAACCGTCGTTGGGAAAATTTTCCATTACATAGAAAGAAGTTCCTGCAGGTAATCTCTTTTAATCTCCTTTTTATGCATAAAGTCACAAAACACAGTCTTTGCCCTGTACCTTGTGCCTGAGCTTTCTCCAAATCCTACTTTTATTTAGCTGGACCTGATATTTAAGCTAGCGCTTAATTATGTGAACAAATAAATAAATAAATTACATTTAATGCTGAGACAAATTCGGTTTAAAATATCCCAGTAAGAATTTACCAAACCCACTCAGTCTGTTCTTCTAGCGAGGAAGGCCAGACTAAATACCAGGGTAACCATGTTGCATCGTCAGTCATTCTATTACAGAGACTCAGCTCAAACTGTGTGCAGATAATTTGCATGTTACACAAAAGCCCATTTGAATAACTAAACCGACAAGAAATGTGTGACAGACGTAGACACAGAACTTCACCACTAAGTGTTTGAAGCAGCTTGTGCAGTCATCGCAGCAGTGTAAAAGATAAAAATCCTGGGAAACGCCGAACAAAGAACGGCTGTGTAAACTGATGATTAGCCTATGAAAATTAACTCTCCTCCCCCTCAACCTGTTGATTGGAGTTAATTTCTTGCTCACTGTATTTACTTGGCACATTATTCATTTTCTTAACTTAAAATTCTACAATAGGAAAGTTTCTGCCGGCCCCCGTTTTTTTTCCTTTTCTTTTTTCTTTTTTTAATCCCTGGCTGTCCCAGAGATGATCTTAAAGCACAACCTATGTACTACGCAGTAGAGTACAAACCCTCTTGTAAAAGGACAGAAGGGAAGGGAAAAAAATTAGAGCCAAAAGGAGCAAGAGGAGCGAAATGAAGTGTGGGAGAAAGAGGAGAGGAAATGGATGGTCCTCCACATTGTTGTGATCGGCTAAAGAGCTAAAGAACGGAGTATGTCAGGAGGGTGAGAGAGGCTGTAAATCAGTGAGCGGAGGTGAAAACCACAAACGTAAGGGAGCACACATTACTCAAAGAAATCTATGTGAGTGTGTGAGCAAGAAACAAAGACGGCAGTGGAGTAACGCAGAATAATGTTGGTCTTGGTTGGAGATTAAAGGCCTATCAAGCTTCCCTAAGTTGCAGACAGAGATGTAGCGGGGAAAATACCGGGATAAAATGGCAACCATTTTTAAATTATCCTACTTATTAAAAACTAAAAAGGAAACTCAACTTTAAGCAACACCTTTAGGTATAACTGCAAAATTCAAGTATTGAAAAAGTATATCAATGCTAAACCACATTAACTCTAGTTTCAAACAGCAGCCACAATTGGCAGCAATCATCACCGTTACCAAAAAGCCTAAAGTCAAGGCCAATAATCTAAGGAAGTGCGCTTGCATGTGTGAATGTGTGTGTGTGTACATGGCCATGAGACTGATGCATGCACTACAAAGGCCAGAGATGTGAAGAGTACTCATGGACAGGCAACTCAGACAGCTGGCCAGATCAAATACACCATATATTATGCTCCTCTCACCACATCAAATACCACCTACCAGTTCAAAGAAGCGTGTTACAATTTTTATGATCTCCATCTCTGGACACAGGAGAGTCGGGCGTATAGGGCAAGACGTTGGCTCTGGATTTCTTTTTTCTTTTTTTCTTTTTTTTTTTTTTTTGGGGGGGGGGGGGGGGGGGTACAAAAACAAGAGAATAAATAATGCAGAACACCAGAGGTGAGAAGAGTTGGGCAGGGTACCTGGGTGACACTTGCACCGTGTGGTATTAAGAAAGCCTCTGAAGTTGAGCGTGGTAAAGATGAAAGAGACCGCAGCAGCAACGGACAGTTGGGGAGCATTTCCCAGTGACCTGAGGTGCATGCATGCGCCTTTATGTTCATCTTCCAGCATCACATGCAACACCTAGCTGCTTCTCTGTAAAACAGGTTTATATATGTAGGTGAAAATATTTTAAAAATGAAATGAAAAAAGAAAGCGGCACACCTAACTACCCAGACCTCTTATGAGATTTTGACAGATAGTTTCTATTTTACCTTGCACAACTTTTCTGACATTTACGGTAAGGTTATTTTAACCTGGGCTGCCTTTTCCTTTGTCTTTACGGTAGTCCAAGTATGTACACAGCTACACACAGTTGTTTGCATTGTAACTTTACACATCAAATGTAGCTCAGGAAAAACAAGAGGAGAAACTCAAACTACACCATTTTCAAAAGCTCTATTTTTTATTTTACTTTTTAGATTTTATTATTTAAATGGATAATAAACATTGTTGAATTACTGCTGAATTGTACTTTCTTTGTTTTATTTGACAGCCAGCTGTTGACTATATACGGACACTGATACAAATTCAAGACGTATTGCATATTGTGTGAGGGTTTTTTGTTTTTTTTAACTGGACATCAAATTTTAGTTGACTACCTCTGCCGCTGCTTGTAATGTAGCCTAGAAATGACACTACAAATATATATTAGTGTCACAGGCATCATATAGGATATGTTCAAGGACCAATTCCAAAATAGGAAGCAATAATGTCAGGAAAGCTAAGGCGCATTATAGAAGAAACGCCAGTGCAGTTTCCCCTCATATTCAACTGCTTCCCGGAGGTTAATCTCTCATCTGTGTTTGTCTGCATGAGCGTGTGTGCCCATGAATCTGTTTATACCTCTGCTTAAGGCTGTACCTGTGTACTTATTTTAAGACAAAAGCTTGGACCGCATTCTCGCTGTTCAAAGCTTCCAGAGAAATATGAAGAGTCTTTTATGAGAATCACTTTGCTGTGACGGGGATTAGCATTAAGAGGAGCTCATGAAGAGAGGCTGTGGTGCGGAATAATGACGCAACTTTTACTATTTAGTTTTAAGGCAGTGTGAAAGCAGAATTACCTTAGTGTGAACAAATGCACAAAGCATCGCCCCAGGAAACACACTGTCACACATGCACACACCTCAAGGATACATTGACAAGCACAATTAAAGTTGCGTTTTTGGCATCGAGCATGTTTGCCTAACATCTTAAGCAAATATTAATGCTATTAAATTACTACTAAAGTCCGGTTTCTGTTTTTCCACCCGTTTGACATTGAGTGAAAATGTTGCATATAAACAGGTCTTTAAACTCAAGAAACCAATTATAAGAATTCTCTTACTGACTGGTTTTATGCGTCCACTTTATTTGATCTAACACAGTAATCCTTCCTCTTTGTATGCACAACACAAGCCTGTGTCTCCCATCTAGAAAAAAGCAGCAACTTTATCACGTTTTCTCCCGTCTCCCTGCTACTTGACCTTGGCTAACGCTAATATGTGCCTGAGCCAATAAGTGTGTTAATATGCATACAGGTGTGTGGTCCACTTTAGTCTTAAATCATGCTAAAATGATGCTAGTGGCCACTCCAGCCCCAAGATGTCTAGCTCAACTTTTACTCTCCCCCAAATAGAGGGACTATGTGATCAGTTCCTTTGTTTGTTAGCAGTCTACTGTCCATAGTTTTCGACATATCACTTTTTAAATTTTGTGTGATTGTAGACACCGTTAACCACAAAACTGTACAACAAATGTTAAAAATTTTTCCAATACAATGCACTACAGCAGCACAACGATGCCTTAAACTTTGGCAAAAATCACACACTACAGGACACACCATGGCTTATAAAAGCCAAAGATTTCAGCCCATTCTGCGCCAGTCATAGGGGTAAAGATAATAAAATACATCCTTTTGATACGGAAGGCTTCAAGGTCATAGGTCAAAGGTCAGGGTCACTTGAATTAGGAAAAAGCTTTACTTTCCATTGGATCATCTCCAAACTTTAAAGCAATATATTAGTCACTGGGGCAACATAACATTGAGCTCTTTGTAACATTTTTTGTTTCGATAAAAATTTGAGGAGGCAAAAAGAATACACTACACTCGATCTGAAACTGAGGGTCCTTTACTCTGATATTATCTAGTATTGTGTGCCTACAATGGTAGATGTCAGACATACTTTTACAGCATTACAGCTTTAATGCCCCAGCTTTGACAATTACCAATCATCTGGTCTGTATTTTCTCCATCTGGCTAAAGAGAAGAAAAAAAAAAATCTGTGTTTTATGTTGTATTTGTCATTGTGGCTCTGTGTTGTTCCCGGATCCTGGGATTTAACTCCCAGAACGCCAGCGTTTGCATCAGCCTTATACCAAAGCCTGAGACCTCCCAAATTCTGTCACATCCTAAGTGTCCCCCCGCCCCCTCTTTCCCTTACATAAGTGGGGCATTACAGCTCTGCAAAGCAGCTTAGAAGTGAAGGGCATGAAGCAAGACAACAAAAAGAAAATGGGGGAAAAAAAGAATTAAAGACACAAGATCTGATGGGATGACATTACAGGAAAAGTATCGGCCTGCTTTATGCTGTGCTTCCCTACGCACATACTGTCGTGTTTTTCTAACCTTTCCCCCTCCTCTCCAAACCTCATCCTTTTTTTTTTTCTTTTTCTTTTTTAGGGGGGGAGGAGGTCATATGTCCAAAAGACTTTTTTGCTTCCTCTTTGAGACGAACAAATCCAAGTGTTTTTGTCGTTGTGCCGGTGAGTGGAGCATCTTGTATGAGCGACCTGAGAGCGGTGGCATTGTGCGCCGCGCTGTTTTATGTTCAGAGACTGCTAATTAAGTAGGATCACAAAAGGGGCCACTGTGGGAGCGCACGGTGAGAAGCAAACGAGGCCGCGCTTGTTTTTGTTTTGTTTACGCCACGATGCCCCGCTAGTCCTTCAAACCATTATGCGGGATGAGAGGCGTGAGCAGCGCATCGTACCAGATCTGTCGAGCACGAGGAAGCAGAAGAGGTCGCGAAAAGTGTGTGTGAGCTGAGGCCTTTAACAGGTGTGAGTAAACAGTGTGTGCGTGTGTGTGTGTGTGTGTGGGCAGAGAGACGGTACTCTTTTCCAAGAAGAGACTATGAGGTCATATCTTTCTGCTCTAGTACCGCTCATTAGAAATGACATATGCATAGAGCAACCTCGCTGCTCCTGTATTCTCTACTACCTCTATATCAGTGACATCGAGCTCTCAGACTTGACCTGCATTGATTTATT
The DNA here is from genome assembly GCF_963576455.1 of Neolamprologus multifasciatus. Taxonomy (NCBI): domain Eukaryota; kingdom Metazoa; phylum Chordata; class Actinopteri; order Cichliformes; family Cichlidae; genus Neolamprologus; species Neolamprologus multifasciatus. The sequence continues at coordinate 6,643,831 of NC_140455.1, forward strand.
AAACACAGGCACTGATACAGACCCCGTTACTCGCATACATACTAGCATTCATGCACACGCACAGACACACATGCTTGCACACACTTCCTCCCCTCTACCTCCACACGCCAATCTCATCAGAATATCAGGCGCTCAATTGTTGAGACAGTGCCATCGACTCAATATAAAATCCCATAAGGTTTTGCATTCATGAAGGATCCATATTGGACACACTGTATCATAATGTAGACATGTGAGACTGAAACCATGAAGATGCCATTGCAAATACAACTTTTTATTTTTCCCCCCTCAAAAACTCAAATATTGTATTTTCAAAGGGAAGATCTATCCTGCTGTGTTAGTCAAGAAACAGTTTCAATCACGCCAGCTTCCAGCCAGACTCCAGAGGTCAGAACACATGTCCATATACATGCAAACACACACACACACACACACACACAAGCCTACTCACTTGTTCACTCAGATGTATAGTGTAAATCCCCCACTGGGGCCATGAAATTGTTGTGATGCATGGGGGGAGGATGGGATGTACAGTGCTATATGAAACCCTAGTTTGTCAAGCAAACACACACATAGTCACACACAGTACACAATAGTGTTTGCTCTTTATGCGCACTCCTATACTGCTTATATTTGCACAACCCAACAGGAAGAGCAGTAAACTCCGAACTCTGCTATTTAAGCCTATAGCTGCCCGCTGACGTGCTGAAAAGTCAAATATTCATCAGCTCTCTTTATCGATGCATAATTGCTAAATAATGAATAACCTTGATGACTTATAGCAATTAAATTTTCAATTGCAAAATAGTGGAAACCCCAAATTTAAAAGCCAAACTGCCACGTGTGTGACAGCCACAGTCGAGTGGCAAAATAAAAATTGATAAAAGCTCTCCTGTAATTACTCTTCGAGCGAGCGACTGACTGACAAGCAGGAACGGGTGAGGTTTCAGCAGCCCGATCCCCAAAAACGAAAAAGAAAAGCCTTGTACCAGCAAACAATGTCCCCGCTGGCTCTATGAATCGACGCTCGCTGTGAGCCTCGTAATTTCCCTCTCGCGGCCCTGCACTTCCAACCATTGCCATTCAAGTCCCAAACCGCTCACATGCCGCGCGCTGCTGGTCGGGCCACATGACAAATTACTGCTGGGCTTATTATCAAAAATCAGCACTCGCCAGAGGGAGTGGCCGGGGAGGAGGAGGGTTACGACGGAGGGGGGATTCCAATAAAGCCTACTGAGCGTCCACAGACAAAGGAGAGGGACGAATTCCTCCTCCTGCTGCTGCTGCTGACGACAAGCAAGAAGAATTCATTTCAATTACAAATGGCTGCTGTTTGGAGGGGAAAAACCTCATAAAAAGGTCAACAGGAATTGCAGCATGTGTGCATCTGTTTGTACAGCACCATACATTATCTGCATTCTTATCTATTTATGGTTCAAAAAGAAGCTGGAAGAGCAGAGCGTCAACCTGCAGAGAGCGATGGAGGACGGCGATTGTTTTGTTGTCGTGTGCGTCTGTGACACGCTGACCCGCCTCCATGTCGCGCTGCGCTCTCAGCAAAACAAAAACACTGTACACAGCTTCCCATCCTTTGTCTTTCTCGCCACACTTATTCGTTCTGCATTACTTATGCCCTTCTTCTCCACCCTTCCCCTCCTTCCTCCGCCCCCACCCCCTACATTTTTTATTTTTTTTTCCCCTTTGGCAAACAGCCAGTTGTCTTTTCTCCTTTGTCTGCTCTGTTTGTGATTGCTGATTAGAAAAATAAATGACTTTATAAAATGCAGATCATCTCCTGCGAGATGCGACGAAACACCTGCATGTGAAATATTTCACAATGAACGACGCCTGTGTGCCTATAACTGTATGTCCACCCGCCTTAATTACTCTCATTAAACTGAAGGAACCCAGAATCGCCACTATAGCTGAGCACAGTTAACACATTTAAAATATTCCCAGGTAAGAACCCTCTGCTTACCCTCCCAGGACCTGGCATCCACATGTGTGGACATCATATTTTGGCTTGTCTAGAACACAATACTACATTTTGTTCTACAAGGGCCTGATATCTACTTATTATATTATGCTGCCACTGTTCTATCGAAATTTAAAACGAATGTCCTCATATGTGGATATCAGACCCCTGTAGAGCAAAATCAGGTAAAAAGATAATTCTTTGCTTTACATTCATCAGGTCCCAATCAGCCCAAATAGCAAAGAGAAATTAAAAATGCATACCATGAAAGAGTTTGGGTCTTAGGAGGTTAAACTACACCATCACCGCCCACCCTACCTGCCCGCTGCTGTGGGGGCTGATCTAACATGGAAGGACCTGAAAACAGAGCCAAGGGAAGATGCAGGAGCCTTTTCTTTGAACAACAACATGCTTTAAAGTGTTACGGACTTTAATTTGAATTCTTTTTTAAATACAAAACTGCAGTTTTAAGGGTCAGTTTATAGCCATCATTGCAGTTTGTTCAACACTTCACGAGCGTCACATCCATCTCTATTTCCTGTCATATCTACTGCCATTTTAATTTTAAAAATTCACTTTTAGGTTTGTTTTCCCCCTTTAATACAAATACCTACAACTTGCTTATAGTAAGGAATTTCAAGCTAATGAGGAGACTTGTCCACACAGCGGCCAAAGGAAGCTTGGTCAGTGCCATGACTCGCTAACTTCCTCCTTAGAGCGCCGAGACTGACTCGAGCAAGTTAAAAAACTTAAAGTAAGCATGTATTCTACGCTAATCCCTTTAAGGCCTACATGTCCCATCATCATCAGCTGCATGAATGAAACTGCACAACGACTAAGCTCTTTTTGTTGGCCCCCTCAAAGCTTCTTGATTTGGGAACATTAGGAGGGGAAGAAAAGAAAAGCATGCGGTGGGAACCATTTGACACAGCCTTTGTTGCAGCTTATGAATCATCCCGCTCCGTAAGCCGACCAAATGAGCTCGTCTGTCTGGTGTAATCTCGTGACATCTCAACTTTAAATGGAGGAGCTGCCGGGAGCCGTGTTGACATTTCGTAATGACGACAACTGATCACTGTGACTAAATTTTCATTTAAGTCGGTTAAGAGGTGACCTCATCCGAGTTCGCTTTTAAAGCTGGGAACACACTAAGACACTGGGATTTTTTGATAATCTTAAACAACATGGGACGTGTTTTAATTGGCCAGAAAACCCTCCCTCAGCTACTCTGCTGACAAAGTACTGCTTAACTGGCCCACAATCAGATGAGGCTTACACTGAACTTAAGCCCAAATCCCCCAGTCTATGTAGCCCACTGACATATCTATTAAAGTTTGTTTCAACTGCAGAGCAGCATTACTGCTGCAATTATGTTAAATGATTTCACATAAAATATTCATTCAAGTTTTATTTCAGTTATTTTATACAGCCTTCTTGCTTTCTGCTATTCAACTGTTGTTTTTTGGCTTGTTTATTGTTACAGTGACTTGCAAGTGCTTTGCAACTGCTGTGAATTGCAGCCAGCGAATGACAATCAACTGTTTAAATTTCCCAAAATGGCAAAAACTGACGTCTCTTTTTACATACATCTACTATACAGACAAAAGTATTGAGGCACACCTTTTAATCTTTGACTTTGTGCTGTTTCAGTCCCACAGCCACAGGTTTATGAAGTCAACCACCTTTACAAACGCTTACAGTATGAAAGAATGGGCGGTCCTAAAGAGCTCACTGATTCACAGCGTGGTGTTGTATTTGGTGCCACCATTGCAACAAAACAGTTTTCAAGAGTTCTTCCTTTCTAGATATTCCACAATCAACTGTAAGTGTTATTACTGTGTTATTACAACTCAGACATGAAGTGGTAGACCACACAAAAGTTACAGAGGGAGGTTTAGAGACACCAACGCTCCGCTGATTCAATAAGTTCAAAACGTCTTCTGGCATTAATATCAGCTCAAAAACTGTTCTGGGAGCTTCGTCACTGCATGGGTTTCTACGGCTGAGCAGCTCCAGTAATTTTGCTGTAATTTTGAGTTTAATGCAAGACAACCAGACAAATTCCTCAAACCTTGGTTCCACACTTCTAGTTTAATGAGTATCACGTTCAGTATTTCATATACTGCATGTATTCAATCACTGCATAAAAACGGTGTCAAACAAAAGTTCTTTCAAATCATTTTGCAGTGGGTAACGTTTTCTTTTTTCCTGCATATTCATCTCAATATTCTGTTAAAATTGGCAATATCATGGTTCAGCAAATATAGAACCAATTGTGCCTCTGTATTCAATTGCTTCTTAAACAGTGGTTTGCTGGTGCTTTGGAGACAGTAACCGTGTCCTGACACCTTCCTTTTTTGTCCTACTCAAATCATCTGCAATCAGTCACGGTCACATGAAATAAATCAGTGAGGATGTGGCCACAGATGAGCATGTTTTCCAAAGAAATGACCTAAAGTTACCTCACACTGTGTGGCTCTTTTTAATCATCGTGGGTATCAGAGGCACGTTGGAGAAATAACTGCTCTCCCACTTCCTCCTTCTGCATGCTTCCCAGTCACCTAGGTGTATCCACGGATACCCTGGGCCACTGGAATACAAATACAACCCAAACGCTCGCCTCTCAGCCCCATTACCACGCACACACACACACACACACACACAAATCCCAAACCACCCCGTCTTCACTCCTGTTCCACTGTCTCTCACACCATCCCCCTTCATTAACCGTTCTTCTGTTTCGAGACGGGCACAGGGGACTATTTGTTCAGTTTTAATAAACGGGATAGTGGGGAACCGCTCTTTCATTTGCTCTTCGGAGATTATGCAAAATTTAAAGTGGGATGCATTATGTACCTTTGAACTAAAGAAAGGGAGGTTTACTTTTAGCCTTTTACCCACTTTCCCTATTTACGCACATGGGTTAGAAGACTGATTGTGCAGTCAGCGTGACACAACTACCTTAGTCTCACATGAACGCAAATTTGCATCTGTACCTCCACCTCTCTGTCTGATTTCAGTAATGTGCAGAGGTTGTGGGGGTGCCCTTGGATCACTTTGGAAAAAAAAAAATCCCATGGAAGGACGATGAACAGACTCCCAGCAGGTGCTCTTGGCCACACAACACAATACTAGAATAGCCACTGGCCGAAGTGGCAGGAAAGTGGTGCCAGGAGGGCTGATGGTGAAGGGCAGAGGGTGGGTGCCGTTGGGCGATAGGGTGGGCAGATTTTTTGGAGCCAGCAGTGCGCGGGCCCCGGCTTTTTCGGTGGCCCCGAACAAAGCAGACCTCTTCACAGCCATCCAGAGATGCAAATTGCTCTTCATCAAAGTTTCACACTCCGTTTCCAGCGAACAAAATGGAAATGCTGGCTCCTTGGCTAGAACTGTCAGTAACGCCCCCTCAGTCCTCTGTCCTCTTTCAGTGTTTGTAACTGGCAGTTCTTAGACGAACAGCCAGGTGAGTACACACATGCACTCGCACACTCACTACACAGTCACATTTACACACGCGCACTGGGCATCAACAATAAAACTCTCATAGACACACACACACACACACACACACACACACCCCTCCAGGCCCAGCTTGCTTTCCACTGGCTGTGTTTTGATCCAGTATCCCACTGGGAGGCTTACGATGAGCCCTGCTTCAAATTAGGCTGGGCAACAGCCATCAAAGACATCCCTGCCGGAGGGGTATTTAGACCCTGATCAGCCTCACCCAGAGGCACCTACAGGTAAGGGAGAAACGTGTGTCTGTGTGGGAAAAGCAGACAAAGAGAAAAGGCAGTTTCATCGCTACATGTGCATATATATATGTCCAAGAAGGTGCCTTTAATATTTCAGGATAGTCTCCCCCGTCCCTCCTTATTCTCTTTTCCCCCCCTCATCTTCTCCTCTCTTTTTGCCGCCAGCTAAGGGGAAGATGACCTCAACTCCTGGCTTAATGTGATAACAGCAGCGCTTTAACCTAATGCAGAACGGTCTTCCAATATTCTGTTGAAGTCTGAATGCCTTTAAAAAATGTAGGCTGAGCAAACAGGTCAAATACGCCACATTAGCATTTTTGGAAAGAATCCCTGGATGGCAATGATGTTTTCTAATTCCTTTGTGTGTGTTTGTGTCAGTATGTGTGCGCTCTGTACAGCTTGTGCCAGGCACTTGGGGGGTGGGGGTTGAACCCGTATGACCACCCAAATGCGCGGCTAGCCGGCAAGCTGATCTAAGCTTTACACATGGTTTCCGTGAGTGGTGAAGGAGAAAGCGAGCAGAATAAAATGATCCTTAAGCTACAAATTTATGTTGATTTTAAATAAAGGCTCTTTATTTCAAAATCTTAAAAATGCTTATGTTGAATATATGACAGATTGGTATGCAGTATAGTCCAGGTCATTAAAATGAATCAGGTACTCTGAGATATTATAGAGGGAGTTTGACTGAGGGGATATTTTAGAAATGGACAAAAGAGTGGACAAACAGAGGCTCGGAAGCTAGGCGCATATAGCTCTTAGGTTCTTAGAAGCTCACACGTGTGTAACTAATGGACCTTTTTCAATCAAACGGGCACAGCTTGAGTTTTGCCTGTAATTAAGCAACACTTTAAACAAAAGAATGCAGAAGCCATCCTGCGAGTTTCCTGATGTGTTGTTAAATAGTCAGGCTGATCCCGAAAAGCTTTAATCATTATAAAAGAAAAACGGCACAAAGAATTAACACAAAGGTTCTTCACGTTGTTTTCTTCCTTTGTATCCTAGTTCTGTGCGATACTCCAAATCGATCTGAAATCAATACCGTATTGGTATTTTGGTATTGATTTGAGATACTTTTAACTTATAACGACAGCTTATGTGAGGGAGAGAGCGTTTTGTCATGACTTATAAGATGAATCATTAGAAACGTGCAAATATTGTACATACTTTAATGTCTCACTGTGCTTTTTATTTTCCACAATAATTAGTTAACGCAATAACATACACATTTCAGCTTTTCATGCGTCTTAAAACTCCATTTTTAGAATCTTTTTTTGGAGACCTGAAATGCAACTGTACCTCTCTCTAAAGCATTTTGTGTCACCTTCTGTTGTTTAACTGTGTTACAGGATATAAATCTACACAAAACGGTTCAGACATTTTTCACGTTTTGTGGTATTTTTTTCTTTTTCCAAAGTAAATCATTTTTAATTTAACACAATTTATTGAGCTACATACTGAACTTAGTGGCTGGAAACAAAGTATTGATCACATAGTGCCAGCATTGATATGACACCAATACCAGTGGTATTGAGCCACTCCGCTGTATGCTTTGGATCATTACAAAGGTATAAATAGCGCATAATGTCAAATTTCAAGTTTCCCAGTCACAGTTTTCTCTCTATTTGTGCAGTTATTTGGTCTCCCTCTCTCTTTAGGCTTACACAAAAGGTAAACCAAACTCAGCCACACTCTTGACATTGACAGAACAATCTGCACAATCGTTATACTGCTAATACTCGTCTTCCCCAGCGTTTCCACCGATTTTGAATAGGCAACAAAGGAAAAAAAAGGCTGTGATGATTAAATTCCATGCAATCCAGTTTTAAAGAGCACTAGGTTCACCGGTAAGGCACCAAACCGTGTACGTAACAAAAGAGGTGCTGTAGCATTAAGTATTAGTAATGTTGTGCGTGTGGCTCTCGGGACTTAAAAAAATAAATAAAAGCAACTATAAGAACAGCCATTTACTACACATCCGCTATTATTTTCTACCATCACCGAATGAATAGAGTTTGCTTAGAGGCGGAGAAGGCCCTTCTGATTAGTATTCTTTAGAGTCTGTAAGAACAGACAGGCCCACGATCAGAATGCAAGGAAGTCCTCTTTCAGGCAGCGAAGGAGTGAGGGTGAGGGGGACGAGACAGCAGAGGCTTGTCTACCATGTAAACAAAGCTTTAAAGATCGCATTTACAATGCAGCACAGTCTTAAGCAAAGGAAAAAGCCTTCGTCGTCTTTAAGGTGTCTTTAAAGATCTTTGCAAATGGTTTTGGCGAGCAGAAATTAGTTTAAGGTATGGAATATCGAGTCAGCGTGTGCCTCGAGTACCCATTTCCCCCAAAAGACCACGGCATCTGAACATGTCGGATAAAAGGACAGTGTTGTGACAAGAGGAACAAAGCGTGTGCAGCCATGAAACAAAAAGTGCTGCCAAAAAAGAAAAGAAATGCAGACGCTGGAGTCCTTGCAAGCTGAAACATTAGGATTCCTGAATAATCACATCAAGGTGACATCTTCTTTCACCCCTTTATTATTTGTCATGAATTAATGAATCATTTCAAATTCTTAAACACTTTGGGGTTTTTTTTCTTTCAAACTGACTATTTATAAATGTCTTAACAAACGTCTGACTCTGACCTCTGAGATTAATGTCTGAGTTAGTGTTGAATTCACTCACTGAAGCCTCGAGTTTAAATGCAGCGCGTCTTGATTTTTGATTCCTTCAATCCAAAGAAACACCGCGAGCATAAAATGCCATCAAATATATAATGATAGAGTTGTTAACATTTTGAAAAGAGAGATATATTTCAAAGAAAACGACACAAAAACAAAACATTTGATTTCATTGTGGGAATTAAATGATTCTGATTCTTCTCATCGCTGCCACTCCAACACCGTTAATTTGATTTAACACATAATAGCTCCACAATCCCACCAGGATCTCTCTCCTCCCCCATCCTCTCTCACTGTTTTTCTATCCTTCTGTCCATCTTCTCTCTCTCTCTCACACACACACACACACACACACACACACACACACACACACACACACACACACACACGGCACACACACACACACGGCACACTAAACAACCTCTTTTTGTGGTCCGTGTCATTGATATTGCTTGGCTGGGGCCTTTCAGCCCTGACGGATAAGGAGCCCATAGGAACCGACTGAACTCTGATAAAGGTATAGCGAACGGAAGCGAGTGTGGGTTCAGGCCCCTTTAGCCCTCCAGAGGAATAATTTACAGCTCTGCCACAGTTGATTTCCCTCACTACGGCCAAAGGCAGTCAGAGACTGGCCATAGCGACATAGCTCACTTGCAGATAGCTGAGCATAGCAACATACAATCATACACAAAGGAGCTGGGAGGCGGCAAAGACGGGAGAGAATGGTTTGAATTATTAAAGGGAAGAAAAAATAACAACATTAATGACACAAGTGGGGATATCGGTCATGTGCGATTGTGCAATGTGCAACATTCCCATTTTGTTTGTTTGCACTCATTACTGAACAACCTTATAGTACTTTTTACTTCACCTTTTAGTGTCCTTTCCTTCCTGAATCCTTGATTTATCGACTGTGTCAAAGAGAAATCAAAGTTATTGACTGAACACAAAAAGGAACAAATTCACAAGGTTGATTCTCAGTATCGTCTTGCACCATGCTTCGAGTCCACTTTGTTGTCATGGAGATACTTCAGTTGAACCGTACAACCTCGGTGAAATGAACTACAGGAGAGGTGGCAAAAAAGTACACATTTGCGACTTAAATAGAAATAGAGATGCTCGTGTTAAAAAAATACTGAAGCGCTGATTCGGCTTCTTTACTCAAGTGACAGTGAAAAAGTACAGCCTCTGAAATGTGCTCAAACTATTTCAAAAAATTAGCTCTTTGAAGGACAGCTCTACCTGCTGATTTTGTACTAAGCTGACTGGACATGCCACTGCAACAATTTACTGACATCTACACCTTGAACACCGTTCCAGATCATTCTGGCGCACTTTAACCTCTGAGTAAAGTGCAATAAAGGATCCATAAATTACATGTTTGTGTCTCTTTCATGTGTGTCATGTGTGATAAGAAACAATGATGACACCCCCCACCCCCAATAGGATTGTCTATAATGCCAGCAAATGCAAGTGGTCAGAAGTGTGCATTCAAGCTGCTTTTATTTATTTATTTTTATCTGTATGCAGCTGCAATACACTTAACACCCTCTGACTTTTTCATTTGTTCCACGTAAAAGAAGATCCAACTCTCTCAGCAGAGTACACAAACCTCTGAGCCGCACAGACACACATTCCCTCTGGTTAGGCCAAAAGAAGAGATTGGCTTTGACATCTGCCTCAGTGTGTATTGTCCTGTTCTCATTTGTATGGGGCCTAATATCGCCCTAACCTTTCCGCCACACAGCGGTTCAATTGCATCAGCATAAAACTGCTTCAGTGAAAAGCCAATTATCGTCTCAATCGCGCCACAATACAGCTTAGGCACTGCCCACGCCACTGCTGAACGTACAAAACAGCCAACAATGCTGGCGAAGTGACAAAACTGGGGCAGGGCATGCAACAGTGACAGAAAGGAGGAAAACTCAATTGCATTCCTAATCAAAAACTCTAGCACATTGTGCAGAGGTTTTTTAACGCATCTTCTAACAACTTAACCGCATTAATTTATGATCTGTAAGGCATAAGCTGCATCTTGCTTTATTTTTTTTCCTCATAATGTATGGGAACAAGGCAGAGGATGATGAAAATTGTGGGGGTAATATAGTTTGCTTTAGGTGAGATATACAGTTGGAAAATATATAGTGTTATGCAGAAATTATATTGCTTAGGTGGCAGTGTTTACATCTCTCTGTATTGATGCTATGACACTAAATGAAATACAGGGATTCTGTTTTAATCATAATCCTAAAACGTAAAAAAAGCAAATAGAGCAGCCACTACGAGCGGTAATAAATGCACAATTAAGATCGGAAACAGTAATTTGCCTGCAGCACTTGAATGTGAAAAGGCATCAAATGATTCTCTTAATTTCGTGAGTAAGCTACAGCGAGAAGATGTCACTTGGATTGCGTAAAGGTAAAATATGAATGCATGAGATGAGGCATCTGACGCTATCTGTAAACCCCTCTCCCTACTGATTCATGTTCAATTACCACAAAATGCAGTGGAATAGTCAGCTTAGGGTAAAACATGAGCAAACAGCACACTGCCGATCTGCAACAAACATGCTTAACATGCTTAATGTGTTTTTTCTTTTTTTTGCTTAGATAAGTAACAAGCAATCGGCTGCACTGGCAGCAATGCCCGCTTTGGAACGGCTGGGAGAGAAAAGCTTGAATGGTTCAAGTTTTGTTCAAAAAGTCACGCTGACACTATGGCAACACAATAGAATTTCATTGGGAATGGAAGTAACAAAGGGAGAGAAACGACTGCTTCCATCCCGTGCGCGTGTGTTTGTGCATGCGCGCGCTCGATTGGGGCGAATACAACTCCCAGCCTTTCTCCATGTCTGTTAGTGGGAAACAGTTGAATGGCAGGGAGCAGGGATACAATGTTATTACCTTCTGTAGCTCCACCCCTCTATCAATCCATCTTTGCAAACACACACGTGAGAACGCACAGATTTGCCCAACTTCAGCGAAGCATGGAACAATCCGTCTTTCAGTGCCTTTATTCCTGGGAAAAGCTTATAGATCTTAATTGCATTACTGGGAGGCGTAAAGGGCTAGAGGGAGCGTCCAAACCCGGTGAAGGAAACCAGAAATGGAATTCTGATTTAAGTGAAAGATAAATAATCCCTTTCCCTTTTTCTTTCACTTTATGACTCTGACACAACCACAACTGTTTTTTTTTCTCCCCATCAGAAGCTACACATCTCTAACAGCACCACTGTGCAAATGACACCAAATCATAATGGTTAGATATAAACAACAAATCTGATTAAATTGCTCCCACACTGACACATTTATGCTCTCCTGAAGTGGAAAATCTTTTAGTCAACGAAGAAATGATGCGAAAAATGGGAGTGGAAGTGAATTTTATTTAATTAATAAAGACCCAAATGATATGAAATTGAATCTTAATAATAAATCCAGTCATTTCTGTATGTGTATTATAGAGTGGGTGTGCCTGTTCTTTACCTAACTTGACAGTAAGAAATAAGTAAGTGCAATGCCAAGTTTGGATGAGAGTTGAGCCCAACTGATTTATTAGGAAGCTGATTTTCCCCATTTGCCGATCTTTAGGCATTGGCATTTATTTAAAAGATGAGAGAAACACCCTTCGACAATGTAAAAAAAAATGTTGATGTTGCACAGTTTGCTCACCAGAGGGCACACTGCAACATTCCTATTGGGAACAAGTCCTGCAAACACAACTATCTGATCCAAGCACGCATATCAAATGTTAAGAAAATCTGCTTGTTTCATGTATCTGAATAGTAAAGAAAAATATATATTTCTCAATCACGAAATATCAATATCGCTCCATCTGTTTTATTTGCCTTCCAATAACAAATCAGATTTTTGAGTACTCCTGTTAAACTCTATATAGGAGTCCTGTACTGTACGACATTCCTATGCACAAAAACAAATCTGTGTTGGTAGGGAAACATGACTCTTTTATTCACATTGTAAATTTGAGGCTACACTTTATACACAGCTTCCAACTTTTATTTACATTTTTGTGGCTTTTTAAAATGTCACTTTCAGTCTTTTCAAAAAGCTGGATATTTCAGTATAACAATGTTGTGTTGCTCAGAAATTGGCCCCATGCGTTGAAGCTGCCAATGTCATATTTCATCTGTTTTTTGTTTGTCCCCCCCCCATCAGCGTTACATATCAAGCTGTCAGCCTGCCAAAGCTGATTTGCTTGCGCGTCGAGGCAGCTTATTCAAACATGGCATCTAAACAGAATACTTGCTATGAAACACAGAAAGGGCTGCATGTGTGAAAAAGTCCTCTGTAAGAGAAGAGATGTGAAAAACCGAGTGAGAGAACAGCATGTGCCATTAGAGGAATGGGAAAAAGAAAAAGCATAAAAGGCAGATTGAGAATAAAAAAAAAAAAAAAAGTTGACAGTTTGAACTTTAAACTTTTCGCTTTCTCTCTGCCAAAACACAAGGTATCTATTGTTCAAACTAAAGGCCCTAAAGTCAGTGTCGGGGCCTTCCGAGCCCACACAAGGGTGACAACTATAGGCTTGAACTCTTAGATTAATGCTGTCCCCCTTTATGTCTCCAACATGGACCCTGGACTTCTATAAACGCCTCCTCCCCATCATTTAGACTAGACATCCACACATACACCACCTCCACCCCCAACAACTCTTTGGCAGGCTAGCACAAACAAGGCGTGAGGAATGTGGCTTCAATCGCTGGACGGGCCACGAAGGAACATTAACTGCCGACGCCGAACAAAAGCAGAAGTTACGAGTGTATGAGCGCAATGCTGCTTTTCCAGACTACTCAGAAATGTCTAAATATCTAAAGGCGTATAAACCTCTGCACAAAACAAGTTTGTGGAACAAAACGATGCGGCTGGTAGAGATGAGCGTAGCAAAAAACTTGTTTTTTCACTCAAGAGAAGTCTCCTTGGTTAAGGCACTATCCAATTACCTGCAGATCAGATGTGAACAGCAACAGGGCAATTTGCACAGCAGGAGGAGAAGACAATGAAACTCTTCATCCATGCATTTGTCCTGATCTCAACCACTAAAAGGGCGGGAGACTGTTGTGAAACGACAGTTAAGAGGACGAAATCGAAAAAGTAAGAAGAGACGAGGACAAGTCAGAAGCAGATCACACTTGAACATCAATTTAGACATTGCGGTGAAAGCGGGCCACCTTTTGATTTACCCTCCCTCGCAATGTAAAGAAAAAGAGCCGAGTGGCAGTCACCAAAACTTTGTATAGTTGTGTGACAAGTATCAATGAAAGTGTGCTAATGATAGCTGGCTGTTCTTGGGGCAATAAGCACCTCTAATGGCAAACACAGAGATAAGCACTGTTCCTATGCAGCACTGTGAGACAGATGGTCTCATTACTCCTGATTGAGAATAGGGAGAGTAGTTTATCCCGAGAAATGGGCAAGAAGAATCGCGGTAGAGACGAGGAAAGAAAAAGAGCTACAGTAAGTCAATAGATTCATTCGTTTCCAGATTCCAGAGCAGCGTTTTGATACACTTTTTGTTTTAATCCTTTCAGAATTTATTTTGGATTAGGCTTTCGCCAACGCTGCTGTTCAAATATACATAATCTAGTCTGTATATATAACTCGTGGAGGAATCCAGGGTAGCCAGCTGAGCTGGTCGGATGTTTCGGTATAGCTGCTCGAATAGCTTGTTTTGATTTGTAAATATATTTGTGCAATTAAATCGATCGAGGGGCAAACAGAGACGGTGGAATGCGAATGCCCGAGGCAGCTGAAGAAGTATCTGCCCATACTGTACACAAACAAAATACACAGTACACAAAAGCTGAGAGGCAAAGACAAATATTACCAACGTCTCGTCAAACACTCGAGAGATAAACACTTCGTGCCGCAGATATAAAACACTCATGTGGAAAATTGATTTAAACTTTAAGATTAAAAAGGAATCAAGGCGAGAGAGTGTATAGATTGGTTTAAATTGAGACCAATCAAATGTCACCTGCAAACTTCGGACACCAGTATTGCAGAAGGCCAGACTTACTGCGTTAAACTGACATTTTGACACATTGCAACAAAAGAACTGTCTTCATCTAGAGCTGGTTGGGGTTGTTTCCGTCCAAGGGCCCTTAAAAATTACTGAGTTTAAACTGCTGTCAAACCCCTGTCAGCTGGGCTATAATATCCCTAAGAGTGACAGAAAGGTTGCTGACAGATGCAGTTGGAGGGAAAGCAGAACATCATCTTTATGACAGCATGTAACAAATTTTATATCACTACCAATTTTTTCCACATTAGACCACTCTAGATGGCTCCAATTTAAATCAGTTAAAAGTTTTAAAATTTCATCTGCAGAAACAACATTAAGGAAAGATCCAGCTGATTGCATTTGTCTGTAACAAGTTTTTATAATGAAGATTTGTTTCTTTTTTTGGCTCAAAAGGGAAACCAAATCTCTCCTATGTCCATCCAGAATCTCATATTCTGTGGATCCCACTGACTTACTGATTGCTGAACGGGTTTGATGTGTAACCATAAATATTTCATTATTACTATAGCTTTTGTGTGTAATATTGGTCCACTCCTTCAGCCTCACTACAAAGAGCTCTAACCACCTTCATCTTCAATGAATTTGACGTGAGCCGTTCAGCACAGAAGAAAAAAAAAACAGGTAAATTGGGGTTAATTCAGGTTACAGCTCTGTGTCTTTCTTTGCTTCTTGAATGCATGTTATCTTATTACAGAATATTGCTTTATTATGAGTATTAATCAGAGGTCTGGAGTGATTTCAGAAAAACAGCAGTGCCACTTTACCATAAGGAAACAGTGTTTCCATGTAAATAATTTTCTTCTACAAGCGCTCACTTCTGAGCGCTTGTACTTTGAAGCACTTCATCGTTTGTTTCTTTCCACTTTGCATTTTTGATGTCTCGTATTTAATCCGATGAAGTTTGAATGCATTTGTCATAAGTTGCTTCAGGCAAAGCAGTTTGTCAGATGAATGCAAAGTAATGCGAGGCATCGTCATCAATTTTAAAATGAGGAAAATCAAATCTGCAAGCATAGATCAGTTGTGACTTTGAAACACCTGGTGGAAATCTTTAAAAGTCCTCTGAGACACTAGTTTCTAGATCTGAGGCTTGTTTGGGGCAAATTTAAATTAGTCCTCTGGATAATGGATTGCTATTATCAACTGATTTTATCAGTTCAACAAAAAGTATCTAACAATCCAAAAAAAAGAGGTAGCAGATGTGGCTGTGGCATAAATCAGACACCTCTCAGCTGTGGGACTTGGGTGTTTTGGACTTACAATTTAAAATGGAATTTCACTTTCTATTTAAAATCAGTTTAGGCAGCAAAAACTACTTTGTTAGGATCTAGACAAGAGCATGTGTTGCATTAAAAAAAAAAAACTTTTTTCCCAACATTAACTATTATATTAGGAAGCTCTTTTTACTGGACTACCAGATTGAAGACTTTACTGGCAGTACTACACAGTCTGGGTTTCTCCAGGACTCATGGTATATACAGTAGAGCACCTAAAGTTAATTTCTGGGGTAAATTAAAACTGATAATGGCCATTTAATTGAGAACACTCTAAGCGGGTGCAAATGTCACAATCTCTGACAAACAAAAGCAAGTTCAATCAGGGGCTGTCTGGCCATGCCATCCTCCTGAAAGGCCAATTCATATAAAGCCCATGTGAGCCCTTAATGAGTCAACCTCTCCAAAAAGCTCCAGAGCTACTGTTAATTACATAAAGACCAATTCACCATGGACAATCATCCTCAGGCAAAAATACTGGGAGCCCAGGTTAGAGGCAACAGCGCTGCATAGCTTGGCATGCTACAGCCCTCTATTATGCAGAAGCAACAGGAAGTGTCTGGCACCACCCTGACAGCGAGTACACCGACCTCTACAGCAGCCAAGACGGTATCAGCCCTGCTGAAATGTAAACACCTTGAGGAGCTGGATGTACTTGAATGGGAGCACACTTCTGTTTTGTTTTTAACCATTATCTATTTAAATGAAACAAAAAGCTCAACAGAGACACACCGAGCACAGAGCACAGCACAAATTAAAAGTGTATATCAAACTCCTGGATTCTTATTTTGATTGAAGAAAAGAATCGATGCTTTTGCTGTTTAAAGAAGACTGCTCTCTAACAAGCAGACTGCGTGGCCTTTATAGACCTTGGATAGTCAGGAAAGTGGCAAACGGTCTCCAAATGTTACACTCGATCTTTGATCAAGTCTTGGAAGTCATTCAATTCACAGTCATCTGCCATCACTATAAACCCTTCAAGGCTGACAGCTGGCCCTTTGATGTCAAAACATGCCCTTTGGCAAATATATGAGTATATGGGCAACACTGCTAAATTATCAAAAATAAAAGAAAAAATATATACTTTCATCCTCCTCTAAAAAAGAAAAGGTGAGCTTGATTTGTTCAAAGATCTTTGGTGATGCTCTGATGTGATATTCAGTTGATTGAGATGTGGCTTCAAAAGAATTTCTACCCTTGGCAAAACAATGTTTTTACTGTTTCATACAGGGATCCAACAGAATCATTTATAGCTGATTCAATGCCGAACGTCAAACAAGACTCCCTTCATCGCTGCGCATTTCTGCTTATAACACTATGCGAAAGAAAAAAAAAAACACACTTGGTGATGCCCCATAAATTATGTTTTTCATGTATGCATGTGCAATAAATACCGCAAATGACTGCCTGAGACTCACTGAACAGAGACAATAATTCTATTTACGTGTGCCATGCATTCACGCTCAGCATGTGAACATCTGACCTGTCAGAAGAAGCTCTGGAGGGATCAGATTAATGGTAGGGTTGTCCCTACGATTATTATAGGCTTTTCACAGTTGGTTTTTCATCACTCGGAAACATAATTTCCAGAGGCTTGCGCTATGCAGCGACTGTGATAAATGTCTATGTGGCCTGCAAAAATGAGGCATCCAGCCAAGCTGCAGGTAGAGAAGGCAAAGGATCTACAGTGAATGTAAACTCTGAAGTAGAAGGAATAGTTAAGTCTGTGTGCCATATTGTTTTACTAGATTAAATTTAGTATTATGTCATATTTAGACCCACAGCTAGCTAGTTCCCACACCCTACTATGGGAAGCATAAGAAAAGCCACCTTACCACTAAGGAGTGCCTAAGCCATTGAGCATTTCACAATGCACAAAGAGATCAATCACACAGTGTGAAAACAATGGAACTCAATATCCGGGCTGCAATGTCAGATCAGCAGAAATCTTGTGAACTCTTAGCTCCCAAAACAATACAGGAGGGAGAGATATGGCCTCCCGTGCTTTATTCTGCCTGGCAGCCCCTTAAGGAGATCAAAGACTCTCGTGTTAAAAAACTTATGCAAACAAATCCTTTTTTTTCCTCCAAATACGCTAATCACATCTTGCTATTGCTTAGCTAAAACCATCCTCTTTAACTGCTTAATATCCCCATCCCATTACAGCATACAGTATTCCCTGTATTGGCAGCAGGCAGCTTACAGAGCTCAGCTCTATCGATCCGTCTTAGTGATGGTTAGACATGCCTGTGCTGCGAGCAGGCAAAGGGGAAAAGCAGCGGGGCATTCAGTCCGACTCAGATGTGGCATTCCTTCTCGGTCCATCAATGATAGCAGAGAAATCTCATTTCACGACTCACTGACATGTTTGCAAAGCCACATCAGCGAAGGCACAACCTGAACAAAGCTCTAAGGAGGCTCTAGCGCCAAGTTCAACCTGTCTGGGTCCAGGACACATCCGCACAAGAGGTGAGAGAGGTAACAAAATGAAAACCTAACAGCTGAGGTGAGTGTGATGCCTCGAGGACAAACATTGACAACATCTGCTTCTTTGGTTGCTAATGGCTTATTGATTCAAGAGGCAAACACCAGCCTTCTTTTCCATGAAAACTGTCCCCATCACAATCGAATCAAAGCGGTTGAGCAGACATTGCTTCACCTCAGAGCTGCTGGGCAGGTACCAATAATAGCTGTGTTAAAAATGCATTTCCTCTGAATCTACAGTTGTTGCCATACAGATCAAATACTTTGCAGACCGCATGCATTTACGCTCCAGCAACCATGACCAATGGGTCCTTCAAATCAACTGATAAAAAAGGCATTTTATAGTAAGAAAACCTGGATTTTCGTCCCCCTCCCCATGTCTCAAAAACTGACCTTATACACATGAACATAGTGGCAAACTGAATAACAAGAGGTCAAAGGTGGAAAATGACTTTAAACTGACTAAACAGTGCTGTGTGAAACCACCCTAAAACCTAAATATTAAAGTTTCATGTGGAACTTTCATATTTGCTTTGTATTCTGTATGCAGCAAGGTGCTATAGATGTGCAAAAGTCTGTACGGGCTAGCAGCTAGCCGTGAAATGAAAATAAAGTAAATTCTCCATGTTCTCCAGTAGTCTAGAACACAACACCTTCTTCCTGGCTTTACTTTTGTTGCCCTGCCCCAGACAGATCTGGCCAATAAGTGGACTGAATACTCTCACGTGGTACAGACCACATTTTGGTTTGCTTGGAGTTTACTTGGATTTTCCTGTGTGTGAAAAAATAAAACCATGGGAAACAGCCACATGCCGACAAACTCAGACCAGGGTAAACAAACTAATGGTGTAAAACACCCTTAAGCAATTTATGGGTTAATAGCAACGCCTACATTAAAATATGTTCATCAGCCAATAAAGTTTACTTTCAAATATTTTATTATGCCTTTCATTTAAAGGCACAGCATCCCTAAGACCCTAGAATTAAGGTGTAGTGCTCTGCAAACATACAACCCACATTCAAGAATTAGTCCACCATTTCAGCTTTTTTTCCTTTTTGTCAAAAAGTAACGCTGGTCTCTTTTAATAGAAACCTTGAGTCGATCGAGTGAACTCATTATCATTTAAATCCAGGCTATAATGAGCACACAGTATGTGCCTTAACCTGTTCAGACACTAGAACGCTCCAGCAGTACTCTGTGGTAATGCCCTTCCTCTGTGGTGATTTAATAGCTACCGTTACTTGTTGCTCGGTAGCTCTGTGCATTTGGTTCGCCTGTGGACTGAGATTAATGTGAGCAGGCCAGTGGGGAACCGGTGCTCAGAAATAAACTTGCTACTTGGCAATAAACTAGATGGCCTAGGTATTCATGAAATCAGTGGCTGAAACCCATCCTATTTATGTCACGTATCTTTGCCATGTGTTGAGCAGGGAAAATTTGCGGATACTTCACATCGAATGATATGAGGTAGCGTCCTTTTTCTGCTTTCTAAAACAGAAAGCAGAAGCACACTTGGAGCCGTTTACCATTTGCACACAGATTATTTGTGTACGAAGAACGCGGGGCAAAAACGTCCATATATGGAAACCAGCAGAATACCGGTAGTCTCCTATGCCTACAATTCTACTGCGACATATTGCATGCACACACACAGACGCACAAGGATCACATAAACATGTATATATGCTTGCACACGCCCAGCTGGTGTCCAAGTAATTTTGGCCTGTTACAATGGGAATCCTGAAGGCTTCAATTTTCACAGTGACTAAAGCCAGGAACCAGACTCAGGAGTCCAATCTGTGTGTGAGCAGATTTACAAAGAGGGAGGTTATTAGAGAGCACACATTTTGTTCGGGTGTGTGTTCATGTGAGCGTGCGTTAACTTCAGTTCCTGCCAGTACTGGGGCAGGGGATGGATAGCAGCCCACCATAACAGCTTCTCCTCCCTCTGTACTATATATGTATGTGTCTGGGGATATGTATTAACCTCCAACCTTTTCCTTTTTCTTTCCCGTGGGCCACTGCTGTGCCATTCCTATTTCATACCGCTGAATATGCAGCAGTCTCTTTTCTGATGACGATCCACGTCATGGCTACAGAGATAGCTGCTGATCTCAAAGGCAGCTTTGACCGCTCTTGTATACAAGCACCACAATCAAATGCAGATCAAAGATATTTTATGTCCTTCTAATGTGCATTAGAGTCTGCAACGTCTCATTAATTACTGAACTTGGACTACTTGGCAGACATAATTGCACATGTCAGTGGACATGGTAACACTTTGAAAATTAAAATGTCAAAGTACTTGGATTTTAGTTGAATTACATCTAAATATTACACTTAACTTGGATCAAGAAAAGAAAATCCACCAAAGATTTCAAAAAACTGTTCTTCAAACTGCCCAAACCACTCAGCAAAAGGAGTAAATAAAGCTTTAAAGGATTCTTTTAAAAGATGTCCAAAGGTGCCTCTCTCTGCTTCTGCTCAGGGTGCCGAGGGAATCAACTGGCAATTTCTGATCAGTCAAAAGGAAGATGTTTCACTCCTTTTACACTTGTGCACAATCACTGGACTTGAAAGTCTAGGGTGCTTGAGAAATGATTCCACAATAAACTTGCTGTCTTTGCAAAACAATAAGAAGTTCAGCAGATACTTTGAACTTCTTTAACTCCATGGCCTATTTTTAAACAGCAAACATCACAAACATATCCTCTTTTCATTTCCCAAACACTAATTTTTTCAGCTTTACTATAAAAAAGCAGAAAATATTTTCATGAATTTCACACATAACACTACCTTAAACCCGACATTTCTGCAGCTTTTCTTTGTAGCCAAGGACTTATTTCTCTGTCCATCAGCAGGCCTTGTGAAACTAAAAAGATTCCCAGTGTTCCTTAAAATCCCTCATTTGCTTCCCATCTTTGTCTAGAGTGAATGGTAATCTTCCTACATCTCTGATGGGATGATCTCAAGGTGGAAGTCCAATTATTTCTGAGGTGAGGAGATTACATGTGTAATGCAAATCCCCCTTCCATTCCTGTGACAAAGTACATTATAGGATAATTCCTCCATTATTTCCTGTAATGTGGTGTTTAGATGGTTCTCCAGCCCGACAGCGCTTTGAATGGGGCTGTAGGTTTTGGTTTGAAGGGGATTTTTGAGGGAGGTGGAAATGACTGATTTCTGAGATTCTGGACAGCTAACATATCACACGTGCCAAAACCACACAAGAATACGCACACGGGAAGAACGCTTGTCGAGGCTGCACAGACAAAGCCGGTGTTCTGACACATGCCTGTAACTCGTAGCAACCCAGAACAAGGTCAGAACAGCCGTGTGATACACCAGTTTAAGAAAAGGTGATTTTTTTCCCCCACCTTTTCATCATGACAGTGTTCGGATGCTTAAGCGTGTGTGCGTAGGCAGCTGTTACTAGGCCACTAGGTCCCTCGGGACTAGTTGGAGTCATAGCCACCATCATCCCTCTTTTAATAAATACACACCTGGACCAACCTGGAATGAATTCCTTCAGAGGAGCTTACACTAGCCTTATTTTTGACCGCGCGGATCGGGACGTTTAGAGCTTCGTCACCACCAGCAAGAGCTGCTGGTCAGCACTTAGTCACCACTTCATCTGAGACTATTATGAAACACAATTTTGTAACATTCGAAACTTTTTGTTTGTTTGTTTAAGTCTCCGGCATAAAGTGGTACAGTCGGAAGACAGCCAACGAAAGAGACAGTGAGAGAAGCCTTTGAACTCAGCGTGCTGGAGAGGCTAACGGCGGGACAGTGACCTGCTGCGACCTTGCCTTGGCATTGTGGTGCCTGTCTGCAGCTATCAGTGTCTGTGTACGTATACGTTTGTGTGTGTGTGTCTCTACCTCCAGTCATCACAAAGCCCTTCTCACCTAGTCGTTTCCTTTCTTGTGTGTGTGCAGAAAGATACCTGCCCCTTACACACCCATCTGCTTTAATAAAACACATTTACACAAAGAATACATCAAGTCGTCGTGCAGAATGGGGGGCATCCGTCCGAAGTGACTAACCGGCAGAAAAATTTCACCAGGGTAAGCAGGTCACCTCAGCTCATTTCTTCTTTTTTACTGCCTTCCCCACAATAAAAGGCGAGCAGAAAAAACTTAATGACCAGATGGTAAGCACTGTGACACATTAGCAGCTAAAGTGCCAGGTGGAGGTGTAATGACTTCATGGACACAGACGCACGCACAAAATCTCCAACATTGTTCTGTGTTTACAATAATGTGTAGAAAAGAAGCCTCGTGCATGACAGTAGCGTCACAAGGAGGTATTGTAAGAGGGTTCTTTACACCTCCCCAACGGCCAGAAATCAATGAACACAGATTTAAATTCAACACTTTGAAGGTGTAATATGCTGCCGTTTTGCTTTTTGGGGGTTGTTGGGATTTTTTTTTTAGTTATGAAGTAGTGCAATTTTCCATCAACAAGGTCATATAGTAGCTGCAGTTTGTAGAGGTAAAAAAAAAAAAAGAAGAAGAAGAATATCGGTGGAAGGAGGAGGAGAGCGGTAAGTCTTTAGTTGTAGTACAGACTGAAAATGCAATTTTTTAAAAAAATTGTCAGTATCACTCAAACAGAGATCTATCTAAAAGCTCATTTAAGGAGTTGATGTGAGTATTTATAAACAGACGTCAAATGAGGCGTCCACATGTACTGACGCGAATTGTCCTCATTGTGATGGTTTAATCACAGAAATGTCTGACTGAAACCACCCTGGGAAAAAAATGCTTTGCTTTTCATTTTTCTGCTCTACAGTTTGGCTCATTTTTTTCCCCCCAACTTTGGTGCAGGCTGTACTACCCAGTATTCAAAATGTTACACAAAGCATTTCTCTTTCTACCCCCTTTGTTAGCTTGATTCAGGCTATTTAGCCATACAAATTGCTAGCTGTCCCTCTCACCTTATTTACAGCGTTAATGTGGCAACGTTTCAACAATCAAGTCTAAAAAAAAAAAAGAAAGAAAAGAAAAGAAAAAAGAGCAGTGTCTGTTCCAGGTACAAATGAACACATGAATGAAGACGATGTTATGTTGCAGTGAAACGAATGAGCCTGATAAATGAGAAGTGACAGCGATATGCGCCCCGTGTTTATGGATGTCTCACACGAGATGTGGGGGGTGGGGGGTGGGGGCTGGATGTGGGGGGGGGCGGGGGGGGGCGGGGGGGAGGAGAGAAAAGAGAGAGAGAGATGCACTACAAAAAGGAGGGGCTCATAGGAGGGTGAAAGAGAAAGGGAAGAGAGCCGTGGTATATTGCAGGTATCCTTGCAAAAGCAATTTGTATTGTATCAAGATAGGAAGGTGATAACGTCTCCTCATTTCCGTTCTGCCAGATTTGTACTGTACAACCTAAACATCTCAGTTCCTTCATCACAATAGAGGGAAGGGGGCCGGGTGGGGTGGGGGGGGTGGGGCAAACAAGGATTGGTTCTGATCTCTTCTTTGATCCCTACAGCAAGATTACAGCTAATAACAGTGAGCCGTGGCAGCATTGGAGGACAAGAATAAGCTCACCAAGGTGTGGAAAAGAGAAAAAAAAATCTCACTGTAGCACAAATAAATGATGTAAATCAGTATTCATCAAGAAAAAAGAAAAAAAACTGGTTTATAAATTGTTGAATGCTCACAGGAAACATAATGTAGGATGAAACAAAAGTCTAGTGCAGCATCTCATGTCAGTGGGTTAGAATCTGAGTGTTACTGCAATGCATTGTCCGATATCGTGGTCAGTGATGCTACGATACGCAATAATCATGATGTCATGACACGTAATAAATATTATTCTTGCATACATGCAATGCAATGCATGTACTGTCTCATTTACAGTAGTAATATTAATGCAAATTTAT
Organism: Neolamprologus multifasciatus; assembly: GCF_963576455.1. NCBI lineage: Eukaryota > Metazoa > Chordata > Actinopteri > Cichliformes > Cichlidae > Neolamprologus > Neolamprologus multifasciatus. The sequence goes on from NC_140455.1 coordinate 6,667,920, forward strand.
CCAGTATTCTTCCAAAATAATCTTAAAGCAAAAAAAAGATAAAAATGAACTCAAACTATACACACAGTCCCTCCATATGCAAGTGAAAATGTTCTCAGTGCTCTGCCTCTGCCTAAGGGCACTTCACTCTAGTGGAAATGAGACTGCATAAACACATTCCTCATTACAACACGGGGTCGCCTGGCAAAAATAGTCCACTGGAATGCAAGGGAGAGCGCTCAAGGCACGGCACGAGTCTTTTCCATATGCTAATTCAACATCATTAAATATCATCAATAATGCATTTACCTGGAGTTGGTATTACAATGACTTTCATAACTGCTGTGTACAGTAGAAATGAATAATGCATATACATGATGAGCTCCAGTGGCCTTTTATTTTTAGAGGCATGAAATGACAATGAGTAAAAGAAAGCTGATTTTGACAATCTTAAGAAGTTGTTTTGTTTTTCTTAAAATGTGGCCACATTTTTTAAAGTTACAGTGTGTTAAATATCACCACTAGATAACTAGTTTTATTACTGAGTCACCTCAATAACTCACTGTTCATCTGCAGATAGCAAAGTGACTCCAGACCAGTTCCATCGCAAGGTCTTTCACTATCAGTCAGTCCAGTGACACGTAATAAATATTATTCTTGCGTACATGCAACACCTGTTGATATGCGAGCTTGTCTATTTACTCTGGAGCAGGCTAACTTTACGGAGTATATTATGAGTTAATAACTCTGTGAAGCTCTTCTGACTGATGACACACATACCCCGGTGAGCTGTTGAGTACATGCTGAACCTTTCTAACAATAAGTGACGCCATTTTTGCTGCTGTTAGCCTCTGTTAGCTGCTGTTACCCAGTGTTAATGAAACCGTCTTTGAAGTGGATCTAATATTGTTGCACTTTAGTGAATAAACTCTCATAAAAACCTGAGAATGTAATCAAACTGTTTATTAAAGGCCAAGTATGATTTTGAGGACACTTGAGCCTAACATCAGGTAGCCTAATCTTATCTTATAACCAGCTGTTGCATTGTCTAGCTAGCTCGTGAGCTGTCCAGAGACGGGAAGGTCGCATGTCTAATCTGCTGATAATAAGTAATTGCAATAATATAGTGAATAAGTAATCATGTTTCGTTAGAGTCCTAACTTCTTTTCAAGATATTAGGATTGAGGTGAGGAAGAAGAAGATGAGATTTTATCAAGATTTTTGTGGTGTTATGCCTTTTTCTTCACATTTTCACTTCTTTGGTGAAGCTGACTCCTTCTCCAGAAAAAACTAAAACAAAAAACACAGGTATAATGCTTCATACAACACATGGGGCCGGTCTCTAGCCACATACGTAAAATGCAATCAGTTGGAAGGTAAATGTCCTTCCCGTCTACTGAATTTAGATATGCATACTTATACCTGTATTCACAAATCTTCTAAAGAAAATTAGCTTAAAAGAAATGCAGTAGAGGGCAACAAATCCTTTTCCAATCATGCTTCATGTGCATCTAAAAGTAGAACGGACAGATCATTTATTCACAAACTGAAAATGCTTCTTCCTACCGTACATAGCGTTTACAGAAAATGACCTTCTTGTCGAGCAGTAACACACACTGTACCGGGTCTGGTTTTGGTTGGATATAACCATTAAACACTCATATTAAGCCATTTGTCTTAATCTTAATGCTAAAAGCATTTTTGCTTACAGAAAATAAAGTCACTAACAGAAGGGAGGCCCTTCAAAACCGATTCCAACCAGACAAATCAATAGTGAGGAGATTTTCTCCTGTTCCTGAGGCTTGTCCCACAGTGCTCAGCCCCATATGTAACTGTCTGTCAGTGCCATGCCTCTATATCATAACTCCACACTGTGGCTGGGATGCAGTAATCCCGTTTTTATTAAAAAAGGCAAATAAAAGGAAACCATCTGAAACAGGTTTAAGCCTTTCTGACAGTCAGGCATTTCATTACCACGGCTCACAGTTTGTGTGTGCATGTATGTACTGTATATGTGAAAGAGAGAGCACACATTCTGCACATTACAAATAATACGAACAAGAACAAGGGTCATTTTTAAACAAGCTAAATTCCATATATGGAATATTTTATCCAATTATTTCCTTTAAGATCTTGCGACTAATTTTCCTTTTTTCCCCCCTGCCTTTTCTCCATCACTAAAAATAAGATGGTGTTTAAACACTCTGCCAAGTACAAAGTTAAAGGGTACAAGTGCTACGCAGCTAAAGCCTCTCCTTTTTAGGCAAATTGAGAATAACACTCCTTTCTTTGTTCTCAGATTTTGCTTTAGCTACTTTGATCTTTTTAAGGAATCACACCACCTACACTCATCCTCAAATTGTGCAAGTGGGAGTGAGATTAAAGCCACAATGTGGGACTGTGAGGTCTAGGTGACTGTTCGTACAAGTACAGGTGGTCCATCTGACGAGTCTGTTTTTTGAGGAGTCATACAGATAAACAAATAAGTTAACCACATTTTCACACATAAACTAGGCAAAGGCATGACTGGTTGTGGAACAATTTTTTTGCAGAAAACAGCATATTGGACGAAGATTGGCAATAGCCTTAGCAAGGCTATCATTGTTTCAGTGTTGGAGGGGGTTAATTAGTAGCTGTGGAGGCAACAACCACCTGGGATCAAATAATGTCCTCTTTCCCTTGAGTGAAGAAGTTTAACAGCATTTTGTGACTCTGTGCTCTCTGGCACGAGCTGTGCTGTGGTCAATACCAATTATCCCGCTAGACTTTTAGAATGGAATTTTACCAAGTGTCAAGACAGTCCACAGAGATATCCCTGGGCAACTAATTTACTGGTTTAAATAAGAGAATCAAAATCAGACCAATTTGAGAGTTAAGAAGCACTAAGAAAACATTCGAGCACAATCTAATGAACGACAATAAATACCATCTATCCACACACTGCATGTGTCTTCTAAGAGCTATTTGAAACATTTAATCACATTATTAGCACTCTATTTTAAACCTCTTTATGAATGACACAGTGGCAGATTGGTTTGCTAAGTTGCTAAGGCACAATATGTTGTAGGGTCAAAACCCTAGTAAGTGTAGCCTTCGTTAGCAGTGCTAGCCCAAATAGCCTTGTTTCATAGCAGCCAACTGCCACCAGATGGAGCTGCTGCCCAGACATCGTCATGGAAAAACGCTGTGACTCTGTTCATCTAGGCCTGACCTTTTTGTTAGGGCTACTATTATTATATTTTGAAGGTGAAAGATTAAGATTGTGGTTACAAGCAGCGGAAATGAGCTTTCTCAGAAGGGTAGAGGTCCTCTCAATTACAGATGGGTAAGGAGTTCGGCCGTTTGGGAGGTGCAGCTACAACTCCACATCGAAAGGAGTCAGGTGAGGTGGTCACCTCCTGGGTAAGATGTTCTAGGTATGTACTACTGGAAGGAGGACATGCTGGAGAGGTTGCATGTCTCGGCTGGCCGGGGAATATTTTGGTATCTTTTGTACCCTCTATGGTGATTTCTTCAGCTTTGTCAAGATAATGAGGAAAGTCAATTAAAGATGCAATAAAGTAAAATAAAATTGGAACAAAGTCAGGATGAAGACATCTGGAAGTTCCACTTTTGTGTCAAGTTGAAAAGACTTTGATCCACTCTGGGCACAACCACTCATGCCATCACGAGTTCGTGTAAATCTGTGAGGGGATTGGTGAGTCTGATTACGTAGCATAATTCTGCTACAAATGATCTTGATTATTGCCGTTTTTTCAAGGAAAGATGAAGGTGAAGTTATCTTAAAATGATTTGCACCATACAACCAGATTGTTACAGGTTTTTAAAACTCCTTTAAAGCAAACCTGCTGTGCAAAAAAGGGGCAATCAGTCATATACATAACCCCCCCCACATACACATATAAACCAGTATATCAATGATAATGACATGTGTTCTCATATAAAATCTGTAAGTAAGCCCCAGACAGACATTGGCCTTTAAAAGAGAACTTCAGTGTGCGGAAGATGTAAAACCAACTGTCTGAAAGTTCATCCTGTGTTCTAGTGCGTGTGTGGCTTCAGCTGAGTAAGGGAGGTCTTTGTGTTTCATTTGCTTTCATTCAACTCTTCATCCTCAGCAAACTGGTATTGGGGTCAGTGCCTTCATAAGCCTCTGTTCCCAGATAAAAAAGGGAGGGGGGAATAGGAGGAGGTGGCAAAAGGAAGAGGAGAGTTGGAAAAAAAAAGAGTGACTGAATGTAACTAGAGAGCAAGAAAGACATTCAAGAAAAAAAAGAAAGGAGCCCTTGATTGTCCTGCATGCCAAAGTCATTGTGGCCTGCCCATAGAACAGCAGGACTGCCCACCACTTCAGCTGCTCTTGCACTGTTTACAGATCCCTAAAGGCCTGGGAAAAGCCGTCAACTCGGAAGAATTTCTTGTAGAAGCAGATGAAAGCCTGTTCCTAAAAAGTCTTCTTAAGAGACAACACATGACAGGATTATGCGGCACAGTCAGTGCAGAAGAAACAAACACTGGAATGGGAACGTTTCGAGCGGAGGAGGAAGACGCCAGCACATCCACAGTGATGAAAATGCAGAAAGCTTGGGTGGGGGGGTGGGGGGGGGGGGGTAATGATGTATGAAAATCATGAGTCAGCATTCTTGCCAGAAAGGGGGATGAGGTAGAGGTGTAGGTGGATGGAAGAAGAAATGATAATTTCATCGACTGCCAATCAAGCAGAAAAGGCTGTGACAGTCACAGGTCTACATTGTCGAGCTGTAAGCAGTAAATTACAGATGTGCCACATTTACATGAGCAAAGACAGCCTCAGGTTTTTACTGTCAAGGGTCAGTTGCACTTACATCAGGAAAGGAAAGCAAAGGAAAAAAACCCGATGGGTAAGCCTGCACATTAAACCTCCAGGCATCACAGTACTGTAATACACAGCCTGCTATACAACTACAACTACAGATTCAGCTTTGTTATTTATGCATGTATGTATTCAGTTGCTCTAATGACATAGTTGGGTAACATAGTTGAGAACCTTTGACGTTCACTTCATTCAAATCACTTCATTTTTTCCACCCGTCTAGTAAGTATCCTGACTGCACCCAGTCAAGCTACAGGCAAATAAGACTTATTCCACGAACTACCTTTGCATAGAACCAGAACGTTTCTATTGCTTGACAGAACATCAGGATCTATTTTTGACTAAACCTTATACTTTGTGCTTCTAAGCTGGAGTATTTCATGGCACATATAGGGAAGGAAGCTCGATTTAATGAGGAAACAAGACCAGGAAACAAACATGTAAATGGCCAAAAAAAACCCTGATACTCATGCATGAGGAAAATGGGAAAGTACATGCAAAATTCAAACACCACAGCAGCTCAACAGTTCAACCGTGAGGATCCAGCATCTCGTGTGGCAACACTGAGCCACCCATGATAATGCCTGTTATGATAATCAGGGATGGGATTAGGGACCGGGTGTTAGGTGATGAATAAGCAATTAATCCATCCTTATTACTTGGATATTGATTATGAGGACAGAATACAAATAAATGTTCCTCAGTGCAAGTTTTTATTTAAGTCAGACTGTAATTTTTATTAAAGCTTTTACTTTTGAAACCTTCCTTAACCACCACCATTGGAAAGAGATTGGTGGCTTATTTTTTCCAAATTAACAAGTGCTTTTAAGCACAAATCTAGAACATGACTAACACCTCTATTTCGTGGCCGCACACCAGGAGAAATATATGCTAATATTTTAACACAGTCTCCCTCCAAATAAATGAATCCATGCATGGATGAGCGCAGACTGACACCCTGAATATCATCGCATTAGATAGCAGGGACTAAGTGACAACTCGTGTAAGTATATGGACGCTGCCGGGTGTGTGCGTTAATAGAGACCAAAAGGCCAGTTTAGGTGCATCGTTCATCATTATTATAGCGACATCTCGTCAGGCTCCATCTTGGAGTGACAGCTCTCTTTAACGGGTTTCCAAAGAGCTATTCCTCCAAGGTGGTAATGTTCAGGCACCCAATAACAGGAGCTATTAAGGGGCCAGAAACACTCTTGTTACATCTATAAACACATTCATGTTCACAGACTGCCAGTGGAAAGGAAGATGCCAACTTGGGAAAACAATTTCTCTTTACAGAAATTATGTATCTGCAATATATTCCTCCTAATAGGAAAGGCACGAGGTGTGTTTATTAAACCTGACACAAGAAACATTGGATCGATATATAAAGTGCATCTTTCAGTGAGTGTCTTATACCATCCCCTGCCTGACACATAGCATCGTGCAAGCACTTGGCAACAGTGGGAAAGAAAAACGCCCTTTTAACAGGAAGTAACCTCGTGCAGAACCATGTTTGGTTGGTTGAGGGCCAAAACAAACAAGTTGACAAAAAGAAAGATTTACTTTACAGCGGTACAGCCACAGAGTACTCCAGGGAATTATCCTTCAATGTCTTTGGAAACTCTGGGCACGTATGCATTTCATATTCAACATCTGACACTTTAAATCTAAATGACACATTACCGTCAGTGTACAAGTCATGGGAAGTGTTTGCCCTGTGAAAACAGTTGTATAATGGCTTCTGCTGCTATAGAGGGAGCTGTTCAAAGTCTATATTCTAGAGAGTTCTCTGTGCTTTGAGGCTATAGACCTTTTTGGACAAAGAAAGTATTGCCCAGAAGGAAAATTGAGTTTTACAGTGCTGGTGGCTGATAAAGAAAACATGTTATCGAGATGCAATAGTTTGTGTAAAACTCAACTGCAAATAAATGTCAGGATTATGATTACGCTATTTTGTAATCTCCCTCCTGTCATCATTCCCCAGGCAATATAACACAATGCACAACAACATATAATGATTTTCAGGACAGGGAAAAAAATAAGTGGTAATGTTGGTAAAAGAAAACTGCAGTACTCTGCAAGAACAGAATTTCTTTGTAAAGCTTTTGGTCAGAGTTGACAATAAGAGGTATGCCTTTACTTTCCCTGCTGAGGGGAGCCAAATAATTCAATTGATCCCCTTTTCATAATTAACTGCTGCTGAACAAAGGAGCACTTTAGCCAACAAATGGCAGTAATCCACAGGAGACAAGGAGTTAAATTATGGCTATAAGTGCGTCCAGAATGGGTCATTACCATTGTGGTGTGGTGTTATAAAGAGACTTAAGCCATATGAGGAAAATAAACTTCCAGTTTCCCCTATGTACAAGTCTAGCATGGCATATCCATATCTCGTATGGTGATTTCATACACATTTGACATAAAAAGAGATAGGCACCACTTTCATAAATAAACCACATGATGAAACATTTCTTATGAGATATAAACACATTTAAAAGCATAAATCATCGCTTTTCTTTCAGTGGGAATGCAGTGGAGTGGTTCCTGCTTCTGTTCAAACCCTCTAAATAAATCTATGGCAGCAGGTGAAAAAAGACAGGTGGTTTTCTAACTCTGTGTGATCCTGTCTAAGGCTAAGCAGACAACAGGGGCAAAGTAAGGAAAAGAAAAGCAAGGGTGAAGACTAGAGCGAGGTCCAAAGTCCACCCCAAAGCCTAGAAGGGCAGAAAGGAAAAACAGGATCACGCGAGGGTAACGACAGTGGTAGGAGGTGAGCTTTCACATTAGATCCAAGGAAGGAGAGGTGTCAACTCCTGAGATTCAACTAATACAAAGTCTGTGGATGTGTTGCATCTCAAGAAGCAAATGTGGGCTCAAGCAGCGAATGAAAACCCCCTCACCACCACCACCGAGACTGCAGGCACGTAAGCGGTATGAAACACTGTGTATGAGATAGGATGGGGAAACAAGCAGCACGGCAGTGGGATGGAGATCATTTACACCTCATCACCCTTTCATGCTTTCTCTCTCCGACACTTCTTGTTCTCATACACCCTCCCCTCCTCTCTACACAATTGGCGACAAGTCATTATGGCGGACCGCACTCGGGTAATTGGAGCAAAGAGTAGAGGAATCTCTACGAGGGGAGGGTGACGCTTGGACCAACATTTCTTTGTGTGCCTTGAAAGCTATTAGCAAGCATAAGATTTTAACTGAATGCTGCACATGCTGCAATTAGAGTAAGCTTTTTGTTTAGAAATACAGACAGTGAAATTATTATCTGTTCTGCCAGAATGTCATCCTCAGAGTTGGATTCTCAGTACTCAGAGCGCACAAATGTATGCAACATTATTGCATGACATTTCAGATGTGTATTTACTGAACAAGACCTGCTTTCAGGTATTTTGATTGCTCTTGCTCAAGAGATATAGAATTGTATCTATAACAAATCATTATCTGATAATTATCCATCACCTTCTAGCATTTTGATTCACATTGTGCCCAAGACAAAATGTTAGCCTAGAAAAGTAATTTTGGTGTATGTTGGCTCATTTTGGGGGGGGGAAATAATTTGAAAGTAAGCATTGCTGTTTACATAGACTACATATAAAACACTTGCCTGGAGTAAAGCAGAAAGTGAAAGTCACAGTCTATAGCCAGCAGTGGATGTTTCTAAGATTTTAGTTATTAAGCTTTCCCAAAGGCTGTATTGCCTTCCAAAAAAATGTGGAAAGTCACCAATCATGGCTGGACCTGAAAAGGTTTTAACACCATCACAGCCATATCTGAGCTCATCAGTTGCTTGCTACCTTAGCTTTTGGGGACAGTGGTCAATATTTCAGTGCTTCTGGTGCAGCTAGCAGATGTCATTATTTACATCTGCAGATCAATTGCTAGAAAACCAAATTGTCCCCAGATGATAGCCAGTGGTTTCGAGATTGCATTTCGGGAAATGCAATCTTACTTTTGTTCGCCACATTTACCGCTTTCCTTGCCTGGAACCAGTATCTTCGCAAACCTCATTCATCAACAGACCTGAGACTATGCCCAAAGTAGAAAAGGAAACTAAAAATAGAGTCTATGACCCCAAAGCCTGTCCCTAGATCTATTTTATAGTATATTACCAGTTTGCCCTGAATGAGTGGCTGAAAATG